>NC_056630.2:317013841-318425341 GCF_002870075.4 Lactuca sativa
TTAAGGTCAACAATTCAAATCAAATCTTCTTTAACTTGCCTTACATTTTTCCTTATTTAATGCTCCCAAGTTACTCAATCCCCACTTCCAAGTTTAGATATATATTCCCTTCAAAACCCTAACGAACGAAGTAAATCTCAATATCTAATACTTCACTAAAATCCCACCATCATGAGAACATGTCCTTTGTTGCTATACTTCTTTCTTATTTTCGTGGTTCGGGTCAAATCCGACCCTGATCCACTTCAAGACTATTGCATAGCTGAAACACGAAATCCACAAACTGTTTTTCTCAACGGGGCTCCATGCATAAACCCTATTAACGCTGCACCTTCTCATTTCACAACTTCTGCGTTATCCAAACCTGGTAACACTGCAGCAAATCCTTTAGGGTTTAATGTCACTCTAACAAATATTCGAAATCTTCCTGGAATGAACACTCTTGGGTTAACAATGGCTCGAGTTGATATAGCTGGAAATGGGCTTGTTCCACCTCACACACATCCACGTGCTTCCGAAGTAACTATTCTTATTAAGGGCTCGCTTCTAGTGGGATTTGTTGACACCACAAATCGTCTTTTTACACAACAGTTACGTGAGGGTGATTCGTTTGTTTTTCCAAAAGGTTTAATACATTTCTTGTATAACCTTGATTCAAAAGCTTCAGCGTTAACCATATCAGGACTTAGTAGCCAAAACCCCGGTGCACAACTTGCATCGTCTGCTACATTTACAACGAAACCGAGCATCCCTGATGACATTTTGAAGAAGGCGTTTCAGATTAATGGCCAAGATGTGTCCAGGATACGTAAAAATTTAGGTGGTTAATGTAATTCTTAAACATTTCACCGTTTATATTTGTGTTTGAAAGAAATATATTTACATCTCATAGAAAGCAAGGAAAAATAGTAATCGCTATTAATAATAAAAATACAAATATGTTAATTGTTCATGTTTATCTATGTCTACTTTTTTTTTTTTTTGGCTATTTTACCGAAAATGTTTGATTTGTGTATGTTTTATATTGCAACTTTCTCTTTAAATATTTTGTTTTTGCAACATCTTTTGTAAATTGTTGACTACATCGAGATTAATGCATAAACTTTGTTTTATTATGTCATTAACGTATTAGTTGTTCGATTTAATTTTCTTTCATTAGTATTGACAAGACAATACAAAAAAAATAAGAATGTTCTATCATTTTACATGTTCCTTTTTTGAATGAGTAAAAGAAAGTGACAGGAGCGGTTAACATCGTCTGAGATTTCACCATTGATGCCATAACACGCAGACTCGAAAAAAAAAAAAAAAAAAAAAAAAAAAAAAAAAAAAAAATCTCTATATTTTATGACCACGCGACTTATAAATATTTTTTGAATCTTGAACTATATGACACATTTTGATAAATAAATTACATTTGAATGCAAGTTTAGGTGTCTTGTTTACACGGGTACACATGGAAATAAAATTGTCATCAAACATGCATCTATCCTATATAAAATAAGGGTATTATTGTCTACCATAACTATATTTATTACTATTGTTATTATTAAATATTCAAAATAAATATGAGTATCCAACCTCTTAAGACATAAAATAATAGTAAATGTGTCTCGACAAAGTGAGTTTCTACGCTTGAGGGATGGGAAGCATATACCAGTCAAACTATGATTCCCTTTATAGCTATTTATTAAAAATTAAAACGGTCATATTTCGAAGTTCCGGTTTTTTTAACTTTCTAAAAGAGAACGACTACTCAGTATCGTAAAATAAACTTTATAAATTCGCCGGTTACTATTTCCTGATAAACTTTCTGTAAGGTCCTGGGAATGGATCTTACCAGTGAACAGCAACAAACACAATCACAGAAACGAGAATAAGAGTAGAAAACAAAAGAGATCAAGCTTGCATACGTTCTATTACTGAAAACGTCTGGTACAACTCGATATATGACCACGAACTATAAGGCATCAACAACCAAAACACGACTGACTAACCCTCAATATATAGGGAACCGCGACCGGAAACAGTTTACTGCCGTAAGGTGTTTACGGCTGTAAACTCATTACAGACACGTAAACGAACAGTAAAGCTTCCAAAATACTCTATCAATACACAACCACTATTACAATGCAAAGCCTAGACCAAACCACTAATTGGGCCCTTCAATCTCCCCCTTGGTTTGGTGCTAGCTTGAAGTTAACCTTTATTGACTACCATAACATCTGCTTGCCCCATCGCCCCATTCCACATAGGCTTATTAAGAATCTCAGCAACCATGGCCGTATAAACTTTCGCAGCATCCTCAAAAATATCCTCCGCAACCAATATCTAAAAATTGCTCAGGTGATGAATGTCCCACTTTTGGAATTGTAACAAATATCTTCGGTCATAGAGACAGATGCATCCATTCTTGAGCTTGATTACAGCAGCTAATGTAATCTCATCGAAAACCCAACACTCCATTGAGCCTAGAGATCCATCTTGATAGTTCTGAAGCACAAGGAACTGTTTAACCTGTTTAGTTGCAGGCCACATCACAACTTGCAGAGGTTTGTCAGTCTTAGGATCAATAATATCAGGATGCTCCAACATAACGGACTCAGCAGTTTTCATGGCAGGAAATCCCTTTTTAACCTGATCCTCAAGGAAGTGCTTGAACTGGGTCGCCTGTGGATTATCTATGAGATTCGAAAAAGGAGCTCGTGACAATTCTGTCAAATCTATCCTAGTCCATGAGTTGAAATCATGACTATCTTTGTAAAGCTCAGAATTGCCACTCTTTCTTAGCACAATCCACATCTTAAGAGGATCATGAAATCCCCAGGAAACAATTCATGATCTATCACTGAATGTATCTCTAAACCGAACAACCTCAAGATCAGTAACAGTAATTGTTGGTTCATCCCAAGAAGCATTCTGGTTAGGGTTTCTTTTAAACAACAGATGTCCCCTCTTAGCAGCTTCTTCCTACGCATCACGTATTATTGCTGAAACATGAGGAGCTTGGGAAGGCTCCTCCTCAACGCGATTAACAACCCTTGATGTCTGAGCAGTTGGCATGGTAACTGTGACAACCCGAAATTTCCATTCGGTCAAACCCTAAAAGTCAACCACTTCGTATCATAAGTCAATGTCATTATTTCTTATTTTTAAGAAATATAAAGTTCGTTTGATTATTTTAATATTATTTTTAAACGAACGGGTGAAAGAAAGTGCCGTCTCGGGTTTTGAATTTTAAAAACCGCAAACACCTCACGTATTAGAAATTCCCGACCAAACTTTTAGGTTTGGGTTGAAAAATCACCCAAAAACCGTGAACTCATACCTATGTATGAGTTTACTCCCCAAGACTAGTCATTATTGATTTTACTCCCCAAACACCAAAAGAGTAAACTCCAAAATATCCTCTCAAGTATCATCCAAGTTTTTATTCAAAATCTTCAATCTAGTAAGTGTTTCTAGCCTTTCAAGTTAGTATATCACTTAATCTAGTGATTTTACATCCTTTTATCCATTCATTTATGTGTTTTGACTAGTTTTTCCAAAACACCAAGAACACCAAGAACACACACTAGTGTTCTTGGACTTAAAGTTCATTTCAAGCTTCCACAATGTAAGTACTTCTTGTTGGATTAATGTCTAAGTCCATAACTGTAATTGGTAAGACTTGACCCGACCCGGCATGGTCCATTTGGGTTGCATACCATCATGCACTTGGATAGACTATAATGAGAGAAATAAGACACTTATGGTTATTAATATATTATAAGTTCTAGTATATTAATAATAAGAATAATAAGATTATTTAATTAGCATTGATCAAGAATTAATCTAGGATTAATTAAGTGATCAAAAGAAGACTAATTAAATATATGGGTTGATTGTGTAAATCATCCATACTTGTATAGTGGGCTAATGCTCCATGGATAATCAAGTTGGGCTAAAACCCATAGGATGGTCCATGGATGCTCCATGGTGTATTTGTACCCATGGATCATGGAAATGAAAGGCCATGTCAATTAGGGTTTACATGGTGTAACCCTAACTATATAAGCATCTTATTCTTGACCAAAATCGGACACTAGTGTGTGAAGTGAAAGGGCTAGCCGATTTCATGAGTTGTAGAATTCTCTCAAGCTATTCTAAGTGTTTTGGTGATTGTGATTCCATTTGAGGCTTCCACACTATTGGGGCTAGGCACTCAAGCCTCATGAAGACTTTCTACGTCAAAGAGGTATGTATTCTATCTTGTTACACTCATTGTTTTTGTATGCTAGATTAGGATAATACCTTGGATGTACTTATTTGCAGGTATAATAGAGAAAACATAGATCCAAGGTATTTAGGGTTTCATGTACACTTAGGAGTGTTAGAATGCTCAAAACCGGTATCAGAGCCTAGGCTTGCTTTCTCTTATACTTGATGCAAATTGCTGAAAAATGCTGAAAAACTCGATTTTCTGGCTTTCTGGGCACTGGACTCGCCGAGTCCACTGATGAACTCGCTGAGTCCATGAGTAAAATCATCCTACTCGCCGAGTAGGTTCATGCACTCGCCGAGTAGGAGCCCCAGACAGCATATATTCGACGTTTTTGGCTAGAAATGGACTAGGAACATTACCCTAAGTTGTTTTTGAACTTATAAACTTGTTTTTTGATGTGGTAATGTTCATGCTAATCCATTTTCAAAGATAATTGTCAATAGATTCATGTTTTGTATTAGTTTAAGGTTTAGACTAATTACATGAAAAAGTTTGATTTGAATTATCTTGTACTTATGAGTTGCTTAGATTAATAGAAAAGTTAATTGAAATAGTTGTTTTCAATCCATTTTAATCTAAGGGTTGAGTATAAAATGTGTTTGTGTAACTTGTCCTCAAGTTACATGAAGAGTCACATTAAAGACTCATAAAATTCATAAAAGTTGGCAATGGTTACAAAATGAAGAGTCTTGTGTCATTGAATAATTTTTTATGACTCCATAACTTGTCCTCAAGTTATGGAAGTTCAAGAGTCACTTCATTAAAGAAAAATATGTAACCATAATTAAATCCATAAGTTATAAAATAAAGAAAAAGTTACTTCTTTTATTAGTTTAAAGTCTTCCATAACTTGTCCTCAAGTTATGGAACTTGAAGAGTTTTTGGATTAAAACTACTTTAAACACATAAGTTATGGAATTAATTAGTTTTGAATAGTTTCAAAACTTGCCCTCAAGTTTTGGAATTTGAAAAAGTTTTCACTTATGAATACTTTAATTCCAAGTTAGCCCTTAGAATTTTAAAAGTTAAAATTCAACCCTTATACTTTATAATATTATAAGTTAATAATATATATATGTATAAGAGTAAAGTCAGTCTTACCGCTAGTACACCTCATTCACGAAGCCGGTCTATAAGGTGGGTATAAGGTTGTTGCCTATAAAATGGCAACTTAATGGGTGTCCACTCTCACCCACCGCTTGCTTGACTGGTGGAGGGTCGTTAGCCGAACGGGTTTGACAAGACTAGAATTCTCCCTTCATTAAAAGTATTAATGATAATACTAAGTAACTAAACTCTTAATAATACCCAATCTTAGTTACTTAGGAAAAATGTGAATAAGGTGCTAATCCATGAAATTACACTTTACACTTTGTCTAAGTCGTTAGTGGAGCGTGTGTGGTTAACCGGCACACTAACTTGGACTTAACAAGGTAG
Source organism: Lactuca sativa (assembly GCF_002870075.4). Lineage (NCBI taxonomy): Eukaryota > Viridiplantae > Streptophyta > Magnoliopsida > Asterales > Asteraceae > Lactuca > Lactuca sativa. The sequence goes on from NC_056630.2 coordinate 317,019,543, forward strand.
GTAAAGGGTGACTTAATATTTATCATAGTATCGATGGAGCGTGTGTGGTTAACCGGCACATCGATTGAGGGGTAATTTATTAAGGGTACCAAGTGATTTGCATGGTTACTTCACACCTTGTTTTGTGATCCTCGGCATCCCAGTCACAAAACCTGAAGGGCACACTCGAGATTGAAACATGCCTTTGAACAGTTCAATGAATCTCAAAGATCTAGGAGTTTCAAAACCAATTAAAACCTAATAATACATTTCGTTTATCTTGGTGGAAATTGGTGAATCGTCATTCACCTACCTTCAAATATTTTATAGCTTGGATTACGGCATACCTCTTCTAAGTTATAAAATAGTTTGTTGGGTCCTAGCCTTAATATTTCATATTGGGTGTCATATTAAGGACTTTAAATCAACTATCTTGAATATCTCCCAAAAGATGTCTAGTTTAGACACCTATGATCTTCCCAAATCTCTTGAAACAAGGTTTCCTAATGAAGATGATGTCCCATGGATATCATACTTCTTTCTCCTCCTCCATCCATTCTCCTTAACCCACAAGTTCTTGAAAAGTTTAAGGTCACTCAAGCCCTATTGGCAAGGCAAGGTCTAGGTGTGATCACATCTTGGAGATGTAGTCACATATTGACAAGCCAGGAGAGTTGGGTGTCAAAGTCTTGAGAAAGTTGGTGGTTCAATCACTTTCTAAGTCACATAGTGAGTTCCTTTGGGACACCTATGAAACAGACTATGACAAGACCCTTAATGATCTTATCTATTCGTTAAGATCAACTTCCTTAAAACTTTATGGACATTGACAATGATGACATTGGATATCTAGTGAAGCTCTCTCTTCCCGATGGAAAGGGATCGGCCATAGTCAACTCGGTTGACCAAATGGTAAAGAGAAAAGCTAAGTCTGTGATAGTCTCGTGTACCATTATCAAAGGGTCCATATGTTTGTATTGCCAAAGAAAGGGGCATTGGTTGCGAAGCTGCCAAAATTTACCTAAGGATGTTAAAGTCAATAAGTTTGACTCTACTTCAGGTAAAGTCCACTATCTAACTCTGTTAAGTTTCTATTCTGAGATTCTTGATACATGATGTGACTGGGTCACATGGTGATGTTTTAAGAATCAAAGAAAAGTGAAGAAACTTAAAGAAAGAATATGCTGAATTTGATGGCGTAGATGGATTTCTATCGCATAGTTTGAAGATCGGATTCTTGAGCTACTTCTTAGGAGTTATGAGATATTGCTTAGGAATAGGTAACAACAAGTTTTCATATGGATTGTAAGGATAAGTTTTCCGCAAAGTTTAAAATAAAAGAAAATTTTTTATTTTATTTATTTTAAATATCCTTACAATGGCATTTGAGGAAAAATTGTTGCTTATGTGATTCCATTAAGAGCAAGAGTGGAAATATGAAATTGATTCTTTCATTTGTGGTAATGTCTAAATTTACCAAATAAGGAAAGATTCTATTCACCCAAGTTTCAATTGGACCGGAACTTGGAATCATGCAAGTTGTATAGCATGATGAATGAGAACTTTCAAGTTTTGGAAAAATTAAGACTAATTACTTGTTCACATGGATGTGTGAGTCAAGTAAAGGACTAAAGGATCGAGTACACATTCTTGTGCACTGATTAAGTCCACCATAAAAGTTTGATAAGACTATTCGTCATAGTTTACTAAAGCTCAGTAAATATGATTATACTTACATGCTTAAGTGTAACTCTGAGACATTGGAAAAAAGGTTCCAATGTAAGGCAGAGCGAATAAGAACAATCAAATTAGGCAGAAGGATAAAAGTTTCTCAAATCTGAAAAGATGGGAGAGTACTTTAGTATCAGTTTTGTGATCATCTTAATGATTAAGAAACCATATCACAATTAGTTCTCTAAGGAAATCTTAGTGCATTCTTATGACTAAGAAGAGGGATCTTGAATTGTTGAAATAGTTAAATCAAGAAGATGAGTCATACTTCGTTCCAATACAAGTCTTAGAGTCATACTCCAAGATTGTAATTTGAGTGACATGTCTTAAAGAGGGTTTAAAACACTTGTCAAATGTAAGAGTAAAAGTTTTGTACTCTTGTACATTTGAAATTGGTAAGTTGTGATGTTTTGGATAAAACAAAGACCAACTTAGGCCAATTGTGTGAAGTGTTTGTCTTGATAAGAATCCACACTATCTCTTGGTTGTTTTACAAGGGTGTCTTATAGGTCAAGAGGACAGTGGGAGTCTTAAAAGTCTTGAAAGTATCAAGAACTAATCAAGAATAAAACCTAAAGTTCTTCACTAGCACACAACTTGAGGTTCATAACCTATCGTGTTGACATATTCTGTGCCCATTCCAGTTAAAGTTGGTTTTGCATATGAGTTCTTAGAGTCCTCAAAGTGTTGCACAAACAACTTGGAAGCAATGGCAGGCCCTTGAGCTGCTAGGTGGCAAGAAATTAAGATTGAGTTCAGTCCATATGAGTTTGGATTTGTCATTATCTTTGTCTTGTGATTATGGTTTTGACAAATTCATATGGGTAGGAACTCATACACCATATAAATCTAAGTGTCATAAGGTTTCTCTCCGATTCATGAAAATGATGGTGAGGAAACACTTTCACTAAGTAGATTTTATCTAGATAGCAATTGTGATATTTGCATTCTCAAAGTCGTTAGTGGAGCGTGTGTGGTTTACCGGCACACTAACCTGGACTTGTGAGAAATGGCAAAAAGGTCTAACCATTATGATTACGGCACACCTCTTCATAATTGTTTAGACACACAAGTGTGCCATCTAAGGGAAGGTGTATGATTTTGATAAAGTTTTATCAAAACAATCTAGTATCAGAAATATGAACTTTGGTAAGGAAGTCAGTTGATTTCTGAGTACATGTCAAAGCTAGTGGGAGCATAAGTGTTATGCTAATAATCATCATGTTAGTGGGAGCATGATAATTATGATAAGTATTGCAAGTTAGCAATGTTAATTATAGAAAACAAAAGGTTTCAATTGGGAAAAGTTGTTTTGCTATAATTAAGGGAGAGGAAATTATACTTCATCTCAAATCTATAAGCTTAGATCGTGAGGTTTTAATCATTTAGTCAAGGATATATATATGAATTTCATGTTGGAATGGCTCAACATAAGGAAATTCTGTATATGGGTCCATTATTTGCGTTCTAAAATTCGATTATGATTACGGCATCCCTTTTCATAATCTGAATTATGAGAACTTGGCAAATTGAAATGGACATATTATAGCAAAAGACTGGTTTAGTCTTTATGTGAGACATCATGAATCGTGTCCCATATGCTTCGAATATAGGATCGATTACATGTGCTATAATCATCCATTCTAAAATTTTCCAAATGCCTGGGGCATTAAGAAGGGAAAAGGTTTAGAACTGGATATGACTAAAAGGATTAAACAATTGTCGAGGACAATCTAAGGTTTACGAAAGATTGGTTGCTCAAGGACAGTTGGAAGTATAGTGATAATTCTGGAAGGACCATATTGACATAATCTGGAAGGAGGCAACTCTTGTTCAGAAGTGATAGTCAAAATGGAATCTGGAAATGTTTCAAAGTTAGAATTTTCAATCTGTTTAAGATTAGGAAACTTAATGCAAGAAGGATGTTTCCAAGGAACTGATCTCCTTTGGAATACTCTGTAATGATTGTTGTCAAGTCTTTCTGACTTTGTGCATAATCATTACAAGAGGATCAATGCATATAAGTTTAGAATCTAACAGATTCTAGTAAATGACATGAATTTGGAATTCTTGTATTTGCAGTAAGGGTTTGGGAGTGTGAAAAGAGAATCATTGAAGTTATGTTCAATTGATCTAGTTCACAAAGTAAAGATCATAGACAAACATAGTATGCATACTTGGTGTATGGCATGACTAGTGTTTAAGAAAACATAGTGTACATGCTTGGAGCATGGGACAACTATTGTTTTAAATTCTAGAATAAAGTTGATAGCTGAAACAGTATACAATGAATAATGTGTAATCATATGGTGATAAATAAAAGGTGTTTTATTTATGTTCAAAGGGTTGATACCATATTGGATTCAATTATTATTGTGTTTCACTTTGCATGTTTTGACTTCCCGAATAAACTAGGTTATTCTTCCGGAATGACTAAGTTATTCAAACCATCTACAGTCGGTCATATGTTGGAAGTAGATATGAATTAAGACTGTCATGGGTTGGCTTGTAGAGGTCTAAGGTGTTGGACAAAGGGCTACAACACTCATGAGTGCTCATAAGTTCTGAGTATTGGATTCAACCCGCGCTCATTGGAATCACTTCATGGATTTTATCACGAGTGATCATGAGACGATAATATCTTATATTCTTCAAACCTAGAGATATGAGTTGTTACTATGAGTTGGTTGTACATTGATTGCACGAAAACACATACGGTAACTCGGTGTTATAAAACGTGCCTTTGTGTATGATTCAACAAGTAGTAGAACAAGCCATATGAGTCGAAGTTTATCCATTCCTTTTACCTTCGGGATAAAAGCGATATCTGTGGGCCCCTCGATGATTTGATGATGGCAAATGGAAGTGCTCGGCCGGGCCAGGACTGATTTGATTTGTTCAATTAGTCAGTCGTCATAAATCGCAAATCGGGAAACAACAAATGGACAGAGAGAATGATTATAATCCATGTCTCAGTCCATATGATATCTAGAATGGAGGAATATATGATCCCTTATCTAATGGACAAGTCACTGACAAAGGTCAGAGTTCATCTACAAGGTCAGAGTTCGACAAAAGCTTTTGAGAGCTACGATTGCCAGTTGGTTCCTGAAGCCATACGCAATAATAGTTTTAGACTTATCCAAGTGGGAGACTGTTGGATTAATGTCTAAGTCCATAACTATAATTGGTAAGACTTGACCCGACCCGGCATGGTCCATTTGGGTTGCATACCATCATGCACTTGGATAGACTATAATGAGAGAAATAAGACACTTATGGTTATTAATATATTATAAGTTGTAGTATATTAATAATAAGAATAATACTATTATTTAATTAGTATTGATCAAGAATTAATCTAGGATTAATTAAGTGATCAAAAGAAGACTAATTAAATATATGGGTTGATTGTGTAAATCATCCATACTTGTATAGTGGGCTAATGCTCCATGGATAATCAAGTTGGGCTAAAACCCATAGGATGGTCCATGGATGCTCCATGGTGTATTTGTACCCATGGATCATGGAAATGAAAGGCCATGTCAATTAGGGTTTACATGGTGTAACCCTAACTATATAAGCATCTTATTCTTGACCAAAATCGGACACTAGTGTGTGAAGTGAACGGGCTAGCCGATTTCATGAGTTGTAGAATTCTCTCAAGCTATTCTAAGTGTTTTGGTGATTGTGATTCCATTTGAGGCTTCCACACTATTGGGGCTAGGCACTCAAGCCTCATGAAGACTTTCTACATCAAAGAGGTATGTATTCTATCTTGTTACACTCATTGTTTTTGTATGCTAGATTAGGATAATACCTTGGATGTTCTTATTTGCATGTATAATAGAGAAAACATAGATCCAAGGTATTTAGGGTTGCATGTACACTTAGGAGTGTTAGAATGCTCAAAACCCAACACTTCTATCCTAGAGCCATTTTAAGCTAGCTATACATGTTTATACCAAGGAAAAGTACCAAGAACACCAAGAACAAGGTGTTCACAGTTTTGGGAGGCTCCCAAAACCGTAAACACCAAATATAGTGCCTTAGGGTGCTTTAGGGTGTCTAAATGCTTCACAATGCCTTAGGGACTTGTCTAGATCCATCCTTGATGAGTGTATCAAAAAAAAAGCACAAAGATCCAACATTTATATGTGTTTACGGTTTGGGGATCTCCCAAAACCGTAAACACCTTAAAAGTTGTGTAAATGTCCCATAAATGGCTCATGGTTGTTCCTTATGGCTAGAATCTAACCAAGACTAGTGCCATGTTTGAGTTAAGGACTTGAAAACCGCCAAATACCAAACTTAGGAGTTTAAGGTAGTAAACTCATGAGTTTAAGGTAGTAAACTCATGGGGAAATTGTCCTTAGACCATAAACTCCATTTAGGAGTGTTTTGATGCCACACAACACTTCCTAAGGCTTAATCATGAAGTAGGAATGCTTGGAATAGCTTAGTAGTCTTCAAAACAACAAATGGTCATAAAGTGTAGAGTTTACGACCGTAAACCCTTGAGTTTACTGCCGTAAACTCCTTGGGTAATGGTCATGAAAACCGTAAACTCCAAGGGAGTTTACCCTTGAACCCCAAACACACTAGCCTTTCCCTACAACACTTAGATGCAACCCTTGAGACTTATAACACTTATATAAAGTGTTTAGCATGTCCTAGAGTGTCTTAACTTTGTTTATTAGTTGTTTAAATACTAATTGTGTATATACATATATCCGTATATGTTATTAGGATCTTTGTGCGTGTCTAGGTCTTCACTTGACACCAAGCACTTATCTGACACTTCCTTCCGATCCACTTGCTACAGGTGAGTTCATACCCCTTAATCAATGTTTTAACTGTTTTTAAATGTTTTATGCGGGGGGATACAAATAGAACTGTGCTAATTATTATATCAATCACATGTGATTAATAAGCAGCATTCAAATGATTGGCTACTCATTAGTTGTTTTACCAAACAGTTTCCTTCAAATGTTTTTCATAAACACTTTATGTGTTTAAAACTCCTTATTACACTGTACATTTTACTCTGTATGTTGCATTTCAAACTTATTTACAATTGTGTTTCAAACAAATGTTTCTTTATACTAAACTATTCTATCAAACCCATGCCTTCAAATCGTTTTATAGATTGACATCATGTTGCTCTTTTCTTAGATAATAATTATGTTCAAAGGTTTTACAAAACTTATTTTATGCTTTTATATTATAAATTGCATGCCTATATATGTATAGTTATATAAGAAATGTTGAAAGGACTTAGGAAGGCTATCCACCCTGTTTCCTTTTCCTCGATTTGGATGTGGTCTGGTGGGATATCGGGTACCCGTGCGAAGGTCGTTTAAATATTAGTTATATATCATGTGTACATATATAGTCATAAAGGTCCTTCCAGTTCATCCAATGCCCTTGGGTAGCAAGGGTATACATCCATGTCCATACGTACCAGTTAGATTACTAGTAAACTACCATATGGGTAGTTTAGGAAGATACTAGAACTATTACTAGAACGCGATATCATACAATGAGTCAGTTCATTCATGAGTCAATACTTTCTAGAACATTACAGTACATTACTATACTGGCTAGATAGAGAGAGCATACATTTCAGCTAGAACATTACAGTACATTACTATACTTGCTAGATAGAGAGAGCATACATTACAGCTAGAACATTATAGTACATTACTATAGTATTACATAGATATGTTTACATGATCACACTTACATGAGTACGCTTACATATACATAGAACAGATGTCACTAGGTGCTATAGCATGGAACCAGTTCAGGATCTAACTATACCGATGAATCACAATGCAATTGTGATAGTTATATCGAGTATACATGATCATAGTAATGTGGATGCTCACGACTTGCACACATGCAGGAGTCGTGGGTAGGTCCCAAAATCCCTTTGACAGGGGAGCGTAAAGCTTGGGATCTAGCCATCACATTATACCTTATCCCTCAAATAAGGCAATTGAGTACCGATGTAGTTATTTATAACAAATGCTACAGTACTTAGAAGAATTACCCTAGACTTTAGGTAATTGGTATGGTTGTAGTTCGGCACTACACCATAGTACTATTTCATTTTTCCATTACATTCACTTCATGAATATTCACACGATGCACAGTAATGTAGAAACTATATTTTTGGTTAATGATAGTCAGACTTGGGAAAATACACACTCTTACAAGAGACACACACAGACACTAGATGCCTTGGTAGAAGGCTACATATAGATCAGTTAAGTCTTGGTAGAAGACTCCCTGTTATCATAGTAGGAATCATAGGGATTTCTAGAGTTTTTCAAATGTTTACAGTTTTTTTTACATACATTTTCAATACTTACAAATTCTTCCATACAAATTCTTACATACAAATTAAAACACTAAAATACTTATGATCTCACCAGCTTCAAAGCTAATACTCGCTTTCAAAATTACTTGTATCCTCAGGTCATCAATAGACAGGTACCGATGCAAGGTTTAGAGAAGATGGAGCTCGTTCAAGACTCATCTTTCATTTTGATTTATGCTTTAGTGTCTATTATAATTTGACAGAACACACTTGTATAATAATTATATTATTAATGCAATGGATGATGTTGTTGCTTGTTTACTACTTTTCATTGTTGTGATACTATACATGACGTCCTCCGCCCCAGAACATTTCCGCCATTCTTGGTTTTGGGGTGTGACAGATTGGTATCAGAGCATTGTTTATAGTGAATTAAGTATATCAACCCATAAAAGATATACATACTATAAATACAATGGGATTAAAAATACTCTGACCAAGAGTTTATACTTTAAATAATAAAATATTTAATTAAGTATACGTGCTGCATTCATACTAAAATCAGTGTCACTAGGACAGTAGAAAAGAATTATGATTGTTGGGAACACAGGTGGACTTAGAGACATATAGTCAAAACTGGGAAGATATAGCTTGATCAACTATATTATCCGAGGGTTGACTAGCATGTGCCTAAGTGTAGTTGTGTTGTTGCAACAAGTCTAAAATCTTACCAACCCTACCACAATGAGAACAGTAGAACATAACATTAACCTTAAAATACTAAAGGAGTATTTGGTGTTACTATAAGTACTTTATACTTGAGAACTAAAACGAGATCTTCATTACTAAGTTGATAGTTGCTAAGTGGATACACTAAAGCTATATTTAATTAGAATGTTATAGACTTAGAATCTGTGAAAATTTTACTTTACCCCTATTATGTGGGAATATGGAGTTAAGGTCACTTATTCGAAGGCCTATCCTGTTTTGATTACATATAACTGGTATGCACTTCACAAATAGCGATGTAACTGATGAAGATTTTCTAAATAATTATCTAGATAGTTCGTCTAATAAATATTTTCTTACACAAATTCTCACATAGATAACATGGCTGGACTCCATCCCCACGGAAACCAGTATCTTCCGAACGAAGTCATTGCTGGTTGGTTTGGAGAAGAACCAGGGAATGATAATCCTATCCCTTTGAGTGATCACCATGATGAAGACCTTTCGGACGATGCTAACTCCGAACCCAAGGTTGAGAACCTACCTCAAGCAGCTCCCGTTCCAATTCCTAACCCTCGTCCGACTTTTCATGGCCCGACGCCTGAGTGGGTGGAATGCTTGGAAACATGGAGCCAAGGACAAGATCAGCCCATGCCATTTAATGGTGACCGAAGCTTTTACGACCTGAGCAATGGGGGCTTAGCAGACAGAATCTTGCCAATCTTGGTCCGCAGAGTGGCCCGAAATGAGATTCAAGGCATGACAGCCCTACATCAGATCACCGAAGTTGTCGCCGATGCGAGAATGCATACCCTCCGCACCATTCGTCTAGAAGATGCTCGCGAGACATCTGAGAGAAACCATGAAACCCTGCTTCAAGCACTAGCTGAATCACGAGCCGGAGTCATAGAGCTCTGAGTACGCCAGAGGGTGTACGAAAGACACCTACTTGACGTGGAACGTCAACTGGCTGAACTAAGAGTTCACCAGAGGGATGACCGTCGCCAGTAGTAGACACTTTACTTTATTTTCCTTATTAAAAGGAATTGTTTTTCTGTCTATGCCCAATGTGGAATTTTCTATGAAACTATCTTGTACTGTAAGTACTTTTGGTTAGGTCTTTATATTGTCAAGGACTATCTTCTCTAGATATGATGTAAGACCTTTTACAAGGTCATTCTCCTGAACTTGTACGTCATGAATATCAAAGATATTGACAGTCAGCTAACTTCTGTGTCATTCTTTATTCAAGTACTCTTATCATTCTTTCATTGGAGTCTATCTGAAACATGCTTTAGTCAAGTCATTGGACTATAGTAATTTAACTCTGAAGACATTTCCAAGTCTCTTTTAGTGGTTGGATCCTGTTATTCACCAACCAACGATACCTCGGCTTGAAAGACAAATGTCTTGAGACCATTCTTCAAACTCACTTCCATTTCGTACTACGACTACATCATAGGGATTTAGGTCAAACCTTCGCGATCATACCTCCAATCCGTACTAGGACTGCATCATAGGGATGTAGGTCAACCCTTTGAGAACATGCTCTTACTCTTTTCTTTAGCAATCAAAGTACATCTAGGGCCCACTAGAATCACTCACAAAATCCTAATCTTTTGTGTTACAGAATCATGTCGTCATCCGGAAGCAATCAGTCGAACAACGAAACCTCTACCTTTCCTATGGACGCCGCTACCTTTCAAACCGCAGTTACAACTGCCATGATGGCTTCCGTGACAGCTATCCTTGCGCACCATAGCGCTACCAGCACAATCAATGATGATGATGGGATTGGAGTTTCCAATCGTGGTATCAATCCAGGAAGTCGCCAAACAGTATCAGTCATAGGCTCGCAAAGCCGAAAGACAGAGAACAAGAAACGAAGTTATCAAGCCCAGAAAGAACGCAAGAAGTCCCAAAAACTTGCCATGCAACAATGGCAAGTGGAAATCTCTGCCATCCCCGTACCGAGCATACCATATAAAGGAACACTCCCAAAGTGCGACCAGTGCAACTACCACCACAAGGTAATTTGACGAGCCTGGCAATGCAATAATTTCAACAAGATGGGACACATTGCTCGTTTCTGTAAAACTACCTGCACCACTGGAGCAAGCCTAGTTTGCTATAGTTGTGGTGAGGCAGGGCACAATTACAAAAATTTTCCAAAAGAGAAGATCAACGAAAGCAACCGTGTCCCCTTGACTCCTACTCGACACTTCACTTCCACCACCAATGTTGGTGTTGTCCAGATATGTGACCAATGCGGTGAAATTGGACACCTCAAGTATAGCGAAGAACTCAGGTGCTGATGGGATGATTCTCAGGATCACAACTGCAGGAGAGCCTGCTCCGGAACCCTCGTTAATGTAATTTAGGCGTTTTGTTGTAACAGACTTATAACCCATCCAAAACTAGTGCAACTAGAGTCTTACCTTTTGCGAGATCCTGTCAGTATAGGGATGCTCGTGCTGCGTATAGTTGTCTTTTGTAGTATACCTTATTCACAGCAATAGTCTTGTAGTAAATCTAAAGTACTGTAACTCTATTCATGGTTGCACGGTTGTGTTTTGTCTGTAAACGTCTTATGTTCAAATCTAATGTCTTTAAGTTTTAGTATGATTCCGACATTATCATACGACTCGATTCAATTTGATCCACACCATACCAGCGTCTTAAGTACATCTCTTTACCAGTAAACGTCGTTTTAGCGAAGCCGTCATTTCAGAACACCGAAGCACTCATGCGTGGAGTACCTCATAGTTCTTCTCTTTTCCGAAGAAATCCCCGAAGTACCACTCATGCAGTACGTCAAGTTCAATCCAAGGATTCACACGTTTGATCTATCACTGAGGAATGTATACATAAGGGTAATATGAGCTTAAAGAAGAATCAGTTATTCGACTACCTTTTCAATCTTAATTATATACGATATAGTGATCGTTGAACCATGTATGAAGCCTAATATGAACTTCAGGACAGAGACTGCCCAAGCCTACCAGTAATCGCATCGTCATGTGAACAAACTTAGAACCCAGTACGACTCCTGTAAACCGATCGCCCCACAGTCTAAACACCTACGGAGATACAAGAACAGCCAGGACAACTTAGCGAACTACACAGAAATAGAATTAGAAGACTAGGTTTCTCACCCTGAAGAACCCCGGTCTTATTCTTCCAGAGATTGATGGATTGCATCGTATGTTCCTCGGCTATCGAGGCCTCCATCAAGATTCACATTAGAAATCGTTATCTCTGCATCGCATAGATGAATTGGTTGAGCAAACACAAGGAAAGAATTTCTTTCAGGAATGGACCTGAGATCTGGTTATCACCAATTCGAGTGTTAGAGAAGGATGTCCGGAAGACTATCTTCCGAACTCGATGCGGACACTTCGAGTCCGTAGTGATACCCTTCGGATAGGACTAATACACCCGAAGCATTCATCAATTTAATGAATAGAGTCCATCTTTCTTACTTGGATCAGCTCGTCATTTCTCCATGTAATGACTTACTTATCTACCCTCGTGGTAAGAAGGAATCCATGGACACATTACCTTCATAGGAACTTCCGCGAAGTTCTCTAAGCACAAATTTTGAAATTGAAGAGTCAGGTTCCTATGATACACTGTTAGTGATGTGGGAATTTTTGAGTACTCTTTCAATTTGTCTAAACCGTTGAGAATTTTTCGACAACAGAGACGCCGACGGACATTCGCCAAATTCTAGGTCTTACAGACCTACTATCATAGTTCATCCATAACTCCTCGCAAATCACAGAAACTCGTACGACTTTGACCCAGCAGGGGGTGGCCCTTGACTAGGAAGATAAAAAAGAAAAAGAAACCTTAGAGATTCCAAGTGAGAGACCAAATTCTTTAGAAACTCTCACTCTGGGAATGGCTTAATACGCTTCGCTTCGCATGGATAGCTAAATCCAAGTTAATCAGGAACCCCGAGATTCTTACCAGAATCGGTCCTGTATCTCACAGACTAAACCTACACCGCGAACTCAGTAACGTACATTTTTACTCTTCGCATCTCGACCTTGAAACTGTATCTTTCCATTAGGACTCTCGTAAGTCCACTCGTCGAGATCCTCGCCTTCGTATTAGAACCGTAGTGACCCTCGACCGAGAGGTCAAACGTACGAAGCACGCTACCGCCATTTAGTGAAGGTTCGTTGGGATACCAACCGAGGACCCGATTTCACTTAGGAGTGCTAGAACCAATCGATTAGGAAGTTTCCTCCTCTCGGGACGAAATTCCCTTTAACAGGGGGATGATGTGACAACCCGAAATTTCCATTCGGTCAAACCCTAAAAGTCAACCACTTCGTATCATAAGTCAATGTCATTATTTCTTATTTTTAAGAAATATAAAGTTCGTTTGATTATTTTAATATTATTTTTAAATGAACGGGTGAAAGAAAGTGTCGTCTCGGGTTTTGAATTTTAAAAACCGCAAACACCTCGTGTCTTAGAAATTCCCGACCAAACTTTTAGGTTTGGGTTGAAAAATCACCCAAAAACCGTGAACTCATACCTATGTATGAGTTTACTCCCCAAGACTAGTCATTATTGAGTTTACTCCCCAAACACCAAAAGAGTAAACTCCAAAATATCCTCTCAAGTATCATCCAAGTTTTTATTCAAAATCTTCAATCTAGTAAGTGTTTCTAGCCTTTCAAGTTAGTATATCACTTAATCTAGTGATTTTACATCCTTTAATCCATTCATTTATGTGTTTTGACTAGTTTTTCCAAAACACCAAGTGATGGGTTTTAAGCATTCTAACACTTCCTAAGTGTACATGCAACCCTAATAACCTTGAATCTATGTTTTCTCTATATACATGCAAATTTCTTTTTCAAGGTTATATCCTAACTAGCATGGCATGGGGATTACATAAAATATAAAACTAGTAGAAATACATACCTTGTTTTCGCTTGGATTCCTTCAAGACTTTGTGAGCGTAGCACCCCAAATGTTGTGCCTCAAATGCTTCACACAACACCACAAAACTTGGAATAACTTGAGAGAATACTTCTAGCACTCAAAATCGGTTATGCCCTCTCTAGTAACCTTACTAGGTCCGATTTCACTAGCCAAAGGGTCCCTTTTATAGTGGTGTCACAATTAGGGTTTCATTAGAAGACCCATAATTGTCATGACTCTTCATTTCTCATGACCCATGGCTATGTAACTCCTACAGACTATCCATGGAACTCCAAATGGTTACATCCATAACCCATAAACCATGGATCATTAATCCACCATAAAAGAATTGATGATTGTCATAATCAACCATATCTATTTAATTAGTCTCACTTTGATGACCAAATTAATACTAGATTAATACTTGATCAATACTAATTAAATAACACTATTATTAATATATTAGAACTTATAATATATTAATAATCATAAGTGCCATATTCTCTCATTTAGTCTATCCAAGTATTGCAATGCCATGCAACCCAAATGGACCATTCCGGGTCGAGTCAAGTACATACCAAATAAAGTTATGGACTTAGACACTATATCCAACAGTCTCCCACTTGGATAAGTCTAATAACTATATTTGCAAATATGAGTTCAAAATCCGACTAGCAATCGTAGCTCTTTCAAAGTCTCTCGGAACTGAGATGATGATGATACGCCATTTAAGATAAGTGATCATATAATCCTCTGCTCTCATGATATCAGCCGGACAAACACATGGAACATGGTCTTACTTATTGTCCAGCAATTTTTTCTTGATCTCCGATTTGTTTCGACATAGAACTAAATTGAACACATCAATTAGGTTCTGACCGGGCCCGGTACATATGTTAAAACCGAATCATCGAGGGGCCCAGATATCGCTTCTATTTCTAGAAGGAACAGATAAACTTCGACTGATATGCTTGTACTAACTACTTGTTGAATTACTCACAAAGGCACGTTTAATAACATCGAGTTACCAATGCGTTTTCGTACAATCAATGAATAACCAACTCATAGTCAACAACTCATATCTCTAGGTTTGAAGATTTATATGATATTACCGTCTCACGATCACTCGAGATAAATTCCATGAAGTGATGCAAGTGAGCGTGGGTTGAATCCAATACTCAGCCCTTATGAGTACTCATGATTGTTGTAGCAACCATTGCATTGTCTAAAGCACTTTAGACAAATCATACAAGCCAAATTCATGACAGTCTTAAATCAATACTTACTTCCAAAGTTTGATTGACTGTGGATGGTTTGAATAATATGATATATACCATAACATAATTATTCTGGAAGTAAAAACATGCAAAATTGAAACATAGTAAACAATCAACACAAGATAGTAACACCTTACTCATAAATAAATAACAACTTTATTTATCATCAAATGTCAACTACATTTTACAAGTTTCAGGAATCTAATTATTGAAACTAATATCATCCTGCAGCCCAATGCGCCTTGCATGCTGTAAATGCTTAACCCTTCTCAGTCCCTTCGTGAGGGGATCTGCCGGGTTCTCATCCGATGATACCCTCTTTTCCACGAGGAGTCCTTCTTCTATTCTATGTCTGATGAAATGGTATTTTCTATCAATGTGCCTAGATCTCCTGTGATCTCTTGGTTCTTTCGCCAAAGCAACCGTACTTTCACTGTCATAGAAAATTTCCATTGGCTCCTTTATAGCTGGTACAACTCCAAGGTCTCCGATGAAGTTCTTCAGCCATATCGCCTCTTTTGCTGCCTCGCTTGCTGCTATGTACTCTGATTCACAAGTCGAATCAGCTACTGTCTCCTGCTTGGAACTTTTCCAAGTAATTGCTCCTCCATTTAGGATAAAGACCCAGCCTGACTGAGAGCGGAAATTATCCCTATTAGTTTGAAAGCTAGCATCACTATATCCTTCCATTCTCAAGTAATCACTGCCTCCGAGGGTAAGGACCCAGTCCTTAGTCCTCCGCAAATACTTGAGAATGTTCTTTACTGCTGTCCAGTGTGCCTTACCAGGGTTCCCTTGATATCTACTGACCATGCTCAAAGCAAAGGCCACATCAGGGCGAGTACAAGTCATAGCATACATGATCGAGCCCATAGTGGAAGCATATGGTATCTGACTCATTTCAGCTATCTCAGCCTCTGTATTCGGGCTCTCAGTCTTACTTAGCTTGGCATTACTCTGGATTGGTAATTCTTCTTTCTTGGAATCTTGCATACTGAACCTCTTCAGTACCTTATCCACATAAGTACTTTAACTAAGTCCAATTAGTCTCTTACTCCTATCTCTCAGTATCCTTATCCCTAGGATATAGGTAGCTTCCCCAAGGTCTTTCATAGCAAAACACTTCCCAAGCCAGGCCTTAACCTCCTGCAAAGTTGGGATGTCATTTCCTATGAGAAGTATGTCATCCACATACAACACCAAGAAGCTAACTATGCTCCCACTAGCTCTGACATACACACAAGACTCATCCTCACTCCTAGAAAAGCCAAACTCTTTGACTTTCTCATCAAAGCAAAGATTCCACCTGCGAGATGCTTGTTTCAATCAATAAATGGATTTTTCAAGCTTACACACTCTATTAGGGTATTTTGGATCGACAAAACCCTCTGGCTGAGCCATGTAAACATCCTCAGCCAATTTCCCATTAAGGAAAGTGGTTTTGACATCAATTTGCCATATTTCATAGTCATGAAATGCAGCTATGGCTAACAACAATCTAATAGACTTAATCTTAGCTATTGGTGAGAAGGTCTCATCATAGCCAACTCCTGGAGTTTGAGTAAAGCCCTTCGCAACTAGTCGCGCTTTATAAGTGTGTACTTTCCCATCCATGTCGGTCTTCTTCTTGAAGATCCATTTGCACCCAACTATCTTACGACCTGGTACATTGTCAACCAAGTTCCAAACTTGATTGTCATACATGGACTGAATCTCGCTGTCCATAGCCTCCTTCCATTTCACAGACTCAGGGCATGGCTTCCTTATAATTATTAGGTTCATCCAAATCTATCAATGTACTATCACTGATAAATGTATCACCTTCAGTGGTGATGTGATAACCATAATAAAACTCAGGTGTGTTCCTCACCCTAGTGGAACGTCTTGGAGGTACAGACTCATCTATCGGCTCAACAGGAGTTTCCTCCTCAGGTTGGCTGATAGCATTTGAGGTTCCTTCACCACTTGACTCTTGAAGCTCTTCAAGGTCAATTTGCCTCCCACTGTCCCCTTGGCTTATGAATTCTCTCTCACGAAAGACTCTTCTTCTTGCTACAAAGACCACATTGTCACTGGGTCTGTAGAAGAGGTAACCAAAGGATCTCTGTGGGTAGCCGATGAAAATACACCTCTCGCTTCGGGGCTCAAGCTTGTAATGAGTCTCACGCCTCACAAAAGCTTCACAACCCCAAATCTTGATGTGGTCCAAATTGGGTACTTTCCCAGTCCACATCTCGTGAGGTGTTTTGGCAACCTTTTTAGTAGGGACTAGATTAAGGATATGGGCGGCAGTCTCTAAGGCATACCCCCAGAAAGAGATTGGCAACGAAGCTCGACTCATCATGGAACGAACCATATCCAACAAGGTTCGATTGCGCCTCTCAGCTTCACCATTCAACTGTGGTGTCCTGGGAGGTGTCAATTGTGAGACAATCCCACATTCCTTAAGATAGTCAAGGAACTCAATGCTAAGATACTCTCCTCCCCGATTGGATCGGAGCATCTTGATGTTCCTGCCCAATTGATTCTCAACTTCCTGCTTAAACTCTTTGAACTTTTCAAAGGTTTCTGACTTATGCTTGATTAAGTAAATATATCGATATCTACTGTAATCATCAGTAAAAGTCACATAATAACGATTAGCATCCCTTGTAGCAACTCTGAAGGGCCCACACACATCCGTGTGTACAAGGTCCAACAAACCTTCACTCCTATCACAAGTACCTATGAAGGGTGACTTTGTCATTTTTCCATGTAAACAAGACTCGCAACTATCATCTGACTTGAGGTCAAATGATTCAAAGACTCCAGCCTTTTAGAGTTGGCCTATGTGCTTCTTGCTAACATGTCCAAGATGAAAATGCCACAAGGATGCTTTATCCAAGCTATCAGAAGAATCAATATACAACACATTATTTCCTAGATTGTCTACAACATTCACGGCTTCATATACACCATCACAGGGTATTGCTTTAAAGTAAAATACATCATTGTAATAAACATTAATAGCACCCTTTTTATTATCAAATGAAAATGTAAAACCTTGTTTGTACAAGCCATGAAAAGAAATAATATTTTGCTATTTCGGGCGAGTAACAACACTTACTCAAATCTAACATTAACCCATTATTAAGCAATAAAGAATAAACTCCTATCTTGGTAACAGGTGATGCTTTCCTGTTGCCCATGACTAAGTTTATCTTCCCGTGCTCCACTTGCTCACTTCTTCTTAGTGCCTGCAAATCAGTACAAATGTGAATACCACACCCTGTATCAAGCACCCAAGAATTAGCATTAGATAAGTTGTTAGACAATATAGTGTAAATACCTGCATGGGTGGGTTTAACCTTCCCATCCTTTACATCTTGCAGATATTTGGCGCAGCTTCGCTTGAAGTGTCCCTTATCTTGGCAATAGAAGCATTGTGCTTCCTTTGGGTTTGAAGAAGGAGTAATGGGACCTTTCTTTGTCCCACTTGAAGAGGAACCATCAAGAGTCTTACCCTTGGTACCCTTTGAAGGGCTTTTCCTCTTCTTACCCTTCCCTTGCCCAATTGCAAGAACAGGGGCTGTTAAAGGAGTAGAAGTAGCAACCGCTTTACCCTTAAGGCAATTTTTAGCTGTCCTTAAGAGTCCTTGAAGTTTGCTAAGTGTGACTTCCTCCTTGTTCATATGATAAGTCATACGAAACTGATCATAACTTTGAGGTAAGGAATGGAGAATGATGTCAATCGCCAATTCCTCAGGGAAGTCAACATTAAGTTTTAGCAACCGGTCAACGAACCGCTGCATCTTCTGCAAGTGACCGGTGATGGGTTCACCATACTTCATCCTTGCGGTTATCATGGAGGAAATGATTTCATACCTCTCTTGACGCGCGCTCTGATGGTACCTTTCCATCAGATCTAGGTGCATCTCATAGAGGTAGAAATCTTCATATGATTTTTGGAGTTCCGGAGTAATTGTGGCCATCATGATGCAGGACACCTTGGTGGCATCCTTCTCATGCACAATGAACTCCGCAAGCTCTTCTGGAGTAGCAGTGGCTTCATTAACAACCTTAAGCTCCCTATCAAGGACATATTCTTTGTCCTAATAGCGGGTAATCATCCTGATGTTTCTGATCCACTCATTAAAGTTGGATCCATCAAGGATGACCTTACCACACAAGTTCATTAGGGAAAAGGAGCCTGTCGGGTTTGAGCCATCAGCGTTATTGGAAGACATCTGGAATAAAAGGAAGATAAGTTTCATTAGATTAAGAGTCCATAATAAGTCACCCAAATGAAATATTAAGGCTAGGATCCAACAAACTATTTATAGGTGGAAGAGGGATGCCGTAATCCACACTATAAAATATTTGAAGGTAGGTAAATGACGATTTACCAATTTCCACCATACGACGAAATATTTTATTATTAGGTTTTATTGGTTTTGAAACTCCTAGATCTTTTGAGATACATTGAAATTTTCAATGGCATGTTTGAATCTCGAATGTGCCCTCTCAAGTTTGTGACTGGGATGCCGAGGATCACAAACAAGGTGTGAATAACCATACAAATTGACTTGGTACCCTTAACAATATTACCTAATCGATGTGCCGGTTAACCACACATGCTCCACCGATCTATAATAAAGTCAAGTTACCCTTTTCCACTCTTACTAGTCCATGTTAGTATGCCGGTTAACCACACATGCTCCACTAACGACTTGGTAAGGTACAAAGTGTACTTTTATGGGCTAGCACCAATTTCACATTTTCCTAAAGTAACTAAGATTAGGAATTTATAATGTATAGTTACTTTATAATTCATTATACTTTTAATGAGAATTTAAAGTCATATCCTACCCGTTCGGCTAACGACCCTCCACCGATCAAGGAAGCGGTGGGTGAGAGTGGACACCCATTAAGTCACCATTTTATAGGCAACAACCTTATACCCCCCTTATAGACCGGCTTCGTGAATGAGGCCTACTAACAGTAAGAACGACATATTCTTATACATATCTATATAATAAAATTATAATAATAGTATAAGTGTTGATTTTTAAACTTTTTAAAAATCTAAGGTTTAATTTGGAATTAAAGTATTAGAGTGTAAGACTTTTCAAATTCCAAAACTTGAGGGCAAGAATTGAAACTATTCCAAGTCTCTTCAATTTTGTAACTTATGAGTTTTAATGGTTCATAAAAATGAAGACTCTTCATTTTATGAAACCTCTTTAGTTCTTTAATCATAATTTAAAGAAGTGACTTTTGGTTATCCATAACTTGAGGACAAGTTATGAACACCATCATTACAATTAAGATCAAGAATTAAACACACATGGTGGTTACACATAATTCCTATGATCTTCTAAAAACTCATAAGAACACAAATTCATGTCAAGCAATTTCAAGAAATCATATGAACATATATAATAATTTGAAATTGTTAAAAGTCATGTAAAATGGATTAACATAATCATTATCATTTTGAAAAATAGATTTTACAAGTCCAAAACAGATTGGGATAATGATTTTAATCCATTTCCAACAACAAAACCCGAAAAGACTGCCCAGCACGCACCTACTCGTCGAGTGCATGATCCTACTCGACGAGTAGAATGAATTTGTACATGGACTCGGCGAGTCCTCCGCATGAACTCGGCGAGTCCAGTCAACAGTGAGCAAAATTTTCGATTTTCAAGCAGTTTTGCATCAAGTATACAGAAAACAATCCTAGTCTCTGATACCACTGATGGGTTTTGAGCATTCTAACACTTCCTAAGTGTACATGCAACCCTAATAACCTTGAATCTATGTTTTCTCTATATACATGCAAATTTCTTTTTCAAGGTTATATCCTAACTAGCATGGCATGGGGATTACATAAAATATAAAACTAGTAGAAGTACATTCCTTGTTGTCACTTGGATTCCTTCAAGACTTTGTGAGCCTAGCACCCCAAATGTTGTGCCTCAAATGCTTCACACAACACCACAAAACTTGGAATAACTTAAGAGAATACTTCTAGCACTCAAAATCGGTTATGCCCTCTCTAGTAACCTTACTAGGTCCGATTTCACTAGCCAAAGGGTCCCTTTTATAGTGGTGTCACAATTAGGGTTTCATTAAGAAGACCCATAATTGTCATGACTCTTCATTTCTCATGACCATGAGTTTGTAACTCCCATGGACTATCCATGGAGCTCCAAATGGTTACATCCATAACCCATAAACCATGGATCATTAATCCACCATAAAAGAATTGATGATTGTCATAATCAACCCTATCTATTTAATTAGTCTCACTTTGATCACCAAATTAATACTTGATCAATACTAATTAAATAACACTATTATAAATATATGAGAACTTATAATATATTAATAATCATAAGTGCCTTACTCTCTCATTTAGTTTATCCATATATTGCAATGCCATGCAACCCAAATGGACCATGCCGAGTCGGGTCAAGTACATACCAAATAAAGTTATGGACTTAGACACTATATCCAACCCCAAGAACACTAAGAACACACACTAGTGTTCTTGGACTTAAAGTTCATTTCAAGCTTCCACAATGTAAGTACTTCTATCCTAGAGTCATTTTAAGCTAGCTATACACGTTTATACCAAGGAAAAGTCCCAAGAACACCAAGAACAAGGTGTTCATGGTTTTAGGAGGCTCGCAAAACCTTAAACACCGAATTTAGTGCCTTAGGGTGCTTTAGGGTGTCTAAATGCTTCACAATGTCTTAGGGACTTGTCTAGATCCATCCTTGATGAGTGTATCACACAAAAAGCACAAAAATCCAATATTTATATGTGTTTACGGTTTGGGCATCTACCAAAACTGTAAACACCTTAAAAGTTGTGTAAATGTCCCATAAATGGCTCATGGTTGTTCCTTATGGCTAGAATCTAACCAAGACTAGTGCCATGTTTGAGCTAAGGACTTGAAAACTGCCAAATACCAAACTTAGGAGTTTAAGTTAGTAAAATCATGAGTTTAAGGTAGTAAACTCATGAGTTTAAGGTAGTAAACTCATGGGGAAATTGTCCTTAGACCGTAAACACCATTTAGGAGTGTTTTGATGCCACACAACACTTCCTAAGGCTTAATCATGAAGTAGAAATGCTTGGAATAGCTTAGTAGTCTTCAAAACAACAAATGGTCATAAATTGTAGAGTTTATGACCATAAACCCTTGAGTTTACTGCCGTAAACTCCTTGGGTAATGGTCATGAAAACCGTAAACTCCAAGGGAGTTTACCCTTGAACCCCAAACGCACTAGCCTTTCCCTACAACACGTAGATGTAACCCTTAAGACTAATAACACTTTTATAAAGTGTTTAGCATGTCCTAGAGTGTCTTAACTTTGTTTATTAGTTGTTTAAAGACTAATTGTGTATATACATATATCCTTATATGTTATTAGGATCTTTGTGCGTGTCTAAGTCTTCACTTGTCACCAAGCACTTATCCGACACTTCCTTCCGATCCACTTACTATACTTGCTAGGTAGAGAGAGCATACGTTTCAGCTAGAACATTATAATACATTACTATACTTGCTAGATAAAGAGACCATACATTACAGCTAGAACATTACAGTACATTACTATACTATTACATAGATATGTTTACTTGATCACACTTACATGAGTACGCTTACATATACATAGAATAGACGTCACTAGGTGCTATAGCATGGAACCAGTTCATGATCTAACTATACCGTTGAGTCACAACGCAATTGTGATAGTTATATCGAGTATACATGATCATAGTAATGTGGATGCTCACGACTTGCACACATGCAGGAGTCGTGGGTAGGTCCCAAAATCCCTTTGACAGGGGAGCGTAAAGCTTGGGATCTAGCCATCACATTATACCTTATCCCTCAAATAAGGCAATTGAGTACCGATGTAGTTATTTATAACAAATGCTACAGTACTTAGAAGAATTACCCTAGATGCCTTGGTAGAAGGCTACATATAGATCAGTTAAGTCTTGGTAGAAGACTCCCTGTTATAATAGTAGGAATCATAGGGATTTCTAGAGTTTTTCAAACGTTTATAGTTGTTTTACATACATTTTCAATACTTACAAATTCTTACATACAAATTCTTACATAAAAATTAAGACACTAAAATACTTATGATCTCACCAGCTTCAAAGCTGATACTCGCTTTCAAAATTACTTGTATCCTCAGGTCATCAATAGACAGGTACCGATGCAAGGTTTAGAGAAGATGGAGCTCGTTCAAGACTCATCTTTCATTTTGATTTATGCTTTAGTGTCTATTATAATTTGACAGAACACAGTTGTATAATAATTATATTATTAATGCAATGGATGATGTTGTTGCTTGTTTACTACCTTTCATTGTTGTGATACTGTACATGACGTCCTCCGCCCCAGAACGTTTCTGCCGTTCTTGGTTTTGGGGTGTGACAGTAACCCGAGTTTGATAGATTAATTTTATATTCATCCGCAGACGTTTGATATTTTTCACCGAAGTCTTCTTCAAGCATCTTCTTTAGCTCAAAATAACTTGAAGTCAAAAGATTGAAATGGTCTTGAAGATCAGAAATCTGCTTTGACTTTAGAGCTTTGTATTTAAGAAGATCAGCTACTTGCACACCAAGCTTTGAATTGCCTGATTGAAGTTCAGAGACTTGAACATTGAGATTTGTATTTTCCACTTGGAGACCTGAAACACGAATATCAAGCTCAATATTCTTCTGACTGAGCACTGAGATCTCCTTCTGCAACCCAGGGATAGTGAGATTTTCTTCTCCAAAACTACCGTCCCGAATAGAAATACCTTTACCACGAGGCGGAGGCATTAAAAATTGCTCTTCAGCCAAATGCATGGCTAACCTTGTGGAAGCAGCATCGTGATCAGGTCGAGGAGGAGAAAACCCTGGTGGAAAAGAAGATCCAGCAACTTCAAAAGCGGTGTCTGGTCCTACAGTAAAGAGCTTGGTTGTTCTAAGACTAGTAGTAATGGTAGGTGGTACTGGAAGGCCACTAACAAGATTTGCAATTAGATCACCCTACCTTGGATCCCTTCTTATTCTTTTCAATGGGGGTTGACTAGTTTGCGTTGTTGTAAGATCACTCATAAATGGCTCTATAGTAGGAGGAACATAAACAGGAGGAGGAAATCCAATAACCGTCTCCATTGGAGTGGAAGTAGTCGCCAATTGGTTTGTGTTAGTAGGTGTAGTTTCAAGAACTTCATCAGGCTTCCTTGTCTCTGTTGTTGGAAGAAAAACTTCATCGACGTTGTTGAAAATCAAGTCAAGGTTCTCATTTGTCACAAGATTAGAACTACTTACAGGAGACGCATCAATATCACCATTATCAAATCCAGTAAGATCAAGATCGTCAAAAGAATAATTTTTATCTCCTTCAGCCACCGTCTCAGTTGCCATAGTCCTTTCATCATAATCACTTTGAACATGAGCAGGTATTAAATCATGTTCTTCCTCCACATTAGCTTCAGGAGTCAGAGTCTCTTCTTCTTCGTTATTCTCATCATTAGATATTGTAATAACATCGTCATTTGGAGATGATTTCTCTGAAGATGCAGGCTCAGAAGATGCCTTGTCAGACAACCCATAAGACTCCGATGACTCATTTAGTTCAGCAAACTTTCCAAATTTCTCTAGAGGATACTTTCCTTGAAAGGTAATTTTTCCTTTACGGTTCTGCTTGATGAGCCCTACAGTGTGAGGACCCAAATCCATATCAAGAGTATCGCCTTCCTTCACCATATCTGGAAACTGAGTATTGAAAAACAATTGAATGAACCTAGGATACAATAAGAAAGTATCCCGGGTTGAGGCCCTGATGTTTACCACAAACTCATCCAAGATAAATCTTGAAAATTTGAACTTTACTCCAGCAGCAAGAGAAACGATCGCTCCAGTATTCCTCAGAGAAATTTCATCAGGTCCTGATCTTCTTCTAGAAATGCAACTAATGAACACATGGGCCAAAAATCTCCAGTATGGAGGTAAAAGCTTCTTCAAAGTTGGAGGAGAAGTGCCTTCATACCCCATCCTCCTTAGAATTTTCTGAGCATCCTCAATCCCAATCTCCGTGGGAAAGTTTGGTTGATCATCAATCAGCAAAGTTTCTCTGACAAAGTTCTCAGTGATCACTATCTCGTGTCCTTTTACGACAACTTTAATAGTAACAAGACCAACATCATCCATTTCCATCTTAGCAGTCGACCAGAACTCTCTGATCAAATTCTGGTAGATAACTGGATTCACAGTGATGGATGATGCCAGGCAGCATTCCCTGAGTCTGTGGATCATGGACTTGAAGTCAGAGTGTGCAACTGGAGGATCCGCCTAAACAATAGCCAGATTATGCATGTCTGCAAATTTGAGGTTCGCCATTGATCTGCACTAAACATGCCAAGTAAGACAAGAGAGCGGAATGAGCAATAAAAATTTTAAATGATTTAATTTTGACCCCAAAATGAAACAACAATTTTTAAAATTAGGTCAAAGTCAAAATTGCAGTCAACATCAGAGTTTGCGGTCAACAAGGGTTACGGTCGTAAACCCTTGGCCGTGAACTAATGACCATTTGGGGAGTTTACGGCCGCAAACAACTTTTGACCGTAAGCTTCAGCCGTAAACTCCGAAACCCATTTTTCGTCGATTTTAACTTTAAAACTCGGTTAAACACAGAACGAGATGCATTTCCCTGGTCGAAAACTCATTACCTTCGAGACTATCGGATTAATTTCGCAAGATTTGATGAATTTTTTTTTGAAGATAGAGAGTATGAGAGAGTGTTTGCGGCCGGAATCAAGAAACTGATGAAGATTCCGACGGTAAACTCTCTTTTATACCCATTTTATATTTACCTGATAGCCACACAGTATAAGACAGGGTCCAACATAGTCCAATTTTTTTTAAATAAAAAACAATTCTTTTGAGGATTAATATTAAAACTAAAAATAAAAATAAAATAAAATAAAATTAACTTTGCAAAATTTAAAATTAAAAATAGTTTATAAATTTTTAACAATTAAAAAATAAAATTAAAATAAATAAAAAAATAAAAAATAAAACTAAAATAAAATAATTTAACTGCAATCAAAATGTACATCTTAAAATTTAATTACTGAGAATGGATTTGTGATGCTGAGATCAAAGTTGTTGGATAGCCTTATTCCACTTGTCGGTACCCTTATCTTCATATCTTCGTCTGATCGATCGCCAATATTGTGGTCCACTTCAACATGAAAAATTTGTGATAATTTTTGGACAATTTACCAATAAAATGAGACATACTCATATAGATGATTATAATTTTTATTATCATGATAGGCCCTAATTCTTAAATAAAATTTTCTTATGACCATTTAACTGACTACGACCAGGGATATTATTGTCCACCTAAATTGAGCAGCGAGATCTACAGACAACCTGTATGTGTTTAAATTTAATTGTACTAGAATGTGTTTCCCGCTTCCTAGCATGCCCCAGCCATAAAGGACTTCCAAAATACTCCTTACACCGGGTGAGCAGACAATTATTAAGAGAGAAGATAGATTTAGAAAACATATGTTGTACATACAGGTTGGATCTCTTCCAATCACGCAAAGGATGAAACATATGGCTAACTGAAGTTTCAGAGGGATTGAGAAGAGAATGTTGCATATACTGTGTACCAGGTCGGATTTTGAGTCACGTAGAGGAGACAATATATGGCTAACAGATGGAAAGAATTGCATAGATAGAAGATGCAGAGAGATAGAGTTGCATATGCTACAGTCCAGGTCGGATCTCTTGATCACGCAAAGGAGGCAACATATGACTAATAGACAGAAAGAAAGAAAATAACCTTTTACAGACCTAGTTTATCGGAATTCCCAGTCACCCCATCCAACCGGAATTAAGGACAGAATCCGCACATCGAGGAAAAGTGAATCCACAGTTCTAGATACGGGTTATTTAATGTGACCGATAGATTCCCATGTATATCTCCTGCTCAACCTATCTGAGCGTCGTGATGTCAGGCTAAACGGATCTAACTAGGTCAAAGTTTATCAAGTCCTTAAATTCATTTGGTTCAACTCTCCCTAGTCAAGTCCATTTAATATTTTCGTGCCTACCAACACATCAAGCACAGGACGTAGATGATTCAACTTAGGTATGTTATGCAGATTCAGATTGCCCATTATCACTTGCTAATTTCATTTCCCATCACAACACCTGCAAACAAGACTAACAACATTTTTTCTAATTTTCCGGATTTTTAATGTTTTTGGATTTTTTGATTATTTCTTCCCATAAATTTGTGCATGGGTGAGAATTAAATAAAATAAACTATAATAAGAATAAAATGCGCAAATTTAATCTATCCTACCAAAAAATAAAAATGAAGAATTAAGAAAAAGAAAAATAAAATAAAATAAAAAACTTAATCGTCAAAACGAATCATTTTCAGAAAACCCACAAGCACATCAAAGCGAGCTTTGTTAAATGGCTTTGTGAACAAATCCGCCACATTATTAGCAGTAGGGACTTGTTCCATCCGGATTAGTGAACGCTCATAACAGTGTCTGATAAAGTGAATTTTAATGTTGATGTGTTTGGTTTTAGAGTGTTGGACTGGATTTTTGGCAATTTGAATGGCGGCCTCATTATCACAGTAAATGGGGGTTTCTAAATAATTCAAACCGTAATCCAACAGCTGATGTTGGATCCAGATAACTTGAGAACAACATGCCAATGCAACAACGTATTCCGCCTCCGCTGTGGAAGTTGAGACAGTGTGTTGCTTCTTGCATTGCCACGAAACTAGCCTGTCACCTAGGTATTGACACCCTCCTGAGGTTGATTTTATGTCAAGCTCACAACCTCCATAATTACTGTCAGCAAAATCATATAGATCAAATTCAGAATTCTTCGGATACCAAAGACCCAATTTTGGGCTGCCTTTGATATACCGAAAAATTCTTTTGACAACAATAAGATGTAAAAGTATAGGATTAGCCTGATAACGTGCACATTGACAAACTGCAAACATGATGTCAGGTCGGCTTGCAGTAAGATACATCAGCGATCCGATCATCGATCGATAGTGGGTCTGATCTACGGATTCACCATCAGGATCTGGAGTTAGAAGACGTCTTTCAGCCATTGGTGTTAAAGCAGATTTAGCGTCGTGAAACCCAAACTTCTCAAGAATATCCTCCACATACTTGGCTTGATGTAGCAGGATTCCGGTTGAATTCTGTTTAACCTGAAGCCCCAAAAACATGATCATTTCTCCCAACGAACTCATTTCGAGCCGCTTCTTCATTACACCTTCAAATTCTTTGTAGAGCTGCGGACTAGTCGACCCAAAGATAATGTCATCAACATAGATTTGCACAAGTATTTGATCATTGCCGACATGCTTGATAAACAAAGTCTGATTGATAGTGCCACGAGAGTAACCATGCTCGAGCAAATGCTTTTTTAGAGTTGCATACCACGCTCTAGGAGCTTGATGTAACCCATACAATGCCTTGTCCAACTTGTAGACATGATTAGGAAATTTTGAGTCAATGAACCCATGAGGTTTATCAACGTAGATTTCTTCCTTCACGTTGCCATACAAGAAGGCGGTCTTGACGTCCACTTGATACACGGTAAAGTTCATGTAAGAAGCATATGCTGGGAAGATACGAATGGCCTCCAGGTGAGCTACTAGAGCATAAACTTCAGTGTAATCAAGACCCTCGACTTGTCGAAACCCACGAACCACCAATCGAGCTTTATTTCTCACAATAACCCATGAATCGTCTTGCTTATTGCGATAAACCCATCGTGTGTCAAGAGACTTCTTGCCCTTTGGTAACTCAACTAACTTCCAAACACCGAGTTTTTCAAATTGATGCAGTTCCTCATGCATTGCTTCTACCCAACTGGGCTCATTCAGAGCCATTTCAACATTCTTGGGCTCTATTTGAGATAAAGCAAGAGTAAAGACAAGTATTAACGTCTCCACTCCGACTTCTGGTTTTAACATCATCGCCCAGCTGACCAATGATGTTATCTGTAACACCCCGGATTCCTAAGTATTATTTTATTCTCTATTTTTGGGTGATTGTGAGGAGACTCGGCGAGTTGGAGTCCAAACTCGCCGAGTAGGATCGCGGTTTTGTATGCGGGTTCGCGTCTGGACTCGGCGAGTCCACGCTGTTTAATGAAACCCTAATTTCCAGGGTTTGAGACCTATTTAAAGGGGCTTATGGCTATCATTTGCGGCCACCAACACCAGAGAGAAACCCTAAAGATATTTTGAGCGTTTTGGGAGAGAGAAGAGGCCATTGTTGACCTTTGAAGCTTTGTTTGGCAAGGCAAAGGAGATTATAGCTAAGAGGAGGCAAGGGAGGTGGACATCCTTCGATTTTGGAGCTCAGAGCATCATCTTGGAGGTATATTTTGGCTTCCTTTTCTGTTGTCATGATAAACATGGGGGTTAGGGTTTCTTAACCCCTTTGTTGGTTAGATTTGATGTCCATTTCGTCCCTATTTGTGATGAGGCTTGGGATGAGATCCATAGAGGTCCAGAGCAGCTTTATTCGTTAAGCTTTATGAGGATTCATGGGAGTTTTGACCTAGAGTTATGAGATATGGGGCTAAAACAACATCTAGGATCAAATAGTTGTTGTTTAATCACCAAGGTTTGGACTTTACGTGATTATCATGCTTGGGGAGGCCAGATCTATGATTGTATGGAACAGATCTGACCTCAGAAGTGAGTTTGAGTTATGCATGGCATGGACTCGCCGAGTCTGAAGAACAGACTCGGCGAGTAGCATGAAGTTTGCCCGTAACCACTCAGCGAGTGGTCTTGTCGAGTTGAGGGGTCGACTCAGTGAGTCAGGGAGAGTTAGGGGGGGGGGGGGGAATGAGTCAAGCCGGAACTCTCCGAGTTGTTCTTGAGACTCGACGAGTTGAGTCGTGGTGGCCCCGCGATTTATGCCAGGTGAAACTCGTCGAGTCAGAGAAATACTCGACGTGTCAAGAGAGGATCCAAGGGAGTCAGTGGACACGTATAGACTCGCCGAGTCGCCCTAGCGTACTCGCCGAGTCCGGTCAAAGTTGACCGTTGACTTTTAGGGTTTGGTCAGCGATGTGGCCTTTGGGCCAAGAGAGGGGTAAAATGGTCTTTTACCCTTAAGAGGATGCCAAGAGAGGGTTGATTCTAGTCTCGAGAGTTATATTCATGAGAGTATTTGCCTTATGTGTTAGGCGGTGGCGAGTTCGAGATTCAAGTGTGGGGATATCTGCTTTCTGCTTGCCAGGTGAGTCTTCTCACTATACTTTACCTTGAGTAGGT
This sequence comes from Lactuca sativa, assembly GCF_002870075.4. Taxonomy (NCBI): domain Eukaryota; kingdom Viridiplantae; phylum Streptophyta; class Magnoliopsida; order Asterales; family Asteraceae; genus Lactuca; species Lactuca sativa. Next base: position 317,049,881 of record NC_056630.2, read on the forward strand.
AACCAGAGTTATGTGACAGAGTATTTGTATGCTATGTATGTGATGTGTTGTACTGCATTATTTCTATGTGATTTATGCTGTGCATGTTTACAGAGTTAGAACCGGAAGGTTCATAGAGTTAGAACCAGAGGGTTCATAGAGTAGGGTCCACGGACCCACAGAGTTATAGTCTCAAGTGGATAATATGTGTTATGTGTGGTATTTTGAGGAACTCACTAAGCTTCGTGCTTATAGTGTTTTGTGTTATGTGTTCCAGGTTTCTCTCAGATCACGGGAAGGCACCAGCTCGATTGTACATACCAGAGAAAGAGTCATGTATTGTGGATCCTGGTTTATTAAGCAAGTGAAAATGGAGTTACGTTTTTGTAATTCGATTATGACTGGAATTTTGAGAAAAGTGTTTTTAAGAATTAACGATAATTTTTAAATGAAAAATTGTTTTGAAATTTACGGTGTTACGAGTTGGTATCAGAGCCTTGGTTTGAGGGATTCGGATGCACCTTCGGGTAAATCTAGACTCAAACTAAGGATTTAAGAAAATTTTTCAAAAAGAAATGTGTTTTTATAAAGAGAATAAGAGTTTCAAAGAGAAAGCAAAAAGAGCAGTGTGTACAATCAGCCAGAGCCCGAACGGTGATTTCCCAAAACACCCTTATTTTGTGTTATGAGATATTTGTGATATATTTTATGAGATAGTGTGCATGCTAGAGGCAGGCTAGGCAATTCATATTTTAGGACTAGAGTAGCCTGATTTGTGATGCCTTAGCCTAGGGTTGCTGATATATGTGATGTGCTTTTGAGTATGTGCTGAGCCAGAGTGTCCAGCATGAAATCTTTAGGGGATTTGAGCAGGGAAGTAATATGGAAGAGGTATCTATATGAGCATATGAGGAGCTTGCCGAGAGGGTAGCCAGATGCCCACGTGGGGCGGAGTTGTTAGAGTTCAGTGATATCCATCACGAATGAGGAAGGTGAGTGGATAATAACCTAAGGAGGTTTTTCGTAGTGAAAGGGACACTTCAATGCCCGAATGCTGCTTGCTTCGTGCTTTGTGGAACTCTTGATGATGGGAGTCAACTACTAAGTGAATATGACGATATTCAGGAGGTAGATGGCTGGCATCATTAGGAGCTCTTCAGCAGCTGATGGTAGAGAAGTGTGGGAGTCTAGGAAGAGCCTAGGGAGTAACCTTAGCCAGATGAGTGCGCTGGCAGAGTAGAGAATTTCGCTGGGGAGCGAGCACGCACGATGGGATTGGTGAAAGAGCAGGTCGAGTAGTTACTTAGGAGCTCCGGGATAGTCTGTGTGGAAAGTATGGGTAGATGTGGCAGGTAGTATGGGCCCGTACTACTGAATGCAGAGGAACCATACTTGATACAGGGAGTATTCTGGAGGTTCTAAGTTGCGGATCGAGGAGTGATGTTATGGTTCGAGTACCATACATCGGAGCGGATTGAGGAGTGATGTTATGGTTTGGGTACCATACATCGGAGCGGATTGAGGAGTGATGTTATGGTTCGAGTACCATACATCGGAGTGGATTGAGGAGTGATGTTATGGTTCGAGTACCATACATCGGAGTGGATTGAGGAGTGATGTTATGGTTCGTGTACCATACATCGAAGCAGATTGAGGAGTGATGTTATGGTTCGCGTACCATACATCGGAGCGCATTGAGGAGTGATGTTATGGTTCAAGTACCATACATCGAAGCGGATTGAGGAGTGATGTTATGGTTCGAGTACCATACATCGGAGCGGATTGAGGAGTGATGTTATGGTTCGAGTACCATACATCGGAGCGGATTGAGGAGTGATGTTATGGTTCGAGTACCATACACCGGAGCATATTGAGAAGAGATGTCCTGGAATGTGTACCATGGTTCGTAGTGAATGATGCTTGTGGTTCCCCGGTTATCCGTTCATGATTGAGTTCGAAGAGGCATCCCTTGAGAGGGAGATCGAGAGCCTCTCAGAGTATTTTAGTAAGGAGTCAGAGAGAGAGGAGAATTTTGGTCTGAGTTGAGCAATCAGTCGATAGAGGAGATGTCACCATCTATGATCTGGGTGGTACTAATTATGTTTGTGTGCAAAACATGAGAAGCATGATGTTTAAGTTTTGGGTTTGGGGGTAAACCCTGCAGGTTTTCATTGATGATGATTTTCCACCAGAGTATCAGGTAGCATGTGTGCCGCGAGGCAGTGATTTATCATTAACGGGTAGTCAGTTGGGACTGAGATAGTCGAGGACCACATTACACCTATTTGAGTATAGTAGGGTGTATTGTAGTGGTATTAGTGGGGAGTTCAGTCAAGTTTAGTAGTGCAATGGGTTTTCTATCTACGTTGGGTATTGAATACGGGAGTAGGTCCCTGTTCTTGGGATGATCCATGTGTTGCAACATTGGTTGATGAGTTGAGGTGGCGGAGTACGATGATTTTGTGGTTCAGTCTATGAGCCAGTGATGTTATTGGTCAGTTGAGTTGTTTGGTATTGGATTGGTATGAGACTTGGAGCGACTAGAGGCAGTCGTGACGAGAAGTTCTTGAGGATTTCATCTGAGGTTCAAAGTATATGAGGTCGATTGATTTCCTTAAAGGGGGATTATCGGGTGTTGTGTAGCACTTTCCAGGGGCAAGTGAGATTTTGCTGGTGAAAATAGTTTGTGGGATGGTTGTGTGCCAATTGGTGTTGGTTCGAACCCTGAGTGGGGGAGAACCGGGTACCGTATGGAAGAAAGCAGAGATTTGTCAAGAGCGGTTATAAGTGGGTATAGAGATTTGCGGTAAGAATTCATGAGACCAGAGATATTGGTGATCGAGGAAAGGGGTCAGAGTGAGTTAATGCAGGAAGTACTTGTTTGAGAAGGATGAATGTCTCCACGGCAGGTGGTTAATGGTCAGGAACTTGGTAGTGGTCAGTGTTGTTGCAAGTAGGTAGAGAATGATTGGGCAGCTAGCTCCCGGGTCGGTATGCGTATTCTTGCCTAGATTTTGAGCGGTAGGAAAAAGGGTTTCGGAGAATTATCAGCGTATTCCGTAGCGTTAGCATTTTCTCGTATTCCAATTGAGTAATTGGATACACCGAAGTTGCACTTAGGGAAAAATGAAGATCTAATTATGGGGTTCAGAGGAAATGTATTATTGTATCTATATGATGCTTGGGGCAGGAGATCAGTGGTTGTGGCAGGATCTTGTGATGTTCTGTTGGGGTGTTCTGAGGTATCCGGGTATGATATCTTGATATCGGAGTTATTCGTGAATCTTGAGCTGAGACGACTTGTGGTATATCAAGTATCTATGGTTCTAGTGGGAGCCCTTCGAGTATTGGCATCCAGAGGGATTATTTAAGAGAGTGGATCTCCGCAAGGGTAGGCATTTTGTTATGTCGATTGCCTCCAGAGTCTGTGATGCATATTCGGGTCGAGTATGGGTAGCTACCTATGATAGTCTGCTAAGCTTGAGTCAGTGGAGGTAGAGAGTGTTGTGATACTGTGGGGAGCCGTAGTACTCACTAGTCAGAGGGTGTTGTGATACTACGGGGAGCCGTAGTACTCACTAGTCAGAGAGTGTTGTGATACTGCGGGGAGCCGTAGTACTCGCTAGTCATTGAGAGGTCATTATGATGTTGCGGGAAGCCATGGTACTCACTAGATGGCAAGAGAATGTGATGATGGATTGTTCTCTGATTAGTGTATGATGTGGAAGAGTGTTGGGCTTGAGTAGCCCTAGTATTGAGTTTTTGGAGCCTGGTTGTCGAACCGGGGGCGAGACGGGGGTCACCGTCTCTGTCGGGAGATTCGACGAAATGCGCAAGGGATATGCGCAGCAGACACCGGAGATCAGAGTTGAGACGATCCTCGGTTGGATTGTATTTTTTTTCATAAGGAAAAGAGAATTTCGTGACTTGCGTGTCACTGGGCCAGGATAGTGGTCACGGGGAGGAAGTTAGTAGGATTTTTTGGATCATAATATGGGTGACCTTTGGAGGCTCAGCTGTGGTGTCAAAGGCTGATCTGGTACTCAGTCTCGAAGAGGGATATGAAAAATGAGCTATAGCTTATCATGGGGATGTCTGAGGACACTTCAGAGCGAGCGAACGATTCAGACGCTCGAAGACATGCTTCGGGCATGCATATTAGATTTCGGAGGGAGTTGTGTCACATATTTACCATTGGTTGAGCTTTCCCATATCGATAGCCATCATTCTAGCATTGGTATGCCACCCTTTGAGCTGTTGTATGGGAGGAGGTGTCGGACCCCATTTGCCGGGGTGAGGTCGGGCAGCGTGTTATGGGTAGTACGGAGATTGGGCTGCAGATGACTGCGCAGATTCAGCAGGTCAGGTGGAGGTTATTGACCGCTTAGAGTCGTCAGAAGAGTTATGCGGACAAGCGCCGGTCCGAGCTCGCGTTCTAGATTGGCGACCTTGTGCTCCTGAAGGTCTCTCCTTGGAAAGGAGTGATTCGATTCAGGAAGAGGAGCAAGTGGAGGCCCCGATATATTGGTCCATTCAGGGTGATCGCGAGGGTAGGCAGGGTAGCCTATCGTTTGGAGTTGCCAGCAGAGTTGGGTCAGATTCACGACACTTTCCACGTGTCGCAGTTGCGAAAGTGCATAGCCGACAAGTCAGCAGTAGTGCCACTAGAGGATATTCAGGTGGATGTGAGCCTGAATTATGCTGAGAGGCCAGTTGCGGTCAGAGATCGAAAGATTAAGGTTCTGAGGAATAAAGAGGTGTCACCGGTGCAGATCCAGTGGCAACATTGGAAAGGGTGAGAGTTAACTTGGGAGCCGGAGCGTGAGATGCGTGGGCAGCATTCAGAGTTATTTGCAGAGCGAGACTTCGAGGGCGAAGTCTAATTCTAGTGGGGGAGAATTGTAACACCCCGGATTCCCAAGTATTATTTTATTCTTTATTTTTGGGTGATTGTGAGGAGACTCGGCGAGTTGAAGTCCAAACTCGCCGAGTAGGATCGCGGTTTTGTATGCGGGTTCGCGTCTGTACTCGGCGAGTCCAAAAGTGGACTCGGCGAGTCCATGCTGTTTAATGAAACCCTAATTTCCAGGGTTTGAGACCTATTTAAAGGGGCTTATGGCCGTCATTTGCCGCCACCAACCCCAGAGAGAAACCCTAAAGAGATTTTGAGCGTTTTGGGAGAGAGAAGAGGCCATTGTTGACCTTTGAAGCTTTGTTTGGAAAGGCAAAGGAGATTCTAGCTAAGAGGAGGCAAGGAAGGTGGACATCCTTCGATTTTGAGCTTAAAGCATCATCTTGGAGGTATATTTTGGCTTCCTTTTCTGTTGTCATGATAAACATGGGGGTTAGGGTTTCTTGACCCCTTTGTTGGTTAGATTTGATGTCCATTTCGTCCCTATTTGTGATGAGGCTTGGGATGAGATCCATAGAGGTCCAGAGCAGCTTTATTCGTTAAGCTTTATGAGGATTCATGGGAGTTTTGACCTAGAGTTATGAGATATGGGGCTAAAACATCATCTAGGAGCAAATAGTTGTTGTTTGTGCACCAAGGTTTGGAATTTACGTGATTATCATGCCTGAGGAGGCCAGATCTATGATTGTATGGAACAAATCCGACCTCAGAAGTGAGTTTGAGTTATGCATGGCATGGACTCGCCGAGTCTGAAGAACAGACTCGGCGAGTAGCATGAAGTTTGCCCGTAACCACTCAGCGAGTGGTCTTGTCGAGTTGAGGGGTCGACTCAGTGAGTCAGGGAGAGTCAGGGGGGGAATGAGTCAAGCCGGAACTCGCCGAGTTGTTCTTGAGACTCGACGAGTTGAGTCGTGGTGGCCCCGCGATTTATGCCAGGTGAAACTCGTCGAGTCAGAGAAATACTCGACGTGTCAAGAGAGGATCCAAGGGAGTCAGTGGACACGTATAGACTCGCCGAGTCGCCCTAGCGCACTCGCCGAGTCCGGTCAAAGTTGACCGTTGACTTTTAGGGTTTGGTCAGCGATGTGGCCTTTGGGCCAAGAGAGGGGTAAAATGGTCTTTTACCCTTAAGAGGATGCCAAGAGAGGGTTGATTCTAGTCTCGAGAGTTATATTCATGAGAGTATTTGCCTTATGTGTTAGGCGGTGGCGAGTTCGAGATTCAAGTGTGGGGATATCTGCTTTCTGCTTGCCAGGTGAGTCTTCTCACTATACTTTACCTTGAGTAGGTAACCAGAGTTATGTGACAGAGTATTTGTATGCTATGTATGTGATGTGTTGTACTGCATTATTTCTATGTGATTTATGCTGTGCATGTTTACAGAGTTAGAACCGGAAGGTTCATAGAGTTAGAACCAGAGGGTTCATAGAGTAGGGTCCATGGACCCACATAGTTATAGTCTCGAGTGGCTAATATGTGTTATGTGTGGTATTTTGAGGAACTCACTAAGCTTCGTGCTTATAGTGTTTTGTGTTATGTGTTCCAGGTTTCTCTCAGATCACGGGAAGGCATCAGCTCGATTGTACACACCAGAGAAAGAGTCATGTTTTGTGGATCCTGGTTTATTAAGGAAGTGAAAATGGAGTTACGTTTTTGTAATTCCATTATGACTGGAATTTTGAGAAAAGTGTTCTTAAGAATTAACGATAATTTTTAAATGAAAAATTGTTTTGAAATTTACGGTGTTACATTATCGATCGGATGATCGCGTTGAATCCTTGAAGGTATCTCTTGGCTGATATCATTGAGAGAGACAGGAAGAGTGTGAATGTTGATACCTGCCTCATTTGCTGATTGAGCCGCTCCAGAGGGCTCTGCTACAAACTCATTTGAGATAAGTTCAGGAAAGAGTAGTTCCATAAAAGTTGAAGAGGCAGCGGCAACATCATTAGGCATGAACTCTCTTTCTATAAGAGTATGTGGCGTAGTTTCAGCATCAAGAGTATCATTTTGGACTGGAGATTTAGGACTATCATGTTGCACAAATGACTCCCCCTCAGGTATAACAGAGGACTCCCCCTCAGGCATAGAAGAGGACTCCCCCTCAGACAAAACCGAGGACTTCCCCTTAGATGATGATGATGACGCAGATGAAGGTCTGTAGACAACTTCTTCGTCTTCATCTTCAGAAATATTTTTCAAACCAGAAACAGATCCAAATGAGCCACTCGAAGACACATTTATTGATTTGAACAGCGATGTGTAATCAAACAACCAATCTGGACCCACTCTAGCATTCGTCTCATTTTCTTCAAACCAACGCACGTCATAAGATTCCACAATCTGTTTTGACCTTTTATTGTAAACCCTATAAGCGGTGCGAGCAGCATACCCTATGAAGTAATAGTCATCGGCCTTGGCATTAAACATAGGGTTGGATTCCAAGTGAAGAAGGGTGCAAGGGTAGCCAAATACACGGAAATGGATGACAGAAGGCTTGTGTCCATAAAGAATTTCATACGGTGTATTCATCTGTGCTTTGTTGATTAGAACACAATTCTGCACATAGCAAGCAGTGTTAATCGCCTCGGCCCAAAAGAAAACATGCAGTTTTGAATCACACAGCATCGTCCTTGCGGCGTCTTTTAACGTTCTGTTTCTCCTTTCAGCAACACCATTTTCTTGAGGTGTGTGAGCAGAGCTGTATTGACGCATGATACCCTTCTCTGTGAAAAAGTGATCGAGTACAGAATTCTTGAACTTTGTTCCCATGTCGGTACAAAGCGCCTTCACCCAATTGTTACATTGGTTCTCAATTAATACAATGAATTTCTTAATCAAATCAGCAACTCCAGCTTTTTTTGATAGAAAGAAAACCCACGTAAACCGAGAGAAATCATCAATCACAACCAGACAATAAGAATTTATGTTGATGCTGAGAACATTTACTGGTCCAAACAAATCCATATATAGCAATTGAAGCACCTGGCGAATTGAGTTGACCTATTTTGGCAGGTGTGGTTTTCTATGATGCTTTCCTTGGGCACATGATACACACTTTTCGAACGTGATGAAGTCTTTGACATGCACTCCACAGACCATCTCATTTTTCGCAAGACGATTCAAGTTCTTGGCGTTAGCATGACCAAGTCTTTTGTGCCATAGCATTGCAGTTTGTTCGGAGATCTTGGAGAAAAGGTACGTAACTTGTTCTGGAATATAGCTATTGATATCAATGATATAGGCATTCCCATACCTGTTAGATTTTACAAGTATCCACTCTTCTGGGATGACAAAGCCTGGCTTGAGAATCATGCATTCCTTATTAATAAAATGTGTAGAATAGCCCTTGTCACAGATCTGAGATACACTTAACAAACTGTGCTTAAGTTCGGGAGCGAAATTAACATTCTCGAAAATTAAAACCCCATTTGTGACAGTTCCTCTTTGAGTGATCTTGCCACCTTCTCCACTCGCAAAGGAGATGTGTCCCCCCATTAAATGATTGAATGTTGTGCAGTTGGGCGATATCTCCTGTCATATGCCGGGAGCAGCCGCTGTCGACGAACCAGGGTCTGATTACATTCACCCACAAATGTCCCTGCAAGATGTGCGGGTTTAATTAGATTTGGGAACCCAGGTCATTATTTTCCTGGGTGGTCCCGATGCCTTCTCTGATTTATACTTTTTGGATTTTTCAGAGTACACGTATGATGAATTAGAAGCTAGTTTGGGTAGCCATTGATAATTGGGTTTTCTAATAGTCCCGAGTGATTTTGAGATTGAATGTTTATCAGTTTCCTTGAAGCATGTGGATTTTCTACCAGAGTTGGTTGAAGACCCACCGCTGCTTCTTGACGAAACCGACCTTGGATTGGCCATGCTCGGTTTTGGCAAACTGCCTGGGACTTGGTGATGAAAAACTTTTTTATGTTTTTGAAAAACGGCCTGTTTTCTACTCCGATCATCTTTCCAATCATCATTACGGGAACGATTTCTAGAGGATATTTTAGTTAAAGACCTTCCTCTGAATTCGTTCTCTCCTCTTGGAAATTCGAAATGTACAAATATACGATTTTGACAATTTCTAGCTATATGGCCACCAACACCACAATTGAAACAAATATGTTTGTTATTGTTATAACTTGTACTACATTGATCATATTTGTTTTCCATACTAACACCCTTGCTTCTCTCAGAAGAACATGAACAAGAATTAGGTTGTGAGGCAAGTGAGGGTAGATTAGATGGAGAAGATTGTGAAACTGATGGTTCTTCAAACTTATTATCACACACATCAGAATTTTCAACCAAATTGTTCAAACTAGACACTTTCAAACCATTCAAAACAGTATCAGAAATAATAGAAACACCACCACAAAAAACATTGTCATTTGAAACATCAAAAAAAATATTGTCTTTATTCTAAACTAAAACTTTAGGTTTAGACTCGGTTTTATTTTCAGAAACAGATCCTTCAACTTTGTGCTTTGACTGATTCAAGGATTGATCTGCAGGAGTAGAAATGTTAGTACTTTCAACATTAATAAATCCTCCCGAAATAAAACCAGATGGCTTGCCATAAACCATGAATGGTTCATTGTCAATCTCTTCTTTGGACAGGGGCTTAAGCTGATATGAATGATTGAAAGGAGGAGGCACTTGATTATAACCCATAACCTTTGATTGATTTCGTTTAAATTGCATGCAGTGGTCTATCATATTTGCAACTACCTCACTCGAGACATCAGATTTTCTAAAATCAAAATCAGCGTTTTCATAATTTTCGCATTTATTATTGTTGTCTTCCTGAAGTCTCCTAAAGTCCTTTATTTTAGATTCCAATTGGGATTTAAGTGGTTTTTGACCTTTTCTTAGTTGCTAACCTTCATATCTAAGGTCTTCTACTTCCCTTTTTAGTGAGTCGTTAAGTTCACGGAGAATTTTAAGGCTTTCTACTTCACTACCTAATGTCTCAATTTTCTCATGCAGAATTTTAAAATAATTAATATAGGCTTGAGAGCATGATGGTAGACTTACCTCGGTTATATTAGGTTCATGAGAAGAAGATACCATCAACGCAAACTGCAGCTCCATCATTTTATCTTCAGCTGCCACAATCTCTGCCGGAGCATCATCACTGACCTATGCCAAGTGGGCATTTTCAGGTCCAGATAAGTTCAGGGCCTGCATCTGATCCTCCCAGTCGAAGGACTATGCAACCATAGCCTTCTTGCTGTTTATCTGAGCACCACTTCAATTGTTCCCAACTGCAACTATTGTTCTATCATTGTTTAATCATCTATCTGGCTATGGAAAATCACGAGCAAAACGCCCTGGCTCGTGGCAGTTGAAACATCGCAGCTTTCCCTTGCTGAACCCAACTTTCTTGTCAGAACTCATCCCCCAGTTGTTCTTTGCAGTCCTTTTGGCAAATTGTTTCGCCCTAAAAACTGCCATGGACATTTGCCATGTAATATCCATCTCTTTAACGTCTTCAGGGTAAATCTGATCAAGATCGGAAAATGATAGTTGGGGTGGACGATCCCCGGCTACAAGTGCATTGTAGCAATTGACAAGCCCTGTAGCAAGCGCGAGATTTTCATCACCCTCCTTTCCCCTTGAAGAAGAAGTCATATTTGAGGATGAAGCAGCTTAAGTAGCCACAAATGATTGGTTCTGTGAGAAAGGCATGGCTGATGCAGAGGAAGCTGATGGAGTGGGAAAAGTCTGAATCTGAGCTTGCGGAGTAGTAAATGATTGACCTGCAGAAGGAAGAGAAAAAGTTGAAAGAGCATTGTTAGTATAGATTCCATGGTTTGCCGCTGAGTATGAGTTCACATGGTTGATCTCTCGCTACTTGTCATCAATATCACAGGCCTTAATGACAGCCATCACTTCAACAAGAGAGAGACGGCTAAGATCCTTAGTCTTCTTGATGACAGCTACATTCATGTCCCAAGACTTTGGGAAAGCATTCAGTAGCTTCTTGTTTATCTCCGACTTTGTGTAGAAAATCCCGGCTACAGTCATTTCAGTATTAAGAGATGTGAACCGTTGCAGTTGTGCTTCAAGAGTCTTTCTAGGAACATAGTTGAACATATTGAATCGTTGTCGTAGCATATCATGGCGACTCTCCCTCATATCTTTGTTCCCTTCATAGACCTCAATTAGGGCTTCCCACAAGGCCTTAGTAGAAGTATACTCTGTGAAGCCTTGAGCAATGTCTGGAGATAGTGCCATGGTCAAGGTGGCCAAAGCCTTCTCTTGCTCTTCAACTTTCTTGAAGTCTTCATCAGTGTAGTTTTCCATCTTCTTGTCAACCACATGCCCTGCAACTGCAGTGGTTATTCTGAATGGATCTTTGATTATGCTTCTCCAGATTTTGAAGTCTTTTATTTTTATGTACTACTCAATTTTGTACTTCCATTCTGGGAAGCCTTCAGTGGATAAAAGTCTAGGAATTCGGGTAGTTGTGCCCATAACTGAATCCAGCTCGTGATGATTTGTTTGACCTTGAGAATCCGTTATTTTTATTTAATTAATATGAGACAGAAATTAAGTTATTTATGATTAAATTAAGCTTCTGGTCAAACACAGTCAAAACACAATCAAAATGCAATTTACTACCATAAACAGAGTTCACGGTCAGATGATAGATTACGGCCGTAAACTCCGAGTTTACGGTCGAAAGGAGTTCACGGTCTAAAGTTCATGGTCCAAGAACAATCAGTTTTCGGTTTATGAATATTCCTTATTCACAACTCAAGAATGTGATTTACGGTCCAAGAACCTTAATGAGTTTGCGACCGTAAATGGTGATTACGGCCGTAAGCTCAGGCCAAAAGCTTTGAATCTTGCAGTTTTTTTGACGAAACTAAAAACCTTTTTTGCAGAAATCACGAACTTTAGTCTCAAACCAATGAAAACTCGCTCCAAGATCGATTGTAGAGTGCCTTTGATGCTGGTTCCTCTCTGATACCAATTATAAGGTCCTGGGAATGGATCTTACAAGTGAACAACAACAAACACAATCACAGAAACGAGAATAAGAATAGAAAAGAAAACAGATCAAGCTTGCACATGTTCTATAACTAAAAACGTTTGGTACAACTCGATATACGACCGTGAACTATAAGGCATCAACAACTAAAACACGACTGACTAACCCTCTATATATAGGGAACCACGACCGGAAACAGTTTACGGCTGTAAGGTGTTTACGACCGTAAACTCATTATAGACACGTAAACGAACAGTAAACCTACCAAAATACTTTATCAATACACAACCACTATTACAATGCAAAGCCTAGACAAACCACTAATTGGGCCCTTCACTTTCAACTTCTCGATTATGTCACCGTCCTAGGTCCTTATGGAGTTCTATTAAGATTTGGGGAGTGGGGCGACATAAGGTTTGGGACAACCATGACATGCTCGACAAACACAACCCCACCAAGGTGGCATACCGAGGAGAGAGAAAGTGAAGAACAACCTACTAATGAGTGAGAAAGAGAGAGAGAGAGAGAGTATGGACTATAACAGCTAGTTTTAAAAAAAAAATCTAACATCAAACCATTATAAATACTAATAATATATCCTACCAAATTAACATTGCTCATTCGATGCAACAAGAGTTAGAAAATGAAGCAAGAAATGTGGGACGGTACTGAACCGTACCGAATTTAAAAATATGGGACGGTACTTGGTACTCCAAATACACAAAATTTGGGAATTCGGTACCGCCGGTACCAATACTAGTACCGAAACCGGTACCATTCCCAGTACCGGTACCGGTGATTTTAATTCGGTTCGGTACTCGGAATTAACTTTTGATCAAATTTGGTTTTCGGGGAATCAGGAACGGTATGGGTCGGTACCAGTTCCATTCCACGCTCATCCTTAGCGAAGAATGTATATAGAAAGAGATCGTGAATTTGCTCAACATCTGACACATGATTATTTTAATGAACGTGTTAGTTTAAGATCAGTATGGCATCCACCAACTCTTTTTGACATTAGCTCATTCTCAAGAAGGACTGCCCTTTAAGCAATATAACATTTGTTCTCAAAATGTTTGTAAACAATTACCTAGAAAGTCTTTTTGGGATGTCTACTGAGATAACACATCTCTCATACTAAATCGTAGACTGTTGAGGGCTTTGCGATGAGCGTAAACCTCATATCATGAACATTCAAATGTGCTACAGAGATACGAAGCCTTATTCGACATATTTGAGTTGTCTCATGAACCTATTAGTTGGTTAAAGACTCTTGTAACATGAATCATCTAGTGTCAAATCAAACTATGATTTTGATTATACATACAACTACAGTCCTTGCGGTAGTGTTTTGGATGGAGACAACTTATAAAACCTTATTCATAATTGCTTAGCTGATCACTGTTGTTTAGACTACGATGCTCACTATCCATCTAGGATTTCAATATCTCATCCTCTTTCCCAGTTGACCCTTAATTTTTATTTACAAGAGCTCTGGACACCAAAAAGGTTCCAAATTCATGATCATATGAAGTTGGTTTGAATTGTAGTTGATATGAATGGCTTAATTAGTCTAAACAAATTCCAATAGATATTCACATCACTTACAGATGCAAATATCATATATCTTGATAAATAAGATTCACATTAATCACAAGATTTAAGGTCGAGTGATTTCCAAAATCATATCTAACTAGATCTTTGGTAATGCAGTTCTCATTCATATTAACAAGACTATGATTTCACAAGTGTAACATCCCAAAAATCAAGGTAAAATTTTTCTTTTTATTAAAACCAACCCACAACAATAAATATTAACAAAACTTATTTTCCAAAAGCCAAACCACAAATCAGAGTATCCCAAAATCAAATCTCATAAAAACTAAATGATGTGCACGATCAAACCTTCGTCTTGCCTCGTTCATCGGAAGTACCTGAAACATAAAACTCAAATTGTAAGCCAAAGTTTATCAAGTTTCCCCAAATACAACACACAGCCAACGAAGATACAAAATGCATAATAGGTCCACAGTCTCCGGACTAGATTACCCAGGCCCACCTCCTGGTTGGATTGCCACTTTTATGGTTCTTAGCACCTCAAAATGTTTGATAGGACAACTCTTCTAGTTAAACTAAGTGATACTCATGAACACGAACCTTATGGGACCACATATGAACACAAACTCAAGGCTAGGAAGATCTAAGCAAATAACTCATCAAGTTTCATACTTTATACCTTCAAAGCATACTTAAGGGTGAAACACTTTTGGATCCAAGATGCCTTGATCCTCCAAGATGGTTCAACCTCCTTCTTCTTCCTTCAAGAACACAAAAAATGCACTCTCAAGCTCAAAAAGGCTTACACAAAGGATTAAGGTTTGCTAGGGACGAATTGGGAGATGGAGGCTGATGAGGGAAAAAGGTATTTAGAAGATTATGATGCTTAAATAGGGTTTAAAACCTAAAGATTCAGGTTTTCTCATTTGTTACGTACACTTAACGTACTCGTGAGTACGCCCAACATACTCACCTGAAATTTCATTTTCATTAAGTGAGCCATGGGACTGTTTTAAAACTAATTAAATACTTAGGGTCAAAAATGAAATTACATAGGGTGTTACAATTCTCCCGCACTTAAATTAGATTTTGTCCTCGAAATTCCTCCCTACTACACCCCAGGCCATTTAAACAATCCTTCCCGAATCCCGATACGAACTAAGAAGTCGACTCGTACATGCAAACGCCTTCCAATACTTCAACCAAACCCAATCATAGTGAAACTCACATACCCGGACTAATAATGAGGCCTTAACCCACTCACTTAACCTATAAGGAATAACCATCACTTCTCTGCCCGAATTTTGGATATCGAATATCTTTTCGAATTCCTAAGCAGGCAAAACCATCTCGGAACACATTCAAAATGACTTCAGTTCGAAACTTGAACCATACAGAACCCTTCTGGCCCCAAATTATCTCGCTGATACCACTTGAAAAACACAACCTCTGACTATTCACTATTCTTGAACCCTCCACCTGAATCAAAGGAAGATTCCAACAAGAGGCTCAGCTAAATAACGTTGAAGTGGAACACGAACAACATCAACATATTGCATAAACTCCCTTTAACCACTTTGAAATAAAGGCATCTTATAAGGAAAACTCGAGAGACCACATGGAAACCCGCAGCTGCCAATAAACAACACAATAAACTTGCAATTACTCAATCACAACAAATACCTTTCTCTCCATAATTGTAAGACCCAACTTCCAGTGAGAACCAACCAGGAACTCTCAGAACAACAACTACGAACCAAATCTGATAATTTATTCCGCGAAACTGAGTACCAATCAATCTAACTTCGGAAAACATGCCCTAGGGTTGATGAACATTCAACCATTGCACCTATCGCTAGTCCATTGACTAGGAACACCACCCAACCAAGAAGAAAGAATAATCAAAACATCCTGATTGTGAATTTCACAAAATTCCAAATTCTAGAAATTATGCCTGAAAACCTTATATACACAATCTTCATTCCTTGACAAGTTATCAACTACCTGCTACACCCACGAGTATACTGTTGGTCAATCCAAGAATTCTCATGTTCTATCTAAATCCCTCATCAGATCACTTGTGTGACAACCCGAAATTTCCATTATGTACAAACTATATCACTTCAATAGAAGTTATAGCAGTCACAGTTAACTTTCAGACTTTCTGCGTAAGTTTGAGTTATTCAGGGTTTACACTTCAGGAAATATCAGGAGAGTGGGTGCACTAGGGTTTTGTGCAACACTGTTATTCCAACACTCTATTATATTAGAGATCATCTCAGGAATAAAAATATTTTCTGCCAAAAATATTTTAGGACAATAAATAGATTTCTGAATGAAATTCATTCATTATTCACATTTCCAACTAGAGAAAAGCCATTTTCTCTCTCACGGATCTTCGGGTTTTTATACCAAAACGTGAGTAACTCTTTCTAGTAGTGTTAGAATGCTTATTATGTGCTTATAACATGATTTAGATGGCTAAATCATTAGATCTAGGAGTTTACTCCCCAAGGTGTTCTTGGGCGGTAAACTCCCGAAACAAAGCCAAAACCGACCCTTGTGTCATACAACTGCCTTAGACTAAATTGTAGGTGTATTAAGGACAAGAAAACAACCAAAATCCACCCAAGATTGGGAGTTTACGGCCCAAGAATATCATAGGCCGTAAACTCCAATTTCAACCTCAAAATGGTACTTTTAAGGCTCCTAAAGCCTTAGACAATTACCTAGACTTGTTCCCACTTAATCAAGGGCTTGAACCACATCAAAATCACTTAACAAAGTGAGTTTACGGCCAAGGCATGGTTCTTGGGCCGTAAACTCCTAAAAAGGGCACCAAGGTGTGCCTAATGCCTTCATATGCTAGGAATAAAAGTCTAGAACCTATACCACAAGTGCAAGAGACTTGAAAGCATCAAAAACACACCATACTAAGAGTTTACGGCCGTGAACTCTAAGGGGAATGGCCTTAGGGCCGTAAACTCCTAATTGGAGTATTTCTAGACCTTAAACCCTTCCAAGAATTTAACCACCAAGTTAGAATAATTATAGGAATCATTTGGGACTTCAAAACACACCAAACCCCCATGGTTGGGAGTTTACGGCCGTAAACTCAAGAGTTTACAATGGTAAACTCCATTTGTGATGGTATATGGGGAGTAAACTCACATATAGGGTCCTTTGAAACCCTAAACACAAATACCTTGTCCCACAATAGCTTAGATGCAATCCATAAGGCTTAAAACACTTATGTAAAGTGTTTATTATGTCTAGGATGTCTTAACCTTATCAATTAGTGATTTGAGTCTAATTGAGTGCATATATGTGTGATTATATGTTCATTAGGATCTTAGTGCATGTACAAGTCCTCGCTTGACACCTAGCCATCCTATACCGTTCAGTTCATCCCAATCACCAACTACAGGTGAGTTCATACCCCTAATCAATGTTTTAAATGATTTTAAATGCTTTAAAGGGGGGGGGGGGAATACAAGTAGAAAAAAACATGTTATTAAATCATTGATATGTATTTTATAATTGTGTTTGTCATTGAACAGATTTCACATACTACAAAATGTGACGCAAGAAATGGTTTTAAATCTTAAAAACACATTGTTACCAAATGTTTTACCTATGAAACGTATATTAAATTGACATCAAGTCATTGTTAATTAGTTCAAAATCCATAAGATGTCTTATAAAACCATTTTTCACTCATGAACTAATGCATGTACACTTATATTCTTATATCTGTATTGATGTTATAGTTTACAACTTTCATTTAGTTTTTCACACTTTTGAGTAGTAAGAGTGTATAAACATACTTGAACAACCAATTACCTTCCAGTAAATTATCATATGGATAATTTGGAGATTTCAAACATAATTCCTATTACAAGGAATCACACAAGAGTCAGTTCACTCATGAGTCTATACCAGTACATTACTTGATACATGAGTACCTTTACAATTGATTACCTGATACATGAGTACGTTTACATATACTTACATGATACATGAACACGCGTACATGAACGCATTACATGAGTACCTTTACGTAGATACACTTAACTATGTACATTAACATGAATACTTGTATCTCGAATTGCGAGGATGAATTAGTAGTACCTTCTTTGTAAATCTTCCTGCATATCCCACAGTACCTCGGGATATATAGACAGGACCCTATCCCACAGTACCTCGGGATACCTAGATGGGCCTCTATCCCACAGTACCTCGGGATATACGTACGGGACTAACCATTCTAGAACTCATCTGTTAGCAACAGTGGGTGATGAACATCTATGGATGCCTATGGTTATTACTTATACTAGGAGTACCTTTACAGGGACTAACCATTCCTCCGACCTGCTGCTGCTACAGAGGACAAGTGGACAATCTTCGGATGTTCATTAGGTTATATGTATTACGTTAGCCCTAGTACCTCGGGATAACGTTTACATTCGTCGTGTTAGCCCTAGTACCTTGGGATAACACGTACATGCATGATTTTTCCTGTTTACTTGATTTTGTGATACCTTCACATAAACGATGAGTTAGACTAAGTACATTAGTACTAAGCAACCAAAGGAAAAACTATCATTTTAGTTACAAAACATTCGGGTCTTGGTAGAAGACTACACTTCATACTTACAAAACATTCGGGTCTTGGTAGAAGACTACACTTCATACTTACAGAACATTCGGGTCTTGGTAGAAGACTACATTTCATACTTATAGAAAATAATGGTTTTCCTAGGGATTTCATACTTACCTCAACATTTTCATTTAAACGTTTACATGGCCTTCATAGCAGATTTTCATAAGCAAGACAACGAAACTTAATTTCTTATGAATTCACCAGATTTAAAGCTGATACTCGCTTTCAAAATAACTTGTATTCTCAGGTCAGCAGTAGACAGGTACGATGGCCAGGTTTTGAGAAGATGGAACAGACAAGTCTCGTCTTTTATTTTGATTGTATATTTTTGGTGTCTTATTACAATGATAGAACACACATGTATTAAACTTTACTTATAATGCAATGGATGATGTTGTTGCTTGTTTATTATATTACACTGTTGTGATACTGTACATGACGTCCTCCACCCTTGAATGTTTCCGCCGTTCGTGGTTTTGAGGTGTGACAGATTGGTATCAGAGCATTGTTTATAGTGAATATAGTATATCAACCCATAAAAGATATACTAACTATAAATACATCGGGATTAAAACACTCTGTCTCAGAGTTATACTTTTAAATAATAAAATATTTAACAAAGTATACGTGCCTGCATTCATACTAAAATCAGTGTCACAACGACAAGAAAAAAAGTATTACGATTGTTGAATATCACAAGTAAGCCTGGGGATATATGGTCAGTCTTGGGAATGGCATAGCCTGATCAACTATGCTGGTCCAAAGAGTGATTAGAATATGCCCAAGAATGGTTGTGATATAGCAGAAAGTCTAAAAACTTACCAACACAACCATAAAGAAATACCATAGGGGTATTTGGTCTTACTGTAATTATCTTAGTCAGTTCGTCTATTTAGCTATTTCTTATAATCCCTTTTCTCGCGTAGATTAAAAGGGCTGGATTTCACCATGGCGATCTGTATTTCCCAAACCAAGGCAATGCTGGTTGGCTAGAGGCTGAACCAGAAGATGATCACCCAATTCCTTTGGATGATCACCATGCTGAAGGTTTTTTTGATAGTTCTGACTCGGAGCCAGAAGTCAACAACCTACCCCCAAATGCTCAAAACCCAAACCTGAACCCTCGCCCTGTGTTTCAAGGACCCACACCTCTGTGGGCCACTAACTTGATTACATGGAGTCATGAACAGGGTCAGCCCATTCCCTACAATGGAGACCGAAGTTTCTACAACCTCACTGAAGGAGGTTCTGCTGATAGAGTCCTACCAATCATGGTACGTAGGATTTCTCGGAACTCGATAATAGCTCAGGCGACTATCAATCAAGTCTTGGAAGTTGACGCCAACTCTGGTGTTAACACTGTCCACATTCGCCAACTAGAGTATGCTCATGAAGGGACTCTGGTCTACAATGCAAATCTGCAGAGGGAACTTGTTGAAACCCAAGCTGAAGTTAGGGAACTTCGAGCTTAGCAAGCAAGGTCGGACAGGCGTATAAGGGACATTGAACGTCTACTGTCGGGATCGAGGACTCATGCTAGCAGTTCTCATCGCCGATAGAATCTCGTCGATTCATCTTTTGGATATAACCTAGATTATGTAAAACTTTGGTCTAATTTCCTATCTGTATAAATCTTAGACCTGTTAGGTCTTGATCTAGTCTTAATTCTGTCAAAATTTTCCATCTTGGTTGATGTAAGGCCTACTTCTAGGCCATTTTTCCCTAACTTGTTACATCTGTAATTCCAGTGTTATTGACGGATATCTAATCTTATGGAAATTATTATCCAAATGCTATCTTCTTCATTTAGTGATACTATTCTTTCTGTTGTTGGGCTATGGGGATTTAGTCCATGAGACACATTCATTAATCATTTATTCTTATCCATTTCGTCATCTTTTAAACGTACAGTTAAAGATGCCACCACGCAGGAATCCAAGGCGAAACCCAAACAACGAAGCACCAATACCACCACCTCCAGCACCACCTGTACCTCTTCAACCACCAAATCCTTTTGATGCCAACATGTTCCAGGCAGCTTTCACAGCAGCAGTTGCAACTGCTATGTCAGCAATCAACGCTCCTACCCCTAGTGGATCAGGAACTGGTGCACCACCCTCGAACCACGGCGAAAGCCATGGACACCCTCGGGAATGCACCTATAAGGACTTCACTAACGCCAAACCCTGCAACTTCAATGGAACTGGGGGTGTAATGGTGTTGAGACAATGGATTGAAAAGATGGAATCTGTCTTTGAAATATGTGCTTGCCAGGAGGGCAACAAGGTCAAGTTTGCAGATTGTACCTTCTCTGACAGAGCACTAACATGGTGGAACAGCCATGTTAACTATCTAACTTTGGTGGTGGCGTATTCCATCGGCTGGGAAAAGTTGAAAGACATGCTGATGAAAGAATACTGTCCTCGAGGTGAAATACAAAAACTCGAGCAAGAATTCTGGGGTCTACAAATGGTTGGATCTGACATCACTACCTACACAAATAGGTTCTGTGATTTGGCAAACTTATGCCCTGATATGGTTGCTCTCCAGAGCAAAAAGATCGAGAGATATATCTGGGGACTGTCGCCCCAGATCCAGTCAAGTGTGATCGCTTCCAGGCCTATTACGTTTGATAGCGCCAAGGAACTGGCACAATCTCTCATCGATCACCGGAAACCTCAGAACCCAACAATCTCTACACCTGTACCACAAAAGTCCAACCCCGACTACACCAAGAAGGGGTGGAATAAGAGGAAAAGAGGGGCTCCGCAAGGATCCTCCAATAAGCAACAACTTGTGGCGATCAATGCTGCCACAGTGACTCCTGTTGCCCCTGCGAACCTCTTACCAGCAAGAACATATGCTGGAACGCTCCCGAAATGCACCAAGTGCAACTACCACCACAACGGACCTTGCAAGGAGATGCAGTGCACTAACTGCAATAGGAAGGGGCATACAACCCGTTTCTACAAGACTCCAACAGCTCAATCCGCCCAGGTTCCTAATGCTGGTATGGGCCAAACTTGCTACGGTTGTGGCGAAGTGGGCCACTACAAGAGGAACTGCCCTAAAGTAGGAATGGCTGGAGGGGTAGGAAGAGTTATGGCCCTAGGCCACGAGGAAGCAGTAGCTGATCCTACGATAGTTACTGGTACGCTCCTCCTCGATAACTCATACGCTTGCATACTTTTCGATAGTGGAGCCGGTAAAAGTTTTGTAAGTCACAAATTTGCACACCTGCTTAAACAAAAACCATGTGCATTAGATAATTCATTCACGGTAGAAATGGCTAACGGGAAAACAGAGAGTACAAACTACATATACGTAGGTTGTACTTTAACTCTAGATGGCCATACTTTCAAGATAGATCTCATGCCAGTCCCAATTAAATATTTCGACGTTATCATCGGTATGGATTGGTTGAGTCTTCTTCGTGCCGACATTAAGTTCTTCGAAAAAGCAGTTCGTCTTAACCTTCCTAACAACGAAAATTTAGTATCCACGGCGACAAACCTAGTACGAGCTTTCGCATCATTTCGTGCATTCAAGCTCAGAAGTGCTTGCGAAAGGAGTACCATGCATTTCTCACACACGTCGTCGATACCAGTCAAGAACTGAAAGACATCCAGAAAATCCTAGAAGTACGCAACTTTCCCGACATATTCCCAGAAGAACTTCCCGGTTTACCACCACAACGCCAAGTCGAGTTCAGAATCGACTTAGTGCCAGGGGCTACCCCCGTAGCCAAATCTCCTTATCGTCTGGCACTGGATGAAATGCAGGAACTTTCCAGTCAACTTAACGAACTTCTCAAGAAGGGATTCATTCGACCAAGCTTCTCACCATGGGGAGCACCGGTCTTGTTCGTCAAGAAGAAGGATGGATCGTTTCGCATGTGCATCGACTATAGAGAACTCAACAAACTTACCATTAAAAATCGTTATCCCTTGCCCCGCATTGACGATTTGTTTGATCAACTTCAAGGAGCCAACTACTTCTCGAAGATAGATCTGCGATCCGGATATCACCAACTACGAGTATTAGAGGAGGATGTTCCCAAGACAGCCTTACGAAATCGTTATGGCCACTACGAGTTTGTAGTAATGCCGTTCGGGTTAACTAACGCGCCCGCAGTATTCATGGATCTGATGAATAGGGTGTGTCGTCCTTACTTGGATCAGTTCGTCATCGTCTTCATTGATGACATACTCATCTACTCTCGAAGTAAGGAGGAGCATAGTCAACATCTCCGTAAAATCTTAGAAACTTTGCAATCGGAGAAGCTCTACGCGAAGTTCTCAAAGTGCGAATTTTGGATTCGGCGAGTCGAATTCTTGGGCCATGTGGTTAGCGAAGAAGGTATACACGTGGACCCTTCCAAAATTAAGGCCATCGAGAACTGGTCAGCACTAAAGACACCTACTGAAATTCGTCAATTTCTAGGTCTAGCTGGCTACTATCACAGGTTCATTCAAAACTTCTCCAGCATAGCGAAACCTCTTACAACCCTGACACAGAAAGGCCTGGCCTTCGACTGGGAAGAGAAACAGGAAAGAGCATTCCAAACGCTCAAACGAGCCTTGTGCACCGCCCCGATACTATCCCTTCCCGAAGGGATAGAAGACTTCATTGTCTATTGCGATGCATCCAATCAAGGACTCGGATGTGTTCTGATGCAGCGAGGTAAAGACATAGCGTATGCCTCGAGACAGCTGAAGACACATGAGGTTGACTACACAACCCACGATCTCGAACTAGGAGCAGTTGTGTTTGCTCTGAAGATCTGGCGACATTACCTGTACGGTACAAAAAGCACGATCTTTACAGACCATAAGAGTTTACAACACATTTTCGACCAGAAAGAGTTCAACATGAGACAACGACGGTGGGTCGAGCTACTTAGTGATTACGAGTGTGAAATTCGTTATCATCCGGGTAAAGCCAATGTAGTAGCCGACGCCCTAAGTCGGAAAGAATATACTGGTCATAGAGTCAAATCTTTGACTCTAACTATCCATTCACACTTGTCCACGCAAATAAAGGAGGCTCAGCTCGACGCTTTGAAAATCAAGTGTAACATCCCAAAAATCAAGGTAAAATTTTTCTTTTTATTAAAACCAACCCACAACAATAAATATTAACAAAACTTATTTTCCAAAAGTCAAATCACAAATCAGAGTATCCCAAAATCAAATCTCATAAAAACTAAATGATGTGCACGATCAAACCTTTGTCTTGCCTCGTTCATCGGAAGTACCTGAAACATAAAACTTAAATTGTAAGCCAAAGTTTATCAAGTTTCCCCAAATACAACACACAGCCAACGAAGATACAAAATGCATAATAGGCCCACAGTCTCCAGACTTGATTACCCTGGCCCACCTCCTGGTTGGATTGCCACTCTAGCCCATAATCTCCTGATCGGAGTTCCACTAGCCTACAATCTCCCGATAGGATTGCCACTCTGGACCACTATCTCCCCATTAGATTACCACTGGACCACAATCTCTAGATTGGATTGCCATTGGGTTTGTTGGTTGACAGCACAAAGCAGTGTAACCTCAACCCAAACCACATTATTTCGACATATGCAATAGATAAATATATAACAGAAAATAGATAAACATGCAAATTCCATCAGATCACTATGTCATAGCAACATCCTAAACCAAGATACATATAATCTAATGGGCCGTCATGCCTTTGACCCACAAGGACAGTGAGGAAAACTTACCTCTTAGTTTGAAAAGATAGTAGAAAAGGACGTTGCTCCAAATTCCAACTCTACATGTCACTTATAAATCATACAGTGACCTAAACTCAAACTACAACTCAAATTACCCAAAGGTCAAAAGTCAAAAAGTCAAAAAGTTAAGGAAAGTCAAACTTGGTTAAACCCCAGGTCAAAGGTCAAAAGTCAAAAAGTTAAGGAAAGTCAAGTTGACTGAGTATGCATAACGTACTCAGTTACTACACTCAGTGTTTTCGCGACCAAAGCAATTATCGGGGATTCAGCCCAGTACGTGCAACGTACCACTTGGTACGTCCAACATACTCCGCCTGGACCAACTCCTTATAATTAAATGCTTATTCTTAAAAACTATTCATCCAAATTCAGATCTAGACACAAAACATCATTCTAAGTCGTAAAGGTTCGACCTTTATGACTTTCCATGGCTAGAAAAGATCCAAAAGCTAAAACCCTAACTTATTATGCCATTAAGACATCATAAGTCTTGCATGGAAGGGATAGAAGGACCAAGATCACACTTTTATGGTTCTTAGCACCTCAAAATGTTTGATAGGACAACTCTTCTAGTTAAACTAAGTGATACTCATGAACACAAACCTTATGGGACCACATATGAACACAAACTCAAGGCTAGCAAGATCTAAGCAAATAACTCATCAAGTTTCATACTTTATACCTTCAAAGCATGCTTAAGGGTGAAACACTTTTGGATCCAAGATGCCTTGATCCTCCAAGATGGTTCAACCTCCTTCTTCTTCCTTCAAGAACACAAAAAATGCACTCTCAAGCTCAAAAAGGCTCACACAAAGGATTAAGGTTTGCTAGGGATGAATTGGGAGATGGAGGCTGATGAGGGAAAAAGGTATTTAGAAGATTATGATGCTTAAATAGGGTTTAAATCCTAAAGATTCAGGTTTTCTCATTTGTTACGTACACTTAACGTACTCGTGAGTACGCCCAACATACTCACCTGAAATTGCATTTTCATTAAGTGAGCCATGGGACTGTTTTGAAACAAATTAAATACTTAGGGTCAAAAATGAAATTACATAGGGTGTTACAATTCTCCCGCACTTAAATTGGATTTCGTCCTCGAAATTGCTCCCTACTACACCCCAGGCCATTTAAACAATCCTTCTCGAATCCCGATCCGAACTAAGAAGTCGACTCGTACATGCAAACGCCTTCCAATACTTTAATCAAACCCAATCATAGTGAAACTCACATACCCGGACTAATAATGAGGCCTTAACCCACTAACTTAACCAATAAGGAATAACCATCACTTCTCTGCCCGAATTTCGGATATCCAATATCTTTTCGAACTCCTAAGCAGGCAAAACCATCTCGGAACACATTCAAAATGACTTCAGTTTGAAACCTGAACCATACAGAACCCTTCTGGCCCCAAATTATCTCGCTGATACCACTTGAAAAACACAACCTCTGACTATTCACTGTTCTTGAACCCTCCACCTGAATCAAAGGAAGATTCCAACACGAGGCTCAGCTAAATAACGTTGAAGTGGAACACGAACAACATCAACATATTGCATAAACTCCCTTTAACCACTTTGAAATCAAGTCATCTTATAAGGAAAACTTGAGAGACCACATGGAAACCCACAGCTGCCAATAAACAACACAATAATCTTGCAATTACTCAATCACAACAAATACCTTTCTCTCCCTAATTGCAAGACCCAACTTCCAGTGAGAACCAACCAGGAACTCTCAGAACTACAACTACGAACCAAATTTGATAATTTATTCCGCGAAACTGAGTACCAATCAATCTAACTTCGGAAAACATACCCTAGGGTTGATGAATCGTTTTGCATGTGCATCGACTATAGAGAACTCAACAAACATACCATTAAAAATCGTTATCCCTTGCCCCGCATTGACAATTTGGTTGATCAACTTCAAGGAGCCAACTACTTCTCGAAGATAGATCTGCGATCTGGATATCACCAACTACGAGTATTAGAGGAGGATGTTCCCAAGACAGCATTACGAACTCGTTATGGGCACTACGAGTTTGTAGTAATGCCGTTCGGATTAACTAACACGCCCGCAGTATTCATGGATCTGATGAATAGGGTGTGTCGTCCTTACTTGGATTAGTTCGTCATCGTCTTCATTGATGGCATACTCATCTACTCTCGAAGTAAGGAGGAACATAGTCAACATCTCCGTAAAATCTTAGAAACTTTGCGATCGGAGATGCTCTACGCGAAGTTCTCAAAGTGCGAATTTTGGATTCGGCGAGTCAAATTCTTCGGCCATGTGGTTAACGAAGAAGGTATACACGTGGACCCATCCAAAATTAAGGCCATCGAGAACTGGTCAGCACTAAAGACACCTACTGAAATTCGTTAATTTCTAGGTCTAGCTGGCTACTATCGCAGGTTCATTCAGAACTTCTCCAGCATAGCGAAACCTCTTACAACCCTGACACAGAAAGGCGTGGCCTTCGACTAGGAAGAGAAACAGGAAAGAGCGTTCCAAACGCTCAAACGAGCCTTGTGCACCGCCCCGATACTATCCCTTCCCGAAGGGATAGAAGACTTCATTGTCTATTGCGATGCATCCAATCAAGGACTCGGATGTGTTCTGATGCAGCGAGGTAAAGACATAGCCTATGCCTCGAGAGAACTGAAGACACATAAGGTTAACTACACAACCCACGATCTCGAACTAGGAGCAGTTGTGTTCGCTCTGAAGCTCTGGCGACATTACCTGTACGGTACAAAAAGCACGATCTTTACAAACCATAAGAGTCTACAACACATTTTCGACCAGAAAGAGCTCAACATGAGACAACGACGGTGGGTCGAGCTACTTAGTGATTACGAGTGTGAAATTCGTTATCATCCGGGTAAAGCCAATGTAGTAGCCGACGCCCTAAGTCGGAAAGAATATACAGATCGTAGAGTAAAATCTTTGACTCTAACTATCCATTCACACTTGTCCACGCAAATAAAGGAGGCTCAGCTCGACGCTTTGAAACCTGAAAACGTGGCGGGTGAATCCCTTAGAGGGATGGATAAGAACTTGGAAGTCAAGGGTGGCGGAGCCTTATACCTCATGGATCGGATCTGGGCACCGAAACACGGTGGCTTCAGAGACTTGGTCATTACCGAAGCTCACAACACTCGTTATTCCGTCCACCCGGGTTCAGATAAGATGTATATGGATCTTAAAAAGTTATACTGGTGGCCTAACATGAAAGCAGATATTGCTACCTTCGTGAGTAAATGCCTTACTTGCGCAAAGGTCAAGGTCGAATACCAGAAACCCTCCGGTCTTCTACAACAACCGGAGATACCAGAATGGAAGTGGGAGCGGATCACTATGGACTTCATAGCCAAGTTGCCCAAGACGACGGGTGGACTTGATTCCATATGGGTCATCGTCGATAGACTGACCAAGTCTGCACACTTCCTACCGATCAAAGAAACAGACAAGATGGAGAAACTTACCAGAACTTACATTAGGGAGATTGTAAGGCTGCATGGTGTTCCTTTATCTATCATCTCAGACCGAGATAGTAGATTCACTTCGAGGTTCTGGCAGTCATTACAAAGTTCCCTAGGAACTAGGCTGGATATGAGTACAGCCTACCATCCACAGACCGACGGGCAAAGTGAGAGAACTATCCAAACCTTAGAAGATATGTTGCGTGCCTGTGTGATTGCCTTGGAAAAGCTTGGGATATCTATTTACCCCTTGTTGAATTTTCCTACAACAACAGTTATCATACGAGCATAAAGGCAGCTCCATTCGAGGCCCTCTATGGCCGAAAGTGCAGATCCCCTCTGTGCTGGGCTGAAGTGGATGATACCCAGTTAGCTAAGGGACGAGTTCCCGAAAGCACTCTCACGGGTCCGGAGATCATTCGGGAAACGACAGAGAAGATCGTTCAAATTCGTGAACGATTGAAAGCCTCTAGAGACCGGCAGAAAAGCTACGCTGACAAACGTAGGAAACCATTGGAATTCCAGGTGGGCGACCGAGTCCTACTAAAGGTCTCACCCTGGAAGGTCTTAATACGCTTTGGAAAGCTTGGGAAGCTCAATCCAAGATACATAGGGCCTTTCTAGATTCTCGCAAGAATCGGCCCTGTGGCTTACAAGCTCAATCTACCGAAAGAACTCAGTAACGTACATCCTACCTTCCACGTGTCAAACTTGAAAAAGTGTCTATCCGACGAGACTCTTGTTATCCCACTCGACGAGATCGAGATCAACGAGAGCCTCAACTTCGTGGAGGAACCAGTAGAAATCATGGACCGAGAGGTCAAGCAAACAAAGCAGAGCCGTATCCCGATAGCGAAGGTGCGTTGGAACACAAAGCGTGGACCGGAATTCACTTGGGAACGTGAGGATCAGATGAAACTGAAATACCCTCACCTTTTTGCTTAGTTATTTGTAATTTCTTAGTTGCTTAAATTCTAATTTCGGGACGAAATTCCTTCTAACAGGGGGATGATGTGACAACCCGAAATTTCCATTATGTACAAACTATATCACTTCAATAGAAGTTATAGCAGTCACAGTTAACTTTCAGACTTTATGCGTAAGTTTGAGTAATTCAGGGTTTACACTTCAGGAAATATGAGGAGAGTGGGTGCACTAGGGTTTTTTGCAACACTGTTATTCCAACACTCTATTATATTAGAGATCATTTCAGGAATAAAAATATTTTCTGCCAAAAATATTTCAGGACTATAAATAGATTTCTGAACCAAATTCATTCATTATTCACATTTCCATCTAGAGAAAAGCCATTTTCTCTCTCACGGATCTTCGGGTTTTTATACCAAAACGTGAGTAACTCTTTCTACTAGTGTTAGAATGCTTATTATGTGCTTATAACATGATTTAGATGGCTAAATCATTAGATCTAGGAGTTTACTCCCCAAGGTGTTCTTGGGCGGTAAACTCCCGAAACAAAGCCAAAACCGACCCTTGTGTTATACAACTGCCTTAGACTAAATTGTAGGTGTATTAAGGACAAGAAAACAACCAAAATCCACCCAAGATTGGGAGTTTACGGCCCAAGAATATCATAGGCTGTAAACTCCAATTTCAACCTCAAAATGGTACTTTTAAGGCTCCTAAAGCCTTAGACAATTACCTAGACTTGTTCCCATTTAATCAAGGGCTTGAACCACATCAAAATCACTTAAAAAAGTGAGTTTACGGCCAAGGCATGGTTCTTGGGCTGTAAACTCCTAAAAAGGGCACCAAGGTGTGCCTAATGCCTTCATATGCTAGGAATAAAAGTCTAGAACCTATACCACAAGTGCAAGAGACTTGAAAGCATCAAAAACACACCATACTAAGAGTTTACGGCCGTAAACTCTAAGGGGAATGGCCTCAGGGCCGTAAACTCCTAATTGGAGTATTTCTAGACCTTAAACCCTTCCAAGAATTTAACCACCAAGTTAGAATAATTATAGGAATCATTTGGGACTTCAAAACACACCAAACCCCCATGGTTGGGAGTTTACGGCCGTAAACTCAAGAGTTTACAACCGTAAACTCCATGTGTGATGGTATATGGGGAGTAAACTCACATATAGGGTCCTTTGAAACCCTAAACACAAATACCTTGTCCCACAATAGCTTAGATGCAATCCTTAAGGCTTAAAACACTTATGTAAAGTGTTTATTATGTCTAGGATGTCTTAACCTTATCAATTAGTTATTTGAGTCTAATTGAGTGCATATATGTGTGATTATATGTTCATTAGGATCGTAGTGCATGTACAAGTCCTCGCTTGACACCTAGCCATCCTATACTGTTCAGTTCATCCCAATCACCAACTACAGGTGAGTTCATACCCCTAATAAATGTTTTAAATGATTTTAAATGCTTTAAAGGGGGGGGGGGAATACAAGTAGAAACAAACATGTCATTAAATCATTGATATGTATTTTATAACTGTGTTTGTCATTTAACATATTTCACTTACTAAAAAATGTGACGCAAGAAATGGTTTTAAATCTTAAAAACACATTGTTACCAAATGTTTTACCTTTGAAACGTATATTAAATTGACATCAAGTCATTGTTAATTATTGTTCAAAATCCATAAGATGTCTTACAAAACCATTTTTCACTCTTGAGCTAATGCATGTACACTTATATTCTTATATCTGTATTGATGTTATAGTTTACAACTTTCATTTAGTTTTTCACACTTTTGAGTAGTAAGAGTGTATAAACATACTTGAACAACCAATTACCTTCCAGTAAATTATCATAGGGATAATTTGGAGATTTCAAACATAATTCCTATTACAAGGAATCACACAAGAGTCTGTTCATTCATGAGTCTATACCAGTACATTACTTGATACATGAGTACCTTTACAATTGATTACCTGATACATGAGTACGTTTACATATACTTACATGATACATGAACACGCGTACATGAACGCATTACATGAGTACCTTTACGTAGATACACTTAACTATGTACATTAACATGAATACATGTATCTCGAATTGCGAGGATGAATTATTAGTACCTTCTGTGTAAATCTTCCTGCATATCCCACAGTACCTCGGGATATCTAGACAGGACCCTATCCCACAGTACCTCAGGATACCTAGATGGGCCTCTATCCCACAGTACCTCGGGATATACGTACGGGACTAACCAGTCCGGAACTCATCTGTTAGCAACAGTGGATGATGAACATCTACGGATGCCTACGGTTATTACTTATACTAGGAGTACCTTTACAGGGACTAACCATTCCTCCGACCTGCTGCTGCTACAGAGGACAAGTGGACAATCTTCGGATGTTCATTAGATTATATGTATTACGTTATCCCTAGTACCTCGGGATAACGTTTACATTCGTCGTGTTAGCCCTAGTACCTCGGGATAACACGTACATACATGATTTTTCCTGTTTACTTTATTTTGTGATACCTTCACATAAACGATGAGTTAGACTAAGTACATTAGTACTAAGCAACCAAAGGAAAAACTATCATTTTAGTTACAAAACATTCGGGTCTTGGTAGAAGACTACACTTCATACTTACAAAACATTCGGGTCTTAGTAGAAGACTACGCTTCATACTTACAGAACATTCGGGTCTTGGTAGAAGACTACATTTCATACTTACAGAAAATAAGGGTTTTTCTAGGGATTTCATATTTACCTCAACATTTTCATTTAAAGGTTTACATGGCCTTCATAGCATATTTTCCTAAGCAAGACAACGACACTTAATTTCTTATGAATTCACCAGCTTTAAAGCTGATACTCGCTTTCAAAATAACTTGTATTCTCAGGTTAGCAGTAGACAGGTACGATGGCCATGTTTTGAGAAGACGGAGCAGACAAGTCTCGTCTTTTATTTTGATTGTATAGTTTTGGTGTCTTATTACAATGAAAGAACACACATGTATTAAACTTTACTTATAATGCAATGGATGATGTTGTTGCTTGTTTATTATATTACACTGTTGTGATATTGTACATGATGTA
Organism: Lactuca sativa; assembly: GCF_002870075.4. NCBI lineage: Eukaryota > Viridiplantae > Streptophyta > Magnoliopsida > Asterales > Asteraceae > Lactuca > Lactuca sativa. Next base: position 317,081,267 of record NC_056630.2, read on the forward strand.
CTCCACCCCTAAACGTTTCCGCCGTTCGTGGTATTGGGGTGTGACAACTTGTATCCCCACCTGACAAAACACTCGATACATTTATGACGAACTTCATGACTCGAGACTTTAGAATTTAAACCCAAAATTGGTATCCAAGCTTCAAATATGCCGCCCGCAAGCAAACGGGGTTCACAAAGCAAACATTCAGCAAAATACATACGATGCACAAATAACACTCTAACAAACTCTTACTTTCCACTTGATCCAACTTGGTTCGTCTCTGAGTCATCCGACTTCCAATCAATGCACTATTACCCGAGCATGCCATAAAGACTAACGATCCAAGACCTAAGAGCCTCAAACAATTAACTACTGAGTTTCAACCATGTGAATCCTTCCGCCACTGGTCCATGATACATCGTGACACCACCCAACCATCAAGATGAGAAGCTCACGGTTCCTCACCGTTCTTTCCAAATCTCGATCTCAACCATGAAGATTCCCGACCAGCTTCCAGTGGGCCTATAAGCATACGACCATCATCCCACCGACCGACAGGAATCCAACAATGTCTCTGTTACCACTTACCAAAACCCTAGGATCCATACCATACTACAATATGAAGCCCTTCCACATTCTCCCAACCATTCTTGGTATGACCTAATTTATCCCATAGGATGCTTCGGGCCAAGTCGTAGACTTACCATACTTCCACGCCTGTCTACCACCTAATGAATGCTACGGTTATCTGATGGTCATACAGAACTTCCATAACTGCCATGAGCCTAGCCCATCGTTTTGCCAACCATCTACAATAATTCCTAATCAAGATCGTTAAGAGTCAAGATCCCCGACCTAAGCCTAACCGCGGATCCAAAAGGCTCCCTACCTCTACTTCATCTCCTCGAAGGAGATAACATGAAACCTCAACTTTTGATTCCCTGATTACAACAAACCAATGGAAACCATTCCTTGTGTAATCATTTGCTCATACTACAACCAAAAACAAGTTACCCTCTTGTCCTTAGATACGAAACTCCAAGTTATTTTTGTAGGTTTATGAGCATTCTAAGACTTCTATGGTGTACATGCAACCCTAGAAACCTTGGATCTATGTTTAATCTATGATACATGAAAATTTGTTTTTTCCAAGGTTCATAACCTATCTAGCATACATGGGGAACTTTTATACATAAAAGCTAGTAAGAAATACATACATTTTGTTGCTTGGATTCCTTGAGAACCTTGTGAGCCTAGCGCCTCAAGTGTGATGCCTCAAATGTCTCACATAGGACCAAATACACTTGGAATAACCTTGAGAGGAATAAAACAGTTCTAAAGTCGACTATGCCCTCTTGTTCTCACTAGGTGCCGATTTTGGTTGCTCACATATTCCTTTTATAGTGTGTCATAAGTAGGGCTACACCATGTAAACCCTAACTTGACATGACTCTTCATTTCCATGATCCATGGGTTCAAAAACACCATGAAGCATCCTATGGGTTTTAGCCCAACTTGATAATCAATGGAGCATTAGCCCACTATACAAGTACGGGTGATTTACACAATCAACCCATATATTTAATTAGTCTTCTTTTGATCACTTAATTAATTCCAAACTAATTCTTGATCAATACTAATTAAATAATATTATTAATATATTAGAACTTATAGTATATTAATAAACCTTAATTGTTATTTCTCTCATTTTAGTCTACCCAAATAGAAATAGTTATGAACTTAGACACCTAATCTAACAATTTCGCACTTGAAATTATTTTCGATACGCTCAAGTGGTTCTCCACCACTTGGAATTAGCCCATCCCTAACGACTTCAAGAATTCACTACATGTCTATCATCCATAGTATCAAAACCCTAAGGTTTTCCAGTTTAATCACCATCCATATCAATAAACATCTCAACCATAAAAGTTTTTCCAAAAGAATCTTTCCAATTTAAATAATCGAATCGATACCACAATTTCTCCCCTGATTAAACCAAACTTCTTGAATGCTATCAAAATCGAGATCAAACTGACTCCTTTCCAACTAAATCGACGCGACCCGCCGATATGGGATTCCGTGTAGGTCTGAGTCCTTACATAAAACTAGTCAACGCTACTCCGACACTTTATTCATGGGTCAAAAATATCCATTGCTTGACACTTGAAGATAGATCGTTTCACACATAACACTGCCAACTTATACTACTTGATAATTCTTGAGAAGTCTCATCCACTGAACCCAAGCTCATGCAAACGTGCATCAATTACACCCTGAAGTAGATTGATAAATCAATTATAGCTCAAGCCTTACCAATGATAGCGATCAGTTTAACGAGCCAACCAACCCATTAATTGATATTCAATCTGAGAAACACACGTTCCTCTTAACTATATTTCATTGTCCTAGAAGGGACAGTTGGCTACAACGAGATCCTTTGCCGAGAAGCTTCTGATGCAAGGACCACACACACAACCTTGAAAGCATGAATCTAATAGCAACTCACCCGACACCCACTTCTAATCAACCCCTTAATTCTCCGATCTATTGTGTTGGAACCAATCAAAAATCAAATTGGCTGTTGATCCTTCAAAAAAATCACTTAGTCCTTCCCCATTCTAGGCTTACTCCCTCATTGGCTGACGTCTTCCACATTGAAGCCTAAAACGGGTTCATCTAGATACTCTCTAAACATAGCTCTCATTATGCAAAATAGCATGCGACAATTATTGAATATTAACCAACAATCACAATGAAATCCTGCACCTTAGTTGGACACGCCAGAAGCTTTCTAAACAATACAACATCCAACCTTTCCCGAACAAACCTCTTACCTTATGATTTATGAAGCACCCCGAACGTCGCATACCTGATCCTTTAAAACCTACTGATACTATTATAATAGCCCTAACATGATAACTATACGAATAACTATCTGTATGGTATCAAACTAAACAAGTACATCTATTCGAGAAAAGATCCATAATCATAATTCATACCTGCGATCTCTTGCAATTTAACATTGACCTCCCGTAGGATGATGGATGTTTGGGCTTACACTCCCTCCGCAACCCCTGCAAGACAGTCGGGCTTGAGATGAATTGGCTGGTGACAATGGAAACACGTATGATCCTTCTTGTAGTCACGAATGACATGCCCTATTCTCCACCATCGTAGCATTTGAATTTATGACAAGCAAATTGGTGGTTTCCACCACACTTTCCGCATATATCAAAGTCCCCCTGAATTTCAATACCCAAGTTATCAACCTCTAACTCCTCACCCATTGTTGAATGAGACCTCTTTCTCTTTCTGAGTCATGTGCCGACATCAATATCTCCCCTAGTAGTCGCCTCAATAGTCCATCTCACAGTCTGCAATGCTGTAGTTTTCTCCTTGAACTTTGTAATTAGCCTAATAGTGATCCAACTCACGATACCAGACAACTCTTCCCACAATATCTGTGAAATCCAACCATGTAATCCTGAGTCCACACCAATCTCATAGGGATCTACTTCTCGTCCAGACGTCATCATCCTATTAAACAAGACCAAACCGTCATTATTAAGACATCACAGTTTACCCACTAAATAGAAACCTACACACCATCCTCTACTGGGTTCTTAGACTCCTCGTGACTTTCCTTTATTAAATTATGGATTTGTGCTTCCATTATTACAAGCCCAATACTACCTTCCACACCTATCCATACTTTCCTCAAAAATCATCCCGAATATTCTAAGTTACCTTCTCACAATGATACTACCAAAACCCGCTAAACAGCGCACCATGCGTACTACAACAGTTCCTAGGCTATCCTAGGATCCCCACCTTACCCTGCCATCAACTTCCAAAAGACCCCTATTAGTGCCAATTAACTACTTCATGAATATAATCACATGCAACATATCTTAAGTAATGTAAGATTAAAGGACTCAACTCTACAACAGTTCGACTCAAACAAGAGTTGCGCAATAGGGCCAAATCCTTCACTCTAATATTATTTAACCTTTGCAGCATGTGACTTAACATATTGATTTAGTAGTTATTTCATACCCGAAAGGGTTTTACTAAACATCAACCATGCAACATTCGAGCAGAAAAATTCTATAGGAAATAAGGCATCATAACTCAGGCAATTCTATCATGCAATTCTTGAAGATCCCTACCCTAGAACTAGCATGCAGTTCTATCATATTCATCATAAACAAATAACAATGTGGGTATCTTGGATCACACATTCTTGCTCCACCGAATCATACACATATCATCCTTCTTTAGTAACCCTTGAAAATATTTTTTTTAAAACAATTTTGAAAATAATTTTGAAAACTTTTATAGATCCTTAGTTTGAGTCTAGATTCACACGAATACTCATCTAATTCACTCAAACCAGGGCTTTGATACCAACTTGTAACATCCCAAAAATGAAGGTAAAAATTTCATTTTTTTCAAAACCAACCCACAACCATAAATGTTTGCAAAACTTAGTTTCAAAAAGTCAAATCACAAATTAGAGTATCCCAAAATAAAATCTCATAAAAATTGAAGGATGTACACGATCAAGCCTTCGCCTTGCCCCGTTCATCTGACGTAGCAGAAACATAAAACTCAAGTTGTAAGCCAAAGCTTAGTAAGTCCCCCCAAATACCACACACAACCAACGGAGATACAAAATGTATACTAGGTCCACAGTCTCCCAACTGAATTACCTTGGTTGATAACCTCCTAGTTGGATTGTTACTCTGGCCCACAATCTCCGTATTGGATTTCCTTTGGCCTATAATATCCCGATTGGATTGACACTCTGGACCACAATCTTCCAATTTGATTGCCACTGGGTTTGTTGGCCTACAACACAAAGCAATGCAACCTCCACCCAAACCACACTATTTTGACATATGTAACAAATAAATATATAACAACAAACAGATAAGCATGCAAATCTCATAACGTCACTACTGCATAACAACATCCTACACTAGGATACATAATCTAATAGGTCAGCATTAGTGCCTTCTACGCACAAGGACAGTAAGGAAAAGTTACCTCACAGTCTAAAATGATAGTAGAAAAGAATGTTGCTCGAAATGCCAAATATACATGTCACCTATACAATAGACAGTGAGCTAAACTCAAACTACATCTCAAAATACCCAAAATGCCCCTAGGTTAAACTTGGTTAAACCCCAGGTCAAAGGTCAAAGTCAAAAGTCAAAAAGTCATGGAAAATCAAGCAGACTGAGTACGCCCCGCGTACTCAGTTACTATGCTAGGTGTTTTCGCGACCAAAACCATTATCAGGGCTTCAACCTAGTACACGCAACGTACCACTGGGTACGTCCGACGTACTCTGCCTGAACCAAATCCTTATCATTAAGTGCTTATTCATAAAGACTTTTCATCCAAATTTAGATCTAGACCCAAAACATCATTCTAAGTCATAAAGTTTCCATAATTATGACTTTCCATGGCTAGAAAAAGGTCCAAAAGTTAAAACCTAACTTATTATTCCATTAAGACATCATAACTCTTGCATGGAAGGGATAGAAGGACCACGCCCTCATTTTTATGGTTCTTAGCACCTCAAAACATCGGAAAGGACATCTCTTTTGGTTAGATTAGGACATGCAACACCAAGCTTATGGGACCAAATATGAACACAAAATCAAGGCTCGGAAGATCTAAGAAAATTACTCATCAAGTTTTATTCTTTATACCTTCAAAGGATGCTTGAGGATGAAAAACGTTTGGATCCAAGATGCCTTGAGCCTCCAACATGGTTTTAGTTCCTTCTTCTTCATTCTAGAACACCAAAAATGCAGTCTCAAGCTCAAAAAGGCTCACATAAAGGATTACGGTTTGCTATGGACGAATTGGGAGATGGATGACAATGAGGCAAAAGGTCTTGAGAAGATAATGATGCTTAAATAGGGTTCAAACCCTAATATGATCTTTTACCTCAAAATATCTCGACCTATAAATTTAGTTATGAATTTTGTCCAAAGAGAATTTAGGGAGAGAGGGGAGAACGAAATTTAAAGGTAAAAGATCATCTAGGATTTGATCCCTAGAACTCTATTTAGGTTTTATCATTTCCTTATTCAAAACCCTCTTTATCCTTATTATGATAAGCAGATATTTGTCCACCTGGTTTGACTTGATGGTTATAGTATACTCCAATAAATCCCAATGATTTAATTAATATTCAACCCATCTAATTAATTAGAATCATTTAATTAATAACTAAAATACTTAATTAATTTATTAATTCCTTAATAAATTAACAACTTATTTTTCCATTTCGTTAATGCTATTTGTGTAATAAGGACAACCCAAAAGAACCATCAATTAGTTAATGACCTTGGGCACCCTTTCCAACAGGATCATCTCAATCTATTTGGAAGTTTACATCTTTGTAACCAATTACACTTAGCTTTCTCTCAAATACTCTGTAGATCTAGAATAATTATGTAGTTCTTTGTAAGTATTTTAGAATGTCTCTATCAGTTATACCATGACTTATTCTCGAATTATATCGATATTTATTCTTCATGCTCTAGGTATACGACATATCTTGCTTTTATGCATATCATGACATATATGATGAATCCATTTGCAACAACATACATAATAAAATCATACCATCTTGTCAAACATTTACTAGGATTCCGAGGCTTGATCAAGGTCATGTCATGTAGTATTGACAAGATAAACTCTCTCAAACTCTTATATCTTAAGCTCTATAAGATCCTTGACAATTAATGCAATTCTACTTAATCTTTTAAGTTTCCATGATTTATGTAAATAGCTTTTAATTCCAAGAATTGGTATGTCAATCACATACAAGACTAAGTATGTTATTGCGGTCCCACTAGCTTTATAGAAAACATAAGAGTCATCTTTCTTTATAAAGAAATTAAACTATGTAATTTTCTTATAAGAATTAAGACTCTTACTTATGAGATGTTAGCTTAAATCTAAAAATATTTTCATCAATGTATGTTTTCTCCTTTGAAACTCACTTACTCTTTATAGTCATACTATATTGAGCAAGATTAATCAATCCCATACTTGATTATCATACATAAATTTGTCTATATGTGTTATATTAGTTTCTGATCAACTATTGAACTGGTTCAACAACTATTGAAAAACTCACTAGTTTCAAACTATGATACCTTTAGTTTACGGTTCTTTACCTCTTAAAGTTCTATATTGCTCTCACTTAGAAAAATAACTTTCTAAGCACATGTCTTCTAGAATGACAATCAATGAGATTTTAGAAAATTCATCCTAAACAATCATTTAGGATACTCTGCATAAATGCAATTAGCAGATGTCAGGTTGAGTTAAGCTTCTTGTCTAACATAAGATTTATAACTCTATACTTTTTATATTAGGATAGAACATTTCATACTTATTCTAATGGAAGTATTTAATCTACTTGTTTGGTTGGAATTATATATTCAATTTATTAGTTGCAGTCAGCATAAGTCCAAAAATATATAAATGAAATAGTTCTTTAATTTATCAAATAACTGACTACGAGGTTTGAATTATCCTCTTCAAAAGCTTGTAATATCTTTATAAACCAGTGGTTAGGTGATCCTATCCCACTAGAAAATATATTAATTACCTCGAACATCATAAGAAATAATCCAAGCAACTAGGTGATTCTGAGCTACAAAGACCATACAAATGATGAGTGAGTGTTGTTTAAAGGAATGGTTGTGAACAGATTCCACAAATCCTCTGATGTTTTAAGATGACTTGGTTTAAAAAATCCTTTTCCTTATCATAATGAAAAGGTTTATGACGAACTCATCGAGTTGTATTTCAATCTTTACTATGACACAGTTTGAGCAAATTAAATGTTTCAACAATAACGAATAAAAGTCATCAGTGAAATTGATTAAGTAACTATAACCATATATATTCATGGATTGAAAAGACTGCATGTAACATCCCAAAATTTTCATTTTTCATTCACGTAAAAACAATATTCCAATTCACTGTACATATAACCCAAATCAAAGCAGAGTGTCAAACATCATAAAAATCAGAGTATGTCCCATAAATACAATCCATATGGTGTGTGCGATGCAGTCAACTCGAGCACTTCCTCTTGGAACCGGAAGTACCTTAAACATAAACTAAAAACCATAAGCGCAAAGCTTAGTGAGTTCCCCAAAGCACCACATACCAACATACATAATGTATAACGGGCGCCACCCAATAAGTATAATGGGCCCCACCCTAACTCGTGTAACGGGCCCTACCCAATGAGTATAACGGGCCCTTCCCTAACTCGCATAATGGACCCCACCCAATGAGTATAACAGGCCCCACACTAACTCATATAATGGGCCCCACCCACATACAAATCATATACCAACTAATAACTTACATGATAATCATCGGGCCCGACCCAAAAAACTTACAAGCACATACATATACTAGTGTCACACAGACAATGAGTATCCTAACATATCATATCATGGGTCAGCAGTGGTGCCTTCGACCCGCTATACATGGTGAGGAAACTTACTTCGAATGCTGAATCTCATGGAAGATCCCTAGTTGTTGTCCTAACGAATCCCCGAGCTATCATTACAAAATATCATCCAATTAACACTCGGGTTCCCGACTATAACTAATGATCCATACTTACAGTGAAATGACCATTTTACCCCTAGCCTAGCTTGATCCAAGACTAATCCTAAATTCAAAATCTAAAAGGCCCAATATTGAATAATCCTTTAAGGCCCACATATGGCCTAGTTTTCCAAATTGGGCCTAATTCCTTCTGATGGGCTTTAGTTGAACGCCCAATAATATTTCTGTCCCAAAAATCCGAAAATCAGATGGGCCAACTTAATTATTCAAAGCCCAAAACATGGCCCAAACCTAGGCCCAACTTTGAAATGCCACCTGACTGACTACGCGGGGCATACTCAGCTTGTACGTTAAGCATACTGGCTCGAAGGCTTGTACGCTGCGCATACAGGCTTGTACGCCCAACGTACTCATCTAGATCAGCCATCTTCTAGATTTAGCTCTCAAACCACTAAGACTTTGCCCCATAATGTAGATCTAACCTCCTTGAGCTAGGTTATCACATAAAGTTTCCAACTTTACGTCCATGCATGGGTAAATGAAGCTCTAAAGCTCAGCAAGCACTGAATAAGACACCTAATGAATGCATGAGGCCCTAAACTCCATAAAGTGGGCACCTTTATGCCTAAGGAGCCCATGATAACCATATATCTGATAAAATAAGTCTTTGGGACGTCCTAATTCCATCATTCACCCAAACCATGGCTACAAACATAACAATTTAACCCAAAAATAGATCCAAGCAACTAGTTATCAAGATAAGAACTTGATACCTCAAACTCCTTGCAAAATGGGTAGTGCTTCTAGATCCAAGACTCCCTCTCCAAGCTTAGCAACTTCAAGATCTTCTAACTCCTTCACAATGTAGAAAATAAACACCAAACTCTTTTCAAAGGCTCAAATGCTTAACAACGGAGGCTACAAATCGATTTAGGGTTTTGGAGGCTTTGGATGCTGGAAATGAGGCCAACCCTGGAGAATAAGGTGGATTATATAGGACGCAAGACCCTTAATTAGGGTTTCATTAAAGTCCACGTATGCCCAGCGTATGTATACGTACGCCCAACGTACGTGACCTGGGTCCCGACTCGCTAATAACTCAGTACGCTAAGGGTACCAAGTGGTACGCCCCACGCAATAGCTTTTCCACCAGTACGCTAAGCGTACTACTATAGGGACCAAAATGTATAATTCCAAAAATAGAGGGGCCATATGGTACATACTAGGACATAACTGTTACAATTCTCCCTAACTTGAATAAGACTTCATCCTCGAAGTCCATCGCTCCAAATAACTCTAGGTAGTGCTCCCTCATCTCGTCCTCGGGCCCCCAAGTCCACTCTGACCCCTTGCAGTGCAACCACTGCACCTTCACTAGCTTTACAACCTTGTTCGTCAAGGTCTTCGTCTTCCGATCCAAAATAGCCTCCAGCCTCACAATAGAATTCAGGCGGTCATCCACTTGAATATCCTCCAATGGAACAACTACAAAATCATGCACCAAACACTTCCATAGCTGAGAGACATGAAATGTGTTATGAATCTGACTTAGCTCGGATTGAAGATCTACATGATACGCAACCCGGCCCACCTGAGCCAAAACCTTGAAGGGACCAATATACCTGGGGCCCAACTTGCCCCTCTTCCTGAATCGAATGATACCTTTCCAAGGTGACACCTTCAGGAGAACCATATCTCCCACCAGAAACTCCAAATATGACTGACGCTTATCTGCATAACTCTTCTGCCGACTTTGAGCTATATGGAGCCTGCTTCGAACCTGCTAAATTAGCTCAGTGGTCTTGAGTACCACCTCAGTACTCCCCATGAGTCGCTGACCGACCTCACCCCACCAAATTGGGGTCCTTCATTTCCTCCAGTAGAGCATCTCAAAAGAAGGACGATCAATGCTAGTGTGATAACTATTGTTATATGAAAATTCCGCTAACGGAAAATACGTATCCCAACTCCCACCAAAATCTAATACACAAGCATGGAGCATATCCTCAAGAGTCTAGATTGTCTGCTCACTATGCCTATCAGTCTGTGGATGAAGAGTTGTACTAAAATGGAGACGAGTGCCTAAATCGTCATGAAACTACTTCCAAAATCTAGAAGTAAAACGAATATCCTTGTCTGAAACCACTGATACTAGCACTCCATGACGTGCCACCACCTCCCTGATATAAATCTCGATCAACTTCTCTGCAGAAATACTATCCTGAATTGGGATGAAATCCGCGCTCTTGGTCAATCGATCCACGATGACCCAAATCGAATCCACTCCGCATGCAGTCGTTGGAAGCTTCTGTGGGATAAGGTGTCTAAGTATATACTTGACCCGACTTGGCATGGTCCATTTGGGTTGCATGGCATCTCAACAATTTGATAGACAAAATGAGAATAAGAACACTTATGATTTGTTAATACATTCTAATATATTAATATCAAAATCATATTATTTAATTAGTATTGATCAAGAATTAATTTGGAATTACTTTTGTGATCAAAAGAGACTAATTAAATATAAGGGGATTGATTATGTAAACCTTTCATTCTTATATAGTGGGCTTATGGTCCATGATTCACTAGATTGGGCTCGGACCCATTAGGTGCTTCATGGATGTTCCATGCAGGTTAAAACCCATGGCTCATCGGGGAAATGAAAGGCCATCACATTAGGGTTTACATGGTGTAACCCTACATGTGACACACTATATAAGGAACCTCATATGGAGCAAAATCGGCATCTTAGACAGAAGAAGTGAGGGCTAGCCGAATTTTATGCTTAAGTGTACTTCTCTCAAGTTATGGCAAGAGTTGTGCTGTTGTGTGAAGCATTTGAGGCATCACATTTGGGGTGCTAGGCTCACAAGGTCTTTAGGAATCCAAGCAACAAGAAAGGTATGTCATTCTACTAATTTTATATTACAAGTACCCCATGATATGCTAGTTAGAATGAGAACCTTGGAAGAATCTTATTTGCATGTATATTAGAGAAAACATAGATCCATGGTTTCTAGGGTTGCATGTACACCATAGGAGTCCATGAAGGGACTCGACGAGTCCAAGTGTAAACTCATCCTACTCATCGAGTAGGTTCTTGCACTCGGCGAGTAGGAGGCCCTTTGTGCATATTTTCGAGTTTTGATGCTGGAAATGGACTAGAATCATTAACCTAAACCGTTTTGGACTTATAAAACCTGTTTTGATGTGGTAATGATTATGCTAATCCATTTTCAACGGTTATTATCAAATTTTAAAATTTTATATATGTTTATATGATTCTTGAAATTGTTGATTTGAATGTTCATGCTTCTGAGTTTTAGTAGATCATAGGAATTATTTGCATATTGTTTGTTAGTGTAATTCTTGATCTTAATACCAATTAATGGACTCCATAACTTGTCCTCAAGTTATGGAATTCCAAAACTTTTTTCTATAAAGCCATTAAAACTCATAAGTTATTGAATATGAAAGGTTTTGAATAGTTTCAAAACTTACCCTCAAGTTTTGGAAATTGTAAAGTCACTTTAGAAAACTTTAATTCCAAACCCTAAAGTTTTAAAAGTTAAAATTCAACCATTATACTTTATAGTATTATAAGTTAATAATAATAATAATAATATATATCTATATATATCTATATATATATATATATATATATATATATATATATATATATATATATATATATAACAACAAGTCAGTTTTACCGTTAGTAGGCCTTATTCACAAAGCCGGTCTATAAGGGGGTATAAGGTTGTTGCCTATAAAATGGCAGCTTAGTGGGTGTCCACTCTCACCCACCGCTTCCTTGACTGGTGGAGGGTCGTTAGCCAAACGGGTAGAACAAGGACTATAATTCTCATTAAAATTATAATGATAAATTTAAAGTAACTAAATGTAACGCTGTGAAAATTTAAAATAATTTTTCATTTTTCAGACAACATAAAACTCATATAATATTCCCAAATCTCATGTTCATCAAATATCATCATAATAAAACATATCCCAAGATCACAAAATACAATCCTAAGTCAGTGTGTACGGATCATGCCGGCGCCTTCCCGCGATCCTCGCTAGTACCTGAAACACATAACAGACAACACCGTAAGCATAAACACTTAGTGAGTTCCCCAAAATACCACATACAACACATATTAGATACTCAAGGCTATAACTCTTTATGACCCTCTGGTCAGTGTGTCTCAGTCGGACCCTCCAATCCCATAAGCCTGTGGAGCCTTTGGCCCAAACTCTGTGGACCTTCCGATCCTAACTATGAGAACTCTGAATCATACATAGCACAAATCACATAGAGTAATGTAGTGTATCGCATCATATAAATAACATACAAGATACTCTGTCACGTAACTCTAATTACCACTCTTGGTAAAGTATAGTGAGAAGACTCACCTCGGGTAACTCGGATAAATCTCGAACTCGGTATACAAATCTAGCCTCCGCCTAATCACCTAAAATAAATACTCATAATCAATATGGCTCTCAAAGGCTAGACTAACCCTTCTCTAAATTCTCTCAGAAGGGTAGAAGACCATTTTGCCCCTCTAATGGTTCAACCGTTCAAATATTGACTAAACCCTAAAAGTCAACTCTCCGGAGTACGCGGAGCGTAACTACTTTGTACGTTGGGCATACTCCGATACTCCACACAATCGGGGAGCTCATACGCTGCACGTATTGGGATTACGCCCAGCGTAAGTCCCAGTCTTATACTCTTTTTGATTTTTGGTCTTAAACGGTTAATACATAAGCTCAAATTCTAGATCTGACTATTCTAAGGCCACTTAATCCATAAAGTCGAAACCTTTAAGCATTTGCATGGCTGTAAAGGTCACCAATCACTCCAAACACCTTTCCTAATTCCTCATTAAGCCCTCGTCTCATGCATGACCTAATATAAACGTCCAAGATTGGATTTTTATGAACTTACAACACATATTACACGTAAATAGGGCAGATCTAAGCTTATGGAGACCATTTTCTCATAAACTCTCCTCGTTGGGACCAAAAACCCTAAAAATGGGTCCATAAATCACAAATCAAAGATGACAAGGAAAGCTTTGAGCTTTTTACCTCCATGTGAAGCTCCAACCTCTATAGAACTCATATCTAAGCTTGTCCTCCAACTTCTAACATCCACACTGGCCTCCTCTTCTTCTTCACCACCACAAAAATGGCAGTTTCAAGCTTAAGAGCACACACAAGCTTATAACGGGGTTTTGCTCTCAGGGTCTCACTCTCTGTAATATGGTGGATGGGGTAAGGACCATATCATTCCTTTTATTGTCCTTAAGTCTCATTTAGGGTTTTGCATCTGAGCCAGTTACGCCCAGCGTAACTTTGGTACGCCTAGCATACCTAATTGAGTCCACGTCCATAATAAGCACATGTGTACGCGCAACGTACTGCTCAATACGCCCATCGTACTCGTTTGCCACATTTTTCACTTAGGGGCTAAACTTGACAATTTGGTAAAGAATAAGGGTAAAGAAGATGTACCTGAATTTCAGGATGTTACACTAAAGGTTTTATAAATTCCCAATCTTAGTTACTTTAGTAAAATGTGAATTTGGTGCTATCCCATGAAATTACACTTTGTACCTTACCAAGTCGTTAGTGGAGTGTGTATGGGTAACCGACACACTAACATGGACTAGTAAGAGTGGTAAAGGGTGACTTAACGTTTATCATAGATCGGTGGAGTGCGTGTGGGTAACCGACACATTGATTAGGTGATAAAGATTAAGGATACCAAGTTAACTTGCATGATTATTCACACCATGTTTGTGATCCTCGGCATCCCAGTCATAAACATGATAGGGCGCAATCGAGATTTAAATATGCCATTGAAAAGTTCAATGAATCTCAAAAGATCTTGGAGTTTCAATATAATTAAAACTTAATAATTTATTTCATTTTTCATGGTGGAAATTGGTGAATCATCATTCTTCTACCTTCAAATATTTTATAGCTTGGATTACGGCATCCCTATTCCAAGTTATAAAGTATTGTGTTGGGTCCTAGCCTTAATATTACATTAGGGTGTCTTATTAAGGATTCTATATCTAATTTAAACTTGTCTTTCTTCTTTTTCATATGTCTTCCAACAATATTGCTTCTGGCTCAAACCCTTCCGGCTCCTTCTCTATCATCAACCTTTGTAGGAGAGTCATCTTTTATGGTTCAAACTTTAATGATTAGATCAGGAACATAAGGATGGTCACGCGTTATGAGAGGAATATGTCCTCGACAAGGAGCTGAAAGATATTGATGAGTCTACTGCAACTCCAGAGGAGATCGCTGACTTTAGGGCACATGAGAGAGATGCTACCAAGGTGGCATGTATCATGTTGGCCAAAATGATAGCTGAACTCCAGAAGTCTTATGAGGACTTTTACCCTTTTGAGATGCACATGGACTTGATGGACCGCTACCATCAGAGTGCTCGTCAAGAGAGGTATGAAATCATCTCTTCCATGATAACAACCCGAATGAAGGATGGTGAATCCAACACGGGCCACATGTAGAAAACGCAAAGGTTTGTGGACCGTTTGCTGAAGTTGAATGTGAAATTCCCCGAGGAGTTGGCTATTAACATCATATTTCACTCTTTACCTACTTGTTATGATCAGTTCCGAATGATCTGTCACATGAACAAGGAGGAGGTCACACTCTGCAAGCTTCAAGGACTTTCGAAGACCGCCGAAACTGGTCTAAAAGGTAAACAGGTTGTTACTACTCCTACTCCTAACACCGCCTATGTTGTGGCAATCGGGAAAAGTAGAGGGAAAAAGAGGAAGACCCCTTCGAAAGGTACCAAGGGAATGTCTCTTGACGGCTCCTCTTCAACTGGAACCAAAGGTGGTTCTGTCAGTCCTTCTTCTAACCCAAAGGAAGCTCAATGCTTCTATTGTCAGGAAAAGGGGCACTGGAAACGAAACTGCCCCAAGTACCTTCAAGATGTTAAGGATGGGAAAGTTAAACCTACCCACGCAGGTATTTACACTATATTGTTTAATAACTCACCGCATACTAATTCTTGGGTCCATGATACAGGTTGTGGTATTCATCTATGTTCTGATTTGCAGGGCCTAAGAAGAAGTGAGGATGTGGAGCACGGAAAGATAAACTTGATCATGGGGAATAGGAAAGCTTCACCTGTCACCAATATTGGAGCTTATTCTTTGTTGCTAAGTAGTGGGTTAGTGTTAGATTTGAATAAGTGTTGTTACTAGTCCGAAATGGCGAGAAATATTTTTTTTTCATGGTTTGAACAAACAAGGATTTACTTTTTCATTTGATAATGAATGTGGTGGTATTAATGCTTTTTAAAATAATGTTCTTTATTTTAAAGAATTACTTTTTGATGGTGTATATGAAACTGTGTCGGTTGTAGATAACTTAGGAAATAAGGTATTGCATATCGATTCTTCCACTAGTTTGGATAACGCATCCTTGTGGCATTGTCGTCTTGGATATGTTAACAAGAAGCGCATAGGCTAACTCTAGAAGGCTGGAGTCTTGGAGTCATTTGACTTAAGGTCAGATGATACTTGCGAGTCTTGTTTGCTTGGAAAAATGACAAAGTCACCCTTCACTGGTACTTCTGCCAGGGGTGAAGGTTTCATGGACCTCATACATATAGATGTGTGTGGACCCTTCAGAACCACCACAAGGGATGCAAACCACTTCTATGTGACTTTTATCAATGATTACAATAGATATGGTTATGTCTACTTAATAAATCATAAGTTAGAAACCATCGAAAATTTCAAGGAGTTTAAATAGGAAGTGGAGAATTAGATGGCAGGAACATTAAGATGCTTCGATCCGATCGAGGAGGAGAGTATCTTAGCATAGAGTTCCTGGACTATCTTCAGGAATGTGGAATTGTTTCGCAACCTCCCAGAACACCACAGCTTAATGGTGTGGCTGAGAGGCACAATCAAATCTTGTTGGATATGGTTCGTTCCATGATGTGTCGAGCTTTGTTTCCAATCTCATTCTGGGGGTATGCCTTAGAGACTCCCTCCCATATTCTAAATCTAGTCCCTACCAAGAAGGTTGCCAAAACACCTCACGAGATGTGGACTGGGAAAGTTCCCAATTTAGACCACATCAAAATTTGGGGTTGCGAGGCTTTCATGAGACGTGAGATGTGATACTCAGGACAAGCTCAAACCTCGTAGTGAGCAGTGTATTTACATTGGCTACCCACAAAAATCCTTTGCTTACCTCTTCTACAAACCCAGTGAAAATGTAGTCTTTGTGACAAGGAGAGTGGTCTTTTGAGAGAGAGAGAGAGAGAGAGAGAGAGAGTTTATAAGCCAAGGAAACAGTGGGAGGAAAATTGACCTTGAAGTACTTCAAGAGTCATGCGGTGAAGGAACCTCAAACCCTAGCAATCAACATGAGGAGGAAACTCTTGTTGATGAGTTCGTACCTATGAGGCATTCCACAAGAGTTAGGAATCCACCTGAGCATTACTATGGCTTTCATTTTACTGCGGAAGGTGATGCATTTATCAGTGATAGTACACTGGTAAATTTGGATGAGCCTAACAACTTTAAGCAAGCCATGGCAGCCCTGAGTCTGCCGAATGGAAAGAGGCCATGGACAGCGAGATTCAGTCCATGTAAGACAATCATGTTTGGAACTTGGTTGACAATGTACCGAGTCGTAAGACGGTCGGGTGCAAATGGATCTACAAGAAGAAGACCGACATGGATGGGAATGTACACACTTATATAGTGCGACTGGTTGCGAAGGGTTTTACTCAAACTCCGGGAGTGGTCTATGATGAGACCTTCTCATCAGTAGCAAAGATTAAGTCTAATAGGGTTATGCTGACCATAGCTGCATTTCAGGATTATGAAATATGGCAAATGGATATCAAAACCGCTTTCCTGAATGGAAAGTTGGCTAAGGATGTTTACATGAGTCAGCTAGAGGGTTTTGTCGATGCAAAGCACCCAAATAGAGTGTGTACGCTTAAGAAATTCATTTATGGATTGAAAAAAGAATCTCACAGATGGAATCTTTGTTTCGATGAGAAAGTCAAAGAGTTTGATTTTTCGAGGAGCGAGGATGAGTCCTGTGTATATGTTAAGGCTAGTGGGAGTATAGTTAGCTTTTTGGTATTATATGTGGATAACATACTACTCAAAGGAAATGACATCCCAACCTTGCAGGAGGTTAAATCCTGGCTTGGGTAGTGTTTCGCTTTGAAGGACCATATAGAAGCTTCCTATATCCTATGGATAAGGATATTGAGAGACAGGAGTAAGAGACTAATTGGACTTAGTCAAAGTACCTACCTAGATAAGGTGCTGAAAAGGTTCAGCATGCAGGATTCCAAGAAACGTGATTTACCAATCCAAAGTAACGCCAAACTGAGTATGACTCAGAACCCGAGTATAGAGGCTGAGATAGATGAGATGAGTTGAGTACCATATGCTTCCGTTGTAGGCTCGATCATGTATGATATGACTTGTACTCGCCCTGATGTGACCTTTTCTTTGAGCATGGTCAACAAATATCAAGGGAATCCGGGCAAGGCTCACTGGATTGTGGTGAAGAATATTCTGAAGTACCTACGGAGGACTAGGGACTGGATCCATACCCTTGGTGGGAGTGATGACTTGAGAGTTGCGGGGTATATTGATGCTAGCTTCCAGACTGATAGGGATAATTTCCACGCTCAGTCAGGTTGGGCCTATACCCTAAATGGAGGAGCAATTACTTGGAAAAGTTCCCAGCAGTAAACAATAGCTAATTTAACTTGCAAATCAGAGTACATAGCAGCAAGCGAGGCGGCAAAGGAGGCAATATGGCTACATAACTTCATTGGAGACCTTGGAGTTGTACCAGCTATTAAGGAGGCTATGGAGATTTTCTATGATAATAAGAGTGCAGTTGCCTTACCTAAGGAACCAAGGGATCACGACAGATCTAGGCACATCGAAAGAAAATACCACTTCATTAGAAACCGGATAGAAGAAGGACTCCTCATGGCAAATAGGGTAGCATCATATGAGAACCCAACAGATCCCCTCACGAAGGGACTGTGTAGGGTTAAGCATTTGCACCATGCGAGGCGCATCAAGCTGAAGGATGATATTAGTTTTACAAATTAGATAGCTACTTTTAAATCTTGTAAAATGTAATTGACGTTTGATGATTAAATAAAAATTGTTGTTTATTTATAAGTAAAGTGTTGCTATCTTGTGTCAATTTCTTACTATTGTTTCAATTTTGCATGTTTTGACTTCCAGAATAATTATTTTATTCAAACTCTCCACAATCAGTCATATGTTGGAAGTAGGTATGAATTAGGACTGTCATTAATTGGGCTTGTAGATGTCTAAGGTGTTAGACATAGCAAAAGTTGCTACAACATTCATGAATGCTCATAAGTTCTGAGTATTGGATTAAACCCACGCTCACTTGTATCACTTCATGGAATTTATCTCGAGTGATCGTGAGACGGTAATATCATATAAGTATTCAAACCTAGAGATATGAGTTGTTGATTATAAGTTGGTTGTGCATTGATTGCACGAAAACGCATTAGTAACTTGATGTTATAAAACGTGCTTTTGTGTATGATTCAACAAGTAGTTAGTACAAGCATATGAGTCGAAGTTTATATATTCCTTTTAATCTTTGGAGGATTAAAAGCGATATTTGGGCCCCTCGATGATTTTGTTTTGATCTATGTGTCGGACCTGGTCAGAACCAAATTGATGTGTTCAGTTTAGTTCTATGTCAAACAAATCGAAAATCAGGAAAAAAACTGCTTGACAATAAGTACGACATTGTTCCATGTATTTGTTCGGCCGATATCTTGAACAGAGGATTATATGATCACTTATCTTAAATGGCGCATCATCCTAGTTCCGTGAGACTTTGAAAGAGCTACGATTGCTGGTCAGATCCTAAAGTCATACCTGTAACTATAGTTATTAGACTTATCCAAGTGGGAGAATGTTGGATAAGGTGTCTAAGTCCATAACTATATTTAGTATGTACTTGACCTGGCTTGGCATGGTCTATTTGGGTTGCACGACATCTCAATAATTTGATAGACAAAATGAGAATAAGGAAACTTATGATTTGTTAATATATTCTAATTATTAATATGAAATCGTATTATTTAATTAGTATTGATCAATAATTAATTTGGAATTAATTTTGTGATCAAAAGAGACTAATTAAATATATGAGGATTCAGTATGTAAATCTTTCATTCTTATATAGTGGGCTTATGGTCCATGATTCACTAGATTGGGCTAGGACCCATTGGGTGCTCCACGGATGCTCCATGGAGGTTAAAACCCATGTATCATGAGGCAAATGAAAAGCCATGCACATTAGGGTTTACATGGTGTAACCCTACATGTGACACACTCTATAAGGAACCTCATATGGAGCAAAATCGGCATCTTAGACACAAGACGTGAAGGTTGCATGTACACCATAGGAGTGTTAGAATGCTTAAAACCCATCAGCTTCGTGATAAAATCCATAGTGATGTCTTCCCATTTCCATACGGGAATCTCCAATAGCTACATCTTGCCATGAGGACACTGATGGTCGGCCTTGACTTTCTTGCAAGTCAGGGACCGCTCGACATACCATGCCACATCCCGCTTCATGCATGGCCACTAATAATCAGGACTAAGATCCCTATACATCTCCGTCACCCCGGGATGAATGAAGGACCTCGACTTGTGGTCCTCCTCCATCATAACCCAACGTACACCGCCCTAATACTGTAACACCCTTAATCAGAAAGACCAAGAAAGGAAAGGAAAACCCTAAGATAAAGGGCCAACTCATCGAGTCCAAGGAGGAACTCGGCGAGTCCGAGGAAGATCCGGGTCGAGGAGTAAGTGACCGACTCGGCGAGTCGGAGTATGGACTTAGCGAGTTCGGTCTGAAGAGGGAAACCCTAAATCCGGGACTTTGTGCACTATTTAAGCACCTCATTCTCTTCCTTAGGGTTCCTTTGCAGCTCCCCTCATCCAGAACATCGAACCCTAGCCACTATATCCGTTTTTGAGTAAGATCTAGCCTTGGTGTTGTGATTTGAAGCTTGGAAGAGAAGGAAGTTCATAGTGGTGCAAGAGGAAGCCTTGGATCCAGAGTTGGTGTGACTTTTCAGAGCATTTGAAGGTAAGAAGTCATTACCTTCACTCCTTTGCTCATAGTTTCCTTTTTGTCATGAGATTTGGGGCTTTTATGCCATGTCCTAGAGCCAATTGGAGTTAGAAGTCCAGATCTGAAGTTGCTGCTTCAGATCTAAGTGTATTCTAGCCTAGAGAGTCATAAAGTATTAGTCTTGGGGTGTAGGTGAAGCATGGTTGTCTTAAACCCAAGTATGGAGTGTTTTGGGCCTAGATCTCCTTAGCTACACGTAAAGTTTGCAACTTTACGTTAGGAATAGGCCTTGGAAGAGTGGATCTACAGTTTGGAGTCCCTACATGACTCAAAAAGCCTCTGAATGCATGAAGTACTGAGAAGACTCGGCGAGTCCTTCGAGTGGACTCGGCGAGTAGTATGAAGATTAGGAGGAACTCGACGAGTTGGATGAACAACTCGACGAGTCTGTTGAAGTTTGCCTTGGACTCGCCGAGTCAGATCGCGAAACCCCGAACCCTTCGAGTTAAGACTCGAATCAGTGAGTCGAGTGGAGACTCAATGAGTTGGACAGGACAAGACTCGGAAATCGGTGGACTCGTCGAGTCATGGGTTGACTCGGCGAGTCGAGTCACGAATGGGAGGACTCTGAGCATATGAACTCGGCGAGTCAGTAGGCAGACTCAACGAGTAGGTTTGACCTGGAAGGTTGACTTTGACCAAAGTTGAATTAGTTGACTTTCGGAGGACAATTAGACTAAGTGTTATATTGGCATTGGTAGCTCGGGGAGCTAGTGGACCCGCAATTCAGAAGAGTTGTCGGGCAGCAGCAGAGGGGTTTTAGCAAGTTCAGTAAGTGCAGGTGAGTTTCCCTTTGTGTGAATGGGTCTAAGGCCACAATGTCGGCCCATGTAGTTATGAGTAGAAGACCCAGGGTTAGCCCTAGGCACAGTATGCTAGTATGATATTCAGGACGAGGTCCAATGATAGCGGGCGGGTGCCCAAGGAATGGTTTATATGATAGTTTATACTTGTTGTCTGTGTAATACATGTATGTGCCTGGTAGGGAGGTGAGTGTGGGCTAGGTCCCGTATCTCACCAATAACAGAGTTTGGATGGTGTTCCACATCTCATTTGCAGCAGAACAGGGGCGAAGCCCAAGTTAGGGAAAGAGTGAGTGTGAGCTGGGCCCGTATCTCACTATCAGTAGGAGCGTGGACGGGGTTCCATGACTCATCAGTAGCAGGACAAGGGCGAGGCCCAAGATAGGCGAGGCCTTAGGACAGGATCCATTAGTATATGTTTAGCTTATGTGTTATGATATGTTTATGTGCTATTATATGTTAGTGGGCGAGGCCCAGAGACAGGCGAGGCCTAAGTGAAACAGATCTGTGTCCGAGCGGGGCTCGAAGCCAGGCGGAGCCTGGAGCGGCGGGGCCATTGTAGCGGGTGAGGCCCGAGGTTGGGGGTGAGGCCCAGAATAGCGGGTGTGGCCCAATATGTGCAGTATGTGATTATGCATGGTATGTGGTAGGTTCGGGAACTCACTAAGCTTCGTGCTTACGGTTTTCAGTTTTGGTTTCAGGTACTTCCGGCAACGAAGGGAAGAGCTTGGGGTGATCGCATGGCACACACCATAGATTAAACCGCCTGGGATGTTTTACTCTGATAATGAACATATGTTATGGAATTAATACTCTGATTATGTTATGGATTGATAATTATGTTTTACGTAATGTTTTATAAAAGAAATTTTTAGTCTGAAATTTTGGGACGTTACAAGTTGGTATCAGAGCCTTGGTTTGAGGGATTCGGACGTACTCTCGGGTGTGTCTGAACTCAAACTAAGGAATTGGTATAGAAGTTTTCAAAATGAAAAGACAGTTTTGTAACAAGAGTTTGAGAAAGAAACCAGTTTTAGAAAAGCAAAAAGAACTCATAAAGAAAAGAATTTTGAAAAGAGAAAAGGGGTGTGGTGCATGCAATCAGCCGAGCTCAAGTAAGTACCCCAAAATACCCATACAAGTTTATGTTGTGATTATTAGTTAGTAGAACAACATGCTAGATTAGGACTAAGGATCTAGGGAGGATGCCTTATGTGCCTGTTATATGTGCTTTTGAGCTGCATGATAGTGCTGGTTAGACAGTAGTAGGATAGCCTGTTTAGGTTATTCCTAAGTTTATGAGTTTTTGTTTCATGCTAGTACAGATTCCTAATATGAGATTATGATTGCTTGAGTATGTTATGGTTTGATTTTCCCTTGTCTGAATGCTGCTTGCTTTGTGCATTGTGCGATTCTGAGTGATAGGAGTTAGCCATTAGGTGAATACGTCACGTCACATGTGATCAGTGTTGAATAATATAAGAGTGTTGGATTTGGCCCTATTGCGCAGCTCTCGTTTGAGTCTAACTGTTGTAGGGACGAGTCTTTTACTCGAAGGATTATCGGAGCCTCGTCACATGTGATGTTATTCAGGTGATGGCTAATTGGCATCACAAGGAGGCCTTCAGCAGTTGAGGACTAGTTTGAGTTGAGTCAGAGGTTTCCCTAGGGTAAGCCTAGGATGGGATAGTGCTGGGAGCAGTAGTAGTAGAAAAAGGGACCTGGTGGAGTCGAAGCAGTTCTTGAGGAAAGTGCGGATAGATGTGGAAGGTAGTATGGGCCCGTACTACTAAAAGCAGATGATCTGTACTCGATTCAAGACAGGCCGAGATAAAATCAGGAAAACTTGTAGTGTGTGTGTGATCCCTCAGATATGTTGTGTATTTTGATGGTTCTGGTGGAATATTTTCAGCATGGTGACATTGCGAGAGAGACCAGTGGGCGGATCAGGCGCCGGAGAGGGATCAGGCTCGGGTTCAAGAGTCGAGCAGCTCGAGGAGCGGATGAGGGAGTTGATATCAACTGAGGTTACGTGCAGCATACTAGACCAGACTCCTGTAATCTTTGGCACGGTCAAGGAGGGTATACTGGAGATCTTGGATGAGAGGCTGGGAGCCTTCCGTACTGAGATGATGGCTTTGATGGGAGCACGTACTTTGACATTCCGAGAGTTCAGGGCTTGTGGGGCACCATATTATCATGGGGCTAGGGACCCCATTGCTAGCAGCAGGTGGTTGGCTAATGTTGCCAACGTGTTTCGTATGAGACGGTGCCCCGAGGGGGACAAGGTCAGACTCGCTTCCTGTCTTTTGAAGGACAGAGCGAGGGATTGGTGGGAGGAGATTGGTCATGCCATTGGTGATGATGTCGCATTGGACGCGATGACATGGAGCGATTTCTCAGCCAGGTTCAGGGCGGAGTTTTTGCCGATTATTGAGGTGCAGCAGTTGGCATGGGAGTTTCAGGATTTTACACAGACTACTAAGACTGTGGCGGAGATCACCGCCAAGTTCGTGGTTCAGGTAGCCACAGGCTCGGGCAAAAGGCCCAAGGGATCGGATTCGAGATTGAGGGATTATCAGGACCGCAGCCGGTGCGGGAAGTTTGGCAGGGCGCATGGGGGCGCGTGCAGGAGTGGTAGCGGTGGTGAGTCTGGCTGCTTCAAGTGCGGCCGGACTGGTCATTTTAGCAGGGATTGTACTGTTACCACCATACAAGGATCATACTTGATATGTTTTCACTGCAATAAGCGGGGCCACAAGAAGGCCCAGTGCCCTAGTTTGCTTCCGGCAGGATGGGTGATGGCACCTGCCCCTGCAACTTTGAGGATCATAGACGGCCGTCAGGCCCGTGCAGAGGCGCCTGCGGTAGGAGGCAGGGCTTTTCAGATGACTACCTTGGAGATGCGAGCAGCGTCGGACGTTGTAGGTATGCGACTTCCGTTTTCAGTTCTTTTATTTGTGCATGATTATATTGTTATGGTTCTGCATCATTATCGGTATGAGTATTTTAATTTTGTGCGGCTTGCTTGTGATCGAGTTATATGCCATCTGCATACCTTGGATATTTGAATAGTAGTTAATGGATGGTCTCTATTGGAGAAGGTTACTTAGGATGCAGTAACTGTAGCATGCCTGGGCGGGACTTGGTATGTCTCGCTAGTTCGGAACTGTATAGTTTTAGGAATGGACTGGTTAGATCCCTAGCTATGGTAAGCTTGGGGTTCCTAAGTAGATTGATTATGGAATGGTAACAAGGATTAGGATTTCTTTTTGAGCATTGAGCAGCGAGGTGTAAGCAGGATCGAAGTGGGGGAGAGTCCTCCGAGTGTACAAGGGTAAGAGCATGCATATCCAGAATGAGTACGCGATCTCTGAGAAGGAAAAGAAGTAGTACATCATTTGATGGATTGAGGAGTTCAGGGTTGGGAGTTTGAGAAACTCTCCATCAGTTAGTGCGTGTAATGGTGATTGTTAGTACGTGGTTGGGAATTCAGGTTGGAGGATTGCCTGTAGGACTTGAGTGAGTCGGAATGAAGATGTTGAGGACAGATAGCATGGGATGCTTTCGTGTTAGTAGACAGTGGCAGAGGCAGCATGTAGAGCATGGTAGAGTGGCGGGAGAGCCGCAGCTTCCTCCAGCAGCGGTCGGTGGTGGAAGGTGTTATAAGACTACAGGACAGCCGTAGCATTCACTAGCAGTCAAGGTGTTGTAAGACTACGGGTAAGCCGTAGGATTCCATAGTAGCTTCGTTAGCGGAGTTGGGGCGAGACCCTTATCTCCTAGTGATCAGATAGGGATCAGGAATGGGTATTGGATGAGAATAGTAGGGAGCTTGCCTGTATAGCCCTAGAGAGGTGAGACCTTGGGAGAGGCCGCTCCAGGATGTAGTTGGGTGAGACCCGTGGGCGAGCCCCGTATGAGAGTAGCAGTATAGGTGAGACCTGAGAGCAGGGTTGCTCAGTAGTATGGTTGGGTGAGACCCGTGAGCGAGGCCCGTGCGAGAGTGGTTAGACAAGTGAGACTAGAAGGATAGAGGCGGGTGAGACCCGTGGGTGAGGCCTATGAGTTTTAGTAGCACAGCTAGGACCTAGTAAGGACCTTAGTGTCAAGATAGGGGATCGAGGATCCCAGGATGGTAGTGCCTGAATGGCAGAATAGATTGAGCGGTTATAGGTAGTCGAAGTTTCTTCGAATGTCGCTGGGAGCAACTAGGAGTTGTGTTGGGGCTAGCGACCGGTGGGAGCCGGTAATCCAGATATTGATAGATTGGTAGGGACCAGGGTGGTCTCGATTCATCTGGAAGGCAGATAAGGAATAGCATAAATTTTCATTCAGTAGCAGTGCTGGTAAATGGTCTATCGTGGAATTCAGTTAGTTGATCGTGGGGTGCTCGAAACCAAATTATAGTAGAGAGAAATGCCCAGTTGATACTGGCGGTAATGACCCGTACTGGAGGTAGCGGGAGTGAACCCTTATGGGTCCAGTGCTGTACTCGGAGAGTACCAAAAGGATTGTCAGTTGAGTAAATTGTGTTTCCAGAATGTTCAGGGTCAGGGTTGACCCGAGATTATTATCCGCAAGGATTAATGTCAGTCAGAATGATTGGGCGAAAGGCCAGCGACGGTAGGCAGCTGGTGTTGGATTAATAAGTATAATATAGAAAGCAGATTGCGGGGCGATTGGCCGTAGAGAAACTTCGAGGACGAAGTTTAGTTTAAGTGGAGGAGAGTTGTAACACCCTTAATCAGAAAGACCAAGAAAGGAAAGGAAAACCCTAAGTTAAAGGGCCAACTCATCGAGTCCAAGGAGGAACTCGGCGACTCCGAGCGGGATCCGGGTCGAGGAGTAAGTGACAGACTCGGCGAGTCGGAGTATGGACTCGGCGAGTCTGGTCTGAAGAGGGAAACCCTAAATCCGGGACTTTGTGCATTATTTAATCTCCTCATTCTCTTCCTTAGGGTTCCTTTGCAGCTCCCCTCATCCAGAACATCGAACCCTAGCCACCATATCCGTTTTTGAGCAAGATCTAGCCTTGGTGTTGTGATTTGAAGCTTGGAAGAGAAGGAAGTTCATAGTGCTGCAAGAGGAAGCCTTGGATCCAAAGTTGGCATGACTTTTCAGAGCATTTGAAGGTAAGAAGTCATTACCTTCACTCCTTTGCAAATAGTTTCCCTTTTGTCATGAGATTTGGGGCTTTTATGCTATGTCCTAGAGCCATTTAGAGTTAGAAGTCCAGATCTGAAGTTGCTACTTAAGATCTAAGTGTATTCTGGCCTAGAGAGTCATAGAGTATCAGTCTTGGGGGTGTAGGTGAAGCATGGTTGTCTTAAACCCGAGTTTGGAGTGTTTTGGGCCTAGATCTCCTTAGCTACACATGAAGTTTGAAACTTTACGTGAGGAATAGGCCTTGGAAGAGTGGATCTACAGTTTGGATTCCCTGCATGACTCAAATAGTCTCTGAATGCATGAAGGACTGAGAAGACTCCACGAGTCCTTCGAGTGGACTCGGCAAGTAGTATGAAGATTAGGAGGAACTCGACGAGTTGGATGAACAACTCGGCGAGTCTGTTCTTGGACTTCGCGAGTCAGGTCGCGAAACCCTGAACCCTTCGAGTTAAGACTCGAATCAGTGAGTCGAGTGGAGACTCAGTGAGTTGGACAGGACAGGACTTGGAAATCGATGAACCTGGTGAGTCATAGGTTGACTCAGGGAGTCGAGTCGCGAATAGAAGGACTTTGAGCATGTGAACTCGGCGAGTCAGTAGGCAGACTCGGCGAGTAGGGTTGACCTGGAAGGTTCACTTTGATCAGGACTTTGACTTTGACCAGAGTTGACTTAGTTGACTTTCAGAGGACAGATAGACTAAGGGTTATATTGGCATTGGTAGCTCGGGGAGCTAGTGGAGCCGCAATTCAGAAGAGTTGTCGGGCAGCATCAGAGGGGCTTCAACAAGTTCAGCAAGTGCAGGTGAGTTTCCCTTTGTGTGAATGGGTCTAAGGCCACAATGTCGGCCCATGTAGTTATGAGTAGAAGACCCGGGGGTTAGCCCTAGGCACAATATGCTAGTATGATATTCAGGACAATGTCCAATGACAGCGGGCGGGTGCCCAAGGAATGGTTTATATGATAGTTTATACTTGTTGTTTGTGTGATACATGTATGTGCCTGGTAGGGAGGTGAGTGTCGGCGACGTCCCGTGTCTCACCAATAGCAGAGTGTGGATGGTGTTCCACATCTTATTAGCAGCAGAACAAGGGCGAGGCCCAAGTTAAGGAAAGAGTGAGTGTGGGTTGGGCCCGTATCTCACTATTAGTAGGAGCGTGGATGGGGTTCCATAACTCATCAGTAGCAGGACAAGGGTGAGGCCCAAGATAGGCGAGGCCTTAGGACAGGATCCATTAGTATATGTTTAGCTGATGTGTTGTGATATGCTTATGTGCTATTATATGTTAGCGGGCGAGGCCCAGTGAAAGGCGAGGCCTAAGGGAAATAGATTTGTGTCCGAGCGGGGCTCGAAGCTAGGTGGGGCCTGAATCGGTGGGGCCATTCTAGTGGGCGAGGCCCGAGGTAGGGGGTGAGGCCCAGAATAGCAGGCGTGGCCCAGTATGTGTAGTATATGGTTATGCATGGTATGTGGTAGGTTGGGGAACTCACTATGCTTCGTGCTTACGGTTTTCATTTTTGGTTTTAGGTACTTCCGGCAGCGGAGGGAAGAGCTCGGGTGATCGCATGGCACACACCATAGATTAAACTGCCTGGGATGTTTTACTCTGATAATGAGCATATGTTTTGGAAATTAATACTCTGATTATGTTATGGATTGATAATTATGTTTTACGTAATGTTTTCTAAAGAAATTTTTAGTCTGAAATTTTGGGACTTTACAAATACCAACCAAACCCATTGATGTAGATTCAACAATCTGCGGCTATCATAATCAAAGGTAGCCACCTGACCCAAAATGCGCTCACTCTTCCTGTGTTCTTCCTTCAAATCCTCGGACTGAGCCTCACGAATCGCTCCAACAATGGAGTGATCACGGTCATCCTGAAACATATATCCCTGACCGCCTTGTGGCTGAGAGCATCAGCCATCACATTAGCCTTCCCCGGGTGATAAAGGATCTCACAATCATAATCCTTCACCACATCCAACCATCGACGATGCCTCATGGTCAGATTCAGCTTATCCATCAAGTACCCCAGGCTCTTGTGATCCGTGTAAGTAGTACAATGAACCCCATAGAGGTAATGCCGCCAAATCTTGAGGGCGAAAACCACGGCCCCAACTCCAAATCATGATTCATATAGTTCATCTCATGAGGCATCAGCTACCTCGAAGTGTAACCGATCACGCGACCCCGCTGCATCAGCACTGCCCCCAAACCTATGATCGAAGCATCACAATAAACCATGAAAGCATCAACACCCTCGGGCAGGGTCAATATTGGCGCCTCACATAATCGATGTTGTAGAGTCTCAAAAGTTTCCTGCTCCGTAGGCCCCCATCAAAAATTCACCGACTTCTTCGTCAGTTGGGTCAAGGGAACATGAATATTGGAGAAATCCGGGATGAATCTCCGATAATAACCTGCCAGACCTCAAAAAATTTCAATCTCAGATGGAGACTTCAGAACCATCCACTGCATCATGGCCTCGACATTGGCCGGATCGACCATAATGCCCTTCTGGTTGACAAGGTGCCCCAGAAACTGCACCTCGCGCTACAAAAACTCACACATGGAAAACCTTGCGAAAAGAATCTCCTTCCTCAATGTCTCCAATGCTTCCATTAAGTACTCCTCATGATGCTCCTAAGTCTTGGAATAAACCAAGATATCATTAATAAATACTATCACAGACTGATCCGACATCGGTCAGCACATGCGGTTCATGAGATCCATGAACGATGTCGGATCATTGGTGAGCCCAAAAGGCATCACCACGAACTCATAATGACCATATAGAGTCCGGAAAGCTGTCTTCTACACATCCTCATACCTGAAACACATCTGATAATAACCCGATCGCAAATCAATCTTCGAGAACCAAGATGCACCCTGAAGCTGGTTAAAAAGATCGTCAATCCTCGGAAGTGGATAACGGTTCTTCACTGTTACCTTATTCAATTCCGGTAGTCGATACACATACGATGAGACCCGTCCTTCTTCTTCACAAACATAATCGATGCTCCCCGAGGAGAACTGATCGGCCGAATGAATCCCATGTCTAACAACTCCTGGATCTCGGGAGGAGCCAATCAATAAGGTGCTTTGGCTATCGGAGTCGCACCTGGAACCAGATCCATCCTGAACTCCACCTACTTCTCTGGAAGCACCTTAGACAAATCTTCTGGAAATACATCTAGGTAATCCAGCACAATGGACACATCATCCACAGTCGCCTTACCCTTGTCTAGGGTATCCATGACATAGGCAACAAAACCTGAGCAACCCTGATGAAGATAGCATTTAGCTCTCGCTGCAGAACACATAATTGGCCCACGTTGCAATCTCTCACCCTATATCACCAACTCTCCCCCACTTGTGCTTCGAACCCGAACTAACTGCTTTTCACAATCGATCACTGCCCTATTAGGGCTCAACCAATCCATGCACACAATCACCTTGTTCCCACGTAGAGTAATGGGAACCAAATCAAGCGACTACTGCTCACTAAAAATCTAGAGAGTACAACCCCAATTAACCCTGGCAACCTGAACGGATCTATCATCAGCAATCTCAACATCTAGCTCTCCCGGAGCTCCAGCAAACCTCTTGCTAAGCGCAAATAACGTTCACAAGGAACAATCCTAAAATATAACATATAAACATAAGCCAACAATTCAATATAAATAAATAGATAAGGAAAGAATACATACCCGTCGCAACATCAGGAGCTTCACGTGCCTCCTCGGCCATCAAATGGAAAGCCCTACTGTTCGCCACATGTGCAACTTCCCGGCCCTGACGGCCGTCAGTAATCCGAAGAGTCACAGGAGCGGTGCGGACACCAGTCCTACTGCAACCTAACTCAGACAATGGGCTTTCTTGTGGCCCCTATGATTGCACTGAAAACAAAACAGATCAGAAAGCAGGGTGATGGTGTTGGTAGTAGTACAATCTCCGCTGATATGACCAGTCCGACCGCACTTGAAGCAGCAAAAATCACCCACCCTACATATCCCCTCATGCGACTAGCCACACTTGCCGTAGCGGCCTCAGCCTTGCTGAACCTTCCCTCTCGAATTAACCACCTTGGGCCTCTTGCTCGAACTCTCAATGCTAGACACAAAATCTGGTTCCCTCTTCTTCTCCATCTCTAAATCAATCTCCCTCTCCCTAGGCCTTGCTATCATGTCTTGTCGTCCTTGCAACTAGATCGGCTAACAAATTGCCAAATGTCACACCTCAACATCTCATTGTACCAGGCCTTCTTCATCTCCTTGTCCACAACATACTGCAGAACTAGAAGTGCCATCTCCTTGAACATAGCGGTGATATCAGCCACCGTCTCAATAGTCTGGTGGAGATCCTAGAACTCTCACGCCAACTCTTGCACCTCAATCACCGGTGCAAACTCAGCTCGGAACCTAGTCAAGAAATTACCCGAGGTCATCAAATCAACAGCATCACCACCCACAAAACGCCCTACCTCCTTCCACTAATCACGTGCCATGTCCTTCAAGAAGCAGGAAGCAATTCTGATCTTGTCCCGCTTGGGACAACGGCAAGTACGAAAAGTGTTAGCAACATCTGCTAACCACTTGTTGCTCGTAATGGGGTCCCTCGCCCCGTGATAATTTGGTGCTCCACATGCCCGAAACTCCCTGAAAGTCAGAGATCACATCCCGACCAAAGCCACAATCTCAGTGCAAAATGCGCTCAACTGTTCATTAAGAATCTCTAGAATACCCTCCGTGACCATGCCAAATATCACATGAGTCTGATCAAAGATATTGCACGTAATCTCAGACGATAAGAAATCCCTTGTCTAGTTATCTAACTGCCCGACTCCAGATCCTGAGCCTGAGCCCTTACCGACGCCAGAACTGCCAGCTGGCCTGCCTCGCAATGTCACCATACGAAAAATAGATCATGCAAACCATCATAATACACATTGGAATATAAACATGGGGGAATCACAACTCCACAAGCTCCCTGGCTTCATCGCAACACTCATTGAATCGAGTACGGATCCTCTGCTTCCAGTAGTACAGGCCCATACTACCTTCCATATCTATCCGTACTTTCCTCAACAAGTGCCTTAACTCAACCAAGTTGCTTTATATCGCATACAATTCCCCTCACAGATAAGGCTCCTAGCACTAGATCTCATCCTAGGTTTTCCTAGGGCAAACTCCACACCACTCTCCGTCATCAGCTACAGAAGGAAGTCCCGCTAACTTCCTCTAACTAGCCCACGAATACAATTACATATTATGAAAACTAGATAGTTCTTTGAATAAGAGGTCTCACACTATAACGGTTGGACTCAAACAAGAGGTGCGCAATAGAGTTAAAACCTAACCCTCTAAAATTATTTAGTTTCCATAATATGTAACTTAGCATATTTGTTTACTAGTTAGCTAAAGCTAGTTAGAACTCCTAAAAGAACAAAGCAAGCAGCATTCGAGTATCAAGTAATCAGAACCAAGCATAACCTAATCAGGCTATCCTATCACTGACCGGTCAGCACTAGCATTAAATTCTATAAGCTCGCATAATAGGCATACAAAAGCATCTCTCCTAGCATTATATCATGCAAAACTGCGCATATCCTTAGCCCTAACTAGCATGCAATTCACAAATTCACAGATCAAAACATATTAGATAACATGTATGGATAACTTGGGAAACTTACTTGAGCTCAACTGATTACATGCACCACACCCTTTCTTATTTTAGAAAACCTTTTTTTTAAATACGTTTCTTTTGAATTTTTTTACCAAATCCTTACTTTGAGTTCAGAAACACCCGAAAGTGTGTCCATATCCCTGAAACCAAGGCCCTGATACCAACTTGTAACATCCCAAAAATATGACCCAAAAATTTCATTTTTCATTCAAGTAAAAACAATATTCCAATTCATTGTTCATATAACCCAAATAAAAGAAGTATGTGAAAAAATCATAAAAATTAGAGTGTGTCCCATAAACAGAATCCATATGGTGTGTGCGATGCAGTCAACTTGAGCTCTTCCCCTTGGAACCGGAAGCACCTGAAACATAAACTAAAAACCGTAAGCACAAAACTTAGTGAGTTCCCCAAAGTACCATAGACCAACATACATAACATATAACAGGCCCCGCCTAATGAGTATAACGGGCCCCGCCTTAACTCGCATAACGGGCCTCGCCCAATGAGTATAACGGGCCCTGCCCTAACTCGCATAACGGATCCGCCTACATACAAATAATAAAACAACTAATAATATACTGGATAATCATTGGGCTCAGTCCAGAAAACATACAAGTATGTACACATACTAGTGTCACACATACAATAATTATCCTAACAGATCATATTAAGGGTCGGTATTGGTGCCTTCGACCGGTTATACATGGTGAGGAAACTCACCTCGAATGTTGAATCTCACAGAAGATCCCTAGCTGCTGTCCTGACGACTCCCCGAGCTGTAACTACAAAACAACACCTAATTAACACTCGGGTTCTAGACTATAACTAATGATCCATACTTGGGGTGAAATGACCATTTTACCCTTGTCCTAGTTTGATCCCAAGACTAAGGCCCAATCTAAAATCTAAAGATCCTTTAAGGCCCACTTATGGCCTAATTTTCTAAATTGGGCGTTATTCCTTCTTATGGGCCATAGCCCAAGGCCCAATAATATTTTTTGCCCAAAACTCGCAAAATCAAATGGCCCAAATAAACCTTAACCTTCTAAGCCTAAAACTGAAGGGTTTTGAGCATTCTAACACTCCTATGGTGTATATGCAACCCTAGAAACCTTGGATCTATGTTTTCTCTAAAATACATGAAAATAAGAATTTTGCAAGGTTCTCATCCTAACTTGCATGGCAAGGGGCACTTGTAACACAAAAGAGTAGTAGAATAACATATATTTTCTTGTGGTTGATTGCTTGGAGTTTTGAGAGCCTAGCACCAATAATGTGGATTCCTCAAATGGAATCATAAATCACCAAAACACCTTTGAAGACTTGAGAGAATAGTATGCACCAAGTAGAAATCGACCCATCCTTGGTTTTCCTCACACACTAGTGCCATTTCATGTGCCAATGACCTCTTTATATAGTATGGTGGATTAGGGCTACATCCATGTAAACCTTAATACCCATGACCTTTCATTTCCATAAGATCCATGGGTTAAAGCTCCATGGACTATCCATGGACTTTCCAAGCAAGCTTAGCCCATTCTGAACAAGCATTAGCCCACTCTATATAAATATAAGAGTCCATATTTACTTAGTTACCTTTTGATCACTAAATTAATTCCAAATTGATCAATACTATTCTCAAAAGACTATCCAAATTGTTATGGTGATGTGCAACCCAAATGGACCATGCCGGGTCGGGTCAACTACATCTCAAATATACTTATGGACTTAGAAACCTTATCCAACAGTCCCCCACTTGGATAAGTATAATGACTATAGTTGCACGCATGACTTTAGGAACCGACCAACCATCCTAGCTCTTAAAACTCTGTTAAACTATGAAGCGCCATTTTAGATAAGTGATCATATAATCCTCTATTCTAGATATCAGCCGGACAAACACATGGAACAACGTCGTACTTACTGTCCAGTAGTTTGTTTCCCGATTTCCGATTTGTTTGACATAGAACTAAACTGAACACCTCAATTTGGTTATGACTGGGCCCGGTATATAGGTCAAAACAAAATCATCGAGGGGCCCAGATATCACTTCTAATCCTCCAAGGGCTAAAAGGAACAGATAAACTTTGACTCATATGCTTGTTCTACTACTTGTTGAATTATACACAAAGGTACGTTTTATAACATCAAGTTACTGATGTGTTTTCGTGCAATCAATGTATAACCAACTCATAGGTAACCACTGATATCTCTAGGCTTAAAGACTTATATGTTATTACTGTCTCACGATCACTCGAGATAAATTCCATGAAGTGATACAAATGAGTGTCGGTTTAATCCAATACTTAGAACTTATGAGCACTCATAAATGTTGTAGCAACTTTTACTATGTCTAACATCTTAGACATATACAAGCTCAATTCATGACAATCTTGATTCATACCTACTTCCAACATATGACTGACTGTGGAGAATTTAAATAACTTAGTCATTCGGAAAGAATAACCTAGCTATTCTGGAAGTCAAAACATGAAAAGTGAAACACAAGAATAATCGAACCCGATATGTTCTCAGAACTTATGAATATAAATAGAACACCTTTTATTTATCACCATATTGATTACACATTATTCATTGCATAATGTTTCAAATAATCAACTTAATACTTGAACTAAAACAACAGTTGTCCCATGCTCCAAGTGTGTACACTGTGTTTTCTTAAACGATAGTTATGCCAAACTCCAAGTATGCACACTATGTTTTTCTATGATCCTTACTTTGTGAAATAGATCAATTGAACATGATTCCAGTGATGCTCATTTCACAATCCCAAATCTTTATCGTAAGTGTAAGAATTCCAAAATCTTTTCATTGCTCGAATGTGTTAGATTCTACACTATTATGCAATATTGTTTTGTAATGTCTAAGTACCAAGAGTCACAAAGACTTGAACAACATTACAATACATTCCACTGGAAATTGTTACTAGACAATTCCAAGGCGACGAAGTCTCAAGTTCAAAGTACATTCCTTTGAACATCCTTCTTGCATAGAAGTTTCTAACTTTCTCATAGTTTCGTAATATCAAACTCCCAATATGGAAAAACATTTTCATATTCCCATTTTGCCTATCACTTCTGAACAAGAGTCGCCTCCTTTTAGAATATGTCAATATGGTTCCTCTCCAAAATTTAAGACCGTACTTCCAACTGTCCATGAGCAACCAATCTTTGGTAAACCTCATATTGTCCTCAACAATTTCTTAATCATTTTAGTCATATCCAATTCTAGACCTTTTCCTCTCTTAATGCCCTAGACATTTGGAAAATTTTGAAAGGATAAATATTATATCACATGTAATCGATCCTATGTCTGAAGCATATGGGACACGATTCATGATGTCTCACATAAAGACATAATCCTAGACCAGTCTTTTTCTACAATATTTTTTATTTGCCATGTTTTCATAATTTGACTATGAAGAGGGATGTCGTAATCATAACCGAATTTTGAGAACGCAATATATATGGATTTTACTTATGTTGAACCATTCCAACATAAAACTCATATATATATATATATATATATATATATATATATATATATATATATATATATATATATATATATATATGTATATATATATATATATATATATATATATATCCTTGACTAAAGATGATTAAAATCTCAATCTAAGCTTTTAGAATTGAAATGAAGTATAATTTCCTCTCCCTTAATTATAGGAAAACAACTTTTCCCAATTGAACTTTTGTTTTCTATAATTAACATTGCTAACTTGCAACACTTATAATAATTATCATGCTCCCAATAACATGATAATTATTAGCATAACACTTATGCTCCCACTAGCTTTGACATGTATCTGGAAATCAATTGGACTTCTAGAAATCAATATTTTATTGAATTTCTTACCAAAGTTGATATTTCTGATACGAGACGCTTTGATAAGACTTTATCAAAATCATACACATTTTCTTAGATAGCTCACACGTGTGTATAAACAATTTTTAGAACTGTGAAAAGGGATGTTGTAATCATAGTCTCAATTTTTTAGACCTTTTCCATTTCTCACAAGTCTATGTTAGTGTACCGGTTACCCACACACGCTCTAATAACGACTTTGAGAATGCAAATATCATAATTGCTATCTACTTAAAATCTACTTTGTGAAAGCGTTTCCTCACCATCATTTTCATGAATCGAAGAGAAACCTTATGACACTTAGATTTTATGGTGTATGTGTTCCTATCCATGTAAATTTGTCAAAACCATAATCACAAGACAAGTTTAGTGACAAATTCAAAATCATATGGATTGAACTTGTTCAATCTAAATTTCTTGCCACTTGGCAGCACAAGGCCTACCATTGCTTCCAGGTTGTTATGCAAACAATTGAGAAATTTTATAACTAATATGCATAGTCAACTTTAAGTGTAATGGGCATAGAAATAAGAATATGTCAACACGATAGGTTACAAACCTCAAGTCGTGCGCTAGTGATAAACTACATGTTTTATTCTTGATTAGTTCTTGAAACTCTTCCAGGATCATTTAGACTCCCACTAT
Source organism: Lactuca sativa (assembly GCF_002870075.4). NCBI lineage: Eukaryota > Viridiplantae > Streptophyta > Magnoliopsida > Asterales > Asteraceae > Lactuca > Lactuca sativa. Next base: position 317,118,336 of record NC_056630.2, read on the forward strand.
ACTCCTGACATATAAGACTCTCTAGCCAAGAACCATTCCTTGACAAACAAATCCTTAAGAGATAGTGCGGGTTCTTATCAAGACAAACACTTCACACAATTGGCCTCAATCGGTCTATGTTTTATCCAAAACATCACAACTTAACAATTTCAAATGTACAAGAGTAGAAAATATTTTACTCTACATTTGACAAGTGTTATAAACCTTCTTTAAGATATGTCACTCAAGTTACAATATTGGAGCATGACTCTAAGAATTGTTTTGGAACGAAGTATGACATGTCTTCTTGATTTAACCACTTCAACAATTCATGACTCCTCTTCTTAGCCATAAGAATGCACTATGATGTCCTTAGAGGATTAATTGTGATATGGTTTCATAATCATTAAGATGACAATAAAACATGATACTAAATCACTCTCCTATCTTTTCAGATTCAATAAACTTTTATCTTTCTACCTAATTCGATTCATCTCATCTGTCCTGCCATACACTGAAACTTTTCCAATGTTTCCGAATTACACTTAAACTTGTAAGTGTAACCATATTTACTAACTTTTAGTAAATCATTACGAATAGCCTTATCGATCTTTGTGGTGGACTAGACCAGCGCACTACCAAGTGTATCGGATCCTTTTGTCCTTCACTTGACTCACATATACATGTGAACAAGGAATTACTCTTAATTTTCCAAAGATGAAAATTCTCACCCATCATACAATACCGGTTGCATAATTCCAAGTTACTATCCAACTAAAACTTGGGTGATGAGAATCTTTCCTTATTTGCTAAATTATGACACCACCACAAACGGAAGAATCAAATCTGTTTTTCAATGTTGCTATCAATGGAATCATATAAACAACAATTTTCACAAATGTCATTGTAAGGAAATTTAGAATAAATAAAATCAAAACTTTCTTTCATTTAAAACTTGCGGAAAACATATCCTTACAATGCAAATACATATGAAAACTATGTTATTATCTATTCCTATGCAATCTATCATAACTCTTAAGCAGTAGCTCAAAATTTTGATCTTTGAATCATGCAATCGAAATCCATCTCCTCGCGATCAGAATTAGCTTACTCTTCTTTTAAGCTTCCTCTTGTCGATTCTACAAAACATCAAAATGTGACCTACTCACATCATGTAATAAGAATCTCCAAATAGGAACTTAATAGAGTTAGATAGTCAAGTTTACCTGAAGCATAGTCAAATTTATTGACTTTTACCATCCTAGCGAACTTTCAGGTAAATTGGGCAGCTTCGCAACCAATGCCCCTTCTTTGGCAATAGAAACTTATGGACTCTTTGGAAATGGTACATGAGACTATCTCAGACTTAGCCTTTCTCTTTACCATTTGGTCAACCGGGTTGACTATGGCCGGTCCCTTTCCATTGCGAAGAGAAGACGTTTCTGGACTTCCAATGTTCCCATTGTCAATGTCCATGAAAGTTTGGGATGTATATCTTCCAAACAAATTTGCTTTACCAGTGCCCTAAATCATTGTTGATTTAGCAGCAGTAAGCAAATAGGTAAGATCATTATGGGTCATGTCATAGTTATTTACTATAACCCATAATATGAAATATTAAGGCTAAGACCCAACACAATATTTTATAACTTGGAAGAGGGATGTCGTAATCCAAGCTACAAAATATTTGAAGGTAGGCGAATGACGATTCACCAATTTCCACCATGAAAAAAGAAATAAATTATTAGGTTTTAATTGGATTTGAAACTCCTAGATCTTTTGAGATTCATTGAACTTTTCAATGGCATGTTTAAATCTCGATTGTGCCATCTCAAGTTTGATTGGGATGTCGAGGATGACAAACAAGGTGTGAATAACCATGCAAATTCACTTGGCACCCTTAATCTTTATCACCTAATTGATATTCCGGTTACCCACGCGCGCTCCACCGATCTTTGATAAACATTAAGTCACCCTTTGCCACTCTTACTAGTCCATGTTAGTGTGTCGGTTACCCACACATGTTCCACCAACGACTTGGTAAGGTACAAAGTGTAATTTCATGGGTTAGCACCAAATTCACATTTTCTTAAAGTAACGAAGATTGGGAATTTATAAAAGGTTTAGTTACTTTATTTTTATCATTATACTTTTAGTGAGAATTATAGTCCTCGCCCTACACGTTCGGCTAACGACCCTCCACCAGTCAAGGAAGCGGTGAGTGAGTGTGACAACCGTCAAAATTCAATTCGGTTCTAGAATTGATGAACTTATGTAACACCCGGATTCCCAGGTATATTAATTATTCCTTTATTTTTAGAGGTTGAGAGGGGACTTGGCGAGTTGGTGTTTAGACTCGCCGAGTATCGTCGCGGGTTCGTATCCGGGTTCACAGCTGGACTCGACGAGTTCATGAGTGGACTCGGCGAGTCCACGCTGTTTAATGAAACCCTAGTTTCCTGGGTTTGGGACCTATTTAACGGCCCTTAGGGCCGTCATATGGAGTCTGTGCATGGCAAGAGTGTCAAGGTCTGAACTTTACGTGATTATCATGCTTGGGAAGGTCAGATCCATGGATTAAAGGAACAGATCTGACCTCAGGAGGTCTATGGAGTCTGTGCATGTCATGAACTCGCCGAGTAGGGTGAGGGTTTCCCGTAAATCACTCAGTGAGTAGACTTGTCGAGTTGGGAAATAACTCAGTGAGTCAGAGACAGTTAGGGGACTGGAGTTCAAGGCGAAACTTGCCGAGTTGTTCTTGAGACTCGGCGAGTTGAGTTGCGGTGGCCCCACGATTCATGCCAGGTGTGACTCGTCGAGTAAGGGGAGGAACTCGACGTGCCAAGCGGGACTAAAAGAGTTAGTAGACATGTGTAGACTCGCCGAGTCGCCCAAGTGCACTCGAGGAGTCGGGTCAAAGCTTGACCGTTGACTTTTGTTGACTTTTAGGGTTTCGTCAACAATGTGGCCTTTGAGCTGATAGAGGGGTAAAATGGTCTTTCGCCTAAAGAGGGTTGAGTCTAGTCTCGAGAGTTATATTTATGAGAATATTTACTTTGTATGATTAGGCAGAGGCTAGATCATATTTCTACCGAGTCAGAGATATACCGAGACATTTGAGGTGAGTCTTCTCACTATACTTTACCTAGTATAGTAACAGAGTTATGTGATAGAGTATTCTAGAGTTATATGCCAGTGTATTTGCATGATATTCTGTGTTGTGATTTATTGTGATATGTGATATGCATGATTCAAAGTTTACAGAGTTAGGACCAGTGGGTCCATAGAGTTATGGGACCAAGAGGGCCCCATAGAGATATTCGACCAGAGGGTCAACAGAGTTACAACCTTAAGTGGTTGATATGTGTTTATGTGGTATTTTGGGGAAACTCACTAAGTATTATTGCTTACAGTGTTATGTGTGGTGTTTCAGGTACCAGTGATGATCGCGGGAAGGCACCGACATGACCCGTACACATTCACACTTGGTTTAAGGGATTCGGATGCATCTTCAGGCGTACGATCAGCCAGCGCCCGAACGGTGATTTCCCAAAATACCCTTACAATAAGTGCTATCAGATATGTTATGTTATGCTAGATGACGAATTATGATATGCATGCTAGAGTAGACTAGGTATTCTTATTAGGACTAGAGTGGCCTGATATATGATGCCTTAGTCTACGGGCTTTTGTTGCTAGAAATGTTTGAGAGTGTTTAGATAGCAACGAGGTGCTTATGAGATACATGCTTGTGAGTAGCACATGATTAAGAGAGTAGAGTGCTTGGAAATTTGGGACTCTGGGAGGAGGACTTGGAATGAATGCGGAGTAGGTGTGGTCGGTAGTATTGGGCCCGTACTACCGAAGGCACCGGTTCAGTGCGCAACCCAAGTAGGAATCCTTAGGCTACCAGGAACCAAGTAGGATTGTGGGTATCGAGTGTGTGCATGCTCGAGCATGTCTTTGATATCTTGTGTTGTATTTCAGAGAGGTATGATGGTGGGAACGCGCCACAGACCAGAGACTAATGGAGGGGGTGTGAGCGACGAGGAGCTCCGACAGATGATTCATGATGATGTGGCTGCTTCCATCCACACTGAGATTCCAGAGATGTTCGGGTCTATCAAGACCACCCTGATAGAGAAATTTAACAAGAGATACGCTGCTCTTTCTGATGCTACTGTCGCTGCGGCCACTGCAGCTGTAGCTGCGGCTAGACCGCAGGGTGGTGATGCGTTGTTGTTCCTGGAGCTCAGCAACACAAAACCACCGGAGTTTGATGAGACCCAGGACCCGATTGTAGCGATGTGGTGGATTTCAGACATTGAGGGGTGTTTCTTTACTTTCTCATCTCCTGAGCATTTGAGAGTCCGGTTCGCGCTTAACCAGTTTCGCTTGGGAGCGAAGGACTGGTGGAAGTTTGTGAAGGCGCATTATACGCCTGCTGAGCTTGCTGCAATGACCTGGGAGAGGTTCACTGCTATGTTTCGAGACGAGTACGTTCCCCAGGTGGAGAGGGAGCGTTTAGCCCAGGAGTTTTTGACCCTCAAGCAGGCTACTGAGTCTGTCACAGTGATTACGAGGATGTTCCATGAGCAGGCGATGTTCTGCCCAGAGCACGTGTCCTCCGAGCAGACATGTATGAGCCGATATCTGAGCATTTTGAAGAGGGATATATGGGAGTTTGTGGCGAACTCGACGTACCGTACATTTGCTGAGCTTCAGGAAAATGCCCGGAAGTGGGAGATAGAGCTTGAGACTCAGGCTAGGGAGGAGGCTGAGTCTCAGGGAAGGGATCGGCGACCAGCGCGGTCTCAGCCGGCAGCCAAGCGGGCCAAGCCCGTTGATTCGAGATCTGGGAGCCAGAAGCGTCGCACTTGTGGTAAGTGCGGAAAGAGCCACAATGGGGTGTGCAGAGTGGGATCTTGCTACAAATATGGAAAGGAGGGGCATATGGCCAAGGATTTCCCCAAGGGGTTTGCAGTGTGTTTCCACTGCAACCAGATCGGACACCGCAAGGCAGAATGTCCACAGTTGCGATGAACAGCTCAGGGAGCACCTCCGGGATCTACCCATGCTGCTATCAGAGCTGCTGAGAGCTGGCCAGTGAAGGCCAAGGTACCGAAGGCACGAGGTAGAGCCTTTCAGTTGACTGCAGAGGAGGTCCGCGTTGCGCCCGACGTTGTGGCTGGTACTTTTCTTGTGAATTATGTACCTGCCTTGGTGTTATTTGACTCGTGTGCGAGTCAGTCTTTTGTATCTTTGGCTTTTAGTCAGCACCTCACTATTAGTCGAGAGGCATTGAGTCGACCTCTGAGAGTTTCCATAGCTGACGAGAGGACGGTGTATGCCGCCGAGCTAATCCGAGGATGTGTACTCGAGATTTTCGGCGTCGAGTTTCCGATTGATTTGGTTCCTATTACGATGGGGGATGTATGTGTCATCGTGGGCATGGACTCGTTGAGCAAAGTGGGAGCGGTTATCGACTGCGAGACACAGCTGGTGACCTTACGAGACCCCAGTGGGGGAGTTCTTACGGTGTACGGCAAGGGTACAAGTGCTGGGTCAGCATTTTGTTCGGCCGCCAAAGCGAGATAGAGTCTACAGCAGGGCTGTAGGGGATTTGTAGCATATGTGATGAATGCAAGGGTTGATTCAGAGAGACCGAGGTCAGTTGATGAGGTCCCGATAGTGCGTGAGTTTCCGGATATATTTCCAGAGGAGTTGCCGAGTGTGCCTCCGGAGAGGCAGGTAGAGTTCAGTATCGATTTGGTTCCGGGGGCTGCTCCTATCGCCAAGGCGCCTTATCGCCTTGCGCCTCCAGAGATGAAGGAGTTATCCTCGCAGCTCCAGGAGCTGCTGGGGAAGGGGTTTATTCGGCCGAGCAGTTTGCCATGGGGAACGCCTATCCTTTTTGTCAAGAAGAAGGATGGTTCACACAAAATGTGCATTGATTACCGGGAGTTGAACAAGCTAACGGTCAAGAACCGTTACCCGTTGCCGAGAATTGACGATTTGTTCGATCAGTTGCAGGCAGCATCTTGGTTCTCCAAGATCGATTTGAGGTCTGGGTATCATCAGGTGAGGGTGCGAGATGAGGACATCTAGAAGACAGCATTTAGGACTCGGTATGGGCATTACGAGTTCGTGGTGATGCCTTTTGGACTCACCAACGCACCGGCGGTGTTCATGCTGATGGGTTTTAGCCATAAGAAATTTCCTATGTGTGCATGCAAAACCCTAATGCTTGGATCTAGGTTTTCTAATTAAACATGCTTTGAATCCAAGACTTCTAACAACTAATTAGGTATAAAACAATACAAAATCAGATCTAGAAGTTTACCTTTGAATCTCTTGTTTTGATCTTGTTGTCTTGGAGCTCTAGAGTCACAATTGTCACTCCTCGAATGGCTTACAAACACCAAATAGCAAAGAAGATGATTATGGAGAGAGAGGCTAGGAGGAAATCGGCCAGGGGTTCTCTATTCTCAATGAGGTGCCGATTTCCCTAAGCCATGGAGTCTATTTATACTTGTAGACTCCTTAAGGGTTACAACTTAAACCCTAGTTGGATAATCTTCTCTTAAAGCAATCCATATCCTTACCATAGATAGCCTTGGACGATTTTGAGCTACCCTTAGCTCTAGAATTCGTCCAACCCCTATCCAATAAGGATTTACAGTCTAAAGTGTAACTATCAAACAATTGACAGTTTATACCCTCTTATTTAATTAATCTCTTTAAGTCACCAAATTAATACCAATTAATTTATGACTTATATTAATCAAAATAACAATATTATTAGTCCTTATATTATTCTCATAATATATTAATAATATTTATTCTCTCTTAATAAATCATCCTATCAAGTTGCTATGGTGAAGGCAACCCAAAAGGACCATGCACAATCGGGTCAAATACTTGCCTAATATAGTTGCAGCCTTAGACACTATTCCAACATATGCATCTCATGAACAGAGTGTGCAGACCGATGTTGGATCACTCGGTAATCGTGTCCATTGACGACATATTGGTGTATTCGAGATCCAGAGAGCAGTATGAGGAACATTTGAGGGAGTTCCTCGGAGTCCTGAGATCGGAGAGGCTTTATGCCAAATTCTCCAAGTGTGATTTTTGGTTGCGAGAGGTCCAGTTCTTAGGGCACCTCATGAACCAAAAACGGATATTGGTCGACCTGGCCAAGATTAAGGCAGTGATGAGTTGGGAGGTTCCGAGGTCATCTACCGAGATCAAGAGTTTCCTAGGGTTGGTTGGTTATTATCGGAGATTTATCAAAGCTTGACCGTTGACTTTTGTTGACTTTTAGGGTTTGCTCAACAATGTGGCCTTTGAGCTGATAGAGGGGTAAAAGGGTCTTTCGCCTAGAGAGGGTTGAGTCTAGTCTCGAGAGTTATATTTATGAGAATATTTAGTTTGTATGATTAGGCGGAGGCTAGATCATATTTCTACCAAGTCAGAGATATACCGAGACATCTGAGGTGAGTCTTCTCACTATACTTTACCTAGTGTGCTAACAGAGTTATGTGACAGAGTATTCTAGAGTTATATGCCAGTGTATTTGCATGATATTATGTGTTGTGATTTATTGTGATATGTGATATGCATGATTCAGAGTTTACAGAGTTAGGACCAGTGGGTTCACAGAGTTATGGGACCAAGAGGGCCCCACAGAGATATTCGACCAGAGGGTCAACAGAGTTACATCCTTAAGTGGCTGATATGTGTTTATGTGGTATTTTGGGGAAACTCACTAAGCATTATTTCTTACAGTGTTATGTGTGGTGTTTCAGGTACCAATGATGATCCCGGGAAGGCGTCGGCATGACTCGTACACACGCACACTGGAGTTCATATGTTTTGATCTTGGGGTTTTGTATTGAGATAATGATGATACAATGTTTTAAAATGTAGATGTGAATGAAATTATTTGGTTTTTAAAATGCGAAAAATTATTTAAATTTTTACAGTGTTACAACTTAGTTGCATGTATAGACACGACACATACTAGACTTAGTAACTAGAAGCTAAGTTATCACCTAACAGAAACTGGGAAATAATTAGAAACAATGGATAGTCTACTTAGATTTCACATTGATATGTGAATTCTACAACTACTTAACTGTAGATACTATCCATATTCGGGTCACTCTTTGACTCGAACACCTTTTCATGAACCATATACACACATTATGCACTTGACCTTGTAGTAGAAATTATTTCGAAGTCTCGTTGAACTTAAGTCAAAGTTGAAGATTAGGACTAGTATACTTGATTCCTCAATTTCGCTTGAATCTCGAAATCACTGCATAGAATGCCAATAAACCAATAAAAATAAATAATATTACATTATTTATAACTATAAAAGAGTTATAATACCATAAGATAATTTGAAGTCTCAAAGATTCAATTTATTTTGATATTCAACGTTTATTAAACTCTAAAACTCTAAAAGTCATAAAAACTCAAATTTATGACGTTTTGTATTAAAATATTATAAGTTTTTTATAAACACTATAATATCAAATTAATATATTTAAAATGTTGAAATATAATCAAGAAAATTAATTTAATTCATTAATATTGACATTACATTTATAAGTTAAAATCCCAAGAGTTATGAACAAATTTTATATAAAATGCATATTTTATATAAATTGAAAGAAAATTTATAAAAATTAAGAAATTAATATAAAATAAATGAACAAAACAAGATAAAATCTCCTCTCTCCACTCAAGGGTCGGCCTCATCCCTCCCAATACCACTCTTCCCCAAACTCAATCAATTCACTCACTTATTCACTCTACCACTCCATCTTCTCTCTCACTCTACCCTTCATTCTCTCCCACACTCTTCATCACCACCACTCCATTTCTCTCTTCATCTCTCTACACCCATGACGTTTTCCAGAAAACAAACTCAATAACACTCATCAAACTATAAATGTTCATCATCTTGAGGTGTTCTTGAAGGTAAAATCGATTTCTACTTCATTTTTCCATCAAGTTTAACTATGTTTCTTATACTTTCTTCTTCTACTACTCCATTCTAATGAAAGATCTTGAACATATAAACATACACACACAAAATCACGGTTTTGATGATGATGGTGGTAGGATTTCACCCAAAAACGACATGCATGTTGTAATGGTGAAATCCAAGGACCAAAACCTAAGTCGAAATCAACACAATGCACTTTTTCTACAAGTTTTGGGTGAAAAACACCACATGCATCCAAAGTTTTCTATCAAAAACAATTTTTGAACATTTCAAACTCATGAATGGTCTTCAAACCAACATGCATGTGATGATCTTTAAGCTTAGATGCTTGATGATCAAAGTTTGTTGTTAAAAAGCTTTCAAATAGGTTTGTAAAAGATTTATTTCCAAATAAATATCTAAAATAACTTTTCTGATCAAATCTGATTTTCCATGTATTCCACCAACAAAATAAGATGTTCTACAAATTTTCAGAAAACAATTCATGTTTCTCGTATTATTATAATTATTGCAATAAAGTAGGAAAATAAATCATATAAAATACTTTTTAGGTCTATAAATCCTAGGTAAATTCGTGGATGACCCGTATTCTAAATAATGACTTCTCATTAAGTTTCATCGATTTTTGTTACTGTTTAGTATGGTTTTGAATTTTCTTTTCGTTTAGTCCCAATAAATTATAAAACCACTTTATCCAATGTAAAAATGATATCTACCAATTTTTGCAATTTCTACCAGAGGTGAAAGACTCAGAAAAATATTTTTGGAATTTTTCATACTGCATTCCTATTTTTCTCTGATTTTTGTATTTATAACAAACTAAAAACAATAAAAATAGTTTTACTCATCCAAAATTTATGCAAAATTTCCCAGAAGACCCTAAAATATATTAGAACTCTAAATAACAATTTTGATGATCTTTATATTCAGTATACTATTTTTCTCCTATTTTCTAAGATTAAATACACTTAAATCCACAAAATCAGATTAATGTATATAAAAATCACCATTGGGATTTTTCACAGATTATTTACACTATAAATGAAGTTTACAAAAATTTTTGTAATTTATTTAAACTGTTTAATTATTATTCTCCAATTAATGATTATTTAATAGGATAAACCAATGAAAAATAGAAAGACTAATTCAAAAATACATTTTATATTTTTCACACCTCCTATATATGTCTAGTAACAGTATTATAAAAAGTTTGGGTAGTTTTAGAAACTATTTTCTATTTATCTCCATTTTTATTAGAATAAATTCACAAAAATCATAAAATTTGTTTAAAAAGTTTATAAATCCATTTTAATATTTTTCCTAGCTTAAGAATGTCAAATAACAGTATTATAAAAAGTTTGGGTAATTTAGGAAACTGTTGTCTATTTATCTCCATTTTTATTAGACTAAATGCACAAAAATCATAAAATTAGTTTAAATAGTTTAGAAATCCATTTTTATATTTTTCTCAGCTTAATTATATCTAATGGCAGTATTGTAAAATGTTTGGGAATTTTTATCATTTGGATGCTATTTTTCACGTATTTATATTGATATGAAGGCTTAAAATTTTAGAAAAATAGTTAATCATATCAAAAATTAAAACGAAAATTTATGGAACACCTCTACTGTATTTATAATGATAACGCAAAGTTTGCTAATTTTTTGAGACAATTTGATAATATTTTGGCTTTTTAAGAGCTTAAAACACATTTAAATGTGTTGAAATACCCTCAATTGATATTACAAAAATCTGGAAAACTAATTTCCAAAATTGTCTTAATCACATGAGTTATAAATCTTCATCATTTCAGAAAAATGATTGTAACTTATCAATATTGAATTTTGATACAATATTGGCTTAATTCTAGTGTAGTAGTAAGTATACTAGTGTTAGATTTCGATTAGAGACTCACTAGCAAATACCATTATTGTAGGAATCGGTTGTGGTACAAGTGGAACGTAGTTCAAGGCACCATTTGCATCATCTCAATGCATTGTGAGTATTCATGACTCCCCCTATTTCTGGTTTTTATGTTTTGGGGTGGAAAAGCATGTCCAAAAAAACCATTTATTTTTTCGTTGTATTTTATTTGACTTGTATAAAACTTGGTTGCTATATGTTGTTGTGTATGTGTATGCTATTGTTAATTCATGAGGCCTTATCGCTTTTAAGTCCCTGGAATCAGTTCACACAACTCATTAACTCATTTGAGCCTATGGTTATTATGGATAACGCTACTAGGAGGTAGACAACTCCTCACTCGCACAATTCGCTTGAGTGCATTTTACCATATTTCCCTATGTTAGCGATAGAGATAGAAGAGGGCACCCTCGGTAATTAGGCTTGGGTTGTGAACTCTTGGTATAATCTGTAACGCTCGGGTTTCAGGGCTAAGCATTTTTGTCAATGTAATAGTCTAGGTCAACTCTTGTAATTCTTTTTGAAATAATAAAGATGAAATATATGAGTATTATGTGAATTATGTGTGTTTATGTGCTTATTATTTAATTATAAATGTATAATTAATAAAGAATTAAAAATAAGCGTCAAAATTAAAGTGTGAGATAAGCCTGATATTTTTACATAAAGTTGTAGTGGTCGAAACAAGGATTCCCGGGATATAAGGAACGCCAAAATCCGAGTTATAACGAAGAAGTTATGACCCGTCGAAGCTTCTCGACAGCACCGGCACGATACCGGAAAGCGTAAATAGTGAATTTATGATAGAGCGAGATTTAGCCTTAGCGATCTAAACGAAAGTCGTAGAATATGTTAAACTAAGAACATCGATAAAAAGAACGTCCAAATATGACTTCATATGAAGAAGTTATGATTTTTCGAAGTTTCGGATTAGCAGTGTACAGCCTAAAATTCGAATATTAGATCGAGCGGTTTTTTAGCCGACACGACGTAAACGAGAATCGAAGATCTCGTTGAGAGTAGTGTAACGAGAAAAAGATGGGTGAAAACGGATGTCGGATGAAGAAGTTATGAGGAGTTAACAGACCAATCCTGTCCCGGCCTGTTAATAATATAAAATAAAAAATTGATCCAAAATTAGCCGATGAAGTCTAAACGAAAGTTGTAGAGTACATTCCCACCTTCGCGTGGATATAAAGAACGTCGAAAACGGAGGTCGTACATGAAAGTTACGAATTTTTGAAGTTGTAACCCGAAATTGCGAAGTCTGTTGCTAAATCAATGACGTGGCAGCACCACAACCGTCCGATGATGGTCTCAGAAGTCGCTACGGATTGCGACACGCCACCCCTCGCTTACGCCCCGAGTCCGAACTCTGTACGCCTCGCGTACCTTCGCTCTTATCCCTTCCTAGTCCGAGCGCGAGCCAGCTGGTGCGAGCTGGCAACCATATCCGAGACTACGCCCAGCGTAGCTCCTCGGTACGCCCAACGTAATGTCCGAGATTCGCGCCTATAAAAGGGGTCCGAAGACAGCCCTCATTTTCACACCAAAACTCACTCTCTCTCTAAATTACTTTCTCTCTCTAGCCCATTTTAAACCCCTAAACCCTAGGAAAAACCCCCTATCACCCTAAGGAAGCCCTGAGGCTCCCGGAGTCCCGACAAAAAGGAGTCTTTCGGTTTCGAAACGCTGCTCCAATTAAGTTTCGGTTTTCGATAAAATTCGCTGTAAGTGTGCTACGCTTACGCAATTTTGAATATAGCTTTCAAATAATTATAGGAATGTTATTAGGTCCTTAAAATAATTATTTGGGCTATTATTATGAGTTATATTGAGTGTTATTAACGCTTATATAATAATAATAATAGTCAGACTATTAATTTGTCGCGGTTATCGTTAGACTAAACCCTAGTGGTGTCGATACTAGGTTTTATCGAAGGAATATAGTTTTGAGAGTATCGAAGCGCTGTCCGATTGCTGAGTCACCACCTTTCAAGTAAGTGCATAGTTACTTTCAGCTTACACATAGATATGAAGTATTTTATACAAATTACGTGCTATGTGTGCATATTATCTGAATACTTGCTATCTGTGCTGGATGAACATTGTTATACATGTTTTCAATGATTTAAACTGTATATGTATTTTATATCTACAAAATGTGTTGGGTAAAACATGGGTAGATGTAATAGTTGCTGTGTAACGAAATAAAATAATGAGAGGCCTCGTTATAGATGTTGTTGATGATCCAGTCATCTAGCGGAGTATAGATGATGACCACGGACTATTCTAGACTGTCCAGTGGAACACTAGCAGGCTCGCAACCTGTAGGTGTTTATTCGAACTGTGTGTTTATTTGAACTGTGTGCTCACTAGATGTACTCCGTCCCTCACATGGTTGCCTTAAGGACATTTATTGCTAAGGAATCCCCTTAGCAGTAGTGTCCATCCCGATGATAATCCTTAGGATAGGTACCTTATGATAGATGCTTAGGAACGTAATGTGAGGATAACGGGAACGGGTAATTGGGTTTGTTTAATTTAATGAAGTTAATAAACTTATTTATTGTGGGTTGAAAACCCTATGTGCTCACCAGGCTCCGAAGCCTGACCCACTCAGTTTTATGTATTACAGGTAGTGGCGCTTGAGCATAGATATGATGTTTAGACGAGGGATTACAGATATAGGCCTGTAGATATGAAATAATGTAGTAAGGCTTATATTGTACTTTTTATGCTTTTGATCTGTACGAACATGACATCCCAAGTCTTTTAATGAAATACATTTCTATGGAAATGCTTTTGATAAATCTTTATCATATTTTGTTTTGGGACAAATTCCGCAACACTTTTATTTAAAATGTTACTCTGATTTTTAAACAAAGCATAAACAAACCGGTATTTTCTGGCCGTGATTTTCGCGATGTCACAGTTGGTATCAAAGCATTAGTTTAAGCGAACTAGGAATATGGATTTATTTCTAGACTTAAACTTAGAATGCTAAGCGATGATTGTGAGGTGTGAGCACTAGATTATTTTAGGAATTATGCCTAAAATGCTTTTATGTGCGTCAGTTTCGAGGAGGCACTATACGTTGGTGGAATACCTTGGGGAAGACTTTAAGCCCCAACAAGCCCCTGCAACTGACATGGGCAGAATTTCTAGTGCAATTCAAACGAAAGTACTGCTCAGCTCAAAACCTGCTTGAGCTAGAGAACCAGTTTCTAACCCTGAAGAAGGGAAGCATGTCAATCGATGAATACACGAACAACTTCACAGAAAAGATGGAATTTGCCTTGCGTCTTGTTCCGGATGAGCTGACGAAAATTGATAAGTACACAAAGGGATTACCATGAGAGTACGCGGTGCCAGTGCATCAGGCACCTACTTTGGAGGCAGCTATCTGGGCTGCCAAGTCTGTGGAGGATATGATTAAGGGAAGAGCTGCCAGCAAAGTTGAGGTTGGCGAGAAGAGGAAATTTGAAGGTTCTGCTAAACCCAACAAAAAGAAGAGCAAGTTCGGTTCAAAGAAGTTCGGGGGAGAAAATGAATTTAAATGGTGCGAGAAGTGCAAGAAGAAGCACTCGGGAAAATGTGGTGAGGAGGTAACCTATTACAAGTGTGGGAAAACGGGGCACTATTCCAATGAGTGCACCACCAACAAGAGGGTGTGCTATGAGTGCCGTGAAGAAGGGCATATTGCCAAGGATTGCCCAAAGAAGAAAGATGTGGGAAGGCCCATCATTCCACCGAAGCCGAAGGCGAGAGCCTTCCAGATGACGCTCGAGCCTGCGAAGGAGGTAGCAGACGTCGCTTTAGGTACCTTTCTTGTAAATGGTTTGACTGCAAATATACTATTTGATTCCGGAGCCAACTACTCCTTTGTGTCGCATAAATTTGGTGCGAAATTAGCATTGCCTGTAGAAAAACTTGATAAGGCCTTGATTGTAGAAGTTGCAAGTGGCAAATTCGTACCTGTTAGTAATCATATTAGGAACATCGTCATTGACCTAAACGAAAACAAATTCCACGAGGAGCTACTACCCATAGAGTTAAACGGTTTCGACATCGTTTTGGGTATGCATTGGCTTAGCGCCAACGATGCCGAGATATTATGCCGAAAGAAAATAGTAAGGGTAAACCCACCCGGAAAGGAATAATTTATGGTGTACGGGGACAAACGCAGAGTGAATTCTGGAATCATCTCCCTGATGAAAGCCAGGAAATGTTTGTCCAAAGGATGTGCATCGTACTTGGCATTCGTAATCGATGCTAAGAAGGAGAAGAAAGAGGTGCAGAATATACCAGTTGTGTGTGATTATCCGGAAGTCTTTCCCGAAGATCTTCCCGGATTACCACCTGATAGGCAAGTAGAGTTTCGTATAGACTTGTTACCAGGAACGACACCGATAGCAAAAGAACCTTACCGATTAGCACCGATGGAGATGAAGGAGCTTATGACGCAACTTCAGGAGCTGTTGGACAACGATTTTATTCGACCTAGTTCATCACCCTGGGGAGCTCTGGTGTTATTTGTGAAGAAGAAGGACGGAAGCATGAGGATGTGCATAGACTACCGAGAGCTGAATAAGGCAACGGTAAAGAATAAGTATCCATTGCCGAGGATTGACGACCTATTCGATCAGCTGCAAGGTTCGAGCTACTTCTCAAAGATCGATCTTATGTCAGGATATCATCAGCTGAAGGTGAGAGAGCGGGATATTGAGAAGACTGCATTCAGAACACGATATGGACACTACGAGTTCTTGGTTATGTCATTTGGACTAACCAATTCTCCTGCAGCATTCCTGGATTTGATGAATAGGGTTTGTAAACCATTCCTCGATATATCCGTAATAGTGTTCATCGACGACATTCTCATCTACTCGAAAAGCCAGGAGGAGCATGGCAAGCATCTACGAGAAGTGTTGGAAGTATTAAAGAAGGAGAAGCTTTACGCTAAGTTCTCCAAATGCGACTTTTGGATACGGGAAGTCCAATTCTTAGGTCATGTTGTTAACCAAGAGGGAATAATGGTTGACCCCGCAAAGATCGAGGCTGTGATGAAGTGGGAACGTCCAAGGAGTCCCACGGAGATCCGAAGCTTTCTAGGATTAGCCGGATATTATCGACGATTTATCCAAGGCTTTTCTTCGATAGCTGCTCCATTAACAGCGCTGACCCACAAAGGAGCTACGTATACGTGGAGTGAGAAGCATGATGAGGCATTCGAGAAGCTAAAGAAGAAGTTATGTGAAGCACCGATACTTTCTCTACCTGATGGAGTTGAAGACTTTGCGGTTTATAGTGATGCATCTGGAGTCGGGTTGGGTTGTGTTCTGACCCAAAGAGAAAAGGTGATAGCATACGCATCTCGACAATTGAAAGAGCACGAAAAGAACACCCCACTCATGATCTGGAGTTGGCAACGGTAGTATTTGCCTTAAAGATATGGAGGCATTACCTCTACGACACGAAGTGCAAGCTCTTCACTGATCATAAGAGTCTCCAGTATCTCTTTAATCAGAAGGAGTTGAACATGAGGCAAGGATGCTGGCTAGAACTACTCAAGGACTACGACTGTGAGATACTTTACCACCCAGGTAAAGCAAATATTGTTGCTGATGCTCTCAGTCGGAAAGTCAATATTGAAAGGAAAAGGCCAAGTGTGTTGAGAATTGAAGTCGTCTCAACGATTGTGGAAACTATCAGGAAAGCTTAGGCAGAAGCTTTAGGGAAGAATGACCGAAAGGAAGAACGTTTGGGCAAAACGTTAGTATTCGGAACAACCAGTCGAGGATTGAAGGTATTCCAAGATCGAATTTGGCTACCTAAGATGGGAGGAATAAGAGATCTTCTAATGGAGGAAGCACACAAGACCATGTACTCGATTCATCTCGGTAGCACTAAAATGTATAGGGACCTAAAACCCTACTACTAATGGCCGACGATGAAGCTCGATGTTGCGAAGTATGTGGCCGAGTGTGTGACATGTGCGAGAGTTAAGGCACAACATCAGAAACCGTATGGGAGTTTAGAACCTTTACCTGTACCCATGGGTAAATGGGAAGACATCACCATGGATTTTGTGACTAAACTACCCAGGACGAAGAGTGGACACGACATGATTTGGGTAGTCGTGGATTGTTTCACCAAGAGTGAACACTTTATAGCAGCCAATGAGAAGTGGTGTATGGATAAGCTAGCAAATGCTTATGTGAAGGAAATTGTAAGACTTCACGGTGTCCCTCTTACGATTGTATCTGATCGTGATAGTCGTTTCACGTCAAGGTTTTGGAGGAGTTTACAAGAGGAATTGGGTACAAAATTATGTTTGAGTACAGCTTACCATCCGCAAACTGATGGTCAGAGTGAAAGAACAATTCAGACATTGGAAGATATGCTGAGAGCATGTACCCTCGAATTCCAAGGGAATTGGGACGAGCACTTACCTCTGGTAGAATTCTCCTACAACAATAGTTTTCACTCGAGCATCAAGATGGCACCTTATCAAGCCTTGTATGGACAAAAGTGTCGTGCGCCGTCTTGTTGGCTTGAAGCCAGAGAGAAGCAGTTTATGGGCCCCGAGATAGTCCATGAGACTGCTGAGAAGTTGAAGGTGATTAGGGAAAGAATATTAGCGGCCCAAGATCGTCAGAAGAGCTATGCTGACAAGAAAAGACGACCGATAACTTTTGAAGTTGGGGATTCCATTTTTCTTAAAGTCTTATCGTGGAAGGGACTTATACGATTTGGGAAACGAGGAAAGTTGAGTCCAAGGTTTATTGGACCCTTCAAAGTTCTTCGGAAGATTGGGAACCAAGCTTACAAGCTGGAATTGCCCGAAGAACTCAATGGTATTCATAACACCTTCCATGTGTGTTATTTGAGGAAATTCACAGGACATGTTCCCGACATAATTCCAATCTCAGAGTTAAGCATGGATGAGAATAAGAGGCTGATCGAAGAGCCCGAGGCAATTGTTGACCGTAAGACTATGAAGTTACGACGCAAGATGGTCGACTTAGTGCTAGTCTGATGGAAACATTCGAATGGGCCGAATCTCACTTTGGAAACAAAGGATGACATGATGAGTCGTTATCCACATATGTTTGCTGATGCATGATTCCAGGACGGAATCATCCTAAGGGGGAGAGAATTGTAACGCCCGGGTTTCAGGGCTAAGCATTTTTGTCAATGTAATAGTCTAGGTCAACTCTTGTAATTCTTTTTGAAATAATAAAGATGAAATATTTGAGTATTATGTGAATTATGTGTGCTTATGTGCTTATTATTTAATTATAAATATATAATTAATAAAGAATTAAAAATAAGCGTCAAAATTAAAGTGTGAGATAAGCCCGATATTTTTACATAAAGTTTTAGTGGTCGAAACAAGGATTCTGGGGATATAAGGAATGCCAAAATCCGAGTTATAACGAAGAAGTTATGACCCGTCGAAGTTTCTCGACAGCACCGGCACGATACCGGAAAACGTAAATAGTGAATTTACGATAGAGCGAGATTTAGCCTTAGCGATCTAAACGAAAGTCGTAGAATATTTTAAACTAAGAACATCGATAAAAAGAACGCCCAAATCTGACTTCGTATGAAGAAGTTATGATTATTCGAAGTTTCGGATTAGCAGTGTACAACCCGAAATTCGGATATTAGATCGAGCAGTTTTTTAGCCGACACGAACTAAATGAGAATCGAAGATCTCGTTGAGAGTAGTGTAACGAGAAAAAGATGGGCGAAAACGGATGTCAGATGAAGAAGTTATGAGGAGTTAACGGACCAATGCTGTCCCGGCCTGTTAATAATATAAAATTAAAAATCGAGCCAACATTAGCGACGAAGTCTAAACGAAAGTTGTAGAGTACATTGCCACATTCGGGTGGATAAAAAGAACGTTGAAAATGGAGGTCGTACGCGAAAGTTACGAATTTTTGAATTTGTAACCCGAAATTGCGAAGTTTGTTGCTAAATCGATGACGTGGCAGCACCACAACCGTCCGATGATGGTCTCAGAAGACGCTTCGGATTGCGACACGCCACCCCTCGCTTACGCCCCGGGTCTGAAGTCTGTACGCCCCGCGTACCTTCGCTCTTATCCCTTCCGAGTCCGAGTGCGAGCCAGCTGGTGCGAGCTAGCAACCATATCTGAGACTACGCCCAACGTAGCTCCTCGGTACGCCTAACGTAATGTCCGAGCTTCGCGCCTATAAAAGGGGTCCGAAGGCAGCCCTCATTTTCACACAAAAAATCACTCTCTCTCTAAATTACTTTCTCTCTCTAGCCCATTTTAACCCCCTAAACCCTAGGAAAAACCCCCTAGCACCCTAAGGAAATCCCGAGGCTCCCGGAGTCCCGAGAAAAAGGAGTCTTTTGGTTTCGAAATGCTGCTCCAATTAAGTTCCGGTTTTCGATAAAATTCGCTGTAAGTGTGCTACGCTTACGCAATTTTTAATATAGCTTTCAAATAATTATAGGCATGTTATTAGGTCCTTAAAATAATTATTTGGGCTATTATTATGAGTTATATTGAGTGTTATTAACTCTTATATAATAATAATAATAGTCAGACTATTAATTTGTCGCGGTTATCGTTAGACTAAACCCTAGTGGTGTCGATACTAGGTTTTATCGAAGGAATATCGTTTTGAGAGTATCGAAGCGTTGTCCGAATGCTGAGTAACCACCTTTCAAGTGAGTGCATAGTTACTTTCAGCTTACACATAGATATGAAGTATTTTATATAAATTACGTGCTATGTGTCCATATTTTCTGAATACTTGCTATCTATGCTGGATGAACATTATTATACATGTTTTCAATGATTTAAACTGTATATGTATTTTATATCTACAAAATGTGTTGGGTAAAACATGGGTAGATGTAATAGTTGTTGTGTGATGAAATAAAATAATGAGAGGCCTCGTTATAGATGTTGTTGATGATCCAGTCATCTAGCAGCGTATAGATGACGACCACGGACTATTCTAGACAGTCCTGTGGAACACTAGCAGGCTCGCAACCTGTAAGTGTTTATTCGAACTGTGTGTTTATTTGAACTGTGTGCTCACCAGATGTACTCCGTCCCCCACATGGTTTCCTTAAGGACATTTATTGCTAAGGAATCCCCTTAGCAGTAGTGTCCGTCCCGATGATAATCCTTAGGATAGGTCCCTTATGATAGATGCTTAGGGACGTAATGTGAGGATAACAGGAACGGGTAATCGAGTTTGTTTAATTTAATGAAGTTAATAAACTTATTTATTGTGGGTTGAAAACCCTATGTGCTCACCAGGCTCCGAAGCCTGACCCACTAAGTTTTATGTATTACAGGTAGTGGCGCTTGAGCATAGATATGATATTTGGACGAGGGATTACAAATATAGGCCTGTAGATATGAAATAATGTAGTAAGGCTTATATTGTACTATTTATGCTTTTGATCTGTACGAACATGACATCCCAAGTCTTTTAATGAAATACATTTCTATGGAAATGATTTTGATAAATCTTTATCATATTTTGTTTTGGGACAAATTCCGCAACACTTTTATTTAAAATGTAACTCTGATTTTTAAAGAAAGCATAAACAAACCGGTCTTTTCTGGCCGTGGTTTTGGGGATGTCACATAATCATTATGCATATACGAACCTTGTATCTCATTTTAGCAACAAACTTTATTTCCCATGAGAATATGAACGATGCATCTCATTTGGTCAACATACTTCATTTCTTATGATGACAACAAACTTTGTTTATGCAAACTTATTTACTCGTTTTTGCAATATATTTCTATTTATGGAAACATTATTTCCCATGAGAATATGAACGATGCATCTCATTTGGTCAACATACTTCATTTCTTATGATGACAACAAACTTTGTTTATGCAAACTTATTTACTCATTTTTGCAATATATTTCTATTTATGGAAACTTTATTTCCCATGAGAATATGAACGTTACATCTCATTTGGGCAACATACTTCATTTCTCATGATGACAACAAACTTTGTTTATGTAAACTTATTTACTCATTTTTTTAATATATTTTCATTTATGGAAACTCTTATCATAACTTTGAGTTCAATTCATGAAACTAATATTATTTTTAAATATGTGAGTACTCACCAACTATTTTTATAGTTGACGCTCGTTTTACATGCTTTTTCAGGAATCATTTAGTAAGAGGCACATAGAGACACATCACTTTTAGGAGCATGCGCATTTGTTGTATTTCAATTCACATTGTAAATTTTTTTTAAGCTGTTCAAACTCATTGTAAATTTGTAATGCTTTTTAATACTATGGTTGGTGTTGTCTTTATCTTTTGCTATTAAACCCTTTGTATTGCCATGCCCTGTATTTCCGCTTTAGCGGGGTTTGACAGTGAGAGTGGATGCCCATTAAGTTTCCATTTTGTAGGCAACAACCTTATACCCCCCTTATAGACCGGCTTCGTGAATGAGGCCTACTAGCGGTAAGACTGACTTGATCTTATTCATATATATATATATATATATATATATATATATATATATATATATATATATATATATATATATATATATATATATTAACTTATAATACTATAAAGTATAAGGGTTGAATTTTAACTTTTAAAACTCTAGGGTTTGGAATTCAAGTGTGTGAGAGACTTTACAAATTCCAAGACTTGAGGCACGTTTTGAAACTATTCAAGACTTTTCAACTTCATAACTTATGAGTTTCATGGTCTATTAAAATGAAGACTCTTCATTTCATGTAACCTATGGTTCTTTAATGGCTCTTTAAAGAAGTGACTTTTGGTAATCCATAACTTGAGGAAAAATTATGGACTCCATCAATAGGCATTTAGATCAAGAATTACACTAACAAACAATTTGTAAATAATTTCGATGATCTACTAAAACTCATAACTATGAACATTCATATCAACAATTTCAAGAATCATATAAACACATATAAAAACTTGAAATTTTGATAATAACCATTGAAAATGGATTAGCATAATTATTATCACATCAAAACAGGTTTTATAAGTCCAAAACAGTTTAGGGTAATGATTCTAGTCTATTTTCAACAGCAAAACTCGAATATCTGAAGACATCAGCTCCTACTCGTCGAGTTCAAGAACCTACTCGACGAGTAGGATGCATTTTCTCTTGCACTCGTTGAGTCCCCCCATCAACTCGGCATGTCCACTAAACAGTGGGCAGAAAAATCGATATTTTTTAAGCATTTTGCATCAAATATCAAGAAAGCAAGCCTAGGCTCTGATACCAATGAAGGGTTTTGAGCATTCTAACACTCCTATGGCAAACATGCAACCCTATAAACCTTGGATCTATGTTTTCTCTAAAATACATGGAAATAAGAATTTTCCAAGGTTCTCATCTTAGCTAGCATGGCAAGGGGTACTTGTAACATAAAAGACTAGTAGAATAACATACCTTTTCTTGTGGTTGATTGCTTGGAGTTTTGAGAGCCTAGCACCAATAATGTGGATGCCTTAAATGGAATCATAAATCACCAAAAAACCTTGGAAGACTTGAGAGAATATTATGCACCAAGTAGAAATCGGCCCACCCTTGGTTTTCCTTACACACACTAGTGTCATTTCATGTGCCAATGACCTCTTTATATAGTGTGTTGGATTAAGTTTATATCCATGTAAACCCCAATACCCATGACCTTTCATTTCCATAAGATCCATGGGTTAAAGCTCCATGGACTTTCCAAGCAAGCTTAGCCCATTCTAAACAAGTATTAGCCCACTCTATATAAGTATAAGAGTCCATATTTACTTAGTTACCTTTTGATCACGAAATTAATTCCAAATTAATTCTTGATCAATACTAACTAAATAATATGATTTCATATTAATATATTATAACTTATAATATGTTAACAAATCAAAACTATAGTATTCTCAAAAGACTATCCAAATTGTTATGGTGAAGTGCAACCTAAATGGACCATGCCGGGTCGGGTCAAGTACATCTCAAATATAGTTATGGACTTAGACACCTTAAAAAAAACGTAGCCTAAACCTAGGCCCAACTTTGAAATGTCACCTGACTGAGTACGTGGGGCGTACTCATCCAGATCAACCATCTTTTAGATTTAGCTCTCAACCCATTAAGACTTCGCCCCATAATGCATATCTGATCTCCTTGAGCTGGGTTATCATGTAAAGTTGCCAACTTTACATCCATGCATGGCTATATGAAGCTCTAAAGCTCAACAAGGACTTAATAAGAGACATAATGAATGCATGAGGCCCTAAACTCCATAAAGTTGGCACCTTTATGCCTAAGGAGCCCGTGATAACCTTGGATCTGAAAGAATAAGTCTTTGGGACGTCCTAATTCCTTGATTCACTCAAACCATGGCTAAAAACATTACAACTTAACCCAAAAAGAGATTTAAGAAACTATTAATCTAGATAAGAACTTGATACCTCAAACTCGTTGCAAAAGGGTTGTGGTTCTGGACCCAATACTTCCTCACCAAGCATAGAAACTTCAAAATCTTCTAGCTCCTTCACAATGCATAAAATAAACACCAAACTCTCTTCAAAGGCTTAAATACTTAACAATGGAGGCTACAAAGCGATTTAGGGTTTTGGAGGCTTTGGATGCTGGAAATGAGACAACCTTAGAGAATAAGGTGGCTTATATAGGGTGCAAGACCCTTAATTAGGTTTCATTAAAGTGCATGTACGCCCAACTTACGCATACGTACACCCATTGTACGCATACGTTAGCCCAACGTACATGACCTGGGTCCCGACTCGCCAATAACTCAATACGCTAAGCGTATTAAGTGGTACACCCCGCATACTGGCTTTTTAACCAGTACGCTAAGCGTACCATGTGGTACGCCCAGCGTACTACTTCAGGGACCAAAATGCATAATTTCAAAATAGAGGGGTCATAAGGTACATACCAGGGCACAAGTGTTACACTACATGCACCACAATGTATAATTCTTTATAAAGCCTTTTGTTCTTTCACTACTAATAGAGAAAAACACTTGTAAATAATCTTCATATATAAATAGGAGTCACATATATATCAAATGAATCATGCTTATTTTCCTTCAAAATTCCATCTTTTGAAGTTTCTATTTATCTTTCATGTTTATATAGTCAGGATGATAATGACATAGACAATATTAAATAAAATATCATTTGATTATGTAGGTTTTATCATTTGAACTATTAATTTAATAAGAAAAACTTACAGATTTACTTCATAAACAACATTATGAGAAAACATTCTTAACATAGAATACATCATTTCAGATATGAATGTAAACATCAATTAAATGATAAGTAAATCTTATGTTGCTTCAAAATATGAAAATTTTACATGCTCATATAATAATAGGTACAAAACATCCATTGTTTAAATACAAACTATTTGGTAATCAAAAGCTCCAGCAGTATCAATAACAACACTTGCTATGTCTCGAACATGGAATACCATTCATCTGCAATCAGTTGCTTATTTCCTCCAAACATCTGCACATACTATCAAATATTAGTGTCACATACAATAGTAAATACTCAAGTGAATAGTGGAAAAATAAATAATTCTATCACATAGATACTTGAAGTGTTGGCCATGCCATACTTCCTGAGCTCAGTGAGATAAAAGGAGTTGTTCCTCTTTTAGTGTCCAGTTTCTCCACAATAGAAACAACATTGATCATTTTGGCCCTTTCTCTTGATTTCTTGTGTTTATGTTGTATTTTCGTTGACTGAAATATATGTCTCTTAGAATACGCAATCTCTTTGACCTTCTTTTTATCTAATGATTGAACAAGTTTGAAACAGGTTCTATTATTCTAAATGAAAATTTTCTTTACTTAATGAAACATCTGATATGCTTCATACTTCTCCAGGACCTTCTTCAGGTGAAAGGTCATTATTTTAATATGATTTGAGAAACATTAATAGCATCATAACAATGCTTACACCAAACATCATGATTAGACATACTGGTTTGCAGAGGTTATTTAGGAATGGGTCTTTCATTATATATGATTTATGTTTATCCTTAAGGAAAATTCTCAAGGCTTCATACCAGTTGTATAAATTATAACCATCAAATGCTACTATATCTTGAAACTCAACAAGAGAGAGGTTGTACATGGGTGTAAGAGTATTAGCAATCATTTACAAAATTTAACAAAATTTCATTAAGTATTTTCAATATTAAGTCATTAGAAATGAATACCTTTTTTATTATTTCTAAATCATTAATTTATTAAAGTCTAGGATCCTAGTTACAAAACAAATAAATGGTTAGGTAACCTTTATCCCATCCACTTAATCCAACTCGGTAGGTAGTGCTTACCAATTCCATCAAATTATAATTTCTAGATAATGGAATCTTAAACAAATATTGTTTAACTTGGCATATTTGATCATATCTATGCATCGGGCCTCTCATGTTTAGGTGACCTTTATCATACAAGATTCCCGATCAAGTCTTCATACTTGAAAAACTTGTACTATTGTAACTAAATAGTGACTAGGTGATCCATCTGGCACTAGAAAGTATAAAACCACCTCTAACATCATAACACAAAAATCCTAATGACCATGTAACCCTGTCCCTAAAGATCGTACAAACGATGTGTGAGTGTTCTTCAAAAGGATGTCATTGACTTTCATTTTTAATAAAAGTTTTTTATATATGTTTTACAAATACAGTTAAAAAAACATGATGAATATTGCATTCATCAAACAATTCATGTACCTTACGTAAAAATCATATTTCTTGAATACGGTTCTTTAGGTTCCAAAAAAAAAACATCATTCTAATCTCTGAATTAAATCATGTTGTTTGATAAAATAGTTGTATGAGATCTTATAAGTTCTAACCATTTTAATAAAACATAAATGTGGAGCCTATAATGGTTTGCATTACATAAAAGGTTCATATTTTACAGTTTGTTGATTTGTCAGATATCTTGTCTTAACAATACCTTTAATATTTTTGTCACAATTAGCCTTTTTGGCTAGAAAATTTCATCCTCAAGTAAGCAAGGACTATTGTGAGACTTGTGCTAACACACCTAAGTGTCCAATATGAGTTCCTAAGGAGCCATATAGTATTAGAATGCAAATCTCTCCATGTATAGTGAATCTCTCCCAAATCTCTCTAAGTATGCGAAATCTCTCCAAGTATAGTGAATCTCTCCCAAATGTCTCCAAGTATAGTGATTCTCTCCAAAATCTTTCCAAGTATGTGAAATCTCTCCCAAATCTCTCTAAGTATGCGAAATTTCTCCAAGTATAGTGAATCTCTCCCAACTCTCTCCAAGTATGTGAAATCTCTCCCAAATCTCTCCACGTATCTCAAATTTCCCTAAGTACCTTCCTCAGTAAAAAACAGCTCACAATCGGAAGAGGAAACCCCAAAAGGACCCTCTTGGTCTGGAACCCTCTTGGTCCGGACTCCTCTTGGTCTCGAACCCTCTTAGTCCGGATACCTTCTAAGAAACCAAGAAGCTTCTCACTTCGGAACCTACCTCACTTCGGAAGGCTTCACTCTGGAATGAGCCTTTCATTCGGACACTTCGATTGCTTCGAAATCCTTGCCCTGCCTCGCATCTTCGGTCCGGGTCAGATGTCCTCGCATCTGAAGGGAGTACTCTCGAATCAGGAGAGAAGCTTCGGAATTGGCCCAGCACCTCCAGAAATTGTAATATAGCTTCGGAATTCACGTAATGCCTCCGAAACTCACTTCTTGACTTTGGATTTTAGACCATTTCGCACCTTTTTATCATTTTAAGGCATTTTGACGTCGGGAATCACACCAAACTCGTATTCCTATCCTAAACCCCTTAAACCCCTATTTTATTCTAAAATTAATTATTTTAAACATATTTTTCATAAAAATAAATGTTTGGGATTTAGGAAAACCTTATCCTAAATCAAGAAAATGATAAGGAAGTTGACTTTGTAATTTGATGAAATCCTCATTTCCCATGCAAATCACAGTATCTCATGCTTTACCCACCAAATATCCATGCATGGACCAGCAGATTCCCATGCACCAAAGATTCCTCCCTTCTCTTATACTCCAAAGCAACGACAGTAAAGGAGTTTAGACACCACCTTCTCTCTAACTTTTCCCATTTCCCTCAAAACTCATCTTCAAGGCAAGAACAATGATCTTGCTGGAAGGGAAAATATTGTCAATTTCTCCTTAGAGTTGTAATATAACTTCCTCCACTCACCTAATATTTTATTATATTTCAAGATGAATACATATTATTTTATTCATAATAATATGTGATGATCATCCTTAGGAAAGCATCCCTCCCAGGGAAATTCCTCATCTCAGCAAGAGTTTAAGCTTGAGATCTTCACTCCATAACTCCAAATAACTCCTCAAACTCAAGGTGAGCTTCATAACCCACCTTTTTCAATGTTTTTATGTTTTTGGGGGAGAGTACGAGTAAAATCTTGCCTAAATTCTTAAATGATTACATATATATGTATATTTGCATGTGTGTGTGAAATATTATTAAATTAATATTTTAGTAATATACTCATGAACGTAGGATTTCCCAATTTCATAAAGAACAAAGGATACTTTGTACAAAAGAGCCTCCCAACTATTGGGTGTGTCCAACCTAACCCTTTTATCTATACTTTCATGTCTAGAGCTAAAAGTTATAATAGGGATCTTGATAAGTGGACACCATTACTAGTAATTTCCGAAAATGGAAACTTTGTGAACTATTTGCAAACTATCAAGGGTATTTTATAAATATTCGATATAAAATTTTTCATCAAGAAAATATACAAATAGAACCTTTATGACAGAAATATTTGCATGTCATAAGCTGCTGTCGTAAAATCTCCAAGAACATAAGTAATGTTCTATATGTCATAAAACAGAAAATGTGTGTCATAACCGGCAGTTATAAATTTATATAAATTATAACTTGACAATTTTTCTCTTGACTAAAATGACTCATTTTTCAATAAACGAAAAGGAACGAACACGAGCACCCAATTAATGAGCACAATCAACGATACGGAACGGGAACTATATTTCTATTCAAAGAGTAAGAACTTCGTTATTTATCTAACAAATAATGGATCTCTATCCATTGCTCAAAAGGTTGTTAATATTCTAGTCAGACAAATCTCAAAAGTACCTAAGTATGAAAAATATTAGTGTACTCTAAGTCCTGTAAGGAGTTATAGCTAGAATCTCCTGGAGGGAGAGTAGGAATATAGATCTATATGGGGTTGACACCCCGCACCTTCACTGTTCGCTATAGCTAGACAGGCCAGTCTAGGTGACAAATGTCTTTTCCAAACCGAGGGCGCCTGAGAAATGCCAAAACAGGCACTCCATCAGATTAGTATGGTTATAACGACTCACTAGAATATGTTATATTAACTAGAAATTTATGTATGGAAAACCTCATAAATAAATTTTGGCAAGTTGTGTTAACTATCCTATACGTGATAGGTGATCGTCCGCATTTGTTGCGTTCACTGTCCTTTCTTTTCACTGTGTAGAAGGTCCACAATTGCCATGATTCTTTCTCCTAACAAGTATAGAGTCATAATACTACTATTTTACAAATTAAAAAGCATAGGACTCTATGGAAAACAATTTTCTATGAGTTCGATAACGATAAACTAGAGCTTACGAATATTTGGTAA
Organism: Lactuca sativa; assembly: GCF_002870075.4. NCBI lineage: Eukaryota > Viridiplantae > Streptophyta > Magnoliopsida > Asterales > Asteraceae > Lactuca > Lactuca sativa. The sequence goes on from NC_056630.2 coordinate 317,146,979, forward strand.
TAGAAAATCCTATGATTTTCTGGAGAAAACGATTTTCTACGAATTCGATAATGATAAATGACCACATGTAATAATGTGAGCCACACGTCTTTTATAACTTCAAATCCCATTAAAAAAATGGCTTGTAACTAATGAAACCAGAATTTTGGAAAATCAAAAAGATTTTCGTGCTTAGTGTGTAAAAGAAAAGGAAATAAAGCAACACATATGAGGGAATTTGTGATGTCAGTAAAGACACGAAACAATGGATCCCGGGCACGAATCACTTCCTTCAAAGTCAAGAGAGACTTTAAAGTGTTTGTTTGGTTTCCCGTTGAATAACGATCAGACACTTATTGAGAAGTGTTGAAAGGCTTCTTGTAATCAGGCTAAGTTGGGTGGCTTTCGCTTCAGTGTAGAATTCCTGATCTTCACATAAGACAGAAATCTACTGAAGTACTTGTGAGACCAATGTAGTCTATTGAACAAGTAGGTTTGAGAAGAATCTAAGTGGCATTGTGAAAATATTTAATGTGAAATCTCAAAGAAAAATAAAACTGGATTCCAAGGGAAGAAATATTATGGGATTTAACCATTTCATAGGAATCACACAAAAGGAAATTAGAGATTTCACTTTTCCATCCCCATGGATAAGTTCGTCAATTCGTTAGTGAAAGCTAGAACAAGGTTGATTGTTCACAGTTAATGCATAATAAGTATTGAATTGTGGGTTTCACTTAGCACGTAGTAGCACGAAGCTAAGATCATGAGCACAGAAGTTGTGTCACCATAAACCTCGGTGGTAATTTCTGAGAGTCTTAAGGGTTACATTTATGAAGCGAATGAGATGGAGAAAAGTAGTGTAGATGGTGTAAAGAGACCAAAGTACCTCTGTTATTAAAATAAGGACCAAGCAGAAAACTCTTCTCTCATGTGAGAAGAGAGTAAGGTAGATCATGATTAGAATAAATATAAAAGCCTAATCGGGAAGACAAGGTTTGTATATACCAAGTCAGTAAAGCTATTATTTTGAATCGGGTGAGGCTTTGGACACATACAGCAGGATGCTTCTTGGGACACTTAACTAATGAAAGAATTTGCCCACAAATATCCACAAAAAAAATATTAACAAACACAAAAAAAATTGTTTTTGGAGTTTTTGATTTAAAGAAAGAGAAATTAAAATTAAAATAATAAAATAAAGATAAAAAAAATTTTGAGACAAAAAAAAATTTGGAACCGAACCCGAACGTTCGGTCTATTTCGGTTGCAAAAAAAATAAATTTGAGAAAGAAAAAAAAACTTTGAAAATAAGAGAGATGAAATTTGAAAAAGATACAAAAGGTTTATGGCCAAAGAAACTACCCTTGAGTGAAAGGCGAAAATAAGAGAATAGGACCGAACCCGAGCGTTCGGTTCCTTTCGGCACACACGTGAACCGAACCCGAACGTTCGGTTCATTTCGCTTCCAACTTTTAGTTTTGAGAGGTAGTTTTTGGTACTGATTCCGATTCCATCATTCCTAGCCCTTGTAGAATTTTATTGAAACTCGCTTCAGGAAGAGCTTTGGTGAAGATGTAAGCCAGTTGATCAGTGGTTCGAACAAAGTGAATTTCGACGTTTCCATCTTCCACATAATCCTTTATAAAGTGATACCTCAGTGCTATATGCTTGGTCTTGGAATGTTGCACTGGGTTATGACAGATCCTAATTGCACTTTCTGAATCGCAATATATTGGAATATTTTTCATATTGAGTCCATAGTCCCGGAGCTGGCTTTGGATCCAAATCACTTGAGATGTACAGGAGGCAACTGCAATGTACTCTGCTTCAGCTGTAGACAAAGAAACACATGTCTGTTTCTTTGATTGCTAGCTAACCAACTTCCCGTCTTGGAATTGGCAGCCTCCAGTGGTGCTTTTCCTGTCTAAACCACATCCTCCAAGGTCTACATCTGAGTAGGCTTGAACGAAGAAACCTGAGTTTGATGGATACCATAGACCGTGGGAGGTGGTTCGTTTCAGATACCGGAGTATGTTTTTCACTGCAAGCGTATGTGGTTCACGAGGATTCGCCTGAAACCTAGCACAATAACATATAGAAAACATTATATCAGGCCTGCTAGCAGTAAGGTACATTAAGGACCCAATCATCTGGCAGTATAGCGTAGTATCGACTGCCGGTTTTTCCAAGGATGGTGTGAGCTTGGTGCCGAACGCCATTGGAACTTTGACCTTTGAGTCTCCCATCATGCCAAATTTAGCAAGAAGAGTCTTGGTGTATGCTTCCTGGTTGATAAAGATGCCTTCGGGTCCCTGTCTAATATTTAAACCAAGAAAAAAGTTAATTGGACCCATTGAGCTCATTTCAAATTTAGTCTCCATCAGCTTTCTGAATTCAGCTGTTAAGCTAGGATTCGTTGAGCCAAAGATGATATCATCGACATAGATTTGAATTATCATAAGGTGGTTACCTTCCTTCTTACGAAAGAAGGTTGGGTCAACCGAAACTTGTTTGAATTTTGACATCTTTAAGAACTTAGTTAGCGTTTCATACCATGCCCTAGGTGCTTGTTTCAGACCATAAACTACTATGTCCAGAATATAACAGTGATTTGGGTACTTTTCATTGACAAAACCAGGAGGTTGCTCCACGTAAACCGTTTCTTCAAGTTCTCCATTCAGAAAGGCGCATTTTACGTCCATTTGGTAGACCTCGATGTTCTTGTGTGAAGCATAGGCCAGAAATATTTGAACAGATTCCAGCTTGGCTACCGGAGCAAAAGTTTCTTCATAATCAATTCCTTCTTCCTGGCAGTATCCTTTCACCACGAGACGAGCTTTATTTCGAATTACATTGCCTTCCTTGTCCATTTTGTTTCTGAATACCCATTTGAGACCAACGACTGAGGCATCCGTAGGAGTTGGAATGAGGCGCCATACCTTTTTTCTTTCAAACTCATTAAGTTCATCTTGCATGGCTTGGACCCAATCGGAATGATCTAGAGCTGTGTTGACAGTCTTAGGCTCAACTTTGGATATGAAAGAATTATACATGCAGAACTCTACTTTGGAGAATAGAGATGTTTGCTTTGCCTTTAGTTGAGATCAGGTGAGGACCTTTTCAGAGACATTACCCACTATCTGAGATACAGGATGATCTCTGGTCCACTTAGCAAGAGGAGGGTAATTTGGATCATAAGATGGATCCAATTCGGCGTTGACCATTTCTTCCAATTCAGATTGACTATCGTCATCGTAGAACATATCAGAGTTCTACCCCTCGACTGATGAGCTCTCAGGTGTACCTGGACTTTCTGGTGCAACAAGACTTTCGGGTGCTGTTGAGCTTTCGGGTGTAGTTGAGCTTTCAGGTGCTACAGGACTTTCGGGTGCTGTTGAGCTTTCGGGTGTTGTTGAGCTTTCGGGTGCTACAGGAATAGAATTCTCCCCCTCAAATTGTGAGCTTGGTTGTTTTGAAGAAAGTGGATTCTCCCCCTCAACTAAAGCGCCTTGCTGAGGAGGTTCGTTTGGAACTTGTTCTCCTTCACCCATTCGTTTGGCGGCATCTTCGACAATTTGCTTCAGATGGTCGACTTTGTTGTCTGCTGCCTTGGCTTCCGAGAGAGTAGCTTCCTCAGGTTCATCGAATAATTCCACAAACTGATCGAACAGATTAGCAATCGAGGCCGTGACTTGACCTGTTTGAGAGAAAATCTCTCCAATTGCTTCTTCAGTAGCCTTTAGCTTCTTGACGTAGTTATCATCGACAGTCACATAATATGTTTCTTCGATCTTCCTAGAGCGCTTATTTAAGACCCGGTAAGCTTTTGAAGTAAGAGAATATCCCAGAAAAATTCCTTCATCAGCTTTAACGTCAAACTTGTTACGATGTTCTTTGGAGTTGAAGATGAAACATTGTGAGTCGAACACATGGAAGAATTTTACGTTCGGCTCCCTGTTATTGATGATCTCATAAGGAGTAAGAGAGAAGCGCTTGTTGAGATAAGACCTGTTCTGCGTGAAACATGCTGCAGCAATAGCATCAGCCCAGAAATATAAAGGAAGAAAAGCGAAACTTAGCATCGTTCGGGCCGCCACACACAAGGATCGGTTTCGTCTTTCGACAATTCCGTTCTGTTGAGGCGTGTAGGGGGCTGAGAAGTTGTGACTGGTTCCTTTTTCTGCCAAAAAGTCTTCAAATTCTTTATTCTTGAACTCCAGTCCATTGTCGCTCCTGATGTTGCAAACGTCTTTTCTCAGTTGCACTTCAACCTGCTTAATAAACGTCTTTAGCTTAGGAGTAGCCTCAGATTTGTCCTTCAGAAAGAACACCCATGTAAAACGCGAGAAATCATCAACGATAACAAGAATATACTTGCTACCGCCAATGCTTTCGATTGATGATGGACCACACAAGTCAATGTGAAGCAACTCAAGTGGTTCAACAACTTTCATGTTTATGATGGATGGGTGACTTTGACGACTTTGTTTCCCCATTTCACATGCAGCGCACAAGTGTTCTCGATCAAACTTGAGCAATGGGAGACCTCTAACATGACCTCCTGTGACAAGCTTGTTTATGTCTTTGAAGTTGAGATGTGAGAGCCTTCGGTGCCACAACCAGCTTTCGTCAGAATGAGCTTTGGATAAAAGACATATAGCTGGATTTCCTTTGATTGGTTTGAGATTGAGAGGAAACATTTCACCTTTGCGTTCTGATTTGAGAATCACCCTTTTTGATTTCTTCTCTATGATTTCTGAACCTTCATCGCCAAATGAAACTTTGAGACCGGTACCTCCTACCAGTTGAGACACACTGATGAGATTATGTTGTAGCCCTTCAACGTACGCCACCTTTCTAATTGTGAAGTCTCCATTGGTTATCATCCCATAACCCTTTATCGTTCCATAAGAGTTGTTGCCGAATTGACATCTCCACCATTTTGAAGAGATCGAAACTCCCTTAGCTCTTCCTTCCTTCCTGTCATGTGACGTGAGCAGCCACTGTCAATGTACCATTCTTCGTCGAACTCCTCATCACTTATAACCTGCAATAATTAAGCAGATTTAGGAACCCAAAGTTTCTTGGGTCCATGTGAGCCTTTCACAGGAACAGGAATAGGAAAAGAAACATCAACAAGATATGTTTTTGTTTATTAATGTTGTTTCATCTTTCCTCTTAATGGTAAACACTTTGATTTTGTTAGGGTTAGCTACAGTTGGTTTGGTTTCAGGTTTTGGTGTTTGGGCATTTGTCTGCTTTCGGTCTTCCTGGACTGAGGAAATCTTCAATTTTCCTTTCAAGTTCGTTGATGATTTAGAGTTTTGTGCAGGAACATAATTGGGTTTAGAAGAGAATTGAGAACGAGAAGAATTAGAATGAGAATTTCTTCTAACTTGTGGTTCGAAATGGCCCTTTTGTTTATGGTCATTGGAGGGACCGAACCTGGACCTTTGGTAGCTTTTGCCTTCGTGACCGAACTTATCCTTTCGGTTGCTGTTGCTCTCGAGATCGAATCTGTCCTTTCGGTTGCTTTTACTTTTAGGACCGAACCTAACCTTTCGGTTCTGTTCCTCATGCGGCACGAAAGCCTTTTTCTCTAACTTTGAATTTCTATCATGATAAGAGAAATGAGTGTTTTGAGAGCGTCAAAACTGCTTTCTCTCAGAGAGATTCTTTTTGTATCTTAGGTTTCTTTGCTGCTTTTGATTTTTCACTTGTTTCGGTTGTCTGTGGATGTTAGCCTTTTGTTTCAGCTTCTTGTCAGCCGGTTCACTTTTCACAGATGATGTTTCGCTTGTGGAAGTGACTTCTTCTACAAGTATTTCTTTTGTGCCACTAGTGCTTGGCACGTCAAAGTTGTCAGGCTTATTTAGCGGCTCTGGTACATATCTTCCTTTAGTTTTCCATGACGTTCGCTCTGACAGACCAACTGTTTCGTCGGCATTATCTATAGGAGCAGACCAGAAGAACTCATCACAACCATCTGTGTTATCTTCGTTCACAATGGCAGTGAGTTCAGCTGTTTGATGTTCGGTTACTCTTGTGACTTTATACACCTGATTTGGAGTAGTTCTTACCTTTTGGTACACAACAGCCTTTTTTTCAAGAATCGAGGACTTATTTTGGGACAAGCGAGCAAACTCCACAGAATTTTCAGAAATTAGATTTTTGTGGTTTTCGGGTTCGCTCTTGACAAACTCAGAACAGTCGACTACATCCTCTACAGAAATTTCACTCATATCATCGTCCTCATTAAGTTCAGATGCGTTTTCAACATCAATTTTATTTTCTGAACTTAAATTGGCACTCAATGAGTCGAATTTTTGTATGGTTTCGGTCCTTAGTTTCAGTTTATCGTTTTCATCCAAAAGATTTTTCAGCATGTCCTTATGGTCTTTGGACTTTATAAAAGATTCTATTTTGTCCAGACCATACATATAAGTAGGATTCACATCATCAGACGAAACAACACTTTCACAGTTGTATGCTTCAGCATCGATTTCATCCTCCTTAAACTCAACGAAGGGTAAAATCATGCGATGTATTTTCTGCCCTATTTCACAATTCAGATGCAGTTGAGTAGTGTTAGCATAAAGTCTTTTAGCAATCAAACAAAAAACATTTCTTTGTTTTAAAAGTTTCAAATTGTCTCTTTGTAAATAAATGTTTCATCCTTAGACTTAATCAGCTCCGACTCCTTTTGCTCAATCCACATCCTTCGCTCCTCTCTCTTGGATGACACCCTGCTTATTTGGTCGGTTAGGTTAGAATTGGTGACCCGTGTTTGAGTTAAACAACTATCCATATTTGAGATTCTTGAATTTAAGTTATTTAATTCCTTTTCATATGATTTTTATGGAACTTTGAACGAGATAAAAATAGATTGTACCTTCTTGATCAATTCATCAAGTTCATTGATCTGCACACGGAGAGGTTTTGCTGTGAAGCATAAGTCCTCTCGCTCCTTGGTGTCCTCATTTCCACCATCTGTATTGTATCCCCTCATGTGAGATACGTCAGTCACCATGAAACACTTTCCGCTGCTTTCACCACCTCTTGCCACATACGCCTTTCCATGAGAAGGCTTTCCCACCTCATCATCTTCTGAGTCGGTCGACCACACCTGTACGCCACCGAACTCATCATCCTCTACCGAACCCTGTACAATAAGAGCATTCATAGAAGGATTAGTAGCAACTTTCTTCCTCTTAATCTCTTCCAGCTTTTTCATCAGGATTGCCTCTTCATCTTTCTCCTCATCTTTCTCTGCCATTTTCTTCAGAACACAATCTTTTGCATAATGATTCTTTCCTCCACAGTAATAGCAGCTGACACCAGAATCTCCTTCAACCTTCGCCTCTTTCTTTGGTTCCTCAGTCTTCGGCTCCTCCCTTACTTTTTCAGAACTGTAGCTTCCCTGCCAATTTCGGTTCTTATTGGTAGGAAACCTCTTCTTGATGAACCTTTTTTGGATTGGACACCATCATAGCATAATCTTCTGAAGTAAGATTGTAGTCCTCCAGGTTCAGATCTTCATCTTCTACTACATTCTTGCTTTTGGATAGGAGGGCCAAGGACCCCAAGTTTGAGACCACATTCTTCTCTTGCATCACTATCTTTTCTTGGGATTTCAGAATTCCCACCAGTTTTGCCAGCGAATATGACTTGAACTGCTCGTGAGCTTTAACTGTAGACAAACCAGCTCTCCATTCGGATCTTAAGCCATTCAAAAAGGTGACCTTCTGTTCAATCAACTTCCTTTCGATATCATGTTTAATCATCTTGCTAAGAAGATGATTGAAGCGATCAAACGTCTGAGTGACGAACTCATCGGAATTTTGCTTAAATTCTCCAAACTCAGACAAAAGCAAGGTCTGAATAGAGTGCTCCAAATCTTCATCTGTGGAATACAGCTCTCGCAGCCGATCCCAGATTTCTTTAGCAGTACTGCAGGAACTCACCAACCTAAACGTGTCAGATTGAAGAGCAAATCGGATCAGTGTTAATGCTTTGATATTGCACTGAAACTTCTCCTTTTCATCTTGAGCAATGTCTTTGAAATCTTTTAACAGATCATTATACTCTTTCTGAGTTTTAATGATTCTAGATGTTCCCGAGTGAGCAAATGGTCCAGACACAATAGCTTCCCATATAAGATACCCATTATCTTCAAATCTGATGACATAGTCTTCAAAATGATGCGCCCAAACTTCGTAATCCTGGGTGTAAAGAATAGGAATCTTTGTTGTTGATCCAATACTGTTTGAGATGTTGATAGGATTAGATTGAGAATCGTCCATGCTTGATCGTTTTACCTTTTTGAAAGATCAGACTTGTAATATGTAATATTAGGGCAAAACGAATAAATACTGAGATACGTCAATTATGAAGTGACGGATCAATAAATATCAGTTAATGCGGAATAAACCCTAATCACTTCTTTCACAGAAGAGTTGTGTATGAATTACACAGTCTCCTGCTTTGATACCAAATGATGAGTTTATAAAACTCTTGATCGATTAGATCTTATAACAGGCGAATCAAGAAAGTAAAAACAGTTAGACAAAAACACAAGAATGAATCTGAATGAGTCGAATGATTCTATTAACTCAATCCTCAGCAGAGCTCGATGAAGAACTTCCGCTGTAGAGGATTCTAGGGTTACAAAAGATAAGAACGTAAAACGCTTATCAAAACCTCTATAAATAATAAACCCTACAAAATAACTCACGGATGGACAGGCCCATACCGGAGACAAAAATGGACTATCTAATGAGCCCAAAGACGCAACACTAACTGGACCTAACACTATCCTATACGTGATAGGTGATCGTCCGCATTTGTTGCGTTCACTGTCCTTTATTTTCACTGTGCAGAAGGTCCACAATTGCCATGATTCTTTCTCCTAACAAGTATAGAGTCGTAATACTACTATTTTACAAATTAAAAAGCATAGGACTCTATGGAAAACAATTTTCTATGAGTTCGATAACGATAAACTAGAACTTACGAATATTTGGTAGCAGAAAATCCTATCATTTTCTGGAGAAAACGATTTTCTACGATTTCGATAATGATAAACTAGAACTTACGAATATTTTGTAGCAGAAAATATAGGATTTTCTGGAGAAAATGATTTTCTACGATTTCGATAACTATAAACTAGAACTTACGAATATTTTATAGCAGAAAATATAGGATTTTCTGGAGAAAACTATTTTCTACGATTTCGATAATGATAAACTAGAACTTATGAATATTTTATAGAAGATAATATAGGATTTTCTGGAGAAGACGATTTTTCTACGATTTCGATAACGATAAACTAGAACGCACACTCAATTTTACTCGATCAGAGGAACAAGATTTTCAACCATATTTCCTTTTTGAAAATAAGGGATTTTTCGTGAAACGGCTGATTATTACTATTCAAAAGAACTATTCTCGGACACAACTCGCTTTCACAAATTACAATACTTTTCATAGATCACTCCTTATAGGGATGAACAAAAGAAATGACATACACACATATATCCATGATTTTCAAGGCAAGACTTCAAATGATTTCATATAAAATATCGGATTTTCTGAAAGTACAATGAGAACGATTCTAAACAAGTGTAAACGGTTTTATATAAAAATGCTTATGAACTCACCAACTTTCTAGTTGATGCTTTTTAGAACGACTTGTATTTTCAGGGATCTAGTAAGCAAGTAACAAGGGACGATGATGCAAGACCATTTAGCTGTAGTTTGGATTCTTTTCTACTTATGTATCTTTTGTTTAACTCGAAGAACAAATACAATATGTAAACAATGTAAGTTTGTCATCTCAGTGTATGATGTTTGGATTGATCTGTTTCATTTATATTCAATTGTTATGATATTGCACAGTGAAGTCACCCGCTTCCGGACGTTTCTGCCATTTGGTCCCGGGGTGTGATAGATTGGTATCAGAGCATTGTTTATAGTGAATTAGTATATCTAGCCATACGAGATATACAACTATAAATACAATGGGACTAAAACAAACTCTGTCTAAAAGTATACTTTAAGAAGATAAGTATTTTATAAAAGTATACATAATTACTAACCCAGTATCATAACGAGAAGAGACCAAAAGTAACTAAAGGTTCAACACTACAATCAAATCTGGTTAGTTATGTAATCATGTCTAGGATCAATATAGCCTGATCATCTATATTTATTCGAGATATGATCAACATGTGCTTGGGAGTGATGGTGGTGTTGCAACAAACCTAAGATCTACCAACTATGTGCACAAGGGAATACTAGAATTCGAATATCAAGTTTAAAATACTATAGGAGTATTTTAGGATATATTACCCCCTCACACCTAAACTATCCCCGTATACCTCGTGTTGCGAATCTTGCGCCAACGACATAGTTGAAATTCCTCGCCAAGACTTCTACTACCCTGTCATGGTGATTGCGGATGGGGCACGGAGAGACCGAAAGAAGCCCAAGAGGAAAATCCAGAAATGGATCCTAAGGGATACCCAGAGATGAATTGTGAAAGGGAGAATTCCGACTAAGAAACCAACAAGGATGAAAGCGTCAAGGAAACCCTTGACGAGCTTTACCAGATTGGGAGCAGACCAGAGACCCTTTCACCTTTCTCTTCCCAGATATGTAACCACCCAATCTAAGTGCATCTGGAATAAACATACCTAGAAACAAAACAATACCCACGCAAAGACGAGCTTGGGAATTGACTCCTACCCGGTTCAGGGCGCATCTCCACAAAAGACAATCTGATCCACAATCGACACGCACCGAACTCCGATAGCCAACACCCTCATGAATAAAATGTCCGTTTGGGTCACGAGTAACCCGAATTGACTCCCGATTTCAAACTTTCTGTCATGGAGTAATGGATACAACAAATAAAGCCCAGTGTACAACAGTGGAAATTCGATCCCCCACGAGTAACAAGAACACCATTCCAAATGCCTTACGAAACCCACCAGTAGGACCAGAGAACTATGTACATCATATACACTCCTTAAAAGAGGAAATGGTCATTTGGAGACCACAACTCATAGCAATCAAGGCTAGGACAGCCTTAGTTGCGTAAGGGACACAAAAAGGGCACTCATAGTATAAGTGGAATCGCCAAGAACTTTGTGCGCTAAAAGAGGATCACCACACTACTCACCTTAGGTCCATAATGCCCTTAATCACAACAAGTAATAGTAAACATATGTGTATTTAATGTGCTTATATGTTTATCCAAGTTTAATTTATAAAGTTATTCCCTTCACTAGACTATTAAACACACTACCTAATCGTGCAATAGTATAACAATGGTAAGAACGAGTGTCGAACACAAGGAACGGTGTTTAAATTACTTTAATTTACTATTCAACTAACTATTAATCAAATAAGAAAAGGTATATGTTTTCCTAGTTTTGCAAGACTAGATACTTAATTACCAACTAACTCAAAATTTACTTAATTAAACTAACACTATAACTAAGCAAGTAGACAAGTATGAATGTACTAAGGTGAGAAAGAGACTTTCGTTTAGCTTCGGATTCGTTGTTATTGTAGTTGATTTATGGAAGTGCAATGGATTTAGTTTCTTTGGCTACCGATTCCTAAGATGACCAAATTGGTATTCACCAATTTAATCCTTTAGCAAACTAGCTTATTTATTCGGTGATCAAGCGGACAAACTTACAAGTTCACTAGTGTTCGGTTCGAGTTGCTTAGACTTATAATTAGTTAACCAATTAAATTTATTGATTCAATTTTATATATGATTTATCGTCATATATTGGCTCCTATACTTTTTTACCCATTTTCCTACTTAACCCTAGGTTTTAATCAAAACTCTAGTCCAACAATTTTGCAAATCACAAGATCATAAGATTCAAATTCAATTAAGAAAAATAGTCATCCTAACCTAATCGAATTCAACAATAAGTAGATAAAAAGCAGTTATCAAAAGTACTTGAGGTTCTTTAATAAGCTAAATCAATAAATAACTAATTCACTAAATCCAAACCAATAAATCAACGAACAATATTCAACTCATCCTAAGCTAAACGAAAGTCATGAGTGTTTAGCTCATGATTTCAGAAAACAAAGTCACAAAAACGAAATTCATAGTAAAAGACATAGCTAAACCTAATGAAAAATTGAAGTGTTAGTTCAATTTGCCTTAATGCTACTTCTTCCATGGTTGTGAATGAAATCCTTGCTTCCTAAGCCTTAATTCTAGTGTTTTGCCTTCAAAAGTATCGAATTCTCCAGGGCCGAAAGTTTTTCATTTGGAGGTTTATGTGAGATATTTATACTATTCCCGAAAGCAGGGCACCACGTCATGGTGGGTCCACCATGTCGTGGTGATTGTGTTTATCCCGTAATCTCCAAGTCATCGAACCTGATCGGGAATCTTCAAGACGCCACATTGTGGTAGGATCACCAAGACGTGTTGGGTGTATTTTTATTCATTTTATTGCTTTGGCTCAATCTTCCATCCTCTAGCATCCTTAATCCAGCTTCCAACTTCCTTTTTGCTCCAAAGAAGTCTTTTAGTCCCTACAACCCAATTCATAGCAAATTAAGTATCTTTTGTTCTATTAAGGGCATTAAAGTAATTAAAATATTAATGTATGTTGTATAAATATGTGTATAAATATGCACATATCAAAATACCCCACACTAGACTTTTGCTTGCCCCCAAGCAAAACTGAATTTTAGCATACGAACATAACATCAAACAATCCATATCAAACCCATCCATTATGCGAAGACCACAACTCATGCATTTATGTGTAAAATTTTTCCTAAGGACCCCCCCCCCCCCCAATCCTAAATACTCACAATCCTCATAAGAGTTTCTTACTCTCAACCCAGCCAACCATCCGAATCCATCCTCAAAAGAGTTTCTTACTCTCAAGGTATTTTTGGTCAAGCAACCCAAGCATACATAATCTAGAAAATTAAAAATTTTGATACCACATTGGAGCTCTTTAGGAATTCTTCAAATCTTTGAATATTTGATATTTGATTTCTTTGAATTCACCATCTTCTTTGATTTTATTTTTGGTATCTTCAACTTTCGAATTTCTTTAGAATTTTGATCTTTGATCTTCAAAATTTGACTTGAACGCTCCAAAATTCTTACAACTTTTCTTGTAATTCTCTCTCTTTTTTTCAATTTTTTACATGTACCTCACTTTTTTTTTGTTTCTCAAAACCTACATGCTAAAGCAAGGGTACTCCACTTCAATCTTTATTGGTTAAGATATTAGTCTAATGTGCAATGACTACTTAAGCTTTCCAGGATACATTTCAGGTTTAGGCTGCTAAACATATTGCATCCCTCAAACTAAGAGAGGTTGTGTTTTTGTCCCATGATTTCACTAGAATAGGGAGGCCACAAATGCACTACAACATGTATAGGCTTAACTAAACATTTGGGTCCTCATAGTATCATCAAATGCAATACTAGCATGAATCCTAATTACTTTTTACCATAATTTTCTAAATTAAATCCTAGCAATTTTATGCAAAAAAATTTATATTATGCCTAAAATTAAGATACTAATTCAACTAATATAATCAACCCCTACCCCACACTTATTTCATGCACTGCCCTCATTGCATTGTATGCAAAACATAAAATTAAAAAGAGGGAGAAAAAGGAACAAACTCCCCTGTGATAGTAGATGCACTCAACTCATGGAAAGATACTTTAAACTTGTTGGATCATATGGACTCGGAATGAGACAAGAAAAAGGCAGCCTCCTAAATTGTTGAAAAACTCCCCCACGTCAAAGGAAATTGTAAACAATGTCGTGGCAACCGGGATAATTCTTCAACGAAGCATGATAAGGAAATTCTAGGCATGGGAACAACTCATCCATACCACGATAATAAATATAACACCACTTGAATCACAGAGACTACTGGAAGTACGAGATCAGGCTCGGAAAATGACTCGAAAAGCACCACGTCGTGGTAAACCAAACATAACACTTTTTGGTTTTTAAAACTGCGACACCACGTCGTGGTGGCCTTCAAAAGTGAGATTTGGAAGGCGAATAGAGATGCAACTTGAACTAAAATGACACCATCTCTTGCATACATCTTTAGGACATGACCCTTCACTCTATGACTCAATTAGACCCCTGAAAAATGCTCTCAAATCAAGCTTCTCTCGATGTTCTCTTGTACCTTCACTCTAACGAACTTTCTTGTGCCAAATATACCCTTACTTGACTCGATAATATAACCTGGAACTAAGACAAAGAAAAAGGTAATAAAAGTAGGAAACACATTGTGATCAACCAAACATCCACCCAATTGTTCAAAAACCACAAAACAAACCAAACTAAACACACAAAATAAAAAGAAAAAGAAAAAAGAAAAGCAAACTCTAATGACGGGTTGCCTCCCGCAAGCGCTTCTTTTTGTGCAAGTCTTGAGCTGGACTCCCAAGTTAATAAACTTCCAATAAACTCAATGCCAAACCATCCATTGCATTAAATATTTTCTTTGGACCAATTTGTAAAATTTGGCTCTTTGCTTCAAAAATTGGCCAAACGATCTTTAATTCATGTAACCCAAGAATCGTGACAAGGGTTGGAACCGGTTGGATACTAATCAGAAATGGATCACGCTTTAGAACTTTCTCCAAAGTTGGAATAGTCACCCCATGCTTCAAAACACAAACTGGAAATATAGGGGGCCATGTCGTGGTAACGGTCAAACCACAGGTTGGTTCCTGTAATTCAGCTTGTTCTTGTTCTTCATCTGACCCTTCTGCTAACAACCTTTCCAGCTCCTCTAAATCTTTTTCTGGATTAAATTCTTCATCTTTAAACTCTAGCTCTTGTAACTCATATTGCTCTTGTTTATTGGGCAAGATGTTAACTAACCATCTTCCACAATTCTTCAAATATTCATCTAAGTCATACTCCTCATCTTCTAGCTCTTGTGACTCAGATGTCGCTAGTGTGTTGGGCAAGATGTTATTTAACCATCTTTCAAATTTCTTCAAATCTTCATATGAGTCATACTCCTCATCTTGTTGCTCAATTTCCTGTACAACTTCCTCAAGAAAAGCATCAAGAGCATCGAGATTTGGAAAATACATAATAAATATTAAAACAAAAAAAACTCGTAAATTATATTAGATAAATCTCACACAAAGAAAAAAACGAAAAATAAAATTCCTAGAGTAGCTATACCATGACGTGGTAGAAATTACCACGACGTGGTGAACCAAAAATTCGAAAA
Organism: Lactuca sativa; assembly: GCF_002870075.4. Lineage (NCBI taxonomy): Eukaryota > Viridiplantae > Streptophyta > Magnoliopsida > Asterales > Asteraceae > Lactuca > Lactuca sativa. The sequence goes on from NC_056630.2 coordinate 317,162,237, forward strand.
TACTAAAATAAAAATTAAAAACTAAACTCTAACAGAAAATACTCCTAAAGATAGCAATATAAAGTAATTAAAACCGAACCGTTCCCTGGCAACGGCGCCAAAAACTTGATGTGGATTTAATGTGCTTATATGTTTATCCAAGTTTAATTTATAAAGTTATTCCCTTCACTAGAGTATTAGACACACTAGGCAGTGTACCTAATCATGCGGCAGTATAACAGTGGTAAGAACGAGTGTTGAACACAAGGAACGGTGTTTAAATTACGTTAATTTACTATTTAACTAACTATTAATCAAATAAGAAAAGGTATATGTTTTCCTAGTTTTGCAAGACTAGAAACTTAATTACCAACTAACTCAAAATTTACTTAATTAAACTAACACTAAAACTAAGCAAGTAGACAAGTATGAATGTACTAAGGTGAGAAAGAGACTTTCGTTTAGCTTCGGATTCGTTGTTATTGTAGTTGATTTATGGAAGTGCAATTGATTTAGTTTCTTTGGCTACCGATTCCTAAGATGACCAAATTGGTATTCACCAATTTAATCCTTTAGCAAACTAGCTTATTTTTTTAGTGATCAAACGGACAAACATACAAGTTCACTAGTGTTCGGTTCGAGTTGCTTAGAATTATAATTAATTGACCAATTAAATTTATTGATTCAATTTTATATATATTTTATCGTCATATATTGGCTCCTATACTTTTTTTACCCACTTTTCTACTTAACCCTAGCTTTTAATCAAAACTCTAGTCCTACAATTTTAAAAATCACAAGATCATAAGATTCAAATTTAATTAAGAAAAATGGCCATTCTAACCTAATCAAATTCAGCAATGAGCAGATAAAAAGCAGTTATTAAAAGTACTTGAGGTTCTTTAATAAGCGAAATCAATAAATAACTAAATCACTAAATCCAAACCAATAAATCAACTAACAATATTCAACTCATCCTAAGCTAAACGAAAGTCATGAGTGTTTAGCTCATGATTTTAGCAAACAAAGTCACAAAAATCGAAATTCATAGTAAAAGACATAGCTAAACCAAATGAAAAATCAAAGTGTAAGTTCAATTTGCCTTAATGCTCCTTCTTCCAAGGTTGTGAATGAAATCCTTGCTTCTCAAGACTTAAGTCCAGTGTTTTGCCTTCAAAAGTATCGAATTCTCCAGAGCCAAAAGTTCTTCGTTCGGAGGTTTATGTGAGATATTTATACTTTTCCCAAAAACAGGGCACCACATCGTGGTGGGTCCACCATGTCGTGGTGATTGTGTTTATCCCGTAATCTCCAAGTCATCGAATCTGATCAGGAATCTTCCAACTTCCTTTTTGCTCCAAACAAGTCTTTTAGTCCTTACAACTGAATTCATAGCAAATTAAGTATCTTTTGTTCTATTAAGGGCCTAAAAGTAATTAAATATTAATGTATGTTGTATAAATATGTGTATAAATATGCACATATCAAAATACTCCACACTAGACTTTTGCTTGCCCCCAAGCAAAACTGAATTTTAGCATACCAACATCACATCAAACAATCCTAATCGAACCCAGCCATTATGACGAGACCGCAATGCATGCATTTGTGTCTAAAATTTTTCCTAAGGACACCCTTCCCCTAATCCTAAATACTCACAATCCTCATAAACACTCGGCCACTTCTTTTGAACAATGCTCATTTTATGCAACCATCTGAATCCATCCTCAGAAGACTTTCTTACCCTCAAGGTATTTTTGGTCAAGCAACCCAAGCATACATAATCTAGAAAATTAAAAATTTTGATACCACATTGGAGCTCTTTAGGAATTCTTCAACTCTTTGAATATTTGATATTTGATTTCTTTGAATTCACCATCTTCTTTGATTTGATTTTTGGTATCTTCAACTTTTGAATTTCTTCAGAATTTTGTTCTTTGATCTTCAAAATTTGACTTGAACGCTCCAAAATTCTTACAACTTTTCTTGTAATTCTGTCTCTTTTTTTCAATTTTTTTTGACATGTACCTCACTTTTTTTTCTCTCTCAAATCCTACATGCTTAAACAAGGGCGCTCCACTTCAACCTTTATTGGTTAAGATATTAGTCTAACGTGCAATGACTACTTAAGCTTTCCAGGATACATTTCAGGTTTAGGCTGCTAAACATATTGCATCCCTCAAACTGAGCGAGGTTGTGTTTTTGTCCCATGATTTCACTAGAATAGGGAGGGAACAAATGCACTACAACATCTATAGGCTTAACTAAACATTTGGGTCCTCATAGCGTCATCAAATGCAATACTAGCATGAATCCTAATTACTTTTTACCATAATTTTCTAAATTAAATCCTAGCAATTTTATGCAAAAAAATTTTATCTTATGCCTAAAATTAAGATACTAATTCAACTAATATAATCAACCCCTACCCCACACTTATTTCATGCACTGCCCTCATTGCATGGTATGCAAGACATAAAATTAAAAAGAGTGAGAAAAAGGAACAAACTCCCCAGTGATAGAAGATCCACTCAACTCATGGAAAGATACTTCAAACTTGTTGGATCATATAGACTCGGAATCAGACAAGAAAAAGGCAGCCTCCTAAATTTTTGAAAAACTCTGCCACGTCAAAGGAAAGTGTAAAAAATGTCGTGGCAGCCGGGATAATTCTTCAACGAAGCTTGATAAGGAAATTCTAGGCATGGGAACAGCTCATCCATACCACGATAATAAATATAACGCCACTTGAATCATGGAGACTACTGGAAGTACGAGACCAGGCTCGGAAAATGACTCGAAAAGCACCACGTCGTGGTATACCAAACAGAACACTTTTTGGTTTTTAAAACTGCGACACCACATCGTGGTGGCCTTGAAAAGTGAGATTTTGAAGGCGAATAGAGCTGCAACTTGAACTAAAATGACACCATCTCTTGCATACAGCTTTAGGACATGACCCTTCACTCTATGAATCAATTAGACACCCGAAAAATGCTCTCAAATCACGCTTCTCTCGACGTTCTCTTATACCTTCACTCTAACGAACTTTCTTGTGCCAAATATACCCTTACTTGACTCGATAATATAACATGGAACTAAGACAAAGAAAAGGGTAATAAAAGTAGGAAACACATTGTAAACAACCAAACAACCACCAAATTGATAAAAACCCACAAAACAAACCAAACTAAACACACAAAATAAAAAGAAAAAGAAAAAAGAAAAGCAAACTCTAATGACGGGTTGCCTCCCGCAAGCGCTTCTTTTTGTGCGAGTCTCTAGCTGGACTCCCAACTTAATAAACTTCCAATAAACTCAATGCCAATCCATCCATTGCATTAAATATTTTCTATGGACCAATTTGTAAAATTTGGCTCTTTGCTTCAAAAGTTGGTCAAACGAGCTTTAATTCATGTAACCCAAGAATCTTGACAAGGGTTAGAACCGCTTGGATACTAATCAGAAATGGATCGCGCATCAGAACTTTCTCCAAAGTTGGAATCGTCACCCCATGCTTCGAAACACAAAGTGGAAATACAGGGGGCCATTTCGTGGTAACGGTCAAACCACAGGTTGATTCCTGTAATTCAACTTGTTCTTGTTCTTCATCTGACCCTTCTTCTAACAACATTTCCAGCTCCTCCAAATCTTTTTCTGGATTAAATTCTTCATCTTGAAACTCTAGCTCTTGTAACTCATATTGATCTTGTTTATTGGGCAAGATGTTATCTAACCATCTTCCAAATTTCTTTAAATCTTCATCTGAATCATACTCCGCATCTTCTAGCTCTTGTGACTCAGATGTCCCTCGTGTGTTGGGAAAGATGTTATCTAACCGTCTTCCAAATTCCTTCAAATCTTCATCTGATTCGTACTCCTCATCTTCTTACTCAATTTCCTGAACTACTTCCTCAAGAAAAGCATCAAGAGCATCGAGATTTGGAAAATACATAATAAATATTAAAACAAAAAAAAAACTCGTAAATTTATATGAGATAAATCTCAGACAAAGAAAAAAAAACAAAAAATAAAATTCCAACAATAGCTATACCACGACATGGTAGAAATTACCACGATGTGGTGAACCTAAAATATGGAAATACTAAAATAAAAATTAAAAACTAAACTCTGACAGAAAATAGTCCTAAAATAGCAATATAAAGTAATTAAAACTAAACCGTTCCCTGGCAACAGCGCCAAAAACTTGATGTGTATTTAATGTGCTTATATGTTTATCCAAGTTTAATTTATAAAGTTATTCCCTTCACTAGACTATTAAACACACTAGGTAGTGTACCTAATCATGCAATAGTATAACAATGGTAAGAACGAGTGTCGAACACAAGGAACGGTGTTTAAATTACTTTAATTTACTATTTAACTAACTATTAATCAAATAAGAAAAGGTATATGTTTTCCAAGTTTTGCAAGACTAGATACTTAATTACCAACTAACTCAAAATTTACTTAATTAAACTAACAATAAAACTAAGCAAGTAGACAAGTATGAATGTACTAAGGTGAAAAAGAGACTTTCGTTTAGCTTCGAATTCATTGATATTGTAGTTGATTTATGGAAGTGCAATGGATTTAGTTTCTATGGCTACCGATTCCTAAGATAACCAAATTGGTATTCACCAATTTAATCCTTTAGCAAAGTAGCTTATTTATTCGGTGATCAAGTGAACAAACTTACAAGTTCACTAGTGTTCGGTTCGAGTTGCTTAGACTTATAATTAATTGACCAATTAAATTTATTGATTCAATTTTATATATGATTTATCGTCATATATTGGCTCCTATACTTTTTTACCCATTTTCCTACTTAACCCTAGGTTTTAATCAAAACTCTAGTCCAACAATTTTTCAAATCACAAGATCATAAGATTCAAATTCAATTAAGAAAAATAGTCATCCGAACCTAATCAAATTCAACAATAAGTAGATAAAAAGCAGTTATCAAAAGTACTTGAGGTTCTTTAATAAGCAAAATCAATAAATAACTAAATCACTAATTCCAAACCAATAAATTAACTAACAATATTCAACTCATGCTAAGCTAAACGAAAGTCATGATTGTTTAGCTCATGATTTCAGCAAACAAAGTCACAAAAATGAAATTCATAGTAAAAGACAGCTAAACCTAATGAAAAATCGAAGTGTTAGTTCAATTTGCCTTAATGCTCCTTGTTCCAAGGTTGTGAATGAAATCCTTGCTTCTCAAGCCTTACTTCCAGTGTTTTGCCTTCAAAAGTATCAAATTCTCCAGAGCCAAAAGTTTTTCATTCGTAGGTTTATGTGAGATATTTATGCTTTTCCCAAAAGCATGGCACCACGTCGTGGTGATTGTGTTTATCCCGTAATCTCCAAGTCATCAAATATGATCGAAAATCTTCAAGGCGCCACGTCGTGGTAGGATCACCATGACGTGTTGGGTGTATTTTTCTTCATTTTATTTCTTTGGTTCAATCTTGCATCTTCTCGCTTCCTTAATCCAACTTCCAACTTCCTTTTTGCTCCAAACAAGTCTTTTAGTCCTTACAACACAATTCATAGCAAATTAAGTATCTTTTGTTCTATTAAGGGCATAAAAGTTATTAAAATATTAATGTATGCTGTATAAATATGTGTATAAATATGCACATATAATAAACCAAGAAGAGTACGTCCTCCAAGAATCCATACAACCAAATCTGTTAACCATATTGCTAGCTATGTGCTATTTTGATGAACTTTACGTCAGACAATACACGTTTCCACTCTACCATAATTGCATCATGGGAATGTAGGTTGACCCGATTAACACCAGTACGTTAAGATTATGCGAGTAAAGTCACTTGGAACTAACTACAAGTACTCACAAGCTCACTTTTCATGTGCAACGTAGTTATGTCTACTCATGAAGGTAACGAGTACCCCGACCATGCGCCAATCCTACGAATAGACTCCGCCACTTTCCAAGCCACTGTAACAGTGGCCGTGGCAACCGTCATGGCATACTTCAATGCCAATGACACAAGTGAAGTTAGAAGTAGTGTCGGTAACTCCAACCGTAACAACAACCAAGGAAACCAACGAAGGAAAACCCACCATGCACCAAAAAACCTAAACCTAAGAACAAGAAACGAAAGTTCAGGAATGAAAAAGGAGGTAGTTCGACTCAGAGTTTTAGAAAAAGGCAACAAGCGGGACCAGTCCCCACCCCTACTAACCCTACTCCTCCCACATCAAGACAATCATACCTTAGGAAGAATCCACCCTGCAACAAGTGCAAATACCATCATTGGGAAGCATGCCAGACATTTCGTTGTAAAAGGTGCAACAAGATGGGACACACCTCCCGTTACTGTAAGACCCCGGCCTCATGCGTCACTCCGACCCTCAACCCAAAAGTAAGTCCAGTTTGCCACAAGTGCGGTGCATCAGGACATTTCAAGAGAAATTGCCCAAAAAAGATGACTGACAAGGGAGTGACAACTAGACAGGGAGAGACGACAAGAAACCCTACCGAGATTCTTGGTACGTTTCGAGCGATAAACTTATGTAACGAGTGTTCACAAAAAGGTCTTGCAAATTGAAAACATAATCAAAAGCTATTTCCCCATTCAAGCAAATCTGTAAATCACGGAGAAGCTAGAGAATCCTTACGAATGGACCATGATGGTTCCATATGAAAGTTAGTATCATATATAGTCAGGATTCCATAAACTAAAAACGTACGATCCCGCATCATTTTTCTTGTCCCTGATTTGAATAGGACAGAACCCCACAGTCAAGTACCTTTTAAAATCCTAAGTATGTGCGGTCGGGTCACATCCATCTATAGTGGAAAAACCTGGCAGAAGTCGGATTACGAATTCCCTTGACTTATAGCAGCACCTTTGTGTCGCTAAAACACCTAACAAGCAGAAACGACATAGAACAAATGGTGGCAACGAAAACGAAACTAGCAACGATAAGAACACAAACACTAGAACACCTAACAAGCAGAAACGAGATAGACCCAATGGTAACAACGAAAACGAAACTAGAAACGATAAGAACACGAACACTAGAACACCTAACAAGCTGAAACGAGATAGACCCAATGGTAACAACAAAAATGAAACTAGCAACGATAAGAACACGAACACTAGAACACCTAACAAGAAGAAACGAGATAGACCCAATGGTAACAACGAAAACGAAACTAGCAATGATAAGAACACGAACACTAGAACACCTAACAAGCAGAAACAAGATAGACCTAATGGTAACAATGAAAACGAAACTAGCAACGATAAGAACACGAAAACTAGAACACCTAACAAGCATAAACGAGATAGACCCAATGGTAACAACGAAAACGAAACTAGCAACAATAAGAACACGAACACTAGAACACCTAAAAAGTAGAAATGAGATAGACCCAAAGGTAACAATGAAAACAAAACTAGTATTGATAAGAGCATGAACATAAAACACCTGTCATTTTTAACAACCAATACTCCTCAAATCGATGTAACAACAAAGAGTCCAATGTCATCAGTTGACACAGATAGGATTGATTCTCATCTTACAAACCTCGAGCTCTGCAAATAGAGTTTTGTTCTACTCAACCGAATAACAAAACTTGTTCAGTCGTTAACGATGAAATCCCTATCAACCAGACGCCTAAGTTCTGGCATAAGAGATACCACGCCCTTCCCTAGCCCCAACAAAGATTGAAAATCAAGGAGCAAAGGGCATAAAAAAGGAATCCAAAAGGCTTCCAACATTCCAACAAAGATACCCAAAATCTCTTGGAAAATCTCAACCATGTGCTAAGTGGAGATAGAATCACCTCGACTCCTGGAAACACCTCAATGACCAAACACCCGATACCACTTAGCATGGTCACAAGAAAAAATAGTGTCTGATCATAAGATCGACATATTATGTAAAGGAAACATCAGACCCAGTCCCTAACCACAGGAAGCACTTGTCTAACTCATAAGGGGAGAAAGACGAAATTGTCATAGGCACCACTGACTACGATTAAGCCAAACAAAACCCATCCTCAAGGATCGATACTCCCTACCCCAAATCGAAGACATGATCAACCAACAGCCAGTAACTGGAAAAGGCCGACTTACCATTAGCTTGGAAAGACCCTAGGGAGAAAACTCTCAAGATAATCGAAGACTCATGTGGTCAACCACATCACACACAATCTCAACCTCGATGACCATAGCACCAACTCTTAAGGCCCAGAAAACTCTACTTCTAGGACGCCAAGATCCTGATCCCTAGAAGACCATTCCAAAGGCCTCGCTGAGAAAGGGCCCGACGACCCATAGTCTCCGATTAACCTAAGAGCTCAGTTTAGACATTTTACATCCCGTGTATTCAACACTCATAAGAGCTAGACCACCAAAGCCATGGAAATCCCACTTGACAAGAACGGGGTAAACAAGAATCTGCACTTCGAAGAGAAACATGTGTGATGGACATTGAAAGAGTTGGGATACCCACTTACCTCTACTCTGGTACTCATATAACAATAAATATCACCCGAGCATAGGAGTTATATCCTTTGAGGCCCCGCATGGCCGAAAATATAAATCATCCCTTGTTGGACTGAGGTGAGAGACACCCAACCGACAAGACGGCAAGCACTCAATAGCACACTCCCTAGGCCCAAGATTATTCGAGAAACCACAAAAGGATAGTCAGAACCCGAACACGACCCCAAACATTGTATAAGTCGGGAATAAAACTACACAGTTAGCAGGTTAAAGCCTCAAAATCCCAAGTAAGGGATTAGGGTATTCTTAAAGATCTTCCCTCAGGGAAGGATGACATGATTTGAAAGGCAAGGTAAACTAACTCCCCGATGCACCAGACCATTCGAGATTCTCGCATGAATCAGTCTGGTAACATACGAACTCCAATTACCCTCCAATCTTAGTGACGTATATCTTGCGTTCCATATGTCGAACCTAGAAAGGATCTGTCAAGCAAAAACCCTTCCAGTCCCACAAGACAAGGTTTCGTGGACTAAAACCTCCTGAAAATTTATCAACCTATCGAGACTATGGATAGAAAGGTTAAACACACCAAACAAAGTCGCATCCCAAAGGTAAAGGTTCAAGGGAACGCTTGGCGTGAGCCGGTATTCACCTGGGAACACAAAGATCAAATAACTCAAAAGTACCCTCACCTATTTCCGCATTCGTAACCCTATCTTTCGAAAGAATTTTGGGACGAAATTCCCTCTAACGGGGGGGATGATGTCACAACTAGCCTTTTTGGCTAGGAAATTTCATCCTCAAGTAAGCAAAGACTATTGTGAGACTTATGCTAACACACCTAAGTGTTCAATATGAATTCCTAAGGAGCCATGTAGTGTTAGAATGCAAATCTCTCTAAGTATAGTGAATCTCTCTCAAATCTCTCTAAGTATGCGAAATCTCTCCAAGTATAGCGAATCTCTCCTAAATCTCTCCAAGTATATTGAATCTCTCCCAAATCTCTCCAACTATGTGAACTCTCTCTGAGTATGTGAAATCTCTCCAATTATAGTGAATCTCTCCCAAATCTTTCCAAGTATGTGAAATCTCTCTCAAATCTCTCTAAGTATGTGAAATCTCTCCAAGTATAGTGAATCTCTCCCAAATCTCTACACATATAGTGAATGTCTCCCAACTCTCACCAAGTATGTGAAATCTCTCCCAAATCTCTCCACGTATCTCCAATCTCCCTAAGTACCTTCCTCAGTCGAAAACAGCTCACAACCGAAAGAGGAAACCCCAAAAGGACCCTCTTGGTCTGGAACCCTCTTGGTCCGACTCCTCTTGGTCCTAAACCTCTTGGTCCGGACTCCTCTTGGTTTGGAACCCTCTTAGTCCGAATACATTCTAAGAAACCAAGAAGTTTCTCACTTCGGAACCTCCTATACTTCAGAACCTCCCTCACTCCGGAAGGCTTCACTCCGGAATAAGCCTCTCATCCGGACACTTCGGTTTCTTTGGAATCCTTGCCATCCCTCGCATCTTCGGTCCGGATCAGATGTCCTCGTATCCGAAGGGAGTACTCCGGAATCAGGAGAGAAGCTTCGAAATTGGTCCAGCACCTCCGGAAATTGTAAAGTAGCTTTAGAATTCACATAATGCCTCCAGAACTCACTTCTTGAATTTGAATTTTAGACCATTTCGCACCTTTTTATCATTTTAAGGCATTTTAACGCCGGGAATCACACCAAACTCGTATTTTTCCTATCCTAAACCTCTTAAACCCCTATTTTATGCTAAAATTAATTATTTTATGCATATTTTTCATAAAAATAAATGTTTGGGATTTAGCAAAACCTTATCCTAAATCAAGAACATGACAAGGAAGTTGACTTTGTGATTTGATGAAATCCTTATTTCCCATGTAAATCACAGTATCCCATGCTTTACCCACCAAATATCCATGCATGGACCAGCAGATTCCCATACACCAAAGATTCCTCCCTTCTCTTATACTCCAAAGCAACGACAGTAAAGAAGTTTAGACACCACATTCTCTCTCACTTTTCCCATTTCCCTCAAAACTCATCTTCAAGGCAAGAACAATGATCTTGCTAGAAGGGAAAATATTCTCAATTTCTCCCTAGAGTTGTAAGGTAAATTCCTCCACTTACCTAATATTTTATTATATTTCAAGATGAATCCATATTATTTTATTCATAATAATATGTGATGATCATCCTTAAGAAACCATACCTCCCAGGGAAATTCCTCATCTCAGCAAGAGTTTAAGCTTGAGATCTTCACTCCATAACTCCAAACAACTCCTCAACCAACTCAAGGTGAGCTTCATACCCCACCTTTTTCAATGTTTTAATGTTTTTGGGGTAGAGTACGAGTCAAATCTTGCCTAAATTCTTAAATGATTGCATATATATGTATATTTGCATGTGTGTGTGAAATATTATTAAATTAATATTTTAGTAATATACTCATGAACGTAGGATTTCCCAATTTCATAAAGAACAGAGGATACTTTGTACAAAAGAGCCTCCCAACTATTGTGTGTGTCCAACCTAACCCTTTTATCTATGCTTTCATGTCTAGAGATAAAAGTTATAATAGGGATCTTGATAAGTGGACACCATTTCTAGTAATTTTCGAAAATGGAAACTTTGTGAACTATTTGCAAACTATCAGGGGGTATTTTATAAATATTGGATATAAAAGTTTGCGTCAAGAAAATATACAAATAGAGCCTTTATGACAGAAATATTTGCATGTCATAAGCTGCTGTCGTAAAATCTCTAAGAACATAAGTAATGTTCTATATGTCATAAAACAGAAAATGCTTGTCATAACCGGCAGTTATAAATTTATATAAATTATAACTTGACACTTTTTCTTTTGACAAAAATGACTCATTTTTCAATAAACGAAAAGGAACGAACACGAGCACCCAGTTAACGAGCACGATCAACGATACGATACAAGAACGATATTTCTATTCAAAGAGTACAAATTTCATTATTTATCTAACAAATAATGGATCTCTAACGAGTGCTTAAAAGGTTGTTAATATTCTAGTTAGACAAATCTCACAAGTACCTAAATATGAAAATATTAGTGTACGTCTAAGTCCTGTAAGGAGTTATAGCCAGAGTCTCTCAGAGGGAGAGCTGGAATTTGTGTATAGATCTATACGGGGTTGACACCACGCACCTTCGCTGTTCGCCACAGCTAGACAGGCCAGTCTAGGGTGACAAATGTCTTTTCCAAACCGAGGGCGCATGAGAAACGCCAAAACAGGCACTATGTCGGATTAGTATGGTTATAACGACTCACTAGAATATGTTATATTAACTAGAAATTTATGTAAGGAAAACCTCACAAATAAATTTTTGCACGCTGTGTTGACGGTCCTATACGTGATAGGTGGTGGTCTGTATTTGTTGTGTTGACTGTCCTTTCTTTTCACCGTGTAGAATGTCCACAATTTCCATGATTCTTTCTCCTAACAAGTATAGAGTCGTAATACTGCTATTTTACAAATTAAAAAGCATAGGACTCTATGGAAAATGATTTTCTACGATTTCAATAGCGATAAACTAGAACTTACGAATATTTTATAGCAGAAAATATAGGATTTTCTGGAGAAAACGATTTTCTACGATTTCGATAATGATAAACTAGAACTTACGAATATTTTATAGTAGAAAATATAGGATTTTCTGGAGAAAATGATTTTCTACGATTTCGATAACGATAAACTAGAACTTACGAATATTTTATAGCGGAAAATATAGGAGTTTCTGGAGAAAACGATTTTCTACGATTTCGATAATGATAAACTAGAACTTACAAATATTTTTCAGTAGAAAATATAGGATTCTTTGGAGAAGACGGTTTTTCTACGATTTCGATAATAATAAACTAGAACACACACTCAATTTTACTCGATAAGAGGAACAAGATTTTCAACCATATTTCCTTTTTGAAAATAAGGGATTTTTCGTGAAGCGGTTGATTATTACTATTCAAAAGAACTATTATCGGACATAACTTCCTTTCACAAATTACAATACTTTTCAAAGATCACTCCTTATAGGGATGAACAAAAGAAATGACATACACACATATATCCATGATTTTCATGGCAAGACTTCAAACGATTTCATAGAAAATATCAGATTTTCTGAAAGTACAATGAGAACTATTCTAAACAAGTGTAAACGATTTTATACAAAAATGCTTATGAACTCACCAACTTTTTTGTTAACGCTTTTCAAAACGACTTGTATTCTTAGTGATCTAGTAAGCAGGTAACAAGGGATGCTGATGCAAGACCATTTAGCTGTAGTTTGGATTCTTTTCTACTGATGTATCTTTTGTGTAACTCGAAGAACAAATACAATATGTAAACAATGTAAGTTTGTCATTTCAATGTATGATGTTTGGATTGCTCTGTTTTATTTATATTCAATTGTTATGATACTGCACAGTGAAGTCACTCGCCTCGGGACGTTTCCGCCGTCTAGTCCGGGGGTGTGACATTTTTTAAATAAATGTATTTTTTAAATGTCCATTAAAATGTTTAAAGAAAATATGTCATTTGTCTTATTTAATATGGTTTTTTGTTATCAATCCATTAAAAAAAATCTAACCAAATTTATTTGAAGCCCAAAAATTTCCCATACCATATGTAATTAACCTACCAACATTTAACCATTAAGGGGTTGTTTGGTATCCTCTTAATGAAACCATGTTGTTTGTTACGACAGATTTATGGGATGTTAGTTGTTAAATACTTGAAAAGAACATTAACCAACAAATAATCATTAACAGGAAAAATCTAATTGTCTTATAACGATAATCTATCAAAAGGGTTAAAAATTGCATGATCACTTAAATGATTATTAATGATCTTGAATGTACAATTAAGTTTATTGAGAAACCTGTTTAGTAGTTTCATAACTTCACATTAACAACAAAGGAAACCGATTCTATTATCAACATAATTAAAAAAATCCATTTTGTTAGCTTCTTATATGTCCTTTGTGAAAAAATATAAAAACATTACCTTATCAATTCTCAAGTAAAAAATATACTCCCAAAATATATTATTTATAGTGTATATATCTAACTTACGATTCTTAACTCATGATTCTTCAAATAGATAGCATGATGGGCTTAATATTAGCCTAAATGTATTGTTCTTCGCATGTAAACATATCCATTCATATAATGGCTTGCATTAAATTGTCCAACACCACCCCTACCTGGTCTTGGCCCGTCATCAGGCCTGATAGTTGGCCAGTGTCACCTTTGTTCCCACCCTTCCATCTTCTTCAAGAAACATTGTCAATGAAATAGTGACATGGAAATGGGTAGTGTGGCTACAAGAAGAAGGAAGATGAGGGACAAAGGAGACACCAACCATCTAAAGTGCCTAATGACGGTCCAAGACCGGGTGGAGGTGGATTGAAGTAGTCAATGCAAATCATCATATGCTTGGATCAGTTTACATTTGATGAATAGTACATTAGGGTTAATATTGAGCATAGTATGCAATCTATCCGAAGAATCATGAGTCAAGAATGGTGGGTAAGATATGTTCACTATAAATTATAAGCTTTCGTAATATATTTATTTACTCGATAATTGATAAGACATGGTATTTACATATTTGCATAGAGTGTATATTTATAGTTAACAAATGGGATATATATTTTTTACGTTGCTAATAGAACCATTTTTTTGTTGTTCCTATGAAGGTATGATGATGTCGATCATTTCCAGATGAAGATCAAATAACTAATAGATGTTATAAATGTCTCCTATGAAGTTATTCACAAAAGAATCTAAGTCACTTCATAAAAATCAATCAAAATGTATCTCTAGTTTTGTTTCTAATATTGCCTTTAATTATTTACTATTTTTTACATTGTTAAAAGGTATAACACTCTACTTTAAAACTAACGATAATACCTGCACATAATTCTCAAAATAGATTACAAAAATCCATCAAGTTGTTTTATTTTTTTATGGTTCTTTTATGACAAATAACATTCTACTTTCAGATAGACAAAAATACCCATGCACAACTCTCAAAGTATATTACCAAAACCCAAGAAAAAATATTTATTTCATAATTACCATAATTTCCATATCAGTTTACTTTCATATTTACCTGGATATGCATTATGTTTTCACAGTTATAATTTGCATATTTATGGATTTTAAAACAATTTCTTGACTAAATTACATTTTGGTCCCTACATATAGATAACTTTAGGTCCCAAAAACTTTTTTTTGTTGCAATTTATATCCTTATTTGAAGTTCTTGTAATGTTTTTGTTCTATTTTTAAAGTAAATGGACTATTTTATGTAACTAGCTACTTAATCCATATTTTTTAAAAATAATATTGTATGATAATCGTTATAATGCTTGAAGAGGTGCTAATCTTCCACTAAAACATGTACAAAAAGCTCATGCCTTGGTTAATAAACTTTCAGGAAAATTTCACTTCATTTGTTAGTAAAAAATGTTTGTATTGACTTATTTTTTATTAAATTGTTTTATATTTTTAGATTTATTGAAATCTTATATGTTTTTTATATTTTATTCTGATCCGACTTCTTTCCATGCTTTAAGGATACATACATGGTTTATTTGTTAAACTTAGTCAACATGTTTACAAACTGACAAAAAAAACTTGACATTTTTAGTTTATTCTTAGTATGTTTTATTTTAATGCAAAAAATGATAATTATATGCTTAAATTCGGTATGATTGTAACTATTTTATTATATTTGATATCATATCATGGTTAAGACATTTTTTAAGTATGGAAAGGATATTACATTGCATAGTTTTTATGTCGTATCATAATTAACAAATTTTATACTTCCATATGGATATAGGGTATATCATTTTTATGCCATATCAGAATTCTCTCTAACTATTTTCTTCTTTATTTTCAGAGAATAGAATTCAATGGAAAATAACAATGCATATCAAATTGTCTTTGATAAGGTTATTGATGTCAATGCATCCAAGGACTCTTGGAAAATAGATGTTAAAGTCGTCTTGCTTTGGAAGCAAACCTAGAAAACCAACCCTAAAATGGTCGGGATCCTAGACATGATTTTAATTAACCAGTAGATATGAATTCTGCATTTTACAATATACTTTGTTTTTTGTTTAAACTTACTAAACTTTCGTTGTCACCTACAGGGCACTTAAATACAGGCACTAATAAAAAAAATTCTTATTCATGTATTTGAAGCCCTATTTGATGAATGAGCTGTCACGGAGATCAGTAACTTTGCTATAACTAGCAATGAAGGTGATTACATTCTTGTTCCTAATAAATATAAGATTAATTTCTACAAAATCACAACAGTTCATGTATTCATTGATTTTGTTGATAGTGTAGATCCTCAACATCTTTTTAGTTTCCTGAATTTGTTAGCCAATAATTTGGACACTCACGTTGCATTTGGTATGTTGTTCTATTATTAGTTTCCCATATTTCTATACATCATCTTTTAATGTAACACGCATTTATATCATATACTAATTGATTCCAGTTGTCACATATATTTTCTTGGTCTAGTTGTGTCAATGGATCCCATGCGAGTCATTGTTGAGAATGGAAGAGAAAAATGGTTAATGAATGTGGTTGCTCAGGATCTAAGGTAGACATTCAAATATTTCTATATTATTAACTTTCCCAATTTTATATTTATCGTTCGTTATTAACCACCATGCATTTTTAGTGGTAGGAAAATTGCACTTCCTTTGTTGGACAGTTTTACACTGAAGCTAAACACTTAAATTTCTGAACATCAAAATGAAACTGATCCGGTTATCATCCTGCTACATTTGACCAAACTCATATCTTGGGCTGGTAAGGATGTTTAACTTGTCATTATATGTGTTTGTGTCAACATATTATCATTTCAACTTCAAAGCAATTACTGACAATATTATTTCAATTATTATTTCGAGGTCAACCTCAAGTTGGTAACTATTTGTTTGGGTCTAGATTGCATATAAATGATGATATGCCTCACATTTTAGAATTCAAAGAAAGTTATGTCTTCCTTTTACTAATAATCATTTAATGTTTTATATTTTTATATGCTTACTAAATCATTACACTTATTTTTTAACCTCATATTTTTTTTGTGTATATGTAGTCTTAATGCTTTTGATGTAAATGTTGAGTCTTCTAACCATACATCAGAGCTTAACCCGTATACTGTTGTGGAAAATTCATAGGATCACTACCTCCGTTTTTTAATAAAAAAACATTGATGAGATTCTCGATTTCAATGAGGTGTAGTTAACATTTTTAAATTTTTTCTACATTCTATTATTGTTTTGATTTTGTATATCCTATTAATATAAAGTATGTTTTTAATATGATTCCTTTCAAACAATGTATTAAACAGGAAATTGGTTTAACCATCATTGCTTCTATCATCGGTTTTGATACGGTTGAAGGATGGTATTCTTTTGGACCAGACCGAACCAGACCGGACCGGCTTTTGGACCAAACTAGTTTTAGAGAATATTGTGGACCTTGGACTGGACCGGATAAGACTTACTGGGTCCAGGTTCGGTTTTTGGACACGGTTGGACTGGTACAACTTTACTTGTATAGAGTACAAGCCGTTAAAATAAGTTTTTGGGTTTGATACAACTCGTTAAAACGAATATGTTGTTGGTTTTGATACGTTAAGAGTTGTAAAAATGAATATGTTTTTGGGTTTGATACGATACAGCTTGTATAAAAGAATATGTTTCCTTTTCGTGCATAACTAATCTACCTTGATCTATAATATTATAACTCGCAAAAATAATTTTCCAAATAAAAGCAACTAACATATAAATCAAGTTTACCAACAAAACTTAACAATATTAACACAAACATACACAAGTATTACTGTAACACCAAAAATCATAGTTTATACTTTAAAATCAATGAAACTAACAAACTTCATAAACTCATAATCTAATCTTCCATTGGCCTCTTCCCCATATCATTGTCATCCAAATCTAACATGTTTAAAGCATGTGCAATCTCTACATAAACACAAATGAAAATGTTGTTAGTATTTAATAAAAAGCAGTAACTATATGAAAAAAAGAACAAAGATTATAATTTTTTTTACCCAAAGCTATACCATCATCATTCAAGTGTCGTCAATGTTGTCAATGATCAGATTTATAGACTTTCTCACCCAATCTTGGTTGCATAACAAAGCTTCAACTATCAACGTCGATAAACTAGTCTGATACTCACTTACAACTCTACCACATGTGCTAAACGCGGACTCGGATGCCATACTTGAGATTTGTATCGCCAATATGTCTAACAACAAAGAATTAAATTGTAACGACATTAATTTATAAGAAACTATGAACTACGAAAAAAAAAGTAATCACCTTTTGCCATCCGAGCAACTGTCGGGAACCTAATCACGTTTACTCTCCACCACCCGAGAATTGAAAAATCTTTTTTATAATTAACTATATTCTCTTTCAAATAAGTTCGTAACTCTTTATCTATTGGATCTGAGTTGCTACCTCCCGTACAAAGAAAATCGCCGAAAAAGTCATTATCATCATCAACATCAATGACTATTTGACTCGCTTCTTGTTAAGATTATCCACCATTGTCAAATCGCTCCAAGTAGGACATAAATAAATTCTCCATCCTATTCTCAACCTCTCGGACCATTTGACGTGCTTTTATATCTATGCCCATGGGAGTCAATGACGGTTCCATGTACCCGATCATTTTTTTAAATGCATGTAACAAAAAAGGTGATTCGCTGGTAAGATCAAGTAAAACCATAAAGTACCTAAAATCATTCATCTTGTTGCATATACCCCAATGCTTATCGTATTTCGTCTTCATGTCCTTTACCATTTTGAGAAACATTGGTTTTGTTGACCACTTTCTTAGATGTATGTCCACATCTAAGACTTCCCGGATAAAAAGATTTACCAAAGGTTTTGATGTGGCCGAAACAAGCTCTGTTTTTGTCTTGAATTTTTCAAAAAACTTCACGATTTCCATTACAATTTCAAATTCATAATTTTCCGGTACTCTACCGAGATCCCTTTCATATGATTTATATGTCAAAGATACATAAAATTCAGAATTATAGTCTAAAATAATAGCTAAAAAGCTGAAATACTTTAGCTTTGATAACTCAACTTTGAAGAATTGTAACTTATTAAAGATAACACCAAAACAACAAATTATAGTCTAAGTTAGCCTACAAACTGTAAATTAAAAGTTGGAAAAAACCGCATGTCAATCTGACTTAAAACGAATGAGTTATGGTTGTTTAAAAAAAATTACAGATTACAAAATTTTAAAAATCTTGCTAAAAATCTGAAATAAAACTTAAAAATAAATATTACCTCTTACGCCAAATTCCATAAATGCCTCTCGTAACTGGTATGCAGACTTCAATAACATGAAAGTTGACTTCCATCGGGTAGGGGTGTCACCACATAGAAACTTCTTTGTTTGTTATCCACAATCTTTCACCGCCTTCATGAACTTGCTTATTCTTTGTGGTGACATTCTAATATACCGTACCGCCTTTTGGATACACTCAACATGACAGTTTTGGTATTTTAGTCCATCATTTACGATAATGTTTAAAATGTGGGCCATACACCTAACTTGGAAATGCTTTCAACCTTCGTAAAGATTAGGAAACTTTTTGACCAAAAAGTTAATTGCCTTGTCGTTTGTAGTGGCGTTGTCCAAGGTAATGGTCATGACATTTTTCATTCCCCATCCGCGAATACAATCAAGTAATTCTCGGCCCATATCCTCTCATTATGGCTATCTATCTCCCTAAAGTTTATAATTCTCTTGTGCATTATCCAATTCTCGTCTATGAAGTGAGCCGTGACCACCATGTAAGTAGACCTTTGACAAGAAGATGTCCAAGTGTCCGTTTTCAAATGTATAGCGGTGTATTCCACAAAAGCCTTTGCATTAAGTGAGTTGGTGTATTCCACAAAAGCCTCGTTTTCAACGAACTTGAAAGGTAGTTCGCCCACCACAAAAAGGTTAAGTAATGATTTTTTGATCCTAACATCGTCATGTTTCCATGTTTTAACACTAGTCTCCCCGTTTGTCTCCTTCTTTAGATTTAATTTAGGTTGAGTTTGATATTGTAGCTTAGTCGGGTTTCGTTTACACCTCCTACGTGTTTGAGTAAACTAGAAGTCCCGTTTCTATCCACATCGGCCTTAAGTAGCCTTTCACACCAATGACATTTCCCATGTCTTCTTTTGACACCATCATCCTCTTATATCATAACTTTATCAAATGTGTCCCAAACAAGAGGATGTTTCTTTGCTACTTGTGTTTTTTTGCCACTTTTTTTTTTCTTTTAAACTTGATATATTTCGTTTATTAAGATTTGGTTGATCACCTTTTTCTGAATCGTCAATTAAATTAATTTTTGGCATATTCTCAAGAAATTCCTCTTCATTAACCTAAAAACAAATAAAATGACTCAATATATCAACAAACATAACAATCTACTTTATCACATTAAACAAAATTAAAAAAAAAAAACAATAAATCAACAAAATATAGCAACATACTTTATAACATTCTACAAAAGTTAACAAAATTCAACCAGCAATGGTAACATACTTTACATATAATCACAACAAAAAAAAATCACAATAAATCAACAAAATATAACAACATACTTTATAACATTCAACAAAAAGTAACATAATTCAACAAAAAATCGTAACCTTGTTTACATATAATCACAACAAAAACTTTTTGACAATAAATCAACTAAATATAACATACTTTATGAGATTTAACAAAAATCAACCAAAAATCAAAACCCTAGTTTACATGTATAATCATAGCAAAAGCTTTTCATAATATAACAACTAAATATAACAACATATATTATGATATTCAATAAAAATCAACCTAAAATCGAATTCTTAGTATGATATTCAACAAAAATTAACAACATAATTTATGCCATTCAACAAAAATCAACCAAAATTCGTAACCCTAGTTTACATGTATAATCACAATAGAAACTTTTCACGATATAACAACATACATTATGATATTCATAAAAAATTAACAAAAATTATCACAATAAAAACTTTTACACAATATAACAACATAGTTTATAACATTCAACATGTAACATACACGTTCAGTTATCGTGTTTTGTAACTTTTAAAAGTAAATAATATTATGACATATTATATGATTTTGAGCGTTAAGTTCTAACAGATAGTTTTTAATAAAAATTAAGTAAAACTATGTTTAGAATCACTCGGAAAGTATTGGAAGTCTTATGAGATTCCAATCAAAAGTTGACTATTGAAATTAAAGAAAATATAAAGTTAAAAATAAGTAAAGTTATATTATTGAAAGTTGTAAATAATCTCGTTAAAAACATTTAGGCGAAAACCGCATCGAAATCCGAGTTATAACGAAGAAGTTATGACTTATTGAAGTTTCACAACAGAACCGGCACGACGTCGTATAATGTAAAAAGTGAGTTTTTGATAAACTACTTTTTAGATTTAGTGATCTAAACAAAAGTTGTATTATTCGTTAAACCGAGAAATTTCATAAAAAGAACGTCTAAATCAGACTTCGTATGAGGAAGTTAAGATTTTTCGAAGTTTCAGTATAGAAGTAGACAGCTAGAAACTCGAAATAAACATCGACTGATTTTTAGCCGACACAACCTAAACAAGAATTAAAGGTATCGTTAATAGTAGTACAACGGTAAAAAGACGGACAAAAACGGACGTTAGATGAAGAAGTTATGAATTTTTAACGGACTTTTCCTGTCCCGGCCCGTTAAAAATATAACATTAAAAATGAATTCAAAATTAGCCGATGGAGTCAAACCGAAAGTTGTAGAGTATAATCTCACTTACACGTGGATATAAAGAACATCAAAAACGGAGCTCCTATGCAAAAGATATGAATTTTTTACGTTTTCAAATAAAAATAAATCAAAAATCCAAGACTTATCCGAAGGGTACGCCCAGCGTATAGTACTTACGCCCAGCATATTAGATCTGGCGAACACGTATCATGCATTCTTGACACGTCTGAGGCTCGGGTTCCGATCAAACGACACCTCGCAGGTATGCCCCGCATAGAGGACTGCCAAGAAGTACGCCCAACATACCGAGGAACTACGCCCCACATAGTGAGCTGCTTCGGACCCTATATAAAGGATGTGAAGGCTGTCGTATTTTGTTTACAAAATTTCTCATTTTACACCCCCTACTCTCTCTAAATTTACCCTAACACCCCCTAGAGTCCCGGTATCATCCCCGACACTCGAAGTAAGTCCTGACGCTCCGAAGTTCCCGAGAAAATCATATTTTCAAGTCGAAACTATATCCGAGTAAGGCCCGAGTTTCAACTAAAATCCCCAGGTTCATCAAAAAAAGTCGTTTTTAGAGGCGAATTGTTGCCCAAATTAATACTTTAACCCCCGGTTATCTCACTGTGAGTTCAATATAAGGACAATTATGTTATGTGTTATATATTCAATGTACTTTCCTGTGTTATATTAGATTTATGCCTTTGGCCATGTAGAACATGACTCATATAATTTTCTACAATTGGCTTTGTGCCCTTGGCCATGTAGAGCATGACTCGTATAACTTCTGGTATTGGCATAGGGCTATGTAGGGCTGAAAGCTTGTATATTCTAGCAAAATGATAATCCGAAATTGTATTTTTTGTGCCATTTGGGCTGAAGTTTTATTGATGTATATCTAGTTGAAATTGATTGTTGGTTGATATGGAAAGTCTGTCATATGATACACATATGTCTTTGTTGTTCTTTGTCCCTCTTTGCTTCTGTCATATTGATATGTATACGGCATAGCGTTATATTGTAATTTTTATTGAACTCACTAAGCATCACCCACTTATCCCTCTTATTGTTTAAACTATTACAGGTGATAAGCATCTAATATAGTCATGTACTGGTAGAAGATGTAGAATAGTTAATATTATAGTTTTTGTATTGTATTCCTAGGAGAGTATGTAATATATAAAACTTTGCAAACATCTTGGTAGTCGGTTTGTATCCAGTCTATGTAATTAAACTATCAATGTAAAATATTGTTTTATTAATATGCATGTAGCATGTTTTGGAGTACCTTGGAGTGATAATAATGTCTTTCAGAAATACAAAAGTTAGGGTCTTTTAATCATGGTGTCAGAGCGGTAGCTTAAGTGAACTAAATACCACGGATTGCTATTTAGACTTAAACTGTCGGAAGTTCAATATATGAACGGATTCATTGTAAGTATATGGATACAAACCATAGGAAATATTTAATTAAAAGTATTAGGTAATATTAAATCCTAATATTCTAAAATACTATGTTGCTCCAAAAATTTTCAGAAGAATGGTTAAATAGGAAGGTAGCCATACGCCAGAAATCGGTGGAGATCCTAAACATGGTGAAGTAAATGCTCCAGTATCCCCTCATGAGGAGCGACTCTTGGGTAAACTCACTGGTATTATTCGGCAAACTCTCGAAGAACACAATAAGAATAATGATAAAGGCGAAGAGAAAGCTACTGGAGAATCTTCAAAAGGAGAGACGAGACGTCCCTCATTCAAAACTTTCAAGAGTAGTGGTGCTATAGAGTTTTCTGGTGTCCTTAATCCCATAGTTGTTCTAACTTGGATTCAGAAAACACAAAAAATATTTCGTATCTCTCATGTAGATAATGAAGAGAAGGCTAATTATGCTTTTGCAATGCTCATAGGAGAAGCCTTTGTTTGGTGGGAGGCAACATATGAAGCTGTTAATGGGTTTGACCAGGAGAATTAATCCTAGGAAATGCTCAAAACTCGTTTTCTAGGGATGTATTGTCCTCTAGACACGAGGAGGAGATTGGAAAATGAATTCCTCGAGCTTAAACAGGGAGGAATGACTATGAATGTGTATGAGACTCAGTTCAATCAAAAAGCACGGTTTGCTACAAAATATATTCCAACGGAAGATGAGAAATTCAGTTATTCATGGAGGGACTACGATATGAAATCCAAGATTTTGTAAGCAATCGGGATGTTCTATCATTTGATAAAGCTGTTGAGTATGCCCGAAGATGTGAGCACGACTTGGAGATACGTGGTGCCACTCTTTCTATTCCAAAGCATCCACGTACTGATCGAGCTATTCTTGTCTCCTCTATTCCATCAGCTCAATCTGTTCGATCTGAACCTAGTAAACAAGTACAATCCCAAAATAACCCTCATGGCCATGGTAGGTCACAATCTTTTTCTCTTCAGTCACCATCATGTCAAAAATGTGGAAAGAATCATTAGGGATAATGCAAAACAGAAAAAGAATTGTTGATCTGTTATGGATGTGGAGAAATGAGCCACATAAAACTCCTTTGCCCGATGAAGAGTGTTACATGCTTTGCTTGTGGTGTTACTGGCCATAGGAAGTGCTTACTAGCCAAGTGACGGAAGTCAAGCTTTTGTTCAACAACCGGTGAGAAGTCAAGCTCCTATTCAACAACCAAAGAGTACTCCAACTAAAAAGGAGGAGGTGCCAAAAGCTAAGGGTCGTGCATTCTAGATTACCATAGAGGAGGCACACGAGGACCCGAATGTTGTGACGGGTACATTTCCTGTCAACTGTAGACCTGCTCACATCTTATTTGATTCTGGTGCCTCAGATTCTTTTGTGTCTTGTGAATTTGTGTATTCCTTTCAAATTGCTTGCTATGCACTCGCGCAACCATTTCATGTAGATACTGCGGGAAGTATATCATTACTTGCTGATAAAATCTATAGGAATTGTGTCATAGAAATTGAAGGTTATAATTTTCTTGCAAATTTGATTCTTATCTCCTTGCCCAACTTTGATATTATTCTCGGCATGGATTGGTTGTCAAAGAACCCTGCAGAACTCTTGTGTTATAAAAAGATAGTATGTATTCCCATTGAAGGGGAGAATCCTATTTATGTCTACAGTGAACAAAGAATCTAAAAAATAATGTCTTTCCTCAAAGTTCGTAAATTCATATCGAAAGGATGTTCTATTTATCTAGCCTATACCGTCGATATCTCAAAAGAGGAAAAGAAAACGGTAAATGATGTTCCCGTTGTTAACGAATATCCTGATGTTTTCCCCGATGATTTGCTTGGACTTCCTCCGGATAGGCAAGTAGAATTCCGAATTGATCTTGTGTGTGGTGCTGCTCCAATTACAAAGACTCATTATTGTCTTGTAGTAACTGAGATGAAGGAAATGATGATTCAACTACAGGAATTACTTGACAAAGGCTTTATTCGACTGAGTACCTCTCCTTGGGGTGCTCCAGTGTTGTTTGTCAATAAGAAAGACGGTTCGATGCGAATGTGTATTGATTACCATGAGCTAAATAAAGTAACTATCACGAATAAGTACCCACTACCTCACATTGACGATTTGTTTGATCAACTTCAGGGTGTTAGCTATTTCTCAAAGATTGATTTGCGATCTGGCTATCATTAGTTGAAAGTACACGAGCAGGATGTACCGAACAACTGATTATTGGTGGCCTGGATTAAAGAGAGACATTGGAAGATATGTGCAAGAATGCTTAGTATGCTTACAAGTCAAAACAGAGCACCAAAAGCCTTACAGAACTCCAGAAAGTCTTAGTGTTCCTATATGGAAATGGGAAGAGCTGTCCATGGATTTTATTACCAAATTGCCAAAGACTACTAGACAGAATGATAACATTTGTGTAATTGTCGACCGCCTAACTAAAAGCGCCCATTTTCTCGCCATGCGTGAAATGGCTCCAATGAAGAAGTACGCACAAGTATACTTTGATGAAATCTTTGCGAGACATGGTGTGCCACTAAAGATTATTTCCGATCGTGATCCTCGCTTCACTTCTCACTTTTGGGCGAGTATGCAACATGAATTGGGATCTTGAGTTTCTCTCAGCATAACTTATAATCCCCACACAGATGGTCAGACGGAGAGAACAATCCAAACAGTAGAAGATATGCTTCGTGCATGCATCTTGGAGTTTGGTGGTAACTGGGATAAATATTTACCTCTTGTCGAATTTTCGTATAATAATAGTTACCACACTTCAATCAAAATGCCACCATATGAAGCATTATATGGTCGTAAATGTCCGACCCGTTAAAAATATAACATTAACGACGCCGTCAAAATTTGTAACACCAGTCAAAATAGGTCAAAAACAATCACATGTGATTATGGCAATCATGTATTGTGACTTTATTAAACTAGTAAAGTGACAAACTTTCTATGTAACTCATGATAAAGTATGAACTTTCATACATACTTTATGATACAAATCAATGTATACGTCCACACGAATCCAAAAATATAGAGAACGTTTAAATCTGACTTCGCGTGAAGAAGTTATGATAAACCCTAACGCTATAATGCCTTATAACAAAAGGGATTTAAAATATACTTAGAATTAGCTATTGGAGTCTAAAGGAAAGTCGTAGTACTCGGAATTACCTACGCGTGCATATAAAGAACGCCGAAAACGGAGTTCGTATGCAAAAGTCATGGCCTTCCGAAGATGTAGCTGTCAGAAACCCTAATTTTACTGAACTCACGGTGTGAGCATCAAAAATTGACGACGTGAGGAGTCAACAGACACTAATCAGAGCTAGAAAACACACGTTAAGGGTATGGGATGACTCATGGAAGTTTACGACGTGAACCTATCATGTTCACGACGTGAATGGCCCCAAAACACCCTATAAATAGCGATCAAAGCTCATTCAATCCTTACACCTTCTTCTTTCATTCTCTCTCGTTTCCGAAGGCCGTTTTCCCTTCTCGAGCCTGACAACGACTAGCCTCTGACTGTTTAGATTCTATAATCACGCTACTAAGGTGAGTTTCACGGCCCCACTTTCTAATATTTTCGGGGTAAAACGCATGCTAAATATTGTATACACGATAATATTATGTCTATATGATAGTGTATTGATATCAACATAGACATTTATATTAACCGGGATATAGTTGTTCCAAATATAATATATTGAATATATACAACTATTAACAGCTTATTAGTATGTTATTATAAAAATGTAGATCTTGAGTTATACTTATGATTCTATATATATTTCGTGTGCGATATAGTTCTGAAGTGGTATTTGGAAGTACTATATATAAAGTATGTTGTTATTATTTATTTTATGTCAAGATAAAACTTGATATGCTATATGTTGTTATTGTTAGTTTTATGACAAGATAAAACTTGGTATGTTATATGTTGTTGTTGTTATTGGTTTTATGTCAAGATAAAACCTGGTTTTACTTCAAGTTATGGCTGTTATATTGCCTAAATGTTATGAAATTAGGAGTAATGTTTAGAAGCATAGTCTAGTAACTTAGGGTTTTAGACATGAAAATGCTTTTGTTGTTAGGACTATAGAACGTCATCAAAGTCTACATGAGCTACCTCATTCATCAACTAAGATTGGGTATCTTAGTGGAAGTCCTCTGACCTGTAACCGTCAATCCCGTGTGAGCGAGGAAGTCGTGTATGAATAAGATACGGGTTGACGACCCCACTCGTGGTTGTTAATTACAACCCAAGACAAGCTAGTGACGATTCGTTCCTTTTATTTTTATTCTGGCATTGATGAAGCGCGCGGTGTTATTTCTCATGGTAAATCATTAGTGTATTGTTTCTCATGGTAAATCATGAGTGTATTTTTTTTCAGAGGTTTTGTTGTCAAGCACTGGTTACAGACTCATGGTAGCAATTTGTTAGAAACATTATACTTCGTCGCTATAAAAGTATTAATGTTAAGTATAAGTTTCCCCTACTTATACCCTAGGTACTACTTATATTAAGTAGATAATTATACCTAGCACACATACTCATATAGAATTGAAATAGATTTATACGTAGTGGTTTTACTCGTATATAATTGAAACAATATTTATATGTAGCAACTTTCGTTTGTATGGAATTACAAACACTTATATTCATAGTATATGAGACTTATAGGTATATACTTATTTGGTAAGTAAACTTTTATACCTAGGATATATATAGTAAACGTTGGAGAGTCAAAATTATACTTTCAAAACTATACTTTTGAACTTGGAAAATGTATTATTTTTATATGGAGTTAAAACCTATGAACTTACCAACTTTATGTTGACGTATTTTTAAATTGCATGTGTTTTCAGGAAGTTGATAACTATGATACGAGAAATGACGTTACACTGCCCGGTGTTTCCTCCGACGGCCGGGGTGTGACAGATTGGTATCACAGCTATTAACTAGTGTGAATTAGTACTTTCTTAAGAAAGCACGACTATAGTTTAGGGCTTACTCTGTTAGGTTTAGGTATATCCCTTAATCTACCAATAAAAAGTATTATTAAATCATACTAATAAAGGACTACTTACGGGAGCACTGACAGGATAGACACGTTGATTAGATTGCTGGATTTCAGAACGGTTATATGCTAAAATGATTCTGCCCACCGACTGTCCTGACTGGCCGGTTCCTTATCAGCTAGACCTGAAGTAACAAACAATAATTAATAATAGTCGTGAATACAACAAACACAAAGATATAGAGTTATGTATGAACTCAATCCCTCGATGAGAACACATGTATATAAACCAAAAATATAGAAAACCCAAACCCTCGATAAGAATTCAACGTAATGTTTTAGGTCAAAGCTCCTTAGTCGAGTTTTATTGTACATGGGACGAACCACAACTAAACGTAGACTGATTACCTATGTTTAATTTTGGTCAGACCAATGCACAACTAAACTTGGATATGGTGGTTGATAGACTAAAACACCTGAAGATTCTAGAAGATTAAAGATAGATCTTAGATGAGGATACCTTCAACTCGGAGTACAAGAAGACGATGTTCCGAAAACAACATTTAGGACTCGGTATGGTCAATCTAAGTTCCTAGTTAAGCCTTTGGATTGACCAACGATCCAACAATGTTCCAGGACCTCATGAATAGTGTTTGCAAACCTTACTTGGATAAATTTGTGATAGTAGTTATCGATGATATATTGATATATTCATAAACTGAGGAAGAACATGGTCAACACTTGCAAATAATCTTGGAACTACTAAGAAAAGAAAAGTTGTACGCCAAATTCTCCGAATGTGAATTTTGGATTAGAGAAGTACAATTTTTAGAACATGTAGTTAGTAACAAAAGGATTCATGTCCAACCCTCCAAGATTGAAGCAATTAAGAATTGGAAGCACCAAAGACGCCAATAGAAGTGCGTCAATTCTTAGGACTTTTTTGGCTATTACTGTAAATTCATAGAGAATTTCTCCAAAATAGCCAATCCGCTTACAACACTAACCTAGAAGGATACGAAGTTCAACTGGGAAGACAAACAAGAAGCTGATTTTCAGAAACTGAAGAAAATGTTGTGTAGTGCAGCAATCCTATCCCTTCTAGAGGGGACAGAAGATTTCATCGTATACTGCGACGCCTCAAATCAAGGATTGCGAAGTGTGTTGATGCAAAGAGGAAAGGTTATCGCCTACACATCATGACAACTTAAGGTGCATGAGAATAATTACACTACCCATGATCTTGAATTGGGAGCTGTAATTTTTGCACTAAAAATTTGGAGACATTATACAGTACTAAGTGTACTATTTTTACCAACCACAAGAGTCTCCAGTACATCTTCGACTAAAAAGACCTTAATATGAGACAACGAAGGTGGGTCGAATTATTGAATGACTACAAAGGTGAGATTCATTATCGTCCCAAAAAGGCAAATGTGGTAGCAGATGCCTTGAGCCGGAAATAATATATTAAACCCCGTCAGGTATGAGCATTAACCATAAATATCCATTCTAACTTTACCACACATATTAGAGAAGCTCAACTTGAGGCTCTAAAAGAAGAAAACATCAAGAAAAAAGCTTTGCGAGGAATGGAAAAGCAACTTATACAAAAAGATGACAGAACGCGACACTTTATCAACCGAATTTGGACGCCTAAGTTCGGTGGAGTCAGGGACTTGGTCTTAGAAGCAGCCCACAAGTCTAGGTATTACGTGCATCTAGGCTCTGACAAAATTTACTTAGATTTAAAAGTACATTATTTGTTGCCAAACTTGAAGGCTGAAATTGCTACTTATGTGAGCAAATGCTTGACTGGTTCTAGAGTAAAGGCAGAACATCAAAAGCCTTCAGGTTTACTTCAACAACCGGAAATACCTGAATAGAAATGGGAGCAGATATCAATGGAATTCATCACTAAGTTACCTAAAAATCCTAATGGGTTCGACACTATTTGGGTAATAGTCGATAGATTGACTAAGTCCGCCCATTTCTTACCAATTAAGGAGAACGACAAGATGCTGACTAGAGTTTATCTTAAGGAAATTGTCAGATTGCATGGAGTTCCAAATTCTATTATTTCTGACCGAGATAGTAGATTCAGTTCACGATTTTGGCAATCTCTACAAAAATCCTTAGGAACACGTCTAGATATGAGCACAACTTACCATCCACAAACTAATGGTCAGAGTGAGGGAACCATTCAGACTTTAGAAGATATGCTCTGAGCCTGTGTTATTGACTTTGTAAATGCATGGGATACTCATTTACCATTAATTGAGTTCTCCTACAACAATAGTCATCACACCAACATCAAGGTTGCACCGTTTGAGGCTCTTTATGGACGAAAATGTCGTTCCCCAATATGTTGGACAGATGTTGGAGATACGCAGATGACCAGAGAACGTACAGGAAATACCTTACGTACTGGACCAGAAATAATCCACGAGACAACTGAAAAGATAGTGCAAATTAAGGATCGATTAAAGGCAACACGTGATCGTCAAAAGAGCTATGTTGACATAATACGTAAGCCTTTAGAATTCCAAGTTTGAGATACAGTAATGTTGAAGGTCTCTCCTTAGAAAGCCTTAAATCGATTTAGGAAATGAAGCAAACTAAACCCACAGTATATAGGACCTTTTTCTGACAAGAATTAGTTTTGTCGCATACCAACTCAAGTTACCTCAACAACTAAGTAATGTGCACGATGTTTTTCACGTATCAAATCTCAAAAGGTGTCTTTTGGATGACACTCTCGTTATACCTCTCAACGAGATACAAGTCAATAACAAACTCAACTTTGTAGAAGAACCTGTCGAAATCATGGATCGATAAACCAAACGATTAAAACAAAGTCGTATTCCCATAGTGGAAGCTCGATGGAACTCTTTACGAGGACCTGAATATACTTGGGAATGTGAATATCAGATGAAAAAAATACCCCCAACTATTTAACAAAACCCCATCCAAAAGATAAATTTCGGGACGAAATTATTCTAACGGGGGGAGAATGTAACACCAGTCAAAATAGGTCAAAAACAATCACATGTGATTATGGCAATCATGTAATGTGACTTTGTTAAACTAGTAAAGTGACAAACTTTCTATGTAATTCATGATAAAGAATGAACTTTCATACATAATTTATGATACAACTCAATGTATATGATGGGTTTTAGCCTTATGAACATTCCTATGTGCACATACAAACCCTAATGCTTGGATCTAGGTTTCTCTAATTGAACATGCATTGAATCCAAGACTTCTAATGACAATTCTAGTATAATAACATAAGAAATCATATTTAGATGATTACCTTGAATCACTTGCTTGAGTCTTCTTATCCTTGGCGCTTTAGAGTCACAAGTGTCACTCCTCTAATGGCTTACAAACACCAACTTAGCCAAAGGATGATTAGAGAGAGAGGGGAGGGAGCTAGAAATCGGCCAAGGTTCTTCCAAAGGCAAGAGTGCCGATTTCATCAACCCCTTGGGTCTATTTATACTTGTAAGGCTCCTAGAGTTTCACCCTTAAAACCCTAAATGGATAACTTAGGCCCTAAGCAATCCAATACCCTAATGATAACCCTTGGACGATTTTAAGGTCTATCCAAAGCCCTCAAAACCGTCCCCTTTTATCCTTAAGGGATCATAGCCCAAAATACAACTATCATTCAATTGACAGTTTATTCCCCTTTATTCAATTAATCTCTTTAAGTCACCAAATTAATTCCTAATTAATTTATTACTTATATTAATCAAATAATAATATTATTATTCCTTAAATTATTCTCATAATATATTAATAATATTTCTTCTCTCATTATAAATCATCCTGTCAAGTTGCTATGGTGAAGGCAACCCAAAAGGACCATGCACAACCGGGTCAAATACTTGCCTAATATAGTTGCAGCCTTAGACACTATTCCAACAGTATACGTCCACACGAATCCAAAAATATAAAAAACGTCTAAATCTGACTTCGTGTGAAGAAGTTATGATAAACCATAACGCTATAATGCCTTATAACAAGAGGGATTTAAAATAGACTTAGAATTTGCTATTGGAGTCTAAAGGAAAGTCGTAGTACTCGGAATTACCTACGCGTGCATATAAAGAACGCCGAAAACGGAGTTCGTATGCAAAAGTCATGGCCTTCCGAAGATGCAGCTGTCAGAAACCCTAATTTGACTGAACTCACGACGTGAGCATCAAAAATTCACGACGTGAGGAGTCAACAGACACTAATCGGAGCTACAAAACACTTGTTAAGGCTATGGGATGACTCATGGAAGTTCACGACGTGAACCTATCATGTTCACGACGTGAATGGCCCCAAAACACCCTATAAATAGCGATCAAAGCTCATTCAATCCTTACACCTTCTTCTTTCATTCTCTCTCGTTTCCGAAGGCTGTTTTCCCTTCTCAAGCCTGACAACGACCAGCCTCTGACTGTTTAGATTCTATAATCACGCTACTAAGGTGAGTTTCACGGCCCCACTTTCTAATATTTTCGGGGTAAAACGCATGCTAAATATTGTATACACGATAATATTATGTCTATATGATAGTGTATTGATATCAACATAGACATTTATATTAACCAGGATGTAGTTGTTCCAAATATAATATATTGAATATATACAACTATTAACAGCTTATTAGTATGTTATTATAAAAATGTAGATCTTGAGTTATACTTATGATTCTATATATATTTCGTGTGCGATATAGTTCTGAAGTGGTATTTGGAAGTACTATATATAAAGTATGTTGTTATTATTTATTTTATGTCAAGATAAAACTTGATATGCTATATGTTGTTATTGTTAGTTTTATGACAAGATAAAACTTGGTATGTTATATGTTGTTGTTGTTATTGGTTTTATGTCAAGATAAAACCTGGTTTTACTTCAAGTTATAGCTATTATATTGCCTAAATGTTATGAAATTAGGAGTAATGTTTAGAAGCATAGTCTAGTAACTTAGGGTTTTAGACATGAAAATGCTTTTGTTGTTAGGACTATAGAACGTCGTCAAAGTCTACATGAGCTACCTCATTCATCAACTAAGATTGGGTATCTTAGTGGAAGTCCTCTGACCTGTAACCGTTAATCCCGTGTGAGCGAGGAAGTTGTGTATGAATAAGATACGGGTTGACGACCCCACTCGTGGTTGGTAATTACAACCCAAGACAAGCTAGTGACGATTCGTTCCTTTTATTTTTATTCTGGCATTGATGAAGCGCGCGGTGTTATTTCTCATGGTAAATCATTAGTGTATTGTTTCTTATGGTAAATCATGAGTGTATTTTTTTTCAGAGGTTTTGTTGTCAAGCACTGGTTACAGACTCATGGTAGCAATTTGTTAGAAACATTATACTTCGTCGCTATACAAGTATTAATGTTAAGTATAAGTTTCCCCTACTTATACCCTAGGTACTACTTATATTAAGTAGATAATTATACCTAGCACACATACTCGTATAGAATTGAAATAGATTTATACGTAGTGGTTTTACTCGTATATAATTGAAACAATATTTATATGTAGCAACTTTCGTTTGTATGGAATTACAAACACTTATATTCATGGTATATGAGACTTATAGGTATATACTTATTTGGTAAGTAAACTTTTATACCTAGGATATATATAGTAAACGTTGGAGAGTCAAAATTATACTTTCAAAACTATACCTTTGAACTTGGAAAATGTATTATTTTTATATGGAGTCAAAACCTGTGAACTCACCAACTTTATGTTGACGTATTTTTAAATTGCATGTGTATTCAGGAAGTTGATAACTATGATATGAGAAATGACATTACACTGCCCGGTGTTTCCGCCGACGGCCGGGGTGTGACAAAATTAGCCAACGGTGTCTAAATGAAAGTTGTAGAGTATAATCTCACCTATGCGTTGATATAAAGAATATCAAAAACGGAGCTCGTATGCAAATGATATTAATTTTTGAAGTTTTCAAATAAAATAAATAAAAAATCCAAGACTTATCCAAAGGGTACGCCCAACGTACTAGAACCGACGAACACGTATCATGCATTCTTGACACGTCCGGGGCTCGGGTTCCGATTAGACGACACCTCACAGGTACGCCCCGTGTATGAGGGGTATGCTCTGCGTAGAGGAACGCCATGCAGTACGCCCAGTGTACCGAGGAACTACGCACCGCATAGTAAGCTGCTTCGGACCCTATATATAAACGATGCGAAGGCTGCCGTATTTTGTTTACAAAATCTCTCATTTTACACCCTCTACTCTCTCTAAATTTACCCTAACACCCCCCGAAGTCCCGGTATCATCCCCGACACCCGAATCAAGTCCTGACGCTCTGAAGTTCCCGAGAAAATCATATTTTCAAGTCGAAACACTGCCCGAGTAAGGCCTGATTTTCAACTAAAATCCCCGGTTTCATCAAAGAATGTCGTTTTTAGAGGCAAAGTGCTGCCCAAATTAATACTTTAACCCCCAGTTATTTCACGGTAAGTTCAATATAGGGACAATTGTATGTTATGTGTTATATATTCAATGTACTTTCCTGTGTTATATCGGATTTATGCCTTTGGCCGTGTAGAGCATGACTCGTATAATTTTCTGGTATTGGCTTTGTGCCTTTGGCCATATAGAGCATGACTCGTATAGCTTCTGGTATTGGCGTAGGGCTATGTAGGGCTAAAAGCGTGTATATTCTAGCAAAATGATAATCTGAAATTGTATTTTTTGTGCCATTTGGGCTGCAGTTTTATTGATATATATCTAGTTGAAATTGATTGTTGGTTGATATGGAAAGTTTGTCATATGATACACATATGCCTTTGTTGTTCTTTGTCTCTCTTTGCTTCTGTCATATTGATATGTATATGGCATAGCGTTATATTGTAATTGTTATTGGACTCACTAAGTGTCACCCGCTTATCCCTCTCAATGTTTAAACTATTGCAGGTGATAAAAGAACTCCTCTCCGTTTTTAGCAGAGGCAACTCCTCATAGTTGTTTGTTTTGCTAAGACCATATACTAGAGTCAGGGACAATCATTATCAAAAAAGACTTGAAGGTACTCATATATGACAAGGAAGGTCGTCAAACTAATAAAACAAAAAAAATGTCGTCTGTAATAAGGATGAGTGTGATTCCAAATCCGGACAGTTAGAACCGGACCCAAAAAATTCGGGAACCGGCTAACGAGATTTTGTAGAACTGAAAACCGGACCAGTATATAGAACTGGTTTCGGTTCGATTCCAGGTAAGGTACCGGGTAAAGTGGTTCTAGAACCGAAAAACCCAAAAACATTAAAGTGGGTCGGGTGGAACCAGGTGAAGTGGGTCTAGAACTAGAATACCCGAGAAATCCAGAATTTTTTGGTAATTACTTAGTGGCTGAACTTCGAAAATTTTCTACTTTGATATCCCAACTTTGAGAGACTGTAAGCCATTGAATATTAAACCAAAAATGACAAAATTATAGTCTAATATCATGTACAAACTCTAAACTACCCGTTGAAAAAACCTTATGATAATCCGTTTTCAAACAAATTAGATATGCATTTTTAGAATTTCACAAAATATAAAAATAAAGGTGAAAAACAGAAAATTCATAGCATTGATATCCTGACTTTGGGGGACCATAAGTCAATGAATATGAAACCAAAAAAAAAACTTTAAACTACACGTTGCAAAAAACCTGATGATAATCCGACTTTAAACGAATTAGATCTGCATTTTTAAAATTTCACAAGATATAAAATAAAGTTGAAAAACAGAAAATTCACAGCTTTGATATTCCGATTTGGGGGACTGTAAGTCAATTAATATGAAACCAAAAATAACAAAATTATACTCTAAAATAATGTACAAAATTTAAACTACACGTTGCAAAAAATCTCATGATAATCCGACTTCAAACGAATTAGATATGCATTTTTAAAATTTTACAATATATAAAAATAATGCTGAAAAATAGAAAATTCACAGCTTTGATATCCTAACTTTGGGAGACTATAAGTCAATGAATATGAAACGAAAAATGACAAAATATAGTCTAAAATCATTTACAAACTCTAGCCTACACTTTGGAAAAAATCACATGCTATTCGGACTTCAAAAGAATTAGATATGTGCGTTTTAAAACATTCACATAATACAAAAAAAAAATCTGAAAAAACAAAATGTCCAGCTTTGATATCCTGACTTTGAGGGAATGTAAGTCAATGAATATTAACTTAAAATTGAAAAAATTATAGTATAAAATCATGTACAAACTATAAACTACACTCATGTCAATTCGACTTCAAAAGAATGAGATACGAATGTTTTAAACTTTTCATAGAAACCGGTTCCGGCCCCTAAAACTGGTTCCGGTTCGTAACACGGTTCCGGTTCTTAAACTTGGTTTACCCGGACCCGAAGGACCCGAAACCTGGATTACCCAGAACCCGGATAAATCCATTCTTTATACCCGGGACCCGGACTGGTTCTACATATTCCAGTTCTAACGGTTTCGGTTCCGGCCCGATTCCGGTTCCGGTTCGGTTTTCTGGTTCTAAATCTCATCCCTAGTCTATAAAGAGGTCCTTTATGTTACTTTATATTATTTTTTTATTGTGTCGGCTTTTTATACTTAACTAGATTATGACTTGCGTTAAATGCGGGGAACATAAATTAAATACATATCACATTAATAGGTGGCTTTGTCTTAGGTTGAATTTTAATAAAAAAAAATGTTAGTTAGATTCATTTTTAGAGTTTTTGAACCAAACTTAATAGATAAAAATATTTAATATTTATATTAGAGCAATTTGGTTTTTTAATACAGTAATTTTTAACATAAATGATCTATGTGATCTTTATTTTATCACAACATAATGCGACTTGATTAAAACATGTTGTGTAGTAGCTTTATGAATTGACTTTATTCGGTGTACCAACCCTCATGGAGGCTCATATGGCTCTTTTCATATTGGTCTTGTAAAACCAAAAACAACAATAAGTTGTTACATGCACCAACAACATTAAATTCTGAAAAGATATTCGATAAACATTACAAATAAAGTGAATTGTCATAACCAAAAACATCAAATTCAGACATTGTAATTTGGTCGATTTCAAAGTTTTTTTCCTTATAAAAATGAAAATATGATTTTTCAGGCTACACCTAATCACACATACATATCTTCCGATCAAATAAATTATTATAAAAAAAACATGTTATGAACAAAAATATAATATTAGTTTCATAATTTGCTAAAGGGTAACACTAATAAATAATAATGAACTTTCACAAATCTTGCATTTTGGTCACTACATCCAACTAACAAATGAAATTTAGCTTAGATGATTTATTCAAGAAGTGCATCCATGACTTCTTGTAGCTGAATTGTAACGACGAGATTTTCAAAACAAAATTTTCATTTTTCAACAACCAAATTTATATATAAAATATTCTCAAAAAGTATTCCGCAATAGTTATCAAATCAAAACATATCCCAAGATCACAAAATCAAATCTCCTCTCTGTGTGTACGGGTTACGCCGGTGCCTTTCCACGGTCCTTGCTAGTACCTGAAACACGTAACACAACAACTGTAAGCATAAATGCTTAGTGAGTTCCCCAAAATACCACATACCACACATACGCCACTCAAGGCTACTATACGACCCTCCGGCCGATGTTTCACAGCGGGACCCTGCAGTCCCATAGCTCATTGGACCCTCTGGTCCGGTCATAGCTGGTTGGGCCCTCTGGCTCGGTCTAGATCGTTGGACCCTCCGGTCCGGTCTATATCGTTGGACCCTCCAGTCCGGCCTATACAATCATATAACATACATATATCACATAGCACATAACTCATTCGTAACACATAATCTCATACATATCACATAGGACCTTTCGGTCAACATATAAATACCACTCTAGGTAATGTATAGTGAGAAGACTCACCTCGGGTAACTCGGTAACTCGAAAATCTCAGACTCCGTGAAAATAGGATCTAGCCTCCGCCTAATCATACGAAATAAACACTCGGCATCAACACATTTCCCAAGGCTAGACCATTCCCTCTCTTAGCACTCTCAGGAGGGTAAAAGACCATTTTACCCCTCTCAAGGCTCAAATACTCTAAAGTTGACCAAACCCTAAACGTTAACAAAAGTCAACCTTCTGGGGTACGCAGCGCGTACCATATCTGTACGCTAAGCGTACCCGACGACTTTACAGAATCGGGGTACGCGGCCCCTTATGCCGCGCGTACTGGGATTACGCCCAGCGTAACTCCCAGCTTTCTCCTCCTCTTCATTCAGGTCTTAATCGGTTAAGACTTGCGACCAAAATCCATATCTGACTTCTCTAACACGACTTAATCCATAAAGTTGGTGACATTAAGCCTTTGCATGACTGTGGAAGTCACAAACACCCAAAACACTCTATTTCCAACCTTAAAAGGTCCATAACTCATGCATGAACAACCTTTAACAACCAAGGCTGGATTTTTATCACATAACAACACTAAATGAGCTATTATGGGACAGATCTCGGCTTCTAAGAGCTCAACCACTCAAAAAACTATGAACTTAGGGACCAAAAACCCTAAAACTTCTCTCTACAAAGTATGAACAGAAAAGATGCAAAGCTTGAAGCTTTTTACCTCAAAATGAAGATTCTTTCATTGCTAAACTCGGATCTAAAAGCTTAAGCTCCAACTCTTCCTCCTGCAAGGCTATCACTTTGCTCCAAATGGCAAAGAACACAATACAAAGCCCTCCTAGACACTCCCTTGCTATAAGAACGAGATTTAGGGTTTTGAAATGTTAAAGCTCTGGAAAAGGTGGCAACAAAAGGGCCTTATGGTTGCTTAAATAAGGAGGGTCAACATATTATGGTTTTTCTTCTGGGCCGGTTACGCCCCGCGTACCTAGCGACCCTTCCTGCTCAAGACACGGACGAGTACGCTGAGCGTACACCGTAGTACGCCCCGCGTACTCGCCAAACATGCACTTCCTTAACAAGGTCCAAATGTGCCCCTTGCTCAAAGATGAAGGTTCATAAGGTATACATGATTTTGGGATGTTACATGAATTTTGGGAAATGTTAAGACCTACTGAGAAAAAAGGTTGGGAGACCACGACCCAACTCGCCGAGTTGGATGAACAACTCGTTGAGTCCCCCTTGGTCTAAATCTATTCAGTCACTTCCAATCGAGTTCAATGCTTCCAAACCATATATCTGGTCCCCTAGGACTAAGTTACCATGTAAAGTTGCCAACTTTACGCTCTTGCATGCTGTCATGAAGCTAGAAACACCAAAACAAAGCTAAATAAGAGGTCTAGGGCATGGTGGAAGGGCCAAGGTTGGATAAACCAGGCAACTTTAAGCCTCATAAGGTCATGAATGCCTAGATCTGAAGTCACAGCTTCATGATACACTCAAATCTCGAAAATGACTTCAATATGGCCCAAAAGTGACAACATACTACTCTAAATGAATATCTAAGTAATATAAAGCCAAGGTATCAACTTTATACCTCAAATTAGTCATAAATATGGCTCAAACTCTGGATCTACTATCTTCCTCTTGATTTCCCAAGCTTCTCCTTCCTTCTCAAGCTTCAAAATCACAAAGAACACACAACAATGGCTCAAAAACACTCAAAGTGGATTAGGGTTTCATGGCTAGGGACTCAATGTTGTAAAATTTGCCGAGTTGGACGATTACTCTTCGAGTACTCGCTACTCGGCCCCTTATTGAGGCGGGTTACAAAATCCCGAGTACTCCTCGATCGACCTCTTACTAAACTGAGCAGTGTTGTAAAACTCAGTCAAATCGGTGATTAATATGCATAGTATACTTAATGATTTATTATTTAACACACACACATGTGATTATTACTACATATATATCTTAAATTTTTCAGTAATTATTCACGAAGTGAGACCATTATGTGTTTTTTAGTTTTTTTGTATTCATATTTATCTAATTTTTTTTATTTATATTTCAATCAACTTATGATTTTGACATATATAATTTCCCTAAAAATATTTCTACATGAATTACCAAATCCGAGTACTCCCCGAGTACTCCCGAGTACTCGCTACTCGGTAGTCAGCTGAACAGGTACCGAGTAACGATTTCTACAACCTTGGCTAGGGTTTGGGGTGATAGAGGTTGCAAATAAGGCCAACCTTTGGAGTTTAAGGTGTTTAAATAGGGTGCAAAACCCTGAAAATTAGGGTTTCACTCTGGCAGCCCTACTCGTCGAGTTGAGGCTCTCAATTCGTCGAGTAGACTTCATGTCCCGCGTCCAAATTTCATCCCTACTCGACGAGTTTGGGGCCTCCAGCTCGTCGATTCCATTTGCAAAAACGAATAATTTGATTTAAATTACATACCAGGATCCATGCGTTACAGTATAATGTTGTTTATGTAACTAAATGAATGAAACTAATATGCTTAAAGTAGATTGATTAATTTTTTTCATGACTTTTCAACAAGAACACAATAATAACATATAATAAGAATAGTAAATGCAAGAAATTGAAGAAGAATAAGGAGAACAGAGTGAAGTAAGAGCTTGGGAAAAAAAAGAACTGGAGAAGAAGATTGCTCAAGAAGAACACTATACATCATAGGACGCAATCCAAAATTGTAAGAATAACCACTTCAGTGTAATTGCATATATATAGGGTGTTTATGAATAAGGAAATCATTATCTTCAAAAAAAAATTGGGATCCTAAGATATCATCTTGGAGATTTTCGGCTATTCATCTGGAAAAAAAAAGATATCAACTATATTAATTCAAAACTTCAAATTAATTGATTTTCTTATTTAATCAATTTTAAAATTCAAATAGTTCTCTCAAATTGATTTATTTTATGTGGGATATAGTAGGAGATAAATTATTAATAATATTGACTTTAATTTTGACTCTTAAATACTTTGCTGATTTAATGAGATTAGATTAGATTTTATATGTTAATAACTTAATTATTGATATGCTTAATAAATAAAAAATATAATATAAACGAGTTTGAATTTGGAAATTAAAAACTATAAATAAAGGAATTAAATTATGAACAATATTAATTAGAGAAATTGATATCATGTATATAAATAGAATGATATGTTTCAATTGATAAAATAATTACTGAAATAAAGATTCTATAATTAAATGTAACTGTATTTGAATTTTATTTGGGAAGATGATGTCAAGGGTCCTAATTATTTCATTGATAAATTAAAGGTTCTCTTTTAATAATATTAATACCAGGACCCTTGATGTAAATTAAAGGGTTACAGAAATTTCCGTAAATTAAAGGTCCTGGTA
Organism: Lactuca sativa; assembly: GCF_002870075.4. Lineage (NCBI taxonomy): Eukaryota > Viridiplantae > Streptophyta > Magnoliopsida > Asterales > Asteraceae > Lactuca > Lactuca sativa. The sequence continues at coordinate 317,203,461 of NC_056630.2, forward strand.
TCAATTTCTGGTATGTAAATTAAAGGTTCTGATATAACGCATTAAATCAAGGGTCCTGGTATCAATTTCTATAAATTAAAGGTCCTGATTTTCCAATGAAGTATAATTTTGTTTCTTTTAATAATATTGATACCAGGATTAAACAACAATCAAAGGTCCTAATTACTTCATTGGTAAATTAAAGGTTTTCTTTTAATAATATTTAGAGATATGTATCTGTGTATAGGTTCCTCACATTTTACGTGGGTCATAATCTAGTTTATTTATTAAAAGAAATAGATTATTGTTATATTTTACCTAACGAGTAAATATATAATGGAAATACTTACCTAAAAACGTATTAAAAATTACGTTAAGTGTATTCCTAATGTATACTAGACATAAAGTTATTTTATTCCAAAAATAGATTAATATCTTTTTGTTATTTAAAACAGTAACTTATCTATATGATATTGGATATAAAGGTTTATCAACCAAAACACATACAAATTAAAAAATAATAATATAATAATAATAGTAATAATAAAAAATAGAATATTGATATGTACCCGACATATATGTCGTGCAGATTTTGCCACATCTACCATACCTCCTCTTTGCTCTAAAGATGGTCCAATGCTTGGATTCCTTATACCATGCTTGTAATATTGGTATTCCTCTTTGCTTGAAAGCAATACTATGATCGTAATTCCATTAGAATAGGATTCCATGGAATCCCCAATTGTCATGGGATCATGTGCTGAACTCCTCCTTTGGTTATTCCAAACTAATTTGCCCTTAAAAAATTCATATTCTTTCTCTTGGTTAAAGTCAACTTTTGCTGTGGAAATTTTCATATAATTTTTAAAAGTTTACATATTTCTTGCATTGGTCATTCTTAGAAATAAACTAGTAAATGGTCTAATTATTTTTTAATCTAGACATTTTTTCTTGATTTCACCTTGTTTTAATAATAATTATGTCTTATCAACGTAGTATATATTTGTTTAATAATAACAAACAGCGTCTTAATTAATAATGTTTCATCGGTTAATTGTTACTTAGTAAACCAAATAATTATAAGTTTAGATTACACATTTATAAGTTGTGACTAAGTTAAACAAAAATCATTTATTATTTTTAAGTGTTTCAACATATTTGTCTTAATGCCAAAGAGGTGATAATCCATCAATGAAAACTCATCTTCAAACTGATTGTGGTTACTTTCCTCTAATTTGCCATACATTTGATCATAAAAGATTAAACAATTACTATGTGATTTTATAATAGAAAACTGTACATTTTATAATACAAAATAAAGAAGTTAATTATTGAACAACCAACAGAAGTTGGGGAAATGTCATGTGTGAGCTATTGGCAACTATGCCACATGAACTTTGATCATTTCTTCATATATGATTATTTTTCTTCTATTATTACTTTTGACCATTTCTTGATTATTATTTTTTTATTTGTTGTGGTTTATAAGGCAAGATCCCAAGGCGTTTAATCCCCTTTTTAAATTTACTTTTTCCAGATTTTATTAGATCACAAAACCATTTTTCTTCTTTTATTATTTTGTAAAAAGCGATACACTTAGTCTAGCATAATGCTAACTTAAAGTTAATAAACATTATAATAATTACTAATACATAAAATTATTTGTTGAAAATGACTCAATAGATTAATCTCACCAAGTTATTTTTCAAAAAAAACCCAAAAAATCAATAAATGCCAAATAGTCATGCTTTTTTTTTTTTTCTGCAGAACACCACCTGCAAAAATCGTATTTTTTTGTCCAACTTTAAAATTGTTATTACTATATTTATACATTTATAGGTACTATTTTAATATATTTTAAGATATAATTTGGTTAATTGCAAAGATATTTGGTACTTATGATGTTTAAATTGTATTTTGCAACCAAAAGTGGACATTCTCGAAGAAAATGATTGAAACAGACAAAAGTTGGATACTTGGAGGATTGGAGCTGAAAAAGATACAAAAAGATGTTGTTGGACAGCTTGACTATTCGATAGTATTTTGACCATATCTCATGACTCGTAACTCCGATTGACGAGATTCAAAATGATCTGAAAACTAGACAAAATTTAGGACGACTTTCGTTTGTGTGCCAAATGCTAATTCCTAGTTCTCACGACGTAAGGAGTATAATCTCATGACGTGAGACACGATTTTTGGAAACTATATATATATATATATATATATATATATATATATATATATATATATATATATATATATATATATATATATATATATATATATATATATATATCCCTTTGCTCATTCGACTTAGTGGGTTGGAGTAGACATATTTTGGAGAGATAACCGAGTTTTGAGGTCAGAAAAATGAGAAAAACATCCTTTAGAAGAAGTGATTGTTTGAAGATCGAGAATTTGAAGATTAAAACACTACATTCGGTTTGCATTAATTTAATCATGTCCGTTTCTTTTGAATTTGTGTTTGATTTCAGTTATGAGTAACTAAAGTAGTTTACTTTCGTTTAGCTAGATGAAACCTTGAATCTATGGTTTAGTTTACTATTTATTGGATTTTATAAAGTTGGATTTATGCTTGTGTTTGATTATCGTTACCTAGCATATTAAAGTTTGTGACTTTGTTGCTTAAATTCAAGTTTAGTGTAGCTTAGTGACCATTAAATTACATTAACTTGTTTACCTAGTAATTCAGTGACTATTAAATTCAGTGTTGTAAAACTCGTCGAGTTGGCCGATTACTCATCTGAGTACTCGCTAGTCGGCCCCTTACCGAGGCAAGTTACATAATTCGAGTACTCCCCGATCAGCCCCTTATTGAAGCGACCAGTGGTTTAAAACTCTGCCAACTCAGTGATTAATATGTATAATATACTTAATGATTTATTATTTAACACATACATGTGATTATTACTACAACTTATTTATAATATATCTAGAATTCTCAGTAATTATTCACGAAGTGAGACCATTGTAGTGTTTTTTAGTTTTTGTGTATGCAAATGTATCTAATTTGTTATAGATTTCAATCAACTTATGTTTTTAACTTATGATTTTGTCACACCCCAAAATCGGAACGACGGAAACGTTCTGGGTGGTGGACGTCATGTTTAGTATCACAAGACATGCATCATAGTAATCAAAGTAACGAACAACCATTTCATTAGAAAGAAAGTGTTTACAAAGTATGTGGTTCACATAACATAGAGGACAAAATAAATAACAAAACAAGAAGTGAAGCTATACTGCTCCATCTTCTGAATTTCAGTGCGCATACCTGTCTACTGGTCTCCTGAGAATACAAGTTATTTTGAAAGCATAGATCACATTTAAGCTGGTGAGTTCATAATATTTTAGTGATGTAAGAAGTTGTAAGAAAGTTGTAGTAAGTAGTAAGTTCTGTTTAGAAAAGTTCGCCTGTTTCTCCCGAAAATCCTATATTTCCTGCTTTGATGAAAGATAAGTAAAAATAACTCTACAATCCTTTCTATGAGTACTAAATGGATACAAGTTATATAAAACCCAAAGTAAACAAAAAATCGATTGTGTGTATCTGCCCTAAGCCTACAACCAAACAAGGAACACGAAGTAAGGTGGAAAGCACACATCCCATTGTTTGTTAGATCATCGTTGTATATAACCCTAACGTATTCACTTGGTACTCATAGAGTTAACTGTAATAGTTCCTTTATATTTGATGAAAAGATTCTTTAAGAAAACCCTTATTTTATGTAGTAAAAATGGTAACCACGGTGGTTCCTTCTATAATCACTTAGGTGTTGTTTGTTTTTCTGAAGAAAAAATTCATAAAGTCTGCAGACCACTTCTCCAAACCTCTGCAGCAGAAGAGGTGGACCAAACGGCTGCAGACTGTAATAAGAAGCGTGTTTGTTTTTGTTAACATCTGCAGACTGCTGCAGACATTAAAAAACTGAAATAAACTAATTTAATAAACTGAAAATGGTTTTTAAACACAGAATAATAACTTAATGATATTTCAACATAATAATAACTTAAATTGATGACATCTCAACAACAATGCACCATGAATACAAAAAACATATAGGTTTATGATTTCAGCAAAGATTTTAGCATATTCAACAAACATTTAAGCAAAATTTATGATATTTCATCATATATTTGTGACTTTTATGCAATAAACTATGACTATTATACTTGAAAAACAAACAATATACAACAACAATAACAATTCAGCAACATGACTGCATCAAAAACATCATCTTCAACAAAGAAAAAAACAAGAAAAAACATATAACAACATCAACAATTCAACAACATATATGCAGAAAAAAAGGAAATCAGCACCAATTTATGATTACAAACGATTTCTATTGCCAATTTCCAGAAAGAAAAAAAAACGAATTCAACTGACTTCACATGCAATTCACCTAATCTGATCTTTTATGGACTAAAAGAGGTACAAATGAAATCAATTTTTTATTACAAACGAAATCAATTTTTGATTACAAATGAAATCAACTGCCAATTTCCAAAATCAATAGAAAAACAGAAAAAAAAACATACCTGTGATAGGACTAGGCCGACGAAGAAGGAAGATATTCTACAGTGGAAGTCGCCGGCGATCAGGTGGGGCGAGGCAAGGTGTGGCGACAACAGGCGGTGGGGTTGCGATCTTGGAAGGATGTCGATGGAGCTTCGTTGGGAAGAAGATGTTTATGAATGATGCGATGTGTTTTTTTTGGGTTGAATTCTTTTTAGGTTTAGGTTTGAAGGAGTGGGAAGAGGTACAAAAAGTGCTTCCCCAAGAAGCACAAGGGCTGAGGTTTTAAGCCCCGAAGACTTCCGAAAAACAAACTGCTACGGGACAAAAAGTGTTGCGTGTGTGGTGCGCCGCGCAACAATAAGAGTTTTGAAGAGGTTTTTATAAAAAAAAAAAACAAACAGCACCTTAGTTTATACAAGCTATATATAATCTAATATCGAATAGATAGTTAATTCTGTGAATCTGCCCTAAGCCCACAACCAAACAAGGAACAGGAAATGAGGCGGAAAGCACACATCCAACTACCTATCGGGTATAAATTATATATAACCCTAATGTATTATAGAGTTAACCACCTAAGGTCCTTTAAGTTTATACTGGTTTAATAAAATGGATTAAAACCTTTACTGGTAAGATTCTAGTTTTGTATAACAAATCTTCTAATTGAAAAGTATGTTTTGTACTAGAAAACGGTGCATTGAATTAGTGTCCTATGACATAGCCCATACCTGGTACCCCTTATGATTACTTGGTGTATATGTAACATATATGTAGCTAATATCAGATAGATAGTAGGTTGGGTGAATCTGCTCTAACCCCACAAACAAACAAGGAACAGGAAATGAAGCGGAAAGCATACATCCTACTACTTGTCGGATCCGATTAATATATATCCCTGATGTATCCACTAAGGAATCATAAAATTAGCATTATAGGCCCCCCTTCTACTGAATGTACTAGACTCGACTGTTCTGTTTGTCGTTTGTAAAATGTAAGTTTTCCCTAGTTTATAACTATCTTAAATCAAAAATAGTTTTCATTAACTTTCAAGTGGAACTGTCACAATATGAAAGTAATGGGAAAATGTAACTTTCAAGTCGTGTTTGTCCTAGGCCGCGTAAATTCACATTAAAGTTATATGATCATGTATACCCAATTTACTATCACCTTTTGTTTAGAACAATGAGTTAGTGATTATTGATATAATTAGATCCTGTATTGTTCTCCTGCTATAACATTTAGTATGTTCTTTCTGTTATAGTATGTTAGTATGTTCCTTCTGTTATCATGTATTGTATCTTCCTGCCTGTTTCTCTTTATAGTATGTTCTAGCATCTAGGATGAACTGAAACCCCTAAACTATACCTACCATAGTTTACTAGCATGTTTACTTGAACTGTTATTGAAAAGACTCATTTATCTACTAAGTTATGACTATACTTTAAAAATGGAGTTTTATAAACTATAAATTAACATAACTTAAAAGAGTTTTTGAAATGTTTTGATCACTTATAAAAGACATAAGTAATCTTTTGAAAGATGTTAACAAACATTTACACAATTATCATTGTGTTCAACTAGTATCCCTCCCCCCCCCCCCCTAAAAGCCTTTAAAACAGTTTAAAAGATTGTTTATAGGGGTATGAACTCACCTTATGTGGGTGATTCAAACGAATATGCGCGTAAGGATGAGAAGTTCCATAATGAAGTCCCGAGACACAAACGAGTCCTAAATGACATATATTGGCATATATTGGCATGAATATAGTGTTTAGAAGCAACCACATGCAAGAAAACACCTTTAGGGACTAGGAAGCACTTGGACCAAGTGTTTAGAATCACATGTGATTACTCTAAGGGATGTTTAAGGCCACTAAAAGGTGTTTACGGCCATGGGTTTATGGACATCGAGTTTACAGTCGTAAACTCATGGTAGAAGTTGCACAAAAGGGTGATTGAATGATAGGGAAGCTTTTGGGACTATGGCTTCAACAAGAGGATAAGAAAAACAAACACTTCAGAAGGCTTTTGAGGTGTTTACGGCCACACCAAGAGTGTATGGCCGTAAACTCTCTAAATGGTGTAATTTGGTCTTAAATCAAAGGGGTTCAAGAGTTCTTTATGGACAAAAAGTGTCTAGAAGTATTTAAGGCTCATGTTAAGACCAAAACAAGGGTTTACGACCATAACCAAGAGTTTATGGCCGTAAACTCTTGAAGTTGTTGAGATTTATGATGTTTCAAGACTATGATCTAGTGTTTGACATGCTTAACTAGATGATAGATGGAATACTCACACTTTTGAGGACCTTTGAGGAGTTTTCGGCCACCAAGAACAAGTGTGTGTTCTTGGTGTTCTTGGTGAAAGTTGAAGATCTAGACATATGAAGATTTCCATGGATGAAACCATAGGGTGATTCATGAGTAAGAAGGATAATCAACAACTAGAGGGAAGAATAACTTACATTTTGATGATCGGGAATGAAAATATCGATGATACTTGAGAGAAAAGTCAAGTGTTCTTGAGGTGAAAGTGTAAGAATGAAGGAAAAGTGAAAGGAAGGATACTTATGGGGGAGTTTACGGAAAGCCTTGAGTTTACGGCCGTAAACTCATGTGTCATGGTCGTGAACTCCTTTTTGTGGGGCTTAGGCTTGAATGTTGCATAGTGACACTAGCAGGTACATTCTAACACTCATTCCTTAAGTGTAATAGGTTAAAAACTCCTTAGAATGACCATTAACAAGGCTAGAACTCATTAGAAATGAGTCTGACACCCAGTTGAGTTGAATGGCTGGACTTTACAAGGAAATTTTTTTGGGTTGTCACAGATTTTGACATATATAATTCCCTAAAAATATTTATACATTAATTACCGAATCCGAGTACTCCCCGACTACTCCCGAGTCTCACTACTCGGTAGTTAGCTGAACATGTGCCTAGTAGCGAGTTCTACAACCTGTTGAGTTTTGAGCATTCTAACACTCCTAAGTGTACATGCAACCCTAAATACCTTGGATCTATATTTTCTCTATTATACATGCAAATAAGAACTTCCAAGGTATTATCCTAATCTAGCATACTAAACAATGAGTGTAACAAGATAGAATACATACCTCTCTGATGTAGAAAGTCTTCATGAAGATTGGTTCACACAACACCAAATACACTTGGAATAACTTGAGAAAATTCTACACTCATGAAAAACGGCTAGCCCTTTCTTTTCTCACTCTAGTGACCGATTTTTGTCAAGAATAAGATCTTTATATAGTGCTACAATTAGGGTAAACCCCAATTGTCATGACTTTCCATTTCCTTGGATCCATGGGTTCAAATACACCATGGAGCATCCATGGACCATCCTATGGGTTTTAGCCCAACTTGATTATCCATGGAGCATTAGCCCACTATACAAGTATGGATGATTTACACAATCAACCCATATATTTAATTAGTCTTCTTTTGATCACTTAATTAATCCTAGATTAATTCTTGATCAATACTAATTAAATAATCTTATTATTCTTATTATTAATATACTAGAACTTATAATATATTAATAACCATAAGTGTCTTATTTCTCTCATTATAGTCTATCCAAGTGCATGATGCCATGCAACCCAAATGGACCATGTCGGGTCGGGTCAAGTCTTACCAATTATAGTTATGGACTTAGACATTAATCCAACAGTCTCCCACTTGGATAAGTCTAAAACTAATATTGCGTATGACTTCAGGAACCAACTGGCAATCGTAGCTCTCAAAAGCTTCTGTCGAACTTTGACCTTTTCGATGAACTCTAACCTTTGTCAATGACTTGTCCATTAGATAAGGGATCATATATTGCTCTATTCTAGATATCATATGGACTGAGACATGGATTATAATCATTCTCTCTGTCCATTTGTTGTTTCCCGATTTCCGATTTATGACGACTGACTAATTGAACAAATCAAATCAGTCCTGGCCCGGCCGAGCACTTCCATTTGTCATCATCAAATCATCGAGGGGCCCACAGATATCACTTTTATCCCGAAGGTAAAAGGAATGGATAGACTTCGACTCATATGGCTTGTTCTACTACTCGTTTTTGTGCAATCAATGTACAACCAACTCATAGTAACAACTCATATCTCTAGGTTTGAAGAATATAAGATATTATCGTCTCATGATCACTCGTGATAAAATCCGTGAAGTGATTCCAATGAGCGCGGGTTGAATCCAATAATCAGAACTTATGAGCACTCATGAGTGTTGTAGCCCTTTGTCCAACACCTTAGACCTCTATAAGCCAACCCATGACAGTCTTAATTCATATCTACTTCCAACATATGACCGACTGTGGATTGTTTGAATAACTTAGTCATTCCGGAAGAATAACCTAGTTTATTCGGGAAGTCAAAACATGCAAAGTGAAACACAATAATAATTGAATCCAATATGGTATCAAAACCTATGAACATAAATAAAACACCTTTTATTTATCACCATATGATTACACATTATTCATTGTATACTGTTTCAGCTATCAACTTTATTCTTGAATTTAAAACAATAGTTGTCCCATGCTCCAAGCATATACACTATGTTTTCTAAACACTAGTCATGCCATACACCAAGTATGCATACTATGTTTGTCTATGATCCTTACTTTGTGAACTAGATTAATTGAACATAACTTCAATGATTCTCTTTTCATACTCCCAAATCCTTACTGCAAATGCAAGAATTCCAAATTCATGCCATTTACTGAAATCTGTTAGATTCTAAACTTATATGCATTGAACCTCTTGTAATGATTATGCACAAAGTCAAAAGGACTTGACAACAACCATTACAGACCATTCCAAAGGAGATCAGCTCCTTGGGAACATCCTTCTTGCATTAAGTTTCCTAATCTTAAACAGATTGAAAATTCTAACTTTGAAACATTTCCAGATTCCATTTTGACTATCACTTCTGAACAAGAGTTGCCTCCTTACAGACTATGTCAATATGGTCCTTCCAGAATTATCACTATACTTCCAATTGTCCTTGAGCACCCAATCTTTGGTAAACCTTAGATTGTCCTCGACAACTGTTTAATCCTTTTTAGTCACATCCAGTTCTGAACCTTTTCACTTCTTAATGCCCCAGGCATTAGGAAAAATTTAGAATGGATGAATATAGCACATGTAATCGATCCTATATCCGAAGCATATGGGACACGATTCATGATGTCTCACATAAAGACTAAACCAGTCTTTTGCTATAATATTTCCATTTCAATTTGCCAAGTTCTCATAACTCAGATTATGAAAAGGGATGCCGCAATCATAATAGAATTTTAGAACGCAAATAATGGACCCATATACAGAATTTCCTTATGTTGAGCCATTCCAACATGAAATTCATATATATATATATATATATATATATATATATATATATATATATATATATATATATATATCTTTGACTAAATGATTAAAACCTCACGATCTAAGCTTATAGATTTGAGATGAAGTATAATTTCCTCTCCCTTAATTATAGCAAAACAACTTTTCCCAATTGAAACTTTTGGTTTCTATAATTAACATTGCTAACTTGCAATACTTATCATAATTATCATGCTCCCACTAACATGATGATTATTAGCATAACACTTATGCTCCCACTAGCTTTGACATTTACTCAGAAATCAACTGGACTTCTAGAAATCAATACTTCATTGACTTTCTTACCAAAGTTCAGATTTTTGATACTAGATTGTTTTGATAAAACTTTATCAAAATCATACACCTTCCCTTAGATAGCACACTTGTGTGTCTAAACAATTATGAAGAGGGATGCCGTAATCATAATGGTTAGACCTTTTTGCCATTTCTCACAAGTCCAGATTAGTGTGCCGGTAAACCACACACGCTCCACTAACGACTTTGAGAATGCAAATATCACAATTTCTATCTATCTAAAATCTACTTAGTGAAAGTGTTTCCTCACCATCATTTTCATGAATCGGAGAGAAACCTTATGACACTTAGGTTTAATGGTGTATGTGTTCTTATCCATGTGAATTGTCAAAACCATAGTCACAAGCCAAGGATAATGACAAATCCAAACTCATATGGACTGAACTCAATCTTAATTTCTTGCCACCTGGCAGCTCAAGGGCCTGCCATTGCTTCCAAGTTGTTGTGCAACTAATTGAGAACTCTAAGAACTCATATGAAAAGCCAACTTTAACTGGAATGGGCATAGAATATGTCAACACGATAGGTTATAAACCTCAAGTCGTGTGCTAGTGAAGAACTTCAGGTTTTATTCTTGATTAGTTCTTGAGACTTTCAAGACCTTTAACACTCCCATTGTCCTCTGGACATATAAGACCCCCTTGTCAAACATCCAAGAGATAGTGCGGATTCTAATCAAGACAAACGCTTCACACAATTAGCCTAAGTTGGTCTTTGTTTATATCCAAAACATCACAACTTACCAATTTCAAATGTACAAGAGTAGAAAACTTTTACTCTTACATTTGACAAGTGTTTTAAACCTTCTTTAAGACATGTCACTCAAGTTACAATTTTGGAGTATGACTCTAAGACTTGTATTGGAACGAAGTATGACTCATCTTCTTGATTTAACCACTTCAACAATTCATAGCTCGTCTTCTTTGCTATAACAAAGCACTTAGAGGATGAATTGTGATAAGGTCTCTAAATCATTAAGATGATCATAAAAACTGATACTAAAGTACTCTTCCATCTTTTCAGATTTGAGAAACTTCTATCCTTTTTGATTCTTCTTATTCGCTCTGCCATACATTGGAACCTTTTCCAATGTCTCGGAATTACACTTAAGCTTGTAAGTATAACCATATTTACTGAGCTTTAGTAAACTATGACGATAGTCTTATCAATCTTTTGTGGTGGACTTAATCAGTGCACAAGAATGTGTACTCGATCCCTTAGTCCTTTACTTGACTCAGACATCCATGTGAACGAGTAATTAGTCTTAATTTTTCCAATACTTGAAAGTTCTCATTCATCATGCTATACAACTTGCATGATTCCAAGTTCCGGTCCAATTGAAGCTTGGGTGATGAGAATCTTTCCTTATTTGGTAAATTTAGACAATACCACAAATGAAAGAATCAATTTCATATTTCCACTCTTGCTATTAATGGAATCATATAAGCAACAATTTTTCCTCAAATGCCATTGTAAGGATATTTTAAAATAAATAAAATCAAAAATTTTCTTTTATTTTAAAACTTTGCAGAAAAACTATTCCTTACAATCCATATAAAAACTTGTTATTATCTATTCCTAAGCAATAACTCATAACTCCTAAGAAGTAGCTCAAGAATCCGATCTTCAAGCTACGCGATAGAAATCCATCTACGCGATCAGATTCAGCATATTCTTTCTTTAAGTTTCTTCACTTTTCTTTTGATTCTTAAAACATCAACATGTGACCCAGTCACATCGTGTATCAAGAATCTCATAATAGAAACTTAACAGAGTTAGATACTGGACTTTACCTGAAGTAGAGTCAAACTTATTGACTTTAACATCCTTAGGTAAATTTGGCAGCTTCGCAACCAATGCCCCTTTATTTGGCAATATAAACATATGGACCCTTTGATAATGGTACACGGGACTATCACAGACTTAGCTTTTCTCTTTACCATTTGGTCAACCGAGTTGACTATGGCCAATCCCTTTCCACTGGGAAGAGAGAGCTTTACTAGATATCCAATGTCATCATTGTCAATGTCCATAAAGTTTTAGGAAGTTGATCTTAGCAAATATATAAGATCATTAAGGGTCTTGTCATAGTCTATTTCATAGGTGTCCCAAAGGAACTCACTATGTGACTTAGAATGTGATTGAACCACCAACTTTCTCAAGACTTTGACACCCAACTCTCCCGGCTTGTCAATATGTGACTACATCTCCAGGATGTGATCACACCTAGACCTTGCCTTGCCAATAGGGATTGAGTGACCTTAAACTTTTCAAGAACTTGTGGGTTAGGGAGAATAATTTGAAGAGGTGAAGAAGTATGATATCCATGGGACTTCATCTTCATTAGGAAAGCTTGTTTCAAGAGATTTGGGAAGATCATAAATGTCTAAAGCAGACATCTTTTGGGAGATATTCAAGATAGTTGATCTTAAGTCCTTAATATGACACCCAATATGAAATATTAAGGCTAGGACCCAACAAACTATTTTATAACTTAGAAGAGGTATGTCGTAATCCAAGCTATAAAATATTTGAAGGTAGGTGAATGACGATTCACCAATTTCCACCAAGATAAACGAAATGTATTATTAGGTTTTAATTGGTTTTGAAACTCCTAGATCTTTTGAGATTCATTGAACTGTTCAATGGCATGTTTCAATCTCGAGTGTGCCCTTCAGGTTTTGTGACTGGGATGCCGAGGATCACAAAACAAGGTGTGAAGTAACCATGCAAATTACTTGGTACCCTTAAGTGTTTACCCCTCAATCGATGTGCCGGTTAACCACACACGCTCCATCGATACTATGATAAACATTAAGTTACCCTTTACCTAACTTGTTAAATACGAGTTAGTGTGTCGGTTAACCACACACGCTCCACTAACCGACTTAAACAAAGTGCAAAGAGTAATTTCATGGATTAGCACCTTATTTACATTTTCCTAAGTAACTAAGATTGGGTATTATTAAGAGTTTAGTTACTTAGTATTTGTCATTAATACTTTTAATGAAGGGAGAATTCTAGTCCTGTCAAACCTGTTCGGCTAACGACCCTCCACCAGTCAAGCAAGCGGTGGGTGAGAGTGGACACCCATTAAGTTGCCATTTTATAGGCAACAACCTTATACCCACCTTATAGACCGACTTCGTGAATGAGGCGTACCAGCGGTAAGACTGACTTTACTCTTATACATATATATATATATATATATATATATATATATATATATATATTATTATTATTATTATTATTATTATTATTATTAACTTATAATATTATAAAGTATAAGGGTTGAATTTTAACTCTTTAAAATTCTAAGGGCTAACTTGTAATTAAAGTATTCATAAGTGAAAACTTTTCAAATTCCAAAACTTGAGGGCAAGTTTTGAAACTATTCAAAACTAATTAATTCCATAACTTATGTTTTTAAAGTAGTTTTAATCCAAAAACTCTTCAAGTTCCATAACTTGAGGACAAGTTATGGAAGACTTTAAACTAATAAAAGAATTAACTTTTCTTTATTTTATAACTTATAGAATTAATTAAGGTTACACTTTTTTTAATTTATTATTTAATGAAGAGACTCTTGGTCCTCCATAACTTGAGGACAAATTATGGAGTCATAACACCATTTAATTAGAACTAGACTCTTCATTTTGTAACCTTTGCCAACTTTTATGAGTTTTATGAAACTTAAATGTGACTTTTCATATAACTTGAGGACAAGTTACAAAAACACATTTTAGAATCAACTCTTAGATTAAGTTGGATTGAAAACAACTATTTCACTCAACTTTTCTATTAATCTAAGCAACTCATAAGAACAAGATAATTCAAATCAAACTTTTTCATGTAATTAGTCTAAACCTTAAACTAATACAAAACATGAATCTATTGACAATTATCTTTGGAATTGGATTAGCATGAACATTACCACATCAAAAACAAGTTTATAAGTTCAAAAACATCTTAGGGTAATGTTCCTAGTCCAATTCCAGCCAAAAAAGTCGAATTTATGCTGTCTGGGGGTCCAAATCGTCGAGTGTGCGAACCAACTCGGTGAGTTGGATCGATTTGATCACTTTTTAGGCATGGACTCGCCGAGTCTCCTAATTGACTCGCCGAGTCTGATGATCAGACAGCAACCATTTCGATTTTTTAAGCAGTTTTGCAAGTATAACAAGAAAACAAGCCTAGGCTTTGATACCACTGTTGGGTTATAAGCATTCTAACACTCCTCAGTGTACATGCAACCCTAAATACCTTGGATCTATGTTTTCTCTATTATACATGCAAATAAGAACTTCCAAGGTATTATCCTAATCTACAATACAAAACAATGAGTGTAACAAGATAGAATACATACCTCTCTGATGTAGAAAGTCTTCATGAAGCTTGAGTGCCAAGTGCCCCAAGTGTGACACCTCAAATGGTTCACGCAACACCAAATACAGTTGGAATAACTTGAGAGAATTATACACTCATGGAAAATGGCTAGCCCTTTCTTTTCTCACTCTAGTGACCGATTTTTGTCAAGAATAAGATCTTTATATAGTGCTACAATTAGGGTAAAACCTAATTGTCATGACTTTCCATTTCCTTGGATCCATGGGTTCAAATACACCATGGAGCATCCATGGACCATCCTATGGGTTTTAGCCCAACTTGATTATCCATGGAGCATTAGCACACTATACAAGTATGGATGATTTACACAATCAACCCATATATTTAATTAGTCTTCTTTTGATCACTTAATTAATCCTAGATTAATTCTTGATCAATACTAATTAAATAATCTTATTATTCTTATTATTAATATACTAGAACTTATAATATATTAATAACCATAAGTGTCTTATTTCTCTCATTATAGTCTATCCAAGTGCATGATGCCATGCAACCCAAATGGACCATGCCGGGTCGGGTCAAGTTTTACCAATTATAGTTATGGACTTAGACATTAATCCAACATGATTAAATTGCTTGAGCTAGATGTAAGATCCCAAAATTCGAGGCCAAAAATTTCATTTTTGTTTAGGTGATTTATAAAATGGTTCATAAAAACATTTCCAAGATCATGTCAATATATAAACCCATAATATCCTGTCTCAAACCAAACCATCAGAAATAACAAAATATCCGAGTACAATCCTAGAAAACTCTAAGCGGAAATCATAAGTGTGCCTGTGTGATGCGCTGCTACACCACCGGCTCCTTCCCCTTGGACGAAGAGGTACCTGAAACCAAAACTGAAACTTTAAGCACAAAGCTTAGTGGGTTCCCCATCATACCACATACCATACAATCACATAGCATACATACTACCGGGCAATTTTGGGGCGCCCGTCCTTCCCATGTCAAGTCATTTGGGGGTGCTGACCTACCCATGTCAAGCCATTCTGGGGTGCTGACCTACCCATGTCAAACCATTCTGGGGTGCTAACTTGCCCATGTCAAGCTATTCTGGGGTGCTGACCCACCCATGTCAAGCTATTATGGGGTGCTGACCTACCCTCCGGTCTATCTCAACCAAACTAGGGGACTATTTCACCCCTACTACTAACACATAATATCATATCATAATCATGCTGTCAGACATATCTGGAGTGTCCGACCTACCTATTGGTCCTAACGACCGGATCGGGGACTAGTCCCCTTTTACTGATACTATCTCATATATCCTGGAAACTAACAAACTAGCATACACACATATCTAGCAGTCTAGCATACTCACATGTCCAACAATAACAGACCAGACAATTATCACAAAGATAACCATCCCAACTAACAATTATTAGTGGGTTGGCCTTGGTGCCTTAGATCCACTTCTACTGGAAGGTAACTCACCTCAATGTCGTGTAGTGTCTGAACTGTCCACGACGCGAAGGTCGGCTCTCCTCGACTCCTCATTCCCTACACGACAACCCTCAAGTCATCAAACAGAGCATACAACCCTAACCCGGGTCAATACCAAAACCTGGCAAAGTCAACATTCGTCAAAGTCAACACTTAGTTGACCTGACTCGCCGAGTTGGTCTACCAACTCGTCGAGTCCATACTCCATTAACCCGATCCAACCCCGACTCCACTCGTAGAGTCTAGCAAGAACTTGACGGATTCTCCTTCATTCAAACCATGGGGCCCATCTTCATCCGACTCGCCGAGTTCTTCCTTGAACTCGGCAAGTTCGTCTCCCTCATAAGAATGTGGCCGGTCTACGACTCGTCGAGTTGTATGAACAACTCACTGAGTCCATCTTCAAAGATTCGGAGATTGCCTTGGACTCGCCGAGTCTGCTCATACACTCGTCGACTCCCATGATTCCCAGGTCCCCCTTTTCGCGTCTAAACATCTACGGGACTTTCCTCCTTAACAACTGGTCCATCCACAGAAAGGATTTGTTGGTCCTTACACCGCGAATCGTCGAGTCCCAAGAACAACTCGTCGAGTCCATCCTTGACCAACACTATACAGTCAATTTAAATGGGTCTTAACACACCAAAACCATAGATTTGTCTTCCTAATGTCCATTTTACACGTAAAGTTTCAAACTTGGTACACATGAAAGGGGTCTTTGGCCCAAAAGCCATAAAATATGGCCTCTAAGGTGCATGGGGTGTTCATGGCAACAAAATGAGCACGTTTGTGCCATAAAACCCCTCAATAGACCTGGATCTAAAGCATACACTGACTTTCAACACTAAATCCTGAATACAACCTTTCTAGGGCTTAGAAAGTTAAAGGAAAAGGCGCAAACATCAAGATATATAGATAAAGCTTCAGCTTCATACCTCTAATAAGCTGAAAATTAGCTCCAAACTTTGGATCTTCTTGTTTCCCCTTGGTCTCTCAAGCCCTTTTCCTGTTCTCAAGCTTCACAACCCACCAAAAGCACCAAAATGGCCTTAGAATACACAAAAACGACTACGGTTTTGATATGATGTCTTTTGGGACTATAAGGGACGATGAAGGTTGAGATAAGGTGTTTAAATAGGGTGCAAACCCTTAATTTAGGGTTTTACCCAAACAGCACCTACTCGCCGAGTCAGTCTTCTGACTCGTCGAGTAGGTCACTTAAACTGTCCGCGGATCTCGACTCTACTCGACGAGTTGGGCCTCCAACTCGTCGAGTCCCAGAGAAAACACAAGAAATTCTTGAATTAACTACGTACTAGGAATCAGGTGTTATAAATCTCCCTCACTTATCTTAAACTTCGTCCTCGAAGTCTGCTGCTCGATCCTGAAAAAGCTCGGGGTAATGCTCCCTCATCTCGTCCTCCAGCTCCCAGGTCCATTCTGAGCCCTTTCGGTGCTGCCACTGCACCTTTACCAGCTCCACTCTCTTGTTCCTCAGATCCTTTGACTTCCTATTAAGTATTGCTGTCACAACTGTAAATTTTGAGCCATGTAATCTATATATTCAAGTTAATGTGAATCAAAAGCTTCAATCAAATACATCATGCAAGCACTACAAGTAGTCATCAAACAATTGGAAAACCCTAGAAGTTCTTGTTAAGTCTATTTTAGACTAGAACTTCCTTATTGGAACCAAATGGGCCAATAAGCTTCCAATTAGACTATCATAGGCTTAAAACCCTAATTGGGCTCTAATTGGACCCACTCTAATTTATTTCAACATTTTGGGCCATGTTGGACCTAGAATGAAATAAATCATAAACTTTGGTCCATAATTTAACCTAACCTAGCTCATTAAAGCATAAAAATCACAATTTTATTTTATAAGGCCAATGAACACCCAAACTATCTCTAATATTGGGCTTAGGGGCAAAGGCCCAAATTTTTCCTTTTTCTCTTCCCATTCTCGGCCCAAGGCCCAAACACAAGAAAGAGTTGACTTTCAAGTGACACCTCATCTTTAGCCATAGGATATCCATGCATTATTCTCATTTCTCCATGCACTTCACTTCAAAGATCACTTCACTTCTTTCTCTTCCTCTCTCTCACTCTCGGCCATACACACCTACACACCCCAAAAATCTCTCAAACACTCTCTAGATCACTCAAGAACAACTCTCCCTCTCCACTCAAAAATCTCGAGTTCTAGGAAGCATTCAAGAAGAAATCTCCACAAAATTCTTCATCTAAGGTAAGATTATGCATAGATCTATGGTTTAAATTCTTTTGTTATCAGAATCCTTTCCTAATCTATGCAAAAATCGTGATCTTGCACCCTAGAACCATCTCAAAACTCGAGATCTTCATCAAAGGGAGCCAAGGCCAAAAACACTTCATTTTTCCTTCCATTTTTCCTTGCAAAACCGAATCAACAACCCAAGGTGAGCTTCATACCCCCTATTTTCTGTTTTTATGAGTTTTGTGGGGGGGGGGGGGGGGGGGAATACAAGTGAAAGTGTAGATCTATATGTGTTTGTATGCCTTGTATGATTTCCATGCTTATATGTATGCTTTTATGTGTTTTAATGTTGGATCTAGCCTTAAAACCCATCAAAACCGAGAAATATCTTGTGTTAAATGATTTTAGCTTCAAATATATTTCTAAACACAAAGTGTTTCAAGAAAAATGGCTAAGTGGTTTAGTAATAATTTCCTTTGGGTTAAAAACACAAATTTTGGGCCTAAAATGTGAAAAATACAAAAATAAGGGCCCCAAATTGTCATTTCACAGATTCTGATGGATGAAGTGTGCCAAAACAGTTTCCATAAAACTATTTCTGGAATTACACTTAATTAGAGGACTAAAAACATGAATTTCAAGCTTAATGGGCTAAAAATGAAAATTTCGGCCCAATAAGGCCCATTATGCGAATTTTTCTGTTTTGGAGGGCCAAAACTGTAACTTTCTGTAAAACAGTGGACTATAAGTGTTCCAATTCCTTTTCAAAGGTTTAAAATGCTTTTTAAATTTAAAAAGGACCAAAGTTGCAAAAATTTTTCCATTTGGGCCAAAATTGTCAAATTTGCGAAAAGAAGGGATTAAAACCAAGAAAACTGCATTTTCAGGGTCTTAAGCTGTTTTCTATGCAAAATATGCTGGAAAATGTTTATTTCAATAAGTTTTGGTGTTAAAATGTCAAGAAAATTGATTTAAATACCAAACCGGAAAATATTTTAAATAAAGGGTTGAAAAGGTAAATTTTACAAAAGAGGAGGGGCTGAAAACAGAAAATTTCCAAGACTAATTCTATACATGCAATATGATCAAATAATGGTACTACTACTATCGACAAAATACAATACACTACAATACCAAAAGTCGTTGTCAAACGAATTGGTTCGGTCTCGAACCAATAAAAATCCGAAACCACAAATACAACGATACTATGATACTACAATACTATGATTCATACAAATAACGATTCGGAATACATTATACATGTGAACAGACGTCTATGCACTATCTTTGGGCCCCACAAGTGTAAAATCTTGTTCGTTGAGCCTAGCTAGCCCGACGACCTGATCTTAAGGCCCAAAGACTTCATCTTACGAGGTGTTGGGTTTTACCATCCCGACACAACGTAACCGGACTTTCAATGGCTGTAGACTATTGGTCCCCAAGGGTCCTTTAGTGTCGCTAGTAAAGTCTGCCTTTTTGCGAGGCGGGTCTGGGACCCCTCGTACCTTTTATCCCCAACCGACTAATGGAGTCGTCGAGGCCTTCGTGTCCTCCTTCTCTTCGGATGTGGGACAACAGGACGGTTGGATAGCGTGACTAGTACGGACGACGCCTTCGGGATCGTTGGTATTGCTATAGACTAGTCGTTTGTGTAACGCGTGTCTGTGGCGGATAGTCATGCTCATCAATGATCCAATGTCGTCTGGAATAACAACTTCATGCGTTGCAATGGTTTCAAGTAATTTTCATGGAATTCAAAGAATTAGGAAGTCATCGGGTTTTCCTAGGGTTTTCAATACATACAAATTCGGAACACATACAATTTCAATAAACAATATTTTACAAGTATAGAAAACAAACAGGCATACTTATGGATCTTCACACCTTTTTGACTATACTATTTTCAGAAAATATCGGATTTTCTGGTGGTTTTCAAACGATACAAAACATTGTTTTCAAATACAACTTATGAACTCACCAACATTTCATATGTTGACGTTTTTCAAAATACTTGTAATCTCAGGGAACCAGTGAATCAAGAGAAATCATATCCAGTGACGGTTGCAGTTTATTTTTTTTTTGAATTGAACAAATTAATTTTTGGGGGAATGTAATGTTTTAAACAATGTATGATATGTAAACACTACTGGTTGTACTATGTTGATGAATGGTGACGAATGTTGTTATGTTTCATATATATTCAATGTTATGGTATTCAATTGAGTCACGACAGCCCCCGGACGTTTCCGCCGTCTGGTTCGGGGGTGTGACAATTGCCGCTGGCCGCTCGATGTAGTTGAGGCTGTCATCAACCTGAATATCCTCCAAAGGCACCACCGCCAAATCGTCGCAACTGGGAGACATAAAAAGTGCTATGAATCTGACTGAGTTCGGCTAGTCGATCCAACTTATCTGCCACCTTGCCCACCCGGGCTATAACCCTGAAGGGTCCAATATACTTGGGGCCCAACTTGCCCTACTTCCTTAATGGAATGATGGCCTTCCTTGGCGACACCTTCAGGAGCACCATATCCCTGACCTGAAACTCCAGGTCTGACCGCCGCTTGTCAACATAACGTTTCTACCAACTCTGAGCAGTCTGAAGCCTGCTCCGAATGTAACATCCGAAATTTCAGGTATATTATTATATGGTTGAATTTTTGAAGTTTATGGAGTGACTCGACGAGTTGGGAGTCCAACGCGCCGAGTAGGGTCGGGTTCCGTGTGGGATTTAATGATTGAACTCGACGAGTCAGAGAACTGACTCGCCGAGTAGGTGTTGGGCCGAGAAACCCTAATTTCCCGGGGTTGGGGCCTATATAAAGGAACTATTAGCCTCATTTGCGGCATAGCCTTTAAAGGAGAGAACCCTAAACGAGTCGTGAGTGCTTTGAGCAAGAAAGAGAGCCATGTTGAGCTTCTTGGTGGGTGTCTTGCAAGGAAGAGGTCGGTTTCAAGCCAAAAGGGCCAGAGGAGGTTGTAGATCCGCGATTTGCAATCAAAGAGCATCAGTTGGAGGTATCAATTCGGACCCCTTTATTCCTTATTTTAATAGATCTTTCTTTTGTGGATTAGGGCTTGTATTACCTTCTTGGTGAGGTTTTGAATGCATCAAACCACTTTTATGAGCTACTAGCATAGATCTGGACCTTGGAGGGTCCAGAGAGTCTGAGAGTGAGAAGCCATGGTGGAGCAACCATTGAGCTTTGAAGCTAGGAACCATTAATGGAGTTTTTATGATTTATAATGAAAAATACACCATGCACGGACATCAAGATCGGACCTTTATGTGATTTTTGGGTAGTAGGAGGTTAGATCTATGAGTTAGAGCTACAGATCTGGCCTTCGGTAGCTGAATGAGTAATCCAATGGAGCCAACTCGCCGACTCCATGGGATGACTCGACGAGTTGTAGCGGGTGTGACCCAGTAGTCAACTCAGTGAGGTGAGCGAACCCTAGGAAGATCATGCAGAATTCGAGGGGACTTAGCGAGTTATAGGAGTGCACTCGTCAAGTCAGGTCAACATGGAATGTTGACCCAAGTTGACTTCAATAGATTTCATGAGTGGACCAGTAAGGGGGAAGGTGGGGCCAAGGAGGGATAAAATGGTCTTTTACCCATGCTGAGGGTCCAAAGAGGAAAAGAGGAGTTAATGTATAAAGAGTAATAAGTCGGATAATGATTGAGATGCTTGTCTTATGTGTTAGGTGGAGGCTAGTCCAAGATTTCCAAGTGCCTATGATACTTGCTTACCGAGGTGAGTCTTCTCACTATACTTACATTGAGTGGTAACTTATGTGTGACTGAGGGTCTTATGTATATGTGTTGTGTATTGTGATATCCAGCTATTTGTTTTGTGATATGCTTACTTTGTATTGTATTGAGATGTTGAGTCTAGGGACCGGAGGGTCCATCAGAGTTGTGGAGCCGGAGGATCCCACTGAGACACATTGACAGGAAGGTCATATTGAGTATAGCCTCGAGTGGTTTTTGTGTTTTGTGTGGTATTTTAGGGAACTCACTAAGCTTCATGCTTACCGTGTTATGTGTTATGTGTTTTAGGTTGTTCTCAGGATCGCGGGAAGGCACCTGCTTGATTGTACACACCAGTGAAAGAGTTACGTTTTTTAGGATCCTGGATTTTTAACCGAGTAGTTATGGAGTTTTGAATTGTAAAGTTAATAAATGAGGTTTTTGAGAAATACATTTTGAGAATTATGTGATTTTAAATGAAAATTTTGTTTTGAGAATTTACGCCGTTACAAGTTGGTATCAGAGCCTTGGTTTGAGGGATTCGGATGCACCTACGGGTAAGTCTGGACTCAAACTGAGGATTTGAGAAAAGTTTTCAAAAGGAAAAGATATTTCTAAAACGAATAAGAGTATCTCAGAGAAAAACGAGAAGGAGAGTGTGTACAATCTGCCAGAGCCCGAACGGTGATTTCCCAAATTACCCTTACTTATTTGTGTTATGAGTTATTATTGAGATCGTTGTGATGCATGCTAGAAGATAGGCTAGGTATTCCATATACTAGGGCTAGAGTTGCCTGATTTGTGATGCCTTAGCCTAGGAGTTATTGTTATATGTCATGTTCTTGGAGTATATGCAAGAGCAAGAGTATCTAGTAGGAATCTTTAGAGAGAGAGAGAGAGAGCTTTGAGTAGAAGAGTAATCTATGAGAGGTACGTAGATGAGAATTGGAGGATCCTACTGAGAGAGTAGTTAGATAGCCGTGAGGTCTCTATCGGGAAGATCATCGAGTGTTATGTTGTACTTTCCAAGAGTAAGTGTGATGTACTTGGTTGAACAGATTGTGGAATAGATTGTTGGTGTGCCAAATGGTGATGGTTCGAGCCCTGAGTGGGGGAGAACCGGGTATTTTATTGAGATTATTGGAGATTTGTTCAAGAGCACTTAGAAGACTGGATATAGTGACCTATGTTACGGATACATGAGACCAGAGTTATTGGTGGTCGAGGTAAGGTGCAAAACGATATAATGCATGTTGTACGTGTTCAGGAAAGGATGAGTGTCTCCATGGAAGGTGGCCGTTGGTCAGAGACCTTGTGGTGGTTAGGAATCCTTCGAGGCTGTAACGGTGGGTGGTTCGTAAGGATAGTTTCGGCGGTTGAGAATTTCTGGCTCAGTTTATGGGTGATTATATGCACTATGGGAAAGGTAGAAGTTGATTGGGCCACCAACTTTAGGGTCGGTATGTGTGTTCTTGCATGGGTTCAGAGCAATAGAGGATGGAGTTTCGGATGGTCATAAACGTGTTCTGAATCATTGACGATTCCTCCGTGTTTCCATTGAGAGTTGGAATATTCCAGAGTTACGAGTTGTGTGAGAGGAAGATCAGTTATGAGATTTTGAAAGGATGCATTGCTGTATCTGAGCATGATGCCGTAAGTAGGAGATCAGTGGTTGAGGCAAGACATCTTGAGGTGCTGTGATGGTGTACCGACGTATTCGAGTATAATGTCCTAAATTTCGGATTATTTTGAGTTTTGAGTTTGAAATGGAAAGTGGTGTATCAAGTATCTACAGTTCCAGTGGGATCCGTTTCAGCTAATTGACATCAAATGGGATTATCTGAAGATGTGAATTGCAACAAGAAAGGTGTTTTGTCCCGACGGTGGTTGTCAGGAGTAGTGATGCTTAGCCTGGGTGGGAGTGTGTACTTGTCTATGTTGGGCCGCGAAGCGAGTTAGTGAACGCAGTGAGGTAATGACCTGAGGATGAGATTGTGGGATGATAGCGAGAGGGTGTAGTGATACTGCGGGGAGCCATAGTACTCACCTGTCAGTTAGAGGGTGTGGTGATACTGCGGGGAGCCGTAATACTCACCAGTCAGTGAGAAGGTGTGGTGATACCGCAGGGAGCCGTAGTACTCACCAGTCAGCGAGAGGGCGTTGTGAACCTTCGAGGAGCCGTAGTATTCACTAGTCAGGGCATGACTCAGGTAGTTCCTAGGCTTGTGTAGCCTCATCATTTGAGTTTGTAGGATCCTGGTGGTTGAACCAGGGATGGGACTGGGGTCTCCATATTTTTCGAGAATCGTTATATTCTGAGTTGAGTTTGGTTATGGCCACAAGATAGAATTGGAGAAGTAGTGTACACGTGGGTTGCGAGTCATGGGTCATGAGTTGAGTGCCTTATTGGGACGAGTGGTCCTAATTTTGTGTCAGACCAGACGCTAAAGTTGAGTTGGCCTGGGTGGTGAATGGAGCAGGCGAATGTGATTTCCGGATTCAAAGATGGGTTTCATTTTGAGGAGTATTGGGTGTCATCTGATGTCTTAGACCTGAGTGGGTCAGTTTGTTGTAGGGGAAGGACCGTGAGGCACATGTATCTAATGAGTAGTAAATGACAGAGGTCGAGGGTGAAACGCTTTTAGTTGGGATTGTGGTATTCTCTTGGGGCAAAGCGAACCTCGTGACTTGTTTGTCACAATGGGACGAGATAGTTGTTGTGAGAAGGAAGTCGGCGAGACGTTTTGTGGCATGCATAGGGTAACCATTGGAGGTTCAACTGTGGGTTAGGATTGACCTGGTGCTCAGTGTTGAAAGGGATATCTGAGAGGGAGCTGGGGCTTACGATCGTTGGATTTTAGAGGATACTGCTGAGTAAGCATAATCATTTTCTTGTGTTTGAGGACAGGGTGCTGAGAGTTCATTGTTTGGATGGGTCGTGATAGAAATTCAGTGGATGAGTCCCTGGTAGGGTCCGAAGCCCCCCTTTCATTCCTTGGAGTGTGATTCGGATTGTTTAGTACATCTGGTATGAGTAATCGGTAGCCGATTGTTGGATTTTGTCTTGTGAGAATCAGAAGGGGCAGTGAGTTACCAGGGTCTGTTATTCGAGGAGCGAATAACATGGTGATATCTTGAGTGGGTGGTTTGGCGATGGGCCAGGCAACTAGAGTTTCTGGATTTTGGAAGGTCAGGAAGGGGTATCTTAGCGACAGAGGGTTCGATTCTGTTCTGGATTTGGGAGTTCCTATTTGAATTCAGGTGTTCATGGAGGAAGATATTGGTGTGGTATGAGATCCTTTCAGTGGTGCTTTTCGGGTTATTGGGTTCAATCTATGTGTGATTGAGGAGCAATTTCGAGGGCGAAATCTAATTCAAGTTGGGGAGAATTGTAACATCCGGAATTTCAGTTATATTATTGTATGGTTGAATTTTTGAAGTTATTGGAGTGACTCGACGATTTGGGAGTCCAACTCGCCGAGTAGGGTCGGGTGCCGTGTGGGAGTTAATGATTGGACTCGACGAGTCAGAGAGCTGACTCGCCGAGTAGGTGTTGGGCTGAGAAACCCTAATTTCCCAGGGTTGGGGCCTATATAAAGGAACTACGTAACGACGTAAATTTCAAAACAATTTTTCACATTTTAAAAACACACTTTCATTCATAATTGTTATAAAAATGTCATTGTATCACATATCACATCCCAAGATCGTAATGTGTAAAACTCCTCATGTGTGTGTACTGATCAAGCCGGCGCCTTCCCGCGATCCTCACTGGTACCTGACACACATAACACAAAACTGTAAGCATAAATTCTTAGTGAGTTTCCCAAAATACCACATGCAACACATACGCCTTTCCAGGCCATGACTCTGTGGAACCTTCCGGTCCAAATGTCTTAGGGGACTTTCGTCCCGAATCCCGGTAGACCTTTTGGTCCTACCCGTATCGACTTTCCGGTCCGTAACCTCCTGACCTTCCGGTCCATGTCATCTTGACCTTCCGGTCCATATCATCTTGACCTTCCGGACCTTATCATACATAGAATACATATCACATATCAACATATAGCACATATATCTCATAGCATATAAGACCTTCCGGTCATACATGGGTACCCTTCCAGGTACAGTATAGTGAGAAGACCCACCTCGGTATCTTGGATAGTCTCGCACTCGAACAGTCTCGTCTAGTCCCCGCCTAAACACATAACAATACTCTCAAATAAATAATGGCTCTCAAATGCTAGATTAAAGCCACTCTACAATTTCCACAGAAGGGTAAAAAACCATTTAACCCCTCCCTAACCCAAAAGTCCAAAGGTTGACCAAAACCCTAAAAGTGAACGACAGTCAACAGAAGAAAGTACGCGGCGCGTACTTTCTCTATATGCGGGGCATAGGCCGGCGAACCACAATCGAGGTCTCAAACCCTTACGCTGCGCTTACTAAGAGTTACGCCCAACGTAAGTCTCAGTTTCAGCCATTCCATGGATTTTGGTCTTAAACGGTTAAGACACTCCTTCAACTTCTAGATCTGACTCTCCTTAAGCCTCTTATCCCATAAAGTCAGGACCTTTAAGCCTTGGCATGGCTGTAAAGGTCCCTACGCCCTCTAACACCTTTCCTTTTTCCTCCAATGGTCTAGATCTCATGCATGGCTCAATATTTACGTCCAAGATTGCATTTTTATGAACATACAACTCTTAAATTCCTGAAATATGATAGATCTAGGCCAATGGAGACCATTTTCTCATAAAGTCTCCATCTTGGGACCAAAAACCTTAGAAATTGGTCCAAGAAGCACACAAGACAAATGACAAGGCAAGTTTTGAGCTTTTTACCTCAGGAAGAAGCTCGAACCTCTGAAAAGCTCAGATCTACTCTTTCCCACAAACTTCTAGCCTCCAAAATGGCCTCTTGTTCTCTTCGACCACCTTGAAATGACACTTAGAAGCTTAGAACACCAACACACTAGCTAGAAACAAAGGAGGACACTCTTTTAGGGTTTCATCTCTCTAGAATGGAGGCTGAGGTCAAGGCCATATCATTCCTTTTATAGTGTATAAGCCCTAAATTAGGGTTTACACCTGGGCTCGCTACGCCCAACGTACCTAGGCGAGTCTACGTCTAAATTAAGCGCGCGAGTATGCACAACGTACTCCTTTGTACGCCCAGCGTATTCACTAGCCTAACTTTTTACTTAAGGGACTGAAGTTGACAACTTGGGAGAAGGAGAAGGGTTAAATAGCTTTACCTGAATTTCGGGATGTTACAATTCTCCCACACTAGAACCAGAATTCGCCTACGAAGTCTCATGTCGAAAACAACTTCGGATGCTGCTCCCGCATCTCCGACTCCGGCTCCCAAGTCAGCTCGGACCCCCTCCGATGTTGCCACTGAACCTGAACCAGGGGCACCTCCTTGTTCTGCAGAACCTTGATCTTCCGATCCAAGATTGCGATCGACCTCTCAACATAATTCAGACTCGCGTCCATATGGATATCCTCCAATGGTACCACTGCCGACTCGTCGGCTATACACTTCCTCAGCTGAGACACGTGGAAGGTATCATGAATCTGGCCCAACTCCGCAGGTAGCTCCAAACGATAGGCTTCTCTGCCCACCCGCTCGATCACCCTAAACGACCCAATATACTGGGACCCCATCTTGCTCCTCTTCCTGAATCGAATCACTCCCTTCCAAGGAGACACTTTCAGGAGTACAAAATCCCCAACCTAAAACTCAAGCTCGGATCATCTCCTGTCCGCGTAACTTTTCTGGCGACTTTGAGCTATCAACAACCTCTGCCTGACCTGTTGTATCTACTCTGTTCTCTATAGCACTATCTCAGTGCTGCCCATCACTCGCTGCCCTACCTCTCCCCAACAGATGGGAGTCTGACACCTCCTCCCATAGAACAACTCAAAGGGAGGCATACCAATGCTTGAATGGTGGTTGTTGTTATAAGAAAACTCAGCCAATGGCAGATACGTGTCCCAACTCCTTCCGAAGTCCAACACAGATGCCCGAAGCATGTATTCGAGCATCTGAATCGTCCGCTCACTCTGTCCATCCGTCTGTGGGTGGTAAGCGATACTGAAATGCAGCCTCGTGCCCAGCTCTTCGTGGAACTTCTTCCAGAACTTGGAAGTAAAATGTACATCCCGTTCTGATATAATCAAGATTGGCACTCCATGCCGCGATACCACCTCCCTCACATACAAATCTGCCAACCTCTTAGCAGAAGAGCTCTCACTGATAGCAAGAAAGTGAGCGCTCTTCGTCAGACGGTCGATGATCACCCAAATTGCGTCGACACCCCTTGCGGTCCTCGGCAACTTGGTGATGAAATCCATATAAATATGTTCCCACTTCCATAGGGGAACCTCAAGTGGCTGCAACATGCCATGCGGTCACTGGTGCTCGGCCTTAACCCTTCGACGGGTTAAGAACCGCTCAAAAAAACCATGATACATCCCTCTTCATACATGGACACCATTAATCCCTCTTCAAATCCAAATACATCTTAGTAGCCCCGGGATGGATCAAAAATCTCGATTTATGTGCCTCCTCCATCAAGGTGGTGCGCGCTTCGCCTACATACGGCACCCAAATCCGAACCTGAATGGTCATCAGCCTGCGACTATCGGTAATGAACTCCGGCACCTGGCCAATCACCCGCTCCCTCTTACGGTTCTCCGGTCTCACGGCCTCTGGCTAGGCCTCCCGAATGGTGTCCAACACCGGAGTCATCACTATCAACCGCATACAAATATCTCGAATCGGGGCGCTCTCCGCCCTACGACTTAGGGCATCAACTACAACCTTAGCCTTGCCCGGGTGGTACAGGATCTCACAATCGTAATCCTTTACCACATTCAGCCAACTCCTCTGGCACATATTCAGATTGGGCTGGTCCATCAAATACTTCAAACTCTTATGGTTCGTGTAGATGGTACACCGAACCCCATACAAATAGTGACGGTAGATCTTGAGGGCGAACACCACTGCCCCCAACTCCAAATCGTGGGTGGGATACCTCATCTCATGAGGCTTCATATGCCTCGACGCATACGCTATCACATGCGCCCTCTGCATAAGTACTGCACCCAACCCAGATATAGATGCATCACAATACACCACAAAATCCTTCATTCCTTCCGGGAGGGCTAGCACCGGAGCTTCGCACAATCTCTGGCGAAGTTTTTTAAACGAGGTCTGCTGCTCCGGACCCCATGAAAAAGCAACAGCCTTTCGGGTCAACCTGGTGAGAGGCACGATGATCTTGGAGAAATCCCTGATAAATCTCCGATAATAGCCGGCCAACCCTAAAAAACTTCTAATCTCGGTGGGTGATCTCGGCACCTCCCATCTCATAACCGCCTCAATCTTGGCCGGATCGACCAATATCCCATCCTAGTTAACGAGGTGTCCCAAGAACTGGACCTATTGTAACCAAAAATCACACTTGGTGAATTTGGAGAAAAGCCTCTCCGATCTCAATACCACGAGAATCTCTCTCAGATGCTCCTCGTGCTGCTCTCCAGATCTTGAGTACACCAAAATATCATCAATGAACACGATCACCGATCGATCCAACATCGGCCTGCACACCCTGTTCATGAGATCCATGAACGCTGTCGGTGCATTGGTGAGCCCAAAAGGCATCACCACGAACTCGTAATGCCCATAACAAGTTCTGAACGCCGTCTTCTGGATAACTTCATCTCGAACCCTCATCTGATGATATCCCGACCTCAAGTATATCTTGGAGAACCAAGACGCCACCTGCAACTGATCGAACAGATCGTCGATCCTCGGTAACGGATAACGGCTCTTGACCGTCAACTTGCTCAACTCCTGGTAATCAATGCACATCCGATGTGAACAATCCTTTTTCTTGACAAAAAGGATCGGCGCTCACTAAGGTGAGCTACTCGGTCTAATAAACCCTTTCCACAGTAGCTCCTGAAGCTGCGAGGATAACTCATACATCTCTGATGGCGCAAGGCGATAAGGCGCCTTGGCGATAGGTGTTGCCCCCAGAACTAAATCGATACAGAACTCTACTTGCCTCTCGGGAGGCACACTCGGCAATTCCTTGGGAAAACATTCGGGAACTCGCACACTATCGGAACCTCATCAATCGAACTTAGCCTCCTAGCGGCCACTCGTGTGTCCATCACATAGGCTACAAACCCGTTGCAGCCCTGCTGCAAACTCTGTCTCGCTCTAGCAGCTGAACCAAAACGTTGACCCACATCGGGTACCCTCGTCGTACACCGTAAGTACTCCCACACTAGGGTCCCATATGGTCAGCAACTGACACTCGCAGTCTATAACAACTCCAAATCAGCTCAACCAATCCATGCCCACTATGACACATACGTCCCCCATCGCAATCGGGACCATATCTATTGGAAACTCCACACCGATGATCTCAAGTATACATCCTCGAATCATGTCCGTAACATACACCACTCGCTCGTCAGCTATAGAAACTCGCAGAGGTCGACTCAATGCCTCTCGTCGGATACTAATGTGCTGACTAAATGCCACGGAAACAAATGACCAACTCGCACCCGAGTCAAATAACACCAAAGAAGGTACATAATTCACAAGAAAAGTACCTACGCATATCATAATATAAGCACAACACCTCAAACTCAACATAAATAAATGAAAGAATGCATACCAGCCACGACATCGGGCGCTGCACGGACCTCCTCCGCTGTCAACTGGAAGGCTCTCCCGTGAGCCTTTGGTGCCTCGGCCTTCACCGGCCGAACATCAGGAGTGCGCTCGGAGGCAGGGGCAGATCCCTGCTGAGCTCCCTGTGCTGTCCCTCGCAGCTGCGGACACTCGGCCTTCTGATGGCCCGTCTGGTTGCAATGCAAGCAAACCATGAATCCCTTGGGGCAATCCTTGGCTATATGCCCCTCCTTGCCACATTTTTAGTAAGCACCAGATCGACAAACCCCATCGTGTCCCTTGCCGCACTTTCCGCAAGTGCGGCCCTTCTGGCCTCCAGATCTTGAAACGGCGGGCTTTGCCCGCTTGGCTGCCGGCTGAGACTGTGCTGGCCGCCTGTCCATCCCCTGAGACTCAGCTTCCTCCCTGGCCCGAGTCTCCAACTCAAGCTCCCTCTTCCGGGCATCTACCTGAAGCTCAACAAATGTCTGGTAAGTCGAGTTCGATACGAACTCCCGAATATCCCTCCTCAGAATGCTCAAATATCGGCTCATGCGTGCCTGCTCGGTAGACACCTGCTCAGGGCAGAACATCATCCTCTCATGAAACTTCCGGGTAATCACAGTAACCGAATCAGTACCCTACTTGAGGGTCAAGAACTCCTGAGCCAACCGCTCCCTCTCCACAAGGGGAACATACTCGTCTCTGAACATTGTGGTGAACCTGTCCCAGGTCGCCTCAGAAATCTCTGCAAGAGTGAAGCTCGCCGTCACGAACTTCCACCAATCCTTCGCTCCCAAGCGAAGCTGGTTCAACGTGAACCGTACCCTTAGATGCTCCAGACAAGAACACGTGTAGAAGCATCCCTCGATATCAGAAATCCATCTCATCGCAGCGATCGGATCCTGCGTCCCATCAAACTCTGGTGGCTTTGTGTTTCTGAACTCACGAAACAACAACGAGTCACCTCTCTGAGGCCTGGCAGCAGCAACGGTGGCAGTAGCTGCAGCAGCCGCAGCCTCAGTCATTGCTGCATACCGCTCATCGAAAGTCTCAATCAATGTGGTCTTGATAGACCCAAACATCTCTGGAATCTCGGCTTGGATGGCAGCAGCCACCTCCTCATGAATCAGCCTGCGGATCTCCTCCTCGCTAACACCACAGCAGTCTCAATCAATGTGGCGTGTCCCAACCATGATGTCTCTTTGAAATACAACATAAAATATCAGAGACCTGCTCGAGCATACTCGCACTCGATAACACATCCCTACTTGTTCCCTAGTACCCTAAGGATTCTTACTTGGACTGCGCACTGATCCAGTGTCTTCAGTAGTACGGGCCCTTATACTACCGCCCACACTACATCAGTGTTCACCCCAAGTCCTCCTCCTTGGATCCCAGATCACAAGTACTCTACACCGTGCTAGCATAGGCTACCCTTCGGTAGATCTCTCATAAGCTACTCACTACTATCTACTCACTCTCAAGTAGCAGAAATCTTCCTAGGCTAAGGCATCATAAATCAGGCGACTCTAGTCCTAATATGAATACCTAGCCTACTCTAGCATGCATATCATATCATACATATCTCATAACACATAATGTAAGGGTATTTTGGGAAATCACCGTTCGGGCACTGGCTGATCGTACACAATGCTCCATTCTGCCTTTTTCCAAAATCTTTTACTCTCTTAGAAAAATTGTTTATTTATGAAAAACTTTCTCAAATCCTCATTTTGAGTTCAGATACATCCGAAGTTGCACCCGAATCCCTCAAACCAAGGCTCTGATACCAACTTGTAACGACGTAAATTTTAAAACAATTTTTCACATCTTAAAAACACATTTTCATTCATAATTGTTATAAAAATGTCATTGTATCACATAACAGCTCATAACATCACATCCCAAGATCGTAATGTGTAAAACTCCTCCTGTGTGTCTACTAATCAAGCCGGCGCCTTCCCGCGATCCTCACTGGTACCTGAAACACATAACACAACACTATAAGCATAAATGCTTAGTGAGTTCCCCAAAATACCACATACAACACATACGCCTTTCCAGGCCATAACTCTGTGGAACCTTCTGGTCCAAGTGTCTCAGGGGACTTCCGTCCCGAATCCCGGTAGACCTTCCGGTCTTACCCGTATCGACCTTCCAGTCCGTAACCTCCTGACCTTCAGGTCCATGTTATCTTGACCTTCCAGTCCATATCATCTTGACCTTCCGGTCCTTATTACATAGCATACATAACACATACATATCACATATCAACATATACCACATATATCTCATAGCATATAAGACCTTCCGGTCACACATGGGTACCCTTCCAGGTACAGTATAGTGAGAAGACTCACCTCGGTATCTCGGATAGTGTCGCACTCGAACACACTGGTTTAGCCCCCGCTTAAACACATAACAATACTCTAAAAGAAATAATGGCTTTCAAAGGCTAGATTAAATCCACTCTACAATTTCCACAGAAGGGTAAAAGACCATTTTACCCCTCCCTGACCCAAAAGTCCAAAGGTTGACCAAAACCCTTAAAGTCAACGAAAGTCAACAAAAGAAAGTACGCGGCACATACTTTCTCTATACGCGGGGCGTAGGCCGGCGAACCACAATCGGGGTCTCAACCTCTTACGCTGCGCGTACTGAGAGTTACGCCTAACGTAAGTCTTAGTTTCAGCCATTCCATGGATTTTGGTCTTAAACGGTTAAGACACTCCTTCAACTTCCAGATCTGACTCTCCTTAAGCCCCTTATCCCATAAAGTCGGAACCTTTAAGCCTTGGCATGGCTGTAAAGGTCCCTACACCCTCTAACACCTTTCCTTTTTCCTCCAAAGGTCTAGATCTCATGTATGGCTCAATATTTATGTCCAATATTGCATTTTTATGAACATACAACTCTTCTATTCCTGAAATATGATAGATCTAGGCCAAAGGAGACCATTTGCTCATAAAGTCTCCATCTTGGGACCAAAAACCCTAGAAATTGGTCTAATAAGCACACAACACAAATGACAAGGCAATTTTTGAGCTTTTTACCTCAGGAAGAAGCTCCAACCTCTGAAAAGCTCAGATCTACTCTTTCCCACAAACTTCTAGCCTCCAAAATGGCCTCTTCTTCTCTTCCACCACCTTGAAATGAGACTTAGAAGCTTAAAACCCCAACACACTAGCTAGAAACGAAGGAGGACACTCTTTTAGGGTTTCACTCTCTAGAATGGAGGCTGAGGTCAAGGCCATAGCATTCCTTTTATAGTGCACAAGCCCCAAATCAGGGTTTACACCTGGGCTCGCTACGCCCAGAGTACCCAGGCGAGTCCGCGTCCAAATTAAGCGTGCGACTACGCGCGGCGTACTCCTTTGTACGCCCAACATACTCACTAGCCTAAATTTTTACTTAAGGGACTTAACTTGACAACTTGGGAGAAGGAGAAGGGTTAAATAGCTTTACCTGAATTTCAGGATGTTACAAACTATTAACCTCATTTGCGGCTTTCCCTTCACAGGAGAGAACCCTAAACGAGTCCTGAGTGCTTTGAGCAAGAAAGAGAGCCATGTTGAGCTTCTTAGTGGGTATCTTGCAAGGAAGAGGTCGGTTTCAATCCAAAGGGGCCAGAGGAGGTTGTAGATCCGGGATTTGCAATCAAGGAGCATCAGTTGGAGGTGTTAATTCGGACCCCTTTCTTCCCTATTTTAGTAGATCTATCTTTTGTGGATTAGGGCTTGTATTACCTTCCGAGAGTTGGAAGCCATGGTGGAGCAACCATTGAGCTTTGAAGCTAGGAACCATTAATGGAGTTTTTATGGTTTATAATGCAAAATACACCATGCATGGACATCAAGATCGGACCTTTATGCGACTTTTGGGTAGTAGGAGGTTAGATCTATGAGTTAGAGCTACAGATCTGGCCTCAGGTGGCTGAATGAGTAATCCAATGGAGCCAACTCATCGACTCCATGGGATGACCTGACGAGTTGTAGCTGGTGTGACCTAGTAGTCTTGGCCAGTGTTAACTTACCAAGTTGGGAATCAACTCAGTGGTTGAATGAGTAATCCAATGGAGCCAACTCGTCGACTCCATGGGTCTTATTGAGGTTAGCCTCGAGTGGTTGTTGTGTTGTCTGTGGTATTTTGGGGAACTCACTAAGCTTCGTGCTTACCGTGTTATGTGTTATGTGTTTCAGGTTGTTCTCAGGATCGCGGGAAGGCACCAGCTTGATTGTACACACCAGTGAAAGAGTTACGTTTTTTAGGATCATGGATTTTTAACCGAGTAGTCATGGAGTTTTGAATTGTAAACTTAATAAATGAGGTTTTTGTGAAATACATTATGAGAATTAAGTGATTTTAAATGAAAATTTTGTTTTGAGAAATTACGTCGTTACACCGAACCTGCTGGATCTTCTCCGTAGTCTTGAGTACCACTTCGGTACTCCCCATGACTCTCTGCCCAACCTCTCCCCAGTATATCGGGGTCCTGAACTTCCTCCCATACAACATCTCGAAGGGAGGAATGTCGATACTTGCATGATAGCTATTGTTGTAAGAGAATTCTGCCAACGGAAGGTAAGTATCCTAACTACCTCCGAAGTCTAATACGCATGCCCGAAGCATATCTTTTAGTGTCTGGATGGTCCGCTCGCTCTGACCATCCGTCTGCGGGTGAAAGGCGGTGCTAAAATGCAATCGAGTACCCAGCTCGTCATGAAACTTATTCCAAAACCTGGAAGTGAACCACACATCTCTCTCTGAAATCACTGAAACGGGCACCCCATGCCGTGCCACTACCTCCTGGATATATATGTCAGCCAACTTTTCGACCGAAATACTCTCCTGAATCGGAATAAAATGGGCGCTCTTGGTCAATCGATCAACGATGACCCAAATCGAATCCACCCCTCGCGCGGTCCTAGGAAGCTTCGTAATGTAGTCCATAGTAATATACTCCCACTTCCACAGCGGGATATCCAAATCGAATCCACCCCTCGCGCTGGACCTTACCGTGTGGTCTCTGGTGCTCAGCGTTGACCTTTCTGCGGGTCAGACACCTTTCCACAAACCAAGCTATGTCCCTCTTC
This sequence comes from Lactuca sativa, assembly GCF_002870075.4. Taxonomy (NCBI): domain Eukaryota; kingdom Viridiplantae; phylum Streptophyta; class Magnoliopsida; order Asterales; family Asteraceae; genus Lactuca; species Lactuca sativa. The sequence continues at coordinate 317,239,356 of NC_056630.2, forward strand.
ATACAGGGCCACCAATAATCGAGACGAAGATCCCTGTACAACTTTTTCGCCCCAGTATGTATAGAGAACCTGGATTTGTGCGCCTCTGCCATCAAATCTGGCGCACACCCCCATGATAAGCGACCCACACCCTACAGTGAAGAGTCAACAATCCCCGGCTATCATAGTCGAATTAGGAAACCTGAACCACAATTCGCTCACTCTTCCAATGTTCCTCCTTCATGGCCTCCTTCTGGGCCTCCCGAATCTGCTCCAACAGCAGAGTCACAACTGTCATCCTCAGACAGAGGTACCTGATCAATGTTGCCTTGCGGCTAAGCTCATCGGCCACGACATTGGCCTTCCCCGTGTGGTAGAGGATCTCGCAATCATAATCCTTCACCACACCAAGCCACCGACGCTGCCTCGTATTCAGATTTGGCTAGTCCATGAGGTACCTCAGGCTCTTGTGGTCCGTGTAAATGCTACAACGAACCCCATAGAGGTAATGGCGCCAAATCTTGAGGGCGAAAACAACAACCCCCAGCTCCAAATCATGCATCGAATAATTCGCCTCATGAGGCTTCAGCTGCCTGGAAGCATAAGCTATAACATGCCCCATCTGCATCAATATCGCGCCCAAACTCGAGATGGACGCATCGCAGTATACAACAAAATCCTCCATGCCCTCCGGCAGGGCTAAGATTGGCGTCTCACACAATCTCTGTCTCAATGTCTCAAACGCAGCCTGCTGCTCAGGCCCCCAGTGAAAGACCACGACTTTCCTCATCAACCGGGTCATGGGCACGGCTATCTTGGAGAATTCCTGAATGAATCTTCGATAGTAGGCTGCCAATCCCAAGAAGCTCCGAATCTCAGATGGAGACCTCGGAACCTCCCACCTCATCTCCCACCTTATCACGACCTCCACCTTGGCCGGATCAATCGAAATCTCATCCTGGTTGACAAGGTGCCAAAAAATTGTACCTCGCACAACCAGAACTCACACTTGGAGAACTTAGCATACAAGCTCTCTCTCCTCAAAGTATCCAAAACCTCTCGCAAGTGCTCCTCATGCTGCTCTTGCGTCTTGGAATAAACCAAGATGTCATCGATGAAAACTATCACAGATCGATCCAACATCAGTCTGCACACACGGCTCGTGAGATCCATGAACGCGGCAGGAGCATTGGTGAGCCCGAAAGGCATCACTACGAACTCATAGTGGCCATAACGCGTCCGAAAAGTAGTCTTCTGCACATCCTCCTCTCTGACCCTCATCTGATGACACCCTGAATGCAAATCAATCTTGGAGAACCAAGATGCTCCCTGTAGCTGGTCAAAGAGGTCATCGATCCTTGGAAGTGGGTAACGATTCTTCACCATTACCTTATTCAGCTCTCGATAGTCTATACACTTTCGATGCGACTCGTCCTTCTTTTTCACAAGAAGAATCGGGGCTCCCCATGATGAACTACTCGATCTAATGAATCGCTTGTCTAACAGATCCTGTAGCTGTGTAGACAACTCTTGCATCTCAGGAGGAGCCAACCGATATGGTGCCTTGGCTATCGGAGCTGCACCAGGGACTAGGTCGATCCTGAACTCTACCTGCCTCTTCGGAGGTATCCCAGGCAACTCTTCGGGGAATACATCTGCAAACGCTCGTACCACAGGCACATCACCCACCGTTGCCTTACCCGCCTCCCGGGTATCCATAACATAGGCGACAAATCCTGTGCAACCCTGCTGATGGTAGTGCCAAGCTCTCGCTGCTGAACATAAAGTTGGTCCTCGATGTGGCCTCTCGCCTTGAATCACCAGCTCTCTCCCACTTGGGGTCCTGCTCCGCACCAACTGTTGCGCGCAGTCAATCACTGCCCCATTGGGGCTTAGCCAATCCATAGCAATAATAACCTTGTTCCCCCGCAAAGGTATGGGAACCAAATCTACCAGGTAACGCTCCTCAAACAGCCTCAAAACACAATCTCGGTAGACTTCTGATGCTCGCACTAACCGGTCGTCCGCAATCTCGACCTATAGAGGGCAATCCAACATGCCCGAAGACTCAGGAAACTTCTTGCTAAGCACAAGAGAGACAAGAGATCGAGTAGCACCCGAATCAAACAATACCTGAACTGGGAAACCATTCACATGGAACAATCCTAAATAGAGCACGTACATAACATATCAAAATCACAAAAACATAAAATAAAAGCATAAGAAAGAAATCATACCCGTCACCACATCGGGTGCAGTGCGTGCCTCCTCGGCTGTCAACTGAAAAGCTCGGCTCCACACCACTGGAGCCTCTACCTTGGCCTTCTGGCCATCCGTAACCCGTGCTGACGTTGGGGTCGGCGCCGCCGCTGGCGCTGCTGTTGTTGCTGCTATCAATCTACGGCAGTTGACCTTCTTATGGCCCCTCTGATTGTAATGGAAGCAAATCAGGTCTGACATCTGCATTGGGGGCGAGGGCAGTACAATCCGTGCCAAAGTGCCCCATCTTTCCACACTTGTAGCAGCTCGACGACCCAATCTACAAGCTCCCTCATGCGGCCTACCGCATTTCCTGCAGCGTGGCCCGACTGGCCCTTCGACCTAACATCAGATCCCTTGGGTTTCTTCCTCGAAACCCTAGTCACCTGCTCAGCCTCTGCTTTCCTCTTCTTGATGTGCTCCAAATCAAGCTTCCTCTCCCTCGCTCTGGCAATCATGGACTCCAGGGTTGGGCAGGCTGAATAGTTGACATGCTCCCGAATATCAGCCATCAACATATCATGGTAGCGGGTCTTCCGCATCTCCTCATCCCCCGCATACTGGGGTACCAATAGGGCCCTCTCCCTGAACTTGGTGGTGATCTGCGCCACTGTCTCTGTCGTCTGCCTCATATCCTAAAACTCCATGGCCAGTTGCTGAAGCTCCACAAACGGTGCAAACTCAGCCTTGAATCTGGTCACGAAATCTGACCACATCGTAGCCACGACGGCTAGGGCTCCCAACGAGTCACCAACCGACTCCCATCAGTCTCTATCTCTATCCCTCATACATCCCGCAACAAAGAGGACCTTCGACCCTTCTGGGCAGAAGCTCGTCAACTGCGTAGACTCAATGTCTACGATCCATCTCCTGGCAGCAATAGGGTCCTTCACCCCATGAAAATTCAGCGCACGACTCCCTTTGAAGTCGTTGAAGGACAGTGTGCGCACACCCGCCTGGCCAGACACCAAATCACCCATGAATGATCGGAGGCGATCCTCCATCAGCTCGATAATCCCCTCCTTGATCGACCCGAAAATAACCGGGGTCGACTCAAGGATACCTCTCATGATCTCAGATGCGATGAACTCGCATAGCTCGTTATCAACCTGCTCGGCTCCTGCACCTGTTCCTGATCCTGATCCTAATCCTGAACCACCCGCTCCATGTCATGTGGTCACCATACTAAAAATGAACACATAAATGTCAGGATCATACACGCTCTCGAGAGGTCTCACACACTCTCCAAGTTCCCTGGTTCCATCTCGGCCCTCCTTGACTCGAGTACGGATTCTCCACTTCCAGTAGTACAGGCCCATACTACCTTCCACATCTATCCGTACTTTCCTCAAGGATTGCTTCAACTTCACCAAAGCCCTTTACCGATACATTTTTCCACTAATCTCGTCCTAGGCTCTCCTAGGACACCCTTTGACCTACTCTCCGCCAGCAGCTGCACTAGGAGTCCGTACTTCCCTTCCCTAACTAGCTTACGAATGTTGTTACCTATCTGCTCACTAGTTAGTTATAGTTAGCCAGGACCCCTTTAGCACAAAGCAAGCAACATTCATGCATTGAGTAACCACATCAGGCATAACCTTATCAGGCTATCCTACCACTGGCTAGACAGTCCTAGCATACAGCTCATACAACAGGCATTCAAGGCATCCTTCTAGATCCTTAGCCCTAATCTAGCATGCAGTTCTCAGAATCATATATCAGGCATACAAGGCGTCCTCCTAGATTCTTAGCCCTAATCTAGCATGCAGTTCTCAGAATCATAAATCATACACATAACATAACAAGTATGGGTATCTTGGAGAAAACTTACTTGAGCTCGGCCGGTCGCATGCATGACACACCTTGTCCTTTCTCAAAATTCTTTAACTTAAAATTTTAGAAACTGTTTTGTTTGTGAAAAATCTTTTAGTCCCTCGGTTTGAGTCCAGAAACCCCCGAGGGTGTATCTGAATCCCTCAAACCAGGGCTCTGATACTAACTTGTAACATCCCAAAATTCGCGGCCAAAAATTTCATTTTTGTTTAGGTGATTTATAAAATGGTTCATCAAAACATTGCCAAGATCATGACAATACATAAACCCATAATATCATGTCTCAAACCAAACCATCAAGAATAACAAAACATCAGAATACAATCACAGAAAACACTAAGCGGAAATCATAAGTGTGCGTGTGCGATGCGCAGCTACACTGCCGGCTCCTTTCCCTTGGACGAAGAGGTACCTGAAGCCAAAACTGAAACTTTAAGCACAAAGCTTAGTGAGTTCCCCCATCATACCACATACTATACAATCACATAGCATACAAAATACCAGGCAATTCTGGGGCGCCCGTCCTGCCCATGTCAAGCCATTCTGGGGTGTTGACCTACACATGTCAAGCCATTATGGGGTGCTGACCTACCCATGTCAAACCATTTTGGGGTGCTGACCTACCCATGTCAAGCTATTCTGGGGTGCTGACCCACCCATGTCAAGCTATTCTGGGGTGCTGACCTACCCTCCGGTCTATCTCAACCGAACACGGGGACTATTTCACCCCTACTACTAACACATAATATCATATCATAATCATGTTGTCAGACATATCTGGGGTGTCGAACCTACCCCTTGGTCCTAACGACCGAATCGGGGACTAGTCCCCTTCTACTGATACTATCTCATATGACCTGGCAACTAGCAAACTAGCATACGCACATATCTAGCGGTCTAGCATACTCACATGTCCAACAATAACAGACCAGGCAATTATCACAAAGACAATTATCCCAACTAACAATTACTGGTGGGTCGGCCTTGGTGCCTTAGACCCACTTCTACTGAAAGGTAACTCACCTCGATGTCGTGTAGTGTCTGAATTGCCCTTGGCGTGAAGGTCGGCTCTCCTCGACTCCTCAATCCCTACACGACAACCCTTAAGTCATCAAACACAGCATGCAACCCTAACCCGGGTCAATACCAAACCCAGGCAAAGTCAACATTGGTCAAAGTCAACACTCAGTTGACCTGACTCGCCGAGTTGGTCTACCAACTTGTCGAGTCCATACTCCATTAACCCAATGCAATCCCGACTCCACTCGTCGAGTCTAGCAAGAACTCGAAGGATTCTCCTTCATTCAAACCATCGGGACCATCTTCATCCGACTCGCCGAGTTCTTCCTTGAACTCGGTGAGTTCATATCCCTCATAAGAATGTGTCAGGTCTACGACTCGCTGAGTTGTATGAACAACTCGTCGAGTCCATCTTCAAAGATTGGGAGATTGCCTTGAACTCGCTGAGTCTGCTCATACACTTGTCGATTCCCATGATTCCCAGGTCCCCCTTTTCGTTTCTAAACATCTACGGGACTTTCCTTTCTAACAACTAGTCCATCCACAGAAAGGATTTGTTGGTCCTTACACCATGACGCATCGAGTCCATCCTTGACCAACACTATACAGTCGATTTAAATGGGTCTTAACACACCAAAACCATAGATATGGCCTCTTGATGTCCATTTTACATGTAAAGTTCCAAACTTGGTACACATGCAAGGGGTCTTTGGCCCAAAAATCCATAAAAGATGGCCTCCAAGGTGCATGGGGTGTTCATGGCAACAAAATGGGCACCTTTGTGCCATAACCCCCCCCCCCCCCCCCCCCAATAGACCTGGATCTAAAGCATACACTGACTTTCAACACTAAATCCCGAATACAACCTTTCTAGGGCTTAGAAAGTTGAAGGAAAAGGCCCAAACATCAAGATCTATAGATAAAGGTTCAGCTTCATACCTCCAATTAGCTGAAAATGAGCTCCAAACTCTGGATCTTCTTGTTTTCCCTTGGTCTCACAAGCCCCATTCCTCTTCTCAAGCTTCAAAACCCACCAAAAAGCACCAAATGGCCTTATAACACACAAAAACAGCTAGGGTTTCAATATGATGTCTTCTGGGAGTATAAGGGACGATGGAGGCTGAGATAAGGTGTTTAAATAGGGTGCAAACCCTCAATTTAGGGTTTTACCCAAACAACACCTACTCGCCGAGTCAGTCTTCCGACTCATCGAGTAGGTCCCTTAAACTGTTTGCGGATCTCGACTCTACTCGACGAGTTGGGCCTCCAACTCGTCGAGTCCCAGATAAAACACAAGAAATTCTTGAATTAATTGTGTACCAAGAATCGGGTGTTACACTAGAAGTGACCACATCTAGATCAAGTAATAAAAGTAATAAGCTTAGCTATGTCGGAGAACATAATTGTGACCATAATTGTGTTTGCTTAGTTGCCTTAGATAAATCTTACATAGCTCAATTACAATTAATAACTAGTTTTGTGTTTGCTTGTGTATGACCATACATAGTAGTACATGAATTGGTAAAAATATTAGTTTATTGGACCAAAATAGCTAATTACATAGTAATTGGTATCCAACTTTATTAATCCATAAATAGTAACTAACCATAGGGAAAATGTGGATTCGAAACTAAATGAAAGTGTTATTAATATATTAATTAAAATAGTTTTTAGTTAAGTGCTTAAGTTTTTCTGAAATTGAAAATCAGATAAAATCCCTTTTTAATTATTGCTTGTTTTTAGATTAATCTTTTAGTAGTTATGTTAGTATACTAAATCCGTTCCCAGAGTTCGATACCCGACTGTTCGTGCTATACTAATTGCGAGTAGGTCCACTGCCTTAGACGTAATAATTAGTTAAATAGTTGGTAAAACTAGTACGTATAATATTATGCATCAAAAACTGTACAATTTTTTCATACGAATTCCGTTTGAATTGATTTTTTTTCATTGTGTTCTTTGTAACAAGAGTTTTTTTATATGGATATATAACATTTCAAATCTAGATGTCAGAAACTCATACTTTTTTTTACTCAAAAGTAAGATAGTTGGTGAAACATATGGTATTTTAACCAACATTGAACTTTCATAACTTTTTCACACGAATTTCGTTTAAAGTGTAACAACGGATATGCATTGACATGACACACTCAATATTTAGATATCGAAAAGTCATACTTTGTAACTTCCAAAGTAAGAAACCTAGTGTTTTTTGAAAATTTTCCAAATATCACCATTTTATCATATAGATATCAGGATGTTGTACTTCTTTTATGTATTATTTTTAGAATTAGGGGATGACACATAACTTTAACATAAAACTGGATATAAAACTCGATCCCACAAAAAATAGTAATTTTTGTTCTAAATTACAAATGTGTCCTAGATTATCCATTTACAAAGGAGGTGACACAACCAATATATCATTTGGTAATTCTCATTGAGGATGACGCGATAGAGGATTCACCGTATCAATTCGGTGTACATGACAATATACTGTAGTATTCAAATTAAAATTAACTAATTGTGGAATATATGGCATGGTAAAAGATCTTAGCACTATTATCACATGCGTACAAGGTCTACCATTTTCTTTGTCATTTATCACATGTACACTGCAAAATATCTCTAACTTCAAAGTTGATTTTAGAGACGTGTCGTGCATGCTAGGTTTCAGACTTCTGCATTCTCCAATGAAGCAATGTCTCATCATAAGGTGTGAGATCACCAAATAGCCCCATGTATAACTTTTCAAGCATTGTTGTCACTGAACACTTAAAAGTAGATATGGATCCTTAAATAACAAAAAATATTATAGAAAAATGTATTTGCCTCTGATAAATCGACTCTCTAACACATGTTAAATCGCCTCATAGACAACCTTAATAATTATCGTTATCAGTAAATCTTGTATACCAACCGATAACCTTTTCACAACCACATGGAATATCAAATTTCATTACATCGAAACAAACTCTAGCAAAAGCGTCATTGCAAGAGCAATATCGTCAAGCTAAAAAACTTCCTTCCCAATAATATGATTGTTAATTCCATGTAGAAGTCTACCCAAGCACAATTAAAAATAAGACATTTAAGTTTTGCATGTTTGCCAAAACAACTATTCCACTACTTTGTTACGACCAATCCTAGCCCGTAAAGTCTTAGCTACATTCCCATGAAGTTTTGCATATTTTTCAGAACAACTATCCTATACGAAACATGAAAAATTTTAGTTGTTTTCGTCCATCACAACCACTACCAACATGGTGCCCATCAAGTCACCATTAAGGTGGGCACATCTGCGATGAGGGCACGTCGATAACTTTTGTGAATGCCCATAGCTACAACACAATCAAAACAAGTTAACAAACAAATGATAACTGTAACAACGTAAGTTTTCAAACAATTTTTCTCATATTAAAAACATAATATAACTCATTTCATAATTCTCAAAATCACATATGTCTCAAATGTCAAAACACAAAACACAAATCCCAGAATCATAAAAACGATCTCTCGCCAGTGTGTACAATCATGCCGGTGCCTTGTCGCAATCCTCGGAACTACCTGAAACACATAACACATAAAACGGTAAGCATAAAGCTTAGTGAGTTCCCCAAAATACCACATACAACACAATTGCCACTCGAGGCTAAAACTCTGTAGGACCTTCCGGTCGATGTGTCTTAGTGGGACCCTCCGGTCCCACAACTCAGTAACTCTATACAATTCACAATAAGCATATCACAAAATAAATAACAGGATATCTCAATACACAACACATACACATAAGACCCTCTGGTCACATATAAATTACCACTCAAGGTATGTATAGTGAGAAGACTCACCTCGTATGCTAACAAGTGAAAACCTCGTACTCGGAAATCCCGAACTCTACCCACCGATCTAGCCTCCACCTATCACATAATAATTATCCCTAATTAATATTAGTCCTCAAGAAGCTAGACTCATCTTTCTACACTCACAGAAGGGTAAAATACCATTTTATCCCTCCAAGGCTCAATACTTCATAAATTGACCAAACCCTAAAAGTCAACAAAAGTCAAAGGCAGGGAGTACGATGCGCGTTCCACCTCCCTACGTTGGGCGTACTCGGCTGCTACATAGAAATTGGGGATGCCCGAACCCTACGTTGCGCGTACTGGGGTTACACCCAGCGTACTCCCCAATTTCACACTCCTCACGATTTTGGTCTTAATTAGTTAAGACATGGGCTCATATTTCAGGTTTGATCACTCTAATTTCTCTTAATCCATAAAGTCAGTGACTTTAAGCATTTGCATGGCTGAAAAGGTCACAAACACTCAAAACACACAACCCTTTTCCTTAAGAAGCTCACAACTCATGCATGGCCTCTCCTAATGTCCAAGATTGGATTTTTATGACTCTATATCACAATATACACTGAAAAGTGTAGATCAAGGTCCTTGGAGCTCACTTACCCATAAAGTCTCCACCTTTTGGGACTAAAACCCTAAATACTCAAATGAAAGAACCAAAGCAAAGGATAAGAAAACTTGAAGCTTTATACCTCAATGTGAAGCTCCCCACTCTGATTTGCTCTGATCTAGAAGCTTGGACTCCAACTCCTTCTTCTTCAAGACCTTCTTCTCTTCAAAATCACACAAACATTCTCAAGGCTCAAACACACACACACAGGCTTTAGAACGAGGGTTAGGGCACTCTTAGGGTTTTCTCTCTGGGAATGGTGGCCAGAAATGAGGCCATCATATCCCTTATAAATGGGACTCACCCCAAATTAGGGTTGCACTTTGGGCCTAGTACGCCCAGCGTACTCACGGGTACGCCCCGCGTACTAGGTGGTCTCCATGTCACATGCACGCTGACGAGTATGCTAAACATACACCTAAGGTACGTCCCGCGTACTTGTTTTTTTTGAACTCTTTTTATAATAAGGGCTAAAATAGACAATAACTCAGTAGATCAAGGTTCTCGAAGTATACCTGGACTTGGGATGTTACAATTCTCCCCCACTAGAATCAGACTTCGCCCTCGAAGTCATGCTCCTCAAATAGTTCCAGATGTTTCTATCGCATCTCGAACTTCGGCTCCCAAGTCATCTCAGACCCTTTCTGAGGTTGCCACTGCACCTGAACCAGGGGCACCTCTTTGTTCCTCAAAACCTTTATCTTTCGATCCATAATTGTCACTGTAACAACTCAAATTTTCAAATAAATTTTTCATTAAAAATAAAACATCATTATTCGACAAAAGGGTTTATTCCAAGTTTATTTCAAAATAACATTAATAAATCTCCAGGATCTCCAACAGTGGCAGTGTGTATGTGTCACGCCGGCGTCTTCCCACGGTCATCACTAGTACCTGAAAAACATAAACACAACTAGTAAGCATAAATGCTTAGTGAGTTCCCCAGTATACGACTTACCCACATACGCCTTCCGGCCCGGACCTTTCGGTCCACATAACATTGCCTTCCGGCCCGGACCTTTCGGTCCACATAGCATTGCCTTCCGGCCCGGATCTTTCGATCCACAATACATTGCCTTCCGGCCCGGATCTTTCGATCCACAAGATAATTGCCTTCCGGCCCATACTCATATATAACACATAATACAAATACTCTAACACATAAAGCACATATATCATACTGTTCTTTCTAACACATAAAATCTCGCCTTCCGGCCCGCATAATCGTACATCACATATAAGCACACATCGCATATAAAGCATCTACCTCTCTAAACATAGCATGAATATAACACACGCGACCTTCCGGTCTAACAGTCAAACCCTTCCGGGTGAGGTATAGTGAGAAAACTCACCTCGTAGTACGCAGGCTATAACCTCCTCGAGTTACTCGCACACAATCCGCTAGTCCGCAGGTTCCCTATAATACCACAGCCCTAGTTAATGATCTTATCAAACAAGACAACTGACCCCTCTAAGATATATACAGGTCAACGGTCAATCTTGACCGGACTCGTCGAGTACAAAGGGTAACTCGACGAGTATAGGCATCCTGACACCACTCGCCGAGTCCAAAGAACGACTCGACGAGTTCCAGTGAGTCTTCAAGCTACTCGCCGAGTCTGAGGAACAACTCGGCGAGTCCTAGTGAATCTTCAAGCTACTCGCCGAGTCTGAAGAACAACTCGGCGAGTCCTAGTGAATCGTCGAGCTACTTGCCGAGTCTGATCATTGGACTCGGCGAGTCCTCGCCATGCAGTCAACCAACTGCCTCCTGCAATTCGCATGATTCCGAAATATATAGATATGGGACTTTCTGGACCTTTGCACATACTATTACTGGGATTTAAACACTTGTAACAACTCTATAATCTATCAAATCCTTAAATGGGTTTCCTAAACCCTAGATTCGTGTACAACACCAAACTACAGAAATGATCCGAGGATTACCTGGAAAACGTGATCCCTGCGTCCCCAACCTTCAGAACTCAACCCCTTGATCCTCCTTTGATCACCACCTTGCCTTTCCTTGCCTAACAACCTCTTTAAGCTTCCACTAGCCTTCACCCTTGCTCCAGATGCCCACAACCGTTTAGGTTATCTTCAATCGGCCAAAAAAGACGAGACATGACGGCCCTAAAGACATTATATAAGATCCAGAATCGAAACGGCTAGGGTTTCAGCTTGAACAGCGTCGACTCGCCGAGTCCCTAATGGACTCGTCGAGTCCAGTCGCGAATCTGGACCAAGACCGTGGTCCTACTCGGCGAGTCAGGCATCAACTCGCCGAGTCCCCCCCTAAATATACCCCAAATTTATTTAAAGTAATACCTGAAATTCCGGGCTGTTACAACTCTCCCCCACTAGAACTAGACTTCGCCCTCGAAGTCTCTCATTCTGCGAATAACTCCGGATGTTGCTCCCGCATTTCTCTTTCCGGCTCCCAAGTCATCTCCGATCCCTTCCGATGTTGCCACTGAACTAACACCAGAGGTATTTCCTTGTTCCGAAGAACCTTGATCTTCCGATCTCTGATAGCTACTGGTCTCTCGGCGTAATTCAGACTCGCATCTACCTGGATATCTTCTAACGGAACCACCGCTGCCTCATCGGCTATACACTTCCTCAGCTGCGATACGTGGAAGGTGTTGTGAATCTGATTCAGCTCCGCTGGCAACTCCAACCGATAAGCTACCCGACCTACCCTTGCAATTACCCGAAATGGACCTATGAACCGGGGCCCCAATTTGCCCCTCTTTCTGAACCGTATCACCCCTTTCCAAGGAGAAACCTTTAGGAGAACGAAGTCGCCGACCTGGAATTCGAGCTCGGACCGGCGTCTGTCCGCATAACTCTTTTGTCGGCTCTGGGCGGTCAATAACCTCTGCCTCACCCGTTGGATCTGTTCAGTCGTTTGAAGTACAATCTCTGTACTGCCCATCACCCTCTGTCCCACTTCTCCCCAGCAAATGGGAGTCCGACACCTCCTACCATACAACAACTCAAAAGGTGGCATACCAATGCTCGAATGATGGCTGTTGTTGTAGGAAAACTCAGCCAGCGGCAGATGCGCATCCCAGCTACCCCCGAAGTCTAACACACACGCTCTAAGCATATCTTCCAATGTCTGGATCGTCCGCTCGCTTTGACCGTCGGTCTGGGGATGGTATGCGGTACTAAAATGCAGTTTAGTACCCAACTCCTCATGGAATTTCTTCCAGAACCTGGAAGTGAAACGTACATCGCGGTCCGAAACAATCGAGGTCGGCACTCCATGCCGAGATTCTATCTCTCTCACGTACAACTCCGCCAACTTCTCTGCTGATGAACTTTCACTAATGGCAAGGAAATGTGCACTCTTTGTTAGTCTATCCACAATCACCCAAATCGCATCGACTCCCCTGGCAGTTTTCGGCAATTTGGTGATGAAATCCATCGTGATCTGATCCCACTTCCACTCAGGGATCTCCAAGGGTTGCAACTTACCGTGCGGTCTCTGGTGCTCGGCCTTAACTTTACGGCAGGTCAAACACCTCTCCACGAACCACGCAACGTCTCTCTTCATGCAAGGCCACCAGTACTCCTTTTTCAAATCCAGATACATTTTCGTAGCACCGGGATGGATCGAGAATTTCGACCTATGTGCCTCCTCCATCAAAATGACACGCATACCGCCCACGAATGGCACCCAAATCCGACCCTGAAATGTCAGAAGTCCCCGCCCATCCGTAACGAACTCTGAAATTAACCCGACAACCCGCTCCTGTTTCTGCACCCCAGACTTCACAACCTCGGCCTGTGCCCCACGAATAGTATCTAATACCGGAGTCACCACCGTCAATCTCAAACATACGTCCCGCAACGGAGTACCCTCCGCCCTACGACTCAATGCATCGGCTACCACATTAGCCTTGCCTGGGTGGTATAGGATCTCACAGTCATAATCCTTAACCACGTCTAACCATCTCCTCTGGCGCATGTTTAGGTTGGGTTGATCCATCAAATACTTCAAACTCTTATGGTCCGTGTATATGGTACAACGAACCCCGTACAGGTAGTGACGCCAAATTTTGAGGGCGAACACTACTGCCCCCAACTCTAAGTCATGCGTGGGATATCTCGCTTCGTGAGGCTTCAGCTGCCTCGATGCATAGGCTATCACATGGCCCCTCTGCATCAACACTGCACCCAGTCCTGAAACCGATGCGTCGCAATATACGACGAAATCCTCCATCCCTTCAGGAAGGGCTAATACTGGTGCTTCGCACAGTCTCTGACGAAGTGTCTCGAAGGAAGTCTGCTGCTCGGGTCCCCATGAGAATGTAACACCCTTTCGGGTCAATTTGGTAAGTGGCACTGCGATCTTGGAGAAGTCCCTAATGAACCTTCGATAGTACCCTGCCAACCCAAGGAAACTCCTGATCTCCGAAGGTGTCCTTGGTGCCTCCCATCTCATCACCGCCTCCACCTTGGCCGGATCGACCAATATCCCTGCCTGATTTACAACGTGCCCCAGAAATTGGACCTCCCGTAACCAGAAGTCACATTTGGAGAATTTTGCATATAGCTTCTCCGACCTCAGTACCTCAAGGACCTCCCTCAAATGTCCCTCATGCTGCTCCCTAGACCGCGAATACACCAGAATGTCGTCGATGAATACAATCACAGACCGATCCAGCATCGGCCTGCATACCCTGTTCATGAGATCCATGAACACTGCTGGGGCATTGGTGAGCCCAAAAGGCATCACCACGAACTTGTAATGCCCATACCGCGTCCTAAAGGCTGTCTTCTGGACGTCCTCATCCCGCACCCTTACCTGGTGGTACCCTGATCTCAAATCAATCTTGGAAAACCAAGATGCCCCTTGCAACTGATCGAATAGATCATCGATTCTTGGTAACGGATAGCGGTTCTTAACTGTCACCTTGTTCAGTTCCCGGTAATCGATACACATCCGGTGTGAACCATCCTTCTTCTTGACGAACAAAATCGGTGCTCCCCACGGCGAGCTACTCGGCCGAATAAATCCCTTCCCCAACAACTCTTGAAGTTGCGAGGACAATTCTTGCATCTCTGGAGGTGCAAGACGATAAGGCACCTTCGCAATAGGCGCCGCCCCTGGAACTAGGTCGATACCAAACTCCACTTGCCTCGCAGGAGGTATTCCCGGCAAATCCTCGGGGAAAACATCTGGAAACTCGCGCACCACTGGAACCTCCTGCAATGTCTTCGGTCTCTCGGAACTCTCCCGCGTATCCATCACATACGCCACGAAACCGTCACATCCCCGCTGTAGGCATTGCCTCGCCCTAGCAGCCGAACAAAAAGCTGACCTCGAACGGGTACCCTCGCCGTACACCGTAAGAACTCCCCCACTAGGGTCTCGTATAGTCACCAACTGACGCTCGCAGTCGATGACAGCGCTGAATCGGCTCAACCAGTCCATGCCTACAATGACACAGACATCACCCATCGCAATAGGAATTAGGTCAATCGGAAATGCGACCCCGAAGATCTCTAGCACACATCCCTGAAAAACCTCCGTAGCACAAATCACCCTCTCAGCCGCAATGGAAACGCTCAAAGGCCGACTTAACGGCTCACGACTAATGCCGATGTGCTGGCTAAAAGCTAACGATACAAACGATCTACTTGCACCCGAATCAAATAATACTAGAGCAGGCATAGAGTTCACAAGGAAAGTACCTACACATACATTAACATAAGCGTCACATTTCGACCTTTAATTAAATACATGAAAGATAACATACCTGCCACAACATCGGGCGCAGCGCGGACCTCCTCCGCAGTCAGCTGAAAGGCTCTCCCGCGAGCCCTCGGGGCCTCGACCTTCACCGGTCGGGTCTCAGTAGTCCGGGTAGTAGGTGTAGCTCCCTGACGAAGTTGCGGGCACTCGGCCTTCCGATGGCCTGTCTGGTTGCAGTGAAAACAAACCATAAACCCCTTAGGGCAATCCCTGGCAATATGTCCGTCCTTGCCACACTTGTAGCAACCACCAGTTCGACACGCCCCCTCGTGACTTTTGCCGCACTTCGCGCAAGTGCGACCCTTCGAACCTCCCTTCCTCGAATCAGCGAACTTAATCCGCTTGGCTGCCGGCTGAGACTGGGCCGGCCGTCGATCCACCTGCCGAGACTCAGCCTCCTCCCTTGCTTGAGTCTCCAACTCAATCTCGCGCTTCCTGGCGTTCGCCTGAAGCTCAGTGAAAGTGCGATAGGTGGAGTTTGACACAAACTCCCGAATCTCCCTCTTCAAAACACCCAAATAGCGGCTCATCCGCGACTGCTCCGTAGATACCAGCTCGGGGCAGAACATTGGCCTCTCATGAAACTTCCGTGTGATCACTGCCACGGAATCAGTACCCTGCTTAAGGGTCAAGAACTCCTGAATCAACCGCTCCCTCTCTACCGGGGGAACGTACTCATCCCTGAACATCTCCGTAAACCTCTCCCATGTCACTGCCGTAGTCTCTGCCTGAGTGAAGTTCACCGTCACGAACTTCCACCAATCTTTCGCTCCCAGACGGAGCTGGTTCAAGGCGAACCGTACCCTCAAGTGTTCCGGGCATGAGCAAGTATAGAAACACCCCTCGATGTCGGCAATCCACCTCATGGCTGCAATCGGATCCTGCGTCCCATCAAATTCAGGGGGTTTCGTGTTGCTGAATTCCCTGAATGGTAATGAATCACCCCCTTGCGGCCTGGCAGCAGCCACCGCTGCGGTAGCGGCAGCAACTGCAGCTTCAGAAATTGCGGCGCACCGCTCCTCAAACTCCTCCATCAACGTGGTCTTAATAGACCCAAACATCTCCGGGATCTCAGCCCGGACCGCCGCAGCTACCTCTTCCTGAATAATCTGACGAATCTCCTCGTCACTCGCACCGCTCGAACTCGCCCCATTGCGTGTGACAACCATGATGTCTCTGAAATACAACATAAAATCATCAGAGACCCCACCAAGTACAATTGTACTCAATACGCGCCCTACCCAGTCTCCGATTTCCAGGGATTCTTATTTGAGTCTTCCACTGATCCGGTGCCTTCGGTAGTACGGGCCCAATACTACCGACCCCACCGTATCAGTATTCGTCCCAAATCTTCCTCCCCAAATCCCGAATAACGGGTACTCTACTCCTAATATGTACTATTTACTTGCACGCTACCAAATATCTCATATAAGCAATCTCCCTAGACTAAGGCATCACAAAACAGGCAATTCTATTCCTATCATGTATACCTAGTCTTCTAGCATGCATAACAATTCATAATTCAGTGCATAACATAACATCGTAAGGTATTCTGGGGATCTTTACCGTTCGGACGCTGGCTGCTCGTACACACTGTTCCACCCTTGTTTTTACCGCCTTGCCCTTTATAAAATGTTATGTCCTTCTTATTTTTAAGAAAAAGTTTTTCCTCAAATCCCCGGTCTGAGTTCAGTTGCACCCAAAAGTACACCCGAATCCCTCAAACCAAGGCTCTGATACCAATTGTAACAACTCAAATTTTCAAATAAATTTTTCATTAAAAATAAAACATCATTTTTCGACAAAAGGGTTTATTCCAAGTTTATTTCAAAATAACATTAATAAATCTCCAGGATCTCCAACAGTGGCAGTGTGTACGTGTCACGCCGGCGTCTTCCCACGGTCATCACTAGTACCTGAAAAACATAAACACAACTAGTAAGCATAAATGCTTAGTGAGTTCCCCAGTATACGACTTACCCACATACGCCTTCCGGCCCGGACCTTTCGGTCCACATAACATTGCCTTCCGGCCCGGACCTTTCGGTCCACATAGCATTGCCTTCCGGCCCGGATCTTTCGATCCACAATACATTGCCTTCCGGCCCGGATCTTTCGATCCACAAGATAATTGCCTTCCGGCCCATACTCATATATAACACATAATACAAATACTCTAACACATAAAGCACATATATCATACTGTTCTTTCTAACACATAAAATCTCGCCTTCCGGCCCGCATAATCGTACATCACATATAAGCACACATCGCATATAAAGCATCTACCTCTCTAAACATAGCATGAATATAACACACGCGACCTTCCGGTCTAACAGTCAAACCCTTCCGGGTGAGGTATAGTGAGAAAACTCACCTCGTAGTACGCAGGCTATAACCTCCTCGAGCTACTCGCACACAATCCGCTAGTCCGCAGGTTCCCTATAATACCACAGCCCTAGTTAATGATCTTATCAAACAAGACAACTGACCCCTCTAAGATATATACAGGTCAACGGTCAATCTTGACCGGACTCGTCGAGTACAAAGGGTAACTCGACGAGTATAGGCATCCTGACACCACTCGCCGAGTCCAAAGAACGACTCGACGAGTTCCAGTGAGTCTTCAAGCTACTCGCCGAGTCTGAGGAACAACTCGGCGAGTCCTAGTGAATCTTCAAGCTACTCGCCGAGTCTGAAGAACAACTCGGCGAGTCCTAGTGAATCGTCGAGCTACTTGCCGAGTCTGATCACTGGACTCGGCGAGTCCTCGCCATGCAGTCAACCAACTGCCTCCTGCAATTCGCATGATTCCGAAATATATAGATATGGGACTTTCTGGACCTTTGCACATACTATTACTGGGATTTAAACACTTGTAACAACTCTATAATCTATCAAATCCTTAAATGGGTTTCCTAAACCCTAGATTCGTGTACAACACCAAACTACAGAAATGATCCGAGGATTACCTGGAAAACGTGATCCCTGCGTCCCCAACCTTCAGAACTCAACCCCTTGATCCTCCTTTGATCACCACCTTGCCTTTCCTTGCCTAACAACCTCTTTAAGCTTCCACTAGCCTTCACCCTTGCTCCAGATGCCCACAACCGTTTAGGTTATCTTCAATCGGCCAAAAAAGACGAGACATGACGGCCCTAAAGACATTATATAAGATCCAGAATCGAAACGGCTAGGGTTTCAGCTTGAACAGCGTCGACTCGCCGAGTCCCTAATGGACTCGTCGAGTCCAGTCGCGAATCTGTGACCAAGACCGTGGTCCTACTCGGCGAGTCAGGCATCAACTCGCCGAGTCCCCCCCTAAATATACCCCAAATTTATTTAAAGTAATACCTGAAATTCCGGGCTGTTACAGTCACACCCCAAAACCGAGAACGGAGGAAACGTTCTGGGGCGGAGGACGTCATGTAAAGTATCACAACAGTGTAAAGTAGTAAACAAGCAACAACATCATCCATTGCATTAATAGTATAATTTTAAATACAAGTGTGTTCTTTCATAGCATAAAACAACATAATGAATATTCAAAATAAAAGACGAGTCTTGACTGCTCCGTCTTCACAAAACCTGATCGTCATACCTGTCTATTTGTGACCTGAGAATACAGGTTATTTTGAAAGCGAGTATCAACAATAAAGCTGGTTAATTCATAACTATTTATGTGTCTTTAACTTGTAAAACTGTAAAGGAAAGACTTGTAAATGTTTGAAGAAAAGTTTGTATAAGTATGAAAATGTTTGTAAGAAATTGTAAACGTTTGAAAACCTTAGAAAATCCCATATTTCCTACTAGTATAAAAAGTAGTCTTCTTCTAAGACTCGACTGTTTTGAAAGTAGTCTTCTACCAAGACCCGACTGTTTTGAAAGTAGTCTTCTACCAAGACCTAGCTGTTTTGAAAGTAGCCTTTTACCAAGACCCAACTGTTTTAAAGGTTTGAACCTCTACATAAGTGAAGGTTTTTCCCTTGAACAACTATTATTATTCATATCTAATCTACCTCGTCGATTATGTGAATGTGACACAAAGTAAAGGTAATAAGGAAAATAATATAATCATTTAAGTATTATCCTTTGGTACTAGGATAATCACGACAAAGTAACTTGTCGAATAGTATTAACCGTAGACATCCGTCGATGTGCATTTTCCCTCTGTAGCTAACAGCTGGCTGTAGAATGGTTAGTCCCGTACTTATATAATAGTATCTACTCATATAATATGTAATAGTATCACATCATATAGTATGTAATCGTATCTCTTTACTAGTATCTATGTAATAGTATCTATGTAATTGTAACTTTGTAATTGTATGTCTTGTAATTGTATGTATTAGTATCTCTTCATATACTATGCAATGTATTCATATTTCTTTAATTGTATCTCTTCCTATAGTATGTAATGTATTAGTATAGACTCATGAATGAACTGACTCTTGTGTGATTCCTTGTACTTGGAATAGTAAGTAGTATCTCCTAACTATACCTATTATAGTTACTAGTAATGTACATGTATAATCGAAGGTATACCTTTGCTACCCAAAGGTACTGAACTAACTGATGGAAACTTTTATGTCTATATAAAGGTATAAGAGAAGTTTTGGAAAACCTTTGAAAAGTTTAATAACTAAGAAATGATGACTTGATGTCAATTTATAAAACGATTTGAAAGTAGTTTGTTTGATAAGACAGTTTTATAAAGAGTTTTAACATGTAAAAACGCTTACCCCTCAAGAGCGTATAACATTCATAACAAGGCTTAACAGAGTGTAAGAACCTTGCGTTGCGAATCCAAACACTCAAAAAGGTCACAAAAGAAGTCTCTCCAAATCTCTTTCACTCTAACTCTCCCAAAACTCTCTAAGTACTAGAAATCTCTTCAAGAAGGTGAAATCTCTCCCAAATCTCTCTCTGTATGAGAAATCTCTCCAAGTATGTGAAATCTCTCCCAAATATCTCTCTGAATTAGAAATCTCTCCAAGAATGTCAAATCTCTCCAAGTATGTGAAATCTCTCCCAAATATCTCTCTGAATGAGAAATCCCTCCAAGAATGTCAAATCTCTCCTAAATCTCTCCAAGTATGTGAAATCTCTCCAACATATCTCTGTAAATGAGAAATCTCTCCAAGAATGTCAAATCTCTCCCAAATCTCTCCAAGTATGTGAAATCTCTCCCAAATATCTCTCTAAATGAGAAATCTCTCCAAGAATGTCAAATCTCTTCCAAATCTCACTAAGTATGTGAAATCTCTCCCAAATATTTCTCTGAATGAGAAATCTCTCAAAGTATGTGAAATCTCTCCTAAATCTCTCTAAGTATGCCAAATCTCTCCAAGTATGACAAATCTCTCCCAAATCTCTCTCAAAATCTCTCTCAACTTTTTATAATCACTCGGGGCATCCCGACCCTTGAATTTGGCGGAGACGGCTCAAAAATGGAGGTCTACGCGAAAAACGGACTTAAGGAGCTGAAACTCCTCTTAGGAACCGAAACCCTTCTCAAGGAACCGAAACCCTCTCAAGGAACCGAAACCTCTTAGGAGCCGAGACCCTCTAAACCGAAATGAACCGAACGCTCTGATTCTCGGTCCCTTCTGATGAGCATGTCTGCGAGACCTCTCGGTTCCCATGCATCCGAGCCTCACCTTCAGTCCGAGAGGCGACCCGCGCAGCCGAACCCTCCTCTCGCGGTTTTCTTATCCTGCTCTCGATTCTAAGCTCCTAAGGAGCCGAACCTTCGCATTCTCGACCCAAATTTCGGAATTTGGCAGTTTTTGCCCGGTTTTTGACCATTTTCACGTATTAAGCCCGTTTTTCGAGATTTTAACGAGGGATTTTCACCAAAAACTTTATTTTAACATATAAGGCCCCATATTTATTAATTAATCACGTTTTTGGAGATAAATCTTATCCAAGAAGAGTGGGTGAAGTACAAGAGGTGGAGTGTTGACTTTTCTTTAGTTTATGACACAAGCAACCACCCACACCCACTCCATAACCAACCCCTTATCCTTCCACCATACCTAGGTCATGTCAAGGTACTTTATCATCATTTCCAGCCATTTCCCGCGTTCTTAGAGCTGGAACATCCACCCTCTCTCCTCACTTCACTCATTTTCTCTCATTTCCACCAAAAGATCAAACACTTTTCCCTCAACTCTTCTTGCTCAATTTCGAGATTTCCAAGGCTTTCCTTCTACTTTTGGGTAAGTATCTTCATCATCCTTATGATTATTACACTTCCTCCTACTCCAATCATAGATTGCTTATACAAATATCGTCATATTTTTGTTAGATCTTCGAATCTTCAAGCACCTCCCAAGTGTTCTTGAGTTGAGCACTTCTTTTCTCCATCATCCATCTTCTGAAATCACCCAAGGTGAGTTCATACCCCTATCTTTTCATGTTTTTCTTAAGTTTTAAGGGGGAAGGGGGAATACAAGTTAAAACACCAAGAACACAACTAAACTTATTTAACAGCCTTCATCAGAAAAGTTCAACACCATTCACAGACTGTTTTGGGCAACTTAAACATTTTAGTTTTCAAAACTGTTTTAGGTGCAAGTAGTTCCAGTTCTTATCTTTAAAATGACTACTTGCAAATCTCCACACGATTTTTCTAGAATTTGTGGTGATTTCTACAAAACTGCCTATCTGTAACACCCGAAATCAGAAATGTCAAGAAAGGAAAGGAAAAACCCTAAGTTAAAGAGGGTTGACTCGTCGAGTCTAGGGAGGAACTCGGCGAGTCGGAGCGGGATCCAGGTGTAAAGTAAGTGACCGCCTCGGCGAGTCTGGTCTGGGTTGGGAATCCCTAATTCCGGCGCTTGGTACCCCATTTAAGCATCTTATTCTCTTCCCTAGGGCTCATTTGCGGCCCCTATAGTCCAGAACCCGAAACCCTAAGCCTCCATTGTTGGTCATTCAATATTTCTTGCCATTTTGGGTGATTTGAAGGAAGAAGGAAGAAGGCAACCATTGGGGATTCAAGGATGGGCAGTAGATCTAGAGTTTGTGGGATTTTCCAGAGCATTTGAAGGTAATGAGTCGCTACCTTCACTCTTTTGCATATAGATCAACCTTTATCATGAGATTTGGGGCTTTTAGGGCATGTTTAAGAACCATTTCGAGTTAGAAGCCCAGATCTGAAGTTGTTACTTTAGATCTAAGTGTATCTTGGCCTAGAGAATCGTAAAGCATTAGTCTATGGGTTGATTGTTAAGCCCCATTGTCTTAAACCCTAGTTCATAGTGTTTTGAGCCTAGATCTCCTTAGCTACACGTAAAGTTTTCCACTTTACGTAAGGAATAGTCTTTAGAAGAGTGGATCTACAATTTGGAGTCCATGCATTGCTCAAAAGCCTCTGAATATATGAAGGACTGAATAGACTTGGTGAGTCCTTCGAGTGTACTCAACAAGTAGTATGAAGATGGCGATGAACTTGACGAGTTGGATGAACAACTCGGCGAGTCTGTTGAAGATTTCCGTGGACTCGGCGAGTCTGTTCTTGGACTCGGAGAGTCAAGTCGCGAAACCCCAAACCCTTCGAGTTAAGACTCGGATCAGTGAGTTTAGTGGGGACTCAGTGAGTTGGTCAGGTTAGGATTCAGAAATCGGTAGACTCGGCGAGTCAGGGGATGACTCGGCGAGTCGAGTCGCGAATGAAAGGATTCGGAGCGTATGAACTTGGCGAGTCAGTAGGCAGACTCGACGAGTAGGGTTGACCTGGAAGGTTGACTTTGACCAGGACTTTGACTTCGACCAGAGTGGACTTAGTTGACTTTCGGAGGACAGTTAGACTAAGTGTTATATTTGGTATTAGTAGATCGGGGAGTTTTTGGAGTAGCAGTTCGAGAGTGTCTGATAGCAGTCAGAAGAGTATCAGCAAAAACTCCAGCAGTGCAGGTGAGTTTCCTTCCAGTAGGAACGGGTCTAAGGCCACAATGTCGACCCGTTTAGTAGTAGTAGTTTCCGGACTTCGGTCCGATGCAGTATTTAGTATGTTTGATTCCTTTGTGGCTCAGACAGGATTTATGTGTTATGTGTTCCAGGCTACGGCCCGATGCAGTATGCAGTATATGTGTTCATGTTAGTTGATGTGTTTATGCCATGCTATGTTCAGTCAGTTCCGGACTTCGGTCCGATGCAGTAGTTCCGGACTTCGGTCCGATGTAGGGGACAGGGTCCCAGACAGATCCAAACTTCGGTCCGATGCAGTAGTTCCGGACTTTGGTCTGATGCAGGGGACAAGGTCCCAGTCAGTTCTGGACTTCGGTCCGATGCAGAGGGCAAGGCCCTGGTCAGTTCCGGACTCCGGTCCGATGCAGATGGCAAGGCCCTGGTCAGTTCCGGACTCTGGTCCGATGCAGTTTCCCGACTTCGGTCCGATGAAGTGGACAAGGCCTAGTATGTGCTTTATATGATTGTATGGTATGTGGTAGTTTGGGGGAGCTCACTAAGCTTCGTGCTTACGGTTTCAGTTTTTGGTTTCAGGTACTCTGTTTTCAAAGGAGGAGCTCGGAGAGGTTGCAATGCACACACCATAGTCAGTGAGCCTGGGATGTTTTACTCTGATAAGAAGTTATGTTTGAAATTAATACTATGAAATTATGTTATGATTTATGATACAGATTTATAAATGTGGTTTTAGTAATGTTTTAAAAGAAAATTTTTAGTCGTGAAAATTGGGTCGTTACAAGTTGGTATCAAAGCCTTGGTTTGAGGGATTCGGATACACTTCGGGTGTGTCTGAACTCAAACTGAGGAAAAGGTAAAAGGTTTTCAAAGAAAAACATTTTCGAAAAGAATTTTTTTGAGAAAAGGAAAGAGTTTTATAAAAAGCGAAAAGAATTTTTTTTTAAAGAAGAGAACATTGAAAAGAGAAAAAGGGTGGGGTGCATGCAATCAGCCGAGCTCAAGTAACTACTCCCAAATTACCCACCCAAGTTTATGTTATCAGTTTTAGTTTCAGATCAGTTCAGTTTCAGTTTCAGTACAACAACATGCTAGTATAGGACTAAGGATCTCAGAGGATGACTTATGTGCCTGCTTTATGTGTTTTAGCTTGATAAGAATTGCAAGCTAGTATTGAGTAGACAATGGTAGGATAGCCTGTGTAGGTTATGCCTGATAGTATGCGCTTAGCATTGTATGCTAGTACACTTTCTTGTTTTGAGAATAGTTTTGCATGGGTATGTTTCCTTTATCCGAATGTTGTTTGCTTTGTGCTTTGGGGGACACTGAGTGATGGGAGTTAGCCATTAGGTGAATACGTCACATCACATGTGATCAGGGTTGAATAATCTCAGAGTGCTGGATTTGGCCCTACTGCGCAGCTCTCGTCTAAGTCTAACCGTTGTAGGGACAAGTCTTTTACTCGAAGGATTATCCGAGCCTCATTGCATGTGATGGAATTCAGGTGGTGGCTAATTGGCATTACAAGGAGGCCTTCAGCAGCTGAGGATTGGTTTGGGTGGAGTCAGAGGTTCCCTAGGGCAAGCCTAGGAAGGTAGTAGCAGAGATCAGTAGCAGGAGAGTGACTTGGTGGGGTTGAGGTAACTCTTGAGGAAATTACGGATACATGTGGAAGGTAGTATGGGCCCGTACTACTGAAAGCAGAGGATCCGTACTTGAGTCAAGAGGGGCCGAGACAAGACCAAGGAACTTGTAGAGTGTGTGAGAGATCCCTCAGCAGCGGTGTGTACATTGATCAGGAAGTGTTATACTTTCAGCATGGTGACATTGCGCGAGTTACCAGTTAGTAGTTTAGGGACCGGGGAGGGGTCTGGCTCGGACTCTGGAGTCGGGCAGCTTGATGATCAGATGAGGGATTTCATTTCCGCAGAGATTATGCGCAACATCATTGATCAGACTCCAGTGATTTTCGGCTCGGTTAGAGAGGCCATTGTGGAGCTTATGGACAGTCATCTTGAGGCCTTTAGGGTCGGGATAGTTTCAGGACAGTTTGGGGCTCGTCTAGAGCCCGATGCTTATGGAGATCAGGGATCCAAGAGGGAGGGAGATCCCATTTCTAGTTTTTGCCATCAAGGGACAGGAGTGAGTGGGGCACCCTGTCTCCAAGAGAGACCTCTGCATGATTCGATAGTTCAGGAGGTCTCGCGAGCCATTTGCGAGGATCTGCCCGACATGGTTGGGAGGATCACTGATAGGTTGACTGCGAAGCTCCAGGATCAGACAGCTGTTGTTCAGACGACGGATGGGGTCGACAAGGTAACGCAGGAGTGAGAGACGGGCAGGGAGTCGGAAGGGAAGAGGAAAACGGATGAGACTCAAGTAGCCACAGGTTCGGGCAAGAGGCCCAAGGGGTCGAATTTTAGAACGAGGGACTATAAGAGTCGCAGTCGATGCGGGAAGTGCGGTAGGACGCACAAGGGTGCGTGCAGACGTAGAAGTGGTGGCGATGCTGGGTGTTTCAAGTGCGGCCGAATTGGCCATTTTAGCAGAGATTGTACTGTTACCATCGCCCAGGAACTTGACCCGATATGTTTCCATTGCAGTCAGAGGGGCCACAAGAAGGCCCACTGTCCGAGTTTGTATACAGCAGAGCAGGTGATAGCTCCTACTCTTGTGACTTCAAGTACCACCAGCGGTTGCCGGGGACAGGCAAGGGCGCCCACGGCTCGGAGCAGAGAATTCTGGATGATTTCAACAAGGATTCGGGCAGCACTGGATGTTGGGGGTACGTATCTTTTACCTTCCTGTCAATTATTATTCATGATATTATTGTTATGTTGCTGCATTGATATCAATAAACATATGTGTTGGGGTATTATATTACCTGCCTATGGTTAAGTTATATGCCATTTGCATACCTTGGGATTAAAATGGTGAATTGGAGGTCGTTCCCTCTACATCAAGTTTCTTCAGATGGCGGTAACTGTAACATGTATGTGTAAGATTCAGTAGTGCCTCACTACTTACGGAAGGTGTTAGCCGGGTAATGATCAGTTATATTCTCAGTAGTGACAATCCAGAGATTTTAGTGGAGTAGCTAGCGGTCGGTAAGGAAGAGGGTTAGAGATGTGCACCCTAAATGCAAGTTCTCGGGATGCAGTCACTAAGTAGATACAGTGAAGGATTGAAGAGTGCTCGGTTAGTTAAGCAAGAATGGTTCGGGCCTGGTAAGGGTTAGTTGGAGCGCCAACAGAGGTAAACGTAGGCGGGCAGCGGATTGCCCCTTTTCATGGAAGGAAGGTTGGGGAATCCTTTCGACCAGTGAGCAGTGAGGAGTTAGTTGGATCCAAGTAGGGGAGAACCCTCCGAGTATACAAGGATAAGAGCACGTAGACGCAGAATGAGTACACGGCCTCTGAGAAGAAAAGATAGTAGCACAACGATGGATGTATTGAGGAGTTCAGGATTGGGAGTTTGAGGAACTTCCCAACAGTTAGTTCATGAAATCGAGATGGTTTGTAGCTGGTTGGGAATCCAGGATTGGAGGATCGCCTATAGGACTCTAGTGAGTCGGAATGAGGATCTTGAGAACGGTTAGCAAAAGATGCTTCCGGGTTAGTAGCCAGTGGCAGAGGCAGCATGCAGGGTTGTGTAGATTCAGGAATTGGGAGTTTGGAAACTTCCCAACAATACTTTCATGTATCCGGATTAGTAGATGGTTGGTTTGGGAACCAAGACGAAGACTTCCTCGACGAAACGCGAAGTATATCAAGGATATAAGATGTCGAGGTTGATGCAGTATCCGATGACTGAGGGCTGGTTTTCAGAAATCAGAATGAGGGATCGCTAGCAGGACTAGGGATAGACAGGATGTCCTCGGAATAGTAGGTTAGTAAAGCAGTCAGATAGTAGTAGTAGTGTTGTAAGTCTGCGGGGGTAGCCGTAGCATTCACTAGCAGTCAGATAGTAGTAGTAGTGTTGTAAGTCTACAGGGGTAGCCGTAGCATTCATTACCAGTCAAATAGTAGTAGTGTTGTAAGTCTGCGGGGGTAGCCGTAGCATTCACTAGCCGTCAGATAGTAGTAGTAGTGTTGTAAGTCTACGGGGGTAGCCGTAGCATTCATTAGCAGTCAGATAGTAGTAGAGTGTTGTAAGTCTGTGGGGGTAGCCGTAGCATTCACTAGCAATCAGATAGTAGTAGAGTGTTGTAAGTCTGTGGGGGATAGCCGTAGCATTCACTAGCAGTTAGATCGTAGTGGAGTGTTGTAAGTCTAAGGGGTAGCCGTAGCATTCACTAGCAGCCAGATAGTATTAGAGAGTTGTAAGTCCGCGGGTGTCGCCGTGGCCTTTATCAGATTGGTAGGCAGCATGAGCGCGTTATTGGACGCGGAGAAAGCAGTAGTACCCACCAGTTCGAGTGCAGTAGTGAGGATATGGGAATCCACGGGTTAGATTTCAGATTTCCTAAATGGTTCAGTTATGGTTAAGTCGGCGATTTTGCATATAGATCGTCACCTCAGTTATGAGATCAGGGAAGCAGTGGACCGCTTGGGTTCACATATGTTAAGGGCTACCGCTAGTCTGGGAACCATCATTTTTAGTCTTGGATCTGATGATGTCAGGGTTCGACGTATGGATCCGATCGGTTGGATCGGGAAGGTTGTTATGGCCGCAGTGACAGGAGAACTAGTGGAAACTAGTTCTAGAGAATGATTTCGTTCAGAAGTCGTGGGAGTGACTAAGTAAGGAGTCCTTTGACTCCACAATTGAGTTGGAACTCGGTGTTGCAGATAACCGACGAATGATTGGAGACCAGGAAGGTCTCGAGATATTTGAGAAACAGCCATATGGCAGTTCAGTGTTTCAGGCAGTTTAGTGTTTCAGTCGGTTCAGTGTTCCAGGCAGTTCAGTGTTTCAGGCAGTTCAGTGTTTCAGGCAGTTCAGTGTTTCAGTCAGTTCAGTGTTTCGGGCAGTTCAGTGTTGCAGGCAGTTCAGTGTTTCGGATAGTTGCAGTGTGATGGTCAGTATTAGTATGTGTGTTGGAATGCAAGTGTTGATGGTATAGTTGGTTGATTTGGAAATGGCAAGTCCCTCTTAGCAGGATCAGTTGAGCCTTCTTCCAAGTATAAGTGATATGTAAGGATAGCTAGGCAGGTAGCTTTTCTTTCAGGATGGAAGGCTCGAGTTCGTAGGAGTTGAGGAATCAGATGGAAGATAAGCAAGCTGGTTCTAGCAGCATCGTTTCAGTATGAGCGGCAGAGTGGATAGAACAGTTATAAATAATCGAAGTATCTTCAGAAGTCGCTGGAAGCAACTAGTAGGTTGTGATGGGGTGTAGTGACCGGTGGGAGTCCGGTAACTCAGATATCGGCAGATTAGTTGAACCAGGGTAGTCTCAGTGCATTCGGTAGGCGGATGAGGGGCAATAGAATTTTCAGTCGGAGGAAGTAACGTTAAGGAAATTATGGAAAAAAGAAGAATTTAGTATGTACCAACAGTAGTGACCAACACTGTGAGTGGCTAGAGTAATGGACAAAAGGGTTAAAGTCACCAGGCAGGGTGTTGAGGCGGATTGCATGTCAGTTGACCGTAGAGAACTTCGAGGACGAAGTTTAGTTTAAGTGGGGGAGAGTTATAACACCCGAAATCAGAAATGTCAAGAAAGGAAAGGAAAAACCCTAAGTTAAAGAGGGATGACTCGTTGAGTCCAGGGAGGAACTCCGCAAGTCGGAGCAGGATCCGGGTGTAAAGTAAGTGAATGACTCGGCGAGTCGGCAAGTGGACTCGGCGAGTCTGTTCTGGGTTGGGAAACCCTAATTCCGGTGCTTGGTACCCCATTTAAGCATCTTATTCTCTTCCCTAGGGC
The DNA here is from genome assembly GCF_002870075.4 of Lactuca sativa. Taxonomy (NCBI): domain Eukaryota; kingdom Viridiplantae; phylum Streptophyta; class Magnoliopsida; order Asterales; family Asteraceae; genus Lactuca; species Lactuca sativa. The sequence continues at coordinate 317,268,482 of NC_056630.2, forward strand.
TCATTTTTGGCCCCTATAGTCCAGAACCCGAAACCCTAAGCCTCCATTGTTGGTCATTCAAGATTTCTTGCCATTTTGGGTGATTTGAAGGAAGAAGGAAGAAGGAAACCATTGGGGATTCAAGGATTGGCAGTAGATCCAAAGTTTGTGGGATTTTCCAGAGCATTTTAAGGTAATGAGTCACTACCTTCACTCTTTTGCATATAGATCAACCTTTATCATGAGATTTGGGGCTTTTAGGGCAAGTTTAAGAACCATTTCGAGTTAGAAGCCCAGATCTGAAGTTGATACTTCAGATCTAAGTGTATCTTGGCCTAGGGAATCGTAAAGCATCAGTCTATGGGTTGATTGTTAAGCCCCTTTGTGCTAAACCCTAGTTTATAGTGTTTTGAGCCTAGATCTCCTTAGCTACACGTAAAGTTTGCCACTTTACGTAAGGAATGGGCTTTAGAAGAATGGATCTACAGTTTGGAGTCCATGCATGACTCAAAAGCCTCTGAATATATAAAGGACTGAATAGACTCGGCGAGTCCTTCGAGTGGACTCGACAAGTAGTATAAAGAGGGAGATGAACTCGACGAGTTGGATGAACAACTCGGCGAGTCTGTTGAAGATCGCCTTGGACTCGGCGAGTCAAGTCGCGAAACCCTAAACACTTCGAATTAAGACTCGGATCAGTGAGTTGAGTGGGGACTCAGTGAGTTGGTCAGGTCAGGACTCGGAAATCGGTAGACTCGGCGATTCAGGGGCTGACTCGGCGAGTCGAGTCGCGAATGAAAGGATTCGGAGCGTATGAACTCGGCGAGTCAGTAGGCAGACTCGACGAGTAGGGTTGACCTAGAAGGTTGACTTTGACCAGGACTTTGACTTCGACCATAGTAGACTTAGTTGACTTTCGGAGGACAGTTAGACTAAGTGTTATATTTGGTATTAGTAGATCGGGGAGTTTTCGGAGTAGCAGTTCGAGAGTGTCTGATAGCAGTCAGAAGAGTATCAGCAAAAACTCCAGCAGTGCAGGTGAGTTTCCTTCCAGTAGGAACGGGTCTAAGGCCACAATGTCGACCCGTTTAGTAGTAGTAGTTTCCGGACTTCGGTCCGATGCAGTATTTAGTATGTTTGATTCCTTTGTGGCTCAGACAGGATTTATGTGTTATGTGTTCCAGGCTACGGCCCGATGCAGTATGCAGTATATGTGTTCATGTTAGTTGATGTGTTTATGCCATGCTATGTTCAGTCAGTTCCGGACTTCGGTCCGATGCAGTAGTTCCGGACTTCGGTCCGATGTAGGGGACAGGGTCCCAGACAGATCCAAACTTCGGTCCGATGCAGTAGTTCCGGACTTTGGTCTGATGCAGGGGACAAGGTCCCAGTCAGTTCTGGACTTCGGTCCGATGCAGAGGGCAAGGCCCTGGTCAGTTCCGGACTCCGGTCCGATGTAGATGGCAAGGCCCTGGTCAGTTCCGGACTCTGGTCCGATGCAGTTTCCCGACTTCGGTCCGATGAAGTGGACAAGGCCCAGTATGTGCTTTATATGATTGTATGGTATGTGGTAGTTTGGGGGAGCTCACTAAGCTTCGTGCTTACGGTTTCAGTTTTTGGTTTCAGGTACTCTGTTTTCAAAGGAGGAGCTCGGAGAGGTTGCAATGCACACACCATAGTCAGTGAGCCTGGGATGTTTTACTCTGATAAGAAGTTATGTTTGAAATTAATACTATGAAATTATGTTATGATTTATGATACAGATTTATAAATGTGGTTTTAGTAATGTTTTAAAAGAAAATTTTTAGTCGTGAAAATTGGGTCGTTACAAGTTGGTATCAAAGCCTTGGTTTGAGGGATTCGGATACACTTCGGGTGTGTCTGAACTCAAACTGAGGAAAAGGTAAAAGGTTTTCAAAGAAAAACATTTTCGAAAAGAATTTTTTTGAGAAAAGGAAAGAGTTTTATAAAAAGCGAAAAGAATTTTTTTTTAAAGAAGAGAACATTGAAAAGAGAAAAAGGGTGGGGTGCATGCAATCAGCCGAGCTCAAGTAACTACTCCCAAATTACCCACCCAAGTTTATGTTATCAGTTTTAGTTTCAGATCAGTTCAGTTTCAGTTTCAGTACAACAACATGCTAGTATAGGACTAAGGATCTCAGAGGATGACTTATGTGCCTGCTTTATGTGTTTTAGCTTGATAAGAATTGCAAGCTAGTATTGAGTAGACAATGGTAGGATAGCCTGTGTAGGTTATGCCTGATAGTATGAGCTTAGCATTGTATGCTACTACACTTTCTTGTTTTGAGAATAGTTTTGCATGGGTATGTTTCCTTTATCCGAATGTTGTTTGCTTTGTGCTTTGGGGGACACTGAGTGATGGGAGTTAGCCATTAGGTGAATACGTCACATCACATGTGATCAGGGTTGAATAATCTCAGAGTGCTGGATTTGGCCCTACTGCGCAGCTCTCGTCTAAGTCTAACCGTTGTAGGGACAAGTCTTTTACTCGAAGGATTATCCGAGCCTCATTGCATGTGATGGAATTCAGGTGGTGGCTAATTGGCATTACAAGGAGGCCTTCAGCAGCTGAGGATTGGTTTGGGTGGAGTCAGAGGTTCCCTAGGGCAAGCCTAGGAAGGTAGTAGCAGAGATCAATAGCAGGAGAGTGACTTGGTAGGGTTGAGGTAACTCTTGAGGAAAGTACGGATACATGTGGAAGGTAGTATGGGCCCGTACTACTGAAAGCAGAGGATCCGTACTTGAGTCAAGAGGGGCCGAGACAAGACCAAGGAACTTGTAGAGTGTGTGAGAGATCCCTTAGCAGCGGTGTGTACATTGATCAGGAAGTGTTATACTTTCAGCATGGTGACATTGCGCGAGTTACCAGTTAGTAGTTTAGGGACCGGGGAGGGGTCTGGCTCGGACTCTGGATTCGGGCAGCTTGATGATCAGATGAGGGATTTCATTTCCGCAGAGATTATGCGCAACATCATTGATCAGACTCCAGTGATTTTCGGCTCGGTTAGAGAGGCCATTGTGGAGCTTATGGACAGTCATCTTGAGGCCTTTAGGGTCGGGATAGTTTCAGGACAGTTTGGGGCTCGTCTAGAGCCCGATGCTTATGGAGATCAGGGATCCAAGAGGGAGGGAGATCCCATTTCTAGTTTTTGCCATCAAGGGACAGGAGTGAGTGGGGCACCCTGTCTCCAAGAGAGACCTCTGCATGATTCGATAGTTCAGGAGGTCTCGCGAGCCATTTGCGAGGATCTGCCCGACATGGTTGGGAGGATCACTGATAGGTTGACTGCGAAGCTCCAGGATCAGACAGCTGTTGTTCAGACGACGGATGGGGTCGACAAGGTAACGCAGGAGTGAGAGACGGGCAAGGAGTCGGAAGGGAAGAGGAAAACGGATGAGACTCAAGTAGCCACAGGTTCGGGCAAGAGGCCCAAGGGGTCGAATTTTAGAACGAGGGACTATAAGAGTCGCAGTCGATGCGGGAAGTGCGGTAGGACGCACAAGGGTGCGTGCAGACGTAGAAGTGGTGGCGATGCTGGGTGTTTCAAGTGCGGCCGAATTGGCCATTTTAGCAGAGATTGTACTGTTACCATCGCCCAGGAACTTGACCCGATATGTTTCCATTGCAGTCAGAGGGGCCACAAGAAGGCCCACTGTCTGAGTTTGTATACAGCAGAGCAGGTGATAGCTCCTACTCTTGTGACTTCAAGTACCACCAGCGGTTGCCGGGGACAGGCAAGGGCGCCCACGGCTCGGAGCAGAGAATTCTGGATGATTTCAACAAGGATTCGGGCAGCACTGGATGTTGGGGGTACGTATCTTTTACCTTCCTGTCAATTATTATTCATGATATTATTGTTATGTTGCTGCATTGATATCAATAAACATATGTGTTGGGGTATTATATTACCTGCCTATGGTTAAGTTATATGCCATTTGCATACCTTGGGATTAAAATGGTGAATTGGAGGTCGTTCCCTCTACATCAAGTTTCTTCAGATGGCGGTAACTGTAACATGTATGTGTAAGATTCAGTAGTGCCTCACTACTTACGGAAGGTGTTAGCCGGGTAATGATCAGTTATATTCTCAGTAGTGACAATCCAGAGATTTTAGTGGAGTAGCTAGCGGTCGGTAAGGAAGAGGGTTAGAGATGTGCACCCTAAATGCAAGTTCTCGGGATGCAGTCACTAAGTAGATACAGTGAAGGATTGAAGAGTGCTCGGTTAGTTAAGCAAGAATGGTTCGGGCCTGGTAAGGGTTAGTTGGAGCGCCAACAGAGGTAAACGTAGGCGGGCAGCGGATTGCCCCTTTTCATGGAAGGAAGGTTGGGGAATCCTTTCGACCAGTGAGCAGTGAGGAGTTAGTTGGATCCAAGTAGGGGAGAACCCTCCGAGTATACAAGGATAAGAGCACGTAGACGCAGAATGAGTACACGGCCTCTGAGAAGAAAAGATAGTAGCACAACGATGGATGTATTGAGGAGTTCAGGATTGGGAGTTTGAGGAACTTCCCAACAGTTAGTTCATGAAATCGAGATGGTTTGTAGCTGGTTGGGAATCCAGGATTGGAGGATCGCCTATAGGACTCTAGTGAGTCGGAATGAGGATCTTGAGAACGGTTAGCACAAGATGCTTCCGGGTTAGTAGCCAGTGGCAGAGGCAGCATGCAGGGTTGTGTAGATTCAGGAATTGGGAGTTTGGAAACTTCCCAACAATACTTTCATGTATCCGGATTAGTAGATGGTTGGTTTGGGAACCAAGACGAAGACTTCCTCGACGAAACGCGAAGTATATCAAGGATATAAGATGTCGAGGTTGATGCAGTATCCGATGACTGAGGGCTGGTTTTCAGAAATCAGAATGAGGGATCGCTAGCAGGACTAGGGATAGACAGGATGTCCTCGGAATAGTAGGTTAGTAAAGCAGTTAGATAGTAGTAGTAGTGTTGTAAGTCTGCGGGGGTAGCCGTAGCATTCACTAGCAGTCAGATAGTAGTAGTAGTGTTGTAAGTCTACAGGGGTAGCCGTAGCATTCATTACCAGTCAAATAGTAGTAGTGTTGTAAGTCTGCGGGGGTAGCCGTAGCATTCACTAGCCGTCAGATAGTAGTAGTAGTGTTGTAAGTCTACGGGGGTAGCCGTAGCATTCATTAGCAGTCAGATAGTAGTAGAGTGTTGTAAGTCTGTGGGGGTAGCCGTAGCATTCACTAGCAATCAGATAGTAGTAGAGTGTTGTAAGTCTGTGGGGGATAGCCGTAGCATTCACTAGCAGTTAGATCGTAGTGGAGTGTTGTAAGTCTAAGGGGTAGCCGTAGCATTCACTAGCAGCCAGATAGTATTAGAGAGTTGTAAGTCCGCGGGTGTCGCCGTGGCCTTTATCAGATTGGTAGGCAGCATGAGCGCGTTATTGGACGCGGAGAAAGCAGTAGTACCCACCAGTTCGAGTGCAGTAGTGAGGATATGGGAATCCACGGGTTAGATTTCAGATTTCCTAAATGGTTCAGTTATGGTTAAGTCGGCGATTTTGCATATAGATCGTCACCTCAGTTATGAGATCAGGGAAGCAGTGGACCGCTTGGGTTCACATATGTTAAGGGCTACCGCTAGTCTGGGAACCATCATTTTTAGTCTTGGATCTGATGATGTCAGGGTTCGACGTATGGATCCGATCGGTTGGATCGGGAAGGTTGTTATGGCCGCAGTGACAGGAGAACTAGTGGAAACTAGTTCTAGAGAATGATTTCGTTCAGAAGTCGTGGGAGTGACTAAGTAAGGAGTCCTTTGACTCCACAATTGAGTTGGAACTCGGTGTTGCAGATAACCGACGAATGATTGGAGACCAGGAAGGTCTCGAGATATTTGAGAAACAGCCATATGGCAGTTCAGTGTTTCAGGCAGTTTAGTGTTTCAGTCGGTTCAGTGTTCCAGGCAGTTCAGTGTTTCAGGCAGTTCAGTGTTTCAGGCAGTTCAGTGTTTCAGTCAGTTCAGTGTTTCGGGCAGTTCAGTGTTGCAGGCAGTTCAGTGTTTCGGATAGTTGCAGTGTGATGGTCAGTATTAGTATGTGTGTTGGAATGCAAGTGTTGATGGTATAGTTGGTTGATTTGGAAATGGCAAGTCCCTCTTAGCAGGATCAGTTGAGCCTTCTTCCAAGTATAAGTGATATGTAAGGATAGCTAGGCAGGTAGCTTTTCTTTCAGGATGGAAGGCTCGAGTTCGTAGGAGTTGAGGAATCAGATGGAAGATAAGCAAGCTGGTTCTAGCAGCATCGTTTCAGTATGAGCGGCAGAGTGGATAGAACAGTTATAAATAATCGAAGTATCTTCAGAAGTCGCTGGAAGCAACTAGTAGGTTGTGATGGGGTGTAGTGACCGGTGGGAGTCCGGTAACTCAGAGATCGGCAGATTAGTTGAACCAGGGTAGTCTCAGTGCATTCGGTAGGCGGATGAGGGGCAATAGAATTTTCAGTCGGAGGAAGTAACGTTAAGGAAATTATGGAAAAAAGAAGAATTTAGTATGTACCAACAGTAGTGACCAACACTGTGAGTGGCTAGAGTAATGGACAAAAGGGTTAAAGTCACCAGGCAGGGTGTTGAGGCGGATTGCATGTCAGTTGACCGTAGAGAACTTCGAGGACGAAGTTTAGTTTAAGTGGGGGAGAGTTATAACACCCGAAATCAGAAATGTCAAGAAAGGAAAGGAAAAACCCTAAGTTAAAGAGGGATGACTCGTTGAGTCCAGGGAGGAACTCCGCAAGTCGGAGCAGGATCCGGGTGTAAAGTAAGTGAATGACTCGGCGAGTCGGCAAGTGGACTCGGCGAGTCTGTTCTGGGTTGGGAAACCCTAATTCCGGTGCTTGGTACCCCATTTAAGCATCTTATTCTCTTCCCTAGGGCTCATTTTTGGCCCCTATAGTCCAGAACCCGAAACCCTAAGCCTCCATTGTTGGTCATTCAAGATTTCTTGCCATTTTGGGTGATTTGAAGGAAGAAGGAAGAAGGAAACCATTGGGGATTCAAGGATTGGCAGTAGATCCAAAGTTTGTGGGATTTTCCAGAGCATTTTAAGGTAATGAGTCACTACCTTCACTCTTTTGCATATAGATCAACCTTTATCATGAGATTTGGGGCTTTTAGGGCAAGTTTAAGAACCATTTCGAGTTAGAAGCCCAGATCTGAAGTTGATACTTCAGATCTAAGTGTATCTTGGCCTAGAGAATCGTAAAGCATCAGTCTATGGGTTGATTGTTAAGCCCCTTTGTGCTAAACCCTAGTTTATAGTGTTTTGAGCCTAGATCTCCTTAGCTACACGTAAAGTTTGCCACTTTACGTAAGGAATGGGCTTTAGAAGAATGGATCTACAGTTTGGAGTCCATGCATGACTCAAAAGCCTCTGAATATATAAAGGACTGAATAGACTCGGCGAGTCCTTCGAGTGGACTCGACAAGTAGTATAAAGAGGGAGATGAACTCGACGAGTTGGATGAACAACTCGGCGAGTCTGTTGAAGATCGCCTTGGACTCGGCGAGTCAAGTCGCGAAACCCTAAACACTTCGAATTAAGACTCGGATCAGTGAGTTGAGTGGGGACTCAGTGAGTTGGTCAGGTCAGGACTCGGAAATCGGTAGACTCGGCGATTCAGGGGCTGACTCGGCGAGTCGAGTCGCGAATGAAAGGATTCGGAGCGTATGAACTCGGCGAGTCAGTAGGCAGACTCGACGAGTAGGGTTGACCTAGAAGGTTGACTTTGACCAGGACTTTGACTTCGACCATAGTAGACTTAGTTGACTTTCGGAGGACAGTTAGACTAAGTGTTATATTTGGTATTAGTAGATCGGGGAGTTTTCGGAGTAGCAGTTCGAGAGTGTCTGATAGCAGTCAGAAGAGTATCAGCAAAAACTCCAGCAGTGCAGGTGAGTTTCCTTCCAGTAGGAACGGGTCTAAGGCCACAATGTCGGCCCGTTTAGTAGTAGTAGTTTCCGGACTTCGGTCCAAATGTAGTATTTAGTATGTTTGATGCCTTTGTGGCTCAGAGAGGATTTATGTGTTATGTGTTCCAGGCTACGGCCCGATGTAGTATGCAATATATGTGTTCTTCTTAGTTGATGTGTTTTTGCCATGCTATGTTCAGTCAGTTCCGGACTTCGGTCCGATGCAGGTCACAAGGTCCCAGATAGGTCCGGACTTCGGTCCGATGCAGTAGTTCCGAACTTCGGTCCTATGCAGGGGAAAAGGTCCCAATCAGTACCAGAATTCGGTCCGATGCATTTCCGGACTTCGGTCCGATGCAGAGGGCAAGGCCCTGGTCACTTCCGGACTCCGGTCCGATGCAGAGGGCAATGCCCTGGTCAGTTCCGGACTCTTGTCAGATGCAGTTTTCGGACTTCGGTCCGATGTAGTGGGCAAGGCCCAGTATGTGCTTTATATGATTGTATGGTATGTGGTAGTTTGGGGGAGCTCACTAAGCTTCGTGCTTATGGTTTCATGTACTCAATTTTCAAAGGAGGAGCTCGGAGAGGTTGCAGTACACACACCATAGTCAGTTAGCTTGGGATGCTTTACTCGGATAATAAGTTATGTTTGAAATTAATACTATGAAATTATGTTATGACTTATGATACAGTTTTTATAAATGTAGTTTTAGTAATGTTTTAAAAGAAAATTTTTAGTCGTGAAAATTAGGTCATTACACTATCATTTCAAAAGCAAATCCGGACCAGTCTGTGATTATGGGATCTTTCACACATGTTGTAGACCACTAAAAATCATGACCAAATTTATGAACAAACTAGACTTATTCCCCAAACTCTCAGAATTTACGGATTCTGATTTGGACCTTTGATGACTTTTCTATAAATTTTCTAAGAACAGTAAAAGAAAATGTTAACAACAGAAAAATCCTATCAATTTCATTTCACCTTGTAACATGTTGAGCAAGGTGTATATCTTTATGTGAATATATGTTATTGCAAATAGATGACATTTTATCTTAGTATATAGTCATACATCAGAAAACAAATGGATTTTTACCTACAAATGTATGGTAATTAATTAGTTGTTATATTGCATGTTGCTTCACTTTAGTAAAAGGTATATATACATATCGGTAAACAAAAGTGTTTTACCTTCACAAATACAGTAGTTAACCATGATAAACAAAGTTATAACTATTACATTTAAATGTTTTGATAAACTATAATAGGTATGGTTTATGTTTGCATTAACACAAAAAACACATTTCGGAAAGTTTTATTCCCACAGGAAAAGCTTTTACACCCACGCACACCACACGTAAACTTGTTAACTTAAATTGTGAGACATTAGTCTCAGTACTCTTAGAGTACGGGTTAAAATTCCTGGTAATTATAACCAGAGTCTCTTGTAGGGAGAACGTGATAGTTGTGTATAGATATATATTGGGTTTGACACCCCACACCTTGTTGCTAGCTACAGTGGGACCTGCAGGTCTACGGGCGACAAGTGTCATATTAGTTTTTCGACGCCTGAGAAACGTCGTGTCAGGTTCATTCAGTCATAGTATGGTTATAGCGACTCACATAGGGGTTAACAACACATAAAGTTTATGAGAATTTTATAAATCAAAAGGGGTTTTATGTCGAATTAAAATCACTTTTTATATCAATAAGTACGGATATCACTGTATAGCATTTATTACGAGACTTTCCCTCAAATCAAAAGGGTTTTATGTTGATTTAAAACCACTTTTAGATCTCTAAGTATGGAAAATGCTTGTTTATCCTCGGTCCTGGGATTTAGGACCACATAACTTTTATAAGGAAAATATTGGATTTTTCTTGGTAACACACAACACATTACAAAGAACGGTTTCCACACTCTTTATCTAAAAAGCTTATGAACTCACCAACTTAATTGTTGACACTTTTTCAAAACTACTTGTATTCTCAGGAAATCAATGAAACAGGAAAACCAACAGCATTTTGAGGATGGGACGATAAATCGTCAAATAGTTCATTTTCTCATCATACTGTAATTGATTTTGAATCATGTAAACATATACTTTGTTGGAACCCTTTTAATTATATTTATGATGGTTATATTTACTTTGAGCACTATTATACTCGTTGTTGTGATACTATACATGAAGTCCTCCACTCCCGGACGTTTCCGCCATCCTTGGTTTGGGGGTGTGACAGATTGGTATTAGAGCATTGTTTATAGTGAATTAAGTATATCAACCCATAAAAGATATACTAACTATAAATACAATGGGATTAAAACACTCTGACCAAGAGTTAATACTTTTAAATAATAAAATATTTAATAAAGTATACATTCCTGCATTCATCCTAAAATCAGTGTCACAAAGACAAGAATAAAAGTATTACGATTGTTGAATAGCACAGATAAGCTTGGGGATGTATGGTCAGTCCTGGGAATGGCATAGCCTGATCAACTATGCTGGTCCGAGGAGTGATTAGCATATGCCCAAGAATGGTTATGATGTGGCAACAAGTCTAAAAACTTACCAACACTACCACAATGAAATACCATAGGGGTATTTGGTGTTACTATAAGTACTTATCTGAGAACTAAATAGATTTTTATCAATAGGTCAATAATTGCTTAGTGGATACATTAAGATTATATGTACCCAGGACATCATAGACTTAGAATCTGTGGATCTTTGCTTTACTACCTGTTCCTCGTTTGGTTGTGGACTTAGAGTTAGGGTCACTTATTCGAAGGTCTATCATGTCCCAAATACATATAACTAGTATGCACTAAACAAGTAGTAAAGTACCTAATAAAGATCATCTTATAATTATCTAATTAGTACGTCTACTTAGTTATTTCTTATATTCCCTTTTCTCGCGTGGATATCATGGCTGGATTTCCATCCCCACGACTACCCATACTACCTTAACCACGGCAATACTGGATGGCTCTGAGAGGAGCCAGAGAATGATCACCCAATCCCTGTGGATGGTCACCAAGCTGAAGGCCTTGCTGATGGTTCTGACTCCGAACCTGAAGTGGAGAACCTACCCCCGATGGCTCTTGTTCCGAATCCTAACCCTCGTCTGGCTTTTCAAGGCTCGACGCCTCCTTGGGTAGAGTGCTTGGAAACCTGGAGCGAAGAGCAAGACCACCCTATGCCGTTTAATGGAGACCGAAGCTTCTACAACATAAGTAAAGGAAGCTCAGCAGACGGAATTCTTCCAATTCTGGTTCGTAGAGTTGCCCGAAACGAGACTCAGGGCAGAACAGCTCTCCATCGTATCGCAGAGGTTGATGCAAATGCAAGAATGCATACAATCCATACAAATCGCCTTGAGCACACTCATGAAAAATCTGAGAGAGACCATGAAACCCTGCTGCAAGCACTGGCTGCAACACGAGCCGAAGTCATAGAACTCCGAGTACGCCAGAGGGTGTACGAAAGGCACATGCTTGATATGGAGCGGCAACTGGCTGAACTAAGGGTTCACCAGAGGGATGACTGCCGCCAGTAGTAGATGCCTTACTTTCTTTCCCTGTTAAAAAAAACCATTTTTCCTATCTATGTCCTATGTGGCATTTTCTATGAAACTATCTTGTAATGTAGGTACTTTTAGTTAGGCCGTTGGCGGCCAAAACTTTCCTACTCCGGATGTGATGTAAGACCCTCTACAAGGTCAATTTTCCCAAGCCTGTTACATCAATGACATTGTCAGTCAGCTAAATTCTATGTCACTCTTTGTTCAAATACTTCCATCATACTATCATAGGAGTCTATCTGAAACCCACTCTAGTCAAGTTGTTGGACTAGGGTAATTTAGCTCCGGGATCATTCCCAATTCTCTTTCAAAGGTTGGATCATGTTATTCACCACCCAATGGAACCCCGGTTTGAACGACAAACGTCATGAGACCATTCTACGAACTTACTTCTACTCCGTAATAGGACTGCATCAAGGGATGTAGGTCAAACCTTTGAGAACATACTTCTAGTCTATAGGTGAATGGTTGAAATACATCTAGGTTCAATGATAGCCTTTACTAGGAATTCTAGTTCATTAAGAAGGATTAGTAAGAATGTTATTATTATGATTTCCTCACTTATACATTCCATAGTTATATATAACGAATACCTGGTAGACAATAGAATGTGAGATTTCTAACTTAGTTTCTTTTCCTCGTTGGGATGTGAAACTAAAGTAGAATCACACATTTTACTATCCGCCCAGTCTTGGTTATATCACAATGTGTATAAGCTAAGTTTTCATGTATAATAATTCATCTCTTAGTCAGAATCAAAATAATATAAAATCAAACTTAGTCACTCACGAACTCCTTGTCTTTCGTGTTGCATAATCATGTCATCATCCAGAAATTGTCAGCCGAACAACGAAACCCCTATCCTTCATATCGACGCCGCTACATTCCAAGCCGCAGTAACTGTTGGGTTTTGAGCATTCTAACACTTCCTAAGTGTACATGCAACCCTAAATACCTTGGATCTATGTTTTCTCTATTATACATTCAAATAAGAACATCCAAGGTATTATCCTAATCTAGCATACAAAAACTATGAATGTAACAAGATAGAATACATACCTCTTGATGTAGCTTGATGTCTTCAAGCTTTAAGAGCTTAGCCCCAATAGTGTGGAAGCCTCAAGTGGAATCACAAATCACCAAGACACCTTGGAATACTTTAGAGAATATGATTACTTGGTTCTCTCTAGTGAAATTGGCTAGCCCTTCTTTAGTGTATCCACACTAGTGCCAATTTCACCAACCAAGGACATCTTTATATAGTATGGAGGATTAGGGTTAAACCCTAATACCCATGACCTATCATTTCCTAGGATCCATGGGTTAAACACTCCATGGACTATCCATGAAAGCTTAGCCCAACCTAAATGAACTTGGCCCATTCCATATATATAAGAGTCCATATTTAATTAGTTCCTTTTGATCACTTAATTAATTATAAATTAATTCTTGATCAATACTAATTAAATAATATGATTCCATATTAATATATTAGAACTTATAATATATTAATATTAATCATAATCATACTATTCTCAAAAGATTATCCATATAAATTGTGTCGGTGAAGTGCAACCCAAATGGACCATTCCGGGTCGGGTCAAGTACATACCAAATATAGTTATGGACTTAGACATTAATCCAACAGTCTCCCACTTGGATAAGTCTAAAACTATTATTGCGTATGACTTCAAACCTAACTGGCAATCGTAGCTCTTAAAGCCGCTGTCAAACTCTGACCTTGTAGATGAACTCTGACCTTTGTCAATGACTTGTCCATTAGATAAGGGATCATATATTCCTCCATTCTAGATATCATATGGACTGAGACATGGATTATAATCATTCTCTCTGTCCATTTGTTGTTTCCCGATTTGCGATTTATGACGACTGACTAATTGAACAAATCAAATCAGTCCTGGCCCGGCCGAGCACTTCCATTTGTCATCATCAAATCATCGAGGGGCCCACAGATATCGCTTTTATCCCGAAGGTAAAAGGAATGGATAAACTTCGACTCATATGGCTTGTTCTACTACTTGTTGAATCATACACAAAGGCACGTTTTATAGCACCGAGTTACCAAATGCGTTTTCGTGCAATCAATGTACAACCAACTCATAGTAACAACTCATATCTCTAGGTTTGAAGAATATAAGATATTATCGTCTCATGATCACTCGTGATAAAATCCATGAAGTGATTCCAATGAGTGCGGGTTGAATCCAATACTCAGAACTTATGAGCACTCATGATTGTTGTAGCCTTGTCCAACACCTTAGACCTCTACAACCCATCATGACAGTCTTAATTCATATCTACTTCCAACATATGACCGACTGTGGATGGTTTGAATAACTTAGTCATTCCGGAAGAATAACCCAGTTTATTCGGGAAGTCAAAACATGCAAAATGAAACACAATAATAATTGAATCCAATATGGTATCAACTCTTTGAACATAAATAAAACACCTTTTATTTATCACCATATGATTACACATTATTCATTGTATACTGTTTCAGCTATCAACTTTATTCTTGAATTTAAAACAATAGTTGTCCCATGCTCCAAGCATGTACACTATGTTTTCTTAAACACTAGTCATGCCACACACCAAGTATGCATACTATGTTTGTCTATGATCCTTACTTTGTGAACTAGATCAATTGAACATAACTTCAATGATTCTCTTTTCACACTCCCAAATCCTTACCGCAAATGCAAGAATTCCAAATTCATGCCATTTACTGAAATCTGTTAGATTCTAAACTTATATGCATTGATCCTCTCGTAATGATTATGCACAAAGTCATAAAGACTTGGCAACAATCATTACAGAGTATTCCAAAGGAGATCAACTCCTTGGAAATATCCTTCTTGCATTAAGTTTCCTTAATCTTACACAGATTGAAAATTCTAACTTTGAAACATTTCCAGATTCCATTTTGACTATCACTTCTGAACAAGAGTTGCCTCCTTACAGATTATGTCAATATGGTCCTTCCAGAATTATCACTATACTTCCAATTGTCCTTGAGTAACCAATCTTTGGTAAACCTTAGTTTGTCCTCGACAATTGTTTAATCATTTTAGTCATATCCAGTTCTAAACCTTTTCCCTTCTTAATGCCCCAGACATTTGGAAAATTTTAGAACGGATGAATATAGCACATGTAATCGATCCTATATCCGAAGCATATGGGACACGATTCATGATGTCTTACATAAAGACTAAACCAGTCTTTTGCTATAATATTTCCATTTCAATTTGCCAAGTTCTCATAATTCAGATTATAAAAAAGGGATGTCGTAATCATAATCGAATTTTAGAACGCAAATAATGGACCCATATACAGAATTTCCTTATGTTGAGCCATTCCAACATGAAATTCATATATATCCTTGACTAAATGATTAAAACCTCACGATCTAAGCTTATAGATTTGAGATGAAGCGTAATTTCCTCTCCCTTAATTATAGCAAAACAACTTTTTCCCAATTGAAACTTTTGTTTTCTATAATTAACATTGCTAACTTGCAATACTTATCATAATTATCATGCTCCCACTAACATGACGATTATTAGCATAACACTTATGCTCCCACTAGCTTTGACATGTACTCAGAAATCAGCTGGACAGTCTGAAATTTAGATTCATACACCCTTTCCGTAGATAGCTCACCTGTGTGTCTAAGCAATTTCAAGAACCATGAAAAGGGATACCGTAATCATAGTCTCAATTACTTAGGCATTTGCCATTTCTCACAAGTCCATGTTAGTGTGCCGGTTAACCACACGCGCTCCACTAACGACTTTTGAAAATGCAAATAACACAATTGATATCTTCGTAAAATCTACTTAGTGAAAGCGTTTCCTCACCATCATTTTCATGAATCGGAGAGAAACCTTATGACACTTAGATTTATATGGTGTATGAGTTCCTACCCATATGAATTTGTCAAACCATAATCACAAGACAAAGATAATGACAAATCCAAAACCATATGGATTGAACTCAATCTTAACTTCTTGCCACCTGGCAGCTCAAGGGCCTGCCATTGCTTCCAAGTTGTTATGCAACAAACTGAGAACTCTAAGAACTCATATGCAAAGCCAACTTTAACTGAAATGGGCACAGATATGTCAACACGATAGGTTATAAACCTCAAGTCGTGTGCTAGTGAAGAATTTCAGGTTTTATTCTTGATTATTTCTTGAGACTTTCAAGACCTTTAAGACTCCCACTGTCCTCTTGACATATAAGACTCCCTTGTCAAACATCCAAGAGATAGTGCGGATTCTAATCAAGAAAAACATTTTACCCAATTGGCCTAAGTTGGTCTTTGTTTTATCCAAAACATCACAACTTACCAATTTCAAATGTACAAGAGTAGAAAACTTTTACTCTTACATTTGATAAGTGTTTTAAACCTTCTTTAAGACATGTCACTCAAATGACAATCTTGGAGTATGACTCTAAGACTTGTATTGGAACGAAGTATGACTCATCTTCTTGATTTAACCATTTCAACAATTCAAGTTCCTCTTCTTAGTCATAAGAATGCACTAAGATTTCCTTAGAGAACTAATTTTGATATGGTTTCTTAATCATTAAGATGATCACAAAAACTGATACTAAAGTACTCTCCCATCTTTTCAGATTTGAGAAACTTTTATCCTTCTGCCTAATTTGATTCTTCTTATTCGCTCTGCCTTACATTGGAACCTTTTCCAATGTCTCAGAGTTACACTTAAGCATGTAAGTATAATCATATTTACTGAGCTTTAGTAAACTATGACGAATAATCTTATCGATCTTTTGTGGTGGACTTAATCAGTGCACAAGACTGTGTACTCGATCCTTTAGTCCTTCACTTGACTCACACATCCATGTGAACCAGTAATTAGTCTTAATTTTTCCAAAACTTGAAAGTTCTCATTCATCATGCTATATAACTTGCATGATTCCAAGTTTCGGTCCAATTGAAACTTGGGTGATGAGAATCTTTCCTTATTTGGTAAATCTAGACATTACCACAAATGAAAGAATCAATTTCATATTTCCACTCTTGCTCTTAATGGAATCATATAAGCAACAATTTTTCCTTAAATGCCATTGTAAGGATATTTTAAAATAAATAAAATCAAAAATTTTTCTTTTATTTTAAAACTTTGCGGAAAAACTTATCCTTACAATCCATATGAAAACTTGTTGTTATCTATTCCTAAGCAATATCTCATAACTCCTAAGAAGTAGCTCAAGAATCCGATCTTCAAGCTACGCGATAGAAATCCATCTATGCGATCAGATTCAACATATTCTTTCTTTAAGTTTCTTCACTTTTCTTTGATTCTTAAAACATCACCATGTGACCCAGTCACATCATGTATCAGGAATCTCAGAATAGAAACTTAACAGAGTTAGATAGTGGTCTTTACCTGAAGTAGAGTCAAACTTATTGACTTTAACATCCTTAGGTAAATTTGGCAGCTTCGCAACCAATGCCCCTTCCCTTGGCAATATAAACGTATGGACCCTTTGATAATGGTACACGAGACTATCACAGACTTAGCTTTTCTCTTTACCATTTGGTCAACCGAGTTGACTATGGCCGATCCCTTTCCACTGGGAAGAGAGAGCTTTACTAGATATCCAATGTCATCATTGTCAATGTCCATAAAGATTTAGGAAGTTGATCTTAGCAAATAGATAAGATCATTAAGGGTCTTGTCATAGTCTGTTTCATAGGTGTCCCAAAGGAACTCACTATGTGACTTAGAAAGTGATTGAACCACCAACTTTCTCAAGACTTTGACACCCAACTCTCCCGGCTTGTCAATATGTGACTACATCTCCAAGATGTGATCACACCTAGACCTTGCCTTGCCAATAGGGCTTGAGTGACCTTAAACTTTTCAATAACTTGTGGGTTAGGGAGAATAGTTGGAGGAGGAGAAAGAAGTATGATATCCATGGGACATCATCTTCATTAGGAAACCTTGTTTCAAGAGATTTGGGAAGATCATAGGTGTCTATACCAGACATCTTTTGGGAGATATTCAAGATAGTTGATTTTAAAGTCCTTAATATGACACCCAATATGAAATATTAAGGCTAGGACCCAACAAACTATTTTATAACTTAGAAGAGGTATGCCGTAATCCAAGCTATAAAATATTTGAAGGTAGGTGAATGACGATTCACCAATTTCCACCAAGATAAACAAAATGTATTATTAGGTTTTAATTGATTGTGAAACTCCTAGATATTTGAGATTCATTGAACTTTTCAAAGGCATGTTTCAATCTCGAGTGTGCCCTTCAGGTTTTGTGACTGGGATGCCGAGGATCACAAAACAAGGTGTGAAGTAACCATGCAAATCACTTGGTACCCTTAATAAATTACCCCTCAATCGATGTGCCGGTTAACCACACACGCTCCATCGATACTATGATAAATATTAAGTCACCCTTTACCTACCTTGTTAAGTCCAAGTTAGTGTGCCGGTTAACCACACACGCTCCACTAACGACTTAGACAAAGTGTAAAGTGTAATTTCATGGGTTAGCACCTTATTCACATTTTTTCTAAGTAACTAAGATTGGGTATTATTAAGAGTTTAGTTACTTAGTATTATCATTAATACTTTTAATGAATGAGAATTATAGTCTTGTCAAACCCGTTCGGCTAACGACCCTCCACCGGTCAAGCAAGCGGTGGGTGAGAGTGGACACCCATTAAGTTGCCATTTTATAGGCAACAACCTTATACCCACCTTATAGACCGGCTTCGTGAATGAGGCGTACTAGCGGTAAGACTGACTTTACTCTTATACATATATATATATTATTAACTTATAATATTATAAAGTATAAGGGTTGAATTTTAACTTTTAAAATTCTAAGGGCTAACTTGGAATTAAAGTATTCATAAGAGAAAACTTTACAAATTCCAAAACTTGAGGGCAAGTTTTGAAACTATTCAAAACTAATTAATTCCATAACTTATGTGTTTAAAGTAGTTTTAATCCAAAAACTCTTCAAGTTCCATAACTTGAGGACAAGTTATGGAAGACTTTAAACTAATAAAAGAATTAACTTTTTCTTTATTTTATAACTTATGGAATTAATTAAGGTTACACCTTTTTTTTTATTTTTTTTTATTTTATTAAATGAAGAGACTCTTGGTCCTCCATAACTTGAGGACAAGTTATGGAGTCATAAAACCATTTAATTAGAACTAGACTCTTCATTTTTGTAACCTTTGCCAATTTTTTATGAGTTTTATGATTCTTAAATGTGACTTTTCATATAACTTGAGGATTAAAACCAATTAGAATCAATTCTTAGATTAATTTGGATTAAAACCAACTATCACATAATTTTATTCATTAATCTAAATTCACTCATAAAACAAGGTAACACAAAAAACTTTTGGTGATCCATAACTTATTCTTAAGTTATGGAATCCTTTAAAACATTAACACCAAATTTTGTAACTCCATAAAAACTTTGAATCAATTTTTTTTTAAAACCTTTTCATTTCCATAACTTATGGAGGTTTCAAAAAATAAAACTCTTTAGATCAAACTTTTAAAACTAATAAAATAATCATATTATTTTATCTTTTATTAAATTTGACCTAATTCAACTCATAAAGCAAATTATTCAAATTTTACAAATAATTAGTTTTTCACAAGAACAAGTAATTATCTTAAAATTTGACAAACTTCATGTTTTTTTTTTTTTCTTTTTTTCAACTTTGAAAATAAAATATTTGCATCAATATAACAGAAAACAACCCGTGGCTCTGATACCACTGTTGGGTTTTGAGCATTCTAACACTTCCTAAGTGTACATGCAACCCTAAATACCTTGGATCTATGTTTTCTCTATTATACATTCAAATAAGAACATCCAAGGTATTATCCTAATCTAGCATACAAAAACTATGAATGTAACAAGATAGAATACATACCTCTTGATGTAGCTTGATGTCTTCAAGCTTTAAGAGCTTAGCCCCAATAGTGTGGAAGCCTCAAGTGGAATCACAAATCACCAAGACACCTTGGAATACTTTAGAGAATATGATTACTTGGTTCTCTCTAGTGAAATTGGCTAGCCCTTCTTTAGTGTATCCACACTAGTGCCAATTTCACCAACCAAGGACATCTTTATATAGTATGGAGGATTAGGGTTAAACCCTAATACCCATGACCTATCATTTCCTAGGATCCATGGGTTAAACACTCCATGGACTATCCATGAAAGCTTAGCCCAACCTAAATGAACTTGGCCCATTCCATATATATAAGAGTCCATATTTAATTAGTTCCTTTTGATCACTTAATTAATTATAAATTAATTCTTGATCAATACTAATTAAATAATATGATTCCATATTAATATATTAGAACTTATAATATATTAATATTAATCATAATCATACTATTCTCAAAAGATTATCCATATAAATTGTGTCGGTGAAGTGCAACCCAAATGGACCATGCCGGGTCGGGTCAAGTACATACCAAATATAGTTATGGACTTAGACATTAATCCAACAGTAACAGCTGTTGTGACAGCTATCCTTGGAAACCTCAACGCTGGCAACGCAATCACGACTGGCGAAGGAATTGAAAATTCCAATCGATGTATCGATCCAGGAATCCAACAAAGGGCAACAGTCACGGACGTACAAAGTTGTAAAACCGTGAGGAGGAAACGAAGTCGCCGAGCTCGAAAGGAGCGCCAACGATCCCAAATACTTGCCATGCAACAGCAACAAGTGGCAACTCCTGCCCCTTCAACACCAGCACGACCCATTCCTCAAGTCTCTGGCATCAGGACCAACCCTACACACAAAAGGTGGTGGTATAACCGGACCTCATAAAACGAAATTTTTGAAGTGGATGAACGAGGAGGGCACCCGTGTCCATGTAAATCTGACTAAACACCTCACTTCCACCACCAATGCTAGTACAAGACAGATATGTCACCAATGCGGCGAGATAGGACACCTCAAAAAGGACTGTCCAATAATAAAGAACTCCGGTGCAGACAGGAAGATACTAAGGATCACTGCCACAGGAGAAACTACTCTGGACCCCGTTAAAATATCTAAGGCATTCGTTGTAACAGACTCATAAATTGTTTAAAAACTAGTGCAACTAGAGTCTTATCTTTTTCCAGACCCTGTCAATAAAGGGACCCTCGTGCTGTGTATACTTATCTTTTGTAGTATACCTAGTTCGCAGCAATAGCCTTGTAGTAAATCTATAGTACTATAACTCTGTTAAAAGTTGCACAGTTGTGTTTTTTCTGTAACGCCTTTATGATCAAATCTAGTGCCTTTATTTCCAAGTGACTCCGATTTTTATCATACGACTGGAGTCCATTCGATCCTCACAATACCAGTTTCGTGCGTAAATCTCTTCCTCCAAAATCATCTTTCTAGCGAAGCCGTCATTCCAGAACTCCGAAGTACTCATGCATAGAGTACCTCAGGTTTCTTATCCTTTCCGAAGAAACCTCAACAAACCTCCCCGAAGTACTGCTCGGCCAGTACGTCAAGTTCAATCCAAAGACCCGTACGGTTAATCTATCGTTGAAGAATGCATACACAAGGGTGGTATATAACCAAGGTTCTACAGGTTTAGAATTAATGATTCCCCTTTTACTTCTTTTCCTCGTTGGGATGTGAGCTTAAAGAAGAATCATTTATTCGATTACCTTTTTAATCTTAATTATATACGACTCGTATACACGAGAGTGGGATTGACGAACCATGTATGATTTCTAATATGAACTTCAGGACGGAGACTGCCCAAGACTACAAACAATCGCATCGTCATACGAACAAACTGAGAACCCGATACGACTCCAGTAACCAGATTGCCCTACAGTCTAACCCCCTACTGAGCTGCAAGAACTATCAGGTCAAACCTAACGAACTACTCAACAATGGAATTGAATAAACAAGCTTCTCACCATGGAGAGCTCCGGTCTTGTTCTTTAAGAAGAAAGGCAAATTGTTCATAGGTCCATCGACTTTAGAGTCCCCGACAATATCTGCAGTAGAAATCATTACTATCTGCCTCGCATAGACGAATAGGCCGACCAACCGCAACGAACGAGGTACCCTTCAGGAATGGACCTGAGATCCAAATATCACCAGTCGTGAGTATTGGAGAAGGATGTCCTAGGACAATCTTCCAAACTCGATGCGGACGCTGCGAGTCCGTAGTGATACCCCTCGGATAGGACCAATCCGCCCGCAGTATTCATGAACTTAATGAATAGGGTACGCCATTCTTACTGGGATCAGTTCGTCATTGTCCTTGTAAATGACTTGCTTATCTACCCTTGTAGTAAGAAGGAAACCAAAGAGAGCAGCTACAACAAACCGTGGAAACAATACGATCAGAGAAGCCTTACCCAAAGTTCTCTAGATACGAGTTTTGGAATTAAAGGGTCAAATTCCTAAGACACACTATTAGTGATGTGGGAATTCTTGAGGACCCTTTCAATTAATCCAAACCGTTGAGAAATTGTCAGCACCAAAGGCGTCGACGGGAATTCGCCAAAATTCTAGGTCTCGCTGACCTACTGTCTTAGTTCCTTTAGAACTTCTCGCAAATTACGGAACCCCCTTACGACTTTGACCTGAAGGGAGCAACCCTTGACTGGGAAGAGAAACAAGAGGGATAAACCTTTAGAACTCCAGAGTAAGAGACCAAATTCCTCTGGAAGTCTCACTCTGGGAAGGCTTAGTACGCTTCGAAAAGTGTGGAAAGATAAAACCCAAGATAATTAGGCCCTTCGAGATTCTTGCCAGAATCAGCCCTGTAACTCGCAACTTCAATCTACCCCGCGAGCTTAGTAAAGTACATTCTACCCGCCACGTCTCGAACTTGTAGAAGTATCTATCCGACGAGACTCTTGTAATCCCCCTCGACGAGATCGAGTTCCACAAGAGCCTCACCTTCGTGGAAGAACCGTAGTGACCATGGACCGAGAGGTCAAACGGACGAAGCAACGCCGCTTCCCATTAGTGAAGATTCGCTGGAATACTAACCAAGGACCTGGATTCACTTGAGAGAGCGAGAATCAATTGATTAGGAAGTATCCCCACTTCTTGGCTTGATTATTCATGCCTACTCCTTGCCTAAATTCTAATTTCGGGACGAAATTCTTTCTAACGGGGGGATGATGTGACAACCGACAATTTTTGGCCAAGTCAAAGTCAACTAAAGTCAACAAGTCAAACCGGTCAACTCAGCTAACCCTTTTATGTTAGGGTTTCCATTATGATTCTTATTGTACTACTCGCAATCTTAAAATAAAATATCACTTAGAGTTTTCACGCGTTCGGAAATTCTAAACCCTTATTAGTTAAGTGATGAGTCTACTCGATAAAACATTATTCCATACCCCTCAAGAGCGTATAACATTCATAACAAGGCTTAACAGAGTGTAAGAACCTTGCGTTGCGAAGCCAAACACTCAAAAAGGTCACAAAAGAAGTCTCTCCAAATCTCTTTCACTCTAACTCTCCCAAAACTCTCTAAGTACTAGAAATCTCTTCAAGAAGGTGAAATCTCTCCCAAATCTCTCTCTGTATGAGAAATCTCTCCAAGTATGTGAAATCTCTCTTAAATGTCTCTCTGAATGAGAAATCTCTCCAAGAATGTCAAATCTCTCCAAAATCTCTCCAAGTATGTGAAATCTCTCCCAAATATCTCTCTGAATGAGAAATCTCTCCAAGAATGTCAAATCTCTCCCAAAGCTCTCCAAGTATGTGAAATCTCTCCAAAATATCTCTCTGAATGAGAAATCTCTCGAAGAATGTCAAATCTCTCCCAAATCTCTCCAAGTATGTGAAATCTCTCCCAAATATCTCTCTAAATGAGAAATCTCTCCAAGAATGTCAAATCTCTTCCAAATCTCTCCAAGTATGTGAAATCTCTCCCAAATATCTCTCTGAATGAGAAATCTCTCAAAGTATGTGAAATCTCTCCCAAATCTCTCTAAGTATGCCAAATCTCTCCAAGTATGACAAATCTCTCCCAAATCTCTCTCAAAATCTCTCTCAACTTTTTATAATCACTCAGGGCATCCCAACCCTCGAATTTGGCGGAGACGGATCAAAAACGGAGGTTTATGCGAAAAACGGACTTAAGGAGCCGAAACTCCTCTTAGGAACCGAAACCCCTCTCAAGGAACTGAAACCTCTTAGGAGCCGACACCCTCTCAACCGAAATGGACCGAACGCTCTGTCCATTTTGGTCCCCTGATCATTTCGAACCGAGACTCTACCCTTCCCACCTTCGGCCCGAGAGGGCTTGACCTTCGTCCGAGGACCTGACTCTCAGTTCCTTCTGATGACCATGTCTGTGAAACCTCTCGGTTCCCATGCATCTGAGCCTCAACTTCGGTCCGAGAGGCGACCCGTGCAGCCGAACCCTCTTCTCTCGGTTTCTTCTCCTGCTCTCGGTTCTAAGCTCCTAAGGAGCCGAACCTTCGCATTCTCGGCCCAAATTTCGGAATTTGGCAGTTTTTGCCCGGTTTTTGACCATTTTCACGTATTAAGCCCGTTTTTCGAGATTTTAACGCGGGATTTTCACTGAAAACTTTATTTTAACATATAAGGCCCCATATTTATTAATTAATCACGTTTTTAGGGATAAATCTTATCCAAGAAAATTGGGTGAAGTACAAGAGGTGGAGTGTTGACTTTTCTTTACTTTATGACACAAGCAACCACCCACACCTACTCCATGACCAACCCCTTCTCCTTCCACCATACCTAGGTCATGTCAAGGTACTTTATCATCATTTCCAGCCATTTCCCACATTCTTAGAGCTGGAACATCCACCCTCTCTCCTCACTTCACTCATTTTCTCTCATTTCCACCAAAATATCAAACACTTTTCCCTCAACTCTTCTCTCTCAATTTCGAGATTTCCAAGGCATTTTCCAAGGCTTTCCTTCTACTTTTAGGTAAGTATCTTCATCATCTTATGATTATTACACTTCCTCCTATTCCAATCATAGATTGCTTTCACAAATATCGTCATATTTGTGTTAGATCTTCGAATCTTCAAGCACCTCCCAAGTGTTCTTGAGTTGAGCACTTCTTTTCTCCACCATCCATCTTCTGAAATCACCCAAGGTGAGTTCATACCCCTATCTTTTCATGTTTTTCTTAAGTTTTAAGGGGGGGGGGGGGGGGAATACAAGTTAAAACACCAAGAACACAACTAAACTTATTTAACAGCCTTCATCAGAAAAGTTCAACTCCATTCACGGACTGTTTTGGGAAACTTAAACATTTTAGTTTTCAAAACTATTTTAGGTGCAAGCAGTTCCAGTTATTAGCTTTAAAATGACTACTTGCACATGTCCACATGATTTGTTTACAATTTATGGTGATTTTTACAAAACTGCCTATCATTTCAAGAGCAAATCCGAACCAGTCTGTGATAATGGGCTTTTTCACACATGTTGTAGACCACTAAAAATCATGACCAAATTTATGAACAAACTAGACTCATTCCCCAAACTCTCAGACTTTACAGATTCTGATTTGGACCTTTGATGATTTTTCTATAAATTTTCTAAGAACAGTAAAAGAAAATGTTAACAACAGAAAAGTGCTATCAATTTCATTTCACCTTGTAACATGTTGAGCAAGGTGTATATCTTTATGTGAATATATGTTATTGCAAATAGATGACATTTTGTCTTAGTATGTAGTCATACATCAGAAAACAAATGGATTTTTACCTACAAACGTATGGTAATTAATTAGTTGTTATATTGCATGTTGCTTCACTTTAGTAAAAGGTATATATACATATCGGTAAACAAAAGGGTTTTTACCTTCACAAATACAGTAGTTAACCATGATAAACAAAGTTATAACTATTACATTTAAACGTTTTGATAAAATATAATAGGTATGGTTTATGTTTGCATTAACACAAAAAACACATTTCGGAAGGTTTTATTCCCACAGGAAAAGGTTTTACACTCACGCACACCACACGTAAACTTGTTAACTTAAATTGTGAGACATTAGTCTCAGTACTCCTAGAGTACGGGTTAAAATTCCTGGTAATTATAACCAGAGTCTCTTGTAAGGAGAACGTGATAGTTGTGTATAGATCTATATTGGGTTTGACACCCCACACCTTGTTGCTAGCTACAGTGGGACCTGCAGGTCTACGGGTGACAAGTGTCATATCAGTTTTTCGACACTTGAGAAACGTCGTGGCAGGTTCATTCAGTCATAGTATGGTTATAGCGACTCACATAGGGAGTTAACAACACATAAAGTTTACGATAATTTTTATAAATCAAAAGGGGTTTTATGTCGAATTAAAATCACTTTTTATATCAATAAGTACGGATATCACTGTACACTTTCGGTCTTGGTATTTAAGACTACACATCATTCATTACGGGACTTTCCCTCAAATCAAAAAGGGTTTTATGCTGATTTAAAACCACTTTTATATCTTTAAGTATGGCAAATGCTTGTTTATCCTTGGTCCTGGGATTTAGGACCACATAACATTTATAAGGAAAATATTGGATTTTTCTTGGTAACACACAACACATTACAAAGAACGGTTTCCACACTCTTTATCTAAAAATCTTATGAACTCACCAACTTAATTGTTGACACTTTTTCAAAACTACTTGTATTCTCAGGAAATCAGTGAAATAGGAAAACCAACAGCATTTTGAGGATGAGACAATAAATTGTCAAATAATTCATTTTGTCATCATAATGTAATTGATTTTGAATCATGTAAACATATACTTTTTTGTAACCCTTTCAATTATATTTATGATGGTTGTATTTACTTTGAGCACTATTATACTCGTTGTTTTGATACTATACATGAAGTCCTCCACCCTCGGACGTTTCCGCCATCCATGGTTTGGGGGTGTTTGTAGAGGTTGAATTGTAAAAGTCGAAATGTTTGTTTGTTTAGTTTCGCATTTTTAGTTATTTTACTAAGTCAGTTTTATGCGAATCGTATTGTAATAGACTTAGTATATTTTTTGTACACTCAGGTTTCCTATAAATAGGGACTGAGGATAGAAGTAGAAAGCACTTTTGCTCTCGAGTATTCCTTCTGCTTAAAAGTTTTGTAATCAGTCTTCATCAATATAAGATCTGATTAATATTCACTCATTGTGTTCTTACTTTTTCAATCATTCAATCATAATTGCTTGCTTATTCTCGATAACAATTCTCATCCATTGGTATCAGAGCAGGATTCAAACTGCATCGGTCTGATTTTCGTGTTAGAATCATTTTCTTTTTGAGTAGCAACTTTACTCAAAATTTTCCGCGCAATTTGGTTTTGAAAATCACATGTGATCTTCAGATTTGAATTGATTCTGTCTTTGAATTGTTTAGTCGAGTGATCGATTAGTAATTTGTGATCAATTGAGTTGATCAATTCTCAAATTCATCAAGTTTTTCAAGCTTTCTAAAAATTTCTGTGTTCATCAATGGCGAACTTCAACATGAATACAATGACTTCTTTCTCTCACTTGCTTGGTTCCTCAACTAAAATTCCGATGTTAATCCCTGAATACTATGATCAGTGGGCTGATAGAATGGAGGATTACTTAAATTGAATTGATGAAGTACTTTGGAATTGTATCGATGGAACAGTGCAAGCTCCTGCTAATGTTCAACCAATTGGACCGTCTACTAATTCTGCTGAAGTTGCTGAACAACAAAAACGTTTGAAGAATAATGAAAAGAGGCGCATGAGGGAACTAAGAGGTGCTCTACCTCCTGTGGTTTACAATTACATCCATAGTTGTAAAACAGCCAAGGAGATCCGGAACACTCTAAAAGAGAAGTATCAAGGTAGCGAAACTCTGTGAAGCAATGTCTAGTAGCACTGAAGGAATTCAGACAAAAGGATGCTGAAACTCTTGAAAATTACTATGATCGTCTGAATGAGCTTGTGTTTCGCTGCAATAGGTATGGAATCACTAGGTCTCTCATGCAGTTCAATTTAACTTTCATCATGGGCCTTCGCAAGGAATGGCGAAGTGTGAGTATGATGATTAAGAATCAACAGAGTTTTGATACAACCCGCTTGAATGATCTCTACAATGAGCTGAAAACACATGAAAGTGAAGTTTCAGAAATGTATGAAGAATAAAAACAAAGTATAGGAGGACCTTTGGCTCTTGTTTCAAAGGTATCAGAAGTTGAAATTAATGAAACAGATGGTTCAGACAATGAAGGCTTTTTAATGAACTCAGATGATGAAACTGTAGCATTCTATTCAAACAACAGAGTTAAAAAGTTTTTCAAAAAAACCTTTTAATCCAAAAGGAAAGGCAAATGATGCGAAGAGTGGAGTCTCAAAAGCTGGAGGAGAGGAGAAGAAGAAAATGGAAAAAGTTGATGAAAAGCTAAAAGATGATAAAGATGTGAAGAAACTGAAAGGTGATTCTGGAATCTATTGTCATTACTGCAATGGTGCGAATCACTTCGCAGCTGATTGCATGTTGCGAAAGAAAGAGGAGAAAAAGAACAAAGTGAAAGATGAAGCTTACTATTCAGAAAAGATTGAAGAGTTGTGTGTGAACAAAAAAGGAATGTCACTTGTTGCGAAGGGTGAGTCTGATGAGGAAGAAAGTGGAACATATCAGATATGGTCTTCAGGATCCGATGACGAAGAAATGAGGCATCCAACTCATGGAGCAATGTTCGCAAGCTTTTAAGAAAATTGCAAAGAGAATGTTTCAGGAAGCTGTTTCGTATCCAAATCAACAAACAAATCACCAATGACCACCAAGGTACGTGCTATACTTGAATCTTTCAATATTCCTTTACCTGCTTATGATACTAAAATTACTTCTTTTGATGATACTGTTGCTTACTTTGATTCTGTTATTGTGTCTGCTAGTACTGAAGCTCAAAATTTAAATATGCAACTAGCTGAGACACGAAGAGAGTTAGAAATAAAATGAAGCAAAGTAGACAAACTTGAATTGCAAATTAAAAATGTAAATTGTGATAGGAACAATCTTGGAAATGAAGTTAGGTTGTTGCTAGCACAAAGAAATATATACTGTAATTCTGCTAAGCGTTTGTATGCAAAATTAACTGCTTTACATCATTCTTCTGAAATTAGCAAAGAACAACATAGGAAACTTTTACCTTTTCTTGAATATGATCGTGAAAAAGTTGATGTTGTGTCTTATGATTGCGAAAACACAATTGCTCAATTTGACAAAATACCTGATGATAGATTCGCATATGGTATTGTCAAAATTGATGAATTTTTGAATGCTGATGAGTTGGTTAGTATTGTCAATGAAAGTTTGACAAAGAATGAACAAGTGAAAATCTTAAAGAAAACTGAAACCTTAAATCTTGATTCTCAACTTAATTATGCTGATATTGATGACAATTCAGATAATGTGAGTGAAATCAATGAGATAGAAGAGGAAGAAGAGGTTGATTGTTCTCAATTGTCAATCATTAAAATCAAATCTAAGATCAAAGGTAAGGAAATTATAGTTGATTCGATGGTCAAAGATGACATTGAAAAACCCTCTACTTCGCAACATTGTAATTTTGATAATGTGGAAGTTGAGAGCTGGAAATTTGATGACACTAATGAAAACAAAGAAGATGTGAAGGATTCACATGAAATACCTCCACGAGTTGTGGTTGATCAAGTGTTTGAAAATACAAAATAATTTGACAAAATTTTAAATGACAAAGGCGCACATTATTTGGAAACCAACACAGTGGTATATCCAAATTTTGTATGCACTGATAACACCATTTTTCCAAATCAAGTTTTTGTCACTACTGGGAATGCTGAGAAAATTCACCCTGAATTCAACAAAATGGTTGAAAAACATAATCAAAGGTCAACTACTGAAGGTTTTTTCGCAAATCAAAACATAGAAGAAAACAATTTAATTCAAAATCCTTATGTGTTTCAAAAACAAAAATCATCACAAAAATGGGTGGTTAAAGGTGAAAAAGCAAACAAAGTTTTTGAAAAAGTTGAAAAACCAAAGGTTGAAGTGAAATTAAATTCTCATGAATTTAAATTGATGGTTGGAAATTATTCAACAGAAAATAATGTTTCAAAAAGAAAAGCAAGAAAAGCAATTTTTTGGTAAGTTGTGTCCACTGATAAATCAAAAGATGAAAAAGAACAAATTTCAAAGTCAAAATTGTCAAAATTTCAAAGAATAAATAAACAAAAGGATACAAGTTTTCATAAACCAATTTATTCTGTTGACAAGATTCCAATGAAAAATAATGATAAACTTGTTCGCAAATGTGACAACAATAAAAAATTTAAGTATTCGCAAAAATTTGTGAAAAATCAAAAGTTTCAAAAAGTTGGCAAATTCATGAATGATTCATCATCTTTGAATGTCACAACTCAAAAAAAAATGAAGTTTTCTCCTACACAACCAAATTTTCCAAATCCTTCAGTCTCAAAACCAACCAAAGTTTCATATACAAAAGGAAAATCTGATGTAGGTATGATCAATCGCTAGCTTGAAGGGAAAGGAAAACAATATCAAAGTGGGAAGTTTTCAGAGAAACAAATAAAAAATGCATTTGATAAGTTCGCAAATAACTCTTCCACCGGTAGTTCATCATCTTATAATTCGCAAGTTCCAGTACAAAAATGGAAACCAGTTATCAAAGTTGCGAATGTTGTGAAAGATGAGATGAAACTCAATGAAAATCCAAAACTGTTGAACAACTATATTTCAATATCTCGATCTGATGATGTTGATATAATTGATAGTGTCACAGACAAAGTGAAAACATGGTTTTTAAATTCAAAGCAATTGTTCAAAAATACTAATGGAGGACCCAATAAGTCTTGGGTGCATAAATTTTTTCAATAAATGCAGGTGATATGTGACGAGCAATATGATGCGAAATGGTATATTGATAGTGGTTGTTCTCGTCACATGACTGGAAGGAAGGAAAACTTGCGAGATTATCGAAGTTTGGAAAATGCAGGAGTAGTCAAATTTGGAAACAATCACAAATGTCAAGTGAAAGGCTATGGGAAGGTAACAAATGGACAATTCACTGTTAACAGGGTTGCTTATGTTGATGGTCTTCAACATAACTTGATTAGTGTTTCGCAACTTGTTGTGGGTACTGGAAACCAGGTTGTGTTTAATGAAGAAGGAAGTATCATTTCAAATGCAAAGACAAATGAAGTACTTCTCAAATCCAAAAGATATGGTGATATGTTTACACTGGACATCAAACCAATCGTGGGCAAACCTGCTGTGTGTTTACTATCAAAGGAATCTAATGATGTCAGCTGGCTTTGGCATAGAAGATTGTCACATTTGAACTTTCGCAATATTAACAAACTTGTCACTGAAGATTTAGTTCGAGGTTTAGCTGTACTAAAATTTGACAATGATTATTTGTGTGCAGCTTGCGAACAAGGAAAACAACATAGAAAAGTCATCCAATTGTGATAGATTCAAAAATCGTAGAACCATTGGAACTTCTTCACATTGACTTATGTGGACCGTCGACTGTTGCTACAATCAATAAAAAGCGGTACATTTTAGTTATTGTTGATGATTTTTCTTGATTCACATGGGTATTTTTTTCTCAGGTTAAAATCTGAAGTTGCTCAAACGATGATTGATTTTATCAAATTGATTGAGATTAGCCTTAAAAAGAATGTTCGCAAAATTAAAAGTGATAATGGTTCTGAGTTTAAAAACCAAACTCTTGATTCATTTCTCATAGGCAAAGGAATTTCGCATAATTTCTCCTCACCATATACTCCACAACAAAATGGTGTTGTTGAAAGAAGAAATCGATCTCTATGCGAAGCAGCCAGAACCATGTTAACATATGCAAATCTACCTCAATATCTTTGGGCTGAAGCAGTTTCAACTGCATGCTTTACTCAGAATCGATCATTTATTCATCGCAGATTCAATATCACTCCATATGAAATCCTCAACAATCGAAAACCTAATGTCAAATTTTTTCATGTTTTTGTTTGTAGGTGCTTCATAATGAATCTCAAAGATAATTTGACAAAGTTCCAAGCTAAAGCTGATGAAGGCATATTCTTAGGATATTCGCAAAATTCAGTAGCATACAGGGTGCTAAACAAGCGAACAAGAAAAGTTGAAGAAACCTTCAATTTAACTTTTGATGATTACTATCTTAAACAAACGGATAGTAAATTTGAAAATAAATCAATTCTTGTTGATTCAGATACACAAATTGATAATTCTGAAATAAATGATTTTGATTGATGACTTAATTTTTGGAATTCCTGACAGGGCAATTGATGCGGAAAACAATGCTCCTGATAATCAATCATCAGAATCCTCAAAACATATTGATGATTCAACAATCACTACAAGTTCAGTATCTTGCGAAAGTGTGCCTGAAGTTCATATGGAAGGGGAGCATACGATTAACAATGAACACAGAACGCAAACTTTCGAGGGGGAGAATGAAAATTTGAATCATCAAGTTGAGGGGGAGCATTCGCAAATTCAACAGGATCATCATGTTGAGGGTGTGACAAACCGAAATTTCCATTCTGAACAAACCATTTCAATCCAATAGAAGTTAGAACGGTTATAGTGAAAACTCAGATTTCGAGTATAAGTTTGGCAGTTTTTAGGATTTTACACTTAAGAAGATATTAGGAGAGTGGATGCACTAGGGTTTTGTGCAACACTGTTATTCCAAGACTCTAGGACATTAGAGTTCGTTCCAGGAATAAAAATATTTTCTGCCAAAAATCTCAGGACTATAAATAGAATTCTAAACCAAATTGATTCATTAGTTGAATTCCAATTAGAGAAAAGCCAAATTCTCTCTCACGGATCTTCAGGTTTTTATCCCAAATCGTGAGTATACTTCTCTAGTTGTTTATAATACTTGTTATAAGCTTATTAACATAGATTTGATGCCAAATATGTGAGATCCGGGAGTTTACCGCCCAAGAACGTTCTTGGGGAGTAAACTCCATTTTAAGGTCCTTAAGGGTTCCAATGACCCTCAAAGCTTTAGAACTCGAACTAGGAGCCTCCAATTCATGCTTTATACCACAAAACAATTAGGAATCATGGCTAGAAGGGAGTTTACGGCTAAGGAGCTTCTTAGGCCGTAAACTCCATGTTTTAGGTGCCAAAATGCTTTGAAACACTTCCTAAGGCTTAAGATTAAATTAGGACAAGTACCCTAAAGTGTTTATAGCCTAGCAAACACAAGAAATCACAAGGAAAAAGGAGTTTACGGCCAAGACAAACTCTTGGGCCGTAAACACCTTTAAAGGGGTCAAAGGACACCCTAAATCCTTCCTTAAGCCAAGAGACCAATTTGGGCATGTACCTAAATGAGTTTTGGACTAACTAAAACACTTAGAAGACCAAGAGTGAGGGAGTTTACGGCCCAAAAGGTTCTATGGCCGTAAACTCCATAAGATGGTGCCAAATGTGCCATAAACTCTTCTAAAGACAAGTACAAAAGCCTAGTTTAGTTCCTAGTTAATTTAGAGACTCGAAAACACCATAATCACCCTCCCAAGGGAGTTTACGGCCGTAAACTCCAAGGGAATGTGGTCTCTGGGCCGTAAACTCCCCAAAGGAGTTAATATGGCACGCAAACACTTGTATAGCCTTGAAACAATTCCCTACTAGAGTTGTAATTCTAAGCTTCAATTAGGGACCCAAAGGAGAGTTTACGGCTAGGAGTTTACTCCCCTGGGCCATAAACTCCAAAACATATGGTCATTTGACCATAAACTTCCATTAGGGGCATTGCACTCCTTTGTTGCAACCCATTAGCCTCCTAGCACTTGACCAAAAGTGTTTTCCTCGCGCTTAAATGTTATTAATTGTATAATTAGTGTTTTAATCACTAATTATTTATATACATATATTTTCATATGTAATTAGGATCATTGTGTGTGTCTAATTCTTCACTTGACACCAAGCACTTGTCCGATCCTTCCGTACGATAACAGTCCGTTCAATTCCAGTCACTTACTGCAGGTGAGTTCATACCCCTTAACCAATGATTTAAATGTTTTTAAATGCTTTAGGGTGGAATACAAGTCAAGTACTTATAGTTATTACATCAATCACATGTGATTAATAACTACAAAACCAGTTATTTCCTTATTGTTCAAATTGTTTATCAAACGGTTTTGCTTCAAACTATTTTACAAAGTTCTTATACTTATCAAATACATTTGTTTAAACTTTGTTTTCCTTATTATCAATTGCATGTCTAGGTATGTATAGTTATATAAGCAATGTTTAAAAAGCTTAGGAAGGCCTGCCCGCCCTATTTCATTTTCACGCTTGAGATGTGGTCTAGTGGGATATCGGGTACCCATCCGAAGGTTGTTTAAATATTAGTTATATATCATGTGTACATATATAGTCATAAAAAGTCCTTCCAGTTCATTTGATACCCTTGGGTAGCGAGGGTATACTCCCATGTTCATACGTACTAGTACATCACCAGTAAGTTGCCATAGGGGTAGCACAAGAAGAGTCTATTATTACTAGAACGATGAAACATACAATGAGTCAGTTCATTCATGAGTCAATACTTGCTAGATAGAGAGAGAACATTAGTTACAGCTAGCACACGCAGAACATTACAGTACATTACTATACTATTACATAGATATGTTTTACATAATTACACTTACATGAGTACATTTACACATATTCGTTTACATGAGTGCGATTACATATACTTTGATAGGACAGACATCATTAGGTGCTATAGCATAGGAACATGTTCAGGATCTAACTATACCGATGAATCACAACGCATTGTGGTAGTTATATCGGGTATACATGATCATAGTAATGTGGATGTTCACGGTTTGCATACAGGCCTTATCCCTCAAATAAGGCAATAGGAGTACTGGGGTAGTCACTTATTACAAATACTACGGTACTTATAAAAGTTACCCTAGACTTAAGGTAATTAGTACGGTTGTAGTACGACACTACACCATAGTACTATTTCATTTTTCTGACTTACATTCACTTCGTGAATTTTCACACGGTGCACGGTAATGTAGAATCTATATTTTTGGTAAATGATAGTACGAAGTGGGGAAAACACACACTCTCTCAAGAGACATGCGCACAGACACTAGATGCCTTGGTAGAAGGCTACAGTTAGTAGACAACATAGGGTTTTCTAGGAGAGTTCAAACATTACACAAAAACATATTGCAGAAACATCTTACTAACGCTTTCATACAAACTCAGACATTAATATACTTATGATCTCACCAGCATTAAGCTGATACTCGCTTTCAAAATAACTTGTATTCTCAGGTCACTACTAGATAGGTACAACTGCCAGGTTTTTGAGAAGATGGAGTTCGTTCAAGACTCATCATATTATTATGATATGTATATTTTGGTGTCTATAACTTTGACAAGAACACACATGTATGAAATTATTTTATTAATGCAATGGATGATGTTGTTGCTTGTTTACTATTATTCATTGTTTGCGATACTGTACATGACGTCCTCCGCCCCAGAACGTTTCTGCCGTTCTTGGTTTTGGGGTGTGACAGAGGGGGAGCATGATGAAACAGAGACAATTAATATTGATGAAAATGATGAGTTTATTGAACTAAATGATAATTTTTCTGTTGCAGGATCTGAAAATGGAGATATGTATGAAGACGCACCATTGGAATTTCATCCTGATTATCCACCACTTGAGAAATGGACAAGAAATCATCAAAAGGAACAGGTAATTGACAATCCACAAGATGGTGTGTTGACAAGAGCTCAAATTCGTGCGAAAAATGAAGTACTGAATGCGAACCAAGAACTGTGTATGTTTAATGTCTTTATTTCGAAAATAGAGCCAAAGACAGTAAAGGATGCTATGGAGCACTCAGATTGGGTTGTTGCTATGCAATCTGAACTGGCTGAATTTGAACAAAACAAGGTTTGGAGATTAATTCCTAAACCTTCTGATGTTTCAATTGTCGGATAAAAATGAATTTTTAAAAATAAAACCGACAAAGATGGCAATATTATTCGAAATAAATCTAGACTAGTTGTTAAAGGTTATTCGCAACAAGAAGGAATAGACTATGAAGAAACATTTGCTCCTGTTGCAAGACTCGAAGCAGTTCGCATATTTTTAGCTTATGCAGCTCACAAAGACTTTGATGTTTTTCAAATGGATGTTAAGTGTGCATTCTTAAATGGAAAACTTGAAGAAACAGTCTATGTTGAACAACCACCAGGATGTATAAATGATGAACATCCTGATCATGTTTACATACTAGACAAGGCAGTGTGTGGATTAAAACAAGCACCAAGAGCCTGGTATGCAACACTTAAAAACTTCTTGAAACAATCTAAATTTAAACAAGGATCAGTAGACCCCACATTATTTCACAAGAAAGTTGAGAATCATCTAATGCTTGTTCAAATTTATGTTGATGATATTATTTTTGGCTCAACTGACCCAGCATTGTCAATTGAATTTGAAAATCTAATGAATAGTCAATTTGAAATGAGTATGATGGGAAAAATTAATAATTTTCTTGGATTGAACATAAGACAGAACAGGGATGGAATTTTAATCAACCAAGAAAAATACACAAAGAACTTGCTTGAAAATTTTGGAATGACCATCAGCGCGAAATTGAGAGTACCAATGGAAGTGGGAACAAGATTATCTCCTTCGTTAGATGCTCCTGCTGTTGACTTAACACTTTATCGAAGCATGATAGGGTCTTTATTGTACTTAACTGCAAGTAGACCTGATATTATGTTTTCGGTATGTAATTGTGCTAGATATCAAGCTAATCCCAGAGAACCTCATTTGACTGTAGTGAAAAATATTTTTCGCTATCTTAAGGGAACAGTTTCGTTAGGACTTTGGTATCCTTGGAAAACGGGATTTTTCATTCAAGTTTTTTCAGATTCTGATCTAGGAGGATGTACTTTGGATAGGAAAAGTACGAGTGGTGGATGTCAACTATTGGATGGGAAGTTGGTAAGTTGGCAATCGAAGAAGCAAACTTGTGTGGCTATATCAACTGCTGAGGCTGAATACATTGCAGCTGCTGCTTGCACTTCGCAAATTATTTGGATTTAGAGTCAACTTCGTGACTATGCAATAAACATGAAAAAGATTCCCTTGTATTGTGATTCGCAAAGTGCAATTCACATTTGTCATAATCCAGTACAACATTCAAAGACAAAACACATTGCTCTTCGATATCATTTTATCAAAGATCATGTGGAAGATGGGAATATTGAAATTCATTTTGTTAAAACAACTGAACAACTTGCTGATATTTTTACTAAACCTCTTGATGAAAAATCGTTTGTAAGAATTTTAGCAGGTTTGGGGATGATTGATGCGAATTAAATTTCAAAATATCATGAATAAAAAGTCCATTCAGCCGTTATGAATCAGAACCGTTCAGAAGTTATTGTTCATCCAGAGGTTTCGCATGGCTTCGCATCCACATTTATTCGCATTTGCACTCATGACAACTAAGGTTAGTTTTATGATTTTTTTATTTTTGAAAAATAAGAAAAACCCAAAGAGATTTTCTGTTTATTCATTTTTGTTATTGAAAAATCAAAAATCCAAAAAGATTTTATTTTGTTATGTTTTATTTTTGAAAAATTTAAAAATCACAAAAATATTTTTTAGTGTGTTTTGAGTTTAGTCCGGGGATTAATGCGAAGAGGTCATGCTTATATGTTTCTATGGGAAGGTATCAATTTTTTTTTAATTTGAACTAGTTAGGATGTCCCTAGAAGCATGTTGCAGTATGTTGACTCAAGCCTCATATGACTCTATGTGTGAGAAAAGAAAGCCTTAATGAAATTATCACATGAAAATTTCTTCCCAAAAGGCTTGTATTTGCATAAGTCAAAAGAGCTACCTTACTCTTCTCATATGAGTTAAGAGTTTTCTGTTTGGTCCACATATAACAGAGATACATTCGATCTTATAACGACTCTTTTTCATCTCAAAATTCTTCACACAAATCACACACAAGGACGTATTTCCGAGAGGTCTCTGATCAAACCCATCGTGACTTAGATATACAAAAATTATGTGTTTATGATCTGACATCATGAGTCCGTGATGAAAGTGAACCCAAAAACCATAAACCTTGAGGAATTGACAGGGAACATTGTTCCAGATTTTAACGAAACTTTTGTTTCAGTACCAAAATTTTGAAACTCCAAATCATATTCAATTCGCATGTGTGCTCTTGATCAAACATTCGCAACCCACGATGTTTGTTACCCAACAAGATCAAGTACAAAAAAAAAATTGAATATGATTTCTGTGTGAGTTTTATTCGCAAATCCTTGTCATGATAAATATTTTCAAAAGCCAACTTGTCACTGACTACACTGGTCATACAAGTAATTTCATTTACAATTTCTCACCTTATGTTAAGGTTGATATGTAATGAAATTTGAAACCAACCCAAAAGTATTTTTTAAAAGAAGCCCTTCGATACTTATCAAAAAGTATTCGATTGTAATTCACGGGAAACTACACAAGCTGTTGATCATCTCTCTTGATGATTAACGAAGCAACCTTTGCCTGGGGTTCAACTGCATTCGTGTCAAATTGAATTTTTGACATCACAGAATTCCAAAAAAAAAAATTAATTGTTTCTCATCTTGTTTCTTTGGAACAATGCACACACGAAATCCTTGAGGTTCTGAGTAATATCAACTCAGGCTGATGATTTCGCAAATCTGGCATATGACTTCACTTTAAATCCCAAAAGTGAAAGAGCCTTGCCTCCATGTGAAGAGTTTTAACGGTTCAAATTCTATAACGGGAAAATTGACAAGCTGTGTACTCAAGATGGTTGGTATTCTGTTCAGTTTTCTAGGAGACGTGACAGTTACTTTTTGCAGCATAGCTATCTTTTACAGTCATGATCCGATTTTCAAGGTGCCACATCGGATAACATTAAATGTATCCCGCTTGAATTTCAAATCGATTTGGGTAACCTATAAAAGGGGGATCAAGAACATTGTATACGGTTACGCGAACAAAACTCTCCCAATCCTAAAGATCTTCCAACTCTTTCAACTTCATCTTGTTCAAACTCTTACAATGGCCGGTACTCAATCAAACACTGATGAAGTTCTCTCACAGTCACTCATGAAGATCCAAAGCACCAACTATCTGGTTGATCCCAATGTCTCTTCATACCCAGAGGGATTGAAGATGTTAATCGTATCCTTGAAAAGATCTTCTCTGTCTACTGCAATGTTCAATTTCTTCTCAGTTCCGATGACTTGGTTGTCCTTGACAGCATCATCAGCCTCATACAACTATGCAACTGATGTCATTACCTTCCATATGATGAACAACAAAAGGGTCAAACTCACCAAGAAAATGTTCATCGAGTTCTTGAACATTCCTAACAACCCTCCCTTTTTCAAACCACTAAATTCCCAAATCATCTTTATGTTCAATGAAATGGGTCATCAGCTAGCATTGGAGAAGATTAGCGATTTAAGAAAGTTTGGATTACCATGTATGTGGAATTTTCTATTTGGGATTTTCCTCAGATGTTTGACAGGAAGATCAGCAGGTCTAGACAGGGGACGAATGGAAGTATACGCAATGGTGATGGGCTTATACTATGATCTTAATGTTGATTATGGAACTCAACTGTGGGAAGAGTTCGTAAAAAGTTTGGAAAACACCAATTCTGAGAAAGGTGTCTCATGTGCAAGATATTGGAGCCTTATTCTGGAAAAGGCGTATGAAAAAGAGGGTATTCCAGTTCCAGAAGATGCTGAGGTTGCGGAATTCTCAATGTATCAGTTTCCAAAGGAGGTGGACGATGATGAAAACATTTTTTTCTCATATTGCTCGCATTCCAGATGCGATGCTTCGCAAAGTATCATCCACTCACAAAGTGTTGATTCGCTACATGAAGACTTTTGATCCAACTGTGGAGACTGGAATTTTGTTAGAAGTTACTGACAAAACCCCAAAGAAGAAGAAGGCCATCAATAAGGACGAAAATGCTCAATCTTCGAAACAAAGTCAAGAAGAAGAGGTTCAGTTAGCGGAGACCTCGTCAAAATCGAAGAAGGAAACAATACCCTCAAAATCAGGGGTATTGAAAAAGATTCGCAAAACTGAAGTGAGCAGTAAGGGGGTGACAGTTCTTAATATTCCAGGTCATGTTTCTCTAGGATCTAAGAGGCAACGCGCTCAGGATGTTGCGAACAAATGCAACAAACCTTGTCGAAGAAGCGAAAGTTGATTATTCGCAATGAGTCTTCAGATGAAGAGGTGGCTCCAGACACTCCACCAGTTTCTACACCGGTAATTGTTTCTCTTCCACCTGTGTCCAATATACATGTTTCGCAAATTTCCACACAACCACTTGAAATAGTCACCACCAAATCAGTTTCTGAGGAGGTACCTATTTTCGATACGGTTGTCAACGTATCTGATACGGGGGCACCTATCACAAGTGTTGAAACCACTTTTCCAACTAGCCTACCAGTCACATTACCCATTTCATTACCACATGTATCACTTTCAACTACTACACTTTCCACAACCTCATCCATTTTTGATCATCCTCTACAAAACCCATTTACAACCCTATTTCCATCACAATCACCTGAAACGCCTCAACCTTTGCAACCCATGTTTGATAATGAAACCGAAGGAGGAGCTTTTGGTGGAGTATTTGAAAATATTCACTTTGATTCAGAGGAGGAGGATATACCTGATCATATGCTTATGACAGGAAAGCAATTCAAAATCTTGAATCATAAGTTGAATGCCATTATTCAGTCACAAGCTGATTTTGGCAGAATGTCATCTATCTCAGCAATGGAGGTTGATGTTATGCTCAAGGCTGCTGAGAAGTGAATATTGGATAAGGTTGATCAGACAGACAAAAACAATGAGCTTCGCATTAAAGCTCAAGGAAGTTCATTCAATGGATTCGTTAAAGATTTACAATCTGTAGCAAAAGAATGCCACATTCTGTTTGTGCAGGATGTAAAGAAGGTTCGGGAGGATGTAAACTTCAAGATTGCAGAGTTAAAAACTGAACTTGCGAAGGAGCTTCAAGATATTCATTCTCAACAGATTGAAGTTCAGAAGAGGGTTGATGTAGTTGTCTCAGACATCAACAAAGCTATTTCTGCTCCTATCTTTGATGCGAATCACAAAGAAAATATGGCGAAGTTTGATCAGTTGATTCAAATGGTGACTGAGTTGAAGGCCTTGATTTCGCAGTCTTCATCTTCATCTATTCTTACTCCTGAATTCTTGACTCTCAAAGTTAATACTTTGGAACAAGCAATTCAGAAGGCACTTGCTCCGATTGCAAACTTCGCCTCTTTATTACCGAAGAGTGCCCCACCTGCTTTCACAGGGGTGCAAGGGGGAGAGAAAAACTCAAGTAAAGAGGATGATGCGAAGACCGTGGGGAAATTCATATCTACTCAACTCAAATCTTCTCTTCCAATATTCACAATGCTGATTTCCTCAACAACAATAACCACAAGACCAATTGCCAAAGGAATATCGATTGGGGCAAAAGAAGGAAGTTCTAGTACGAAACCTCAAACTGATAGTGTGGGAAAAGGAAAAGGAATTTAGTACGAAAAATCGAAGGAGGAGAAGAAAGCTGAAGCAGAGGCTGAGTTGGAAAGAATGAGGCAAGTTCAAAGCATTATGAGGCAAAGGGCAAGTGATCCTCCCACAATGAATAAAGGAGATCCTGCGAAGCTATACTCTTATGAAACTATAGAGTCAAAAGTTGTGGGAAGGGAGATGCATGAATTCGAGAAAAAGCCAAAGAGAAGTTATGATATTGCGAATTTGGACAAATGCCAGTTGGATTTTCCGATAAATGAAATGCTTTTCATAATGGCTCAGTACAAGATTAGCAAAAAGTTTGATAATGCTGATGACTACATACACATGAAAATCAGATTTCATGCTGTATTGGGGAAGAATCCAGATGAAGTATGGTCTTTAATGAAGATCAAAAAGGTGTTGACGATCAAGAAGGATACAATGTTTGAAAACATGCTTCAGAATTTTCAATATTTTGTTATTCGAGCTGATAACAAGCAGTATGATTTCACAATAGCTGACTTCCCTCTGATGAATTGCAATGATTTGATTCAAGTGGCTCTCATTTTGAAACATATGGAAGAGAATAAGCTCAAAGGATCTGAGACTGAAGTGTTTAGAATCGGGTTCGCACATGTCAAGACGTATATCGATAATTACTTTGATTGTTTCGCTTTAACTGATGAAGAATTGGCAACTACTTTGGGAAGAAAAGTGAACGTTCCTTAGGAAGAAACCTTGACCCAGTCAGCATTATCAAAGAATGTTGTTGGGGAAATATGCCTGAAACCTTTCGGCATGGTATTTTCGGGGAGAGATACGAAGGGAAAGCCCAAGAAATTTTTGTTCAAAGTCTCAGAGGTTGAAAGATATACTTCTTCGCAATATACGAACTTTATTGTTCGTATGAACAACTGCAAGAAGAATAATGAAGGAGACAAGAAGGAGCTCAAGAAGGTGATTTCCTGGTATGGAGAAGTGCGAAAGACAATTCACTCAACTGTTCAAAGGCATATGGATTGAATAGCTTTGACTGTTTACAAAGGGGGAGATTGTAGAGGTTGAATTGTAAAAGTCGAAATGTTTGTTTGTTTAGTTTCGCATTTTTAGTTATTTTACTAAGTCAGTTTTATGTGAAGCGTATTGTAATAGACTTAGTATATTTTTTGTACACTCAGGTTTCCTATAAATAGGGAGTGAGGATAGAAGTAGAAAGGACTTTTGCTCTCGAGTATTCCTTCTGCTTAAAAGTTTTGTAATCAGTCTTCATCAATATAAGATCTGATTAATATTTACTCATTGTGTTCTTACTTTTTCAATCATTCAATCATAATTGCTTTCTTATTCTCGATAACAATTCTCATCAGTGTGACACTGCCTCCCGGTGTAACATCCCGGAAAATCAAGAGTAAAGTTGAAGGGCTAAAAGTGTAAACTGGAAAGGGCAACTCGGCGAGTCCACGAGTGGACTCGACGAGTAGGGTCGCGATTTTGGTCGCGTGTTAAGTGGCCAACTCGGCGAGTCGGCGGCTGGACTCGGCGAGTTGGTGCTGAGTGGAGAAAACCCTAATTTCGGAGGATGAGCCCTATATAAAGGACATTATATCCTCTCCCCAGCCTTCTTACCTTCCCTTGAAGTCCAGAAAACCCTAGAAACACATTTGTGAAGGATTTGAGTGCAATTGAGCGTTGGAGAAGAGATTTAGAGGAAGATTTTGGAGAGTTAGGAGGCTTGGAGCAAGGGGCTTTGCTTAGATTCGGATTTCATTGCTGTTGGGGCTTCCTTTTAAGGTATTATCTCGTTCTTGGGCAGCTATTCATCTAGATTCATCATTTTTGGGATGTATGGGAGGTTTAGCTTGTGGTATTTTGAGTTTGAAGGATAGATCTGAGGTTGCTACCTCAGATCTGGAATGGAAGAGGTCTAAAGTGCATTAAAGTCCCTGTTCTTGAGTGTTTGGTGAAGCTATCATGTCCCAAACCCTAGCCCTAGAGTGTAAAATGCCTAGATCTCTTTGGATTCACGTAAAGTTTGCCACTTTACGTGATGGATGGGTTGTAGGAGGCTAGATCTACGTTTTGGATCAATTTCATGGCCTGGAAGGCTTTTGTATGGGATGAGATCTAGAGGCACTCGGCAAGTCACAAAGGTGTACTCGGCGAGTTGCTTGAAGATGGACTGGAACTCGGCGAGTTGGAAGAACAACTCGGCGAGTAGGTTGAAAATAGCCTTGGACTCGGCGACTCTGTTCTTGGACTCGACGAGTCTGGTCGTGAGGTCCAAGTTTCTTCTGGTTGAGCTGTGACTCGGTGAGTCGAGTAAGAAAGGATTCAGAGTTGCTGGAATTGGCGAGTTAAGTCGCGGATGGGGGAAGTTCTGTGTATGTGGACTCGGCGAGTCATTGGGTTGACTCGGCGAGTAGAGTCAGTCAGGGGTTGACTTTGACTTTGACTATGTCCAAGGGTTGACCAGTTATTCTCCAGGGACATTTTGGTAATTGTTGGATATTGTTTTAAGTTCAGTGTTTTGGTGGTTGGCGAGTGGTGGAGATCTTATCAGTGATCGGAGCAGCTTGGGTTTTTCTGTTCAGTCGGCAGTTGCGAGGTGAGTTATCCTCAATATATCAACAGGGTCTAAGGCACCAAGGCCGGCCCTTTATCGGATTAAGATCCAGGTATTTTTTGTCATGTTATTGCTTTGATATGTTTGCATCCTGGTAGCTAGGATGGTATGTGTTAGAGACCTGGTTAAGGTCGGTTTCCTGATATGTAGAGTGATGCTATGCTAGTGATCGGTTAGGTCGGTATCCTGGTTAGGATGATGATATGTTATGTGATCTGTGTGATCGGCTTGTTAACTGTGAATTGTTATATGATTGTATGTTTATGTGCACATGGTTGTTTGGACTGGAGTTGGGTTGAGGCGGGACCTGCTTTGTGTTGTAGGCCAAGATACCCAGGGCGGACCGGTTGTCCCGAAGGCCCAGCGAGCGTTCCGGATAAGCTGTAGGCCCCAAGAGGGCGGACCAGACATGCCGAGGCTCGGAGAGTGGACCAGGCCGACTGAAGGCCCGGTGCTGGCGGACCAGTCATACTGTAGACTCAGAGAGTGGACCAGGTGGATTGAAGGCCCGGTGCAGGCGGACCAATCACACTGCAGACTCGATGTATATGGCTAGACTTGGAGGGTGGACCAAGTGGACTGTTGGCCGGTGCGGCGGACCAGTCACACAGTAGACCCGAAGTGCATGGCTGTTCTATGATCGGATATGTTATGGCATGTTATGCGTGTATGGTATATGTGGTTGGTATTTTGGGGATATCTCACTAAGCTTTCGGGCTTACAGTTGCGGTTTAATGTTTTTCAGGTTCTTCAGGAGACCGTGGCAAGGCGAAGGCGTGATCGTACCGCTCCTCATGTTTTATGTCGTAATGTGATTCTGGGAATACTCTAAATTAATTGTATTGAAAACATTTTTGTAATAATTTAATGAAA
This sequence comes from Lactuca sativa, assembly GCF_002870075.4. NCBI lineage: Eukaryota > Viridiplantae > Streptophyta > Magnoliopsida > Asterales > Asteraceae > Lactuca > Lactuca sativa. The sequence goes on from NC_056630.2 coordinate 317,313,191, forward strand.
TCGGGTTGTTTTTGAAAAGTTTAAATTGGTTGGAAATTTCGGTCGTTACAAGTTGGTATCAGAGCCTTCGTTTGAGTGAATTGGAGGAACACTCATGTGACTCCAGTCTCAAATCGAGGAGGATTTTCAAAAGAGAATTTAAAATGGTTTTCAAAATGAGTAAAGGAGGACGCGGAGGTACGATCAGCCGGAGCCAGTAAGTAACCCCAAAATACCATACATGATATTTGTTTTGGAGCTTTGATAGAACAACATGCTAGTGCTAGGCTAGGGATCTTCAGGATTTCATGATAATGTTGCCTGATTTATGATGCCTGTTAGCCTAGGGTTTCCTAGTGGGAGATTTCCAGTGTTCCTCTAGTAGTGAGGGTTGAGCGCTTGTTTTGTATGTCTTTCACTAGGGTGTTGTGGTAGTACTTCATACAAATATGGGTAGGTGTGGAAGGTAGTATGGGCCCGTACTACTGAAAGCACAGGACCCATACGCGTATCAGGGAAACCATGACCTCTAGGGTTGGGTTGAGAGTTGGTTCCCGGGTTTGTGGGAAGTGTCTGAGATTTTGTGGTGTTTTTCAGTATGGAGATTTCAAGGCATGCTGGGAGTGGATCTGGGTCAGGATCGGGAGCAGGAGAAGGAGTTCCGGGCGGGTCAGTACCGCCCGAGGTTATTGGTTAGATGAGCTCGTGCGATTTGGATGCGAGGATTCGCGAGATCCTGCATGATGAGGTTGTTGCGTTGTTCCGGGCTGAGTTGCCGAAACTGTTTGGGTCGATCAAGACCGCCATGGTTGAGTATTTTGATGAGCGCTATGCAGCTCTCACAGAGACGGCTGCCGCGGCAGCTACAGCGGCTGTAGCAGCGGCAGGGGGGAGTTGGTCGGGGTTTTCAGTATCGGGACTTCGAAAATACAAAGCTTCCCACCTTTGATGGAGTTCAGGACCCGATTGTTGCTATGAGATGGTTATCGGACGTGGAGGGGTGTTTCTTCACGTGTTCATGCCATGTTGATCAGAGGGTGAGGTGTGCTCTGAACCTGTTGAGGCTCGGGGCGAAGGATTGGTGGAGATTGACCACGGGGTCATATTCGGATGCGCAGAGGGCTGCGGTTTCATGGGATCAATTCAGAGAGATGTTCAGCACTCGTTATGTTCCGTGGGTTGAGAGAGAGAGATTGGCTCAGGAGTTCCTGGAGCTGAAGCAGGGTTCGGATTCGGTGACTAAGATCACCAGGATGTTCACTGAGAGGGCGATGTTTTGCCCTGAGTTCGCTTTGGAGCAGGCTTAGAGGTCCCGGTATCTAAGTATGCTCCAGAGGGATATCAGACAGTTTGTGTCTACGCATAGGTGTGAGACTTTGTTGGAGTTGCAGGAGGCCGCCAGGCGGCGCGAGTTAGAGATTGAGTTGCAGTTGCGTCAGCTGAGGCAGGCTCCGATACAGTAGCAGTCGGCGCCGAAACGGTCCAAGACCGTTGATTCTAGGGTGGGAGATCAGAGCAGCCACGCTTGTGGGAAGTGTGGGAGGGGTCACACCAGAGTTTGTAGGTCCGATGGTGCATGCCGCAAGTTTGTAGGTCCGGTGGTCCAATCAATTTAATTTTTTCAAAAACAACCCGATTTCATTAAATTATTACAAAAAGGTTTTCAATACAATTTATTTAGAGTATTCCCAGAATCACATCACAACATAAACATGAGGAGCGGTACGATCACTCCTTCGCCTTGCCACGGTCTCCTGAAGAACCTGAAAAACATTAAACCACAAGTGTAAGCCCGAAAGCTTAGTGAGATACCCCCAAAATACCAACCACATATACACCCTTCCAGGCTACAACCTTCCGGTCCAAAACATATTGCCTTTCGGCCCATAACATATTGCCTTCCGACCCATAACATAAATAGCATACATAACATAACAGAACATAGAACAGCCATGCATATCGGGTCTACTGTGTGATTGGTCCGCCGTATCGGCCTTCAGTCCACCCTCCGTGTCTAGTCATTTCCTTCGAGTCTACAGTGTGATTGGTCCACCCACACCGGGCCTTCAATCCACCTGGTCCACTCTCCGAATCTAACCACATACATCGAGTATGTAGTGTGATTGGTCCGCCCGCACTAGGCCTTCAATCCACCTGGTCCACTCTCTGAGTCTACAGTATGACTGGTCCGCCCGCACCGGGCCTTCAGTCGGCCTGGTCCACTCTCCGAGCCTCGGTACGTCTGGTCCGCCCTCTTGGGGCCTACAGCCTATCCGGACCGCTCCATAGGCCTTCGGGACAACCGGTCTGCCCTGGGTATCTTGGCCTACAGCACAAAGCAAGACCCGCATCAACCCAACTCCAGTCCAAACAACCATGTGCACATAATCATACAATCATATAGCAATTCACAGTCAACAAGCCAATCAAATAGATCACATAACATATCATCATCCTAACCAGGATACCGACCCAACCGGTCACTAGCATAGCATCACCCTACATTTCAGAATACCGATCTCAATCAGGTCTCTAACATATACCATCCTAGCTACCAGGATGCAAACATATCAAAGCAATAACATAACAACAAATACCCGGATCTCAATCCGATAAGGGCCGGCCTTGGTGCCTTAGACCTTGTTGATATAGTGAGCATAACTCACCTCGCGAATGCCGATACTCTGAACTGAGGAAACAGACTCTCGAACCACCAACTCACCGCAAATCCCGGACTAAGCATCATAACAAAATAAGCATTAGGTCAATCATACTTCCACTTATCGGGCCAAGACCAAAGTCCATATCTCATACAAAGTCCAACATTAGCCCAATTTACCAAATTGGGCCCACTTCACCAAATGGGCCTAGAACCAATGTCCATAACAATAATTGGGCCCAAAATACTCTATCCGTAAATTCCCATACTAGGCCCAATAACCAATTGTCCATCAACGGCCCAAACTCAAAGCCCAAAAATGAAAGTCCAATAGGAGGAGTACGCTGGGTGTACCCTCCTTCGTATGATGGGCGTACTGCAATGACACGCAAACGAGGATCAGGGCTTTGGCCCGCTACGCGGGGCGTAACTGCAATACTCAATAAGTCCTTTTAACCTCTTAATGGCTTAAGCTCTTAAGCCCAAACTTCAGATCCATGGGCCAAATATGATTAGAATTCATAAAGTCTCAGACTTTATCACTTGGGACGTCCTTAAGCTCTTAATCCAAGGTCTTAATCCATTAAGACCTATATATCTCACACATGGACCAACTACAGCCCTTGGGACCTCATTTTTCTCACTCAAGACCTCTCCAAAGGTCTGAAAGGACATATAATCTTGACCAAATCGAACTATGCAACAAGGTGAGGACTTTTTGGGACAAGAATGGAGACAAAGCTTCAAAATACATAGATTTATACAATATGAAGGTCAAGCAAGAAGCTTTATACCTCAAACAAGCTCCAAAGGATGGTATCTCTTCAGGTCTACAAGCTCCACACGTTCTTCTTCTTCTTTGACAACTTCTCTTTTCTCCTTCAAGCCTTTCTTTTTCCAAAAAGAGCTTTCCAAGGTCAAACACACCCAATAATGGAGAGAACACGAGATCTAGGGTTTCTCTGAGGTTGAAGATGAGCATAAGGAGGCTAAGGAGTGAACCAACATGTTCCTTATATAGTGGCTGACCCTAAAATAGGGTTTGGGGTTTCTGAGAGTACGTTGGGCGTACCTCCCTGGTATGCTGGGCGTCCTCACCCGGCCACCCGCAACTTTTCGCCCCTTTACGTTGGGCGTACCCAACCAGACTTCACCAATAATTGCATGCATGCCATGCATGCATGGGACCCTTTATCCACTCATACCACAAAGAGCTATAAACAATGATCAACTTCAAAACACCGCAACTCCTTTAATCTAAACCCGCTCCCAAATAAATTTACATTCATACGGGGGTGACGAGAAGCCCAAATGCTTCTAACACATACACCAGCCCAAAACCTTCTCGGATGAAACTCATTTCTCGCAAAAGGACCAGAATTACCCTTCCTCTTAAATCTCAGGGGCTTATAATTAAACCCTGAAAGAACGGGGTGTTACAATTCTCCCCACTTAAATAAGGCATCGTCCTCGAAGCCTGCGACAACTCTACTCCGAAACTATCCCTGCAATGCACCGCTGGCATTCACCGAACCAGGCTAACCAACAGTCAACCATCGAAATCCGACACCCAACTTTATCTTTCTTGCTGACAGGATGACACAAGCTTCAACCCTAGAGCAACTCCCACGAGTTCTCCACCGCAATCTCATAACCGCACCGAACTGGCTCTAGTGTCCTCGAGTTAGGAAAACCCCGATACACTGCTGACACTTCCAAACACCATTTCGGATGCATTTTCACCACATAAACAAATCTATCTGGAATTCCGAAATCCCACCCATGCATTCCTGCCGAGCCTCAGCAACCATCCAACCCGGATGTGCTCCCATACTACTGCCGCTTTCACTTCCGTGAATTTACACTCCCTCTCGAAGCTACATTCCTTTCTCTTCCTTACCAAGGAAGTTCACTCGGCCTCCTTGTCACTACGACAAGTGCCACGGTGCTCGCCTAACGCTACACCACTCCTTTATAGCATAACCGCTATCCACGCAACACACATGCTCTGAATCTGCTCGCAAGGACTCTCTTGTCCATGCACCATCTCCACTAAATCGAGATCAATACCCGGGGCCAGACCTTCTAATGCTAACACAGCGCAACACACTCAAACAATTTCCTTGAACCGGACTAACAATACCTGCAGAGTCTTCAGCATGACTGGACCGCCTTACCAGGCCTTCAGCCAATCTGGACCACTCTCAGAACCTTCAGCCAATTTGGACCGCCCTCCCGGGCCTTCAGCCTGGCTGGACCATTTTTCCCCCTTGAGCCTTCGGCCTGACTGGTACGCCAACCGGCCTTCAGTCTATCTGGACCGCTCAACTAACATTCATCATTCCGAGCTATCACTCCGGGAAATCTTCATATGCATACTGTTCTAGCCCTCTAAGGGTTCTGAACTCTATCTCCATCATACATGCTCGATCCCGGCATTATCCCAGGCCCTCCACAATCGAATGCCCTAGGTCTGTATCCCGCCCCGCACGCCTGCCACTTACTCATACCAGCCTATGCCCTTGGCTGAGAGAAACACTGCTGAATCCCAAGCAGCTAAACAATCTCCAATGCTCATCGATCTTCCAGAGAATTTTCCAATTCTCCCCCACTTATAACACTGACTATCAACCACCGGTCGCCATCACCGACCTCCCAAAACAACCCTGCACAAACCAACACTTACACGCGGACTGATTCCCACTAGCACTAGCAACCTTCACAAAAATCACATTTCCACACTGACCATCCCGCTCGAAAGAAACTCAATCTGCAGCTAACCACTCCTCAGAAGGCAGATGCTACCCGACATTTAGACCAACACCAGATTCCCACTAACAACCCCATGAATGATAACCAACGAAATTCCCAACACTAACCCATAATCATGCCATAACTCTCAAAAACAACAAATACCACACAAAGATACTAGCACATAAACAACACTCCACAATAATCATAAGATAACAAGACATCAAGGAAGAAACATACCCGCAGCTGCATCCGGCACTACTCCGACCTCCTCTGCTGCAAGCTGAAAAGCACGACCCTGAGCCCTGGGGGGCTCCGCTCTACCCTGACCTCCACCTGTGATCCTCAAAGTGGCCAGTGTTGGAGCCTGCACCGGTCCTGCAGCGAGTTGTGGACAGTTGACCCTCAAATGTCCAACCTAATGACAATGGTAACAAATCCTCAAATATCGAACCGGCGCTGCCTGCCGACAATCCCTCACATAGTGCCCCTCCTTTCCACACTTGCGGCATGCACCACCAGACCTACAAACTCCGGTGTGACTCCTTCCACACTTCCCACAAGTGTGGCTACTCAGATCCCCCACTCTAGAATCAACGGTCTTGGACCGTTTTGGCGCCGGCTGCAACTGCACTGGAGCCTGCCTCAACTCACGCATCTGCAACTCAATCTCTAACTCGCGCCGCCTGGCGACCTCCTGTAACTCCTACAAGGTCTCGCACCTCTGCGTAGACACGAACTGTCTGATATCCCTCTTGAGCATGCTCAGATATCGAGACATCTGAGCCTGCTCCGAAGCGAACTCAAGGCAGAACATCTCCCTCTCAGTGAACATCCTGGTGATCTCAGTCACCAACTCCGAATCCTGCTTCAGCTCAAGGAACTCCTGAGCCAATCTCTCCCTCTCAACTCGCAGAACATAGCGAGTGTTGAACATCTCCCTGAACTGATCCCATGAAACCGCAGCCCTCTACGCATCCGAATATGACCCCGTGGTCAATCTCCACCAATCCTTCACCTCGAGCCTCAATAGGTTCAGAGCACACCTCACCCTCTGCTCAGCAGGGCATGAACACGTGAAGAAACACCCCTCCACGTCCGATAACTACCTCATAGCAACAATCGGGTCCTGAACTCCATCGAAGGTGGGAGGCTTCGTATTATCGAAGTCCCGATACTGAAAACCCCGACCAACTCCTCCCCCTGCCGCTGCTACAGCTGCTGTAGCCGCCGCGGCAGCCGTCTCTGTGAGAGCTGCATAGCGATCATCAAAATACTCAACCATGGCGGTCTTGATCGACCCAAACAGCCCCGGCAACTCAGCCCGGAACAACTCAGCAATCTCATCACTCAGGATCTCACGAATCCTCGCATCCAACTCGCACGTACTCATCTGACCGATAATATCGGGCGGTACGGACCCGCCCGGGACTCCCTCTCCTGCTCCCGATCCTAATCCGGATCCACTCCTAGCATGCCTCGGAATCTCCATACTGAAAAACACCACACAAAATCTCAGACACTTCCCACTATCCCGGGAACCAACTCTCTCAACCCAACCCTAGAGGTCATGATTTCCCTGATACGCGTATGGGTCCTGTGCTTTCAGTAGTACGGGCCCATACTACCTTCCACACCTACCCATATTTGTATGAAGTACTACCACAACACCCTAGTGAAAGATGCATAACAACGCTCAACCCTCACAACTAGAGGAACACTGGAAATCTCTCACAAGGAAACCCTAGGCTACAGGCATCATAAATCAGGCAACATTATCATGAAATCCTGAAGATCCCTAGCCTAGCACTAGCATGCTGTTCTAACAAAGCTCAAAACAAATATCATGTATGGTATTTCGGGGTTACTTACTGGCTCCGGCTGATCGTACCTCCGCGTCCTCCTTTACTCATTTTGAAAACCATTTTAAATACTCTTTTGAAAACTCTCCTCGATTTACGACTGGAGTCACACGAGTGTTCCTCCAATTCACTCAAACCAAGGCTCTGATACCAACTTGTAACGACCGAAAAATTCCAATCAATTTAAATTTTTCAAAAACAACCCGATTTCATTAAATTATTATAAAAAGGTTTTCAATACAATTTATTTAGAGTATTCCCAGAATCACATCACAACATAAACATGAGGAGCGGTACGATCACGCCTTCGCCTTGCCACGGTCTCCTGAAGAACCTGAAAAACATTAAACCACAACTGTAAGCCCGAAAGCTTAGTGAGATACCCCCAAAATACCAACCACATATACGCCCTTCCAGGCTACGACCTTTCGGTCCAAAACATATTGCCTTCCGGCCCATAACATAAATACCATACATAACATAACAGAACATAGAACAGCCATGCATATCGGGTCTACTGTGTGACAGGTCCGCCGTATCGGCCTTCAGTCCACCCTCCGTGTCTAGTCATTTCCTTCGAGTCTACAGTGTGATTGCTCCACCCGCACCGGGCCTTCAATCCACCTGGTCCACTCTCCGAATCTAACCACATACATCGAGTATGTAGTGTGATTGGTCCGCCCGCACTAGGCCTTCAATCCACCTGGTCCACTCTCTGAGTCTACAGTATGACTGGTCCGCCCGCACCGGGCCTTCAGTCGGCCTGGTCCACTCTCCGAGCCTCGATACGTCTGGTCCGCCTTCTTGGGGCCTACAGCCTATCCGGACCGATCGCTGGGCCTTCGGGACAACCGGTTCGCCCTGGGTATCTTGGCCTACAGAACAAAGCAGAACCCGCCTCAACCCAACTCCAGTCCAAACAACCATGTGCACATAATCATACAATCATATAGCAATTCACAGTCAACAAGACGATAAAACTGATCAAATAACATGTCATCATCCTAACCAGGATACCGACCGAACCGGTCACTAGCATAGCATCACCCTACATTTTAGAATACCGATCTCAATCAGGTCTCTAACATATACCATCCTAGCTACCAGGATGCAAACATATCAAAGCAATAACATAACAACAAATACCCGGATCTCAATCCGATAAGGGCCGGCCTTGGTGCCTTAGACCCAGTTGATATAGTGAGGATAACTCACCTTGCGAATGCCGATACTCTGAAATGAGGAAGCAGACTCTCGAACCACCAACTCACCGCAAATCCCGGACTAACCATCATAACAAAATAAGCATTAGGTCAATCATACTTCCACTTATCGGGCCAAGACCAAAGTCCAAATCTCATACAAAGTCCAACATTAGCCCAATTTACCAAATTGGGCCCACTTCACCAAATGGGCCTAGAACCAATGTCCATAACAATAATTGGGCCCACAATACTCTACCCGTAAATTCCCATACTGGGCCCAATAACCAATTGTCCATCAACGGCCCAAACTCAAAACCCAAAAATGAAAGTCCAACAGGAGGAGTACGCTGGGCGTACCTTCCTTGGTATGCTGGGCGTACTGCAATGAAACGCAAACGAGGATCGGGGCTTTGGCCCGCTACGCGGGGCGTAACTGCAATACTCAATAAGTCCTTTTAACCTCTTAATGGCTTAAGCTCTTAAGCCCAAACTTCAGATCCATGGGCTAAATATGATTAGAATTCATAAAGTCTCAGACTTTATCATTTGGGATGTCCTTAAGCTCTTAATCCAAGGTCTTAATCCATTAAGACCTATATATCTCACACATGGAACAACTACAGCCCATGGGACCTCATTTTTCTCACTCAAGACCTCTCCAAAGGTCTGAAAGGACAGATAATCTTGACCAAATCGAACTATGCAACAAGGTGAGGACTTTTTGGGACAAGAATGGAGACAAAGCTTCAAAATACATAGATCTATACAATATGAAGGTCAAGCAAGAAGCTTTATACCTCAAACAAGCTCCAAAGGATGGTATCTCTTCAGATCTTCAAGCTCCACACGTTCTTCTTCTTCTTTGACAACTTCTCTTTTCTCCTTAAAGCCTTTCTTTTGCCAAAAAAAAGCTTTCCAAGGTCAAACACACCCAATTATGGAGAGAACACGACATCTAGGGTTTCTCTAAGGTTGAAGATGAGCATAAGGAGGCTAAGGAGTGAACCAACATGTTCCTTATATAGTGGCTGACCCTAAAATAGGGTTTGGGGTTTCTGAGAGTACGCTGGGCGTACCTCCCGGGTACGTTGGGCGTACCTCCCGGGTACGTTGGGCGTACTCACCCGGCCACCCGCAACTTTTCGCCCCTTTACGCTGGGCGTACCCAGCCAGACTTCACCAATAATTGCATGCATGGGACCCTTTATCCACTCATACCACAAAGAGCTATAAACAATGATCAACTTCAGAACACCGCAACTCCTTTAATCTAAACCCGCTCCCAAATAACTTTACATTCATACGGGGGTGACGAGAAGCCCAAATGCTTCTAACACATACACCAGCCCGAAACCTTCTCGGATGAAACTCATTTCTCGCAAAAGGACCAGAATTACTCTTCCTCTTAAATCTCAAGGACTTATAATTAAACCTTGAAAGAACTGGGTGTTACAGATTGTCAGCAGTCAGCGCCGGTTCGGGATTTGAGGATTTGTTATCATTGTCATCAGGTTGGGCACTTGAGGGTCAACTGTCCACAGCTTGCTGCAGGACCGGTGCAGGCTCCAGCACCGGCCACTTTGAGGATCATAGGTGGAGGTCAGGGTGGAGCGGAGCCCCCAAGGGCTCAGGGTCGTGCTTTTCAGCTTGCAGCAGAGGAGGTCAGATCAGTGTCGGATGCAACTGCGGGTTTGTTTCTTTCTTGATGTCTTGTTTATCTTGTGATTATTGTGGAGTATTGTTTATCTGCTAGTCTCATTGTGTGGTTTCCGGTGTGGTATTCGTTGTTCTTTGAGGGTTATGGTATGGTTATGGGTTAGTGTTGGGAATTTCGTTGGTTATCATTCATGGGGTTATTAGTGGAAATCTGGCGTCTGGTTTGAAGGTTAGGTAGCATCTACATTCTGAGGAGTGGTTAGTTGCAGATTGAGTTTCTTTCGAGTTCGGGACGATCAGTGTTGGTATGTGACTTTGTGAAGGTTGCTCGTGCTTGCGGGATGCAGTTTGTGTGTAAGTGATTGTGTTGTGTAAGCTTGTTGAGGGAGGTCGGTGATGGCGACCGGTGATTGATAGTCAGTGCTATAAGTGAGGGAGAATTGGAAAATTCTCCGGAAGATCAGTGAGCATGTGAGGTTGTTTAGCTGTTTGGGATTCAGCAGAGTTCTGTCAGCCAAGAGCGTAGGTTGGTATGAGTAAGTGGCAGGCATGCAGGGCGGGATACAGACCAAGGGTACTGATTGTTGAGGGCCTGGGATCAGGCTGGGATTGAGTTTATGTGATGGAAATAGAGTTCGGAACCCCTAGAAGGCTAGAACAGTATGCATGGGAGGATTTCTCGGAGAGAGATAACTCAGAATGATGAATGCTAGTTGAGCGGTCCGGATAGACTGAAGGCCGAAGGCTCGGAGGATGGTCCAGCCAGACTGAAGGCCCTGGAGGGAGGTCCAGATTGGCTGAAGGTTCTGAGAGTGGTCCAGATCGGCTGAAGGCCTGGTAAGGCGATCCAATCATGCTGAAGACTCTGCAGGTATTGTTAGACCGGTTCGAGGAAATGGATTGAGTATGTTGCGATTGATGGGTTTTGAGCATTCTAACACTTCCTAAGTGTACATGCAACCCTAATAAACCTTGGATCTATGTTTGTCTAAGATACATGCAAATAATTATTTTTCCAAGGCTTATATCCTAACTAGCATGGCATGGGGAACTTGAATCAAATAAAGCTAGTAGAAACACTTACCTTGTAGTTGTAGTTGATTCCTTGGAGTTTTAGAGCCTAGCACCAATAATGTGGATGCCTCAAATGAAAGTCACAAATCACCACAAACTTGGAACTTTGAGAGAATAGTCACACTTCTCTTGAAATCGGCCCTCACCTCAACATGTGTCTACTAGTGTGATTTCAAGAGCCAAAGCCTCCTTTATATAGTGTGGTGGATTAGGGTTACATCCATGTAAACCCTAATACCCATGTCTCTTCATTTCCATGAGATCCATGGGTTAAAGCTCCATGAAGTATCCATGGACTTCTCCATCCAAGCCTAGCCCATTCCAAATAAGCATAAGCCCACACTATATAAATATAGAAGCCCATATTTAATTAGTAATATCTTTGATCACTAAATTAATCCTCGATTAATTATAGATCACTACTAATTAAATAATATGATCTTATATTAATATATTAGAACTTATAATATATTAATAAATCATAACTTGTACTATTCTCAAATATTATCCATAAATTGTTCGGGTGAAGTGCAACCCAAATGGACCATGCCGGGTCGGGTCAAGTACATACCAAATATAGTTATGGACTTAGACACTATATCCAACAGTCTCCCACTTGGATAAGTCTAGTAACTATATTTGCAAGTATAACTTCAGGAACCGATCAGCAATCGTAGCTCTTTAAACTCTGTTGAACTAGAACGCGCCATTTAGATAAGTGATCATATAATCCTCTGTTCTAGATATCAGCCGGACAAATACATGGAACATTGTCTTGCTTATTGTCCAGCATTTGTTTCCCGATTTCCGATTTGTTTGACATAGAACTCAACTGAACACATCAATTTAGTTCTGACCGGGCCCGGTACATAGGTCAAAACAAAATCATCGAGGGGCCCAGATATCAGCTTCTAATCCAAGAAGGAACAGATAAACTTCGACTCATATGTTTGTTCTACCACTCATTGAATTACACACAAAAGCACGTTTTATAACATCGAGTTACCAATGCGTTTACGTACAATCAATGCATAACCAACTCGTAAGTAACAAATCATATCTCTAGGTTTGAAGACTTATATGATATTACCGTCTCACGATCACTCGAGATAGAATTCCATGAAGTGATCCCAGTGAGCGTGGGTTGAGTCCAATGCTCAGAACTTATGAGCACTCATGATTGTTGTAGCCTTGTCCAACACCTTAGACCTCTGCAACCAATCATGACAGTCTTGATTCATACCTACTTCCGACATATGACCGACTGTGGAGGTTTGAATAATATGATATACCAAACATAATTATTTTGGAAGTCAAAACATGCAAAAGAAATATAGTAAACGATCGACAAGAGATAGCAACACTTTACTCATAAATAAAACACTTTTTATTCATCATCTAATGTCAATAACACTTTACAAATTTCGAGGTTACCTAACTACTAAATTTAATATCATCCTTCAGCCCTATGCTTCGAGCATGCTGGAGATGCTTAACCCTACTCAGTCCCTTCGTGAGGGGATCTGCTGGGTTCTCATCCGATGATACCCTCTTCGCCACGAGGAGTCCTTCTTCGATTCGATGTCTGATAAAATGGTATTTTCTGTCGATGTGTCTAGATCTCCCGTGATCCCTTGGTTCCTTGGCTAAGGCAACCGCACTATTGCTGTCACAGAAAATCTCCATTGGCTCTTTTATAGCTGGTACAACTCCAAGGTCTCCGATGAAGTTCTTTAGCCATATCGCCTCCTTTGCTGCCTCGCTCGCTGCTATATACTCTGATTCATAAGTGGAATCAGCCACTGTCTCCTGCTTGGAACTCATCCAAGAAATTGCTCCTCCGTTTAGGGTAAAGACCCAGCCTGACTGAGAGTGGAAATTATCCCTATCAGTCTGGAAGCTAGCATCACTATACCCTACAACTCTGAAGTCATCACTCCCACCGAAGGTAAGGACCCAGTCCTTAGTCCTTCGCAGGTACTTGAGGATATTCTTTACCGCGGTCCAGTGTTCCTTGCCAGGGTTCGCCTGATACCTGCTAACCATGCTCAAAGCAAAGGCTACATCAGGTCGAGTACACGTCATGGCATACATGATCGATCCTACAGCTGAAGCATAAGGAAATCGACTCATTTCTGCTATCTCAGCCTCACTACTAGGGCTTTGTGTCTTACTCAATCTGGCATTACACTGAATGGGTAACTCACCTTTCTTGGAGTTATGCATGTTGAATCTTTTCAACACTTTGTCCAAGTAGGTACTTTGACTAAGTCCAATTAGTCTTTTACTCCTGTTTCTCAAAATCTTTATCCCTAGGATATAGGCAGCTTCACCAAGGTCCTTCATAGCGAAACACTTCCCAAGCCAGGACTTTACTTCCTGTAGGGTTGGGATGTCATTTCCTATGAGTAGTATGTCATCCACATACAGTACCAAAAAAACTAACTATGCTCCCACTAGCCTTGATATAGACGCAAGATTCATCTTCACTCCTCGAAAAGCCAAATTCCTTGACTTTCTCATCAAAGCAAAGATTCCATCTGCGAGGTGCCTGTTTCAATCCATAAATGGATTTCTCGAGCTTACACACTCTATTCGGGTACTCGTTGCTGACAAAACCCTCTGGCTGACTCATGTAAACATCTTCAGCCAACTTTCCATTAAGGAAAGCGGTTTTGACATCCATTTGCCATATTTCATAGTCATGAAATGCAGCTATGGCCAACAGAACCCGAATAGACTTAATCTTGGCTACTGGAGAAAAGGTCTCATCATAGTCCACTCCAGGAATTTGAGAGAAGCCCTTTGCAACTAGTCTAGCCTTATAAGTGTGTACTTTACCATCCATGTCGGTCTTCTTCTTGAAGACCCATTTGCACCCTACAGTCTTACGACCAGGTACATTCTCAACCAAGTTCCAAACTTGACTGTCATACATGGATTGTATCTCGCTATCCATGGCCTCTTTCCATTTAGCAGCCTCAGGGCCTGCCATGGCTTCCGTGTAGCTGTTAGGTTCATCCAGACCTACTAGTGTCTCGTCACTAATAAGTGTCTCACCTTCCGCAGTAATATGGAAACCATAGTAATGCTCAGGTGCATTCCTAACTCTCGTGGAGCGCCTCAGAGGTACAGGCTCATCAACTGGCTCAACAGGAGTTTCCTCCTCAAGTTGAGGGCTAGTGTTTGAAGTTCCTTCAACGCTTGATTCTTGAATTTCTTCAAGATCAATTTGCCTCCCACTGTCTCCTTGGCTTATAAATTCTCTCTCTCGAAAGACTCCTCTTCTTGCTACAAAGACCACATTGTCACTAGGTCTGTAGAAGAGGTAACCAAAGGATTGCTGTGGGTAGCCGATGAAAATACACCTCTCGCTTCGAGGTTCGAGCTTATCATGAGTCTTGCGTCTCACGAAAGCCTCACAACCCCAAATCTTGATGTGGTCTAGCTTAGGTACTTTGCCAGTCCACATCTCGTGAGGAGTTTTGGCAACTTTCTTTGTAGGGACAAGATTAAGAATATGGGCGGCAGTCTCTAAGGCATACCCCCAGAATGAGATTGGTAGCATAGCTCGACTCATCATGGAACGAACCATATCCAACAAGGTTCGATTACGCCTCTCAGCCACACCATTCAATTGTGGTGTCCTGGGAGGTGTCAATTGTGAGACAATCCCACATTCCCTAAGATAGTCGAGGAACTCTGAACTAAGATACTCACCTCCTCGATCGGATCGAAGCATCTTAATGTTCCTGCCCAATTGATTCTCGACTTCCTGTTTAAATTCCTTAAACCTCTCGAAAGTCTCTGACTTATGCTTGATTAAGTAGACATATCCATATCTACTGTAATCATCAGTAAAAGTCAAATAATAACGATTAGCATCCCTTGTGGCATGTTTGAATGGTCCACACACATCCGTGTGTATAAGGTCCAACAAACCTTCACCCCTCTCACACGAGCCTGTGAAGGGTGACTTTGTCATTTTTCCAAGTAAGCATGATTCGCAACTATCATCCGACTTTAGGTCAAACGACTCCAAGACTCCATCCTTTTGGAGTTGGCCTATGCGTTTCTTGCTTATATGTCCAAGACGACAATGCCATAATGATGCTTTATCCAAGTTATTATTATTAGTAGAATCAATACACAAAACATTATTTCCTAAGTTATCTACAACAGATACAGCTTCATACACACCATCACAAGGTAATGCTTTAAAATAAAAAACATTATTATAGAAAACATCTATAGAACCAACTTCATTATTAAATGAAAAGGTAAACCCTTGTTTGTACAAAGCATGAAAGGAAATAATATTTCTTGCCATTCCTGGCGAATAACAAAATTTATTCAAATCTAAATTAAACCCACTACTTAGCGATAAAGTATAAACTCCAATCTTGGTAACAGGTAAAGCTTTCCTATTCCCCATGATCAAGTTTATTCTTCCTTGCTCCACATTCTCACTTCTTATTAGTCCCTGCAGGTCACAACAAATATGAATACCACAACCGGTATCAAGGACCCAAGATTTAGAATGGCGTGAGTTATTAGAAATGATAGTGTAAGTACCTGCATGGTTGGGTTTGACTTTCCCATCCTTCACATCCTGCTGGTACTTTGGGCAGTTCCGCTTCCAATGAGATTTTTCATGGCAATAGAAGCATTCAGCCTCTTTTGGGTCAGAAGAAGGAGTGACGAAACCTTTCTTGGTTCCACTTGAAGAAGAGCCATCAAGGGTCCGAGCCTTGGTACCCTTCGAGGACCTCTTTCTCTTCCTCCATCGATTTTTCCCAATTGCTAAAACCGGAGTTGAGTTTGGAGTAGGAGTGATAGCAACCGACTTCCCCTTAAGACCTAATTTTGCGGTCTTGAGAAGTCCCTGAAGTTTGCTGAGTGTGACCTCTTCCTTATTCATGTGATATGTCATGCGGAATTGATCATAGCACGATGGTAAGGAGTGCAAAATGATATCTATTGCAAGATCCTCAGGGAAGTTCACATTAAGCTTCAGCAAACGATCCACATACCTTTGCATTTTCTGCATGTGGCTCGTGACGGATTCCCCGTCCTTCATCATGGTTGTTATCATGGAGCAGATGATTTCATACCTCTCTTGTCTTGCACTTTGATGGTATCTTTCCATCAAATCTTGGTGCATTTCATAAGGGTAGAAATCCTCATAAGACTTTTGGAGTTCCGCTGTCATCGTGGCCATCATGATGCAAGCCACTTTCGTAGCATCCCTTTCATGTGCTCGAAAGTCAGCGATCTCCTGAGGAGTTGCAGTGGTCTCATCAATCTCCTTAAGCTCCTTGTCAAGGACATATTCTTTGTCCTCGTAGCGGGTAATCATCCTGATGTTTCTGATCCACTCATTGAAGTTGGATCCATCAAAGGTGACTTTCCCACACAAGTTCATAAGGGTAAAGGAGCCATTAGGATTAGAGCCAGAAGCATTGTTTGAAGACATCTGAAAAGAAGAGAACAAGATTAGTTTACATATAAGAGAGTCCTTAATAAAACACCCAAATGTAATATTAAGGCTAGGATCCAATCACAATATAATATAACGTAGAAGAGGTATGCCGTAATCTAAGCTATACCATATTTGAAAGGTAGGTGAATGACGATTCACCAATTTCCACCACGAAAACCGAAATGTTTAAATATTAGGTTTTTGATTGGTTCTTAGAAATTCCTAGATTCTTTGAGATTCAATGAACTTTTCAAAGGCATGTTTCAATCTCGAGTGTGCCCTCCAAGTTTTGTGACTGGGATGCCGAGGATCACAAAACGAGGTGTGAAGTAACCATGCAAATCACTTGGTACCCTTAAGGTTTATCACTCAATCAATGTGCCGGTAAACCGCACACGCTCCACCGATACTATAATAAACCTTTAAGTCACCCTTTACCTACCTTGTTAAGTCCAAGTTAGTGTGCCGGTTAACCACACACGCTCCACCAACGACTTAATCAAAGTGTAAAGTGTAATTTCATGGATTAGCACCTTATTCACATTTTTCCTAAAGTAACTAAGATTGGGAATTTAATAAAACATTTAGTTACTTTATAATATTCATCATACTTTGAATGAGAATTTATAAGTCCTTGTCTTACCCGTTCGGCTAACGACCCTCCACCAGTCAAGCAAGCGGTGGGTGAGAGTAGACACCCATTAAGTCACCATTTTATAGGCAACAACCTTATACCCACCTTATAGATCGGCTTCGTGAATGAGGCGTACTAGCGGTAAGACGACTTTGTTCTTATATATATATATATATATATATATATATATATATATATATATATATATATATATATATATAATTATTAAATCATAATAATATAAGTATAAGGGTTGAATTTTAACTTTTAAAATTCTAAGGGTTGGAACTAAAGTTTTAACTTGACTTTACTTGTTCCAAAACTTGAGGGCAAGTTTTGTAAACTTTCAAAACTTTTCATTTCTTGTAACTTATGAGTTTAATAGAGTAATAAAATGAAGACTCTTCATTTTTCTAACTCTTATGTTCTTTTAATGGTTTTTAATCCAAGAGACTTTTGGTTTTCCATAACTTGAGGACAAGTTATGGACTCCATTAAAACAGATTATGATCAAGAATTAAATTACCACATAGGTTACAAATAATTCCTATGATCATCTAAACATCATAAGAACAAGAATATGAATATGAACACTTTCAAGAATCAAAATCACATAAAACTTTGTAATTTTGATAACTAGTTGTTGTAAATGAATTAGCAAAAACATTACTCCATCTAAAACAAGTTTTCAAGTACCAAAACAGTTTAGAGTAATGTTTTCAATCCATTTCCAGCAACTAAAGTCGAAATTCCGTTTTTTTTTTTAATTATTTTCGACTTTTCCAACTATTTTGCATCAAGTATCAAACAAACAAGCCTAGGCTCTGATACCACTGATGGGTTTTGAGCATTCTAACACTTCCTAAGTGTACATGCAACCCTAATAAACCTTGGATCTATGTTTGTCTAAGATACATGCAAATAATTATTTTTCCAAGGCTTATATCCTAACTAGCATGGCATGGGGAACTTGAATCAAATAAAGCTAGTAGAAACACTTACCTTGTAGTTGTAGTTGATTCCTTGGAGTTTTAGAGCCTAGCACCAATAATGTGGATGCCTCAAATGAAAGTCACAAAATCACCACAAACTTGGAACTTTGAGAGAATAGTCACACTTCTCTTGAAATCGGCCCTCACCTCAACATGTGTCTACTAGTGTGATTTCAAGAGCCAAAGCCTCCTTTATATAGTGTGGTGGATTAGGGTTACATCCATGTAAACCCTAATACCCATGTCTCTTCATTTCCATGAGATCCATGGGTTAAAGCTCCATGAAGTATCCATGGACTTCTCCATCCAAGCCTAGCCCATTCCAAATAAGCATAAGCCCACACTATATAAATATAGAAGCCCATATTTAATTAGTAATATCTTTGATCACTAAATTAATCCTAGATTAATTATAGATCACTACTAATTAAATAATATGATCTTATATTAATATATTAGAACTTATAATATATTAATAAATCATAACTTGTACTATTCTCAAATATTATCCATAAATTGTTCGGGTGAAGTGCAACCCAAATGGACCATGCCGGGTCGGGTCAAGTACATACCAAATATAGTTATGGACTTAGACACTATATCCAACAGCGATGTGTTAGCATTAGAGGGTCTGGCCCCGGGTATTGATCTTGATTAGTGGAGATGGTGCATGGACTCGAGAGTCCTTGCGATGCAGATTCAGAGCATGTGTGTCGCATAGATAGCGGTTATGCTATAAAGGAGTGGTGTAGCGTTGGGCGAGCACCGTGGCACTTGTCGTAGTGACAAGGCGGCCAAGTGGATTTCCTTGGTATGGAAAGAGAGAGGAATGTAGCTCCGAGAGGGAGTGTAAGTTCACGGAAGTGAAAGCAGCAGCGCAGAGTTATGATTGGATTGGTCCAATTATGGTCATTGAGCAGCGTGATTGTAGTAGTGGTATGGGATCACATCCGGATTGGATGTCTGCTGAGGTCGCGGGAGGAATTCCGCGGGTGTAGAGCCAAGAGGCTCGGAAGGGATGCAGGGATGGATTCTTGGACTCCCAATTTGATTCTGCTCAAGGATTCATGTATGTAGGGGTGGTACATCCTGGGGGATGTTTGGAGGTGTCGTCAGTGTGATGGGTTTTCCCAACCCGAGAGTGCTAGGGCTAGTTCAGCATGTGCATGCGATTGCAAGAGGAGAACTCATGGGAGTTGCTCTGAGGCTGAAGAATGTGTCATCCTGTCAGCATGGAGTGGATAAGATTGGACTCGGATCGGGAACCCGATGGTTCAGGGTTATATCTAGCTCGTAAGAGTCAAGTGATTGTTGTGATCAGGATCGAGAAAAGTGCCATGGAGTGGTACTCGATTGATAAGTGTGGAGCCTGATAGGCGTGGTTATTAGAGGGTAAAGACGGTGGCCGACTTGAGACGGTGGTCAGGACACCGCAAGAAAGGAGAAAGTGAGTATCGGGTTTCGATGGTTGTGCCTTGAGGAACTTGGTCTGGTTAATGCCAGGTGATGTAATGCGAGAGTATTTCTGGAGTTGAGTTGCCGCAGGCTTCGAGAACGAAGCCTAATTTAAGTGGGGGAGAATTGTAACATCCCGGAAAATCAAGAGTAAAGCTGAAGGGCTAAAAGTGTAAATTGGAAAGGGCAACTCGACGAGTCCATGAGTGGACTCGGCGAGTAGGGTCGCGATTTTGGTCGCGTGTTAAGTGGCCAACTCGGCAAGTCGGCGGCTGGACTCGGCGAGTTGGTGCTGAGTGGAGAAAACCCTAATTTCGGAGGATGAGCCCTATATAAAGGACATTATATCCTCTCCCCAGCCTCCTTACCTTCCTTTGAAGTCCAGAAAACCCTAGAAACACGTTTGTGAAGGATTTGAGTGCAATTGAGCCTTGGAGAAGAGATTTGGAGGAAGATTTTGGAGAGTTAGGAGGCTTGGAGCAAGGGGCTTTACTTAGATTCGGATTTCATTGCTGTTGGGGCTTCCTTTTGAGGTATTATCTCGTTCTTGGGCTGCTATTCATCTAGATTCATCATTTTTGGGATGTATGGGAGGTTTAGCTTGTGGTATTTTGAGTTTGAAGGATAGAGTTGAGGTTGCTACCTCAGATCTGGAATGGAAGAGGTCTAAAGTGCATTAAATTCCCTATTCTTGAGTGTTTAGTGAAGCTATCATGTCCCAAACCCTAGCCCTAGAGTGTAAAATGCCTAGATCTCTTTGGATTCACGTAAAGTTTGCCACTTTACGTGATGGATGGGTTGTAGGAGGCTAGATCTATGTTTTGGATCAATTGCATGGCCTGGAAGGTTTTTGTATGGGATGAGATCTAGAGGCACTCGGCGAGTCACAAAGGTGTACTCGGCGAGTTGCTTGAAGATGGACTGGAACTCGGCGAGTTGGAAGAACAACTCGGCGAGTAGGTTGAAGATACCCTAGGACTCGGCGAGTCTGTTCTTGGACTCGACGAGTCTGATCGCGAGGTCCAAGTTTCTTCTGGTTGAGCTGTGACTCGGTGAGTCGAGTGAGAAAGGACTCAGAGTTGCTGGACTCGGCGAGTCTTGGGGTGACTCGGCAAGTTAAGTCGCGGATGGGGGAAGTTCTGTGTATGTGGAATCGGCGAGTCATTGGGTTGACTCGGCGAGTAGAGTCAGTCAGTGGTTGACTTTGACTTTGACTTTGTCCAAGGGTTGACCAGTTATTCTACAGGGGCATTTTGGTAATTGTTGGATATTGTTTTAAGTTCAGTGTTTTGGTGGTTGGCGAGTGGTGGAGATCTTATCAGTGATCGGAGCAGCTCGGGTTTATCTGTTCAGTCGGCAGTTGCGAGGTGAGTTATCCTCACTATATCAACTGGGTCTAAGGCACCAAGGCCGGCCCTTTATCGGATTGAGATCTGGGTATTTGTTGTCATGTTATTGCTTTGATATGTTTGCATCCTGGTAGCTAAGATGGTATGTGTTAGAGACCTAGTTAAGGTCGGTTTCCTGATATGTAGAGTAATGCTATGCTAGTGATCGGTTAGGTCGGTATCCTGGTTAGGATGATGATATGTTATGTGATCTGTTTGATCGGCTTGTTAACTGTGAATTGTTATATGATTGTATGTTTATGTGCACATGGTTGTTTGGACTGGAGTTGGGTTGAGGCGGGACCTGCTTTGTGCTGTAGGCCAAGATACCCAGGGCGGACCGGTTATCCCGAAGGCCCAGCGAGCAGTCCGGATAGGTTGTAGGCCCCAAGAGGGCGGACTAGACATGCCGAGGCTCGGAGAGTGGACCAGGGCGACTGAAGGCCCAGTGCGGGCGGACCAGTCATACTGTAGACTCAGAGAGTGGACCAGGTGGATTGAAGGCCCGGTGCGGGCGGACCAATCACACTCCAGACTCGATGTATATGGCTAGACTCGGAGGGTGGACCAAGTGGACTGTTGGCCGGTGCGGCGAACCAGTCACATAGTAGACCCGAAGTGCATGGTTGTTCTGTGATCGGATATGTTATGGCATGTTATGCGTGTATGGTATATGTGGTTGGTATTTTGGGGATATCTCACTAAGCTTTCGGGCTTACAGTTGTGGTTTAATGTTTTTCAGGTTCTTCAGGAGACCGTGGCAAGGCGAAGGTGTGATCGTACCGCTCCTCATGTTTATGTTGTAATGTGATTCTGGGAATACTCTAAATTAATTGTATTGAAAACCTTTTTGTAATAATTTAATGAAATCGGGTTGTTTTTTAAAAGTTTAAATTGGTTGGAAATTTCGGTCGTTACACTAGGGTTGTGGCGTGTTCCCACCATGATGTCTCTGAAACACAACACAATATTATTAGAGTCTCGCTTGAGCATTCTCACACTCGATCACCCGCCCCTACTTGTTTCTTAGCATCCTAAGGATTCTTACTTGGACCGCTCACTGATCCGGTGTTTCCAGTAGTACGGGCCCAATACTACCTTCCACACCGCATCAGTGTTCACCTCAAGTCCTCCTCCTCGGATCCTAATAACAAGTACTCTATGCCTCACAAACTACTCTCATAGAAGACCTTCTCATAGGCCTGCTCCTATAACCCATACTCAATGCAAGTCACTGATAGCAAAAATCCCTAGGCTAAGGCATCACAAATCAGGCCACCCTAGTCCTAATATATGAATTACCTAGCCTGTTCTCTAGTATGCATTATATTTCATGAAATATCTTGTAACACAAAATAAGGGTATTTTGGAAATTCACCGCTCGGCTCTAGCTGATCATACACACTGCTTCAGCTCGTTTTCTCTTAGACTCTATCTCATTTTAGAAAAAAATATCTCTTTTTGAAAATCTTTCTCAAATCCTCCGTTTGAGACCAAACACACTCGAAGGTGCATTCGAATCCCTCAAACCAAGGCTCTGATACCAACTTGTAACGACGTAAATTTTCAAACAATTTTTTTCATTTTAAAAACATAATATAACTCATTTCATAATTCTCAAAATCACATATCTCTCAAATGTCAACAAACAAAACACAAATCCCAGAGTCATAAAAACAATCTCTCGCCAGTGTGTATAATCATGTCGGTGCCTTGCCGCGATCCTTGGAACTACTTGAAACACATAACACATAACATGATAAGCATAAAGCTTAGTGATGTCCCCAAAATACCATATACAACACAATTTCCACTCAAGGCTATAACTCTGTAGGACCCTCCGGTTGATGTGTCTCAGTGGGACCCTCCGGTCCCACAACTCAGTAACTCTATACAGTCCACAGTAAGCATATCACAGAATAAATAACAGGATATCTCAATACACAGCACATACACATAAGACCCTCTGGTCACACATAAATTACCACTTAAGGTATGTATAGTGAGAAGACTCACCTCGTAAGATAAAAAGTGAAAACCTCGTACTCAGAAATCTCGAACTATACCCACCGGTGTAGCCTCTGCCTATCACATAATAATTATCCCTAATTAATATTGGTCCTCAAGAAGCTAGACTCATCCTTCTACAATCATAGAAGGGTAAAAGACCATTTTACCCCTCCAAAGGCTCAATAGTTCACAAATTGACAAAACCGTAAAAGTCAACAAAAGTCAAAGGCGGGGAGTACGCTGCACGTTCCACCTCCCTACGTTGGGCGTACTCAGCTGCTACACAGAAATCGGGGATGCTCGACCCCTACGTTGGGCGTACTGGGGTTACGCCCAGCGTACGCCCCAATTTCACACTCCTCACGATTTTGGTCTTAATCAGTTAAGACATGGGCTCATATTTTAGATCTGATCATTATAATGTCTCTTAATCCATAAATTCAGTGACGTTAAGCCTTTGCATGGCTGAAAAGGTCACCAACACTCAAAACACACAACCCCTTTCCTTAAGAAGCTCACAACTTATGCATGGCTCACTCCTAACGTCCAATATTGGATTTTTATGACTCTATATCACAATATACATTAAAAAGGGGTAGATCACGGTCCTTGGAGCTCATTTACTCATAAAGTCTCCACCTTTTGGGAATAAAACCCTAAATACACCAAATGAAAGAACCAAAGAAAAGGATAAGAAAGCTTGAAGCTTTATACCTCAATAAGAAGCTTCCCACTCTGATTTGCTTGGATCAAGAAGCTTGGACTCCAACTCCTTCTTCTTCAAGACCTTCTCTTCTCTTCAAAATCACACAAACACTCTCAAGGCTCAAACACACACACACAAGCTTTAGAACGAGGGTTAGGGCACTCTTAGGGTTTTCTCTCAGGGAATGGTGGCCAGAAATGAGGCCATCATATCCCTTATATAGGGGACTTACCCCAAATTAGGTTTGCACTATGGGCCTAGTACGCCCATCGTACTCACGGGTACGCCCAGCGTACTAGGTGGCGTTTGCGTCACATGCACGCTGACGAGTACGCTAAGCGTACACCTCAGGTACGCCCCGCGTACTTGTTTTTTTACTCTTTTTATAATAAGGGCTAAAATAGACAATAACTCAATAGATCAAGGTTCTCGAAGTATACCTGGACTTGGGATGTTTCAATAACAATATAAACATTGAAATTAATCAAAATAAGAGAACAAACGCATGATAACTATATAAACATTGAAATTAATCAAAATAAATTAACAAACGAATGATAACTAAATAGATATTAAATTATTCAACATAAGTTAACAAACAAATGATAATAATATATATGGAGTCTAGAAAATGATACCGCATGAGAGCCCCTCAGAAGATTAAACACATATGATTTGGCATCCATGATTGTTTGTAGAAAACAAGAATATTGTACCTCAAAGCGAAATCTTGTTGGATATCCCTTATATGGTAGACTCTACAATGATCACTACCCAAAAACTCTACAACTAAATGTCCCAACACTTTTTTGGTTGCTTTATGATGGTTTTGGTTCAGTTGTTTTAAAAACCAAGTGTGTTGGTCCATAAGTTTGCGGACTTGGAACATGCTACGGTTGTCTAGTTTTACAGATGAAATAAACCAATGGCAATTTTCATCAAAACATGCTTGATGGAACCTCTTTTTTTTTCTAGATATGATAATTTTGTACTGAAATACCTCCTCTATATTTTTCAAGTCCTAGTGATAGTAGTAGGATGTCTTTGTATCTATTTGTGTAGTGGTTTTATCGTATCTGTAGAGTTTTGGTTGTCTGTGTAACGTCCCAAAATTTACGACCAAAAATTTCGTTTTAAAAACATTACTTTTAGAAAACATTAGTAGTTAAAAAACATTGTTTGAACAAACCATAACAGAACGTAAACCATGTCTAAAAGCCAAATCATACAATCATCAAAATATCATAGTATAGATCCCGGAGAATCTCGTAAGTGCGGAAACCAGTGTGTATGTATGATGTGCCGCTACCGCGCCGGCTCCTTCCCCTTAGACGAAGAGGTAGCTGAAACCAAAACTGTAAACTGTAAGCACAAAGCTTAGTGAGTTCCCCCATCATACCACCTACCATACAAACAAATAACATGCATACTGCCAGGCTATTCTGGGGTGCCTGACTACCCGGTACGGCCATTCTGGGGTGCCGACTACCCGTGTCAAGCCATTCTGGGGTGCTGACTACCCGTGTCAAGCCATTCTGGGGTGCTGACTACCCATCGGTCCTAACAACCGATTCTCGGGGACTAGTCCCCTCCCACTACCACTATCGCATATAACATAACAGGCTAGCATGCAAACATATCATCACGTACTGTCAGACATTTCTGGGGTGTCTAACTAACCTCCGGTCCTAACAACTGAACTCTACTATTATCACATATAACATATCATGCTAGCATATAACATTTCAGATAGTAGCAACTTAGATGATATCACAAAGACAATCATCTAACATACGACTCCTACTGGTGGGCCGGCATTGTGGCCGCAGACTCACCGCTACTGGAAGGTAACTCACCTCGAAGTAGTTGCTGATCTGAGCGGGAACTGACTGTCTACTGCTGCTGCTGCTGCTCCGAAAATCCTCCGGCTGCAATTCCCACAACAT
Source organism: Lactuca sativa (assembly GCF_002870075.4). NCBI lineage: Eukaryota > Viridiplantae > Streptophyta > Magnoliopsida > Asterales > Asteraceae > Lactuca > Lactuca sativa. The sequence goes on from NC_056630.2 coordinate 317,338,990, forward strand.
ACTCAATCAAACACTGCTAACTGTCCTTTGGGTAAAATGACCCTTTTACCCCTGATCATGACCTAAGTCAAAATCAGAGTCAACTTTCAGTTGACCCAACTCGCCGAGTCCCTACCCAAACGTTTGCCCTGAATCCCGTTCCTACCCGTCAAGTTAGGCGACGACTCGACAAGTTCTCCTTCTTAACAAATACTCAAGTCCTTCATTCTACTCGCCGAGTTGTATAAACAACTCGTCGAGTTCATCTTCATCCGATGAACACTTATGCTAAGACTCGCCGAGTTGTATGAACAACTCGCCGAGTCTGTTCTTGATCTTGTAGATATTCACCAATATGGATTTTAGGGTTCAAAATGCCTCAAAAGGGTAGATCTAGGGTGAACAAGCAACATGGGTCCATAAAGCTAACAGATCTGAGCTCCTGGAGCTCAATCTTGCCTAGATCTAGAGGCCAATCAACTTATTACGAAATATTATGCACATACAAGCTTGGGGAATGGCTCAAGAATGTCTTAAATAAAGCCTTAAGCATAGAAATAGGGGAAAAAGGGATATACCTCAATGGAACTGCTGGAAGAACACAATAATGCTTGGATGGCTTCCCTTCTTCTGGATCTACTTCCCTTCTTCTTCAAAACCTTCAAGAGCACACAACAAATGCTTCAACTCTTCAAAGAACAAGCTTAAACGAGGGTTGGGAGCTCTGGGGGGGGGGGGAATGGGGGCTGGCCTGGGGCGGATGTGTTGCTTAAATAGGGTGCAAACCCCTGAAACTTAGGGTTTCATCCAACAGCTGTGACTCGCCGAGTCCAGGATATGGACTCGCCGAGTCGACAACTTAAACATGTCCCGGGTCCCGCATCTACTCGGCGAGTCGGACGTGTGACTCGTCGAGTCCAAGGCTAAAAGAAGAGAAATACTCAAATAAGATTTACGTACCAGGAACCAGGTGCTACAAATCTCCCCCACTTATTTTAGACTTCGTCCTCGAAGTCTGCTGCTCGATCGTGAAACAGCTCGGGATAATGCTCAATCATCTCGTCCACCGGCTCCCAAGTCCATTCCGAACCCTTGCGGTGCTGCCATTGCACCTTCACTAGCTCCACCCTCTTGTTCCTCAAATCCTTCGACTTCCTATCGAGGATTGCGACTGGGCGCTCAATGTAATTCAGGCTGTCATCAACCTGAATGTCCTCTAACGGCACAACCGCTGAATCGTCCACTAAGCACTTTCGCAGCTGAGAAACATGGAAAGTGCTGTGGATCTGGCTGAGCTCGGCTGGCAGATCCAACCTATACGCCACCTTACCCACCCGGGCTACAACCCTGAATGTTCCGATGAGTCTCGGGCCCAACTTGCCCTGCTTCCTGAATCGGATGACGCCTTTCCAAGGCGACACCTTCAGGAGAACCATATCCCTGACTTGAAACTCCAAGTCGGATCGACGCTTGTCGGCGTAACTTTTCTGCCGACTCTGAGCAGTCTGAAGCCTGCTCCAGACCTGCTGAATCCTCTCGGTCGTCTTGAGCACCACTTCGGTGCTCCCCATGACTCTCTGGCCAACTTCACCCCAGCATATCGGGGTCCTGCACCTTCGTCCGTACAACATCTCAAATGGAGGATGATCAATACTCGCGTGGTAGTTGTTGTTATATGAGAACTCGGCCAGGGGAAGATAGGTATCCCAGCTACCACCGAAGTCTAGCATGCATGCCCGCAGCATATCCTCCAGAGTCTGGATGGTCCACTCGCTCTGACCATCTGTCTGCGGGTGAAAGGAGGTGCTAAAATGCAGACGAGTGCCCAACTCGTCATGGAATCTCTTCCAAAATCTGGAAGTAAAACGCACATCCCTGTCCGAGATCACCGATACCGGCACCCCGTGCCGCGCCACTATCTCCCTGATATAGATGTCAGCCAATTTCTCGGCCGATACGCTCTCCTGAATCGGGATAAAATGAGCACTCTTGGTCAATCTATCCACGATGACCCAAATCGAATCCACTCCACGCATGGTCCTGGGAAGCTTCGTGATAAAATCCATCGTGATATCTTCCCATTTCCACAGTGGAATATCCAACGACTGCATCTTGCCATGCGGTCTCTGATGCTCGGCCTTGACCTTCCTGCAGGTCAAACACCGCTCGACGTACCATGCCACATACCGCTTCATGCAGGGCCACCAATAATCTAAACGAAGATCCCTATACATCTTTGTCGCCCCGGGATGAATAGAGAACCGGGACTTGTGCGCCTCCTCCATTAAAGTCTGGCGCACACCTCCGTGATACGGCACCCACACTCTACGGTGTAATGTCAATAGTCCTCGGCTATCATAATCAAAGGAGGAAACCTGACCCACCACATGCTCGCTCTTCCGATGTTCCTCCTTGATAGCCTCCTGTTGAGCCTCCCGGATTTACTCCAACAGGGGAGTCACCACGGTCATCCTCATGCAAACGTCCCTGATCGGCGCCGCCTTGCGGCTAAGCGCATCGGCCACCACGTTGGCCTTCCCCGGATGGTAAAGGATCTCGCAATCATAATCCTTCACCACATCCAACCACCGACGCTGCCTCATGTTCAGATTCGGCTGATCCATGAGGTACCTCAAACTCTTGTGGTCCGTGTAGATGGTACATCGAACCCCGTAGAGGTAATGTCGCCAAACCTTGAGGGCAAAAACCACCGCCCCCAACTCCAAGTCATGCGTCGGGTAGTTCGCCTCGTGAGGCTTGAGCTGCCTCGAAGCGTAGGCAATGACATGCCCCCTCTGCATCAGTACCGCGCCCAACCCAGAAATGGACGCATCACAATAAACCACAAAATCCTCTACGCCCTCTGGCAAGGCTAAGATCGGCGCCTCGCACAATCTCTGTCTCAGCGTCTCAAATGCAGCCTGCTGCTCGGGTCCCCACCAAAAGACCACGGCTTTCTTCGTCAGCCGCGTCAGGGGCACGGCTATCTTGGAGAAATTCTGGATAAATCTCCGATAGTAGCCTGCCAATCCCAGGAAACTCCGAATCTCAGATGGAGACTTCGGAACCTCCCATCTCATCACGGCCTCGACCTTGGCCGGATCGACCAAAATCCCGTTCTGGTTGACGAGGTGTCCAATAAATTGCACCTCGCGCAACCAAAACTCACACTTGGAGAACTTGGCATACAAGCTCTCCCTCCTCAGGGTCTCCAACACCTCTCTCAGATGCTCCTCATGTTCCTCCCGAGTCTTGGAATAAACCAAGATGTCATCGATAAAGACTATCACAGACCGATCCAGCATCGCTCTGCATACGCGGTTCATGAGGTCCATGAACGCGGCAGGAGCATTGGTGAGCCCAAACGGCATCACCACGAACTCATAATGGCCATAGCGCGTCCGAAACGCGGTCTTCTGCATATCCTCCTCGCTGACCCTCATCTGATGATAACCCGAACGCAAATCAATCTTGGAGAACCAAGATGCTCCCTAAAGCTGGTCAAAGAGGTCATCAATCCTCGGAAGCGGGTAACGGTTCTTCACCGTTACCTTGTTCAGCTCCCGGTAATCTATACACATCCGGTGCGACCCGTCCTTCTTCTTCACAAACAGAATCGAGGCTACCCAAGGTGAACTGCTCGGGCAAATAAATCCCTTGTCTAGCAGCTCCTGTAGCTGCGTAGACAACTCCTGCATCTCGGGAGGAGCCAACCGATACGGCGCCTTGGCCATCGGAGCCGCACCAGGAACAAGGTCAATCCTGAACTCCACCTATCGCTCCGGAGGTATCCCAGGAAGCTCCTCTGGGAAAACATCTGCAAAGTCTCGGACCACCGGAACCTCGCTCACTGTCGCCTTACCCTCCTCCTGGGTATCCATCACATACGCGACATATCCTGCGCATCCCTGCTGAAGGTAGCGCCTAGCCCTCGCTGCTGAACATACAGTGGGTCCATACTGAGGCCTCTCACCATGAATCACTAACTCTCCCCCGCTTGGGGTCCTGACCCGCACTAGCTGCTGCGCGCAATCTATCACCGCCCCATTAGGGCTCAGCCAATCCATGCCTATAATCACCTTGTTCCCACGCAACGGAATGGGAACCAAATCTACCAAGTAGCGCTCCTCAAACAAACACAGCACACAATCTCGAAATACCATCGATGCTCGCACCAATCGATCATCAGCAATCTCCACCTCCAAAGGGCAATCTAACTCACCCGATGACTCATGAAACTTCTTGCTAAGCGCAAGGGAAACAAATGATCGGGACGCACCCGAGTCGAACAACACCTGAACTGGAAGGCCGTTCACATGGAACGATCCTAATGCATACATATACATACGGAGCACATATCAATAACATAACATCATAAAAAATAAGATAGAGGAAAAGAATCATACCCGTCACCACATCGGGTGCGGCGCGTGCCTCCTCGGTAGTCAGCTGAAATACCCGGCTCCTCACCACTGGAGCCTCTGCCTTGCCCTGTCGGCCATCCGTGATCCACAGGGTCGCTGGAGCTGGCGCCTTCACCGGCGCTGAAACTGTCAACTGGGGGCAATTGGCCTTCTTGTGGCCCCTCTGGTTGCAGTGGAAACACAGCAACTCTGATGTCTGAATAACCGCTGCCGGAGCAGTGCAATCCCTGCTGATGTGTCCAGACTTGCCGCACTTGTAGCAGCCTGATGATCCCATCCTGCACGCCCCCTCGTGCGGCCTACCGCATTTCCTGCAGCGGCTCGGTCCTGACTGGCCTTTCGGCCTACCATCTGATCCCTTGGGCTTCTTCCCCGAAACCCCTCCTGCCTGACCCTCCTCTAATTTCCGTTTCCGGATGTGCTCCAAATCTATCTCCCTCTCCCTTGCCCTGGCAATCATAGAGTCCAAGGTAGGGCAAGCCGAAAAGCTAACATGCTCCCGGATGTCAGCTCGTAGCATATCGTGATAACGAGTCCTCCTCATATCCTCGTCACCAGCATACTGGGGCACCAACAAGGCCCTCTCCCGGAACTTGGCGGTGATCTCCGCCACAGTCTCCGTTGTCTGTCTCATGTCTAGAAACTCCCTGGCCAGCTGCTGAAGCTCGACAGCCAGCGTAAACTCTGCCCTGAACCTGGTCACAAAGTCCGACCAGGTCATGGCCTCGATAGCTGAGGCTCCCAAAGAGTCACCCACTGACTCTCACCAATCCCGGGCTCGGTCCCGTAGACACCCTGCTGCATACCTCACCTTCGACCCCTCGGGGTAGAAGCTAGTCAACTGGGCAGACTCGATGTCTGCAATCCATCGCCTGGCAGCAATGGGGTCTTTCACCCCATGGAAATCCGGCGCACCACTGCCCCTGAAGTCCTTGAAGGACAGTGTGCGAGATCCCGACTAGCTAGATGCCAAATCACTCCTGAATGCCCGCAGGCGATCCTCCATCAACTCCATGATCCCTTCCTTGATCGACCCAAAGAGGATGGGGGTCGACTCAAGGATGCCTCTGGTGATCTCTGACACGATGAACTCGCGTAGTCCCTCATCTACCGGTTCGGAACCTGATCCCGAACCTGACCCCTCTCCTGAACCGCCATCTACCGGCCTCGATCGAAGTACCACCATTCTGCAATACATCACAACAATAATTAGAGATACTGATACTTCCTAAGGGATCACAACTACTTACAAGTTCCCTAGTCTTGTCTTGGCCTTCCTTGGTTCGGGTACGGATCCTCTGCTTTCAGTAGTACGGGCCCATACTACCTTCCACATCTATCCGTACCTTCTTCAAGGACTGCCTTGACTCCACCAGATCCCTTTCCCTATTGATGATCACTACTATACCCATCCCAGGCTCGCCCTAGGAAATCTTCGACTCCACTCGATCCAGTCCTCAGCTGCTGCAGACCTCCTTGTAATGCCAATTAGCCATCACCCGAATACCATCACACGTGACGAGACTCAGATAATCCTTTGAGTACCCGACTCATCCCTACAACGGTTGGACTCAAACAAGAGTTGCGCAATAGGATCAAATCCGGTACTCTAAGATTATTCAACTCTGATCACATGTGACATGACGTATTCGCCTAATGGCTAATTCCCATTATTCGGAGTTCCACATAGCACGAAGCAGGCAGCATTCAGACAAAGGAAACAACCTCAAGCAATTCCGCTCTCTTGGAGGGAAACTGAGCTAGCACACAGTGCTAACTCATACTATCGGGCACAACCCTAACAGGCTACCCTACTGCTGTCTACTCGATACTAGCATGCAATTCTCATACAGCGGGAACACATAAAGCAGGCACATAAGGCATCACTCCTAGATCCTTAGCCCTATTCTAGCATGTTGTTCTACAAAAGCTGATAAACATAACATAAATTGGTATGGGTACTTTGGGGAATACTTACTTGAGCTCGGCCGGTCGTGTACATCACACACTTCGTTCTTTCTTAAACTCTTTTCTCAATTTTTAGAAAACATTTTCTTTTAGAAATTCTTTTAATCCCTCGATTTGAGTTCAGACACCCTCGAAGGTGAGTCCGAATCCCTCAAACCAGGGCTCTGATACCAACTTGTAACGTCCCAAAATTTACGACCAAAAATTTCGTTTTAAAAACATTACTTTTAGAAAACATTAGTAGTTAAAAAACATTCTTTGAACAAACCATAACAGAACGTAAACCATGTCTAAAAGCCAAATCATACAATCATCAAAATATCAGAGTATAGATCCAGGAGAATCTCGTAAGTGCGGAAACCAGTGTGTATGTATGATGTGCTGCTACCGCGCCGGCTCCTTCCCCTTAGACGAAGAGGTACCTGAAACCAAAACTATAAACTGTAAGCACAAAGCTTAGTGAGTTCCCCCATCGTATCACCTACCATAAAAACAAATAACACGCATACTGCCAGGCTATTCTGGGGTGCCTGACTACCCGGTACGGCCATTCTGGGGTGCCGACTACCCGTGTCAAGCCATTCTAGGGTGCTGACTACCCATGTCAAGCCATTACGGGGTGCTGACTACCCGTGTCAAGCCATTCTGGGGTGCTGACTACCCGTGTCAAGCCATTCTGGGGTGCTGACTACCCATCGGTCCTAACAACCGATTCTCGGGGACTAGTCCCCTCCCACTACCACTATCGCATATAACATAACAGGCTAGCATGCAAACATATCATCACGTATTGTCAGACATTTCTGGGGTGTCTGACTACCCTCCGGTCCTAACAACCGAACTCTACTATTATCACATATAACATATCATACTAGCATATAACATTTCAGATAGTAGCAACTTACATGATATCACAAAGACAATCATCCAACATACGACTCCTACTGGTGGGTTGGCATTGTGGCCGCAGACCCACCGCTACTGGAAGGTAACTCACCTCGAAGTAGTTGCTGATCTGAGCGGGAACTGACTGTCTACTGCTGCTGCTGCTGCTCCGAAAATCCTCCGGCTGCAATTCCCACAACATACTCAATCAAACACTGCTAACTGTCCTTTGGGTAAAATGACCCTTTTACCCCTGATCATGACCTAAGTCAAAATCAGAGTCAACTTTCAGTTGACCCGACTCGCCGAGTTGGCTTTCCAACTCGCCGAGTCCCTACCCAAACGTTTGCCCTGAATCCCGTTCCTACCCGTTGAGTTAGGCGACGACTCGACGAGTTCTCCTTCTTAACAGATACTCAAGTCCTTCATTCTACTCGCCGAGTTGTATGAACAACTCGTCGAGTTCATCTTCATCCGATGAAAACTTATGCTAAGACTCGCCGAGTTGTATGAACAACTCGCCGAGTCTGTTCTTGATCTAAGGAGATTGCCTTGAACTCGCCGAGTCAGGGCATTGACTCGCCGAGTACCTCCATAAATGAGTTCAACTTCTGACTCACTGAGTCACACCCCGTGACTCACTGCTCACTCGACACTACGACAAAGGGGCAAACTCGGAGACTCGCGAACAGACTCGCCGAGTCACATGAACAATTCGCCGAGTCGTTGCCATGCACCCACTAAATACACAGATTTGCTCGATTCCAGTCCATGCCATTCACAGATCTGGACTTCTAGGATACGAATCACACGTAAAATTTCCAACTTTACGTGTAGATATTCACCAATATGGATTTTAGGGTTCAAAATGCCTCAAAAGGGTAGATCTAGGGTGAACAAGCAACATGGGTCCATAAAGCTAACAGATCTGAGCTCCTGGAGCTCAATCTTGCCTAGATCTAGAGGCCAATCAACTTATTACGAAATATTATGCACATACAAGCTTGGGGAATGGCTCAAGAATGTCTTAAATAAAGCCTTAAGCATAGAAATAGGGGAAAAAGGGATATACCTCAATGGAACTGCTGGAAGAACACAATAATGCCTGGATGGCTTCCCTTCTTCTGGATCTACTTCCCTTCTTCTTCAAAACCTTCAAGAGCACACAACAAATGCTTCAACTCTTCAAAGAACAAGCTTAAACGAGGGTTGGGAGCTCTTGGGGGGGGGGGGGGGGGGAATGGGGGCTGGCCCAGGGCGGATGTGTTGCTTAAATAGGGTGCAAACCCCTGAAACTTAGGGTTTCATCCAACAGCTGTGACTCGCCGAGTCGACAACTTAAACGTGTCCCGGGTCCCGCATCTACTCGGCGAGTCGGACGTGTGACTCGCCGAGTCCAAGGCTAAAAGAAGAGAAATACTCAAATAAGATTTACGTACCAGGAACCAGGTGCTACAGTCTGATGGAGTGGTTGAATACAGCGTGTCAGGACATGCTGGTATAGCAGGCATACCAAAGAATGGTATTTATTGTGTAATTGTTTGCTTCAACCAACCATTCAGTTTTAGAATCATTTGCTTCTAAATTTGATATACCAAAAAAAATTCATTTGTTGACTCCTTAATTTCTATATAATCATCATTACCACCTTTATTCTAACATGTAGCAACATCAACAACATTCACGAGTGTACTCTAATTATCATCATTGTTACATGTAACATTATTAACATCATTGTTACATGTACCAATCTCACATCATTTTTGTCTATGTCATGATCATCATGAACTAAGTATTGATAGTTTACTGGATCGGCATAATGAATTTGTTGTTCTACTTGCATTTGATAAGGACTTATCGGTGTTTGATATGGTACTATCGGTGTTTGATATGGTACTACCGGTACTATCGATGTTTCAAAAGGTACTACCTATGTTTGAAACAGTACATCATATCCAAGATTGGCAATTTAAATTTGTCGATATATATACATGTTTTCATAAACAACTTATAGATTGAATTGTTGTTGTATTGTTGTTGTATCGGTCTTCCACCAGATTGGTTCTCATCATAGCTTTTCCCTCTTATGCTACTCGAGCCTCTTCCGTTGGAGTGGTTCCTACCACCAACAAATCGATTTGTGGAATTGTATTAAACAATTTGTGTCGCTTCCATGGGATCATTATCCACCAGATACAAATGTACATGAGTTGGAAGTTGAAGAATAATTATTTTAAATATTTCATATCACCCGCATTAACTATCTTTGTAACATACTTCGATGTAGGTTATGGAAATACATACTTATATTAGGCATATCTCTAAAATATGTCTTCTTCTTGTGTTGCTATGTCGGGTTCTATAATCGATTATCCAGTTGTTTCAGCTAGCTCGTATATCCGTTGGGTGTGCGTCATGGTTGGATTCCGACTATAACACCTGGGCAGCAGTAAGAAAAAAGACCGTTAAACTTGACCCAATGACTGTGCCCCGAGAGCAAGCTCTAACGATCAAGTTAGATCGTTAGTGTAGAGAGAGTCGACTTGTAACACCGTAAATTTTCAAATAAAATTTTCATTTAAAATCGCATATTTCTCATAACATATTTCACATAAATCTCATTTATTTAATTTACAAATCACAACTCTATAATTGTTTGATTAAAATCCAGGATCTTCAAAACATAAATCATTCACTGGTGTGTGTACAATCAAGCCGGTGCCTCCCCACGATCCTGATAAGAACCTGAAACACATAACACATAACATGGTAAGCACGAAGCTTAGTGAGTTCCTCAAAATACCACACACAAATAATTAGCCACTCGAGGCTATAGCTCTGTAATACCTTCCGGTCAATGTGTCTCAGTGGGACCCTCCAGTCCCACAGCTCGTTGGACCCTCTGATCCGGTCTAAGTGAGAACCCTCCGGTCTCACTATTCGTTGGACCCTCTGGTTCAGTCTAAGTGAAGACCCTCTGGTCTCATAGTTCGTTGGACCCTCCGGACCGGTCTAAGTATCTCATAATATAGCACACAATACATATCACATAGAAAATGCATAACTCAAGCAAGCACAGAAGACCCTCTGGTCACACATAATTACCACTCTAGGTAAAGTATAGTGAGAAGACTCACCTCGGCAGCAAGCAAGGATCCTCGCACTCGAATCTCGATCTAGCCACCGCCTAATACATAGGGTAGTTATCTCAATAAATACTCGATTCTCGACTCTAAATAACCCATCGCTACTTTTCTCCTTCCAACTCTCGAATTGGGTAAAAGACCATTTTACCCCTCCATGGTTTCTAATACTCATGCAGACCAAACCCTAAAGTTAACATAAGTCAAACTCGAGTCAACAACCCTTGTTGACGCCAACTCGTCGAGTGCATGCAAGCAACTCGTCGAGTCCCCTCATTTCCTTAGAAGTCTCATGAAGGTCCAGCTCAGCTCGTCGAGTTATCGCATGATCAAGCTCATCAGAACAAACCCTAGACGACTTGTCGAGTCAGCTTATAGACTCGGCGAGTCACTTCAGTCTGATTTCCCATTCAGTCGTTTTAAGTCAGATCTATGGTCCCAATCCCTGGATCTAACCTCTCTAAGCTCACAGGTCACGTAAAGCTTGCAGCTTTACGTTCATGCATGGCACTTTGGCTTAAAAATGCCAAATCAAGACTCTAACATGGTTTATATGCACAAGATCTTGCCTCCAGCTCAATAAAGCTTAGGCCTTTGGACTCACAAAGTCTCCTATAGCTCAGATCTGAGGTTTCCAACCTCTAGCCATGCTTATTTAACTTAAAGGCACAAAAGAATGGGGGAAAAGCCCTAAAATTCTAAAGATGAGATCTAGCAAAAGAAATGGACAAGATGAGAACTTTGTACCTCCATACAGCAGCTAATGCACTCAAAACCACAGATCCACAGCCCTCCTTAGATCCAAATCATGTAGCTCTTCTATCTCCTTCAAATAAGTGCACAAGAATGCACAAAATGGCCACTCACTATCTTCACAATGGATGGAACGGTTTAGGGTTTCTCTCATGCTCTCAAATGACAAATGGTGGCGGAAATGAGGTCTTAGGGCCCCTTAAATAGGTCACAACCCTGGAGATTTAGGGTTTCATCGCACACACCAACTCGGCGAGTCGGGACAATGACTCGTCGAGTCAATTCATTAATCTACGTGGCCAGCTCGACTCAACTCGACGAGTCGAGACACCAACTCGTCGAGTCACCCTGCTAAAGCATATACAAATATCATTCTTGGAAATCAGGATGTTACACGACTCCACCTAAAGGGATGGATCCAACTGTGTGGAGACAAAGATGTTTCCATAAAAGAGGTTGAAACGAGTAAGAATAACTTACCTGGAGTGTTGAGATAAGTTGCTATTTATAGGAAGAGAAAGGAAGCCCTTGGCAATATTATATTAGCTAGTGTACTAGTATAGCAATATAATATTGGATTTTATGTCCTTGTCATATCTCCTTTTACTGTACAGGAATATAGAGAATCGTTACTTTTCTATTCGGCCATTTTTTCTATCCTTCATTTCCATCATTCCTTTCTATCATTCCATTCCATTATATCCTTCCTTTTGGCAAGGCCCTTGCAGGACATGTGCAATTGCCTTGTGTCAGACCATTGTTGTGTATGGGTTAACCCCATACACCATTAGTTTGACGAAATTTAATAAATCTAGGAAATTTATATCTGACGAAATTTCAACACTAAGTTTTAACAATCGGTCTAACATTTATAAAACCCTCATTTTCTGACTGCCATCAACCATAAAAAAGCACCAATAAAATATTATTTTGAAATATTTGAAGTCATGTTTTCTTTAACAAAACCAAAAAAAGGATAAAACGATGAATTTTGCTAACAAAATAAGACAAAAAAACTGGAAAATTTTGCTGACAAATTTAGACAGTGAAAAGAGGAAAACATTTTTTAATAAAATGATGTCTTATAACATAACCATAGTACAATGTATGGATTTCAATACTACATACTATGATTTTCGTAGTTCACTAGACAATACATGTTTTTTTTTCCAGTAAGTACATGCTTTTGATCGGTTTTCGCAGACGACTGACATTTTCGCAGGTCCCGACCACTAGCAAAAGTCTATATTTTCCCAGGTGCATGCAAAAAAAAAAACAAAAAACAAAAAAATCACAGGACGTCTATTTTTCGTAGATGATGACTTGCAAAAATTATGACTATTTCTGTCAATTTGCTAACGGATGACTATTTTTTTGAAATAGTAAGGTCCTGTTTGATAGTTCCTGTCTGCGAAAGTGTTGTCTGGTAAAGTGCCGTCTGGGAAAGTTTTCTGACTGGGAAAGAAACCATGTTGTTTGATTGTACATCTGATTGACTATACTGAATGATAAAAAAAGTAATAATTCAATAAAAAAATAAATTTAAAAAAAGTTATTTAAAAAAATTAATAATCTAATAAAGAAAGAAAGAGGCGGGGTTTGGTGTATAATTATCTTTCCAGCCCATTCAGCCAGAAAGATATGATTTTGGGGCTTTCTGGGAAAGACATATCTTACCGGGAAAGACATATCTTACCGGGAAAGATCCCTTCTTTTATGCAAATCAAACAGTCTTTCCAGTCCATTCAGCCAGAAAGATCTTTTTGGACCTGGAAAGATGCGTATCAAACGAGGCTAAGTAAGATTAACCTAATATATCATTTTCTCTTTGAATATTTTGAAATTTGATTAGGTCCGGTAACTCAATATTTTTAATAATTATTCATCGACGTCACATTTTTACATTATTATAGTAGAAATATCTAGAAAATTAATAACAGGAGTAAGTATTTTGTATATTAACGTCTACATAATATTTTATAGATAATGCTTAATCCTGAAAGCTAAACTCACGATTATAAGTTAGCTTAACTATATAAATACGTGTACAAACTTAAGTTTGTTCTTGATAGGCATTTTAAGATCAGAAGATATACATATTTAGGATACGCCAAATATTGTTTTGCACAATCTTGTTCTTGGTATGTATTTAGGATCATAAGATATACCTCAAATGCGTATCAATTTATAAACATCTTGTATTTCTTTAAGTGTTTCATTTTATTGATATAAATAAGTAAACAAATTAATAGGTAAATTTGAATCCCTTTTGACCAATTTCATTGGTACATGAGTAGTCAATTGCTTGAAGCTTAAGGATCACAAGTAATGGACCATTACTAATGGTGGTGGTATGGGGGAATGCATATCTGTAAGTCAATGGTCATCGGGAAAACATAATCGAAATGCAATTTCCATGACAAGCCCTTCATAAAGTAAGTTTTTTTTTTTTTTTTTAATGCTTTCCATTGAATTAATTTATGGAAAACATATAAAACGATTTGAACATGCTTCACCAAAGTAAATGGAATGAAACATGCATTTTAATTTATATACCATTTTAATTTATATACCATGTTTATATTTGGTTTCTAATTTTATAATCCGTGGTAACTACATTTATAAAATTAATTTAATTTTTATAATAAAAATTTATAATAATTAATTAATCATTTTAAATAAATTATTTATTAAGAGATATATCAAAATTTCAAAGTTATTACAACTTCAAATTTAATATATAATTAAAAAAATATAAATTTAAAATTTGAAAATATTTACATGACACATGACATTGATAATAATATTAAAGGAAATGAATTTAATAAGGTAATTAACTTTTTGGTATGTTCATATCTAGGTAACTATCTTTTTTTTTAACACATCTAGGTAACGAACTTTTTGAAAGTGTTCACGTATGACCATTATGACCGGCTGTAGCAGGTTACATCCGGTCATAATGGTCACATGTGAACACTTCCAAAAAATTTGTTACCTAGATGTGTACACAAAAATATTGTTACCCAGATGTAAACACACCGAAACTGTAAAAGTAAATTATACGAATGGTCCATGTAGTTTGGTTAATTTATGCGTTTGGTCCGTAACTTATTTTTTTAACTTGGATAATCCCTACTGTTTATTTTTGTTGTGCGTTTGATCCATGTCTTACCTCAAAAGACTATTGTGTCATTTTTAATTTATTTTTTAATTAATTTTCTTATTTATCTATTTATTTTTTATACATTTTAAAAAATTAATAGACCCGACATTAACGTCTTCATTATCCCTTTTTTTTTAGATCCTTCAACTTCGGCGAACATACCCCATAACACATCTTTTCATTGAATTTTCCACCACCACAACCCAATAGAAGGGTTTTGGGGTTGGTTTGCCGGAGTTGAAGGACCGAAAAAAAAATGGATAGTGAAGACGTTGATGTCATTAAAAATTGAAAAGAAAGAGAAGTTGGAGAGGATGAGAGATGAGATGGTGACTGGTGGGACCGAACTTAAATTTCTCGAATGTGGTTTCAGGTTTAGGGTGAGGAGATAAAATATATGGAGTCTATTAATTTTTTAAAATATATAAAAAAAATACATAAATAAGAAAAGTAATTAAAAAATAAATTAAAAAAAGGACACAATAGTCTTTTGAGTTAAGATAGAGACCAAACGCACAACAAAAACAAACAGTAAGGACCATTCACATTAAAAAAATAAGTCAAGGACCAAACACACAAATTACCCAAACTATAGGGACCATTCGTGTAATTTACTCTTACCTCTTCGGTTTATTCACATCTGGGTAACTATCTTTTTTTGTACACATCTAGATAACAAACTTTTTGGAGTGTTCACATATGACCATTATGAACGGATGTAACCTCCTACAGCCGGTCATAATGGTCATATGTGAATACTTCCAAAAAGTTCGTTACCTAAATGTATACAAAAGAAAGATAGTTACCCAGATGTGAACAAACCGAAAACTTAATTACTTTATTAAGTCCATTTCCCTAATATTAATGAATTGTTGTATTAGAATAACACTTAGCAAAAAGAAAGGAGACTAAAACTTTTCATTTATTAGAATAGGAATATTATTAGAATAGGAATATTATGATATAATAAAAGTTGTATATACCAAACCATATTTGTTATTTAGTTGTCCACTACAATTAACAAACAAAATCTCTTAAAAAAGGTATTATTTCCAAAAGTAATATTACAACATAATATCAACAAATAATCCAAAAATGTCAAACTCCAAATTTTGTAAGGACATATTACAAAAGAAATAGACCTCCCAAATCCCAATTTTAATATTTTTATTTTCAAATAAACAAGTCACACAATGTATGTATTTCTGTACACAGCTTTCAAAGAATCTCTGAATCGACATGTTCACCAAAAATTACAACAAAATGATAAAGTATAAACCAAAAGATTCTATTTTTTTTTTCTTTTCTTAATGAAATTAAATTAAATAATTAGAGTTATCAATCATTCAATCCAACGGTTGATATTGATTCTTATGCTGATGAAGATCGTACGGCTGCCAGAGATAATCCAACGGACAAGGTCTCCTCTCATCCAGTCTGACCCACGGCTTCCCTTTGCCACTCCAATGAAGCAAGCTCACCGGACCGGAATGCAGCGACCGACAGCTGCCTTTCACGTTATCTCCGCCGAGTCCGTGTTGGTTCCAGCGGTGGTGAATCGGCTCAATGTTACCGGCGAACACCAGTAGAAACGGCGGCAAGGAACCCAAGTCGTAAATCCTTTTTTTTCTCTGCAATTCCATCCAGTTTTCGATTCGCCGGCGATAGTTCCCAGCTCTCCATTTCACCATATCCATTACCATCACACCGGTGTTGAAATAACATGGATTCTTCGATGCGAATACCCGAGACATTAACGCGTCGGACCAGAACGTTTCTGTGAAGTATTTCGTGAAATTCGCGTGGCAATACTCCGGAGCTCCGATCACACGGTTGTTCTGCAAAGTGATGCTCCATAGCTTGTTAATGTCGTCGACCAAAACGACATCGGAGTCGAGGTAGATAACCCGTTCGACATTCGGGTCGAGAATTTCGCCCAGATAGTTTCGGGCGTAGTTTAACGGGTTCTCGAGAGCGACCCGGATCGACGACGATATCAGATTGATCACTGTATCTTCCCGGAAAATGTAGACTTTGAAGTTGAGAGAAGGGAACGTATTCCGGACAATCCGAGTTAAGACCCGTGGACTCGCTCGGTCGAACTCGGCGGCGATGATGTGGAAAAACACGTTTTCTGGGCAAGAAGCGTGGCGGAGAACGGAGTGGATGGCGGCGACTGAGCCACGAAGATACTCGGAATCGAGTGTCATTGCGATGTGGATAGTATTGTTTGAGCATTCGACTCCGTTACGATACTCCGGCGCTTCCGTGAAGCCAATCAAATCCGTTCCGACCTGAGCCAAGATTTCTCCGTTCACCGGAAAAGAACGAATTCCAAAGCACACCAACGGGAGAGAGAGAAACAAAAAGCCAGTGACGACGGCGAACACCACATCGCCGTTTGACGGCTTCCCGTGAAACCGATTTCTACCCATCTCCGTTGGTTAATGGATCATGTACATCAATGGAGTCTCTCTCTCTCTCTCTCTCTCTCTCTCTCGCGATGACTTTCTTAGAATATATATACAGGGTTTAAAGATAGGAAGCAGCGCGTGTAGTTTTCGTTTAATCACGCGCGGTTGTATTACACGCGCTGGTTAGGTTAATATGCTTTTATGATAAAATGACATAGTTGGTAGTTTATGTACAGGTATTTTTTTTCCCAAAACGATAATTACTAAAATATATAAAGTTTCTATAATTATCTTTATTTTATATATATATATATATATATATATATATATATATATATATATATTTTTTTAATTTTAAATTTTATAATTGATGAAAATGTCAATTTTAAAATAAAAAACAATAAAGAGCAATAAGAAAAATGATATTTCATGATTGTTTTTTAGCTTATTTATAGAAAACAAATTACTTTGAGTTATTAAAAAGATTAATAAAAATAGGTCAAGGTGGATGTATGTGTGAAAGTTGACCCAATGTATTTAATTTTTATGTCTTTTAACCCATTTTAGGTTTTACAAAAGCAATACTTTTTTGACCCCTCGAATAGCCGGTCCATTTTTGTTAAATCTAAGAGTTAATGTCTGTAATAGTTTTTTATTTACTATAACTATTTCTTTCTATATTTGATAAAGTATATATTTTTAACCAAATTCAACAATATATACAGATATTGGAAACGGATTAATTTAACCTCTTTCCTTAATGGGATTTAAAAGTAATGAAAATTAAACGGATTAACTTAGATTACCTTTATTACATATTCGTTGAGCACAATAACTTTTAGAAGCATCATCAATGTTAGAATTTATGATTCCTATGTAGATAATGATAAGTCATTGTTAAAAATAAGAAATTTCAGAAAATTTTCCAAACAAATACTAAATGACAATTAAAACCAAAATCATAATCCCCAAGGATAGTTGTCGTAGTCTGAGAATTACTAAGCAACGGCAAGCTTTAATTTATTGAAAGGATCATAAATTTAATATTTGGGAATTCAAGTATAAACTTGTGTTATTGCAAATTAAAAATTGCTAAGAGTTTGAGGTTGTAACAACACATCAAGAAATAACATTTTATAATATGTAAACAAAAAACGTTGATCTTAATTTTATATTTAATCATAATTCATTATTCTGAAAAAAAAAAAGAGGATATATAAGAGCATTTGCACTTGTCGATGAGATGTATAATATTTTTTGTTCTTTTACATCACTTTTTTGATTAATTTTAACAAACAAATAGCTATGAACTTAAATTCTTCAATATCCTTGAGCAATTTAACTATTAACTATAATACAATATAATTAACTGTTATGTTTATGAAATATTTTATAAAACTCGATCATCTAGTTTTTTTTACACATATGTAAAAATTTTAAAATTAAAAATTATTTAACCAACAACAACAAAAAAAACGTTTGTACTCCCATTAGATTAAGGTCGAAGAACATCAAATAAAATCAGTACATAAATAACAAAAAGTAAATAGATAATGTTAAATCTAAAATAAAAAAAAATTAATAATAATTTTAAAATTATGTATACTTAGATTAGATAGGTGAAACAAAAAGTTATTGGATAAATAAAACTTATTGCATAAAATATGAAACTATAAATATACTTATCATAATAAAAAAAAAAGTTCGATATTATTAAAAAAAACACATGGGGTTGATTCTTCTTATTATTCCAGCTTTTAAAAAACTTCTCCGAAGATAAATAATATTTAAAAATAAAAAAAGTTAACCAAAAATAGGTTGTGTTGTTTCGTATTTTATAGAACTTAACTTTGATTCGTTATATATGCGAATCTTGTTTTTTGAAATTAACTGAAAAAATAAATAAATATATAAAATAAAATCTGAGCTGGACAATGAAATTGGGCAATGGGAACAGCCAGCTGTCAAACTTAATGTTGCACCAACGCCCCGCTGTAATTGCAGGAGTAAAAGTTAAAGTGTTTGTGTGGGTTCCGGAAAGCTCCAAAATCTGATGTTGACGGCTTAAATTTGGTTGTCAGCCGCATAGGGCATTGCCAAACCTGGCCCCACTGCCAAGTGTACCACGTGCCCCCACGACCTTTTGTTTTTACGACAGCTCAGCACCACTTTCAGCTTCTACTCTTTCTTTTCATTGGCTAACAACAGACCACAAGACACAAGTGTTCCTTTTTAAATTGGAAAACTTCATATTTTCTCATTGTGTATATATAGAAGGCGATCAAATTGTGACTACTCGGTCAACCCAATCAAAATCTTAGATATTAGGTAATAAAGTTAATAAAAAAATTTTGGTTGATAAGGTAACAAATTATTTTGGAATAACAATGATCGGTTTTTGGCGACTTCTTTAGTTAACATTTTTTTTTTTTTAATTTCTATAGTTATTTTGATGATATTACTGATAACATTCTCATTCTTAGAACAATCTTCCGATATGTGTCTTCGCAAACTCCCATCCCACATGTCTTCAACTTCGGTCTTCGTCTCCTTATATATGTTAAATGGTTCATCATCATAAAACAACCCTTGTATACTTCCCATCACCATCTTTTCTTTAGGCTTCAATGTCATCGCTCATTCATCCACTTGTATCTTGCCGGTAGTCTTTCCCTTAAGTCTATTTATCAAAATATAATTTAGGAAGATAAAGTCTCACATAGATACCGATGTTCATTAATTAAAATAATTGAATGAAATGAACAAACTAATACCATTGAGTTATTACAATAGGAAAGCCTCATATCTAAAATCGTAAATGTGATGGTGACGTATTGAATAGATATAGGTTTTTCATGGAAAATGGAAGAGAGTGATGAGAGAAGATATAAATGATGATAAGGAGAACAAGGTAGGAATTGATATTCTTATTAGAAATTGCAGTTAAAATGACAGGGAAATGAAAAGTCATTAGATGAGTTGTTGGGAACCCGCTATATTGATTTAAGAGCATCCGCAATGCACTGAATTCATTAGGATGGAGGGAGTGGTGTCAAGTTTGTCACGATCCATATAGGCACCACCTAAGATTTGCCACACTCTCTCTAATCTTTGTTATTTACATGACGTGGGTTGTCACACTTGTCATGCCATTTTTTTTTTCAAACATACTATGTTTTTAAGCATAAAATTTCATTTAACTAGAATAATAATTAAGATTTATAAGTCAATGGTTGATTTTATAATTTCAGAAACTATTTATCTAGAAAATATTTAATGTCACACCCCCAAATCGGAACGGCGGAAACGTTCGGGGTCGGAGGACATCATGTTTAGTATCACAACATATTCATCATAGTAATCAAAGTAACAAACAACCATTGCATTAATATTTAAAGTGTTTACAAAGTATGTGATTCACAAAAGATTGACTTTAAGGGTAAATAACAAAACAAGACATGAAGCTACTATACTCCATCTTTTGAATCCCAACACACACCTGTCTACTAGTTTCCTGAGAATACAAGTTATTTTGAAAGAGAGGATCAGCATTTAAGCTGGTGAGTTCATAAGTATTTAAGTGATGTAAAGTATGTTGTAAGTTCTTTTAGAAAAGTTCGCCCGTTCCTCCAGAAAATCTTATATTTTCTTATATGATGGAAGATAAGTAAAAATGACTCTACAATTCCTTCTATGAGTACTAAATGAATACAAGTTATATACAATTTAGGGTGAACAAACAATCGATTGTGTGAATCTGCCCTAAGCCCACAACCAAACAAGGAATAGGGAATGAGGCGTAAGTCACACATCCCATTGTTTGTTAGATCTATATAACACTGGTCTATTCATTTGGTACTTACGGAATTAACTGTAACAGCTCTTTATATTTGATGAAAACATTCTTTAAGGAAATCATATATTTCCTTTAGTAAAAATAGTAACCACAATAGTTCCTTCTATAATCACTTAGTTTATACAAGCTATATATAATCTAATATCAAACAGACCGTTAAATGGGTGAATCTACCCTAAGCCCACAACCAAACAAGGAACAGGAAGTAAGGGGGAAATCACACATCCAACTGTCTATCGGATATAAATTATATATAACCTTGATGTATAAACTAAGGTATTATAGAATTTACCAATAAAGGTCCTTTAAATTATACTGGTTTAATAAAATGGATTAAACCCTTTTACTGATAAGTTTCTAGTTTAGCCTGCTAAATGTTCTATTTGAAAAGTATGTTTTTGTACTAGAAAAAGGTATATTGAATTTGTATACTATGACCTGACCTATAACTGGTACTCCTTATGATTACTTGATGTATACAGAATGTATATCTAGCCAAGATCTAATAGATAATAGACTGGGTGAATCTGCTCTAAGCCCACAACCAACCAAGGAACAGGAAATGAAGCATAAAACACACATTCTACTGTCTGCCGAACCCGATTAATACATATCCCAAGTGTATCTACTGAGGAATCATAAAGTTAGCATTATAGGCCACTTTCTAAATGAATGTACTAAGACTTGACCGTACTGTTTGTTTTTTGTAAGTTTTCCCAAGTTTAAGACTATCTCTACTAGAAAATAGTTTGCATTACCTTTTATGTGAGAAGATCACTATATGAATGTAATGGGAAAATGAAAGTGTATAGTAGTGTTGAAAAAGTAACTACTGACCACTAACTACCTTAAAACCAGTTTGTTAATTAAGGTTAAGATGTTATGTGGTAGTAACCATGCTGATATGACATGTGTTTAACATGACGACCTAGTGGCGCCAAAATCGATGTGATATTTGTCACCCGTAGACTTGCAAGTCCCACTATAGCGAGCAACAAGGTGTGGGGTGTCAATCCCGTATAGATTTATACACAAACTCATGCTCTCCCTCCAAGAGACTCCGGTTACAAAACGCGACCTAACAAGTATATTTCTAAGCCATGAAGTAGACTAACATTAATGTTATCTTGTTCTTGTTATTGTATGTTCCTCCCTGTTTCTCTTTATAGTATGTCCTTTCTGTTTCTCGTTATAGTATGTTTTGAACCGCTAAACTATACCTATTATAGTTAACTAGTATGTTTGTTTTGAACTGTCTCTGATTTGTAGAAAAGACTCGATTATCTACTGAGTTACACTCATTCTTTAAAATAGAGTTTTATAACCAATAAAGTAACGTAACTTAAAAAGAGGTTTTGAAATGATTTTGATCACTTATAAAAGAATAAGAAATCCTTTAACGTGATGATTATCATGTAACACCGAAAATTTCAAAATAATTTTTCGTTTTCAAAATCACAAAATGTATCACATCACAATTTCAAATCCATAATCAATATTGTTTTCAAAACAAATCCCAAGATCTCTACACATAATAAACTCCATCGGTGTGTGTACGTGTCAAGCCGTCGCCTTCCCACGGTCCTCGCTGGTACCTGAGACATCAAACACAACAACTGTAAGCATAAATGCTTAGTGAGTTCCCAAAATACCACATACCACAAATACGCCACTCAAGGCTAAATCCGACCCTCCGGTCTAGATGTCTTAACGGGACCCTCCAGTCCCGCAGCTCGTCGGACCCTCCGGTCCAGTCATAGCTCATTGGGCCCTCTGGCCCGGTCAGAATCGTTGGGCCCTCCGGCCCGGTCTATATAATCATACAGCATACAAATAACACATAGCACGAAATCTCTAAGACAACACATAATCGCATACATAGCACATAAGACCCTCTGGTTAACTCGAAACACCACTCAAGGTAATGTATAGTGAGAAGACTCACCTCGCGTATCTCGGTAACTCGTAAATCTTGTAACCACTAGTGCTCGATCTCCCGAGCTATCGTCCTCCTACAACACAAGCATATTTCTACTTAATACTACCTTGACTCTCGCTGACTAATACCACAAAGTCAAACCAGTCAACTCTGGTCAACGGTCAACGGTCAACGGTCGACCCGACTCACCGAGTCTAGCGTGGACTCGCCGAGTCCCTACGGGAACCCGATCCCTCTGAATCTCTTCTGACTCACCGAGTCACTCACCCGACTCGGTTACTCAACCCCTGGTTCGTAATCACTAAACAACCCGCACCAACTCGCCTAGTCTGGGAATGGACTCGGCGAGTACATTCCATGCACAACCCCAAACGACCTTCTGAGGTCAGATCCGCTTCACTAACTCATAGATCCAGTCTCGTTAAGCTTATTGACCACGTAAAGTCCAAGTCTTTGTGCTCAATAAGCATCGAATAGCTCATGAATGGTGTTTTAGCCTCAAATACATTGATCCCAAGCCAAAACCTCCATGGATGCAAAAAAAAGCTTTGGTAAAGAGGTGCTCTGGACCTCTATGGGTCCAGATCTAGGACCTTAACTCGCTAAGGGACCATGAGGACACTAGGTCTAGCCACAAATGGGTTCAAAAGCCCTAAATCTACATGAACATCACAAGAACAGAGAATGATTCGGAATTGTACCTCAGTTGTGATGTCCTGGACCTCATTTCTTCAGGAATCCACCCTTCTCTTGCTTCCTCTTGGCTAGATCTCCTCTTTCCTTGCTAGGCAATAACTCCAAGATCAATAATGGCTCCTTCCCTCACTTGAATCGCTCAAATGCTCTAGGGTTTCACTCTGGGGACTGATGAGCGCAAATGACGACCATAAGGCCCTTTAAATATGCCCCAAACCCGAGAAATTAGGGTTTCATTAAACAGCGCAGACTCGCCGAGTCTACCAAGGCGACTCGCCGAGTCCAGGCATCAATCCGGGTGAGAAATCGCGTCTCAACTCAGCGAGTCTACGCACCAACTCGTCGAGTTCTTCCACAAAACTCAAAATAAAAAGAATAATTAATATACCTGAAATCCCGGATGTTACAATTCTCCACCACTTGATTCCGACTTCGCCCTCGAAGTCTCATTCCTGAAATAGCTCCGGATGCTGCTCCCGCATCTCCCGCTCTGGCTCCCAGGTCAACTCGGATCCCTTCCGATGTTGCCACTGAACCTGTACCAGAGGCACCTCCTTGTTCCTCAGAACCTTGATCTTTCGATCCACAATCGCAACTGGTCTCTCCGCGTAGTTCAGGATTGCATCCACCTGAATGTCCTCTAACGGCACTACCGCCGACTCGTCGGCTATACACTTCCTCAACTGAGACACATGGAAGGTATTATGAATCCGCTCCAATTCCGCGGGTAGCTCCAAGCGATATGCTACCCTGCCCACCCTCGCAATCACTCTAAACAGCCCAATATACTGGGGCCCTAGCTTGCCCCTCTTCCTGAATCGAATCACGCCTTTCCAAGGAGATACCTTCAAAAGAACATAATCACCGACCTGGAACTCGAGCTCGGTTCGTCGTCTATCTGCATAACTCTTCTGGCGACTCTGAGCGGTCAAAAACCTCTGCCTGACCTGCTGGATTTGCTCTGTCGTCTGAAGCACTATCTCCGTACTACCCATCACACGTTGCCCCACCTCACCCCAGCAAATAGGGGTACGACACCTCCTCCCATACAACAGCTCAAAGGGTGGCATACCGATGCTCGAATGATGGCTGTTGTTGTAGGAAAACTCCGCCAAGGGCAAATACGCGCCCCAGCTCCCGCCAAAATCCAACACACATGCTCGAAGCATGTCCTCGAGCGTCTGAATCGTCAGCTCACTCTGCCCGTCAGTCTGTGGGTGGTATGCGGTACTAAAATGCAACCTCGTACCCAACTCCTCGTGAAATTTCTTCCAGAATCTGGAAGTGAAATGCACATCTCGGTCTGACACGATCGAGATGGGTACTCCATGTCACGATACCACCTCCCTCACGTATAGCTCTGCCAACCTCTCCGCAGAAGAACCCTCACTAATAGCGAGAAAGTGGGCGCTCTTCGTCAATCGGTCCATTATCACCCAAATCGCATCGACACCCCTTGCCGTTCTCGGCAATTTGGTGATGAAATCCATGGATATCTGCTCCCACTTCCACTCCAGAATCTCAAGTGGTTGCAACTTACCATGCGGTTTCTGGTGCTCGGCCTTAACCCTACGACAGGTTAGGCATCTCTCAACGAACCACACCACATCCCTCTTCATGCAGGGCCACCAATACTCCCTCTTCAGATCCAGATACATCTTAGTGGCCCCAGGATGGATCGAAAACTTCAATCTGTGCGCCTCTTCCATCAAGATAGTACGCATCCCGCCCACAAACGGTACCTAAATCCGACCCTGGAAGGCCATAAGCCCGCGGCTATCGGTAACAAACCTCGACACCTGCCCGATAACTCGCTCTCTCTTACGGTTCTCCGGTCTCACTGCCTCGGCCTGGGCCCCTCTGATCGTATCCAATACCGGAGTCATCACCGTCAACCTCATACAGATATCTCGCATCTGGGCACCCTCTGCCCTACGACTCAGGGCGTCGGCTACCACATTAGCCTTGCCCGGGTGGTACAGGATCTCGCAATCATAATCCTTTACCACATCCAGCCATCTCCTCTGCCGCATGTTCAGGTTGGGCTGATCCATCAAGTACTTCAAGCTCTTGTGGTCCGTGTATATCGTACACCGAACCCCATACAGATAGTGATGCCAGATCTTGAGGGTGAACACCACAGCCCCCAACTCCAGATCGTGGGTGGGATATCTCGTCTCATGAGGCTTTAACTGCCTCGATGCATACGCGATCACATGCCCTCTCTGCATCAACACTGCTCCCAACCCCGATATCGATGCATCACAGTACACCACGAAATCCCCCATCCCTTCCGGTAGTGAGAGCACAGGAGCTTCGCACAATCTACGGCGAAGGGTCTCAAACGAGGTCTGCTACTCTGGACCCCATGAGAAAGTAACACCCTTCCAGGTCAACTTGGTAAGTGGCACAGCGATCTTGGAGAAATCTCTGATAAATCTCCGATAGTAGCCTGCCAGCCCTAAGAAGCTCCTGATCTCCGTAGGTGACCTCGGCACCTCCCAACTCATCACAACCTCGATCTTGGCCGGGTCAACCAAAATCCCATTCTGGTTAACGAGATGCCCTAAGAACTGGACCTCCCGTAACCAAAAATCGCACTTGGAGAATTTGGCGAAAAGCCTCTCCGCTCTCAGAACTCCGAGGAGCTCCCTCAAATGTTCCTCAAGCTACTCTCTGGTCCTCGAATACACCAGGATGTCATCAATGAATACAATTACCGAACGATCCAACATCGGCCTATACACCCTGTTCATGAGATCCATGAATGCCGCTGGTGCATTGGTGAGCCCAAATGGCATCACCATGAACTCGTAATGCCCGTAACGAGTCCTAAACGCCGTCTTCGGGATATCCTCATCTCGAACTCTCATCTGATGATACCCCGACCTCAGGTCTATCTTGGAGAACTAAGATGCCCCCTGCAACTGATCAAATAGATCGTCGATCCTCGGTAATGGATAACGGTTCTTGACCGTCAACTTGTTCAACTCCCGGTAATCAATGCACATCCGGTGTGAACCATCCTTTTTCTTGACAAAAAGGATCGGCGCTCCCCAGGGAGAGCTACTGGGATGGATGAACCCTTTCCCCAATAGCTCTTGCAGCTGTGAGGATAACTCCTGCATCTCTGGCGGTGCTAGGCGATATGGCGCCTTAGCGATAGGCGTAGCCCCGGGAATCAAATCGATACGAAACTCCACCTGCCTCTCGGGAGGCACACCCGGAAACTCCTCGGGGAACACGTCCGGGAACTCACTCACTATCGGCACATCATCCACTGAACTTGGCCTCCCAACAGCCTCTCGCATATCCGTCACATAGGCTATGAACCCCTTGCAGCCCTGCTGCAAACTCCGCCTCGCTCTGGCAGCCGAACAGAATACTGAACCACCACGAGTCCCCTCGCCATAAACTGTCAGCACTCCCCCACTAGGATCTCGGATCCTCACCAATTGACGCTCGCAATCTATGACAGCCCCGAAACGGCTCAACCAATCCATGCCCACTATAACACAAACATCCCTCATGGCAATCGGTACCAAATCAATCGGAAACTCCACCCTAAAGATCTCTAGTACGCATCCACGTATCACCTCGGTAGCACACACCTCATGCTCATCAGCTATGGAAACCTGCAGAGGTCGACTCAACGCCTCCCTCGGAATAGTAATGTGCTGAATAAAAGTCACAGATACGAACGACCGACTCGCACCCGAGTCGAACAACACTAATGTAGGTACATAACTCACAAGAAAAGTACCTACGCATAACATATAGCAATTACAATAGCATAAACTCAACATAAAATAGAATAAGAATACATACCCGCCACGATGTCAGGCGCTGCGCGGACCTCCTCCGCAGTCAATTGGAAGGCTCTTCCCCTAGCCTTCAGTGCTTCGGCCTTCACTGGCTGGGTCTCAGTAGCTCGAATCGCAGGTGCAGATCCCTGTGCTGACCTCTGAAGCTGGGGGCACTCGGCCTTCCGAAGGCCGGTCTGGTTGCAATGAAAGCAAACCGAGAACCCCTTAGGACAATCCCTCGCGAAATGTCCTTCCTTCCCACACTTGTAGCATACCCCAGTCTTGCACGACCCATCATGGCTCTTGCCGCACTTCCCACAAGTGCGGCCCCTCGAACTACCCGTCCTCGAATCAGCGGGCTTTGCTTGCTTGGCGGCCGGCTGCGACTGCGCCGGTCGCTAATCACCCCTTTGAGACTCGGTCTCCTCCCTCGCTTGTGTCTCAAGCTCAATCTCCCTCTTCCGAGCATTTGCCTGGAGCTCGGCAAAGGTCTGGTAAGTCGAGTTCGCCACGAACTCACGGATGTCCCTCCTGAGTATACTCAGATAACGGCTCATGCGAGCCTGCTCAGTGGACACTAGTTCCGGGCAAAACAACGCCTGCTCATGAAACATCCTCATAATCACTGTCACCGACTCAGTCCCCTGCTTGAGGGTCAGAAACTCCTAGGCTAAACGTTCCCTCTCCACCCGGGGAACATACTCGTCACGAAACATCGCAGTAAACCTCTCCCAGGTCACTACAGTCAGCTCAGCTGTCGAATAGCTCGCTGTTACAAACTTCCACCAGTCCTTCGCCCCCAAGCAAAGCTGGTTGAGTGCAAACCGCACCCTCAAGTGCTCCGGACATGAGCACGTATAGAAACACCCCTCTATGTCTGAGATCCACATCATAGCGGCGATCAGATCCTGTGTACCATCGAACTCTGGCGGTTTCGTGTTGCTGAACTCTCGGTACAGCAACGAATCACCACCCTGGGGTCTCGCAGCAGCAACAACAGCATCAATCAAAGCAGCGTAATGCTCGTCAAGCGTCTCGATCAGTGTGGTCTTAATAGACCCAAACATCTCCGGAATCTCAGCTCTGATGGCAGTAGCCACCTCCTCATGGATGATCCGACGGATCTCCTCATCACTCACCCCACTGCTCCCTGTGGTATGGCGTGTCCCGACCATGATCAACCTCTGAAATACAACATAAGGAATATTAGGGAAACTCTCGAGTATACTCACACTCGATAACTCAATCATCCTCAACTTCTGGTACCCCAAGGATTCTCACTTGGACTGCGCACCAATCCGGTGTCTTCAATAGTACGGGCCCAATATTATCGTCCACACCGAATCGATATACAACCCAAGTCCTCCTCCTAGGATCCCAAATCGCAAATACTCTACTCTCGCTATGCACTGGCTACCCTCAATAGCCCTCTCATGAGCTCCTCACTGCTACCTACTCACTCTCAAAGTATCTCATAGCAGCAACGATCTCCTAAGCTAAGGAATCACAAATCAGGCCCACTCTAGTCCTAATAGGAATACCTAGCCTCTCTAACATGCACAACATAATATCTCATAACTCATAACATATAATGTAAGGGTATTTTGGGGATTCACCGTTTGGGCGCTGGCTGACCGTACACACCTTCCACTCTGCTTGTTTCCAAAACCTCTTTTTCTTTTTAGAAAATTTTAGTTTTATTTGAAAATTTCTCAAATCCTCGGTTTTAGTTCAAATACGCCCGAAGGTGCATCCGAATCCCTCAAACCAAGGCTCTGATACCAACTTGTAACACCGAAAATTTTCAAAATAATTTTTCGTTTTCAAAATCACAAAATGTATCACATCACAATTTCAAATCCATAATCAATATTGTTTTCAAACAAATCCCAATATCACTACACATAATAAACTCCATCGGTGTGTGTACGTGTCAAGCTGTCCCCTTCCCACGGTCTTCGCTGGTACCTGAGACATCAAACACAACAAATGTAAGCATAAACGCTTAGTGAGTTCCCAAAATACCGCAGACCACAAATACGCCACTCAAGGCTAAATCCGACCCTCCGGTCTAGATGTCTCAACGGGACCCTCCAGTCCCACAGCTCGTCGGACCCTCCGGTCCAGTCATAGCTCATTGGGCCCTCTGGCCCGGTCAGAATCGTTGGGGCCTCCGGCCCGGTCTATATAATCATACAGCATACAAATAACACATAGCACGAAATCTCTAAGACAACACATAATCGCATACATAGCACATAAGACCCTCTGGTCAACTCGAAACACCACTCAAGGTAATGTATAGTGAGAAGACTCACCTCGCGTATCTCGGTAACTCCTAAATCTCGTAACCACTAGTGCTCTATCTCCCAAGCTATCGTCCTCCTACAACACAAGCATATTTCTACTTAATACTACCTTGACTCTGGCTGACTAATACCACGAAGTCAAACCAGTCAACTCTGGTCAACGGTCAACGGTCGATCCGACTCGCCGAGTCTAGCATGGACTCGCTGAGTCCCTACGGGAACCCGATCCCTCTGAATCTCTTCCGACTCACCGAGTCACTCACGCGACTCGGTTACTCAACCCCTGGTTCGTAATCACTGAACAACCCGCACCAACTCGCCGAGTCTGGGAATGGACTCGGCGAGTACATTCCATGCACAACCCCAAACGACCTTCTGAGGTCAGATCCGCTTCACTAACTCATAGATCCAGTCTCCTTAAGCTTATTGACCACGTAAAGTCCAAGTCTTGGTGCTCAATAAGCATCGAATAGCTCATGAATGTTGTTTTAGCCTCAAATACATTGATCCCAAGCCAAAACCTCCATGAATGCATAAAAAGCTTTGGTAAAGAGGTGCTCTGGACCTCTATGGGTTCAGATCCAGGACCTTAACTCGCTAAGAGACCATGAGGACACTAGATCTAGCCACAAATGGGTTCAAAAGCCCTAAATCTACATGAACATCACAAGAACAGAGAATGATTTGGAATTGTACCTCAGTTGTGATCTCCTGGACCTCAGTTCTTCAGGAATCCACCCCTCTCTTGATTCCTCTAGGCTAGATCTCCTCTTTCCTTTCTAGGCAGTAACTCCAAGATCAATAATGGCTCCTTTCCCTCACTTGAATCGCTCAAATGCTCTAGGGTTTCACTCTGGGGACTGATGAGCACAAATGACGGCCATAAGGCCCTTTAAATATTCCCCAAACCCGAGAAATTAGGGTTTCATTAAACAGCGCAGACTCGCCGAGTCTACCAAGGCGACTCGCCGAGTCCGGGCATCAATCCGGGTGAGAAATCGCGTCTCAACTCAGCGAGTCTACGCACCAACTCGTCGAGTTCTTCACAAAACTCAAAATAAAAAGAATAATTAATATACTTGAAATCCCGGATGTTACATATCACAAATAACATTTACACAATTATCATTGTGTTTAACTTGTATTCCCCCTTAAAAGCATTTAAAAACATTTAAAAGATTTATTATAGGGGTATAAACTCACCTTATGTGGGTGATTCAATTAAAGATTCGCGTACGTAACACCCCAATTCTTCAGGTATTGATTTTATGAGAATTGTATTGATTTCAAGGCCTACTCGATGAGTTGACTGCCCTACTCATTGAGTAGCAGCGAGTTGGTCCGCGTGTTTTAGTAACCTACTCGTCGAGTCCAAGAAGGGACTCAACGAGTAGGAGCTGGATGGTGAAACCCTAATTTCCTAGGTTTTACACCGTATTTAAGGTACACTTATCCCCCCTTAGCATCTCTTACTGCTCCCCTCGAATTCAGAAACCCTAATTGTGTTTTTTCTCTATATTGGTGTGCTTCTTAGCTTGAAAGAGGAATTTTGGTGAGGGATTTTGAAGATCAAGAAGGTTTTGAGCAAGGAACAGTTGAGGATCTGAAGTCTACCTTAGTTTATCACCATTTGGAGGTATCAAGTCGTCACTTTTGAGCTTCTTCTAGTTAGACCCCTTCTATATTTGAGTTTTGGGTCCATTTAGGGCATTTGGTGTTGTATTCCGAAGGATGAACCAAGATCTGAAGTTGCAACTTCAGATCTAGGCTCATCTTGGCTCTTATCATCATAAAGTCTCAGTCCTTAGCATTTTAGTGAAGCTCTTTTGCCTAGAATCTATTCTTTAGCTTGTTTTGGGTCCTTATCACATTGCATGCACGTTAAGTTTGCAACTTTACATGATAAACATGCCTTAGGAGATTGGATCTACAATATGGAACCTCAGCATCACTTAAAAACATCTATATGGATAAAGGAATGATTAGACTCGGCAAGTCGGATGAATGACTCGGCGAGTCAGCTAGGGTTTTTCCCAACCTTTGTACATGTATGAACGCGGCGAGTTGTAAGGGGAAAAACTCGCCGAGTTGGCTGAGGAGTTACGACCACTGACACTAGGAACTCGACGAGTCACTCAAGTGACTCGGTGAGTTGGTGAGCATGCAAGGAACTCAACGAGTGACTGGTTATACTCGACGAGTTGAGGTCATATGGACTGTTGACTTTGACAGTTGACTTGGACCTTGACCAAAGGTTGACTTTTGGACTTCTGAGACATTTTGGAAAAAATTGGAAATTTACCAGCATGGTTCTATGGTGCATTTAGGTGGTGGAATTGTACCGGCAATCCAAGAGCTTAAGTTATATTTGAGTCGACAGTGCGAGGTGAGTTATCCTCACTATATCAACAGGGTCTAAGGCATTAATGTCGACCCTTATCAGATTTGCATTCGAGTTTATTGCATGATATGTTTATAATTTTACATTTTGGTCATTAGAATGGTTGCTATATTAGAAATCGGTTAGATCGATATCCTGGTTATAGGATGAATGTTATGTTAGTGATCGGTTAGATCGGTACCATGGGTATAGGATGGTTTCCATGATTAGTGATCTATTAGATATGCATGCTTAATTGTTTATATTATGTGTACATGTTTGTTGGTTTGGGGGAAAGGGTTGAGGCAGGTCCTGTTGTGTGCAGTAGGCGAAGACACCCTGGGCGGACCGGGTAGACTGCAGGCCCGGGCCGGGCAAATCTAGTCAGGACGAAGGCTCAGCGAGCGGTCTGGATAGGCTGAAGGCCTCGAGGAGGGCGGTCCAGACGTGCCGAGGGCTCGGAGAGCGGTCTAGATAGACTGTGGACTGGGATTCGGTCCAGTCAAACTGATGTCTCATTATGCATGCTATTCTGCATTTGTTTTCTTATATGTTATATGATATGGTTATAACGGTTTGATGATTGGTATTTTGGGGGAACTCACTAAGCTTTCGGGCTTATAGTTTCAGTTTATTGTTTCAGGTACATCGGGGGATCGCGGCAAGGAAAAGGCGTGATCGTACAACTCCTCATCTTTTTGTTATGGTTTCTGGGAAAAACATTGATATAGAATATTCTGGAAACAAAGTTGTAATACCTATTGATTTAAAGTGTTATTGAAAAGTTTAAATTTGGCTTAAATTTTATGGGTGTTACAAGTTGGTATCAGAGCCTTGGTTTGAGTGAATTGGAGGAACACTTGTGTGAATCTAGTCTCAAACTAAGGAAAAGATTTTCAAATTGATTTTTTTTCAAATGGTTTTCAAAATAAAAAAGAAGGATGCAGGGTGTACGATCAGCCGGAGCCAGAAAATAGACCCCAAAATACCATACAGTTATTTGATTATGTGGTATGTTAGAATAGTATGCTAGTACTAGGCTAGGGATCTTCAGGGATATCATGATAGAATTGTCTGATTACATGATGCCTACTAGCCTAGGGTTTCCTTATATGAGATTGACATCATTACCGTAATTACTTGTGTATGCATCACGGCTGTACATAATTAAGATCATATTGCCTAAGAATGTTTGACATGGCCTTATGTTCTGTTCTTGTTTGATTGGGAGCTTAGGGTAGGATTGGATATTCGAAAGTCTATGGGGTCTAGCGTTATGTGTGGCTAGTATACACTAATGCTGCAGCGTTGGTGGAAGTTTCATGGATGGGTGGGTTGTGTAAGGCCAGAAGCCCAGTTATGTGATATTTAGCATTCCTCTAGGAGTGAGGGATGACCGCTCGTTATAATTATGCGTATTGTTAGGGCTTTGTGAAGATACTTGAGACAAATATGGGTAGGTGTGGAAGGTAGTATGGGCCCGTACTACTGAAAGCATAGGACCCATACGCTTAGCAAGGAAGTCACAACCCCTAAGGTTGGGTTGGGAATTGGTTCCCTGTTTTCCTTTATGTGGATACTTGATATCTTCCTGTTATATTTTCAGTATGGTGGTTACGAGACGCATTACGACTGGGTCGGGATCAGGATCGGGAGACGGAGGCTAGGAGGGGCCAACAACACCTGAGACTGTGGCGTAGATGGGTACAAACGAGTTGGATGCCAGGATCTAAGAGATCCTGCATGATGAGGTTGCTGTTATGTTACGGGCACAACTACCGGAGATATTTGGGTCCATTAAGACCGCCGTGGTTGAGTACTTTGATGAGCTCTATACAGCCCTTGCAGAGACGTCTGTCGCAACAGTTGCATCAACTGTATCGCGTGGCAGGGGGGAGGATCTAGTAGGGGTTTCTAGTACCGGGACTTCAATAACACGAAGCCCTCTAATTTTGATGGGATCTAGGACCCCATCAAGGCTATGAGGTGGTTTTCTGATGTGGAGGGGTGTTTCTTCACATGTTCATGTCCTGCTGACCAGAAGGTCAGATGTGCCCTGAACTTGTTGTAGACTGGGGCAAAGGATTGGTGGAGGCTGGTGACAGGGTCATATATGAATGACCAGAGAGCTACTGTGACTTGGGAGCAGATTAGGGATATGTTCTGCGCACGCTACATTCCTCGTGTTGAGCGCGAGCGATTGGCACATGAGTTCGTGGACCTGAGGCAGGAAGGTGAGTTGGTGACGGAGATCACGCGTTTGTTCATTGAGAGGGCAATGTTTTGTTCGGAGTTTGCCTCTAAGCAGGCTCAGGTGACGCGATATCTGAGCATGCTCAAGACTGACATTCGTCAGTTTATTTCTACTTAGTGATGTGATACCCAGTTAGAGCTACAGGAGGTCGCCAGGCAGTGGGAGTTGGAGATTGAGTTGCAGTTGAGGGAGCAGCAACGGGCCCCGACACAGTCTCAGCTGGCACCAAAGCGATCTAAGACCGTTGATTCTAGAGAAGGGCGACAGCAGGGCTGCACTTGTGGTAAGTGCGGGAAGGGTCATTCAGGGGTTTGTAGGCCGGGTAGCGCAAGCCGCAAATGTGGCAAGGAGGGGCACTTCACGAGGGATTGCCGCCAGACGGCCTCAGTTCAGGATATGAGGATCTGCTACCACTGTCATCAGGTTGGTCACGTGAAGACCAACTGTCCACAGCTCGCTGCGAGGCTGGTGCAGGCTCCAGCGTCGGCTATACTGCAGATTACCGATGGGAGGCAGGGTAGAGCAGAGCCCCAGAGGGCTTAGGGATGTGCTTTTCAGCTCACAGCCGAGGAGGCCAAGGTAGCACCGGATGTGGTTGCTGGTATGTTTCTATCCCTTACCTTATTTATTATATTTGTTTGGTGCTTAACTGTTGTACCTATGATTAGTTACATTTTTAGTGAACTCCTTTCCTGCATTCGTTTTATTTGACTCGGGGGCGAGTCGGTCTTTCGTATCTTAGAAATATATTAGGGAGTTCAGTGTGCCAGTTGGTAAACTAGAGTGTCCTTTGCGAGTCTCTATCGCCAACGAACACGAAGTTTCTGCTTCTTTCGTTTACCGAGGATGCGAGTTGGAAATCTTCGGAGTGTCCTTTCCGATTGATTTGATTCCGATTCCTATGGGGGAAGTATGCGTGATTTTGGGGATGGAATGGCTTAGTCGATTTGGTACCATGATAGATTGCGAGGGCCAACGAGTGGTAGTTCGAACCCCAATTGGGGGAGAATACTCACTCGCAGACCTAACATCCTTGCCCTTACACTCATGATAAGATTTCATACCTGGTCCATCTATCATCACCTCATGTATACGAGTCATATATAATTAAGATTAGTAAGACGGTCAGATGTGCGAATCTGTCCCAGGTCCACAACCAAACAAGGAACAGGAAATAGGGCGGAAACACACATACTAAATATGCCTAATCATAATTATATGCCACCGTCGCGCATACACTTAGTTGTGATAGTTGGGTTGTATTCGTCCGTAGCCTCTATGCTTGAACTTGGCCTGCTGGACGAGTGGTAGTTTGGAAAGGTCTGTGGGTTATATGGTCGTCAAGGTGTCGAAGTGCACAATACTCCTCGTATGAGTACTTTGGGGTTTAGAATACGAGGCAGATGATTCGGAGGTCTGGGTCGGGCTGTCGTTACGAATCATGAGGGTTTCTTGAGTTTGACGTTCAACACGATGGAAACATATGAACTTAGTATGGTGAGGACCACGCCAATCCGTGATGAATTATGATAAGGGACTCTTTATCGAAACAAAAGTTAGGCCAATTTGAAAGAAACGTTTGTTACATGATGGTGTATTCTAAGTGTGCTCGACAATGTACTTTGTGTAGACTTTCTAGTGCTTTCAGTTTTTTCCTTGATGTTACCATTGCCACACTTTGTACCGTGATAAGCGAGTACTAACAGTGAGAGTGCTTTGATAACTAGTGTCGATACTCTATATTACTCCTAGGTACCTCTATGATCGCCTGACATATATAAATTATGTATAATTAAGATGAATAAGACAGTCGACTGAGTGGCTCTGCCCTAAATCCACAACCAAAAAAGGAACATGATTGAAGGCGGAATCACTCACTCTAAGTCTGCAAAATCCTAGCTATGCACAACGCTGATGTACATACTAAGCCATCATAGCTCACCTGTACGGATCTTTAGTTCTCTTATAAATGTTGTGACTTGTTCAGACGAGTGAGTTATTATAATTACTTTTAAATGTTTTCCCCCAAGTTTTAATCTTATATAAATATAAATTAAATTTTAAAGCAATTCTTATTTCGAAGACGTACCGCTGGTCGCTGGGGACTTTGGGGTAGTTTCTCTTGCGGTGATCATCAGAATCCGTCCATCTGTGACTGAGTTCGTCGTTATTGGGCAGTCCCTCTTTTAATGTCCTGTCTCCCCACAGCCATAGTAAGCCTGGTTTACTTCTACTCCGGAGACTTAGGAGATCGGTTATGTCGGTGCCCTGTAGAACCGGGCAGTGTGCCCCTAGCTTTCTCTCAACTAGTGTTGGAAGATCTTAGAATTGCCTGTAACAGTGCTAAAAGGTTGTATACAAAACTAACTGATCTTCATCATTCTTATGATATAAGCAAAGAACAACATAGGAAGTTATTGCCTTCCTTCGTTTTTGAAAGAGAGAAAATAGATACAATTTCTTATGATTGTGAGAAGAAAATCTCAAAATTCGATAAATTCCCTAATGATTCTTATGCCCATGGAATTGCTAGAATTGATGAATGTTTGAATGCTAATGAATTAGTGCATATTGTGAATGAGACTCTTACTAAGACTGCATAAATCAAAATTTTGAACATGACTGAGACTTTGACTTTAGACTCTCAAATTTTTTGCTGATATCAAAGATGTCTTTGACAATATTAGTGAGATTAAGGAAGATGAAAGTATTGACTGTTCTTAATTTTCTATCGTTAATGTCACTTGGATGTGCACGGACATAGAAAATTGTCATCATTCAATGGAGAAGGTTCATACTGACCAACCCTCTACATTGAAAATTCATGAATATGACCATATGGTTGTCGAAGACTATGAGACAGATAGTGATGATGATGATGATTCGATTGAAAAAAATTATTCATCAAGTTGTTGTTGAACAGATTTATGAGGAAACATAATAGTTCGAGAAAGGTGATGAAAGAAAAAGGTCCTCATTTTCTTGAATCTAACTTAGTTGTATATCTGAATTTCAAATGCACTGATAAAGTTTTGTTCCCCAATCAAGTGTTCGTAACCACTGGAAATGGTGACAAAGTGAATCTTGAAATCAACAAAATTATTGAGGAAGACAACAACAACAACAAAAGAAGGATTATTTGTTGGATTAGGTGTCTAAGTTCATAACTATTTCTGGAATGTACTTGACCCGGTTGGCATGATCTATTTGGGTTGCATGGCATTGCAACACTTGGATAGACTAAATGAGAGAAAGGACACTTAAGGATTATTAATATATTATAAGTTCTAATATATTAATAATATTATTTAGTTAGTATTGATCAAAGAATTAATTTGGAATTAATTAAGTGATCAAGAAGAGACTAGTTAAATATATGGGGTTTATTGTGTAAATCATCCATTCTTGTATAGTGGGCTAATAATCTGTAACACCGTAAATTTTCAAACAAGATTTTCGATTTTAAATTTCCAACATCACATATAATAATTCTCAAAATCTCAAGTGTCGGTGTCATAACATATTACAAAATAGTTTTCAAAAGTAATTATCAAAATCCAGGATCCTCATTCATGACTCTTTTCTCTTGTGTCTACAATCGAGCCGTCGCCTTCCTGCGATCCTGATAAGAACCTGAAACACATAACATATAACACGGTAAGCACGAAGCTTAGTGAGTTATCCAAAATACCACATACATATAACTAGCCACTCGAGGCTATGGCTCTACGAGACCTTCTGGTCAATGCGTTTCAGTGGACCTTCTGGCTCCACAACTCTGGTAGACCTTCTGGTCCAACCCATGATGACCTTCCGGTCCTACAGCTCATTGGACCCTTAGGTCCGGTCTGGTTGAGCCTTCTGGCCTCATATATCATTGGACCTTTCGGTGCGGTCTGGTTGAGCCTTTCGCTCTCATAAATCGTTGGACCTTCTGGTCCGGTCTCAATAACTCATAGCATAATATCACATAGACCAGAAGCATAATTCAAGTAAGCACATAAGACCTTCCGGTTACACATAAATACCACTCTAGGTAACGTATAGTGAGAAGACTCACCTCGGATGATGAACTGTCCCTATAAATGTTGCTGCCACGCACGAACCTCTAACTCTATGCCAAACACACAATTATCCTAATTAGGAACTAATTCTCAACTCTCGCTCATTAGGTCTAAGGTAGTCCAATAACCAGCCCTTCTATGACCTAAAACCTATGGGCCCACCATAGCCCAATTATAAATGGGCTCTCCTGAGGCCCAAATCTCTCACATCTAATGGCAAGCCCAACTCAAGGGCCCAAATCACATATATATAATCCTCTAGTCCAAGACTCTATTGCAACAAGTCCAAACTCTAGGCCCATCACTCAAGGCCTAAAATGAGACTAAGCCCAAAAGTCCACAGTGAGGTTACGCGGGGCGTACCTCTCTTGGTACGCTCAACGTACTCACAAATCCATATTGGCCATCGGGGGCACTGGGGTAGTACGCGGGGTCTACAGGAATTAGGCTCAGCGTACTCCCCAGATTCACTCTTTCTACTCATTTGGTCTTAAACAATTAAGACATTACCTCAATCCCCAGATCTGGACACCCTAATGGCACTTACTCCATAAAGTTAGTGACTTTAAGCCTTTGCTTGGCTTGAAAGGTCACAAACACCCAAAACACTCACTTCCTTATCTCAAAAACCTCCTATCTCATGCATGGCTTGATTCCAATGACCAAGATTGGATTTTTATGACATAACACCACTAAATATACTCAAAGGGACATAAATTATGCTATGGAGTTCAACAACTCATAAATCTTCAAGCTTTGGGACCAAAAACCCTAAAAAGGACCCAAAACAAAAACTAGCACAACAATAAGCAAGTTCAAAACTTGATACCTCTGGAAAATGCACCATCAAGAGAAGAACATAGATCCAAAAGCTAGGTACTCAAGTTATTCTTTTTCAAAGCCCCGTCTTCTTCAAAAGCCAAACACAACAAGTGATCACCCCACCAGATCCACATGATAAATCCACCAAGATTCAAAATTAATTCTTTCTGGAGCCAGATCAACATGATTAGGGCTTGGATCCACAAGCTCCAAGCTAAGCAATGCTTCCTCAAGGAACTCCTTTTTCCACAATATGCACCAAAAACTCACCAAATCACCAAAATGCTCAAGAATCACTCAAATGGAGGCTTAGGGTCGATTTCTAGGGTTTAGAGGGATGGAGGATGAAGATATTAGGGTTAGCTTATGAGATAAGGAGCTTAAATAGGGTCCAAGACCTTAAAATAGCATTCAGGTCTGATTGGCGTACGCCCAACGTTCATATAGTACGACCAGCATACTCTGAAGAACATTTGCGACCACCCCTAGTCAGTACGCCCAACATACTCCAAAATTACGCCCAGCGTACTAGTACGGCTAGCATATGCTTTATGTACGCCCAGCGTACTCGGCTAAGCCTGTAAACCTCAAAACTTCTGAAGCCCATAAATTCTTCGTTATAAATCTGTTTCTGACGATCCTTATATTCACAAAAGGTAACGAGAAGCCCTAAACTTCTATCAAGTTTATTCCTATTGAAGCCTACTCGCACTCAGATCCAAATTCATGAAAAGCGTGCACCAGCTCCTTTAACAATACATTTGGTGTTTAAAGCACAAACCGAACTCTTTTATCACACAGCCTACCTTACCCATAACCCAAAAAGGCCTAAACCTTTCTCCTTCAAAGCCTCAAAACCTTCTCATACATGGATTAAGGCCCACAGGCCTTAAATCACAAAACAATCTGGAATAGGATGTCACAATTATCCCCCACTTAAATTAGATTTTGCCCTCGAAATTGTTCCTTTTCTTCGCATAAATCGAAACAAATAACCCGAGAAGCACAACCGGAAAATCTCTTAACATCCAATGATCCTTCTCCCAAGACAACCGAAACCAAATAGAAATTTCCCAAGCCGAAGAAGGACAGACCCCTTTTTCCGTGAAGGTACCTGCTCTAACTCTCCAGAATTGGAAACTATAGTGTTCTGTCTCCCTGACAGACCGCCCATGCAGAATATCACCCTGATAATCGCTCATCGAATAAAAGGCTCAGATAACACACTGCCAACTCTGAGTACCGGGTTAGCTCCCGACACAACGGTTGATCTTCAAAGGGCTACCCCTTGCACACCCAATAAAATGACTTTACAACCCTCCTGTTCACAATAGCTATCTCAGTCATTGCGACACACAAGTCATGTAGTTCGCTTTACCCCAAGAGAATACTTCAACTTTTCTGAAATCGTCTCACCTGCGACCTCTGTCATCTACCAACGACTGATTCCATGCATTTCGCGGTTCTTCCCATACCGACGAAGTAACTCACTGTGGCCTATTACATCTGATGGAGAACAATACTTCTCAAAATGAACCCATCTACGAATCTGAAACCTCATCTTGCCTACTAAACACACAAAAGAATCCAGACTCAAGCTAGAGAGTCGAATTCAACAACAGAATTGGAATGACTCAATTCCAATTTGGTACTCAACTCGCGACCAAAGATTTACAATCCACGCGTACACCACTTCTCCAATTCCCTTCAGTTGGGATAACCATGCCTCAACTCAGAATATAACGATCCCTGACAGATATGGAGACCTTGGTCTCTCCCTTGGTTCAACCACCAAGATCCTACAGACTCAATTGATGAGGCTACACAAACCTAAGAACTTTTCTACATCATGGTATGGCTGGTGAATACTATGGCTCCCCGTAATTCCACAACGCTCTCCCTCTGAGCAATGAAAGCTACAACTTCCCGCAGTTCCACAATGCTCCCTTACTGCTTGGCGAGTACCACGGCCCCCCGCTGTATCGCCACACCATCTCGCTTCCTGGTGGATACTACGGCTCCCCGCAGTATCACCACACCCTCTTACTAACCGGTGAATACTACGGCTCTACACAGTATCACCACACCCTCTTGCTGACTGGTGAAGACTTCGGCTCCCCGTAGTGTCACCACACCCTCTCGCTAACCGGTGAATACTATGACTCACCGTAGTATCACCATACCCCTTCGTACTAACTCAAGGATGTTGCAGCCCCCTGCAGCCTTACAGTACTTTCTCTTACCATCCCACAGTCTCATTCTCTAGTCGACGCCACACTCTACATCCATTAACCCATGTTTCGCGGCTAATTATAGATAGATGATTACACACCCATCCTGAAATAAACATCACTACTCCTGACGGTTACCTTCATGACAAAACTCCTTCTCTTACTGCAATTCACAAGCTTAAATAATCTGGAAGAGAATTTTCATTTCCCCACAGCACACAACTTTAGGATATTCCAACTCTTACGGATGAATTGGCAATGACTCAGAACACGTTGACAAACATCCGAAACTTCCTCCTCTATTGCTCCAAACCCATGCAAGTATACACATACCGGCCCTGGAGTTGGTTACCCAATCCACTTCTACTCTTTCCAAAATTAACATAACAACCCTTAGGCTAAGCCTGAAGTTCTTAACCACCGAAGCTATCCTTTGACCCAATCGCCTCAAATTTTACCGTTACAACCTTGAAGAATTTCCAAATCACCACATGGTATCTGTCCAACGGCCACCTGCCGTGGGGACACTCGTCCTTTACTGAACACGTACACCCTGCATTACCTTGCTCTGCACTTTGTCTCGGCCACCAATAACCCTGGTCTCATGCATTCAAACCGCAGGTGTCGATAACTGTTCTCTAACCGCACTTGAATGAATCCCTGATCCCCTTACTGGGAAACCAGTTCTCCCCCACTCAGGGTTCAAATAGTCACCAATTGGCAGATCCACAATCTTCTCAGTAGATTGTCTCACCAGTTATGTCATACTTGACTCTTGAACGTATTACACAATCATCCGAGGGCCTTCCCAAAGGAAACCACCAAATCTCCATATATGCGGTCCCTGAAAAAATCTCGGAATCCTCCCCACGCGACTGCCTCTAGGCATCTTGAGGTCTCAGACTGACACACCGCCGGAAACCCCACTGTTCCGAATCCAATTTGTCTCTAATCCGGAAATAGTGTCCTTTCACGCACTTTGACTCTAACTCCTCGACCTGCCTCCCAAATCGGGAATAATCATAAAAGCACAAACCTCATTCTCGTTGTCGATACATAACTTAGACCACGAGGGCCACCACCCCAATATACCCCTTTTCCACCGAAAACTGCTAATAAAAGTACTTTTCCCCCCAACAAGGCACCTCCTTGTTCTCATCCATCTTAGTCCCACTAATGACTCTTTCCTGGTATAAGGATAACTCGTAGCAAACATACTGCCCAAATACTTTGGTGAAAAGGTCACCACACTTGCTACCCCACAGGGTTTACCTCCAACTCAGAAACTCATATCCCTTCTGCTCCTCACAGAAAATAGCACACTATGGTCATATCAAGTGGCATCCCCACTATCGGCCGATTACATAGCTCAACCCGTAATCCTCCATGAAGCACCACCTCTACTCATTCCCGAGTCTTGCGAATCCAATTGTCAACTCATCTAACTTTATTGGAAACCAA
Organism: Lactuca sativa; assembly: GCF_002870075.4. NCBI lineage: Eukaryota > Viridiplantae > Streptophyta > Magnoliopsida > Asterales > Asteraceae > Lactuca > Lactuca sativa. The sequence goes on from NC_056630.2 coordinate 317,381,537, forward strand.
CTCACTTTCCCCCCTCAAGGTGTGCTCCCTTGAAACTCGTTCAACATGGACCTCTGTCCCCACACTCTATCACATCTGATCTCAATCTAATTAATCACAACGGAATAACTGATAACACTAGAAGCACTAATCGCCACAAATCATGGTACTCGAACCACGTTATCACCCCTCATCTGCTACGGATTATGGTACTCAACCATGTGATCACCTCTCATCTGCTATGGATCATGGTACTCGAACGATGTGATCACCTCTCATCTGCTACTTAGATCCTCTGGAATTTTCCCTGTATCGAGTATAGGTCCTCTACTTTAAGAAGTACGGGCCCATACTACCTGCCACATCTAGCCATACTTTCCACATGGATCATCCCAAATGTCCTAAGTAGCTGCTCAACCTCCTCAATCATCAATCCTGTCATACCTGGTTGCTCCCTTGTGAATACTCTTCCTCTATCAGTATACTCATCTGACAAGGGTCACTCCCTAGGCTCTTACACTTCTCCGCCATCAGCTGCTAAAGAACTCCTCATGATGCTAGCCATCTACCTCCTGAATGTTATCATAGGTTTCAAAAGTAATTATCAAAAATCCAGGATCCTCATTCATGACTCATTTCTCTTGTGTGTACAATCGAGCCGCCGCCTTCTCGCGATCCTGATAAGAACCTGAAACACATAACACATAACATGGTAAGCACGAAGCTTAGTGAATTCCCCAAAATACCACATACATATAACTAGCCACTCGAGATTATGGCTCTACGAGACCTTCTGGTCAATGCGTTTCAGTGGACCTTCCGGCTCCACAACTCTGGTAGACCTTCTGGTCCTACCCATGATGACCTTCCAGTCCTATAGCTCGTTGGACCCTTAGGTCCGGTCTGGTTGAGCCTTCCGGCCTCATATATCATTAGACCTTTCGGTGCGGTCTGGTTAAACCTTTTGCCCTCATAAATTGTTGGACCTTCCGGTCCGGTCTGAATAACTCATAGCGTAATATCACATAGACCAGAAGCATAATTCAAATAAGCACATAAGACCTTCCGGTCACACATAAATACCACTCTACGTAACGTATAGTGAGAAGACTCACCTCGGATGATGAACAATCCCTACAAATGCTGCTGCCACGCACCGGCCTCTAACTCTGTGCCAAACCCACAATTATCCCAATTAGGAACTAATTCTCAACTCTCACTCATTAGGTCTAAAGGTAGTCCACTAACCAGCCCATCAATGACCTAAAACCCATTGGGCCCACCAAGGCCCAATAATACATGGGCTCTCCCGAGGCCCAACTCTTTCACATCTAATGGCAAGCCCAACTCAAGGGCCCAAAGCACACACACACACATATATATATATATATATATATATATATATATATAATCCTCTACTCCAAGACTCTATTGCAACAAGTCCAAACTCCAAGCCCAACACTCAAGGCCCAAAATGAGACTAAGCACAAAATTCCACAGTGAGGTTACGTGGGGCGTACCTCTCTTGGTACGCTCAGCGTACTCACAAATCAATATTGGCCATCGAGGGCACTAGGACAGTACGCAGGGCGTATAGGAATTACGCTCAGCATACTCCCCAGATTCACTCTTTCTACTCATTTGGTCTTAAATAGTTAAGACATTACCTCAATCCCCAGATCTGGACTCCCTAATGACACTTACTCCATAAAGTCAGTGACTTTAAGCCTTTGTGTGGCTGGAAAGGTCACAAACACCCAAAACACTCACTTACTTATTTCAAAAACCTTCTATCTCATGCATGGCTTGATTCCAACGATCAACATTGGATTTTTATGACATAACACCACTAAATATACTTAAAGCGACATATATTATGCTTTGGAGTTCAACAACTCATAAAGGTTCAAGTTTTGGGACCGAAAACCATAAAATGGACCCAAAACAAAAACAAGCACAACAATAAGCAATTTCAAAACTTGATTCCTCTGGAAGATGCACCATCAAGAGAAGAACATAGATCCAAAAGCTAGGTGCTCAAGTTATTCTCTTTCAAAGCTCCTTCTTCTTCAAAAGCCAAACACAACAAGTGATCTCCCCACTAGATCCACATGATAAATCCACCAAGATTCAAAATTAATTCTTTCTGGAGCTAGATCAACATGATTAGGGCTTGGATCCACAAGCTCTAAGCTAAGCATTGCTTCCTCAAGGAACTCCTTCTTCCATATTATGCTCCAAAAACTCACCACTAGAAACACATGAGAAAGTTATCACCCCACTTGAAACACATGAGGAAGCCACCAAAATTCAAACTTTATTCTTTCTAGAGCTAGATCAATATGATTAGGGCTTGGATCCACAAGCTCCAAGCCAAGCAATGCTTCCTCAAGGAACTCCTTCTTCCACAATATGCACCAAAAACTCACCAAATCACCAAAATGCTCAAGAATCACTCAAATGGAGGTCTAGGGTCGATTTATAAGGTTTAAGATATTAGGGTTAGGTTGTAAGATAAGGAGCTTAAATAGGGTCCAAGACCCTAAAATAGCGTTCAGGTCTGATTGGTGTACGCCCAACGTACTCTGAAGTACATTCGCAACTACCCCTGGTTAGTACGCCCAACATACTCCAAAATTACGCCCGGCGTACTCGGCTAAGCCTGCAAACCTCAAAACTTCTGAAACCCATAAATTCTTCGTTATAAATCTATTTCTGACGATCCTTATATCCACGAAAAGATAACGAGAAGCCCTACACTTCTATCAACTTTATTCCTACTGAAGCCTACTCGCACTCAGATCCAAAATTCATGAAAAGCGTGTACCAGCTCCTTTAACAATACATTTGGTCTCTAAAGCACAAACCGAACTCTTTATTACACAGCCTACCTTACCCATAACCCAAAAAGGCCTAAACCTTTCTCTTTCAAAGCCTCAAAACCTTCTCATACTCAGATTAAGGCCCACGGTCCTTAAATCACAAAACAATCTGGAACAGGATGTCATAGTTCCCCCCACTTAAATTAGATTTTGCCCTAAAAATCGTTCCTTTTCTTCGCATAGATCGAAACAAATAACCCGAGAAGCACAGCGGAAAATCTCTTAACATCCAATGATCTTTCTCCCAAGACATCCGAAACTAAATAGAAATTTCCCAAGCGAAGAAGGACGAACCCCTTTTTCCGTGAAGGTACGTGCTCTCACTCTCTAGAATTGGAAACTATAGTGGTCTGTCTCCCTGACAGACCGCCCATGCAGAATATCACCCTGATAATCGCTCATCGAATAACAGACTCGGATAACACACTCCCAACTCTAAGTACCAGGTCAGCTCCCGACCCAACGGCTGAACCTCCAAGGTCTACCCCTTGCACACCCAATAAAATGACTTTACAACAGCTCATCGCGACACACAAGTCATGTAGTTCTCTTTACCCCTAGAGAATACTACAACTTATCTGAAATCGTAGCACGTTCGACCTCTGTCGTCTACCAACCACTGATTCCATGCGTTTCGCGTTTTTCCCATGCGGACAAATTAACTCACTCTGTTCTATTACATCTAATGGAGAACAATACTTCTCAAAATTAAGCCATCTACGAATCTGAAACCTCATCTTGCCTACTAAACACACAAAAGAATCCAGACTCAAGCTAGAGAGTCGAATTCAACAACAGAATTGGAATGACTCAATTCCAATCTGGTACTCAACTCGCGACCAGAGATTCACAATCCACGTGTACACCACTTCTCCAATTCCCTTCGGTTGGGATAAATACGACTCAACTCAGAATATAACGATCCCTGACAGATATGGAGACCTCGGTCTCTCCCTTGGTTCAACCACTAAGATCCTACAGACTCAATTGATGAGGCTACACAATCCTAAGAACTCTTCTGCATCATGGTATGGCTGGTGAAAACTCCGGCTCCCCGTAATTCCACAACGCTCTCCCTCTGACCAATGAAAGCTATGGCTCCCTGCAGTTCCACAATGCTCCCTCACTGCTTGGCGAGTACCACGGCCCCCTACTGTATCACCACACCATCTCGCTTCCTGGTAGATACTATGGCTCCCCGCAGTATCACCATACCCTCTTGCTAACTGGTGAATACTACGGCTCCCCACAATATCACCACACCGTCTTGCTGACTGGTGAAGACTTCGGCTCCCGGTTGTGTCACCACACCCTTTCGCCAACTGGTGAATACTACGAATCACCGTAGTATCACCACTCCTTTTCGTACTAACTCAAGGATGCTACAACTCCTTGCAGCCTTGCAATACTTTCTCTTACCATCCCACGCTCTCATTCTCTAGTCGACGCCACACTCTGCATCCATTAACCCATGTTCCGCGGCTAATCATAGACAGATGATCACACACCCATCCAGAAAAAAACATAACTACTCATCGGCTACCATCATGACAAAAATCCTTCTCTTACTGCAATTCACATGCTTAAATAATCTCGTATCTAATCTTCATTTCCCTATAGCACACAACTTCAGAATATTCCAACACTTACGGATGAATCGTCAACGACTCATAACACGTTGACGAACATCCGAAACTTACTCCTCTATTGCTTCAAACCCATGCAAGTATACACATACCGACCCTGGAGTTGGTTGCCCAATCCACTTCTACCCTTTCCAAAATGCACATAACAACCTGTAGGCTAAGCCCAAAGTTCTTCACCACCGAAGCTATCCTTTGACCAAATCGCCTCAAATTTTACCATTACAACCTTGATGAATTTCTAATCATCACATGATATCTGTTCAATGGCCACCTGCCGTGGGGACACTCGTCCTTTCCTGAACACGTACATCCTGCATTACCTTGCTCTGCACTTTGCCTTGGCCACCAATAACCCTAGTCTCATGCATTTGAACCGCAGGTATCGATAACCATTCTCTAACCGCACTTGAATGAATCGCTGATCCCGTTACTGGAAAACTAGTTCTCCCCCACTCAAGGTTCGAACAATCACCAATTGGCACATCCACAATCTACTCAGTAGATTGTCTAACCAATTATGTCACACTTGACTCTTGAACGTATTACACAATCATCCCAGGGCCTTCGCAAAGGAAACCAACCAATCACCATATATCTCGTCCCTGACAAAATCTCGGAATCCTCCCCACATGAATGCCTTTAGGCATCCTGAGGCCTCAAACTGACACACCGCCGGAAACCCCACTATCCCGAATCCAATCTGTCTCTAATCCGTAAATAGTGTCCTTTGACACACTTCGACTCTAACTCGTCGACCCCCCTCCCAAATCGGGAATAATCATAAAAGCACATACCTCATTCTGATTGTCGATACACAACATAAACCATGAAGGCCACCACCCCAATATACCCCTTTTCCACCGAAAATTGCTCATAAAAGTACTTTTCCCCTAAAATTACGCCCAACATACTCCAAAATTACGCCCAACATACGCTTTATGTACGCCTAGCTTACTCGGCTAAGCCTGCAAACCTAAAAACTTATGAAGGCCATAAATTCTTTGTTATAAATCCATTTCCAACGATCCTTATATCCATGAAAAGGTAACGAGAAGCCCTACACTTCTATCAACTTTATTCCTTTTGAAGCCCACTCAAACTCATATCTAAAATCATGAAAAGCCCTCACCAGCTCCTTTAACAATACATTTGGGCTCTAAAGCACAAACCAAACTCTTTTATCACACAACCTACCTTATCCATAACCCAAAAGGCCTAAACCTTTCTCCTTCAAAGCCTTAAAACCTTCTCATACTCGGATCAATGCCCACATGCCTTATATCACAAAACAATATGGAACAGGATGTAACATGATCCATGGTTTATATGAATTGGGCTAAACCCATAAGGTGCTCCATGGATAGTCCATGGAGGTTATTAACCCATGGATAAGGGAATATGGAAAGCCATGACAATTAGGGTTTAAATGGTGTAACCCTAATTGTGACACAACTATATAAAGAACCCATGACTAGCAAAATCGGACTACAAGAAAGTACAAGAGGGCTAGCCGAATTTTGAGTGTTATTGAACTTCTGTCAAGGTTATTCCAAGTGTTGTAGTGTTGTGTGTGACATTTGAGGCATCGAACTTGAGGTGCTAGGCTCACAAGGTTCTCAAGGAATCCAAGAAACAAAAGGTATGTTCTTCTACTAGCTATTATGACTTAAAGCTCCCCATGCCGTGCTAGTTAGGTTAAGAACCTTGGAAAATCAAAATTGCATGTATCTTAGTAAAACATAGATCCAAGGTTTCTAGGGTTTCATGTATACCTTAGGAGTGTTAGAATGCTCACAACACTTCAGTGGTATCAGAGTCTAGGCTTGTTTCCTTGATATTTGATGCTAACTTGTTGGAAAAACTCAAAAATGTGCAATCTGCTGAGTGAACTCGCCGAGTCCATGGGGGGACTCGACGAGTCCATGTGTAAAATCATGCTACTCGTCGAGTAGGTTCTTGTAATCGACGAGTAGATGCCACTGATTGCAGATTTTCGAGTTTTGCTGTTGGAAATGGACTAGAAACATTACCCTAAACTGTTTTGGTCTTATAAAACTTATTTTAGATGGTGTAATGGTTATACTAATCAATTTTTAGTGGCTAATATCAAAATTTCAATCTTTGTATGGTTTCTTTATGATTCTTGAAATTGTTGATATGAATGTTCATGAACTTATGAATTTAGAAGATCATAGGAATTATTTGTAACTTGCTTGTTAGCTAAATTCTTGTTCTTAATGTTTTTTAATGGAATCCATAATTTGTCCTCGAGTTATGGATTACCAAAAGTCACTCTTTTAAAGTCCATTATGAAACACATAGGTTACATAAAATGAAAAGTCTCTCATTTTAATAAACCATTAACTCATAAGTTATGAAAGATGAAAAGTTTTGAAAGTTATAAAACTTGCCCTTAAATTTTGGAACATGTAAAGTCACCTTAAAAACTTTCGTTCCAACCCCTAGAATTTTAAAAGTTAAAATTCAACGCTTATACTTTATAATATTATAAATTAATAATATATATGTATAAGAACAAGTCGTTTTACCGTTATGTAACAACAGCAAAATTCAGGTCAAAATTTAAACTTTTATAAAACCGTAATTAAGTATACTAAGTGGTAGATATCGTAACAAGGTTTTCATACATATAAAGAACACACAAATCCGAGTTATAACGAAGAAGTTATGACCATTCTAAGATTTCTGACAAAACCGGCAACACCGATTAAACGAAAAACGCGAAGTTCCAATACAATACTTTTTAGCCTTAAATATCCAAATGAAAGTAATGGATATCATTAAACCGTGAACATACATAAAAAGAACGTCCAAATCTGACTTCGTATGAGGAAGTTATGATTTTTCTAAGTTACGGATATAGCAGTAGGCAGCTAAAAACTCGAATCGGAGATCGAGTGACTTTTGGCCGGAATGACCTAAACGAGAATCGAAGGTCTCGACAATGGTAATTCAGCGGTAAAAAGTCTGACAAAAACCGACGTCAGATAAAGAAGTTATGAATTTCTAAAGAAATTCCTTAATCACGACATTTTAAAAATAAATAATAAAAATAATTTCGAAATTTGCCGACGGAGTCTAAACAAAAGATGTAGATCGTAGTCTCACCTTCGCGTGGATATAAAGAACATCAAAAACGGAGTTCGTATGACGAAAATATGAATTTTTGAAGTTTGCTAAATAATAAAAATATAAATTAAATTAAAACGCGGTATTATCCGAGAAGTGAGTCAGCGGTCCGATCCTTCGTAGGCCCAGCGTACTCGGATGCTAGGCTCCGGTTCGTCCACGTCGCTCCGATGCTTCGACCGAGGATGCGGTCATCCGTGATGTCTCGTACGCCCCGCGTACCGAGGTCCTCCAGCCCCTATATAAAGGGTGCGAGGGTGCCGGCCAAATTTGCTAATTTCCTTCCTTTCTCGTGCCGAAGCTCTGCGTTTCAACCCTCGGAGTCATCCCAAAGGCCCGATTTTCATATCCAAAGTGGGAAGAAAGTTTTACACTCCCGAGACTCCCGATATTTTCCGAGAATCTCGAGAGATCCGCTTTCTCGAGTAGAAGTTCTGCTCGGTTTTCGTCTCGCTTTCTTCAAGCTATCAAGTGAGTTCATACCCCTACAACAACACTTTAAATGCTTTTTAAACACTTTTAGGGGGGGGGGATACAAGTAAACACACCGTCCGCTACTGCAGAGAACTAGCCCAACCAACTGCTCTAGCCACAAATGTAGGAGTAGACCGTGCTTGTTATGAGTACGGAGTAACGGGACACTTCCGAAGGGACTGCCTGGAGTCAAACATTATGAATGCTGGTGGAGGAGGCCAAGTATTCGCAATGGGCCAAGAGGAGGCTATTGCAGACCCCACAGTTATTCTGGGTACATTTCTCCTTGATAACTTATTTGCATACATTCCATTTGATAGTAGGGACGCAGAAGAGTTCCGTGAGTCACAAGTTTAAAAATCTACTCGAACAAACACCCTAATCATTATACAAAACTTTCATAGTAGTAATAATAGAGATAGACTAAAAAGCACTGAAAACACATACGTAGAATGCACTATCCCATTAGCGAACGTCTTACAATGAGAAGTACCGACATCGACATTCGACGTGGTTTGTTGTGGCCCTACCCATACCAGTTCCATTAGTTATAAAAAACCCTTTCACTTTAACCATCAACTAATGAAACTCGATCGATTTATAACAACAAACCCGACACAAATCCTAATTGGTTTCTAGTTTCAAAACCCCGAAGTACTCATGTGAGGAGTACTATATCTTTACAACCTTCCCGTAGTATCCCCCAACAGATCATTTAGAAATACCACGCATACAACAAGACAAATCCAAGCTTAGAAACTAGCAGTGAATTCAACCATAAACTTTAAAACATATCTACCCTAATTCATCGAGTGAATATGCTAACATTTAGAAGAACATAAGTAAATAAACCCAAAACCACACGATCCCGATCGATCGAAGTGATAGGCGGAGTAATGAAGGTTCGCTGAAAAACGCACATTAGGATCTAGATTCATAAAGGAACCATAGGAAAAAATGGACCAGAAGCACTCACGCCTGCCCGCAAGAGTTGGAGTCCCAGTCAAAATGCGAATTTCGGGACGAAATTCTCTCTAACGGGGGGATAATGTAACAACAGCAAAATTCATGTCAAAATTTAAACTTTTATAAAACCGTAATTAAGTATACTAAGTGGTAGGCATCGTAACAAGGTTTTCATACATATAAAGAACACACAAATCCGAGTTATAACGAAGCAGTTATGACCATTCTAAGATTTCTGACAAAACCGGCAACACCGATTAAACGAAAACGCGAAGTTCCAATACAATACTTTTTAGCCTTAAATATCTGAATGAAAGTAATCGATATCATTAAACCATGAACATACATAAAAAGAACGTCCAAATCTGACTTCGTATGATAAAGTTATGATTTTTCTAAGTTACGGATATAACAGTAGGCAGCTAAAAACTCGAAATCGGAGATCGATCGACTTTTGGCCGGAATGACCTAAACGAGAATCGAAGTTCTCGACAATGGTAATTCAGCAGTAAAAAGTCTGGCAAAAACCGACGTCAGATAAAGAAGTTATGAATTTCTAAAGAAATTCCTTAATCACGACATTTTAAAAATAAATAATAAAAATAATTTCGAAATTTGCCGACGGAGTCTAAACAAAAGTTGTAGATCGTAGTCTCACCTTCGTGTGGATATAAAGAACATCGAAAACGGAGTTCGTATGACGAAGATATGAATTTTCGAAGTTTGCTAAATAATAAAAATATAAATTAAATTAAAACCCGGTATTATCCGAGAAGTGAGTCAGCGGTCCGATCCTTCGTACGCCCCGCGTACCCTCGTACGCCCAGCGTACTTGGATGCTAGGCTCCGGTTCGTCCACATTGCTCCGATGCTTCGACCGAGGATGCGGTCATCCGTGACGTCTCGTACGCCCCGCGTACCGTGATCCTCCAGCCCCTATATAAAGGGTGCGAGGGTGCCGGCCAAATTTGCTAATTTCCTTCCTTTCTCGCGCCGAAGCTCTGCGTTTCAACCCTCGGAGTCATCCCAAAGGCCCGGTTTTCATATCCAAAGTGGGAAGAAAGTTTTACACTCCCGAGACTCCCCCGAGATTTTCCGAGAATCTCGAGAGATCCGCTTTCTCGAGTAGAAGTTCTGCTCGGTTTTCGTCTCGCTTTCTTCAAGCTATCAAGTGAGTTCATACCCCTACAACAACACTTTAAATGCTTTTTAAACACTTTTAGGGGGGGGGGGGGATACAAGTAAACACACGACTAAAATCGTGTGAAACGTCGATCTTTTGCTATACTTTTCATACTGTTGTTTTAACTATCTTATGAAGTCATCATCATGCAGAACACCTCACAACACAGCTTTAGCCTCTTGGGATACAAAATGTTTATAAATATAAATAATGTTTTATTTATACGTTTACATACAAATACATCATATCAAGGGTAACATTCTCTACTAAATCATTTTATGCATTCAAAGAACTTATGATTTATGCTTTGTCAAACATTGTGAAAAAGGATAAACTTTGCATACAAAACTACTACTTTAATACAGACTTAGTTGAGAATCCGTGAGACGTGTACATCTTTAAATCATACCTTTTTGCTAAAAGGTACCGCTTCAAGTCCTGTCTATAACTAGAGTCTCCCGTTCGGAGAACGTGTCAAATGTGTATAGATCTATACGGGAAGTCATGATCCCGCGCCCTGACTGTTAGCTACAGTCCATCCTTTGGGGTGACAGTTTGTCATAACGCTACGACGCCTGAAGAACGTCGCTACAGGAATATTATGTTCAGTATTGTTATAAAACTCATCGGATATACAATTATTATGGTATTATGCTTTTATGAACAAGTAGTTACTAAAACTATTCTTCATCTAACAAGTGCGATCTTCGTATAGCTTTATTATATAAAACTATGCCACACCTTTTAAGCACGTCGGTTGCTTGCGATTTTCGGTCTTAGAGACTGCCAGTTATATCAGGAAAATAAGGGTTTTTCCCGCATCTAGAACAAACAACTAATAGGAAAATAAGGTATTTTCCTGGTGCAATTGTTTACAACTTATAACACGAACATTCATATGCATTTCATACTTTTATAAGAAAATAAGGGTTTTTCTTGGAAAACACAACAAATCATATCTCAAGTATTAGGGAAAATATGGGATTTTCTGGATCTAATACATTCATTTTCAACACAACGAATCATAAATCTTTTCATTTGAAAATGCCGCGTTTTCTGGAAAACATACACGAACTTTCGAATGGTGTACATTTCTCAAAACACTACTTATGAACTCACCAACTTAATTGTTGACACTTTCTCTTTGAAATAACTTGTATTCTCAAGGAACCACTAAGCAGGTTTGGAATTCAACTTTTGGGGATTAAACGTGCTGACGTTAATTACTTCTTTTGATAGATGTTTATGTATTTATCTTTTGAACATGTAACGAATACAATTATGTAAACATTTTGGAAACCTTAATATATATGGTGGTGTGTACTTTCCTTTCTATGAACTGTTATGATACTGAATATGACGTCCTCCGCCCCCGAACGTTTCCGCCGTTCTGGTTTGGGGGTGTGACACGTTAGTAGGCCTCATTCACGAAGCCGGTCTATAAGGGGGTATAAGGTTGTTGCCTATAAAATGGCAGCTTAATGGGTGTCCACTCTCACCCACCGCTTCCTTGACTGGAGGAGGGTCGTTAGCCGAACGGGTAGGACAATGCCTTTAATCCTCATTAAAAGTATGATGATTGTAAAGTAACTAAATGTTTTTTATAAATTCCCAATCTTAGTTACTTTAGGAAAATGTGAATAAGGTACTAACCCATGAAATCACACTTTTCACTTTGCTTAAGTCGTTAGTGGAGTGTGTTCGGTTAACCAGCACACTAACCTGGACTTAACAAGGTAGGAAAAGGGTTGCTTAGGGTTTATCATAGGTCGGTAGAGCGCGTGTGGTTAACCGGCACATCGATTGAGTGATAAACATTAAGAGTACCAAGTAATTTTTATGGTTACTTCACACATTATTTTGTGATCCTCGGCATCCCAGTCACAAAACTTGAAGGTCACACTCGAGATTGAAACATGTCATTTAAAAGTTCAATGAATCTCAAAGAATCTTGGAGTTTCAAAACCAATTAAAACCTAATAATATATTTTGTTTTTCATGGTGGAAATTGGTGAATCGTCATTCACCTACCTTCAAATATTTTATAGATTGGAATACGACATCCCTCTTCTAAGTTATAAAATATTGTGTTGGGTCCTACCCTTAATAATACATTTAGGTGTCTTATCAAGGACTATCTTTTTATCTAATCTAAACTTGTCTGTTTTCTTTTTTGGATGTCTTCCAACAATGCTGCTTCTGGCTCAAACCCAACCGGCACCTTCTCTTTAATGAACCTTTGTGGGAGAGTCAAATTCGATGGTTCTAACTTTATGGATTGGATCCAGAACATCAGTAGGGTCACTCGTTACGAGGACAAGGAATATGTCCTCGACAAGGAGCTTAAGGAACTTGATGAGTTGTCTGCTAGTCCTGAGGAGATTGCTGAATTCCGGACTCATGAGAACGATGCCACGAAAGTGGCATGTTTCATGTTGGTTATGATAACAATCAAGCTCTAAAATTCGTATGAGGACTATTACCCTTTTGAGATGCACAAGGACTTGATGGACCGCTACCATCAAAGTGCTCACCAAGAGAGGTATAACATCATATGCTCCATGATAACAACCCGAATGAAGGATGGTGAACCCATCACCGACCACTTGTAGAAAATGCAAAGTTATGTGGACCGTTTGTTGAAGCTAAATGTGAACTTCCCCGAGGAGTTGGCAATACATCATTTTATACTCCTTACCTTCTTTTTTTGGTCATTTCCGAATGACATACCACATGAACAAGGAGGAAGTTACACTCAGCAAACTTCAAGGACTCTTGAAGACCGCCAAAAGTGGTCTTAAGGGAAAAATAGTTGTTACCACTCCTACTCCTATCGCGGCCCAGGTCTTGGCAATCGGGCAAGGAAAAGGGAGCAAGAGGAAGAGCCCTTCTAAGGGTAAGTCCCTTTATGGATCCTCTTTGTCACAATTAGAAATTTTTGTGCCTTGTAACCAACACTTAAAATCAAATTATGAATCAAAAACATAAGAGCATGTATGATGCATACTCTATGTCAGCAAAATTTCAATCAAATACCCCATGCAAGCAATTCAAATAGTCATTAAGCAATTGGAAACCCTAGAAGTTCTTGTTTAAGTCCATTTTGGACTAGGACTTCCTTATTGGGCCCAATGGACCAATAAGCTTCCAATTTGGCTATCTTGGGCTTAAAACTCTTAAATGGGCTCTAATTGGACCCACTTCCATTTAATTCAATATTTTGGGCCATATTGGGCCTAGAATGAGATAGATTAATTATATGAACCATTTTGGACCATAATTAACCTAATCTAAGCTAATAGGTCATAAAAATCATATTTATATTTTTTTAGGGCCAAAAATCATCCAACCTAGCTACAACATGGGCTTAAGGGAAAGAAGCCCAAAAACCTCCTCTCACCCTCCCCATTCTCGGCCCAAGCCCAAAAGAACAAGAGAGTTGACTTTGTGAGTGACACCTCACAATTGTTCAAGGGACATCCATGCATGAAGACCCAAACATCCATGCACTCACATACTTCCAAGTCTAGCTACTCTTTTTCTCCCTCTCCCTCTTGCTCTTGGCCGAGTTGAAGCACACACACACACACATTTCACTCACTTTTCTCTCAGGGAAACTCTCTCATAACTCATCCATATTTCGAGATCTAAGAAGAAATCAAGGGGATTTTTACACAAAAATCATCATCTAAGGTAAGAAATCTCTTAGATCCTTAAGCTAGCTACTTCATTTCATCCAAAAATCACCTCTTAATTCATTCAAACTCATGATCTAGCATCTAAGAAGCATCCAAGTTCGAAATCTTCCAAGGAAGGTTGCTAAGGCCGAAATTCTTCTCATTTTCTTCCAAAAACCGAAACCACACCCAAAGGTGAGCTTCATACCCCCTCTTTTTCCGTTTTTATAAGTTTTGTGGGGGAGAATACAAGCAAATGTGTAGATCTATGAGTAAATGTATGCCTTGTGTGATTTTTATGCTTATATGTATGATCTTTTGTGATTGTGATGTTTATACTAGCCAAAAAGAACCTAAACATCGAGATCTACAATATGAAGAATGAAATAAGTATAACTTATACCATTTCACACTAATCAAGTCTAGAAAAATAATCTAGTTGGTTAATATGAACATTTTTGGATTTAAAACCCATTTTTGGGCTCAAAATGCTAAAAATACAAAACTAAGGGGCCCAAAACAACAAAATATAGATTCTGAAGCTTGAGATGAGTCTAAACAGTTTCTAATATGTATTTTCTGAATATCAACACTTTTGAAGGGTTAAAAATGTGAATTTTAAACATAATGGACCAAAATGGGCTTTTCGGCCCAATAAAGCCCCAAATTGCGAAAATTTTGAATTATAGGGGCTGAAACTGCACATTTCTGTAAAACAGGGGATTACTTGTGTACTAAAACTATTTCAAGGACCAAAAATGCTTTTCAACTTAAAAAGGGACCAAAGATGCAAAAATTTTCCATCTTGGGCCAAAATTGTAAAAGTTACGAAAATGGAGGTTTCAACCGAAAAAATTTCATTTTTGAAGGACATAAGCTATTTATTAAGTAAATTTCTGCTAAAAATGTCTTTCCAATAAGTTTTGATACTAAAGTGTCAAGAAAAATAGTTTAAGGACTAAACTGGAAATTCTTTTATACACAATGGGTTAAAAGTGTAAATTTTATCCAAGAAAGGGCTTAAAAAGATAAACTCTAATTCTTAAAACAACAAATCCCTTAAGATACAAAATCAACACAAATATGGTTACCAAACGAATTTATTCGGTCTCGAATCAATAACGAATCAAAAATCAATAAACAATGCTACTTCAATACACACGCGGAAATTTACAAGAAGTCAATACACCATCTTTGGGCTCGAAAGTTTCAAATCGTGCTTGTTGGGCCTAGCTAGCCCAATGACATGATCTTTAGGCCCGAAGGGAACGCGCTGTAAAAGGACTTTCAATAGCTTTATTGTGTTGTTGGGCCCACAGGGTCCTTTCGTACTACTAGCAAAGTCGAGAAGTCAAATGCGAGTCGGGCTAAGTGCCTTTCGCATTCACGATAGCCTTGAACGAATTATGGAAATAACGGGGGATTCGCACCCTATTTTCTCCATGGTTGTGGGGCTATGAGAAGTCAGGGTGGTTGGATTAAGTGAGTAGTACGGACGACGCCTAAGGGATCGTTTGTATTTGTTAGTTGTAAACTAGTCATTTTCATTAATGCGTGATTATAACGACTCACAACCCATAATTAATCCAATGTCACCTGGAATTATCGAAAACAACGTCGTATCGGAATAACACAAACTAAGCCACGTAATTTGATGTATTGGGGAAAACATCGGGTTTTCCCAGGGGAATTCAACACTCTTAACTATGTGATATATACAAAGTCTAACAATTATTCACGTTTATAATAATCAACAAGCATAGTTACGGATCTTCACACTTTTTCTCATATACAACACTTTTTTTTTAAATATCAGATTTTATGAGGTTTTCAAAACTATACAAATCATTTCTTTTCAAACCCTACTTATGAACTCACCAACATTTCATATGTTGACGTTTTTCCAAAATACTTGTATTCTCAGGTAACAGATAAATCGAAGAAAAATGTGTCCAGTTATGTCATGATGTTTGTTTAATTAATATCGAACGCTTTATGTTTTGGAAATGTAATGTTTTGAAACAATGTACTGAATGTAAATAATATCGGTTGTAATATTTAAATGCATGGTAATGAATGATGTTATGATTCATGTATAGTCATTGTGATGGTATTCAATTGAGTCACAATAGCCCTCGGACGTTTCCGCCGTCTGGTTTAGGGGTGTGACAGGTTGGTATCAGAGCTCTGTTTATAGTGAACTAGCACATCTAGCCACAAATTGATATTCAACTATAAACCAAAAGAGGGACTAACACAACTATGAACAAAACAAGTAAAACATAACAATAAAACAACCTTGCTTGTATTAGGAACGAGAACCTAACACCGAATCAAACAAGATAATGCTAGTATCTCGGTTAATCCAGGACTGTTCTTAGTTGTATCAAGGAGCGGATGTAGCCTGATCAACTACATTCCTACCAAGGTATCACTACCACACGTCTTGTGGAAATCGTGATAGCTAGGGAACCTAAAAGCATACCCCTTTATCACCAAAAAGAGAACATCTGTTTAGTCTATACCATAGTTGTAGAGTTATAGGAGTAATGATAGTTTATACCTTCCCCCAGTCTTCATGGAGGGGGAGCGGCAGGGTATCCAGTTTCATCAAGTTCTAGTGGCTCACGGAATGCTTGAAGATGAACCAGAAGGGAATCAAGAGGGAGCACACGACGTCGGACCTGACGAATACACATACACCGACTACGAGTTCGAGGAGGCCGATGATGACATAGAGGAAGGACAAGACTCGGGCAAAGATCACGCCACGTCGTTTGTAGACGAGGCGCAACCGGACCACCCCGCCCCACCAGTGACCCCCCCAAGGGAGAACCACTCTCCTGAAGCTGAGATCGCCACCCTGCGACAACAGCTGTATGACATGGAAGCACGTGCAGTGCAAGCTGAGCATGAGAGGGATGAGGTTATTGGAGACATGACTGAGATGGCTCAGTTGCTGGCTCAACACTTCGGCATATGACCCCGCCACTATATAGGACGCACCACGGAGTGTTAGGGATAGGTTTATCTGACTAGGCCATTAGGATCTATGCTATGTACCCCGACTCTATGTTTAAGTGACTACACTACTCATAGAGTCGTTATGTTGCCGAACTAATATCACTTATGTATGCTCTTTCGAGCAAAATTTTCATGTATCAAATGCGGATAATATTAGTGAACTATTACATGTTTTATTATGACATTACAAATTGCTATGTGTTGCGGATCCATGATTGTATGCTAATTTGTAGAAGTACTTAAGTTCGTACCATGCACCTAGTCAGTAGGATCACAACCTCACAGAAACCACATGCACTCAACATCTTTCTGTTTTGTGAAAGAAAGATGCCTCGCTGACCTATTCGCGGAAACCCTGGACCAACCCCACCCGAAGTTGACTCCACTACATTCCAGGCAGCCGTTTCTGCTGCGGTCATCGCAGCTATGGCACAAATTCACCAAGGGAACAACGGAAGAGGCAACGGGCAAGGGGCCGGGAGTTCGAACAATGGAATGAATCAAGGACCCACCAAAACATGTACCTACAAGGACTTCACAAACGCCAAACCACGAACCTTTAACGGCACTGGAGGAGTGATCACCCTGAAACGATGGATCGAGAAGGTGGAATCAGTGTTCGAGATATGCGATTGCCCTGAAGAGATGAAAGTAAAGTTTGCTGCATGCACTTTTGTCGACCAAGCGCTCACTTGGTGGAACGGGCACGTAGAAGCCATGACATTCCCCGTAGCCAATTCCATGCCATGGACAGAAATGAAGGAAATGCTGATGACTGAATATTGCCCTCGTGGTGTGATTCAAAAAATGGAGCAAGAGCTGTGGAACCTCTGTAACACCGAAAATTTCAAAACAATTTCTCATTTAAAAATAATCGTTTAATTCTTAAAAACACTTTTCTTAAAATCTCATTCGTAATCGAATTACAAAACATAATTCCATTTTCACTTGCATAATAAACCAGGATTGTCAAAACATGACTCTTTCTCTGGTGTGTATAATCGAGCCGGTGCCGTCCCGTGATCCTGAGAGAAACCTGAAACACATAACACAAAACACTATAAGCACGAAGCTTAGTGAGTTCCCCAAAATACCACACATAACACATATTAGCCACTCGAGGCTATAACTCTGTGGGTCCGTGGACCCTACTCTGTGAACCTTCCGATTCTAACTTTGTGAACCTTCCAGTTCTAACTCTAGGAACCTTCCGGTTCTAAATCTGTAAACATGCACAGCATAAATCACATAGAAATAATGCAGTACAACACGTAACATACACAACATACAAATACTCTGTCACATAACTCTGGTTACCTACTCAAGGTAAAGTATAGTGAGAAGACTCACCTGGAAATCAGAAAGCAATTATCTGCACATGCGAACCTCGTACTTGCCATCGCCTAACACATAAGGAAAATATCTCTAATTAGTACTCGAAGTCCCAACTCTAATTAACCGGTGATTACTCTTTCCCTCTCTAGTCAGGTAATGGGTAAAAGACCATTTTACCCCTCCCTGACCTCTATTACCTCTGTTGACCAAAACTCCCAAAGTCAACATAAGACAACTCAAGTCAACGGTCAACACTGACCAGACTCGGCGAGTACACAAGAGTGACTCGGCGAGTCCATGCGGGTTCTCTAAATCTTTTTTAAACCTCTTAGACACGACGAGTTGCCTCTCCACTCGTCGAGTTACTCGGCAATGAAACGCGGGGCAACCCCGACTCGACTCGTCGAGTTTGCCTATGAACTCGGCGAGTTGCTCCCATGACAACCCTCATCTGACCTTCTGAGGTCAGATCTACTTCACCAAACCATAGATCTAACTCCCTCAAATCCAATAACCACGAAAAGGTCGAACCTTGGGCACTCATGCAAGGTTCTACAAGCTCATTTGGGTGAAACCCTCCATTACATAACAACCCTAGCTCAAAACTCCAAATAGAATGCATAAAGTTGGATGGAAGGGACTCTCTGGACCTCTTTGGGTCCAGATCTATGGCTTCACACTCAATGGGACACTATACTCCACAAATCAAGCCATAAAAGAAGCTAGAAAACCCTAAAATCACCAATCTGACCCAAAACAGAAAAGGGAGAACGATTTGATACCTCAATGGCGAAGATGCAAGCTCAGAGGCTCTGAATCGACACCCCCCTTGACCTCCCTTTGCTGGAAATGACTACTCCATTGCATAACCACCTCAAGAATGCTCCAAAATGGCTCTTCTTCACTCTCTCAGCTCTCTGGTTCGATAGGAGTCTCTCAAAGGAGTAGGTGGCCACCACTGAAGGCCATAAGGGCCTTTAAATAGGTCCCAAACCCGGACAATTAGGGTTTTCCTTGACAGCGCCGACTCGGTGAGTCCAAATACCCAACTCGTCGAGTCCCTTCATTAAACTGGTCCCCAAAACGCGATCCTACTCGACGAGTTGAGGCGCCAACTCGCCGAGTCTCCTCATTCCCCAATATAAAATACTCAAATTCCCATATCTGGATATCCGGATGTTACAACCTCACTGTACGGAATGCTGATATCGATGCCTACATATCAAGATTTAGTGAACTATCTATGTTATGTCAAGACATGATCACCTCGGAAGGAAAGAAGATCGAGCGATTCATCTGGGGACTAACCTCTCCGATCCAAGGAAACGTGATAGCTGCAAATCCCGAAACTTTCGACAGTGCTAAGAGATTGGCGAAGAAACTGTATGACCACAACAACCAGAAGGGTGGGAAGCCAGTGGAGGCTGAAGGCAAGAAGGAAGGTGATGGCAAGAAGGGTAAGAACAACAAGAGGAAGGGACGTCAAGGCCCCGGGGCTTCTAAGAAGCAGCAGACAGTGGCAGTTAATGCTGCCACCGCACAAGTTCCGGCTACACCACATGCTCCAGCCTCAGCTGCTTCGAATGCTCCTAGACCTTATTCCGGTAATCTTTTCAAGTGCAACAAGTGTGGTTTCCATCACAATGGAGAGTGCAAGGAGCTGTAGTGCACCAGTTGCAATAGGAAGGGACATACGGCAAGGTATTGCAGGACTTACCCTCCTCAGAACCAACAATAGGGAAACAACAACAACAACAACAACCGCAACAACAACAACATCAACACCGGCGGCAACAATGCAGGGCCTAGCCACACCTGCTATGGGTATGGGAGGACTGGGCATTTCCGCCGAGATTGCCCTAACAACAACAATCCCGGAAATGGAAGAACAGGAAGGGTGCTGACCATGGGTCAGGGGGGTGGTGATTCAGGAACCCGCTGTTGTTATCGGTACGTTTCCCCTAAACCACACTTATGCATGCATCCTATTTGACACCGGAGCAGAGCGAAGTTTTGTGAGCAGTAAGTTTAAACATTTATTAAAACAACAACCCCAGAAGCTCAATGAAACATTTACGGTGGAAATGGCCAATTGGAAAACCGAATCCACTGGGGAAATCTACACCGGATGTACCCTAACCTTAAATCAACACGTCTTTCGAATAGACTTACTGCCTGTTTCCATTAGGAGTTTCGATGTGATTATTGGCATGGACTGGTTAAGCCCCCACCATGATGAAATTATGTGTCACGAGAAGGCCGTTCACCTTCACCTTCCCAATCACAAAACCCTAGTTATTTACAGAGACAAACCTAGCACGAACCTTAGCCTCATCTCGTGCATCCAGGCACATAAACATCTATGAAAGAACGATTTGACGTTCCTGGCTCACATAGTGGATAAAACCAAGGAAGAGGTTAACATTCAAGACATTCCCGTAGCACGTGAATTCCCAGATGTATTTCCTGAAGATCTTCCTGGAGTACCCCCATAGAGACACATTGAGTTCCGAATTGACCTCGTTCCAGTAGCAACTCCTCTCGCTAAATCGCCCTACCGGCTAGCTGCTGCTGAAATGCAGGAGTTGTCCAGCCAACTCAGCGAACTCCTGGGCAAGGGATTCATCCGACCTAGTTACTCGTCATGGGGAGCTCTGGTCCTCTTTGTCAAAAAGAAGGAAAGATCTTTTAGAATGTGCATCGACTACAGGGAGTTAAATAAACTCACTGTCAAAAATTGCTATCCACTCCCACGAATCGACAATCTATTTGACCAGCTCCAAGGAGCTAGTTACATCTCTAAGATAGATCTACGGTCCGGATACCATCAACTCAAAGTCCGGGAAGAGGATATTCCTAAAACCACTTTCCGAACTTGTTATGAACATTATAAATTTGTCATAATGCCCTTCGGTCTAACGAATGCTCCTGCCGCATTTATGGATCTGATGAACCGAATCTGTCGACCATTCCTCGACAACTTTGTCATCGTCTTCATTGACGACATTCTCGTTTAATCTCAAAGTGAGGAAGAGCATGGCCAACATCTCCGACAAATCTTAGAAACTCTGCGAACAGAAAAGCTATACGCAAAACTCTCCAAGTGTGAGTACTGGCTCCGCAACGTGAACTTCCTAGGTCATGTTGTTAGCGAAGATGGAATTCATGTGGATCCTTCTAAGGTCAAAGCCGTTGAAGGATGGGCAGTCCCGACAACACCCACAGAAATTCGTCAATTCTTAGGCCTAGCGGGCTACTATAGGAGGTTCATTCAAAACTTCTCTAAGATCGCCAAGCCACTTACCTCGATTACACAAAAGGGCGTACCATTCAAATGGACGGACAAACAAGAAGTTGCATTCTGAACCCTAAAGCAGATGCTCTGCAGTGTCCCGGTACTATCTCTACCAGAGGGAACGGAAGATTTCGTGGTCTACTGTGACGCGTCAAATCAAAGTTTAGGTTGCGTTCTCATGCAGCGTGGAAGAGTGATAGCTTACGCATCCCGCCAACTAAAGACGCACGAAGTGAATTATACGACCCATGACCTAGAATTGGGAGCCATGGTCTTTGCTCTGAAGATTTGGAGGCATTACCTTTATGGTACAAAGTGCACCATTTTCACAGACCACAAGAGTCTCCAGCACATCTTGAATCAGAAAGAAATGAATATGAGACAACGAAGATGGGTGGAGTTATTAAATGATTACGAGTGTGAAATCAAGTATCACCCGGGCAAGGCGAATGTAGTAGCTGATGCATTGAGCCGGAAGGAGTACTCTAATCGACGTGCAAAAACTCTCTCGATAACTATCCAATCTCACCTAACCACTCAGATCAGGGTAGCCCAGTCAGATGCCATGAAGATGGAAAACAGAGCAAGCGAAGCATTACGCGGAATGGAAAAGAATCTAGAGGTGAGGGAGGACAGAGTATACCATTTCATGAACCGCATTTGGGTCCCTAAACTCGGAGGATTTAGGGAGGTAGTCATGAAGGAAGCCCACAAGACGCGATACTCCATCCATCCCGGTTCGGACAAGATGTATTTGGATCTTAAACAACACTATTGGTGGCCTAACATGAAGGCAGAAATTGCCACCTATGTCGGTAAGTGTCTTACTTGTGCCAAGGTAAAGGTGGAGTACCAGAAGCCCTTGGGATTATTACAGCAACCGGTGATTCCCGAGTGGAAGTGGGAAGGGATTCTATGGATTTTGTGACCAAGCTACCCAAGACGTCGGACAGATTAGACACTATATGGGTAATAGTTGACAGACTGACGAACTCCACCCATTTCCTGCCAATAAAAGAATCCTACAAGATGGAGAGACTGACGCGCTTATACATTCGAGAAATCGTGAGACTTCATGGAATACCATTGTCTATCATCTCAGATAGAGACAGTAGATTCACCTCATGTTTTTGGCAATCCCTTCAGAAAGCACTCGGAACCCATCTCGACATGAGCACCGCTTATCACCCACAAACGGACGGTCAAAGCGAATGAACCATTCAGACGCTCGAAGACATGCTTCGCGCATGTGTGATAGACTTTGGGAAGTCTTGGGAATCCACTTACCCTTAGTTGAATTCTCTTATAACAAAAATTACCATTCGAGCATCAAAGTCGCTCCTTTCGAAGCACTATATGGGCGTAAGTGTAGATCACCGTTGTGTTGGGATGAGGTAGGTGACACCCAGCTAGCAAAGACACTTGCATCAGACAAGGCGCTAACGGGACCGGAGATCATTCGGAAAACCATGGAAAAGATAATTCAAATCAGAGCTCGATTACAAGCATCGCGCGACCGACAGAAGAGCTACGCTGATAAACGACGAAAGCCGTTAGAGTTTCAGGTCGGGGATCGAGTGCTGTTAAAAGTTTCACCTTGGAAAGGAGTCATTCATTTCGGAAAACGGGGAAAACTGAACCCACGATACATTGGACCTTTCGAGATCGTTGCCCGAATAGGTCCAGTGGCGTACAAACTGTAGCTACCCGTGGAGCTAAACAGTGTACACCCCGTGTTCCATGTCTCCAATCTAAAGAAGTGCCTATCAGATGAAACACTCGTCATTCCCCTTGACGATATTGAAATCAACAAAAATCCCCTGTTCGTTGAAGAACCGGTTGAAATCATGGACAGGGAGGTGAAGCGTACCAAGCAAAGCCGCATCCCGATCGTGAAAGTACGGTGGAACGCGAAGCATGGGCCAGAATTCACGTGGGAACGCGAAGACCAAATGAAGCAAAAGTACCCTCACCTATTCTAGCATTCTCAAATCTAGCTTTCAAAAGAATTTCGGGACGAAATTCCCTCTAACGGGGGGATGATGTCACAATTAGAAATTTTTGTGCCTTGTAACCAACACTTAAATCAAATTATGAATCAAAAACATAAGAGCATGTATGATGCATACTCTATGTCAGCAAAATTTCAATCAAACACCCAATGCAAGCAATTCAAATAGTCATTAAGCAATTGGAAACCCTAGAAGTTTTTGTTTAAGTCCATTTTGGACTAGGACTTCCTTATTGGGCCCAATGGACCAATAAGCTTCCAATTTTGCTATCTTGGGCTTAGAACTCTTAAATGGGCTCTAATTGGACCCACTTCCATTTAATTCAATATTTTGGGCCATATTGGGCCTAGAATGAGATAGATTAATTATATGAACCATTTTGGACCATAATGAACCTAATCTAACCTAATAGGTCATAAAAATCACATTTATATTTTTTTTAGGGCCAAAAATCATCCAACCTAGCTATAACATGGGCTTAAGGGCAAAAAGCCCAAAAACCTCCTCTCACCCTCCCCATTCTCGGCCCAAGCCCAAAAGAAGAGGAGAGTTGACTTTGTGAGTGACACCTTACAATTGTTCAAGGGACATCCATGCATGAAGACCCAAACATCCATGCTCTCACATACTTCCAAGTCTAGCTACTCTTTTTCTCCCTCTCTCTCTTGCTCTCGGCCGAGTTCAAGCACACACACACACACACACACACACCGTTCACTCACTTTTATCTCAAGGAAACTCTCGCATAACTCATCCATATTTCGAGATCTAAGAAGGAATCAAGGGGATTTTTACACAAAAATCATCATCTATGTTAGGTCCAGTTAAGTGTTGCGTCTTTGGGCTCGTTAGCTAGTCCAGTTTTGTCTCCGGTATGGGCCTATCCATCCCTGAGTTGTTTTTGTAGGGTTTATTATATATAGATGCTTGCATGCATTCTTAAACGTAAGATGAGAGAAGATTTAATAGAGATTTAATAGCGTACAAGTTCTTATCTTTTGTAACCCTAGAATCCTCTACAACGGAAGTTCTTCATCGAGCTCTGCTGAGGATTGGTTTAATCATTTGACTCATTTAGTTCCATTCTTATGTTTTTATCTTACTGTTATTACTTTCTTGTATCGCCTGTTGTAAGATCTAATCGATCAAGAGTTTTATAAACTCATCAATTGGTATCAGAGCGGGAGGTTGTGTAATTCATACACATCTCTTCTGTGAAAGAATTCATTAGGGTTTATTCTGCATTAACTGATATTTATTGAGCCGTCACTCCATAATTGACGTATCTCAGTATTTATTCGTTTTGCCCTAATATTACATATTACAAGTCTGATCTTTCAAATAGGTAAAACGATCAAGCATGGACGATTCTCAATGTAATCCTATCAACATCTCAAACAGTATTGGATCAACAACAAAGATTCCTATTCTTTACACCCAAGATTATGAAGTTTGGGCGCATCATTTTGAAGACTATGTCATTAGATCTGAAGATAATGGGTATCTTATATGGGAAGCTATTGTGTCTAGACCATTTGCTCACTCAAGAACATCCAGAATCATTAAAACTCAAAAAGAGTGTAATGATCTGTTAAAAGATGTGAAAGACGTGGCTCAAGACGAAAAAGAGAAGTTTCAGTGCAACATCAAAGCATTGAGACTGATCCGATTCGCTCTTCAATCTGACACATTTAGGTTGGTGAGTTCCTGCAGTACATCTAAAGAAATCTGGGATCGGTTGCGAGAGCTGTATTCTACAGATGAAGATTTGGAGCACTCTATTCAGACTTTGCTTTTGTCTGAGTTTGGAGAATTTAAGCAAAATTCCGATGAGTCCGTCACTCAGACGTTTGATCGCTTCAATCATCTTCTTAGCAAGATGATCAAAAATGATATCGAAAGGAAGTTGATTGAACAGAAGGTTACCTTTTTGAATGGCTTAAGATCCGAATGGAGAGCTGTTGTGTCTACAGTTAAAGCTCACGAGCAGTTCAAGTCATATTCGCTGGCGAAACTGGTGGGAATTCTGAAATCCCAAGAAAAGATTGTGATGCAAGAGAAGAATGTGGTCTCCAACTTGGGGTCCTTAGCCCTCCTCTCCAAAAGCAAAAATGTAGTAGATGATGAAGATCTGAACCTGGAGGACTACAATGTTACTTCAGAAGATTATGCTATGATGGTGTCCAATCCAAAAAGGTTCATCAAGAAGAGGTTTCCTACCAATAAGAACCGAAATTGGCAGGGAAGCTACAACTTAGAAAAAGTAAGGGAGGAGCCGAAGACTGAGGAACCAAAGAAAGAGGCGAAGGTTGAAGGAGACTTTGGTGTCAACTGCTACTACTGTGGAGGAAAGAATCATTATGCCAAAGATTGTGTTCTGAAGAAAATGGCAGAGAAAGATGAGAGAAGATTTAATAGAGATTTAATAGCGTACAAGTTCTTATCTTTTGTAACCCTAGAATCCTCTACAGCGGAAGTTCTTCATCGAGCTCTGCTGAGGATTGGTTTAATCATTCGGCTGATTTAGTTCCATTCTTATGTTTTTATCTTACTGTTATTATCTTACTGGAAGAGATCAAGAGTAAGAAAGCTGCTACTAATCCTTCTATGAATGCTCTTGTTGTACAGGGTTCGGCAGAAGATGATGAGTTCGGTGGCGTGCAGGTGTGGTCAACCGACTCAGAAGATGATGAGGTGAGAAAGCCTTCGCATGGAACAACTTATGTCGCAAGAGATGGTGAAAGCAGTGGCAAGTGTCTGATGGTGACTGACGTATCTCACATGAGAGGATACAATACAGATGGTGGAAATGAGGACACCAACGAGCGAGAGGACTTATGCTTCACAACAAAACCTCTTAGTGTGCAGATCAATGAGCTTGATGAATTGATCAAGAAGGTACAATCTCTTTTTATCTCGTTCAAAGTTCCACATAAATCATATGAAAAGGAATTAAATAACCTAAATTCAAGAATCTCAAATCTGGATAGTTGTTTAACTCAAACACAGGTCACCAATTCTAACCTAACTGACCAAATAATCAGGGTGTCTTCCAAGAGTGAGGAGCGAAGGATGTGGATTGAGCAGAAGGAGTCGGAGCTGATTAAGTCTAAAGATGAAAACATTTATTTACAAAGAGACAATTTAAAACTTTTAAAACAAAGAAATGTTTTTTGTTTGATTGCTAAAAGGCTTTATGCTAACATTACTCAACTGCATCTGAATTGTGAAATATGGCTGAAAATACATCGCATGATTTTACCCTTCCTTGAGTTTAAGGAGGATGAAATCGATGCTGAAGCATACAACTGTGAAAGTGTTGTATCGTCTGATGATGTGAATCCCACTTACATGTACGGTCTGGACAAAATAGAATCTTTTATAAAGTCCAAAGACCATAAGGACATGCTGAAAAATCTTTTGGATGAAAACGATAAGCTGAAACTAAGGACCGAAACCATACAAAAATTCAACTCATTGAGTGCTAATTTAAGTTCAGAAAATAAAATTGATGTTGAAAACGCATCTGAACTTAATGAGGACGATGATATGAGTGAAATTTCTGTAGAGGATGTAGTCGACTGTTCTGAGTTTGTCAAGAGCGAACCCGAGAACCACAAAAATCTGATTTCTGAAAATTCTGTGGAGTTCGCTCGTTTGTCCCAAAATAAGTCCCCGATTCTTGAAGAAAAGGTTGTTGTGTACCAAAAGGTGAGAACAACACCAAATCAGGTGTATAAGGTCACAGGAGTAACCGAGCATCAAACAGTCGAACTCACTACCATACTGAATGAAGATAACGCAGATGGCTGTGATGATTTCTTCTGGTCAGCTCCTATAGATAATGCCGACGAAACAGTTGGTTTGTCAGAGCGAACGTCCTGGAAAAAAAGGAAGATATGTACCAGAGCCGCTGAATAAACCTGACAACTTTGACATGCCAAGCACAAGTGGCACAAAATAAATACCTGTAGAAGAAGTCCCTTCCACAAGCAAAACATCATCTGTGAAAAGTGAACCGACTGACAAGAAGCTGAAACAAAAGGCTAACATCCACAGACAGCTGAAACAAGTAAAAGATCAAAAGTAGGAGAGGAATCTGAGATACAAAAAGAATCTCTTAGAGCGAAAGCAGTTTTGGCGCTCTCAAAACAATCATTTCTCTTATCATGATAAAAATTCAAAGTCAGAGAAAAAGGCTTTCGGGCCACATGAGGAACAGAACCGAAAGGTTAGGTTCGGTTCTGACAGCAACAACAAGCGAAAGGACAGGTTCGGTTCCGAGAGCAACAGCAACCGAAAGGATAGGTTCGGTCATGAAGGAACAAGCTACCGAACGTCCAGGTCCGGTCCCTCAAATGACCATAAACAAAAGGGTCATTTCGAACCACAAGTCATAAGAAATTCCAATTCTAATTCTTCTCATTCTCAATTCTCTTCTAAACCCAATTCGTTCGTGCACAAAATTCAAATTCTTCAACGAACTTGAAAGGAAAATCGAAGATATCCTCAGTCCAGGAAAACCGAAAACAGACTAATGCCTAACCACCAAAATCTGAAACCAAAACGTCTGTAACTAACCCTAACAAAATCAAAGTGTTTACTATTAAAAGAAAAGATGAAACAACATTAATAAAAAGAACATATCTTGTTGATGTTTCTCTTACTATTCCTGTTCCTGTGAAAGGATCACGTGGACCCAAGAAACTTTGGGTTCCTAAATCTGCTTAATTTTGCAGGTTATAAGTGACGAGCAGTTCGACAAAGAATGGTACATTGAAAGTGGCTGCTCACGTCACATGACAGGAAGGAAGGAAGAGCTAAGGGAATTTTGATCTCTTCAAAACGGTGGGAATGTCAAATTCGGCAACAATTCTTATGGAACGATAAATGGTTATGGGATGATAACCAATGGAGACTTTACAATACGAAAGGTGGTGTACGTTGAAGGGCTACAACATAATCTCATCAGTGTGTCTCAACTGGTGGGAGGTACCGGTCTTAAAGTTTCATTTGACGATGAAGGTTCAGAAATCATAGACAAGAAATCAAAAAGGGTGATTCTCAAATTAGAACGCAAAGGCGAAATGTTTCCTCTCAATCTCAAACCATTCAAAGGAAATCCAGCTATATGTCTTTTATCTAAAGCTCACTCTGACGAAAGCTGGTTGTGGCACCAAAGGCTCTCACATCTCAACTTCAAAGACATCAACAAGCTTGTCACCGGAGGTCATGTTCGGGGTCTCCCATTGCTCAAGTTTGATCGAGAACATTTGTGTGCTGCGTGTGAAATGGGGAAGCAAAGTCGTCAAAGTCACCCATCCATTATAAACACAAAAGTTGTTGAACCACTTGAGTTGCTTCACATTGACTTGTGTGGTCCATCATCAATCGAAAGCATTGGCGGTAGCAAGTATATTCTAGTTATTGTTGATGATTTCTCACGTTTTACATGGGTGTTCTTTCTGAAGCACAAATCTGAGGCTACTCCTAAGCTAAAGATGTTCATCAAGCAGGTTGAAGTACAACTGAGAAAAGTCGTTCGCAAGATCAGGAGCGACAATGGACTGGAGTTCAAGAACAAAGAATTTGAAGAGTTTTTGGCAGAAAAAGGAACCAGTCACAACTTCTCAGCCCCCTACACGCCTCAACAGAACGGAATTGTCGAAAGACGAAACCGATCCTTGTGTGTGACAACCCGATATTTCGAGACAATGTAATGTAAAACCAATCAAATTTAGGTCAAAATATAACTTTCCAAAAATCTTATTTGGGTTAATTAAAGTAGTAGGAACCGTATCAAGGTTTTCGTACATATAAAGAACCCTAAAATCCGAGTTATAATGAAGAAGTTATGACCAACCGAAGATTCTCGGAAAAACCGGCATCAACGATTAATCGTAAAACGCGAAATTTCGATGCAATAGTTTTTAGCCTTAAGTATCTAAATGGAAGTTATAGACAACCTCAATCTATGATCGTGCATAAAAAGAACGTCCAAATCTGACTTCGGATGTGAAAGTTATGAATTTTAGAAGAAATTCCTTAATCACGTCATTTTAATAAATAAATAATAAAAATAATTTCGGAATTTGCCAACGGGATCTAAACGAAAGTTGTAGATCATGGTCTCACCTTCGCGTGGATATAAAGAACGTCAAAAACGGAGTTCGTATGAGGGAGATATGAATTTTAGAAGTTTAATTAAAATAAATATAAATTTAATTGTAAATTCCTGGTATTATCCGAAGGGGAGTCATCGGATAGGTCCGAAGTACGCCCTGCGTACCTTCGTACGCCCCGCGTACTGAGATCAAGGGCTTCGGATCGTCCACGTCGCCAATATCCGAGGAATCCGACCCGTCCGACCCGTCCGAAGCTCCGACCCGTCCGACCCGCTGTCCCGTCCGACCCGCCGTCCCATCCGACCCGCGTACCCAGCAACCCGTCCCATCCGAACCGAGGCAGTCGAGGCTTCGGTCATGCATGACGTACGCGTACGCGCTGCGTACGAGCGTACGCCCCGCGTTCGGAGGCGGTTCAGTCTTCCTATAAATAGGATGCGAGGCTTTCCGAAAAAGTTGCTCAATTCTCTCATTTCTCTCTCGATCTTGCCTCGTTTTCCGTGCCCGTTATAACCCGAAGCTCTGGTCTTTTTGCTCAAGTCCCGAGGGTCGATTTTACTCCCGAGATTCCCGAGAATCCCGAGGAAAATCCGTTTCCCGAGACGAAACTCTGCCCGGTTTTCCATCTCGCTATCTTCAAACTTTCATGTGAGTTCATACCCCTTAAATAATGTTTTAAACTACTTTTAAATGCTTTATGGGGGGGGGGATACAAGTAGAATCATGCTACTTATTATGTCAATCGCATGTGATTAGTAAGTAGGAGTATATTACTTATTACATCAATCACATGTGATTAATATACAACATTCAAAAGATTTGGCTACTCATTAGCCGTTTTACCAAACAGTTTCCTTCAAATGATTTTTATAAACATTTTATATGTTTTAAACTCCTTATTACACTGTACCTCTTACTCTGTTTATCATATTTCAAACTTATTTACAACTGTGTTTCAAACAAATGTTCCTTATACTTATATTGTTTTATCAAACTTATGCCTTCAAATTGTTTTATAGATTGACATCAAGTCGATCTTTCCTTAAACTAATATTTATGTTTCAAATGTTTTACCAAACTTATTTATGCTTTTGTATTATAAATTGCATGCCTCTATATGTATAGTTATATAAGAAATGTTTAAAAGACTTAGGAAGGCTATTCACCCTATTTCCTTTTTCTCGATTTGAATGTGGTCTGGTGGGACATTGGATACTCATCCGAAGGTCGTTTAAATATTAGTTATATATCATGTGTACACATAAAGTCATAAAAGGTCCTTCCAATTCATCCTATGCCCTTGGGTAGCAAGGGTATACATCCATGTCCATACGTACCACTTAGATCACTAGTAAGCTACCATATGGGTAGTTCAGGAAGATACTAGAACTATTACTAGAACACGATATCATACAACGAGTCAGTTCATTCATGAGTCAATACTTTATAGAACGTTGCTGTGCAATACATATACATCTATATTAGGACGAGAACATATACAATTATACTAGAACACTTACATGACAATACATGCTAGCTAAAGAGATCACACATTACAGCTAGCACACGTAGAACACTTCAGTACACCATAAGTACAATTACGTGATCACACTTACATGAGTACGCTTTCATATACATAGGATAGACGTCACTAAGGGCTATAGCTCAGAACCAGTTTAGGATCTAACTATACTGATAAATCACACTACGGATGTGATGGTTATATCGAGTATACATGATCGCAGGTAATGTGGTGCTCACGGCTTGCATTCATGCAGGGGTCGTGTGTGGGTCCTAAAATCCCTCTGATAGGGGAGCGAATCAGTCTGGGATCTAGACATCACATTATACCTTATCCATCAAATAAGGCAAGTTGAGTATCGGTGTATTGATATATATACCTAAATATATATCCAAATACTGTGGTACTTGGTAGGTTTACCCTAGATTTAAGGTAATAGGTACGGTTGTAGTTCGACACTACACCATAGTACCATTCCTTTTCCCATTACATTCACTTCGCGAATTTTCATAGGAAGCGCGGTAATGTAGATGCTATCTGTTGATAAATAGTAGCCCTTTTAGAGCTACGATTTAGTACTACGTTAATTTTTCCAGTACATATTTCAGTGATAAACAACACTTAAACAATAAATATACAATCTATATTTTGAGTAATGATAGTTATACTTTGGAAAAATACATACTCTTACAAGAGACACATACACGCAGAACAGTTAAGTCTTGGTAGAAGACTCCTTTTGTTACTAATAGGAATCATAGGGATTTCTAGGGATTTTCAAACATATACAGTTGAGCTACAAATATTTTCATACTTATACTCGTTTTCTTTCAAAGCAATGTCAAGTCTTAGAAATTATAAGTTTTCACACATTAAGACACATTAATACTTATGATCTCACCAGCTTTAAAGCTGATACTCGCTTTCAAAATTACTTGTATCCTCAGGTCATCATAGACAGGTACCGATGCAAGGAAAAACGGAAGATGGAGCTTATTCAAGACTTATCTTTCATTTTGATTTATGCTCTAGTGTTTATCAAAAATTTTCAGAATACAATTGTATAATAATTATTTTATTAATGCAATGGATGATGTTGTTGCTTGTTTACTACTTTACATTGTTGTTGATATTATACATGACGTCCTCCGCCCCAGAACGTTTCCGCCGTTCTCGGTTTTGGGGTGGGACAGATTGGTATCAGAGCATTGTTTATAGTGAATTTAGTATATCAACCCATAAAAGATATACTAACTATAAATACAATGGGATTAAAAATACTCTGATTTAGAGTTTATACTTTAAATAAAATATTTAAGTAAGTATACGTGCCTGCATTCATACTAAAATCAGTGTCACTAGGACAGTACAAAAGAATTACGATTGTTGGGCAACACAAGTGTGCTTAGAGACATATGGTCAAAACTGGGAAGATATAGCCTGATCGCCTATATTATCCGAGGGTTGACTAGCATGTGCCTAAGTTTAAGTGTGTGGTTGCCACAATGCTAAAATCTTACCAACCCTACCACAATGAGAACAATAGAACATAACATAAAAATTTAAAATACTATAGGAGTATTTGGTGTTACTATAAGTACTTTATACTTGAGAATTAAAACGGAATCCTCATTACTAAGTTGATAGTTGCTAAGTGGATACACTAAAGCTACATGTAATTAGGATGTTATAGACTTAGAATCAGTGGTAATTTTGCCTTACCCCTATTCTGTGTGAATTTGGAAATAAGGTCACTTATTCGAAGGTCTATCCTGTTTAGATTACACATAGCTGGTATGCACTTCACAATTAGCGATGTAACTAATGAGGGTTTTCTAAATAATTATCTAGATAGTTCGTCTAATAATTATCCTCTTACCCTAAATTCTCGCATAAAAATCTTAGCTGGACTCCATTCCCTTGACAACCAGTACCTTCCGAATGAAGTCATAGCTGGTTGGTTTGGAGAAGAACCAGAGAATGATCATCCTATCCCCTTGGATGATCACCGTAATGAAGACTTTTTGTACGATGCTAACCCCGAGCCAGAGGTTGAGAACCTACCCCGAGTAGCTCCCGTTTCAAATTCCTAACCCTCTTCCGGCTTTTCATGGCCTGACCCCGAGTAAGTGGAATGCTTGGAAACATGGAGCCAAGAACAAGATCAGCCCATGCCATTTATTGGCAACCGAAACTTTTTACGACTTGAGCAATGAGGGCTTAGCAGATATAGTCTTGCCAATCTTGGTCCGCAGAGAGGCCATAAATGAGATTCAAGACAAGACAACCCTACATCAGATTTCAGAAGAAGTCGCCTATGCTAGAACGCATACCCTCCACACCCTTCTTCTAGAGGATGCTCACGAGAGATCAGAGAGAAACCACGAAACCCTGCTGCAAGAACTGGCTGAAGCACGAACCGAAGTCATAGGACTCCGAGTATGCCGCATGGTGTGCGAAAGACATCTACTTGACAATGGAACGTCAATTGATTGAACTAAGAGTGCACCAGAGGGATGACCGTCGCCCGTAGTAGACGCTTTACTTATTTCCCTTAAAAAGGAATCGTTTTCTGTCTATGCCCGATGTGGCATTTTCTATGAAATTATCTTGTTCAGTATGAGCTTTAGTTAGGTCTTTATGATGTCAGGAACTATCTTCTGGGGATATGATGTGAGCCCTTTAAAAGGCTGTTTTCCAAAACCCTTACATCGTGAATATCAAAGATATTGACAGCCGGCTAACTGTTGCGTCATTTTTCATTTCAAGTACTTTTATCTTACTTTCATTTGAGTCTATTTAAATCATGCTTTAGTCAAGTCATTGGACTATGGTGATTTATTCAGGAGACACTTCCAAGTCTCCTTCAGTGGTTGGATCTTGTTATTCACCAACCCACGATACCTCATCTCGAACGACAAACGACTTGAGACCATTCTACGATCATACTCCCATTCCGTACTAGGACTGCATCATAGGGATGTAGGTCAAACTCTAGAGATCATACTCTTACTCTTTTCATGAACAATCTAAGTACATCAGGGTCAACCATAATCACTTACAAATCTTTACTCTTTCATGTTACAGAATCATGGCGTCGTCCGGAAACAACCAGCCAAGCAACGAGACCTCTACTTTTCCGATGGACGCCGCCACCTTTCAAATGGCAGTTACAGCTGCCGTAGTGGCTGCCGTAACCACGGTCATGGCGCACCGTAGCGCTATCAGCACAGTCAATACTGCTTATGGGAATAAAGTTTCCAATCGCGATATCCATCCAGGAAGTCGTCCAACAGTAACAGCCACAGGCTCGCAAAGCCAGAAAGCGGAGAACAAGAAAAGAAAATGTCCAGCCAAAGTGGGACGCAAACGGTTTCAGAAAATTGCCAGACAGCAGCCACAAACCTCTTCCATCCCAGTACCGAGCAGACCATATAAGGGAACACTCCCGAAGTGCGACCGGTGCAATTTCCACCACGAGGGAATGTGCCGCGTCTTGCAGTGCGTGAACTGCAACAAGAAAGGACACATCGCCCGTTTCTGTAAAGCTACCTTCACCACTTGGGCCAGCCTAAATTGCTATAACTGTGGTGAGTTTGGGCACTATAAAAGAGATTGCCCAAAGAAGGAAAACAAGGAAAGCACCCGTGTTCCCATAACTCCTACCCTACACTTCACTTCCTCCACTGATGTGAGTACTAGCCAGTCATGCCACCAATGCGGTGAGTTAGGGCACTTCAAGAAGGATTGCCCGATAACGCAGAACCCTGGCGCAGACGGGAAGATTCCCAGGATCACAGCTGCAGGAGAGCCTGCTCAGGAACCACGTTAATGTATTTAAGGCGTTTCGTTGTAACAGACTTATAAACTATCTAGAACTAGTGCAACTAGAGTCTTACCTTTTGCGAGATCCTGTCTGTATAGGAATTCTCGTGTTGCGTATACTTGTCTTTTGTAGTATATCTTATTCGCAGCAATAGTCTAGTGGTAAATCTAAAGTACTGTAACTCTGTTCATGGTTGCACAGTTGTGTTTTGACTGTAATCGTCTATGTTTAATTCTAATGTCTTTAAAGTTTCTGTATGATTCCGACATTATCATACAATCAGATTCAATTTGATCGATGCGAAAACAGCTTCATGCGTACATCTCTTTCTTCTAGATCACTTTTTCAGCGAAGCCGTCATATCAGAACACCGAAGTACTCATTCCAGGAGTACCCCTTAGTTATTTTTCTTGCCGAAGAAATCCCCGAAGTACCACTCGTGCAGTACGTCAAGTTCAATCCAAGGATTCATATGATTGATCTATCACTGAGAATGGTATCCATAAGAGTGATATATAATCAAGCTTCTACAGGTTTAGAATTGATGATTCCACTTTAACTTCTTTTTCCCCGATGGGATGTGAGCTTAAAGAAGAATCAGTTATTCGACTACCTTTTAAACCTTAATTATATGCAACTCGTATACCCGAAATTGTGATGGTGATACCATGTATGAATTCTAATATGAACTTTAGGACGGAGAAACTGCCTAAGTATATGAGTAATCACATCGTCATGTGAATAAACTTAGAACCCAGTACAACTCCCGAAAACATATCGCCCTATAGTTTAAATACCCATGGAGATACCAGAACAGTGCAAACAACTAAGCGAACCACATAGAATTAGAATTAGAAGACTAGGTTTCTCACCCTAGAGAACCCCGGTCATATTCTTCCAGAGATCGACGAATCGCATCGTTTGTGCCTCAGATATCGAGGACTTCGTCAAAACTTTCATAGAAAGCGTTATCTCTGCCTCGCATATACAAAATGGTTGAGCAAACGTAAGGAAAGAATTTACTTCCAGGAATGGATCTGGAATCCGAATATCACCAGTTCGATTGTTAGGGGAGGATGTCCGGAAGACTATCTCCTAAACCCGATACGGACACTTCGAGTTCGTAGTGATACCTTTCGGATAGGACCAATACGCCCATGGTTTTCATGAGTTAAATGAAGGGTTACGTCTTTCTTACTTGGATCAATTCGTCATTTTCCCCATGAGATGACTTACTTATCTACCCTCGTAGTAAGAAGAAAGCCCATGGTAACAATCCTACAGTGGAACTTTTAGCAAAGTTCTCTAGGCACGAGTTTTGAAATTGAAGAGTCAAATTTCTAGGACACACTGATAGTAGTGTGAGAAATTTTGAGTACTCTCTCAATTAGTCAAAACCGTTGAGCATTTATCAACACCAGAGACTCCGACAGTTCTTCGCCAGATTCTAGGTCTTACCGACCCACCGCATTAGTTCATTCGGAACTCCTCGCAAGCTACAGAAACTCGTACGAATTTGACCCAGCAAGGGGTGGCCTTTGACTGGGAAGTTACGTAAGAAAAGGAACCTTTGAGATTCCAAGTGAGTGACCAAGTTCTTTAGGATAACTCACTCTGGGAATGGCTTAATACGCTTCGTAAAGCGTGGAAATCTAAATCCAAGTTAGACAGGACCTCCGAGATTCTTATCAGAATCGGTCCTGTGCCTCACACAAACAAGACCTACTCCGCGAACTCAGTAACGTACTTTCTACTCTTCGCACCTCGATCGTGAAACCATACCTTTCCGTTAGGACTCTTGCAAGTCCACTCGTCGAGATCCTCGCCTTCGTATTAGAACCATAGTGACCCTCGACCGAGAGGTCAAGCGGACGAAGAAACGCCATCGCCAGTTAGTGAAGGTTCGTTGGAATTCCAACCGAGAACCCGTTATCACTTAGGTGCGCTAGAACCAATCGATTAGGAAGTTTCCTCCTCACGACTCGATTATTCGTGCATACTTCCTTGCTTAAATTCTAATTTCGGGACGAAATTCCCTTTAACGGGGGGATGATGTGACAACCCGATATTTCGAGACAATGTAATGTAAAACCAATCAAATTTAGGTCAAAATATAACTTTCCAAAAATCTTATTTGGGTTAATTAAAGTAGTAGGAACCGTATCAAGGTTTTCGTACATATAAAGAACCCTAAAATCCGAGTTATAATGAAGAAGTTATGACCAACCGAAGATTCTCGGAAAAACCGGCATCAGCGATTAATCGTAAAACGCGAAATTTCGATGCAATAGTTTTTAGCCTTAAGTATCTAAATGGAAGTTATAGACAACCTCAATCTATGATCGTGCATAAAAAGAACGTCCAAATCTGACTTCGGATGTGAAAGTTATGAATTTTAGAAGAAATTCCTTAATCACGTCATTTTAATAAATAAATAATAAAAATAATTTCGGAATTTGCCAACGGGATCTAAACGAAAGTTGTAGATCATGGTCTCACCTTCGCGTGGATATAAAGAACGTCAAAAACGGAGTTCGTATGAGGGAGATATGAATTTTAGAAGTTTAATTAAAATAAATATAAATTTAATTGTAAATTCCTGGT
Source organism: Lactuca sativa (assembly GCF_002870075.4). Lineage (NCBI taxonomy): Eukaryota > Viridiplantae > Streptophyta > Magnoliopsida > Asterales > Asteraceae > Lactuca > Lactuca sativa. The sequence continues at coordinate 317,419,237 of NC_056630.2, forward strand.
ATTATCCGAAGGGGAGTCATCGGATAGGTCCGAAGTACGCCCTGCGTACCTTCGTACGCCCCGCGTACTGAGATCAAGGGCTTCGGATCGTCCACGTCGCCAATATCCGAGGAATCCGACCCGTCCGACCCGTCCGAAGCTCCGACCCGTCCGACCCGCTGTCCCGTCCGACCCGCGTACCCAGCAACCCGTCCCATCCGAACCGAGGCAGTCGAGGCTTCGGTCATGCATGACGTACGCGTACGCGCTGCGTACGAGCGTACGCCCCGCGTTCGGAGGCGGTTCAGTCTTCCTATAAATAGGATGCGAGGCTTTCCGAAAAAGTTGCTCAATTCTCTCATTTCTCTCTCGATCTTGCCTCGTTTTCCGTGCCCGTTATAACCCGAAGCTCTGGTCTTTTTGCTCAAGTCCCGAGGGTCGATTTTACTCCCGAGATTCCCGAGAATCCCGAGGAAAATCCGTTTCCCGAGACGAAACTCTGCCCGGTTTTCCATCTCGCTATCTTCAAACTTTCATGTGAGTTCATACCCCTTAAATAATGTTTTAAACTACTTTTAAATGCTTTATGGGGGGGATACAAGTAGAATCATGCTACTTATTATGTCAATCGCATGTGATTAGTAAGTAGGAGTATATTACTTATTACATCAATCACATGTGATTAATATACAACATTCAAAAGATTTGGCTACTCATTAGCCGTTTTACCAAACAGTTTCCTTCAAATGATTTTTATAAACATTTTATATGTTTTAAACTCCTTATTACACTGTACCTCTTACTCTGTTTATCATATTTCAAACTTATTTACAACTGTGTTTCAAACAAATGTTCCTTATACTTATATTGTTTTATCAAACTTATGCCTTCAAATTGTTTTATAGATTGACATCAAGTCGATCTTTCCTTAAACTAATATTTATGTTTCAAATTGTAACACCCAGATTTCCAAAAATAAAATTTTCATTTAATTAATCACTTTAATATTAAAAACACTTGTTTAAAATCTTATTCACATTCAAATTACAAAACGTAGTTTCATTTTCATTATAAAAGAAGACCAGGATCCTCCAAAACTCAACTCTTTCTTCGGTGTGTACAATCGAACCGTTGCCATCCCGCGTTACTGTAAGAACCTGAAACAACGTAACATAAACAACGTAAGCACGAAGCTTAGTGAGTTCCCCAATATACCTTACGCACATACGCCATCCGGCCCGGACCGTTCGGTCCACATAACATTGCCTTCCGGCCCGGATCTTTCGATCCACATAATATCGCCTTCCGGCCCGGATCTTTCGATCCACATAACATTGCCTTCCGGCCCGGACCTTTCGGTCCACAAGATAATCGCCTTCCGGCCCGTACACATATATAACACATAATACAAATACTCTAACACATAAAGCACATATATCACATATCATACCTGACCTTTCTGTCACATAATACCTTGCCTTCCGGCCCATATATAAGCATGTATATCACACGTAGCAGCTAACTTTCCATTCATAGCATATAAACATAACACATAACATACTTGACCTTCCGGTCACACAATCAAACCCTTCCGGGTGAGGTATAGTGAGAAGACTCACCTCGTAGTACGCAGGCTATAACCTCTTCGAGCTACTCGCACACAATCCGCTAGTTCCGCAGGTTCCCTATAATACCACAGCCTTAGTTAATGATCTTATCAAACAAGGCAACTGACCCCTCTAGTATATATATACAGGTCAACGGTCAATCCTGACTGGACTCGTCGAGTGCAAAGGGTAACTCGACGAGTATAAGCATCCTGACACCACTCGCCGAGTCTGAAGAACGACTCGACGAGTTCCAGTAGATCTTCAAGCTACTCGCCGAGTCTGAAGAACAACTCGGCGAGTCCTAGTGAATCTTCAAGCTACTCGCCGAGTCTGATCATCCGACTCGGCGAGTCCACGCCATGCAGTCAATCGAACTGCTTCCTGAGATACGTATATTCCCGAAAAACGCACTAATGGGACTTCTGGACCTCTAATCATCCTATTACCAGGGTATAAACTTTTGTATAACAACATAATAATCCATTAAATCACCAAATGGGTTTCACAAACCCTAAATCCATGCACACATTCACATAACAGGAAATAATCCGAAAGATTACCTGAATCATGCACTCTCAGTGTCCCTAAGCCTCAAAACGTGATTCCCTTGCTGTCCCATTAGCCATAACCTTCTCCTTCTTGGACCATAACTTCCTCAAATCACCAATGATCTTCAAACCTTGTTCTGGATGCCCACAACTGATTTAGGATCCTTCTCAGTCGGCCAAAAGGCGAACAATGGAGGCATAAGATCCCTTAAATACTTCCCAAACCGAACGGCTAGGGTTTTCCACTGAACAGCGTCGACTCGCCGAGTCCATATCTGGACTCGTCGAGTCCAGTCGCGAACCCGCGACCAACTCTGCGACCCTACTCGGCGAGTCTGGCTCCAACTCGCCGAGTCTCTCCTTTAAAACACCCCAAATTGCAATTTAACAATACTTGAGATTTTGGGCTGTTACACAAATGTTTTACCAAACTTATTTATGCTTTTGTATTATAAATTGCATGCCTCTATATGTATAGTTATATAAGAAATGTTTAAAAGACTTAGGAAGGCTATTCACCCTATTTCCTTTTTCTCGATTTGAATGTGGTCTGGTGGGACATTGGATACTCATCCGAAGGTCGTTTAAATATTAGTTATATATCATGTGTACACATAAAGTCATAAAAGGTCCTTCCAATTCATCCTATGCCCTTGGGTAGCAAGGGTATACATCCATGTCCATACGTACCACTTAGATCACTAGTAAGCTACCATATGGGTAGTTCAGGAAGATACTAGAACTATTACTAGAACACGATATCATACAACGAGTCAGTTCATTCATGAGTCAATACTTTATAGAACGTTGCTGTGCAATACATATACATCTATATTAGGACGAGAACATATACAATTATACTAGAACACTTACATGACAATACATGCTAGCTAAAGAGATCACACATTACAGCTAGCACACGTAGAACACTTCAGTACACCATAAGTACAATTACGTGATCACACTTACATGAGTACGCTTTCATATACATAGGATAGACGTCACTAAGGGCTATAGCTCAGAACCAGTTTAGGATCTAACTATACTGATAAATCACACTACGGATGTGATGGTTATATCGAGTATACATGATCGCAGGTAATGTGGTGCTCACGGCTTGCATTCATGCAGGGGTCGTGTGTGGGTCCTAAAATCCCTCTGATAGGGGAGCGAATCAGTCTGGGATCTAGACATCACATTATACCTTATCCATCAAATAAGGCAAGTTGAGTATCGGTGTATTGATATATATACCTAAATATATATCCAAATACTGTGGTACTTGGTAGGTTTACCCTAGATTTAAGGTAATAGGTACGGTTGTAGTTCGACACTACACCATAGTACCATTCCTTTTCCCATTACATTCACTTCGCGAATTTTCATAGGAAGCGCGGTAATGTAGATGCTATCTGTTGATAAATAGTAGCCCTTTTAGAGCTACGATTTAGTACTACGTTAATTTTTCCAGTACATATTTCAGTGATAAACTTCACTTAAACAATAAATATACAATCTATATTTTGAGTAATGATAGTTATACTTTGGAAAAATACATACTCTTACAAGAGACACATACACGCAGAACAGTTAAGTCTTGGTAGAAGACTCCTTTTGTTACTAATAGGAATCATAGGGATTTCTAGGGATTTTCAAACATATACAGTTGAGCTACAAATATTTTCATACTTATACTCGTTTTCTTTCAAAGCAATGTCAAGTCTTAGAAATTATAAGTTTTCACACATTAAGACACATTAATACTTATGATCTCACCAGCTTTAAAGCTGATACTCGCTTTCAAAATTACTTGTATCCTCAGGTCATCATAGACAGGTACCGATGCAAGGAAAAACGGAAGATGGAGCTTATTCAAGACTTATCTTTCATTTTGATTTATGCTCTAGTGTTTATCAAAATTTGTCAGAATACAATTGTATAATAATTATTTTATTAATGCAATGGATGATGTTGTTGCTTGTTTACTACTTTACATTGTTGTTGATATTATACATGACGTCCTCCGCCCCAGAACGTTTCCGCCGTTCTCGGTTTTGGTGTGGGACATTGTGTGAGGCGGCCTGAACGATGCTAAGTTTCGCTTCTCTTCCTTTATATTTCTGGGCTGATGCTATTGTTGCAGCATGTTTTAAGCAGAACCGGTCTTATCTCAACAAACGTTTCTCTCTTACTCCTTATGAGATCATCAATAATAGGAAGCCAAACGTAAAATTCTTCCATGTGTTCGGCTCACGATGCCTCATCTTCAACTCCAAAGAACATCGTAACAAGTTTGACGTTAAAGCTGATCAAGGAATTTTTCTGGGATACTCTCTTACTTCTAAAGCATACCGGGTTTTAAATAAGCGTTCTAGGAAGATCGAAGAAACATATTATGTGACTTTCGATGATAACTACGTCAAAAGCTAAAGGCTACTGAAGAAGCAATTGGAGAGATTTTCACTTAATCAGTTCAAGTCACGGCCTCGATTGCTAATCTGTTCGATTAGTTTGTGGAATTATTCGATGAACCTGAGAAAGCTACTCTCTCGGAAGCCAAGGCAGCAGACAACAAAGTCGACCATCTGAAGCAAATTGTCGAAGATGCCGCCAAACAAATGGGTGAAGGAGAAGAAGTTCCAAACGAACCTCCTCAGCAAGGCGCTTCAGTTGAGGGGGCGAATCCACTTTCTTCAAAACATCCGAGCTCACAACTTGAGGGGGAGAATTCTATTCCAGTTCCACCCGAAAGATCAATAACCCCCGAAAGCTCAACTACACCCGAGAGTCTTGTAGTACCAGAAAGTCCAACTACACCTGAAAGCTCATCAGTCGAGGGGGAGAACTACGACATGTTCTACAATGACGATAGTCAATCTGAATTGGAAGAGATGGTCAATGCTGAATTGGATCCATCCTATGATCCAAATTACCCTCCTCTTGTTAAATGGACCAGAGATCATCCTGTATCTCAGATAGTGGGTAATGTCTTTGAAAAGGTCCTCACCCGATCTCAACTAAAGGCAAAGCAAACATCTCTATTCTCTAAAGTAGAGTTCTGCATGTATAATTCTTTCGTATCAAAAGTTGAACCGAAGACAGTAAATACTGCTCTTGATCATTCTGACTGGGTTCAAGCTATGCAAGATGAACTCAACGAGTTCGAAAGAAATAAGGTATGGCGCCTCATTCCAACTCCTAAAGATGCCTCAGTTGTTGGTCTCAAATGGGTATTCAGAAATAAAATGGACAAGGAAGGCAATGTGATTCGAAACAAAGCTCGTCTCGTGGTGAAAGGATACTGCCAGGAAGAAGGAATTGATTATGAGGAAACTTTTGCTCCGGTAGCAAGGCTGGAATCTGTTCGAATATTTTTGGCCTATGCTGCACACAAGAACTTCGAGGTCTACCAAATGGACGTGAAATGCGCCTTTCTGAATGGAGAACTTGAAGAAACGGTTTACGTGGAGCAACCTCCTGGTTTTGTCAATGAAAAGTACCCAAATCACATTTTATATTTTGGACAAAGCAGTTTATGGTCTGAAACAAGCACCTAGGGCATGGTATGAAATGCTAACTAAGTTCTTAAAGATGTCAAAATTCAAACAAGGTTTGGTTGACCCAACCTTCTTTCTTAAGAAGGAAGGTAACCACCTTATGAGTGTTCAAATCTACGTCGATGATATCATCTTTGGCTCAACGAATCCTAGCTTAACAGCTGAATTCAGAAAGCTGATGGAGACCAAATTTGAAATGAGCTCAATGGGTCCGATTAACTTTTTCCTTGGTTTAAATGTTAGACAGGGACCCGAAGGCATCTTTATCAACCAAGAAGCATACACCAAGACTCTTCTTGCTAAATTCGGCATGACGGGAGACTCAAAGGTCTTAGTTCCAATGGCATTCGGCACCAAGCTCACACCATCCTTGGAAAAACCGGCAGTCGATATTACGCTATACCGCCAAATGATTGGGTCCTTAATGTACCTTACTGCTAGCAGGCCTGATATAATGTTTTCTGTGTGTTATTGTGTCAGGTTTCAGGCAAATCCTCGTGAACCACATTTGCTTGCGGTGAAAAACATACTCAGGTATCTGAAACGAACCACCTCCCTCGGTCAATGGTATCCATCAAACTCATGTTTCTTCGTTCAAGCCTACTCAGATGCAGACCTTGGAGGATGTGGTTTAGACAGAAAAAACACCACTGGAGGCTGCCAATTCCTAGATGAGAAGTTGGTTAGCTGGAAATCAAAGAAACAAACATGTGTTTCTCTGTCTACAGCCGAAGCAGAGTACATCGCAGCAGCCTCTTGTACATCTCAAGTGATTTGGATTCAAAGCCAGCTTTGGGACTATGGACTCAATATGAAAAAGATCCCACTATATTGCGATTCAGAAAGTGCAATTAGGATCTGTCATAACCCAGTGCAACATTCCAAGACAAATCATATAGCACTGAGGTATCACTTTATTAAGGATCATGTGGAAGATGGGAATGTCGAAATTCACTTTGTTCGAACCACTGATCAACTGGCTGACATATTCACCAAAGCTCTTCCTGAAGCGAGTTTCAATAAAATTCTACAAGGGCTTGGAATGATGGAATCGGAGTCAGTACCAAAAACTACTTCTCAAAACTAAAAGTTGGAGGCGAAATGAACCGAACGTTCGGGTTCGGTTCACGTGTGTTCCGAAATGAACCGAACGCTCGGGTTTGGTCCTATTCTCTTATCTTCGCCTATCACTCAAAGGTAGTTTCTTTGGTTGTAAACCTTTTGTATTATTTTCTCAAATTCATCTCTCTTATTTTCAAAGTTCTTTTCTTTTTCAAACTTATTTTTTTTTGCAACCGAAATAGACCAAACGCTCGGGTTCGGTTCCAAATTTTTTTGTGTGTCTCATTTTTTATTTTTCTTTTAAATCAAAAATTCCAAAATCTTTTTTTTTGAAATCAAAAACTCCAAAAACATTTTTTTGTGTGTTCGATAATTTTTTTTGTTTTGTTTTGTGTCTCATATTTTTGTGTGGATCCTTGTGGGGAATTCTTTCATTAGTTAAGTGTCCCTAGAAGCATGCTGCTGTATGTGTCCAAAGCCTCACCGAATTCTGAATAATAGCCTTACTGACTTGGTACATACAAACCTTGTCTTCCCAATTAGGCTTTCATATTTATTCTAATCATGAGCTACCTGATTCTCTTCTCACATGAGATAAGAGTTTTCTACTTGGTCCCTTTTTTAAACAGCAGAGGTACTCTGGTTTCTTTACACCATCTACACTACTTTTCTCTATCTCATTCGCTTCATAAACGCAACCCTTGAGACTCTCAGAAATTACCACTGAGGTTTATGGTTACACAATTTCTGAGTTCATGATCTTAGCTTTGTGCCACTACGTACTAAGTGAAACCCACAATTCAATAGCTACTATGCATTGACGGTGAACAATCAACTTTGCTCTAGCTTTCACTAACGAATTGACGGACTTATCCATGGGGATGGAAAGTGAAATCTCTAATTTCCTTTTGTGTGATTCCTATGAAATTGTTAAATCCCATAACATTTCTTCCCTTGGAATCCAGTTTTAATTTTTTGAGATTTTACATAAATTATTTTACATTGCCACTTTAATTATTTCAAACCTACTTGTTCAACCGACTACATTGGTCTCACAAGTACTTCGTTCGATTTCTGTCTTATATCAAGATCAGGAATTTTGAACTGAAGCGAAAGCCACCCAAATAATCCTAATTAAGAGAAGCCTTTCAACACTTCTCAATAAGTGTCTGATTGTTATTCAACAGGAAACCATACAATCACTTTAAAGTCTCTCTTGACTTTGAAGGAAGAGATTCGTGCCCGGGATCCATTGTTTCGTGTCTTTACTGACATCACAAATTCCCTCATATGTGTTGCTATATTTCCTTTTCTTTTACACACTAAGCACGAAAATCTTTTTGATTTTCCAAAATTCTGGTTTCATTAGTTACAAGTTTTTTTTAATGGGATTTGAAGTTATTGTAACATCCCGGAATAGCAAGAGTATAGTTGAAGGGTTAAAAGTGTAAAATTGGAAGGGGAACTCGGCAAGTCCATGGGTGGACTCGGCGAGTAGAGTCGCGGCTTGGTCGCGTGTTAAGTGGCCGACTCGGCGAGTCAGTAAGATGGACTCGGCGAGTAGGCGCTGAATGGAGAAAACCCTAAATCCGGAGGTTGGGCCCCATATAAAGAACATTATGTTTCCTCCCCAGCCTCCTTATCATCCCTTGAGTTCCAGAAACCCTAATTTCGTGGAGAAACCCCATTGTTGAGCAAATTGGAGCTTGGAGAGGTGGTTGTTGAAGAGATCTTGAAGAAGAAGAGGCTTGGATCAAAGGGCTTTGCAAGGATTCGGGTTAATCTTCTCTTGGAGCTTCCTTTTGAGGTATCATTCCATTGTTTGAGCTGCTATTGTCTAGATTCTTCATTTTTTTTTGAGGGGGGGGGGGTGTTAGAGATCATATCTTTTGGTGTTTTGGAGTTTAGAGGTTAGATATGAGGTTGCTACCTCAGATCTGGAATGGAGAAGGGTTAGAATGCCTGAAAGTCCCAGTGTTTGAGTGTGTAGTGAAGCTATCATGTCCCAAACCCTAGCCCTAAATTGTAAAAGGCCTAGATCTCTTTGGATTCACGTAAAGTTTGCCACTTTACGTGATGGATGGGTTGTAGGAGGCTAGATCTATGTTTTGGATCAATTGCATGGCCTGGAGTGCTTCTGTATGGATTCAGACTTGTGGTACTCGGCGAGTCACATGGGTGGACTCGACGAGTTGCTTGAAGATAGGATGGAACTCGACGAGTTGGAAGAACAACTCGGCGAGTTGGATGAAGATGGCCTGGAACTCGGCGAGTTGTATGAACAACTCAGCGAGTAGGTTGAAGATAGCCTTAGACTCGGCGAGTCTGTTCTTGGACTCGGCGAGTCTTGTCGAAGAGTCCCAATCTTTTCTGGTTGAGCCATGAATTGGTGAGTGAAGGGATGACTCAGTGAGTTATGTGAGTGAAGACTCAGAGTTGTTGGACTCGGCGAGTCTCGGGGTGACTCGGCGAGTGGGGTCGCGGGTTGAAGGAATGCTGAGCATGGGGACTCGGCGAGTAGAGTCAGTTAGGGGTTGACTTTGACCTTGTCTTTGACCAAGGATTGACCAATGGTTTCCAGGGGCATTTTGGTAATTGTTGTATATTGTTTTGAGTTCAGTGCCTTGGTGGTTGTCCAGTGGTGGAGATCGTATCAGTGATCGGAGCAGCTTGGGTTATCTGTTCAGTCGGCAGTATCGAGGTGAGTTATCCTCACTATATCAACAGGGTCTAAGGCACCAAGGCCGGCCCTTATCGGATTTAGATCCGGGTAGTTGTTGTTATGTTGTTGTTGTGATAATGTGCATCCTGGTAGCTAGGATGGTATATGTTAGAGACCTGATTGAGATCGGTATCCTGAGAGATAGGGTGATGCTATGCTAGTGACCTGTTAGGTCGGTATCCTGGATAGGATGATGATATGTTATGTCATCTGTTTGATCTGCTTGTTGACTGTGAATTGCTATATGATTTTATGTATATGTGCACATGGTTGTTTGGACTAGAATTGGGTTGAGGCGGGTCCTGCTTTGTGCTGTAGGCCAAGATACCCAGGGCGGACCGGTTGTTCCGAAGGCCCAGCGAGCGGTCCGGATAGGCTGTAGGCCCCAAGAGGGTGGACCAGACGTGCCGAGGCTCGGAGAGTGGACCAGGCCGACTGAAGGCCCGGTGCGGGCGGACCAGTCATATTGTAGACTCAGAGAGTGGACCAGGTGGATTGAAGGCCCGGTGCGGGCGGACCAATAACACTGCAGACTCGATGTATGTGATTAGATTCGGAGAGTGGACAAGGTGGATGGAAGGCCCGGTGCGGGCGGACCAATCACACTGTAGACTCGAGGTATATGGCTAGACTCGGAGGGTGGACCAGGTGGACTGTTGGCCGGTGCGGCGGACCAGTCCCACAGTAGACCCGAAGTGCATGACTGTTTTGTGATCAGATATGTTGTGGCATGTTACGCGTGTATGGTATATGTGGTTGGTATTTTGGGGATATCTCACTAAGCTTTCGGGCTTACAGTTGTGGTTTTATGTTTTTCAGGTTCTTTAGGAGACCGTGGCAAGGTGAAGGCGTGATCGTACCACTCCTCGTGTTTATATTGAGATGAGATTCTGGGAATACTTAAAATGAAATGTATTGAAAACCTTTTTGTAATGATTTAATGGAATTGAGTTGTTTTTGAAAAATTTAAAATTGGTTGAAATTTTTGGTCGTTACAGTTATAAGGGAGTTGTGGCTAATATTGATCCACGTGGTAATTTTGCTTTAAGATGACGTTCATTCTAAAAGGATTTGATGCTGACTCAGGCGGGAGTCCAATCGATTTGATTTTCAAATGGCGCTTGAATGACAGGCGTGTGAAGTGGAACCGTTTCGTTTAAAAACGGCGCCTGATGGGAAGGCGTGTGAATTGGGACAGTTTTCTCTCTCCTGCGTAATCATTGGGGATACCAACTGTCACACATCAATCACCTCCGAAACACCCTTCGTATTTCCTTCGAAGATTTGGCAATGGATTCCTCTCTTTCCTTTAGCCATAGTATAAAAGGTAATCTTGACCATTATTTACCTCTTTACTGCACCCAAAATTTCATAGAGCAAGAAAAGCTTTGAGAATTCTACTATTCATCATCTCTCCCAACTTCTTCACTTCAATGGCGGATTCATCATCTGTTCATGCCACTTCCCACATCCTGCCGATTCGTCCCCAACAGAGTTTGATCATCGATCTTACTCCTCAGGTTTATGATGCCTTCATATTCCCGATCATCGAATGCCTTAAATCCTCGCCGCTTGCTCCCGCTCTCACCAAAGCTGAAGCTGTTCCTATGGAGGGTTTATCCTAAATTTTCGCCACTGCTCATTGCGACAAGTCTATCAATAGGATCTTCTTCGACATTCTTGATCACAAGGCGTCAATCTCCAAGTAGCGATTCTGCTCACTTTTAGGGTTTGAACCCGATTCATCTAGGGTTAACCCTGAATCCATTCCAGTGGGTCACATGTTTTCTATGTTCTACAATATGGGATATACTGAGGCGCTGACAATGGTCACCAAGTTCAAGAAATCATGCCTGCCTCCTCAGTGGAACGGTTTATTTACTGTGCTGTTGAAGGGGTTATCTGAACGCAGTGCCGGGTCGGATGGAGCGATTCGTCTGTTCATCACGATTCTCTATGGAGTCTACAACGGTATCAACCTGGACTATGGGTCGGTCCTATGGCAGCAGCTGATTCAGAGTCTGGCCTCTACATCTAGGGATTCCGAGATCTCCTATGCTCGCTTCTGGACCATAGTCACAAAATGGGTGATGGACAAGTATCACGTCCCCATTGTTGTTGGTTCTCCACTATCTTCGATTGGTACTTTCCATACCATGAAGATCATCGTCTCTGATGCATCCAAATTCCAGTTTATTGGCTCCATCCCTGAGTCAATGTTTGGAGACGTTCTTGCTGACAGCCGTATCATCCGAACCTACAAGGAGTTTCGTCGCTCTGGTCCTAGAGAGCTAACTCCTGAGATGATCAAATCCATTCATGAAGCTGACAAGCCTGCTTCAAGGGGAAAGAAGAATGAAAAAGGCAAAGACAAGCAGGTTGGAAAGGGAGCGAAAGGCCCTTTTCCCAAGAAACATAAAACCACTAAAGCTGCTCAATCCCCTCCAATGAAGAAGAGAAAAACCCAACCCAGGCGAAAGTTGATACTCGCTTCCTCCTCAAGTGAATCTGAGGAAGACAATTCAGACTCCGATGAGTCCCCTCGTGGTAACACTCCTCCATGATCGCTTACCCCATAAGTTCATTTTTCTAGTTCACCTATCTCTTCTCCACCAGTCACCATTCCCTTTTTCCATTCCCCCCATAACCTCCACCACTCAAATACCACCAACTTCCATCCCAGTACCCCCCTCCCATTTTCACTGAATCTACCACAACCACTGCTGAAGTAAGAACCAACGTATCTGATACGGGGGCTCCTGCTAAAGCATCCGAGCCCACTCCTACTACCAAACCTACTTCACAACCTGAACCTACTTCCACTACTGAACCTCCACCTTCTCCTCCCCCCTCATCTCCTGCTCAGGCAGCCGAGGATGAAGAACCATTTCTTGGTGGGGAGGACATGACATTTGATTCGGTCTATTACAGTCCGTATCAGGTGAAGAGTGACGATGATCATGATGCTCCCGTCACCAAGAAGCATCTCAGGGAGCTTCACGAGATGATTGATTCTCTCATCGCTTCCTCTTCTTCATCACAGTCTACCATTTCTGAAGCGGCCATTTAGAAGATTGTTGATGCTTTTTCCAAGGCTCATGAAGTTTCTCTCAGCTCAGCTATTGCCGCAATTGATGCATCCACCAAAGCCTGTGCTGCTACGACCGAAAAAGTCGAAAAACTATTTACTGATGCTTCCTCTGTGCTGCAGTCTTTACAGGAAACTGTCGAAGCCTCCAAAACGAAGCTTGACCCCATTTTCAACCTGCTGGCTACCTCAGTTGCCTCTGAACTGAAGTCCTTTGCTACTCTTCGTCAAACTCTCACTGACGACAACTCGGCATTTAAGGCGACCATTGAGGAGCGCCTCACCAAGCTTCAAGAAGATCTCGCTGCTGAGAACTCTCTCATGGACGCTCTTGCTAGAAAGAAAACTGCTCTTAAGGTCAAGAGTCTTCAACTCTCTAATTCTCAAAAGGAGATTGAGTCTCTTCGATCTGAAAGAGAGGTGATTTCATCATGTGTTTCCGATGTCCACGCAGCCATTTCAAACATCCTGGACGCACATGATCCGATACTAAACTACTCTGTGAGGCGAACTCTCGCAAAAAAGCTTGCTCCTGCTTTTTCTCTCCTGAGCAAACTTGAAGGGCTCCTTAACTTCGTGTCCATTCCGAAACAAGGGGGAGAGAATGTATCTCAACCGCCTCCCACTTCTATAGCAACAAAAACAACCGAACCTCCTCCAATAGGCCAAACCTCAGGTTCGGGTGTAAAAGACAAAGGGAAACAAATTGCTGAAGATAGCGACGATGAAAAAGAGACGATTACTGATCTCTTGAAAAAGCAACGCCGAAACAAGGATGTTGACATCAGCGCTCGGGTTGCTAGAGAGGCTGAAGAAGCTGAACGAAAACAGAAAGAAGCTCACGACCTTCTCGAGAGTAGGAAAACTCTTTTTCCTCCTTGGACTCTTGACAAGTTGCTAAAAGAAGCCATTGAAACTCCAAGAATCTTGTGGCTAGAACCAATGATCTCTCTAGACCGTGTTAATTCTGTCGATTCTCAGTTCGACATGCCACTGAACCGAAAGGCGTTCGTCTTCCATGGCTTTGACAACATTGCCGAGTTCCCTCATCCTCATCCAAAGGTTGACAGGGATTTGGTTGAATTCTATCTGAGGGCCGCTCAATCACAATATCAAACATGGAGCGCTCAGAAGATTATCAACGTTCGGGTCCTCAAGCCGTATCGGGAACGAAACTTCACCAACGTTCGGGTTAAGGTGTTGAGAGGTTCTGCCAAGACCGAACATGCCATTTCGCTTGTCGATCTTCCCAACTTGAATCCACACGACTGGATAATTTTGCACAACATCCTTCTTACAAACGAAGCAGAATATGGTCCGATCCTTGACCACTTCAAGAGGGTGCTTGTCTGCTACATCATGGAAGTTGCCAAGATGGATCAGGAGATAGCGAGTGTCTTCAAGAAAAAGCCTACTATTTCTCCTGTTGGCTCAGCAAGTGATCTAAACATGATGCAGATGGGGAAGATAGACCCGAAGAGAAATTCTGTCATGTTTACTAGAAACGAAGGCCAAAAATGCCTGTTCACTTTGGCTGAAAAACATCTCTACACCACTGCATGCCTGGAACATGTCTTAGGGATTATTCATCGTTGCAAGCAAAACTCAGCTGATGACAAGAAGTACTTTGATGATATGATCCAGTGGTACATTCACTTCAGACAGACAATCCTAGCTCTTATCCCTCGTCTGTTTGATACCACCAAGAAGGTTCCGGCAGCTGGACCCAGCAAGAAGAAGTGATAGTCTCGCTCCAATTGACGCAAAGGGGGAGATTGTTAGGTCCAGTTAAGTGTTGCGTCTTTGGGCTCGTTAGCTAGTCCAGTTTTGTCTCCAGTATGGGCCTGTCCATCTGTGAGTTGTTTTTGTAGGGTTTATTATATATAGATGCGTGCATGCATTCTTAAACGTAAGATGAGAGAAGATTTAATAGAGATTTAATAGCGTACAAGTTCTTATCTTTTGTAACCCTAGAATCCTCTACAGCGGAAGTTCTTCATCGAGCTCTGCTGAGGATTGGTTTAATCATTCGACTGATTTAGTTCCATTCATATGTTTTTATCTTACTGTTATTACTTTCTTGTATCGCCTGTTGTAAGATCTAATCGATCAAGAGTTTTATAAACTCATCAATCTAAGGTAAGAAATCTCTTAGATCCTTAAGCTAGCTACTTCATCTCATCAAAAATCACCTCTTAATTCATTCAAACTCATGATCTAGCACCTAAGAAGCATCCAAGTTCGAAATCTTTCAAGGAAGGTTGCTAAGGCCGAAATTCTTCTCATTTTCTTCCAAAAACCGAAACCACACCCAAACATGAGCTTCATACCCCCTATTTTTCGGTTTTTATAAGTTTTGTGGGGGAGAATACAAGCAAATATGTAGATCTATGAGTAAATGTATGCCTTGTGTTATTTTTATGCTTATATGTATGATCTTATGTGATTGTGATGTTTATACTAGCCAAAAAGAACCTAAAAATGGACATCTACAATATGAAGAATGAAATAAGTATAACTTATACCATTTCACACTAATCAATTCTAGAAAAATAATCTAGTTGGTTAATATGAACATTTTTGGACTTAAAACCCATTTTTGGGCTGAAAATGCTAAAAATACAAAACTAAGGGGCCCAAAACGACAAAATATAGATTCTGAAGGTTGAGATGAGTCTAAACAGTTTCTAATATGTATTTTCTGAATATCAACACTTTTGAAGGGTTAAAAATGTAAATTTTAAACATAATGGGCCAAAATGGGCTTTTCGGCCCTATAAAGCCCTAAATTGCGAAAATTTTTAATTAGAGGGGCGGAAACTGCACATTTCTGTAAAACAGGGGATTACTTGTGTACTAAAACTATTTCAAGGGCCAAAAATGCTTTTCAACTTAAAAAGGGACCAAAGATGCAAAAATTTTCCATCTTGGGCCAAAATTGTAAAAGTTGCGAAAATGGAGGTTTCAACCGAGAAGATTTCATTTTTGAAGGACATAAGCTGTTTATTAAGTAAATTTCTGCTAAAAATGTCTTTCCAATAAGTTTTGATACTAAAGTGTCAAGAAAAACAGTTTAAGGACTAAACTGGAAATTCTTTTATACACAAAGGGTTAAAAGTGTAAATTTTATCCAAGAAAGGGCTTAAAAAGATAAACTCAAAGTCTTAAAACAACAAATCCCTTAAGATAAAAATACGAGTACTACGTCTACCGGCGAAACGTAATAATAAATACACTTTCAACACCAATATCGTTACCAAACGAATTGATTCGGTCTCGAATCAATAACAAATCAAAAATCAATAAACAATGATACTTGAATACACACGCGGAAATTTACGAGAAGTCAATACACCATCTTGTTGGAATAGTGTCTAAGGCTGCAACTATATTAGGCAAGTATTTGACCTGATTGTGCATGGTCCTTTTGGGTTGCCTTCACCATAGCAACTTGACAGGATGATTTATTATGAGAGAATAAATATTATTGATATATTTTGAGAATGATATAAAGAATAATAATAATGTTATTTGATTAATATAAGTCATAGAATTAATTAGAATTAATTTGGTGACTTAAAGAGATTAATTAAATAAGAGGGTATAAACTGTCAATTGTTTGATAGTTACACTTTAGAATGTAAATCCTTAAGGGATAGGGATTGGACGGATTCTAGAGCTTGGGATAGCTCAAAATCGTCTAAGGCTTATCTAAGGAAAAGGTTTGGATTGCTTTAAGGAAAGATTATCCAACTAGGGTTTAAGTTGAAACCCTTAAGGAGTCTACAAGTATAAATAGACCCCATGGCTAAGGGAAATCGACATCTCTTCTATAGTAAGAAAACCGTGGCCGATTTCCTCCCTAACCTCTCTCTCAAATCATCCTCTTTGCTATTTGGTGTTTGTAATCCATTAGAGGAGTGACAATTGTGACTCTAGAGCTCTAAGATAACAAGATCAAACAAGAGATTCAAAGGTAAACTTCTAGATATGATTTTGTATTGTTCTTATACTCAATTAGTTATTAGAAGTCTTGGATTCAAAGCATGTTTAATTAGAAAGCCTAGATCCAAGCATTAGGGTTTTGCATGCGCACATAGGAAAGTTCTTATGGCTAAAACCCATCAGTGGTATCAGAGCCTAGATTGGTTTCTATTAAATTGTTGCTTGTTTGTTTGAAACTTGGTTGCAAAATTCGAATTTTGTGTTTTTGAGTCATGAACTCGACGAGTCCCATGGTGGACTTGACGAGTTGGCCTGACTCGACAAGTCCAGTTGGGAACTCGACGAGTCCAAGCGTCAGGAAAGGCCAGATTTGGGATTTTTTGATAATTATCTTATGGAAACTTACCTTAATTATATTAGATCAACCCTAATCCGATTTTTTGATATATATGACTATAATCTTGATCTAATTAAAGATATTTATCAACTAATAAAATATTTAATTTCCTTATATGATAATTAATTAATTATTTTGATTAATTTGGTAATTATCTTGCAAGAAATCATTAAATAAATCAAATATGGATAATTATGGAATTAATTGTTAATTAAAATTATTTGTTAGTTGATCCTCCATGTTTTAATTGTTTAAAACTTCTCCTCAAGTTTTGAAATTTATGTTTTGTGATTAAAAGTTTTAATTTAGTCAATTTAAATTTCAAACCCTAGATTTTTAAAAGTTTAAAATACAACCCTATACTAATATAATATTACAAGATTAATATATATATATATATATATATATATATATATATATATATATATATGTATATATATATATATATATATATATATATATATATATATATATATATATATATATATATATATATATGTATATATATAACTAAACTGCTAGTCTTACCGTTAAAAAGCCTCATTCACGAAGCCAATCTATAAGGTGGGTATAAGGTTGCAGCCTATAAAATGGCGCTTAATGGGTGTACACTCACACCCACCGCTTGCTTGATTGGTGGAGGGTCGTTAGCCGAACGGGTAGGATAGGGCAACCTCATCCTCTCATTAAAAGTATAATATGAAATACAAAGTAACTACACATATTTTTAAAATTTCCCAATCTTAGTTACTTTAGGAAAAGTGAATTGATGCAATCCCATGAAATTACACTTTGCACCCTTGCTAAGAAGTTAGTGGAGCGTGTGTGGTTTACCGGCACACTAATTGGTTCTAAGCAAAGGTGGCAAAGGGTGATTCATTGTTTATCATAGTTCGATGGAGCGTGTGTGGTTTACCGACACATCGAATAGGTGATCGTTACAATGAAGGCACCATGTGAATTTGCATGTTAATTCACACCCGCTTAGTGATCCTCGGTATCCCAGTCACAAACAAGAGGGGCATATCGAGATTTAAACATGCCATTGAATAGTTTCAATGAATCTCATCTGAACCTAGGAATTCTCAATACATTCAGGACTTAAAGTTATGTTTTTATGGTGGAGAATTAGTGAATCGTCATTCACTTACCTTCATATTATTTGCATGTTAGATTACGGCATCCCTTTTCTAATATGTAAATATTGTTGTTGGATCCTAGCCCTAATTTTTCTTATTGGGTGATAATTAGGGATTCATATTCTAATATATCTTTGTCCTTTCTATTTGTAGATGTCGAACGCTAACAACGCTGCTGCTAGTTCTTTCACATTGATGAGCCTTTGTCAAAAGGTCACTTTCGATGGGACGAACTTTAGCGAATAGATAAGATACATTCGCACCATTGCTCGCTATAAGGATAAGGAGTATGTCCTTGATGAGAAGCTCGAGAAAATCAACCCTGAAATTGCTACTCCGGCTGAAATGACCGCTTTTGAAACTCATTAGCACGATGCAACGAAGGTACATTGTATCATGATAGCCACCATGAACTCCGAATTCCAAAAGTCCTATGAGGACATGTACCCGTACGAGATGCATCAAGACTTATTGGAGAGATACCACCAAAATGCGAGATAAGAGCATTATGAGATTTCCACTAACATGATTTCCGCTAAGATGGGTCATAGAGAGTCTCTTACCATGCACCTGCAAAAGATGCAAAGGTATGTCGACCGTCTTTGCAAGTTAAATGTTGACTTTAGGGAAGACTTGGCGATCGACATGGTGCTTCACTCTTTGCCTCCGAGCTACAATGAATTTAGGATGACCTACCACATGAACAAAGAGGAGGTCACCCTAAGCAAACTCCAAGGTCTCTTGAGGGTCGCTGAGAGCAACTTCAAGGACAAGTCTGTTGCACCAACTCCCAATCCGCCCGCTGCTCCTGTCTTGGCTACTGGACAAGGAAAGGGAATGAAGAGGAAGGCTTCGTCTAAGAACTATCGTAAGGTTAAAGCCCGAGATGGTGCCTCTTCTAGTGGGACCAAAGTTGATCCTGCTAAACCCTTCCCTAACCCGAAAGAGGCAGAGTGCCACCACTGCCACAAGATAGGACATTGGAAGAGAAGCTGCCCAGAGTAGCTGCAAGCCATCAAGGAAGGAAAGATCAAGCCGTCTTTCGCAGGTATATACACAATTAAATATAACGATTCTAATCATGCTATTTCTTGGGTTCTTGATACCGGTTGTGGTTACCACATTTGCTCTAATGTGCAGGGACTAAGAAGAAGTAGGGATGTGGAGCAAGGAAGGATCAATCTAATCATGGGGAATAGAAGATCGTCGCCTGTGACCAAGATTGGAGTGTATTCTTTAGTGCTTAGGAATAGTTTATGTTTAGATTTGAAAAATTGTTGCTATTCGCCAGAAATGGCTAGAAACATCATTTCATTTCATGGTTTGTTTAGACAAGGTTTTATATTTTCTTTTAATAATGAGAATGGTTCTATTTTGGCTTATCTAAATGGTGTCTTTTACTTTGAAGCTATACCATGTAATGGAATATATGAAACTGTTATGATTGTTGATAACTTAGGAAATGATGTTTTGAACATAGATTCTTCCAATAGTATGGATAGAGCATCATTGTGGTATTGTCGTTTTGGACATGTTAACAAGAAGCGCATAGCCCAACTCCAAAAGGATGGAGTGTTGGAGTCATTCGACCTTAGGGAAGATGACACATGCGAGTCTTGTTTACTTGGAAAGATGACTAAGTCACCCTTCACGAGTACGCGTAAAAGGGGTGAGGGTCTATTGGACCTAATACATACCGATGTATGCGGACCGTTTATATCAACCACGAAGGATGGGAACCGCTTCTACGTGACTTTTACCGATGACTATAGTAGATATGGGTATATCTATTTGATCAAGCAAAAGTCAGAAACTTTTGAAAAGTTCAAAGAGTTCAAGAATGAAGTGGAAAATCAATTGGGCAGGAAAATCAATATGCTTCGATCCGATCGAGGAGGAGAGTACGTAAGTCTTGAATTCGACGATTATCTCAAGGAGTGTGGAATAGTTTCACAATTGACGCCTCCTAGGACACCACAATTGAATGGTGTGGTAGAAAGGCGTAATCGAACCTTATTGGATATGGTTCGCTCTATGATGAGTCGTGCTTCACTACCTATCTCTTTTTGGGGGTATGCCTTAGAGACTGCCGCCCATATCCTTAACCGAGTCCCTACTAAGAAGGTTGCCAAAACACCTCACGAGATGTGGACAGGGAAAGATCCCTCGTTAGCACATATCAAGGTTTGGGGTTGCAAGGCTTTCGTAAGACGAGATACTCACGATAAGCTCGAACCTCGTAGTGAGCGATGTATTTTCATCGGCTATCCGCAAAAATCCTTTGAATATCTCTTCTATAGACCAAAGGACAATGTTGTCTTTGTTGGGAGGAGAAGGGGTTTTCCGAGAGCGAGAACTCATAAGCCAAGGAGACAGTGGGAGGCAAATCGAGCTTGAAGAGATTCAAGAGTCGATAGATGAAGGAACCTCTACCACTGACACTCAACCCGAGGAGGAAACTCCGGTTGAACCGATTGTCGAGTCCTTACCTCTTAGACGTTCCGATAGAGTTAGAGCTCAACCCCAGTTTTATGGTTTTCATATTACTACCGAAGGGGATACGTATATTAGTGATGGTACACTAATAAATCTTGATGAACCTAATAGCTATAAGGAAGCCATGGCAGTCCCGGAGTCTGTGAAATGGAAAGAGTCAATGGATAGCGAGATCCAATCCATGTATGATAACCAAGTTTGGAATTTGGTTGATAATGTGCCCGGACGTAAGACCGTTGGGTGCAAATGGATCTTCAAGAAGAAGACCGACATGGATGGAAACGTACACACATATAAAGCGCAATTGGTCGCGGAGGGCTTTACTCAAACTCCCGGAGTTGACTATGATGAGACCTTCTCACCAGTTGCGAAGAGAAAATCTATTAGAGTGATGCTAGCAATTGCCGCATTTCATGATTATGAGATTTGGTAAATGGATGTCAATACCGCTTTCCTTAACGGGAAGTTGGCTGAGGATGTTTACATGGCTCAGCCAGAGGGGTTTGTGGATCCGAAGCATCCGAATAGAGTGTGTAAGCTTGAGAAGTCCATTTATGGACTTAAGCAAGCATCTCGCAGATGGAATCTTTGCTTCGATGAGAAAGTCAATGAGTTTGGATTTGTACGAAGCGAAGATGAATCGTGTGTATATGTCAAAGCCAGTGGGAGTATAGTAAGCTTCCTCGTTCTATATGTTGATGACATATTGCTCATAGGAAATGACATCCCGACTCTGCAGGAGGTTAAGTCCTGGCTCGGGAAGTGCTTTGCTATGAAGGACCTCGGAGAGGCTTCTTACATTTTGGGAATAAGGATAGTAAGAGAGAGAAGTAAGAGACTGATAGGACTTAGTTAGAACACTTACTTAGAGAAGGTACTGAAACGTTTTAGTATGGAAAACTCAAAGAAGGGAGAATTACCAATACAAAGTAATGCCAAGTTGAGTAAGACTCAAAGTCCGAGTACCGAAGCTGAAATAGCATAAATGAGCCGAGTACCATACGCTTCCACAGTTGGCTCAATCATGTACGCTATGACTTGTACTCGCCCTGATGTAGCCTTTGCTTTAAGCATGGTTAGTAGATATCAAGGGAACCCTGGCAGAGCCCATTGGATTGCGGTGAAGAGTATCCTTAAGTACCTTCGGAGGACGAAGGAATGGTTCTTAGTCCTCGGAGGTAGTGATGACTTGAAGGTGCGAGGGTATAGTGATGCCAACTTTCAGACCGACATGGACAACTACCGTTCGCAGTCGGGTTGGGTCTTTACCCTAAATGGAGGAGTAGTGGCTTGGAAAAGTTCCAAGCAGGAAACCATAGCTGATTCAACGTGCGAATCAGATACATTGCAGTGAGCGAAGCGTCGAAGGAGGCGATATGGCTGAAGAACTTCATCAGTGATCTTGGAGTTGTACCTGCCATAAAGGAGCCCATGGAGATTTTCTGTGATAATGAAGGAGCGGTTGCCTTGACCAAGGAACCGAGGGATCATGGTAGATCTAGACATATCGACAGAAAATATCACTTTATTAGACATCGTGTAGAAGAAGGAAAACTTGTAGTGAAGAGGATATCATCAGAAGATAACCTAGCAGATCCGCTTACGAAGGGACTGAGTAGGGTTAAGCATTTGCAGCATGCTAGGAGTATTGGGCTGAAGGATGATATTAGCATAGATTAAATAGAAACGTGTAATAGATAAATGTAATTAACATTTGATGATTAAATAAAGGAGTTTTATTTATAAGTAATGTTACTGTCTTATGTTAATTGTTTAACTATTGTTTCATTTTGCATGTTTTGACTTCCAGAGTAATTGAATTTATTAAGAATAATTGAATTATTCAAGTTGTCCACAATCGTTCATATGTTGGAAGTAGATATGAATGAAGATTGTCGTGAATTGGTGCGTAGATTGTCTAAATGGTATTAGATATGGCAAAAGATTGCTACGACGTTCATGAGTGCTTATGAACTGGTTTTGAGCATTGGAACAAACCCGCGCTTGCTGGAATCACCTTATGGAATATGATAGAAAAAGGGTGATCGCAAGACGATATTATCATATAGTCTTAAAACCTAGATATATGGTTTGTTATTGGTTAATTGATTGTACATTGATAATGCGAAAACGCATCAGTAACTCGGTATTGTAAAACGCATTGTTGTGTATAGTTGATTAACGAATAAGTAAATGCATATAAGTCGAAGTTTATCTTTAACTTTTATCCTAAGAAGGTAAAAGCGATATCCCGGCCGCTCGATGATTTGATTTAACTTATGTGCCGGGCCCGGTCAGAACTAAATTGATGTGTTCGATTAAGTTCTATGTCAAATAAATCAGAGATCGAGAAACCTAAATGCTAGACTAATCATTCCATAGAATTGTCAGCATGATATCTAACAGAGGACTGTACGATCCCTTATCTAAAGGACAAGATTGATTAGATCAGAGTTTAAAAGCGTCTTTGAGATCTATGATTGCAAATCGGATTGTACTTGTGCATATAGTTACTAGACTTATCCAAGTGGGAGACTGTTGGAATAGTGTCTAAGGCTGCAACTATATTAGGCAAGTATTTGACCTGATTGTGCATGGTCCTTTTGGGTTGCCTTCACCATAGCAACTTGACAGGATGATTTATTATGAGAGAATAAATATTATTGATATATTATGAGAATGATATAAAGAATAATAATATTGTTATTTGATTAATATAAGTCATAGAATTAATTAGAATTAATTTGGTGACTTAAAGAGATTAATTAAATAAGAGGGTATAAACTGTCAATTGTTTGATAGTTACACTTTAGACTGTAAATCCTTAAGGGATAGGGATTGGATGGATTCTAGAGCTTGGGATAGCTCAAAATCGTCCAAGGCTTATCTAAGGAAAGGATTTGGATTGCTTTAAGGAAAGATTATCCAACTAGGGTTTAAGGTGAAACCCTTAAGGAGTCTACAAGTATAAATAGACCCCATGGCCAAGGGAAATCGACATCTCTTCTATAGTAA
This sequence comes from Lactuca sativa, assembly GCF_002870075.4. NCBI lineage: Eukaryota > Viridiplantae > Streptophyta > Magnoliopsida > Asterales > Asteraceae > Lactuca > Lactuca sativa. The sequence continues at coordinate 317,442,795 of NC_056630.2, forward strand.
GAAAACCGTGGCCAATTTCCTCCCTAACCTCTCTCTCAAATCATCCTCTTTGCTATTTGGTGTTTGTAATCCATTAGAGGAGTGACAATTGTGACTCTAGAGCTCTAAGATAACAAGATCAAACAAGAGATTTAAAGGTAAACTTCTAGATCTGATTTTGAATTGTTCTTATACTCAATTAGTTATTAGAAGTCTTGGATTCAAAGCATGTTTAATTAGAAAGCCTAGATCCAAGCATTAGGGTTTTTCATGCGCACATAGGAAAGTTCTTATGGCTAAAACCCATCACATCTTTGGGCTCGAAAGTTTCAAATCGTGGTTGTTGGGCCTAGCTAGCCCAATGACATGATCTTTAGGCCCGAAGGGAACGCACTTACATGTTATTGGGCCTACAATGACCTAATTCCGTGTAAAAGGACTTTCAATAGCTTTATTGTGCTGTTGGGCCCCCAGGGTCCTTTGGTACTGCTAGCAAAGTCGAGAAGTCAAATGCGAGTCGGGCTAATTGCCTTTCTCATTCACAATAGCCTTGAATGACTTATGGAAATAATGGGGGCTTCGCACCCTCTTTTCTCCTCGGTTGTGGGGCTATGAGAAGTCAGGGTGGTTGGATTAAGTGAGTAGTACGGACGATGCCTAAGGGATCATTTGTATTTGTTAGTTGTAAACTAGTCATTTTCATTAATGCGTGATTATAACGACTCATTACCCATAATTAATCCAATGTCACCTGGAATTATCGAAAACAACGTCGTATCGGAATAACACAAACTAAGCCACGTAATTTGATGTATTGGGGAAAACATCGGGTTTTCCCTGGGGATTTCAACACTCTTACCTATGTGATATATACAAAGTCTAACAATTTTTCACGTTTATAATAATCAACAAGCATACTTACGGATCTTCACACTTTTTCTCATATACAACACTTTTTTTTAAAATATTGGATTTTTTGAGGTTTTCAAAACTATACAAATCATTTCTTTTCAAACCCTACTTATGAACTCACCAACATTTCATATGTTGACGTTTTTCCAAAATACTTGTATTCTCAGGTAACAGGTAAATCGAAGAAAAATGTGTCCAGTTATGTCATGATGTTTGTTTAATTAATATCGAATGGTTTATGTTTTGGAAATGTAAGGTTTTGAAACAATGTACTGAATGTAAACAATATTGGTTGTAATATTTCAATGCATGGTGATGAATGATGTTATGATTCATGTATAGTCATTGTGATGGTATTCAATTGAGTCACAATAGCCCTCGGATGTTTCCGCCGTCTGGTTCAGGGGTGTGACACTCTTCAAGTGGAACCAAGAAAGGTTCTGTCACTCCTTCTGCCAACCCTAAAGAGAATGAATGCTTCTATTGCCACGAAAAGTCGCATTGGAAGCAAAAATGCCGAAAGTATCTGCAAGATGTTAAGGATGGGAAAGTGTAACCCAATCATGTAGGTATTTACACTATATTGTCTAATAACTCACCCTCTTTTAACTCTTGGGTCCTTGATACAGGTTGTGGTATTCACATATGTTCTGATGTGTAGGGACTAAGAAGAAGTGAGAATGTGGAGCATGGGAAGATAAACTTAATCTTGGGGAATAGGAAAGCTTCACCTGTCACCAAGATCGGAGTTTAGACTTTGTTGCTAAGTAGTGGGTTAACATTAGATTTGAATAACCGTTGTTACTTGTCTGAAATGGAAAGAAATATTATTTCCTTTCATGCTTTGTACAAACGCGAGTTCACATTTCATTTTGATAATGAATGTGGTGGTATTAATGCTTTCTTTAATAATCTTCTTTATTTTAAAGCATTACCTTGTGATGGTGTGTATGAAGTTGTGTCAGTTGTAGATAACCTAGGAAATAATGTGTTGTGTATTAGTTCTTCCACTAACTTGGATAAAGCATCATTGTGGCATTTTCGTCTTCGACATGTAAGAAAGAAACACATAGGCCAACTCCAAAAAGATGTAGTCTTGGAGTCATTTGACCTATAGTCGGATGATAGTTATGAATCTTTTCTACTTAGAAAATTGACAAAATCACCCTTCACTGGTTCTTGTGCTAGGGGTGAAGGTTTGTTGGATCTGCTACACATGGATGTGTGTGGACCCTTCAAAACTGCCACAAGGGATGCTAACCGCTTCTATGTGACTTTTACTGATGATTATAGTAGATATGGATATGTTTACTTAATCAAGCATAAGTCAGGAACCTTTGAAAAGTTCGAAGAGTTTAAACAGGAAGTGGAGAATCAATTGGGCAGGAACATTAAAATGTTTCGATCCGATCGAGGTGGTGAGTATCTTAATGCAGAGTTCCTTGAAAATCTTATGGAATGTGTGATTGTCTCACAATTGACACCTCCCAGAACACCACAACTTAATGGTGTGGCTGAGAGGCGAAATCGAACCTTGTTGGACGTGGTTCGTGCTATGATGAGTCGAGCTTTGCTACCAATCTCATTTTGGGGGTATGCAATAGAGACTGCTGCTCATATCCTTAATCTAGTCCTTACAAAGAAGGTTGCCAAAACACCTCACAAGATGTGGACTGGAAAAGTTCCTAATCTAGATGACATAAAGATTTGGGTTTGCGAGGCTGTTGTGAGGCGTGAGACTCACGATAAGCTCGAACCTCGAAGTGATAGGTGTATTTTCATTGGCTAGACACAAAAATCCTTTGGTTACCTCTTCTACAGACCCATTGATAATGTGCTCTTTGTATAAAGGAGAGGAGTCTTTAGAGAGAAAGAAAGAGTTCATAAGCCAAGGAAACAGTAGGAGGCAAAGTGATATTGAAGAAATTCAAGAGTCAAGTGGTGAAGGAACCTAAAACCCTAGCAATCAACCTAAGGAGGAAACCCATGTTGATTCGACAGATGAGTCTATACCTCTCAGGCGTTCCACGAGAGTTAGAAATGTACCTGAGCATTACTATGATTTCCATATTACTGCGGAAGGTGATGCACATATCAGTGATAACACACTGATAAGTCTGGATGAACCTAACAACTACATGCAAGCCATGGCAGGCCCTGAGGCTGCTAAATGGAAAGAGGCTATGGACAGAGAGATACAGTCCATGTATGACAATCAAGTTTGGAACTTGGATGACAATGTACCAGGTCGTGACTGGTTGCAAAGGGCTTTCTCAAACTCCAGGATGGTAATGTACACACTTATAAGGCGTGACTAGTTGCAAAGGGCTTTCTCAAACTCCAGGAGTTGATTATGATGAGACCTTTTCACCAGTAGCAAAGATTAAGTCTATTAGGGTTATGTTAGCCATTGCTGCATTTTATGATTATGAAATATAGAAAACGGATGTAAAAACCACTTTCCTTAATGGAAAGTTGGCTGAGGATGTTTACATGAGTCAGCCAGAGGGTTTTGTTAGCACATAGTACCCTAATAGAGTGTGTAAGATTGAGAAATCCATTTATGGATTGAAACAAGCACCTCACAGATGGAATCTTTGTTTCAATGAGAAAGTCAAGGAGTTTGGCTTTTCAAGGAGTGAAAATGAATAATTTGTATATGTCAAGGCTAGTGAGAGTATAGTTAGGTTTTTGGTACTGTATGTGGATGACTTAATACTCATAGGAAATGACATTCCAACTCTACAGGAAGTGAAGTCATGGATTGGGAAGTGTTTCACTATGAAGGACACTGTAGAAGCTGCCTATATCCTAGGGATAAGAATTTTGAGAGACAGGAGTAAAAGACTAACTGGACTTAGTCAGAGTACCTACTTTGATAAGCTGTTGAATAGGTTCAGCATGTAGAATTCCAAGAAAGGAGAGTTATCGATCTAGAGTAACGCCAAATTGATTAAAACACCGAGCCCGAGTACAGAGGCTGAGATAGCTGAGATGAGTCGAGTATCACATGATTCCGCTCTAGGCTCGATCATGTATGCTATGAGTTGAACTCGTCCTGATGTGGCTTTTGTGTTGAGCATGGTCAACAGATATCAGGGGAACCCTGGCAAGGCTCACTGGACTACGGTAAAGAACATTCTCATGTATCTGCGGAGGAAAAAGTACTGGGTCCTTACCCTCGGTGGAAGTGATGACTTAAGAGTAGTAGGGTATAGTGATGCTAGCTTCAATACTGATAGGGATAATTTCTGCTCTCAGTCATGCTGGGTCTTTACCTTAAACAGAGGAGAAATTACTTGGAAAAGTTCCAAGCAGGAGACAGTGGCTGATTTAACTTGCGAATCAGAGTATATAGCAGCAAGCGAGGCAGCGAAGAAAGCTATATGGCTAAAGAACTTCATTTGAGACCTTGGAGTTGTACCAGTTATAAGGGAACGTATGGAAATTTTCTGTGATAGTGAAACTGCAGTTGCCTTAGGCAAGGAACCAAGGGTTCACGGAAGGTCCAGACAAATTGACAGGAAATACCATTTCATCAAACATCGAATAGGAGAAGGACTCCTCGTGGAAAAGAGGGTATCATCGGATGAGAACCTAGCATATCCTCTCACGAAGGGACTGGATAGGGTTAAGCATCTCCAACATGCAAGAGTTAGCAATGCACCTGAGCATTACTATGATTTCCATATTACTGCGGAAGGTGACGCACATATCAGTGATAACACACTGATAAGTCTGGATGAACCTAACATCTACATGGAAGCCATGGCAGGCCCTGAGGCTGCTAAATGGAAAGAGGCTATGGACAGAGAGATACAGTCCATGTATGACAATCAAGATTGGAACTTGGCTGACAATGTACCAGGTCGTAAGACAGTCAGATGCAAATGGATCTTCAAAAAGAAGACCGACATGGATGGTAATGTACACACTTATAAGGTGTGACTGGTTGCAAAGGGCTTTCTCAAAATCCAGGAGTTGATTATGATGAGACCTTTTCACCAGTAGCAAAGATTAAGTCTATTAGGGTTATGTTAGCCATTGCCGCATTTTATGATTATGAAATATAGAAAACGGATGTAAAAACCACTTTCCTTAATGGAAAGTTGGCTGAGGATGTTTACATGAGTCAGCCAGAGGGTTTTGTCAGCACATAGTACCCTAATAGAGTGTGTAAGATTGAGAAATCCATTTATGGATTGAAACAAGCACCTCATAGATGGAATCTTTGTTTCAATGAGAAAGTCAAGGAGTTTGGCTTTTCGAGGAGTGAAAATGAATAATTTGTATATGTCAAGGCTAGTGAGAGTATAGTTAGCCTTTTGGTACTGTATGTGGATGACATAATACTCATAGGAAATGACATTCCAACTCTACAGGAAGTGAAGTCATGGATTGGGAAGTGTTTCACTATGAAGGACACTGGAAAAGCTGCCTATATCCTAGGGATAAGCATTTTGAGAGACAGGAGTAAAAGCCTAACTGGGCTTAGCCAGAGTACCTACTTGGATAAGCTGTTGAATAGGTTCAGCATGTAGAATTCCAAGAAAGGAGAGTTATCGATCTAGAGTAACGCCAAATTGATTAAAACACCGAGCCCGAGTACAGAGGCTGAGATAGCTGAGATAAGTCGAATATCACATGCTTCCGCTATAGGCTCGATCATGTATGCTATGAGTTGAACTCGTCCTGATGTGGCTTTTGTGTTGAGCATGGTCAGCAGATATCTGGGGAACCCTGGCAAGGCTCACTTGACTACGGTAAAGAACATTCTCATGTATCTGCGGAGGACAAGGTACTGGGTCCTTACCCTCGGTGGAAGTGATGACTTAAGAGTAGTAGGGTATAGTGATGCTAGCTTCGAGACTGATAGGGATAATTTCCGCTGTCAGTCATGCTAGGTCTTTACCTTAAACAGAGGAGAAATTACTTGGAAAAGTTCCAAGCAGGAGACAGTGGCTGATTTAACTTGCGAATCAGAGTATATAGCAGCAAGCGAGGCAGTGAAGAAAGCTATATGGCTAAAGAACTTCATTTGAGACCTTGGAGTTGTACCAGTTATAAAGGAACGTATGGAAATTTTCTGTGATAGTAAAACTGCAGTTCCTTTAGCCAAGGAACCAAGGGTTCACGGAAGATCCAGACAAATTGACAGGAAATACCATTTCATCAGACATCGAATAGGAGAAGGACTCCTCGTGGCAAAGAGGGTATCATCGGATGAGAAACTAGCATATCCTCTCACGAAGGGACTGGGTAGGGCTAAGCATCTCCAACATGCGAGACTTAGCAATGCACCTGAGCATTACAATGATTTCCAAATTACTGCGGAAGGTGAGGCACATATCAGTGATAACACACTGATAAGTCTGGATGAAGCTAACAACTACATGGAAGCCATGGCAGGCCCTGAGGCTGCTAAATGGAAAGAGGCTATGGACAGAGAGATACAGTCCATGTATGACAATCAAGTTTGGAACTTGAATGACAATGTACCAGGTTGTAAGACAGTCAGATGCAAATGGATCTTCAAAAAGAAGACCGACATGGATGGTAATGTACACACTTATAAGGCGTGACTGTTTGCAAAGGGCTTTCTCAAACTCCAGGAGTTGATTATGATGAGACATTTTCACCAGTAGCAAAGATTAAGTCTATTAGGGTTATGTTAGCCATTGCTGCATTTTATGATTATGAAATATAGAAAACGAATCTAAAAACCACTTTCCTTAATGGAAAGTTGGCTGAGGATGTTTACATGAGTCAGCCAGAGGGTTTTGTCAGCACATAGTACCCTAATAGAGTGTGTAAGCTTGAGAAATCCATTTATGGATTGAGACAAGGACCTCACAGATGGAATCTTTGTCTCAATGAGAATGTCAAGGAGTTTGGCTTTTTGAGGAGTCAAAATGAATAATTTGTATATGTCAAGGCTAGTAAGAGTACAGTTAGCTTTTTCGTACTGTATGTGGATGACATAATACTCATAGGAAATGACATTCCAACTCTACAGGAAGTGAAGTCATGGATTGGGAAGTGTTTCACTTTGAAGGACCCTGGAGAAGCTGCCTATATCCTAGGGTTAAGGATTTTGAGAGACAGGAGTAAAAGACTAACTAGACTTAGTCAGAGTACCTACTTGGATAAGCTGTTGAATAGGTTCAGCATGTAGAATTCCAAGAAAGGAGAGTTATCGATCTAGAGTAACGCCAAATTGAATAAAACACCGAGCCCGAGTACAGAGGCTGAGATAGCTGAGATAAGTCGAATATCACATGCTTCCGCTATAGGCTCGATCATGTATGCTATGAGTTGAACTCGTCCTGATGTGGCTTTTGTGTTGAGCATGGTCAGCAGATATCAGGGGAACCCTGGCAAGGCTCACTTGACTACGGTAAAGAACATTCTCATGTATCTGCGGAGGACAAAGTACTGGGTCCTTACCCTCGGTGGAAGTGATGACTTAAGAGTAGTAGGGTATAGTGATGCTAGCTTCGAGACTGATAGGGATAATTTCCGCTCTCAGTCATGCTGGGTCTTTACCTTAAACAGAGGAGAAATTACTTGGAAAAGTTCCAAGCAGGAGACAGTGGCTGATTCAACTTGCGAATCAGAGTATATAGCAGCAAGCGAGGCAGCGAAGAAAGCTATATGGCTAAAGAACCTCATTTGAGACCTTGGAGTTGTACCAGTTATAAAGGAACGTATGGAAATTTTCTGTGATAGTGAAACTGCAGTTGCCTTAGCCAAGGAACCAAGGGTTCACGGAAGATCCAGACAAATTGACAGGAAATACCATTTCATCAGACATCGAATAGGAGAAGGACTCCTCGTGGCAAAGAGGGTATCATCAGATGAGAAACCAGCATATCCTCTCACGAAGGGACTGGGTAGGGTTAAGCATCTCCAACATGCGAGAGTTAGGAATGCACCTGAGCATTACTATGATTTCCATATTACTGCGGAAGGTGATGCACATATCAGTGACAACACACTGATAAGCCTGGATGAACCTAACAACTACATGGAAGCCATGGCAGGCCCTGAGGCTGCTAAATGGAAAGAGGCTATGGACAGAGAGATACAGTCCATGTATGGCAATCAAGTTTGGAACTTGGCTGACAATGTACCAGGTCGTAAGACAGTTAGATGCAAATGGATCTTCAAAAAGAAGACCGAAATGGATGGTAATGTACACACTTATAAGGGGTGACTGGTTGCAAAGGGCTTTCTCAAACTCCAGGAGTTGATTATGATGAGACCTTTTCACCAGTAGCAAAGATTAAGTCTATTAGGGTTATGTTAGCCATTGCAGCATTTTATGATTATGAAATATAGAAAACGGATGTAAAAACCACTTTCCTTAATGAAAAGTTGGCTGAGGATGTTTACATGAGTCAGCCAGAGGGTTTTGTCAGCACATAGTACCCTAATAGAGTGTGTAAGCTTGAGAAATCCATTTATGGATTGAGACAAGCACCTCACAGATGGAATCTTTGTTTCAATGAGAAAGTCAAGGAGTTTGGTTTTTCGAGGAGTGAAAATGAATAATTTGTATATGTCAAGGCTAGTGAGAGTATAGTTAGCTTTTTGGTACTGTATGTGGATGACATAATACTCATAGGAAATGACATTCCAACTCTACAGGAAGTGAGGTCATGGATTGGGAAGTGTTTCACTATGAAGGACCCTGGAGAAGCTGCCTATATCCTAGGGATAAGGATTTTGAGAGACAGGAGTAAAAGACAAAATAGAGTTAGTCAGAGTACCTACTTGGATAAGCTGTTGAATAGGTTCAGCATGTAGAATTCCAAGAAAGGAGAGTTATCGATCTAGAGTAACGCCAAATTGATTAAAACACCGAGCCCGAGTACAGAGGCTGAGATAGCTGAGATAAGTCGAATATCACATGCTTCCGCTATAGGCTCGATCATGTATGCTATGAGTTGAACTCGTCCTGATGTGGCTTTTGTGTTGAGCATGGTCAGCAGATATCAGGGGAACCCTTGAAAGGCTCACTTGACTACGGTAAAGAACATTCTCATGTATCTACGGAGGACAAAGTACTGGGTCCTTACCCTCGGTGGAAGTGATGACTTAAGAGTAGTAGGGTATAGTGATGCTAGCTTCGAGACTGATAGGGATAATTTCCGCTCTCAGTCATGCTGGGTCTTTACCTTAAACAGAGGAGAAATTACTTGGAAAAGTTCCAAGCAGGAGACAGTGGCTGATTTAACTTGCGAATCAGAGTATATAGCAGCAAGCGAGGCAGCGAAGAAAGCTATATGGCTAAAGAACTTCATTTGAGACCTTGGAGTTGTACCAGTTATAAAGGAATGTATGGAAATTTTCTGTGATAGTGAAACTGCAGTTGCCTTAGCCAAGGAACCAAGGGTTCACGGAAGATCCAGACAAATTGACAGGAAATACCATTTCATCAGACATCGAATAGGAGAAGGACTCCTCGTGGCAAAGAGGGTATCATCGGATGAGAAACCAGCATATCCTCTCATGAAGGGACTGGGTAGGGTTAAGCATCTCCAACATGCGAGAGTTAGGAATGCACCTGAGCATTACTATGATTTCCATATTACTGCGGAAGGTGATGCACATATCAGTGACAACACACTGATAAGCCTGGATAAACCTAACAACTACATGGAAGCCATGGCAGGCCCTGAGGCTGCTAAATGGAAAGAGGCTATGGACAGAGAGATACAGTCCATGTATGGCAATCAAGTTTGGAACTTGGCTGACAATGTACCAGGTCGTAAGACAGTCAGGTGCAAATGGATCTTCAAAAAGAAGACCGAAATTGATGGTAATGTACACACTTATAAGGCGTGACTGGTTGCAAAGGGCTTTCTCAAACTCCAGGAGTTGATTATGATGAGACCTTTTCACCAGTAGCAAAGATTAAGTCTATTAGGGTTATGTTAGCCATTGCAGCATTTTATGATTATGAAATATAGAAAACGGATGTAAAAACCACTTTCCTTAATGGAAAGTTGGCTGAGGATGTTTACATGAGTCAGCCAGAGGGTTTTGTCAGCACATAGTACCCTAATAGAGTGTGTAAGCTTGAGAAATCCATTTATGGATTGAGACAAGCACCTCACAGATGGAATCTTTGTTTCAATGAGAAAGTCAAGGAGTTTGGTTTTTCGAGGAGTGAAAATGAATAATTTGTATATGTCAAGGCTAGTGAGAGTATAGTTAGCTTTTTGGTACTGTATGTGGATGACATAATACTCATAGGAAATGACATTCCAACTCTACAGGAAGTGAAGTCATGGATTGGGAAGTGTTTCACTATGAAGGACCCTGGAGAAGCTGCCTATATCCTAGGGATAAGGATTTTGAGAGACAGGAGTAAAAGACAAAATAGAGTTAGTCAGAGTACCTACTTGGATAAGTTGTTGAATAGGTTCAGCGTGTAGAATTCCAAGAAAGGAGAGTTATCGATCTAGAGTAACGCCAAATTGATTAAAACACTGAGCCCGAGTACAGAGGCTGAGATAGCTGAGATAAGTCGAATATCACATGCTTCCGCTATATGCTCGATCATGTATGCTATGAGTTGAACTCGTCCTGATGTGGCTTTTGTGTTGAGCATGGTCAGCAGATATCAGGGGAACCCTGGCAAGGCTCACTTGACTACGGTAAAGAACATTCTAATGTATCTGCGGAGGACAAAGTACTGGGTCCTTACCCTCGGTGGAAGTGATGACTTAAGAGTAGTAGGGTATAGTGATGCTAGCTTCGAGACTGATAGGGATGATTTCCGCTCTCAGTCATGCTGGGTCTTTACCTTAAACAGAGGAGAAATTACTTGGAAAAGTTCCAAGCAGGAGACAGTGGCTGATTCAACTTGCGAATCAGAGTATATAGCAGCAAGCGAGGCAGCGAAGAAAGCTATATGGCTAAAGAACCTCATTTGAGACCTTGGAGTTGTACCAGTTATAAAGGAACGTATGGAAATTTTCTGTGATAGTGAAACTGCAGTTGCCTTAGCCAAGGAACCAAGGGTTCACGGAAGATCCAGACAAATTGACAGGAAATACCATTTCATCAGACATCGAATAGGAGAAGGACTCCTCGTGGCAAAGAGGGTATCATCGGATGAGAAACCAGCATATCCTCTCACGAAGGGACTGGGTAGGGTTAAGCATCTCCAACATGCGAGAGTTAGGAATGCACCTGAGCATTACTATGATTTCCATATTACTGCGGAAGGTGATGCACATATCAGTGACAACACACTGATAAGCCTGGATGAACCTAACAACTACATGGAAGCCATGGCAGGCCCTGAGGCTGCTAAATGGAAAGAGGCTATGGACAGAGAGATACAGTCCATGTATGACAATCAAGTTTGGAACTTGGATGACAATGTACCAGGTCGTGACTGGTTGCAAAGGGCTTTCTCAAACTCCAGGATGGTAATGTACACACTTATAAGGCGTGACTAGTTGCAAAGGGCTTTCTCAAACTCCAGGAGTTGATTATGATGAGACCTTTTCACCAGTAGCAAAGATTAAGTCTATTAGGGTTATGTTAGCCATTGCAGCATTTTATGATTATGAAATATAGAAAACGGATGTAAAAACCACTTTCCTTAATGGAAAGTTGGCTGAGGATGTTTACATGAGTCAGCCAGAGGGTTTTGTCAGCACATAGTACCCTAATAGAGTGTGTACGCTTGAGAAATCCATTTATGGATTGAGACAAGCACCTCACAGATGGAATCTTTGTTTCAATGAGAAAGTCAAGGAGTTTGGTTTTTCGAGGAGTGAAAATGAATAATTTGTATATGTCAAGGCTAGTGAGAGTATAGTTAGCTTTTTGGTACTGTATGTGGATGACATAATACTCATAGGAAATGACATTCCAACTCTACAGGAAGTGAAGTCATGGATTGGGAAGTGTTTCACTATGAAGGACCCTGGAGAAGCTGCCTATATCCTAGGGATAAGGATTTTGAGAGACAGGAGTAAAAGACTAACTAGACTTAGTCAGAGTACCTACTTGGATAAGCTGTTGAATAGGTTCAGTATGTAGAATTCCAAGAAAGGAGAGTTATCGATCTAGAGTAACGCCAAATTGATTAAAACATCGAGCCCGAGTACAGAGGCTGAGATAGCTGAGATAAGTCGAATATCACATGCTTCCGCTATAGGCTCGATCATGTATGCTATGAGTTGAACTCGTCCTGATGTGGCTTTTGTGTTGAGCATGGTCAGCAGATATCAGGGGAACCCTGGCAAGGCTCACTTGACTACGGTAAAGAACATTCTCATGTATCTGCGGAGGACAAAGTACTGGGTCCTTACCCTCGGTGGAAGTGATGACTTAAGAGTAGTAGGGTATAGTGATGCTAGCTTCGAGACTGATAGGGATAATTTCCGCTCTCAGTCATGCTGGGTCTTTACCTTAAACAGAGGAGAAATTACTTGGAAAAGTTCCAAGGAGGAGACAGTGGCTGATTTAACTTGCGAATCAGAGTATATAGCAGCAAGCGAGGCAGCGAAGAAATCTATATGGCTAAAGAACTTCATTTGAGACCTTGGAGTTGTACCAGTTATAAAGGAACGTATGGAAATTTTCTGTGATAGTGAAACTATAGTTGCCTTAGCCAAGGAACCAAGGGTTCACGGAAGATCCAGACAAATTGACAGGAAATACGATTTCATCAGACATCGAATAGGAGAAGGACTCCTCGTGGCAAAGAGGGTATCATCGGATGAGAAACCAGCATATCCTCTCACGAAGGGACTGGGTAGGGTTAAGCATCTCCAACATGCGAGAGTTAGGAATGAACCTGAGCATTACTATGATTTCCATATTACTGCAGAAGGTGATGTAGATATCAGTGATAACACACTGATAAGTCTGGAAGAACCTAACAACTACATGGAAGCCATGGCAGGCCCTGAAGCTGCTAAATGGAAAGAGGCTATGGACAGAGAGATACAGTCCATGTATGACAATCAAGTTTGGAACTTGGCTGACAATGTACCAGGTCGTAAGACAGTCAGATGCAAATGGATCTTCAAAAAGAAGACCGATATGGATGGTAATGTAAACACTTATAAGGCGTGACTGGTTGCAAAGGGCTTTCTCAAACTCCAGGAGTTGATTATGATGAGACCTTTTCACCAGTAGCAAAGATTAAGTCTATTAGGGTTATGTTAGCCATTGCAGCATTTTATGATTATGAAATATAGAAAACGGATGTAAAAACCACTTTCCTTAATGGAAAGTTGGCTGAGGATGTTTACATGAGTCAGCCAGAGGGTTTTGTCAGCACATAGTACCCTAATAGAGTGTGTAAGCTTGAGAAATCCATTTATGGATTGAGACAAGCACCTCACAGATGGAATCTTTGTTTCAATGAGAAAGTCAAGGAGTTTGGCTTTTCGAGGAGTGAAAATGAATAATTTGTATATGTCAAGGCTAGTGAGAGTATAGTTAGCTTTTTGGTACTGTATGCGGATGACATAATACTCATAGGAAATGACATTCCAACTCTACAGGAAGTGAAGTCATGGATTGGGAAGTGTTTCACTATGAAGGACCCTGGAGAAGCTGCCTATATCCTAGGGATAAGGATTTTGAGAGACAGGAGTAAAAGACTAACTGGACTTAGTCAGAGTACCTACTTGGAAAAGCTGTTGAATAGGTTCAGCATGTAGAATTCCAAGAAAGGAGAGTTATCGATCTAGAGTAACGCCAAATTGATTAAAACACCGAGCCCGAGTACAGAGGATGAGATAGCTGAGATAAGTCGAATATCACATGCTTCCGCTATAGGCTCGATCATGTATGCTATGAGTTGAACTCGTCCTGATGTGGCTTTTGTGTTGAGCATGGTCAGCAGATATCAGGGGAACCCTGGCAAGGCTCACTTGACTACGGTAAAGAACATTCTCATGTATCTGCGGAGGACAAAGTACTGGGTCCTTACCCTCGGTGGAAGTTATGACTTAAGAGTAGTAGGGTATAGTGATGCTAGCTTCGAGACTGCTAGGGATAATTTCCGCTCTCAGTCATGCTGGGTCTTTACCTTAAACAGAGGAGAAATTACTTGGAAAAGTTCCAAGCAGGAGACAGTGGCTGATTTAACTTGCGAATCAGAGTATATAGCAGCAAGCGAGGCAGCGAAGAAAGCTATATGGCTAAAGAACTTCATTTGAGACCTTGGAGTTGTACCAGTTATAAAGGAACGTATGGAAATTTTCTGTGATAGTGAAACTGCAGTTGCCTTAGCCAAGGAACCAAGGGTTCACGGAAGATCCAGACAAATTGATAGGAAATACCATTTCATCAGACATCGAATAGGAGAAGGACTCCTCATGGCAAAGAGGGTATCATCGGATGAGAAACCAGCATATCCTCTCACGAAGGGACTGGGTAGGGTTAAGCATCTCCAACATGCGAGAGTTAGCAATGCACCTAAGCATTACTTTGATTTCCATATTACTGCGGAAGGTGATGCACATATCAGTGACAACACACTGATAAGTCTGGATGAACCTAACAACTACATAGAAGCCATGGCAGGCCCTGAGGCTGCTAAATGGAAAAAGGCTATGGACAGAGAGATACAGTCCATGTATGACAATCAAGTTTGGAACTTGGCTGACAATGTACCAGGTCGTAAGACAGTCAGATGCAAATGGATCTTCAAAAAGAAGACCGACATGGATGGTAATATACACACTTATAAGGCGTGACTGGTTGCAAAGGGCTTTCTCAAACTCCAGGAGTTGATTATGATGAGACCTTTTCACCAGTAGCAAAGATTAAGTCTATTAGGGTTATGTTAGCCATTGCTGCATTTTATGATTATGAAATATAGAAAATGGATGTAAAAACCACTTTCCTTAATGGAATGTTGGCTGAGGATGTTTACATGAGTCACCTAGAGGGTTTTGTCAGCACATAGTACCCTAATAGAGTGTGTAAGCTTGAGAAATCCATTTATGGATTGAGACAAGCACCTCACAGATGGAATCTTTGTTTCAATGAGAAAGTCAAGGAGTTTGGTTTTTCGAGGAGTGAAAATGAATAATTTGTATATGTCAAGGCTAGTGAGAGTATAGTTAGCTTTTTGGTACTGTATGTGGATGACATAATACTCATAGGAAATGACATTCCAACTCTACATGAAGTGAAGTCATGGATTGGGAAGTGTTTCACTATGAAGGACCCTGGAGAAGCTGCCTATATCCTAGGGATAAGGATTTTGAGAGACAGGAGTAAAAGACTAACTGGACTTAGTTAGAGTACCTACTTGGATAAGCTGTTGAATAGGTTCAGCATGTAGAATTCCAAGAAAGGAGAGTTATCGATCTAGAGTAACGCCAAATTGATTAAAACACCGAGCCCGAGTACAGAGGCTGAGATAGCTGAGATAAGTCGAATATCACATGCTTCCGCTATAGTCTCGATCATGTATGCTATGAGTTGAACTCGTCCTGATGTGGCTTTTGTGTTGAGGATGGTCAGCAGATATCAGGGGAACCCTGGCAAGGCTCACTTGACTACGGTAAAGAACATTCTCATGTATCTGCGAAGGACAAAGTACTGGGTCCTTACCCTCGGTGGAAGTGATGACTTAAGAGTAGTAGGGTATAGTGATGCTAGCTTCGAGACTGATAGGGATAATTTCCGCTCTCAGTCATGCTGGGTCTTTACCTTAAACAGAGGAGAAATTACTTGGAAAAGTTCCAAGCAGGAGACAGTGGCTGATTTAACTTGCGAATCAGAGTATATAGCAGCAAGCGAGGCAGCGAAGAAAGCTATATGGCTAAAGAACTTCATTTGAGACCTTGGAGTTGTACCAGTTATAAAGGAACGTATGGAAATTTTCTGTGATAGTGAAACTGCAGTTGCCTTAGCCAAGGAACCAAGGGTTCACGGAAGATCCAGACAAATTGACAGGAAATACCATTTCATCAGACATCGAATAGGAGAAGGACTCCTCGTGGCAAAGAGGGTATCATCGGATGAGAACCTAGCATATCCTCTCACGAAGGGACTGGGTAAGGTTAAGCATCTCCAACATGTGAGAGTTAGCAATGCACCTGAGCATTACTATGATTTCCATATTACTGCAGAAGGTGATGTAGATATCAGTGATAACACACTGATAAGTCTGGAAGAACCTAACAACTACATGGAAGCCATGGCAGGCCCTGAAGCTGCTAAATGGAAAGAGGCTATGGACAGAGAGATACAGTCCATGTATGACAATCAAGTTTGGAACTTGGCTGACAATGTACCAGGTCGTAAGACAGTCAGATGCAAATGGATCTTCAAAAAGAAGACCGATATGGATGGTAATGTACACACTTATAAGGCGTGACTGGTTGCAAAGGGCTTTCTCAAACTCCAGGAGTTGATTATGATGAGACCTTTTCACCAGTAGCAAAGATTAAGTCTATTAGGGTTATGTTAGCGATTGCTGCATTTTATGATTATGAAATATAGAAAACGGATGTAAAAACCACTTTCCTTAATGGAAAGTTGGCTGAGGATGTTTACATGAGTCAGCCAGAGGGTTTTGTCAGCACATAGTACCCTAATAGAGTGTGTAAGCTTGAGAAATCCATTTATGGATTGAGACAAGCACCTCACAGATGGAATCTTTGTTTCAATGAGAAAGTCAAGGAGTTTTGCTTTTCGAGGAGTGAAAATGAATAATTTGTATATGTCAAGGCTAGTGAGAGTATAGTTAGCTTTTTGGTACTGTATGCGGATGACATAATACTCATAGGAAATGACATTCCCACTCTACAGGAAGTGAAGTCATGGATTGGGAAGTGTTTCACTATGAAGGACCCTGGAGAAGCTGCCTATATCCTAGGGATAAGGATTTTGAGAGACAGGAGTAAAAGACTAACTGGACTTAGTCAGAGTACCTACTTGGAAAAGCTGTTGAATAGGTTCAGCATGTAGAATTCCAAGAAAGGAGAGTTATCGATCTAGAGTAACGCCAAATTGATTAAAACACCGAGCCCGAGTACAGACGCTGAGATAGCTGAGATAAGTCGAATATCACATGCTTCCACTATAGGCTCGATCATGTATGCTATGAGTTGAACTCGTCCTGATGTGGCTTTTGTGTTGAGCATGGTCAGCAGATATCAGGGGAACCCTGGCAAGGCTCACTTGACTACGGTAAAGAACATTTTCATGTATCTGCGGAGGACAAAGTACTGGGTCCTTACCCTCGGTGGAAGTGATGACTTAAGAGTAGTAGGGTATGGTGATGCTAGCTTCGAGACTGCTAGGGATAATTTCCGCTCTCAGTCATGCTGGGTCTGTACCTTAAACAGAGGAGAAATTACTTGGAAAAGTTCCAAGCAGGAGACAGTGGCTGATTTAACTTGCGAATCAGAGTATATAGCAGCAAGCGAGGCAGCGAAGAAAGCTATATGGCTAAAGAACTTCATTTGAGACCTTGGAGTTGTACCAGTTATAAAGGAACGTATGGAAATTTTCTGTGATAGTGAAACTGCAGTTGCCTTAGCCAAGGAACCAAGGGTTCACGGAAGATCCAGACAAATTGACAGGAAATACCATTTCATCAGACATCGAATATGAGAAGGACTCCTCGTGGCAAAGAGGGTATCATCGGATGAGAAACCAGCATATCCTCTCACGAAGGGACTGGGTAGGGTTAAGCATCTCCAACATGTGAGAGTTAGCTATGCACCTGAGCATTACTATGATTTCCATATTACTGTGGAAGGTGATGCACATATCAGTGATAACACACTGATAAGTCTGGATGAACCTAACAACTACATGGAAGCCATGGTAGGCCCTGAGGCTGCTAAATGGAAAGAGGCTATGGACAGAGAGATACAGTCCATGTATGACAATCAAGTTTGGAACTTGGATGACAATGTACCAGGTCGTAAGACAGTCAGATGCAAATGGATCTTCAAAAAGAAGACCGACATGGATGGTAATATACACACTTATAAGGCGTGACTGGTTGCAAAGGGCTTTCTCAAACTCCAGGAGTTGATTATGATGAGACCTTTTCACCAGTAGCAAAGATTAAGTCTATTAGGGTTATGTTAGCCATTGCTGCATTTTATGATTATGAAATATAGAAAATGGATGTAAAAACCACTTTCCTTAATGGAATGTTGGCTGAGGATGTTTACATGAGTCACCTAGAGGGTTTTGTCAGCACATAGTACCCTAATAGAGTGTGTAAGCTTGAGAAATCCATTTATGGATTGAGACAAGCACCTCACAGATGGAATCTTTGTTTCAATGAGAAAGTCAAGGAGTTTGGTTTTTCGAGGAGTGAAAATGAATAATTTGTATATGTCAAGGCTAGTGAGAGTATAGTTAGCTTTTTGGTACTGTATGTGGATGACATAATACTCATAGGAAATGACATTCCAACTCTACAGGAAGTGAAGTCATGGATTGGGAAGTGTTTCACTATGAAGGACCCTGGAGAAGCTGCCTATATCCTAGGGATAAGGATTTTGAGAGACAGGAGTAAAAGACTAACTAGACTTAGTCAGAGTACCTACTTTGATAAGTTGTTGAACAGGTTCAGCATGTAGAATTCCAAGAAAGGGGAGTTATCGATCTAAAGTAACACCAAATTGATTAAAACACCGAGCCCGAGTACAGAGGCTGAGATAGCTGAGATGAGTCGAGTATCACATGCTTCCGCTATAGGCTCGATCATGTATGCTATGAGTTGAACTCGTCCTGATGTGGCTTTTGTGTTGAGCATGGTCAACAGATATTAGGGGAACCCTGGCAAGGCTCACTAGACTACGGTAAAGAACATTCTCATGTATCTGCGGAGGACAAAGTACTAGGTCCTTACTCTCGGTGGAAGTGATGACTTAAGAGTAGTAGGGTATAGTGATGCTAGCTTCGAGACTGATAGGGATAATTTTCGCTCTCAGTCATGCTGGGTCTTTACCTTAAACATAGGAGAAATTACTTGGAAAAGTTCCAAGCAGGAGACAGTGGCTGATTTAACTTGCGAATCAGAGTATATAGCAGCAAGCGAGGCAGCGAAGAAAGCTATATGGCTAAAGAACTTCATTTGATACCTTGGAGTTGTACCAGTTATAAAGGAACGTATGGAAATTTTCTGTGATAGTGAAACTGCAGTTGCCTTAGCCAAGGAACCAAGGGCTCACGGAAGATCCAGACAAATTGACAGGAAATACCATTTCATCAGACATCGAATATGAGAAGGACTCCTCGTGGCAAAGAGGGTATCATCGGATGAGAACCCAGCATATCCTCTCACGAAGGGACTGGGTAGGGTTAAGCATCTCCAACATGCGAGAGTTAGCAATGCACCTGAGCATTACTTTGATTTCCATATTACTGCGGAAGGTGATGCACATATCAGTGACAACACACTGATAAGTCTGGATGAACCTAACAACTACATGGAAGCCATGGCAGGCCCTGAGGCTGCTAAATGGAAAAAGGCTATGGACAGAGAGATACAGTCCATGTATGACAATCAAGTTTGGAACTTGGCTGACAATGTACCAGGTCGTAAGACAGTCAGATGCAAATGGATCTTCAAAAAGAAGACCGACATGGATGGTAATGTACACACTTATAAGGTGTGACTGGTTGCAAAGGGCTTTCTCAAACTCCAGGAGTTGATTATGATGAGACCTTTTCACCAGTAGCAAAGATTAAGTCTATTAGGGTTATGTTAGCCATTGCTGCATTTTATGATTATGAAATATAGAAAACGGATGTAAAAACCACTTTCCTTAATGGAAAGTTGGCTGAGGATGTTTACATGAGTCAGCCAGAGGGTTTTGTCAGCACATAGTACCCTAATAGAGTGTGTAAGATTGAGAAATCCATTTATGGATTGAAACAAGCACCTCACAGATGGAATCTTTGTTTCAATGAGAAAGTCAAGGAGTTTGGCTTTTCGAGGAGTGAAAATGAATAATTTGTATATGTCAAGGCTAGTGAGAGTATTGTTAGCCTTTTGGTACTGTATGTGGATGACATAATACTCATAGGAAATGACATTCCAACTCTACAGGAAGTGAAGTCATGGATTGGGAAGTGTTTCACTATGAAGGACACTGGAAAAGCTACCTATATCCTAGGGATAAGGATTTTGAGAGACAGGAGTAAAAGCCTAACTGGGCTTAGTCAGAGTACCTACTTGGATAAGCTGTTGAATAGGTTCAGCATGTAGAATTCCAAGAAAGGAGAGTTATCGATCTAGAGTAACGCCAAATTGATTAAAACACCGAGCCTGAGCACAGAGGCTGAGATAGCTGAGATAAGTCGAATATCACATGCTTCCGCTATAGGCTCGATCATGTATGCTATGAGTTGAACTCGTCCTGATGTGGCTTTTGTGTTGAGCATGGTCAGCAGATATCAGGGGAACCCTGGCAAGGCTCACTTGACTACGGTAAAGAACATTCTCATGTATCTGCGGAGGACAAAGTACTGGGTCCTTACCCTCGGTGGAAGTGATGACTTAAGAGTAGTAGGGTATAGTGATGCTAGCTTCGAGACTGATAGGGATAATTTCCGCTCTCAGTCATGCTGGGTCTTTACCTTAAACAGAGGAGAAATTACTTGGAAAAGTTCCAAGCAGGAGACAGTGGCTGATTTAACTTGCGAATCAGAGTATATAGCAGCAAGCGAGGCAGCGAAGAAAGCTATATGGCTAAAGAACTTCATTTGAGACCTTGGAGTTGTACCAGTTATAAAGGAACGTATGGAAATTTTCTGTGATAGTGAAACTGCAATTGCCTTAGCCAAGGAACCAAGGGTTCACGGAAGATCCAGACAAATTGACAGGAAATACCATTTCATCAGACATCGAATAGGAGAAGGACTCCTCGTGGCAAAGAGGGTATCATCGGATGAGAAACCAGCATATCCTCTCACGAAGGGACTGGGTAGGGTTGAACATCTCCAACATGCGAGAGTTAGCAATGCACCTGAGCATTACTATGATTTCCATATTACTGCGGAAGGTGATGCACATATCAGTGATAACACACTGATAAGTCTGGATGAACCTAACAACTACATGGAAGCCATGGCAGGCCCTGAGGCTGCTAAATGGAAAGAGGCTATGGACAGAGAGATACAGTCCATGTATGACAATCAAGTTTGGAACTTGGCTGACAATGTACCAGGTCGTAAGACAGTCAGATGCAAATGGCTCTTCAAAAAGAAGATCGATATGGATGGTAATGTACACACTTATAAGGCGTGACTGGTTGCAAAGGGCTTTCTCAAACTCCAGGAGTTGATTATGATGAGACCTTTTCACCAGTAGCAAAGATTAAGTCTATTAGGGTTATGTTAGCCATTGCTGCATTTTATGATTATGAAATATAGAAAACGGATGTAAAAACCACTTTACTTAATGGAAAGTTGGCTGAGGATGTTTACATGAGTCAGCCAGAGGGTTTTGTCAGCACATAGTGCCCTAATAGAGTGTGTAAGCTTGAGAAATCCATTTATGGATTGAGATAAGGACCTCACAGATGGAATCTTTGTTTCAATGAGAAAGTCAAGGAGTTTGGCTTTTCGAGGAGTGAAAATGAATAATTTGTATATGTCAAGGCTAGTGAGAGTATAGTTAGCTTTTTGGTACTGTATGTGGATGACATAATACTCATAGGAAATGACATTTCAACTCTACAGGAAGTGAAGTCATGGATTGGGAAGTGTTTCACTATGAAGGACCCTGGAGAAGCTGCCTATATCCTAGGGATAAGGATTTTGAGAGACAGGAGTAAAAGACTAACTGGACTTAGTCAGAGTACCTACTTGCATAAGTTGTTGAATAGGTTCAACATGTAGAATTCCAAGAAAGGAGAGTTATCGATCTAGAGTAACGCCAAATTGATTAAAACACCGAGCCCGAGTACAGAGGCTAAGATAGCTGAGATGAGTCGAGTATCACATGCTTCCGCTATAGGCTCGATCATGTATGTTATGAGTTGAACTCGTCCTGATGTGGCTTTTGTGTTGAGCATGGTCAGCAGATATCAGGGGAACCCTAGCAAGGCTCACTGGACTACGGTAAAGAACATTCTCATGTATCTGCGGAGGACAAAGTATTGGGTCCTTACCCTCGGTGGAAGTGATGACTTAAGAGAAGTAGGGTATAGTGATGCTAGCTTCGAGACTGATAGGCATAATTTCCGCTCTCAGTTATGCTGGGTCATTACCTTAAACAGAGGAGAAATTACTTGGAAAAGTTCCAAGCAGGAGACAGTGGCTGATTTAACATGCAAATCAGAGTATATAGCAGCAAGCGAGGCAGCGAAGAAAGCTATATGGCTAAAGAACTTCATTTGAGACCTTGGAGTTGTCACAGTTATAAAGGAACGTGTGGAAATTTTCTGTGATAGTGAAACTGCAGTTGCCTTAGCCAAGGAATCAAGGGTTCACGGAAGATCCAGACAAATTGACAGGAAATACCATTTCATCAGACATCGAATAGGAGAAGGACTCCTCGTGGCAAAGAGGGTATCATCGGATGAGAACCTAGCATATCCTCTCACGAAGGGACTGGGTAAGGTTAAGCATCTCCAACATGCGAGAGTTAGCAATGCACCTGAGCATTACTATGATTTCCATATTACTGCAGAAGGTGATGTAGATATCAGTGATAACACACTGATAAGTCTGGAAGAACCTAACAACTACATGGAAGCCATGGCAGGCCCTGAAGCTGCTAAATGGAAAAAGGCTATGGACAGAGAGATACAGTCCATGTATGACAATCAAGTTTGGAACTTGGCTGACATTGTACCAGGTCGTAAGACAGTCAGATGCAAATGGATCTTCAAAAGGAAGACCGACATGGATGGTAATGTACACACTTATAAGGCGTGACTGGTTGCAAAGGGCTTTCTCAAACTCCAGGAGTTGATTATGATGAGACCTTTTCACCAGTAGCAAAGATTAAGTCTATTAGGGTTATGTTAGCCATTGCTGCATTTTATGATTATGAAATATAGAAAACGGATGTAAAAACCACTTTCCTTAATGGAAAGTTGGTTGAGGATGTTTATATGAGTCAGCCAGAGGGTTTTGTCAGCACATAGTACCCTAATAGAGTGTGTAAGCTTGAGAAATCCATTTATGGGTTGAGACAAGCACCTCACAGATGGAATCTTTGTTTCAATGAGAAAGTCAAGGAGTTTGGCTTTTCGAGGAGTGAAAATGAATAATTTGTATACGTCAAGGCTAGTGAGAGTATAGTTAGCTTTTTGGTACTGTATGTGGATGACATAATACTCATAGGAAATGACATTCCAACTCTACAGGAAGTGAAGTCATGGATTGGGAAGTGTTTCACTATGAAGGACCCTGGAGAAGCTGCCTATATCCTAGGGATAAGGATTTTGAGAGACAGGAGTAAAAGACTAACTGGACTTAGTCAAAGTACCTACTTGGAAAAGCTGTTGAATAGGTTCAGCATGTAGAATTCCAAGAAAGGAGAGTTATCGATCTAGAGTAACGCCAAATTGATTAAAACACCGAGCCCGAGTACAGAGGCTGAGATAGCTGAGATAAGTCGAATATCACGTGCTTCCGCTATAGGCTCGATCATGTATGCTATGAGTTGAACTCTTCCTGATGTGGCTTTTGTGTTGAGCATGGTCAGTAGATATCAGGGGAACTCTGGCAAGGCTCACTTGACTACGATAAAGAACATTCTCATGTATCTGCGGAGGACAAAGTACTGGGTCCTTACCCTCGGTGGAAGTGATGACTTAAGAGTAGTAGGGTATAGTGATGCTAGCTTTGAGACTGATAGGGATAATTTCTGCTCTCAGTCATGCTGGGTCTTTACCTTAAACAGAGGAGAAATTACTTGGAAAAGTTCCAAGCAGGAGACAGTGGCTGATTTAACTTGCGAATCAGAGTATATAGCAGCAAGCGAGGCAGCGAAGAAAGCTATATGGCTAAAGAACTTCATTTGAGACCTTGGAGTTGTACCAGTTATAAAGGAACGTATGGAAATTTTATGTGATAGTGAAACTGCAGTTGCCTTAGCCAAGGAACCAAGGGTTCACGGAAGATCCAGACAAATTGACAGGAAATACCATTTCATCAGACATCGAATAGGAGAAGGACTCCTCGTGGCAAAGAGGGTATCATCGGATGAGAAACCAGCATATCCTCTCACGAAGGGACTAGGTAGGGTTAAGCATCTCCAACATGCGAGGCGCATAGGGCTAAAGGATGATATTAGTTTTAGAAATTAGATAATTTTTGAAATTTGTAAAGTGTAATTGACATTTGATGATAAATAAAAGTTGTTGTTTATTTATAGGTATAAGTGTTTCTATCTTTTGTCAATCGTTTACTATCATTTCAATTTTGCATGTTTTGACTTCCAAAATAGTTATGTTATGGTGTATCATATTATTCAAATTCTTCATAGTCGGTCATTTGTTGGAAGTAGATATGAATCAAGACTGTCATGAGTTGGCTTATAGATGACTAAGTTGTTGGACATATCAAAAGTTGCTACAACACTCATGAGTGCTCATAAGTTCTGAATATTAGATTCAACCCACACACACTTGTATCACATCATGGAATTTATCTCGAGTGATCGTGAGACAGTAATATCATATAAGTCTTCAAACTTAGAGATATAAGTTATTCACTATGAGTTGGTTATACATTGATTGTATGAAAACTCATTGGTAACTCGATGCTATAAAACATGCCTTTGTGTATTATTCAACGAGTTATAGAACAATCATATGAGTAAAAGTTTATCTGTTCCTTCTTGGATTAGAAGCGATATCTAGGCCCCTCGATGATTTTGTTTTGACCTATGTACCGAGCCCGGTCAGAACTAAATTGATGAATTAAGTTCTATGTCAAACAAATCGGAAATCAGGAAACATACTGCTGGATAATAAGTAAGACTATGTTCCATGTATTTGTCCGACTGATATCTAGAATAGAGGATTATATGATCACTTATCTTAAATTGCGTATCATCATCATCTCAGTTCCACGAGACCTTGAAAGAGCTACGATTGTTGATCGGTTCCTGAAGTCATTCTTGCAGTTATAGTTATTAGACTTATCCAAGTGGGAGACTATTAGATTAGGTGTCTAAGTTTATAACTATTTCTGGAATGTACTTAATCCGGTTGGCATGGTCTACTAGGGTTGCAAGACATTGCAACACATGGATAGACTAAACGAGAGAAAGGACACTTAAGAATTATTAATATATTATAAGTTCTAATATATTAATAATATTATTTAATTAGTATTGATCAAAGAATTAATTTAGAATTAATTAAGTGATCAAAAAGAGACTAATTAAATATATGGGGTTGATTGTGTAAATCATCCATTCTTGTATAGTGGGCTAATGATCCATGGTTTATATGAATTGGGCTAAACCCATGAAGTGCTTCGTGGATAGTCCATGGAGGTTATAAACCCATGGATCATGGAATATGGAAAGTCATGATAATTAGAGTTTACATGGTGTAACCCTACTTGTGACAGAAGTATATAAAGATCGATGACTAGCAAAATCAGACTACAAGAATATACAATAGGGCTAGCCGAATTTTGAGTGTTAGTGAACTTTTCTCAAGGTTATTCCAAGTGTTGTGGTGTTGTGGTGTTGTGTGAGACATTTGCATGTATCTTAGTAAAACATAGGTCCAAGGTTTCTAGGGTTTCATGTACACCTTCGGAGTGTTAGAATGCTCAAAACCCTTCATTATTCTCTAATCAAAGCACAATCAAAAATACCCTAAACAAAAACTTAACGTCTTTTCAAAGACAAGAATAGAAACAAGTTTGGGAAGTTAAATCAGAAAAATCTAAAGTTGATAATCAAACAAATGAATCAGTTTTGAAAGCTCAGAAAGCAAAAGCACAAATTTTCAATGAGAGCGTTCAAAAAGTTGCAAAAGAGGAAGGTGTTTCAATGTCAAAAGCACGAAACAAAGTCTATTGGAAAAAGCTCAAAACTTTTCAAAAAAAAAGTTTTCAAGCAAAAACCATCTAAACAAGTTAAGACGTTTTCTCAAAATAAGAATTTTTTTCAAAATAAGTCCACTCAAAAGAAAAATGATTTTACAAAGGGTAAATCTAATATTCATAAACCAGGTTGAATACCAATTTTTCAAAAAAAAAAGAAATTAAAATTATGTACAAAACCAACGTCCAAGGAATTATGTTTCAAATCCTCAAAATTAAAGGTTTTCGCAAAACGAATTTCAAAGAAATGTTGTTCAACGTAATGAACGAAGAAATTTCCACCAATTCCCAAGTTAAAGAAGTTTTCCACAAGAACAAAAGGTTTTTAATCGAAAATCGGTCGGTTATAACAAACATTTTCAAAATCGGTTTCTAAATCCTCCAAAATCATCATTTCCAAAAAGAAATTTTTGAAAAATTGGAAGTAAAAGGAATGAAAAAGGAACCATTTAAGCCAAAAAAAAACCTCACTTTCCAAATCCAGAATCGAATAAGAAAGTCAAAGCTTCGTTTATCACAGGGAAAAATGATGTGAAGAATATTAACCGTTGGCTCGAAGGAAAATGGAAGAAATACCAATCGGGAAAGTTCTTTGAGGAGAAATTCAATGATGCTTACGAAAGCTACTTGAATAACCTAGAAAGTGGTAGTTCATCATCATTGAAATTGGCTTCGTAAGTGAAAAGATGGAAAGAAATACCCAAGACAAAAATTGAATCACAACAAACCATAAATGGAAAAGGGAAAGTCAGTGTCAAACCTAAACCATTGAATCCCAATGACAAAGTCTGTTGAAGTTGACTTAATAGATGGGTTAAAGTTAAAAGTTTGTAATTGGGTACTAGGGTCATCATTTCACCATGCATTTCAAACTAATATCCAAGGATCCAAAAAGCCTTGGGGACCTAAATTATTTTAACTGATCGTAGGTACTGTGTGACGAGCAATATGATGAACACCTAATTCATAAAAATAGGAACTAATTTTTTTTGGACTCTTGGAAGTGTTTTGAGTTATGAAAATTAGATATTGATGGTTAAGCCTCAACCATGCAAGTGTTAAAAACCATCCAAGTGTGCTTATGGACTTAATTCATGATTTGAGCCCCATCCTTGCATGCAAAAGCATAAAGTTTGCAACTTTATGGCTTAATACGTTATTTTGAGAATGGATCCAAGTTTTGAATGCAAAGGCTGAATATATTAAGACCTTGGAATGAGATTAGGCTGGCTAGCCAGTAT
The DNA here is from genome assembly GCF_002870075.4 of Lactuca sativa. Classification (NCBI taxonomy): domain Eukaryota; kingdom Viridiplantae; phylum Streptophyta; class Magnoliopsida; order Asterales; family Asteraceae; genus Lactuca; species Lactuca sativa. The sequence continues at coordinate 317,469,971 of NC_056630.2, forward strand.
GCTGGGCGTACTCTAGAGTACATTGTGCATACTGTGCTAGTGTCCAAACTTCAGATGAGCTTCAACGTACATTCGGCATACGAGCATTGTATGACGGGTGTACATAGTCTGTCGTTTTAGGTGATTTTTGGGCATGTGTGTTATCTGGGCTTTGGACTTGTTGTAGTTAGGCCTCAATCCTACCTGTTATAGTAAGCCATTTTTGGGCCTAAGGACATTTTAGGTGTTCTTGGGCCTTAGAGGCTATGTGGTTGGGCTTGGATGCTTGTTGGGATGTTTTTAATAAATTAGGCCTTAGGGGAATAGAGGACCATTGAAGCAAGGATAAAGAAGGCCTTTTTTCCTTAAGTCAAGAATTAGGGTTTGGACCTTTGATTTAGAGTGTGACCTAATTTCTGATTAGGATTTTATGCTTGTGTTTCAGGAAGAGGATTTTGTGAGTCATCCACCAAGTGTAATTAGATATCTTATGTCTAAGGTGAGTCTTCCTTCGCATTATGCGTAGGTTTAAGGCTCCAAGGCTGACCCATTAGTTAATGTTGTAGTGTGATGATTCTCTTCACGATAATTGTTAGTTATGCACTTATGTCTGTATTTGTTTGATAAGTCTGTGATTTCTGTTATGATATTATGTGGTAGTAGTAGGAGGTGAAATAGACTCGACATCTAGTTGAAATAAACCAAAGAGGGATTGCAAGCACCCAGATATGCATGATAATATCCAGTTGAAATAGACAGAAGGTGTAGGCAAGCACGCATATATACTTGGTAGTATCTAGTTGAGATAGACCGAAGGGGTAAGCTAGTACCCAGATATTCTTAGCAGTATATTTTTTTTAGTATGTGGTTATTTATGGAGCTCACTAATCTTTGCGCTTACAGTTTTCCAGTTTATGTTTTAGGTACTTTTGGTACAAATGAGGAGGGCCTGGCGTGACTACCCCGCATCCACTCATATTTTCCGTATTATGTGATTTTGGAATTTGTACTCTGATATTATTTCACTATGACACACTTTTGGTTGTTTTGTCTTGATTACTAAGTGCTTTGAAATGAATTTAAAATTAAATTTTATCTTATAATTTTTGGACGCTACAAATTGGTATCAGAGCATTGGTTTGAGAGATCCGGGCATACTCTCGGGTGTGCCTGAACTAAAATTGAGGGTTTGGTAATTTTTTCAAATAAATAAATAAATAAATAAATAAATGTTTTATTAAATAATTTTCTAATAAGATAAAAGGGTGTGATGCGTGAAATCGGCCAAGCTCAAGTAAGTGATTCCTAGAATACTCGTACATGTTTTAAATAATTATATGTTATGAGAAATTGATGCTAGATAAGGGCTAAGGATCTATTCAGGATTTCATGTTAGGAGAGATGCCTTTATATTCCTGATTGTTTGAGCTGTTAGAACTACATGCTAGTATGGTTTTAGTTAATTTGATAGAAAGTCTTGATTAGTTGGTATGCTGGTTAGATTTTCAGTTGCCCGAATGCTGCTTGCTTTGTGCTTTGTGAGACTCTTAGTGATGTGGGTTAGCTACTAAGGGGATATGTTAAATCACATGTTTCATAGGTTAAATAATCTCAGAGTAACGAATTTAACCCTATTGCACAGCTCTTGTTTGCGTCTAAGCATTCTAGGGTTGAGTCTTTTACTTGAAGGATTATCTGAGCTTTGTTGCATGTGACTGTTCATGAGGTAGTTAGCTATCATTAGTGGGAGTCTTTCAATAGATAATGTCATGGTAAGGTTAGGAACCTAAGAGAGTCTAGGTAATGCTTTTAGTGGGTAGGTTGTATTGTGTAGTGAGTATTTAGAGTATCAATTTGTGAAGGTAACTTGGAGGATTCGAGAAGATTCCTGAGGAAAGTATGGATATGTGTGGAAGGTAGGATTGTATCCGTACTTCTAGAAGCACGTGATCTACAATCGAATCAGGAAGCATCACGAGGAATCTAAGGTGTGAGTGGGAGGATGGCGTGCATAAATTTTCATTAATGGTTAGTGTATGATGGATTAATGATAACATTTTGATTATGAGATGGCAGTTTGGTCTTGATGTATAGGATGTCGATGTCTGGAAGAGAATCAGAGTCCTCTAAGATAGTTTTCTGGTATTATTGGTCGGATGACTGACATAATGATTGCCAAGTTCGAGGAGCAGACCATAATTTTTCATGTTGCACAAGAAGCTAGTGAGGCTGCTAGCGAAGGAAATCACTAGAAGTGGAGACATGACAAGGAAAGAGAATGCGGATACACGACTCAGGACGATTGGAGGGAAATGGAGAGTTCATTAAAACTGATCTAGTTTTTGGAAGTTAAGAGAACTATGTGTCACACCCCAAAACCGGAACGGCAGAAACATTCTGGGGTGGATGACGTCATGTCAAGTATCACAACAAATGTAGTATAGTAATCAAAGTACAACAACCATTGCATTAATAGTAATAGTTTTACATAAGTTACATTTCATAGAGACATTAAAGTAATACAAGTAATAATATAGGTGCAGCTTGGTACTAAACTGTCTTCACCAAAAGCTCCTAGAATGTACCTGTCTATTGCTGACCTGAGAATACAAGTTATTTTGAAAGTGAGTATCAACATTTTTATAAATGCTGGTGAGTTCATAAGTATTTAGTGTCATTTGTGTAAGTAAGCATTTTATCCAAAATAACTTTATAAAAAGTAGTAGTTTAGAATCAACGGTGTATTAGAGTCCTTTCTAGAAAATCCTATATTTTCTAAATAAAAGCATTCTTCTACCAAGACTCGACAGAGTTATGTTTTAAAGAGTAATTTTCCCTGAAATACTACCATTACCAAAATATGGTATATGATTTTAAAGTAAGTATGAGGATAAACAATAGGAAAAATAACATACGCCTCAGCAGAAAAATATTGTTGACTAAGGCAAAAGAAATCATAGACTCCAGGAGAGTATCGAATGAATGACACGCCTGACTCAGTCTAACAAAAGGAGTCACAGACCCCAGACGGTATCAAATGTACGATACAACTTGCAAGGTCTAAAACAAAGAAAAAGACAGACCCCAGACAATATCAAATGAAAGATACAGCTAGCAAGGTCTAAAACAAAGAGTAATTCTAAGTGTGTTTCTAGCATACAGTGTTAATTATCGTTACCTTAAGGCCATGAATTATAAGGTAAACATGGAGATACTCCTAACCATACTAATCGACACTAGAGTACTTGACGCCCTGCAAGCGTCGGTGTAAATATTACAGTTGTCACCCCTTGGCTTGATAGCCCGTGGATTGTAGCTAGCAGTCAGGGTGCGGGGGTGTCAATCCCGTATAGATCTATATATACAATGCCCGCTCTCCCTATAGGAGACTCTGGTTACCTACTCGACGACAGGGAGATCCGTGTATTGAAGATGCATCTCGAAATCTGAATTCTAATAGCGATGCTGGAGAGATGATATAGACTCGTGTGTGAACTGACCCTTGTAAACCTTTATGTCTATACATGTACATATGATATATAATTAATGTTTAAACGACCTTCGGACGGATATCCGATACCCACCAGACCACCTCCCAACGAGGAAAACGAAATAGGGGGAACTAGCCTTCCTAAGTTCTTTAAACATCATTTATATAACTATATAGGTACATGCGTGCATTTAACAACGTAGAAGCATTTATCTAAGTAGAAGCGTTTAACGAAGTAGAAGCGTTAACAAAGTAAAAGCATTTAACGAAGTAGAAGCGTATAACGAAGTAGAAGCGTATAACTAAGTAGAAGCGTATAACTAAGTAGAAGCATTTAACGAAGTAGTAGCATCTAAAGAAGTAGAAACATTTAACGAAGCAGAAGTATAGAAGCATAGAAGAAAACTTTAACTAAAACTTTGGAAAAACCTTTACACTTAAGAAAATTGTGACTTGTTATCCTTTTGTAAAATAAGCTTGAAGACCTTTGGGAATCCTTTGAAACCTTTCATAAAAAGTTTTTAATGCAATTTTGATAAAACAATATAAGTAAAGAAAACCTTTGTTTAAAATACTGTTGTAACTGGATTTGAAGTAAAACATACAGCACGAGAGATAATTTGAGAAAAGATTTAAACAAGTCAAAACGTTTAGGAAAACCATTTATAGTATCATACTTGGTAAAACAGTTGACAGTGTAATAAATCCTTGTGCATTCAGGTTATAATACTAATTAAACACGTATATGCATCCTTAAATCCGGAAAACACTTTGGTCAAGTGCTAGGAGTGTCCCGGGTAACATCTAAGGTTGTGTATGGCCTAGATAGGGAGTTTACTCTTCAAGAGTAAACTCTTTATAGAGTTTACGGCCCTAATACCTTATCCCCATGAGTTTACGGCCATAAACTCATGGGTGGTGTGTTCTTTAATGCATTAAGGTCTTATAACACTTGTGGAACTAGGCTAGGTTCAATTCTAGGGCCTATGAAGGGTTTAAGGCTTCAAAATGGACTATTTGAGGAGTTTACGGTGCATTGACACTCCTTGAGGAGTTTACGGCCGTAAACACATGAGTTTACAGTCGTAAACTCATGCTTGGCCATTTCTTTTGTTGTTTGGTGGATCTAACTCATGCATGTAAGGTTCTAGTCACTTTTAGGGGCATATGAAGGTGTTTAGGGCACTTAAACACCTTGGAAAGGTGTTTACGGTCTAGGAAGATGTTCATGGGGAGTTTACTACCTTAAACACATGATTTTACGGTAGTAAACTCATTTTGTCTATGAATCCTATGCTTTGGTGTATCAAACGAAGGATTACAAGGCTCTAGGCACTCGTGGAAGCTTTTGGAGGTGTTTGAGGGGTAGTTTAACACCTCAAAAGGTGTTTAGGGTCCAAGAAGATGGGTTTATGGTATAAGGATGTTCTTAGACCGTAAACTCATGTTTACTCCCCAAAATGCAAGTTTTTGGTGTTCTAAGTCCTTTCGTGTAAGCCTTTAAGTCATTGCTAAGCATTAGAAGTGTTTGGGAGGGTTTTTTGGGCATCAAAACCCACTTCCAAGGGGTTTACGGTTTTGGGATGCTCCCTAGACTGTAAACTCATGTTCTTGGGGTTTTTGAATGTTTAAGCCACGAATTTGAAAGATAGATGAGATGAACAACAAGCTAGGGAGGTTAACTTACCGATTTGAAGCTCGAAGGGGCGATTTTTGACCACAACCCGTTTTTTAGAGAAAGAAAGTAGAGGGAGAGAGTCTAAGGTAGGGAAAAAGGTGGGAATGAAACCCACTCCACCCTTATATAGGGTGGAGTTTATGGCCTGGCTGGGGTTCACCTGAGACCAACCGCAAACGGGGTTTTTCACTACTTTCGTTAATCACGGCAGATTTTAAAATTATACCACCTTAATTTTGGTTCGCTTGACGAATATTATTTAAAATATTCCAACGGGTTTAATTCCGGTCAAAAATATTTTTGGGATAAATTTGGATAATTTTTGACGTAATTAATTTCGACGTTACAACTAACTGAGAATTTTGGGTTGTCACACTATGAGATATGTGGCATGTGTGATTGAACTCATGGATTTGCTTGTCACAAGTTCATGTGTTTCAAGTTTGAGTAAAAAGGGCTCGGGCACTGGGATTGTAAGAAGGATCATATATGCTTTCATTGTCAGCATCCAGGTTATTTCAAGTCTAGTTGTCCTGTATGGGTGGCGGAGGGAGTGTAGGTCCCAACGCTCATCGTTCCTAACGAGGTCAAGGTCGAGCCACAAGAAATCGTTGGTATGTGCTTTGTGCCCTTAGTTCTGTAATGGTGTTATATCTAGAATATGTATGTTCTTTGTCAGTGTTGTATCGTCGGATCAGAAATCTTTTGTCTACTAGGATTATTTGCACGATATTTTAGTTTCTACAATTTCAATGAATTAGAGTTCTATCATCAAGACGCTTCATATTTCAGAGGTGTAGATCATTTTACTAGGTTCATATTTCTGACAATCAAAAGTTTCCAATAACCCCATCTAAATTTCAGAGTCCATCTATCATTGACAGAGTCATCGTTCAAAGAAATGTCATATGCCATTTTGCATACCGTGGACCGTGTTTAGAAGAGTCTTGAGCATCCCGCTTAGGAGGCCAGCAGTCGATGAGATCTTTAGTGGTACCTACAAGAATTCGAGGAACCCCTGAGGTAGGTATGCCGAGTCAGAATGCCTGATATGTAGTGGTTCTTCGTTATTTCGAGGCAATAAGGAACTAGTTGATCGTGGTTGTAAGATGAATGGTTTTCAGTTCACACCTCCGTATTGGGGTTAGTTACATGTTTGCAATGGAATTGCTCTAAGTACATATAGGTCGTAGAGTCGGTTTGGAGACCATTTCGATATTTGAGATCTTGTTCTTCATCATTCGATAAGTCGTCGAGGGATTGTAGTGGACTCAGTGGAAAGTTCTTAAGGATCTTGAGATTCGTTGAGGTATTGGGAATAATTACCCACTCTTAAAACGTATAAGCATTGGGCTTGACTAGTTAAGGAAAAATAGCCATTATAAAAGCTCAAGTTGTCGACTATTGCTATCAATAGGGGATGAGCAGTGATATCGTATCACTCTTAAGTAATGGGGAGGTGTGGTTCGCATGGATGGTCTCAGCCTTTGGGATTGTCAGTAGAAATCAAATGGTATCTACTAGCGAACCTTCAGTACATATATCCTTCGACAAGTAGATAGTCGGATTGTTGACTTGTCTGTTCCGATCAAGGGTTATAGTTCTTTGTCGTGAGCTGAAGTGGCTTAAGTGTTTGGTGATGTTTCATGCTCCAACAATCTCCACTTAAATGCTGGGAAATGGTGAGGGAAAAGTAGTGATAAAAGGCAGAACACCTGATGGGCAGGTCCGGTAAGTCTGGTGCTGAAGTGTCTCGGAAAAGCTGAAGCTGTCGTGATCTTGAAATCTAGCAATGGAATCTCTTTCAAAAAAGAACATATAGAGATACCCAGTCTCTTAATAAAATATTCGAACATGATCAGTCCCCAAAAACGATCATGTTCACAGTCTCCCCTCAACTGTTGAACCGAAGAGCACAATATCAAATAATACAACGTCTTCAATATTCCGAACTCGAGTGATAATGCACCAAATAATCTCTGAAGAATAACCTACTGAAAATGTGAAGCATGCCAAAGTAAAGTCCGAATGATAAATAATGTGAATCCGAAGACATGGTCTAGCAATGCCAAAATTTATATTGGAAGATCAAAAATAAGTGCCGCATCACATCGCCAAAATAATCTTCATCTTTGAAATATCGCAAACCCAAACTCGAGAAATCATAAGATCTGATACGGATGCTAACAGAAATGAGACATCCCAAAATATAGACTCTGAAGATAAATAATCATAATCCAAACAACATCTAGTAATGCGAAAAATTCAATCGGTAAAGGTTAAAATTTAGTGCCACATCACTATACTAAATCGATCTCTATCTTCAAATGTCTCTAACGTCATAACTTCAATAAAAACTAAAAATGGATGCTCATGATTCTCCATAATTTTTGATCGACTGTGCAATAAATATAAAAAATAATCATGAAACCGGGCAAGAGAATATGTCAGATATGATGGAGCAATGCATGCTCCCCCTTGACGGGAGCATCTACCTGTAAAAAACGAGGATATTATTCTTCTGGTCATGGGTAGACTTAGTGATGTATTTTTAAACTGAAAAAACAATGTAGAACATATATGATAAAATCCCACTGCTAAACAACCATAATGCTGAACCGAAGTAATGTTGATAACTGAAATACAAACCCGAACTCCTTAAGCATAATCGATGACTCGTCAATTAAGGTCGAAGTGAACCAGTCTAGGCCTCTAATCGGTCTAAATGACGGTCCGAGACCATATGTAACCAGTTCGAAGAAGCTAAATGTGAACCTTGGAAAAAATCCAAACCTCCAAAAACGCTGTTGATCAAGCAAGTTTACGAATAAAAAACTGTGGGTCCGAATCTCTGAAGCACATAAGTTGAAGGCTGCAAATGCGAGCTGCTTGGAAGGAGGAAGAACACACAAACAATAATATTTGAAATAATTATGTCTTTACTTGTAATTAGTAAGAAGAATGATGTCTTGAACCATGAGGCTAAAAATAGTGTTAAAAGAATAATTGGTTTTTAATGAAAAGAAATTGGTTAAAAATAAAATGGAAATTGGTTTTAATAATAAAAAAATTGGTTTTAAACAAAAAAAATAATAAATAAATAAAAGAAATGAAATTGGTTAAAAAAGGCCCGAACAAACTATATGAGTCCGGAAAAGAAGTCTCGAAAGTGGGATTCAAAACAAAAGTTGGTCCGAAGCAAAGGGTAAATGAATCCAGATTTTGAGACTGAATTTGAAACTTGAGAATTAAAATAATAATTAAAAAGTGGATTCACAAGTTCAGAAAATGGATCCACGTTCAGTTCGGTTAAGTTTGGAAAATGGATTCACAAGAGTAGAAAGTGGGAATCCACAAAACAACTCATTTCGGAAAATAGGATCCGAACAATGAAGTTGATCCGCCATTAAATCTAAATAACGATTGGAATGAGTTATACTTGCTCTGAAATAAAAATGAAATGCATAGAATCCGATGAATTCCATTTAAGTCGGCTCGTAAAAAAGGTAGGATCCGAGATCAAATATTTTTTTTAAAGTTTTTTTTAATCTCGAAATGGAGTAAATAGGATGATAGAAAAAAGAGTTATATGAATGCATTAATCTCAGAAATAATATGCAAGTAGCTCAAATCTTAGAAAAAAGATTCACAAACCGAAAAGAGGTAGAAAAACAATAAATGAGGTGGGACAAAAGCTTGCCATGTGCAGGGAAATAGAACAGAATGAAAAAACAGACTTTTAGAACCTACTATTCCCAATCTTTTAGCTGGCATGTGTGTCTCAAGAAAAGGACAAATGATGTCTCCTCGCACAATAAAGCATGCGTCAAATTAAAAAATGAAGATGGGATAAAGCACTGACTTGTCTGTTGCTATGTGGAGCTATGCAATCAAATTGTTGGTAGAGAGAGTTGCACCATTAATATTGACTTGCTTAAACCTATCAGAAAACAAAGGTCAAAGATTATACATACCATGCTCGCAGAGCTCAAGAGTTAGCAGCAAGTGAGAAAGCTTTTGTACTGTGTCAAGAGATGTTGAAGGGTACTGGTCCTCTAGAGATGAGGATGATGTGAGTACTACAAGAATTTTTTTGTCTTATGGCAGGACATTCGATTGAATGTGATGGAGGCTACTGGTCATCAGGTTCAGAAGAAGATGATGAAGATGATGAACCCAACTTTCGCTACATGGAAACCAATGATTCACCAAGCAGGAGCATTGTTCAGCAGGTAAAATCTATGATTGCTGAAAATAATTTTGATTTATCTCTTTGTGAACCATATCTAACACTAATCCAATCAGATATTACCATCGTCCGTAATGCCTATGATTCTGCCATATAAGTAACTGAGAAGCTAGAGAGTAAACTGACTCGCCTTAGATTATGTTTTGAAGGTCGAAAGCTTAAGTTAGAATAACTAGGAAGAGAGCTTGTAATGTATTAAGATGAATGTATCATTTTAAAAGACAAATGTAAAATGACCTTTTCTAAAAGCAGTGCTTTAGTTTATGATAACAAACTTATTAATGCCAAATTTGACAATTTACATCATTCAATTGATATTCTTGAAGCAAATGAACATACGACTCATAATTTTCATCATCCATGGTCCAAAGCACCATGTCTTAGAAGGGAGTTTCCAAAACCAATTGCTCGTCCCTTGAAGGAGTTGCAAAATGTAACTTTTATGGGAGACATCCCGAACATCAAACACTCGGATACCCCTGTCTCGCCACTATCACACCTTCTTGAGATTTTGGACCAATTCTAATATCTGATTTCTGAGTTCCAACCTATAGTTGTCAAATGTCCTGATTCCATGCGTATTCCGCCTCTGATACCCCTGGACTTAAACCGGTCGTTGGATTCATTCCTTGAGATCATCTGTTAATAGAGTTCAAATTCCAAACTTTGGTGCTCCGAACAATTGTGTTTTTAAGGAAATAATTCTTGAGACAACTGGACATGACTCTAACAGAATAGACTTCCTTTGGGCATCATTAGATAGTGACATTAATGAAGAAATGGTATTTGATGATTCATCTGACTCGTGTGTTACTAATTCTAAAGTGATCACGAAAACAACGTTAGTGCCAATTAAGCCTAAGTTTAACAATCCATCATCTGCAAAAACTTCCAAGTCATCATTTGACTCTTGGAAGAAACCATGGTTGAATAAGAAAGATGTTTTCCACCCTATGATCGAAGCCTAAAATGCCATTATGAAGAAAATTAGGTCAAGGAATGATTCCAAATTCATTATGAAATCCAAAAAGAAAGTGTCTCAGATAGATAGCCCAATCACTAGGAACCATAATACCTTTACGCCTGTTAGGATTCTTGAAAGGCCATCCAGTCTTCCTAGTCCAGTTGTTCAAAATAAGCTTGCCAGTCCTAATCCAAAAAAAGCTACTGTTGAGACTCATTCTGTGAAAACTAACTCTGATGGTATCAAACCACATCAATTTTCAAACCAAATGTGCCATCAAAAGCAACAAGTGAACAACGATTCAAAACAAAAATTTGTATGGAAAGTAAAAAAAGGTTGAAAATGAATCTCTAACTTCAGTCAACATAGTGATTTCTACATCCCATAAAACTGTTGATATGAGAAAAGTAGTATCCAAACAACTTTTGATTGAATATGATTTCTAGATAAATGAAAAGACCACGACATTCTACTTCTTTCCCAAAGTGTCTTGGAACAAAACCTCTGAAAGACCAGTTAGTCAAATGTCATAACCCAAGTCTAAAGCCCATGCCTATGTCCCTAAACCTAACTTGTAGCCTAAAAACTCCAAAACTCACTGATTTTGTAGGCAATTTGTGCTTCGTAACAAGATACAATATGGTATATTGATAGTGCTTGTTCCTTGCACATGACGGGGCTGAAAGACTTTCTGCATGATCTCAAACTTTCTCCAAACGCTGGTTATGTAACATATGGAAACAATTCAAATTCATAAATCCGAGGTTATGGCATCTTCACCAACGACAATTTCTCTGTCTCCAATGTGGCATATGTAGCCGATCTCAAACACAACTTGATTAGTGTGGCTCAACTCACTGATGCACACCAAAGAGTTGGGTTTTTCAAAAAGCATAGCTATGTCATGACAGAAGATCGGAAATAATGTCTAATCAAATCCAATGACAACAAAAATGTGAATCCATTTGACATCGACATGATAATCAGAAAGCATCAAATCTGTCTTCCCTCTAAAGCCTTTCCTGATGTTAGTTGGTTATGGAATTGGAGGCTTGATCTTCTAAACTGCCGATGTATAATGATCTTATTTCCAATGAAATGGTCCGAGGTCTGCCACTCCTCAATTTTGAAAACAATCATATTAGTGTTGCATGTGAATGTGGGAAGCCATCCAAGAAAGGTCTTCTTATAGTCATTGAAAAGCCAATTTCAGAACCATTAGAACTTATGCATATTGATCTTTGTGGACCCTCCAGCATAGAAAGTATGTAGCACAAAAAGTACATTCTTGTGATTGTTCATGACCACACAAGGTTCCCGTAGGTCTTCTTCATTAGGTTAAAATCTAAATCAGCCTCAGAACTTATTAATTTCATCAAAAGAATTGAAGTTCTTGTTAAAATTCCCCTTATAAGATTTCTAAGTGACAATGGCTCAAAATTCACCAGTGTCATCATTGAGAATTTCCTCTCTGACAAAGGCATTGACCATAATTTCTCTGCTCCCTAAACTCCTCAACAAAATGGTGTGGTTGAAAGAAGAAACCATACTCTCGTTGAAGCCGCTTAATCAATGTTGAACTTTGAAAATCTACTTCTCTATCTCTAGGCTGAATTTGTGTCCATCGCATGCTGCACTCAAAACCAAAGCATGATTAATTGCCATCTCAACATGATACCGTACGAAGCTATGAATGGTTGCATGCACAATATCTTTTTCCTACATGTTTTCAGCTAATGGTCGCAAGCTGAGTATCTCGTTCCTACATGTTTTGGGCTGCAGATGCTTTATGAAAAATAACCGATATCAACTCACCAAGTTTCAACCCAAAGATGATGAAGCAATATTTTTGGGATACTCAGCAAAATCCAAAGCCTATAGAGTTCTGAATTGTCGAACTCGTGTACTTGAAGAAAGCTCATTTTTGATGACTACTTTGTTCAGAATTCTAGTCCAACTCATGTTACAACTCACATCACGGAGCCTGATGATCCATCATTAGGATCTCTGAATTCCCAAGCCATCTATAAAGTTGACTTCGAAAGCCTGTTTGGACCTTTAGAAACTGCTATTGACTTGGAATCTCGATCAAGACTGTATTTATGAACTATAGCTCCAATTTCTCAAAACGTTTTTGGTCTGACCCCTACCTTTCCTCCATTTGATTCTGATCCGTTTCAACCTTCTTATGTTGAGGGGAAGAATGGACATCCTTCCCTCGCATCTAATGTGGATGGATTTCAAGATGCAGCAGATCAATTCGCTGAATTTGATCCTATTCCGAAAAACAATGAAGATGATGCTAACTTCTTTCACTTTTCGAACGAAGGCGACGCGATGTATCCAATTTAGAAGTTTAGGGGGAGAATCATCCTTAAATTAAAATTGTTCATGGGGAGCAAAACAACCCAATTGTTGATGTCAGATCATCCGCTGCACAAGAGCTTCCGAGATTAAACATCTTAACAAAGGATTATCCTGCAAATCAAGTCATTAGAAATCTCAATGTTGGTATCCAAATTCGTTTTGCTACATACATTCAAAAGAATGCCACTTCTTAGCATTTATCTCAATGGTTTAACCAAAATCTATCTAGGAAGCATTAGAACATGATGAATGGATTACAACCATGCAAGAGGAATTAGCAGAATTTGATAGAAATGAAGTGTGGACTCTCATCCCTCCTCCTCAGGATCACACTATTGTTCACACAAGATGGGTCTTTTGAGAAAAGCTACATGACACTGGAGTTATTATCACAAACAAAGCAAGCTTGTTGGCCAAAGGATTCACTCAAATCGAAGGACTGGATTACGACGAGACCTTCACTTATATTGCTCATCTTGAAGCCATCTGAATCTTTCTTGCTTATGCAGCTCACAAAATCTATAAGGTTTACAACATGGATGTTAAATGTGCTTTTCTCAACAATGAACTGGATAACACAGTCTATCTTTAACAACCCCCTGGTTTTGTCAATCCTTCTTGTCCGAACTATTTCTACAAACTCTGAAAAGCTGTTTATGGCCTCAAGCAAGCTCCTTGTGCCTGGTATGCAACTCTCATAGATTTTCTTAAGCGTTCTGGTTTTCAAAGAGGAATTCTTGACCCAAACCTATTCTGAAGATCAAATGGAAACCATTTCATGTTAGTCAAAATTTATGTTGACTACATCATTTTTGGATCCACGGATTCAACACTCGTTGATGATTTTACCAAATTAATGGTTAGTCGACTCCAAATGTGGATGAATTATGAATTAACTTTCTTTCTTGGATTCCAAGTCAAGAAAACCAATAGAGGAATCTTTATTCACCAGGAGAAATATATTTCCAAACTCCTAAAAAAATATTCAATGGACACCTGTGCCTCTGCAAAGGTTCCTATGGGTTTTAGACACAAGATCTTCTAAGACCCATCAGGTGTTGCTATTGATAAAAGAAGTACAATGGAATGATTAGATTGCTACTCTACCTAACTACAAGTCGTCCAGACATAATGTTCTTAACATGCCTATGTGCCAGATTTTAGGAGAATCTGAAGATGCATCTGATGGGTTATGAGCATATCTACATTCCTATGTGATCATGCAACCCTAATTTCTTTGGATCTATGTTTTTCTCGATCGAACATAAAAATATGAACACCAAAGCAATAACCCTAGATCTAGCATTTACAATCTGAAATTTGTATATAATAATACGGTTTGATCATTACCTCACTTAGTATCTAAAAATAACAAGAACCACTTTAACTCTTGAAAGCTTAGTGCCCCAAGTGCTGCACCTCTAATGGAGTCATAAACACCCAATGTAAAAGATGACTTGGAGAGAGGTGGAAAATTGGCTATCCTAGGGTTTCTCAAGCTTACGGTTGGAATTCCAAGAGGTGTACGGGATTTATATAGCTGGGTGGGATGCTAGCGATTCTGGGGGAAACCCTAATTCCTTCTGATGGCTTAAGCAGCCCATGGAGCTCCTCTATAGATCCCATGGACGAAATCTTATGCTCTTACCCATAAATTTCGTCCACTCCACTCTATGAAGTCCATCAGCTTAGTTTTCCAACTATCAGTGATTTGCAAAACCACCCCTTCATTATTTATTAGTTCATTTAATCCCAAAATTAATATCAAATTAATTTCTAGTTAACTACTAATTGATAACATGATTTCCAAATAATATATAAATCTTATAATATATTAATAAAATCATTCTAAGTACCAATTTATTATTCATATAATAAATCCTAATCTCTCTCTCTCCCTCACTCACTCACTCACTCACTCACTCTCTCTCTCTATCTCTCTCTCTCTCTCTCTCTCTCTCTTTCGAAGAATGTGCAAGGCAAAGAACGAACGTATCATCTAGATAGGAAGATGAATGAACTATGATTAAGTGTCAGATGATAACACAGACTTGATTGTGAAGGCTCTGTAATTGGTTCGAGATGTATAGTTTCAAATGAAGAGGTTGATATTAGGGTTCGCTTCTTTGAGTTGTATTAGAGTTCGATATGTGGTCATTTATTGGAAATAAAAGTATTGGGTTGGTGATATTAGGGCAAAAACGAATTGAAGGTCATTGTTTTGATAACGAATTTGGTGATACTGGGCCTAACGAAGGTTTTGGTGTAAGTTACTGGATTCATGAATTGAGGATGAAAGTAATCAAGTTTCGAAAGAAGTCCCTACAGTTTCGAATGTTGGGGAAATTTTTAATTAGTTTGAAGAATTGTGCAACATTTTCGAAAGCAGTCCCTGAAGTTTCGAAAAGTTGGCTGATCATACGCAAATTCAAAAATGGACTGATTTTTCTAAGAAATTGAAGAATATGCAGTTCAGGCCCCTGCAGTTAATGTGAATTGACACTTTTTACCTAGTTACACAAATAGTGGAGAGTTTCACATTCTTGGTTGTTTTGGGTGCACCGGGTCATTGCTAAATTTTGAAATTGACAATTTCTACCCTATTTTGAGAAATTTTATCAAAGGCGGTCCGTGAACGAAGCTAAAAATTCAAGATTTTTTGGATTTTCCAGATTGAAGTAAAGAGATTATGCCACATGTTAAGGGGGAGTTTTGGCCAGAAAAATTCCAAATTGAGCACTTTATCTTTCCTTGTTGGTTTTATAATCAATTTTTTATTATAAAAGGGGGAGAATTTTATACGGAAATTCGAAAGTTGAATTTTTCATATTACGTGGACTTGAAGACCGAAGTGACCTTGAGTATTTGAAGTTTATGAAATTATTCGATTGGAGATTCGGAAGTGATTTTGGTTCATGATGGGTTTGGACTTATTGAAGATTTTTAGGGTGTGGTTTTATGCTCAACTTTAGGGTGATTATTTGGAAATTGATAAGCTTTTAATTATTCGTTGATGCTCAGTTCGTATGGTCTCACATTCTAGAACCCAAATTGAAGAATCATGGAAGAATTGAATATTTGTAGTTCATATCTATATATCTCAAGCTTGAGGCTCAGATCGCATAGTTGCTTGATTTTGGAAGATTTGAAGTGGGTCATCCATTCCTAACTTTGACGGGGAGAGTGTTAGGTACAAAGTTATCCATGTATGACTTTGTAAATGTTATGACTTTTGTAGACCCACTTGCATGTGGTGCATTAGCCTTGTGACATGAGAGATAAAGAGAGAGGCATGCAAACACCTCTATATAAGGTGGGTTCATACCACTTGTATAAGTGTGTTTGAGAGATGTAAACATTGAGAGTGTTTGTGTGTGTTAGTTATGTATATTTTGATCTAGATCCTTTTTTGTAGCACCATACATAATCAAATGCATCTTTTAAACACCTAAATCACCTTGTTCATTATGTGTTCTTTAATTTCGCATGCCAAACCATTGTTCATAATTCACTTCAGAATATTCCTTGACAAACAAATATTCAAGAGTTAGTGTGGGTTCTTATCAAGAAAACAATTCATGTAATTAGTCTTAGTTGGTCTTTGTTTTAACCAAAACATCGCAACTAACAATTTTAAATGTGCAAGATTAAGAAACATTTCTACTCCACATTTCATGAGGTGATATATACCTAAATAGTATATGTCACTCAAGATACAACATGGAGTAACTAGAGTATAACTATAAGACTTAACTTTGGAACAAAGTACGATTTATCCTTTTGATTTAACCATTTCAACAATTCCCGATACCTATTCTTAGTCATGTAAATGCACTAAGGTGTACTTAGAGGATCACTGGTGACATGGTTCCATAATCATTAGGATGATCATAAAACACGATACTAAAGTACTCTCCTTTCCTTTCAGAATGGAGAAATTTTATCTTTCTGCCCAATTTGATTCTTCTTATTCGTTCTGCTACACACTGAAACCTTTTAATGTACTATAATTACACTTAAACTTGTAAGCATAACCATATTTACTTAACCATCAATAAATCATGATGAATAGACTTATTGTTCTTTGTGATGGATTTGAACAATGCACATCAATGTGTACTAGATCCTTTAGTATTTCACTTGACTCACATACATATGTGAACAAGGAATTAGTCCTAATTTCCCAAGGATGAAGATTCCCATACATCACACAATTCAAATCGTATGATTCCAAGTTTCTGTCCAACTGAAACTTGGGTGATGAGAATCCTTACTCACTTGGTAAATTATGACACTACCACAAGCGATATAACTGAGAATCAATTCCTTTTTCAACATGGCTATCAATAGAAATATAATCACTAATTTTCACAAAAGCCATTGCAAGGATACATAAAATAAGATAAAATCAAAATCTACTTTATTTATAAAAATGCAGAAAAACTTGTCCTTACAACGTAAATAGATATGAAAACTATGTTACTAAATATTCCTAAGCATTCTATCATAACTCCTTAGCAGCAGCTCAAAGATATGATCATCGAACCGTGCGTCCGAAATCAACTTCTTCATGATCAGACTCAACTTACTTTTCCTTTATGCTTCCTTCTTTCTCTTAGATTCTGCAAAACATCAAAATGCAATCTTATCACATCATGTATTAAGAAATATAAATAGGAACTTAATAGAGATAGATAGTGAATGTACCTGAAGTAGAGCCATATAATTTGACTTTACCATCTCTTAGATATCTTAGGTATTCAGGGCAGCTTCGCTTCCAATGCCCCTTCATTTGACTATAGAAACAAATGGACTCTTTAGGAGTGATATGTGGAACTATCTCAGAGTCAACCTTTCTCTTACGGTCAAACTTTTCGACCTTGGCTAATTTCTCTCCCTTAAGGGAAGAAATCATTTATGGACTATCAACGTTGTTATTACCTATGTCCATGCAAATTTTGGAAGTGGATCTTCCAATAAATTTTGCTTTACCAGTGTGCCAAATCATTGCTGATTTAGTAGCAATTAGCAAATACCTCAGATCGATAAGGGTCACATCGTGGTCTGTCATATAGTACACCTTAACGAACTGACCACAAGACTTAGGAAATGAGTAAAGAACCAAGTCAACAACCATCTTCCTCGGGAAAACAACAACTAACATTCCCAGTCTGTCAATGTGCAGCTTTATCATCATAACATGTGCACACACAGGAGTTCCATCTTGATGCTTGCATGCCAATAGGGCTTGAGTGACCTTGAACATTTCAAGTCTACGAAAAAATGGGTCAGGGAGAATCACTGGAAGAGGTGGTGGAAGAGAAGAACAACTTCCTTTTCCACCAATGCCTAAGGAAGGGATTAATCTTTCACCTTTATCGACACATGGAAGATCATCTTTAGACGAAAAGCTTTTTCCAAAAGGATGAGGAAGACCATAGTTGTTAGAACTAGACATCTATAAAAAGGGAGAAATTGAAGTTAGTTGATTTAATCCTTAATATAACACCTAAATGAAATATCAAGGCTAGGACCCAACACAATAATTCACAATTAGAAAGAGGGATTCCGTAATCCAATTGTAAATTATCTGAAGGTAGGTAAATGACGATTTACCAGTTCCACTACGAAAATGAAATTTTAACGAATTAGGTTTTAAATGAAATTCCTTGATCTTTTTGAGATTCATTGAACTTTTCAATGACATGTTTAATTTCGATTATTGCCTTCAAGTTTGTGACTGGGATACTGAGGATCACAAACAAGTTGTGAATAACCATGCAAATTAGCATGGTACTCTTTATGTCATTATCACCAAATCAATGTGCCGGTTAACCACACATGCTCCATCGATCAACGATAATTTACGAGCTACCCATTGCTATCCTTCATTAGTCACAAATTAGAGAGCAATGTGCAATTTCATGGGTTGGCATCAAATTCACATTTTCCTAAAGTAATGAAGATTGGGAATTTATAAAAGGTTTAGTTACTTTGTATATTCATTATACTTATTAATGATAGTTTAACGTCCTATCCTACCCGATCGGCTAACAATCCTTCACTAGTCAAGAGAGCGGTGGGTAATAGTGGATACCCAACGACAGTCATTTTATAGTCCGCTTCCTTAAACACCCCTTATAGACCAACTTCGTGAATGAGGCCTACTAACGGTATGAGTGAGCTTTTCTTATACATACATACATACATACATACATACATACATACATACATACATACATACATACATACATACATACATATAAAGTAAAAATAATCTTATATTATCCAAATTTAACCATATGATTTAATTTTAATAAGGATATCATGTTACCATTCAGAAAAATCGATTGTAGGCAATAAAAACGAGTTATGGTAATAATCCAATTAAAAATCTGATTTGAAAATCGAAATTTTAGGGGACAGATGAGTCAACTCATCGAGTTTCCTAGTGAAATCGCCGAGTTCATGCAACTCCTCGAGTTTGACACTTAACTCGTCAAGTTCCCTGTCCAGACAGCAACAAATCAATTTTCTTTTTGTAGCATCGGATCCTGGTATGTATTTTATTTAATGTATTTTGCATTTTTGGCCTGGGACTCGGTGAGTTGAATGCCCAACTCGTTGTGTAGGAGCGCGTTTGGACACGAGACATAAGTGTCAGACTCGTCGAGTCGGCGGCCAGACTCAACGAGTAGGCTTTGACTGGACAAAAAACCCTAATATGAGGGTTTGCACCCTATTTAATCATCTCTTTCAGCCACCACTCGTCCCTATTGCTCCCAAAGACCCTACATAGAAGACCCTAAGTGTTTTAGTGCAATAGCAAAGGATTTGAGTGATTTTTGTGGGTTTTGACGTCAAGGAAGAAGGAAGAGCATAGAAGGATCAAGAGGAGACTGAAGGATTCGAGTTTGGTTAAGCATTTGCAGTGTTTGAAAGGTATAAAGTCTGTACCTTGCTTGCTTGTTTGTTAGATCCCTCTTTGGGGAAGATTTAGGGCTTTTAAGCCATATGAGGTGACCAACCATGATTTTCAAACATGGTTGGGGGTCAAGACTTCAGATCTAGCACTTGGGAAGAGTCACAAGGCAGATTTGAGTTGCTTTTGCACTCAAGGAAGGTCCCATGCATTATAAGAACCATTTTAGGGCCTTTTAGGCTCAATAATCCCATGCATACATGTAAAGTTCGTAACTTTACGTGCTAGATCGAGCTTAGGGGATTGGATCTATCATTTGGACAAGTGTTGTACATCAGAAATCGAGGATTTAGGGTGTGGACGTTATCGACTCGACGAGTCCGTTCTTGGGGCTCGACGAGTCCAAGGCATTAAGTCCCATATCCGTTGACGGTCAAAAGAACTTAGTTAGATGTTAGAAGGGTTGTAGCAGGTCAGAAGGAGTGACCCAGCGCATTGGACTTAGTTTTAGACTTGGAGTTCATGGGACTCGACGAGTGCTAGAACAGACTCAGCGAGTCCAAGGCAATCTTCTTATGGCTGAAGATGAACTCGACGAGTTAGTCATACAACTCGGTGAGTCAAGGTCAGGACTTGTTCATCAGATAAAGGTGAACTCGACGAGTTGTTCATACAACTCGGCGAGTCGGATGAAGGTTCATTCAATGATTGTAAAGAAGAGGAACTCATCGAGTCGTTGCCAAACTCGACGAGTCGAGTCGTGGATAAGGATGGGTAAAAGGTTCGGGACTCGACGAGTTGATGGCCCAACTCGGCGAGTCGTGTCAACTTGAGGTTGACTTTGATAGGACTTGATCTACCCTATTTAGGGTTGCACGTTCTATGTGCTGACTTGAAGGTTGTCGCGTAGGGATCGAGGATTCGAAAGGAGTCGACTTGTACGCCGAGGATAGTTCAAACACTGCACGAAATTGAGGTGAGTTACCTTCCAGTAGGGGTGGGTCTAAGGCCACAATGCCGGCTCACCAAAGAGGGGTATTTAGAAGATGATTGTCTTCATGGTAATTATCTTGGTTTGGTTATGTGCTTTGGTCGTGAGATTTATCTGTATGATATGTTATGCGTATACTAGCGATCAGTTTCCCTGACAGCAGTCCTTAGGACCGAAGGGTAGGTCAGTACCCGAATATTCTTGACTATATGTTTATATCTTGATGTTGCAAGCTAGTGGTAGGGGGTGGAATAGTCCCCAGTTACCGGTTGAAAGATACCGATGACAGTTAGCAGTTGAAAGATACCAATGATGATTACCGGTTGAAAGATACCGATGATGATTACCGGTTGAAAGATACTGAAGATGATTACCGGTTGAAAGATACCGATGATGATTACCGGTTGAGAGATACTGATGGAAGTTACCGGTTGAAAGATACCGACGATATTGTATGTTATGTGGTATGATGGGGGAACTCACTAAGCTTTGTGCTTACGGTTTCAGTTTTGGTTTTAGGTAGCTCTTCGTCTAAGGGGAAGGAGCCGGCGGCATAGCATCGCATCACTCACACACATGATTCCGCATTGGACTTTCTGGGATTGTACTCTGATTTTCATTACTTTTGATGTCATGCGTTGGGACACAACATTATGATTTTGTAATGCGTTGCTTTGTTGAGAATGTTATGGTAAAATGTTTTATAAATTATTTATTAAAAAATGAAATTTTCGGGCTTGAGATTTGGGATGTTACAAGTTGGTATCAGAGCCCTGGTTTGAGGGATTCGGACACACCCTCGGGGGTATCTGGAATCAAACCAAGGGACTAAAATATTTTTATAAGGAAAATTGTTTTTTAAAATCTAAATGGAGGGATTTTAAGAAAGACAAGGTGTGTGATGCATGCGACTAGCCCAACTCAAGTAAGTTTTCCCCAAGATACCCATACTTGTTGTGTTATGTTATATGGTTTTGATTCAGAAAACTGCATGCTAGAATAGGAATAAGGATCTAGGAGGATGCCTTGTGTGCCTGATATATGATTATGAGAATTGCATGCTAGTTAGGGCTACGGGTCTAGGGAGGATGCCTTATATGCCTGTTGTATGAGCTGTATGCTAGGACTGTTTAGTCAGCAGTAGGATGGCATGTGTAGGTTATGCCTGATTTGGTTACCCAATGCACGAATGGTACTTACTTTGTGGTATGAGGGTCCTGGCCGTCTTTAACTAGATAAGGAATGGATATGTAACAGTATCCGCAAGCTAGTTAGGAGGAGGTGTAGGGGACTCCTAGTGCACCTGATGGTGGAGGGTAGGTCGGAGAGTGCCCTAGGGAATCCTAGGATGAGGTCAGTGGAAAGGGTATCGGTAAAAGGGACTTGGTGAAGTCGAAGCAATCCATGAGGAAAGTATGGGTAGATGTGGAAGGTAGTATGGGCCCGTACTACTGAAAGCAGAGGATCCGTACTCGAATCCAGGAGGGCATAGATGGAACTTGGAAACTTGGAAAGTGTGTGAGACCTCTATAAAGTATATGTGACCCTGAAAATTATATGTTTATTTTCAAAATGGTGGTCACGCGACATAGAGTGGGAGGTTCAGGATCTGGGTCAGGATCAGGATCGGGTGCAGGATCCGAGCATGTGGATGATGGGTTACGCGAGTTCATCGCGTCCGAGATCATGAGAGGTATCCTTAATGCGATGTCGGTTATCTTTGGGTTGATCAAGGAAGGGATCATTGAGCTGATGGAGGATCACCTCAAGGCGTTCAGGATTTCAGAGGGAGTGGTGTGCCGGATTTCCATGAGGTGAAAGACCACATTGCTACTAGGAGATGGATCGCAAACATCGAGTCTGCGCAGCTAACGAGCTTCTGCCCAAAAGGGTTGAAGGTCCGTTTCGCTGCAAGGTGTTTGAGAGATAGGGCCAGATAGTGGTGGGAGTCAGTTGGTGACTCTCTGGGAGCCTCAGCTGTTGAGGCTATGACCTTGTCAGACTTTGTGACTAGATTTAGGGCGGAGTTTGAGCCAGCTGTGGAGCTTCAGCAGCTGGCTAGGGAGTTCTTGGACATAAGACAGACTACGGAGACTGTGGTAGAGATCACCGCCATGTTCTGGGAGAGGGCATTGCTGGTGCCCAAGTATGTGGGTGATGTGGACATGAAGAGGAACCGCTACCATGACATGCTACGAGCTGATATCCAGGAGCGTGTTAGTTTCTCAGCTTGCCCTACCCTAGATTCCATGATTGCCAGGGCTAGGGAGAGGGGGATTGATCTGGAGCACATCCAGAAGAGGAAGGCAGCGGAGGGGATAACGACTGGGCCTTCCAGGAAAAAGCCCAAGGGATCCGATGGTAGGTCGAAAGGCCAGTTAGGACGGGACCGCTGTGGGAAATGTGGTCGGTCACACTAGGGAGCTTGTCGCACTGGGCCGGGTTCAGGTTGTTATAAGTGTGGCAAGGTTGCGAATTTTGGCAGAGATTATACTGCCCCTACTCCTGTGATTCAGACATCATACTTGATTTGCTTTCATTGCAATCAGAGGGG
Source organism: Lactuca sativa (assembly GCF_002870075.4). Lineage (NCBI taxonomy): Eukaryota > Viridiplantae > Streptophyta > Magnoliopsida > Asterales > Asteraceae > Lactuca > Lactuca sativa. The sequence continues at coordinate 317,493,165 of NC_056630.2, forward strand.
CCATAAAAAGGCCAATTGACCTAGATTGGCATCAGCAGCGGTGCCGGCAGTGGCGCCGACTCCAGTGACAGCATGGGTTGTGGATGGCCGGAAGGCCAAGTTGGAGGCTCCAGTGGTTCGGAGCATTTTCAGCTCACAGCCAAGGAGGCACGCGCTACACCTGATGTGGTGACCGGTATGATTTCTTATTTATGCTTTTATGTTATGTCGCTATGATTTTGATATATTATGTGCCTTGGTTAGAATCATTCCATGTGAACGGTATCCCAGTTCAAGTGTTCTTTGGTTCGGGTGCCACTCGATCATTTGTCTCTCTTGCGCTTAGCAAGAAGTTTCCGGAGTCTTCGGGCATGTTGGATTGCCCTCTACAGGTCGAGATTGCGGACGACCGGTCGCTATGAGCGTCAGAGGTCTACCGGGATTGTGTTTTGAGGCTGTTTAAGGAACGTTACCTGGTGGACTTGGTTCCCATACCTTTGTGGGGGAACAAGGTTATTATTGGTATGGATTGGCTGAGCCCCAATGGGGGCAGTGATCGACTGCGCGCAACAGTCAGTGCGGATTAGGACCCCTAGTGGGGGAGAGCTGGTGGTTCAGGGCGAAAGGCCACAATGAGGACCAACTTTATGTTCGGCAGCAAGGGCTAGGCGCTACCTCCAGCAGGGCTGCGCAGCTAATGTCGCCAATGTTATGGATACCTAGGAGGGTGGTAGGGCGATGGTGGGTGATGTGCCCGTAGTACGGGAGTTTAAGGACATATTCCCCGAGGAGTTGCCCAGGGTACCTCCGGAGAGACAGGTGGAATTCAGAATTGACCTGGTACCTGGTGCGACTCCGATAGCCAAGGCACAATATCGGTTGGCTCCTCCTGAGATGCAGGAGTTGTCTACATAGCTGCAGGAGCTTTTAGACAAGGGTTTCATTTGAACCGAGCAGTTCATCCTGGGGAGCCCCGATTCTATTGGTGAAGAAGAACGAAGGGTCGCATCGGATGTGTATAGATTACCGGGAGCTGAATAAGGTGACGGTGAAGAACCGTTACCCACTCCCGAGGATCGATGATCTCTTTGACCAGCTACAGGGAGCATCTTGGTTCTCTAAGATTGATTTGCGTTCAGAGTATCACTAGATGAGGGTCAGAGAGGAGGATGTGCAGAAGACTGCCTTTCAGACCCGTTATGGTCACTATGAGTTTGTGGTGATGCCTTTCGAGCTCACCAATGCTCCTGCCGCATTCATGGATCTCATGAACCGTGTGTGCAGGCCGATGCTGGATCGGTCTGTGATTGTTTTCATCGATGACATCTTAGTCTATTCCAAGACGCAGGAGGAGCACGAGGAGCATCTGCGAGAGGTTCTGGAGATTTTGAGAAGGGAGAACTTGTATGCTAAGTTCTCCAAGTGTGCGTTCTGGTTGCGCAAGGTGCAGTTTCTTGGGCACCTTGTCAACCAGAACGGGTTGCGCTAGATCCGGCCAAAGTGCAGGCCGTGATGAGATGGGAGGTTCCGAGGTCTCCATCTGAGATTCAGAGTTTCCTAGGATCAGCCGGCTTCTATCGGAGATTCATTTAGGATTTCTCCAAGATAGTTGTACTCCTGAACAGGCTAACGAGGAAAGTCGTGGTCTTTCGTTGGGGGCCTGAGCAGCAGGCTGCATTCGAGACACTGAGACAGAGATTGTGCGAGGCGCGAATCTTAGCCCTGTCAGAGGGCATTGAGGATTTTGTTGTGTACCGCGATGCATCCATCTCGTGTTTGGGTGCAATGTTGATGCAGAGAGGGCATGTCATTGCTTACGCTTCAAGGCAGCTGAAGCCTCATGAGGCGAACTACCCGACACATGATTTGGAGCTGGGGGCTGATGTGTTCGCCCTCAAGATTTGGCGTCATTACCTCTATGGGTTACTTTGTACGATTTACATGAACCACAAGAGCATGAGGTATCTCATGGACCAGCAAATCTGAATATAAGGCAGCGTCGGTGGCTTGATGTGGTAAAGGACTATGTCTGTGAGATCCTTTACCACCTGGGAAAGACCAATGTGATGGCTAACGCTCTTATCCGCAAGGAAGCGCCGATCAGGGATATCTGTCGGAGGATAACGGTGGTGACTCCGCAGTTGGAGCGGATTTGGGAGGTCCAGCAGGAGGCCATGAAGGAGGAACATCGGAAGAGTGAGCGGATTGTGGGGTGGGTTTCCTCCTTCGACTATGACAGCCGAGGATTATTGACTCTACATCGTTGGGTGTGGGTGCCATACCACGAGGGTGTGCGCCAGGTTCTGATGGAGGAGGCACACAAATCTCGATTCTCCATTAATCTCGGGGTGACGAAGATGTATAGGGATCTTCGCCTGGACTATTGGTGGCCCTGCATGAAGCGGGATGTAGCATGGTACATGGAGCGGTGCTTGACCTGCAGGAAGGTCAAGGCCGAGCACCATAGGCCACACAACAAGATGCAGCCGTTGGATATTCTGATGTGGAAATGGAGGACATTACGATGGATTTTATCACAAAGCTTCCTAGGACCGCATGGGGAGTGGATTCGATTAGTGTCATCGCCGATCGATTGACAAAGAGCGCCCAATTTATTCCGATTCAGGAGAGCATCTCGGCCGCGAAGTTGGCCGACATCTATATCAGGGAGGTGGTGACGTGGCACGAGGTGCCAGTTTTGGTGATTTCAGACAGAGATGTTCGGTTCACTTCCAGGTTCTGGAAGAAGTTTCATGACGAGCTAGGTACTCGTCTACATTTTAGCACTGCCTTCCACCCACAGACAGATGGTCAGAGTGATAGAACCATCCATACTTTGGAGGACATGTTGCGGGTGTGTGTCTTAGACTTTGGAGGTAGTTGGGATACTTACCTTCCATTGGCTGAATTCTCGTACAACAACAGCTATCACGCGAGTATCGATCGTCCTCCCTTCGTGATGTTGTACGGGAGGAAGTGCAGGACCCCGATATGCTAGGGCGAAGTTGGCCAGAGGGTCACGGGGAGCACCGAGGTGGTGCTCAAGATGACAGAGAGGATCCAACAGGTCCGTAGCAGGCTTCAGACTGCTCAAAGTCAGCACAGAAGTTATGCCGATAAGCGCCGGTCAGAACTGGAATTCCAAGTTGGGGATATGGTTCTCCTGAGGGTGTCGCTGTGGAAGGGCGTCATCCAATTCAGGAAGCGGGGCAAGTTGGGCCACAAATACATTGAGCCTTTCAGAGTTACCGCCCGAGTGGGCAAGGTGGCATACAGGTTGGATCTGCCAGCCGAACTCAGTCAGATCCACAGCACATTCCACGTCTCCCAGTTGCGGAAGTGCCTGGTGGACGACTCAGCGGTGGTACCCTTAGACGATATTTGGGTTGATGACAACCTGAATTATATTGAGCGGCCAATGGCGATACTCGACTGGAAGTCAAAGGATCTAACGAACAATAGGGTGGATCTAGTGAAGGTACAATGGCAGCACCGGAAGGGCTCGAAGTGGACATAGGAGCCGGTGGATGAGATGATGGAGCATTACCAATAACTTTTCCAGGAACGAGCAGCAGACTTCGAGGACTAAGTCTGAAATAAGTGGGGGAGATTTGTAGCACCCGGTTCCTGGTATGTATTGTTGAGTCTGTTAGATTGCGTCATGGGCTCGGTCCTTAGCCTATTTTGAATGCCGGTATTGGGCCTGTACAGCCGTGCATAATTTTTGTATTAGGGTTTAGTATATAAGCTGCATGCATGCAGACTTAGAAGTTATCACTTTCATTGTTTTTGCTTGATATTTCCTGTAAACCCTAGCTCGCCTCTACAACGGAAGTTCTTTATCGAGCTCTGCTGAGGCGTGACTCAGTTTGAATCATAAGCATCTATTTGATTCTGATTTGCGTTCATCCTTATATTGTTCTTAAACTGTTTGATTTCTTTTATCGTTCTTGTGAAAGATTTAATTGATCTTAGAGTTTTGAACTCATCAATTGGTATCAGAGCCGGAGACTGTGTAATTCATACACACCTCTTCTGTCGAAGAAGTTCATAGGGTTTTAATTCTGCATTGATTGATATTTATTGAGACGTTACTCTTTATTGATGTATCTCATTAATTCTTGATCTAACCCTAACGAAATTTTACAAGTCTGATCTTTTACAAGTTATCGATCAAAAGTATTTACAATGCCGCTGGACTATTCACAAACCAATCCGATCAATATCTAAAACAACATAGGGTCTACAACAAGAATACCTATCCTGTATATGCAAGACTATGAAGTTTGGACGCATCACTTTGAAGACTACGTGATTGGATCGGAGGACAATGGGTATCTAATCTGGGAAGCAATTATTGCAGGCTCATTTGCTCACTCAAGCACATCAAAGATTGTTAAAACACATAAATAATACAATCAGCTTGTCAATGATGTCAAAGACATTCCTCAGGATGAAAAAGAGAAGTTTCAATGCAACATCAAAGCTCTGAGGATTATAAGGTTTGCGTTGCAATCGGATACGTTTCGTTTAGTGAGTTCTTGTGCTACAGCTAAGGAGATATGGGATAGATTGAAAGAATTATATTCCACAGACGAAGATCTGGAACACTTTATCCAAACTCTCCTGTTATCCGAGTTTGGTGACCTTAAGTAGAAGCCTGAAGAAAAACTTGTCCAAACTTTCGATCGCTTTAATCATCTTTTATGTAAAATGATAAAGCATGGAATTGAAAGGAAAGTTATTGAACAAAAGGTTACTTCATGAATGGTCTCAGACCTGAATGGATGGATCTTGTGTCAACCGTTAAAGCTCATGAACAGTTCAAGTCTTACTCTCTGGCAAAACCGGTGGCTATTTTAAAATCCCATGAGAATGCTTTATCAAAGGAAACGAATGTGGTCTCGGGTCCGGGTTCTTTAGCTCTTGTCTCCAAAGAAAAGAGTTCGGTTGAAGAAGAAGAGGAATTAGATCTTGCAGATTTTGATCTAACTGGCGAAGAATACGCCATGATGGTGTCAAATCCCAAAAAATTCATTAAGAAGAAATTCCTAGCCTACAAGAACCGAAACTGGCAGGGTAGTTATAGCGCCGAAAGGATCAAGGAGGAACCGAATATGGGGTCAAACTCTGAAGAGTCAAAGAAGGAAGCTAAAGTTGGAGGAGACTCAGGATTCGAATGCCATTACTGTGGAGGCAAATATCATTTTGCTAAAGACTATATGTTGAGAAAGAAAGAATAAAAGGCGAACGAAGAAGATGAGGAAGCGAGCTTCCTGAGAAGATTGGAGGAAATAAAAAAAAAGAAGGTCTGTTGTTAATAACTCTACCATGAATGCTTTGATTGTGCAGGGTTCAAACAAGAGCGATGAGTTTGGTGGTGTGGAGGTCTGGTCCACAAATTCTGAGGATGATGAAGCCAGGAAGCCTACACATGGAAAGGCTATGCTGGCAAAAGCAGAACAGGCAATGGGGAGATGCTTTGTAGTGGCCGAGGCTGTGTCCCAAATGAGAGGATACACAACTGATGGGGGAGTTGAAGAAGAAAGAGAGCAAAGAATGTGATCGAGCAGAAGGAAAAAGAGTTAATTAGATCTAAAGATGATGCTATTTATTTACAGAGAGACAATCTTAAACTTCTTAAACAGCGAAATGTGTTTTGTTTAATTGCTAAGAGACAGTATTTTAACATCGCTCAGTTGCATCTTGATTGTGAAATAGAGAAGAAGATACATCGTATGATTTTACCTTTCCTTGAACTAAAGGAGGATGAAATCGACACTGAAGCCTACAACTGTGAAAGTGTTGTAACTTCTGATGAAGTGTCTCCAGCATATAAAATAGTTCTGGACAAAATTGAATCCTACATAAAGTCCAAGGACCACAAAGACATGCTTAAAAATCTGTTAGACGAAAATGATAGAATGAAATTGAGAGCCGAAACTATACAAAAACTTGACTCCTTAAATGCCAATTTAAGTTCAGAAAACAAAATTGATGTTGAAAACACATCTGAAGTTAATGAGGATGATGATATGAGTGAAATTTCTGTAGAAGATTTTGTGGACTGTTCTCAATTCGCCAAAAACGTGCCTAAGTCCCATAAGAACCTAATTTCTGAAAAGTCTGTTGGGTTTGCTCGTTCCTCTACCGACAAATCCAAAGTTCTCAAAGCTAAAGTTGTTGTATACCAAAAGTTCCAGACTACTCCAAATCAAGTCTACATTGTACTGGGAGTCACTCCACAACAAACTGCAGAGTCAATTGCTATGGTAGAAGAAGACAATGCTGGAGGATGTGATGAATTCTTATGGTCGGCCCCAATAGACAACACAAATGAGACGAAGGGTCTTTCTCAGAAAACCTCATGGAGAGTGAAAAGTAGATACATACATGAACCACTAAATGAGCCTACAAAGTACGATGTGCCGAGCACAAGTGGAACCAAAATCCCTTTGGATGAACCAATGCAAACCACAAGTGATACTTCTTCAACAAAGAGTGAGTGGTGTGCCCATACTTCGAAAAGAAAGGCTAACATTCATAGAAATCCAAAATAGGTGGCTGATCGAAAGCATCAAAGAAATCTAAGATATAAGAAGAATCTCTCAGAAAGAAAACGATTTTGGAACTCTCAAAATCCTGATTTTTTAAGGATTGAAAAGAAGAATAAATCAGAAGAAAACTCAAGGAACCAGAAGACCAATTTCGTTTGTCATCTCAATACCAACCATAAGGGTAGTCTCGGTTCCCCGACCAACAACAACCGAAAGGAGAGTTTCGGTCCATCACCCATTAACAACCGAAAGAGAGGTTTCGGTCCCTCATCCTACAACAACCGAAAGGAGAGTTTCACACCCTCATCCTACAACAACCGAAAGGAGTGTTTTGGTCGCTCACCCTACAACAACCGAAGGTGAGTTTCGGTCCATCACACATTAACAACCGAAAGAGAGCTTTCGGTCCCTCATCCTACAACAACCGAAAGGAGAGTTTCGGTCCCTCATCCCATGTCAACCGAAATAGCAATTTTTGTCCTCATGCCTGCAAGTCTAATCAAGAAAACCGGGAATCTAATGTCTCTTCTAAATTCAATTATCTAAATTCCAGTTCCTCAGACAAAAATAGCAGTCCTCCTAAATCAACAAAAATTAAAGTTTTCACCATTAAAAGAATAGTTGAAACAACTTTGATTAAACGTACATATATGGTTGATATTTCTCTTACTATTCCCTGTCTTGTAAAAGGCTCACAATGAACCAATAAACTTTGGGTTCCTAAATTTGCTTAATATTTTGCAGGTTATACGTGACGAGCAGTTTGACGAAGAATGGTACATCGATAGTGGTTGCTCGCGTCACATGATACGAAGGAAGGAGGAACTAAGAGAGTTTCGTTCTCTCAAAGATGGTGGTATTGTAAAGTATGGAAACAAATCTTTTGGAACTATTAAAGGCTATGGAATGATCACCAATGGTGAGTTCTCCATAAGGAAGGTTGCATATGTTGAAGGGCTCCAACACAATCTTATCAGCGTATCACAACTGGTGGTTGGTACTAGATTAAAAGTATCATTTGACGATGAAGGCTTAGAAATTGTCGAAAAGATCTCAAACAACATTCTGTTGAAATCAAAGCGAAAAGGGGAAATGTATCCTTTGAATCTCAATCCTATAAGAGGTAAACCAGCAGTATGCTTACTCACAAAGGCTCACTCCGATGAAAGCTGGTTATGGCATAAAAGACTCTCTCATCTGAACTTCAAGGACATCAACAAGTTGGTCTTAGGTGATCACGTTCGAGGTCTACCAGTTCTAAAATTCGATAAAGAACATCTCTATGCAGCATGTGAAATGGGAAACATAGTAGGTAGATTCATTCTTCTATTATCAATACTAAGGTGATAGAACCACTAGAATTACTACACATTGATCTATGTGGTCCTTCGTCCATCGAAAGTGTTGGGGGAAACAAATACATTCTGTTTATTGTGGACCATTTCTCAAGGTTTACATGGATTTTCTTTATCAAGCAAAAGTCTGAAGCTACTCCAAAGCTCAAGCTCTTTATTAAACAGATCGAGATGCAACTAAGAAAGGTAGTTCATAGTATAAGGAGCGACAATGACCTGGAATTCAAGAACAAAGATTTTGAAGGTTTTCTTGCTGAAAAAGGGACGAATCACAATTTCTCAGCTCCCTATACTCTGCAGCAGAATGGCATTGTTGAAAGGAGAAATCGGTCCCTGTGTGAAGCTGCTCGTACCATGTTATGCTTCGCGTCCCTGTCGTTGTATTTCTGGGCTGATGCTATTGCGGCTGCATGTTATACTCAGAATCGATCATACATGAATAAACGGTTCTTAGTTACTCCTTACGAGATGCTGAACAGTTGAAAACCAAACGTGAAATTCTTTCATGTGTTCAGTTCAAGATGTTTCATTTTCAACTCAAAAGAGAACTGAAACAAGTTCGATGTCAAGGCCGATGAAGGAATTTTCTTAGGCTACTCCCTGAACTCCAAGGCGTATAGAGTTCTCAATAAACTCTCGAAGAAAATTGAAGAAACATACTATGTCACCTTTGATGATAGTTATGTTAAGAAGTTGAAACCAACAGAAGATGCCTCGCAAGACATATTTCCAAAGAATGGTCTGGTTACTATCTCCATATCAAATCTTTTCGACCAATTCATGCTCCTGTTTGATGAGCCTCAAAAGGCGATTGAATCTGAATCATTTGCAAAAGACAACAAAGTTGATAATCTAAAACAAGTTATAGACGATGCTGCTAAGAAGATGACTGAAGATCAATCCAAAGACACCGAAGGCGCAGACACAACCGAACCTTCTGGTGACCATCCTACTTTCCAGGGGGATGGTTCCTCTACTCATCATGATCAAGGTTCTTCATTCCAGGGGGAGAACTCATCGCCAAATACATCAAGTTCTACTGAAATTCCTGCCAATGAAGGGGATATAAATGATAGTCCTGAACAGGAATTATTCTTCGAGGGGGAGAACACCAATGTTGGTGATGATGACATCTTGTCTGAACTAGAGGAAGAAATCAATGCGGAACTGGATCCTATCTATGATCCAAAGTTTCCTCCACTTATCAAATGGACCAAAGATGATCCTCAAACTCAAATTATTGGGGAATCCTCAGAAAAAGTGTTAACTCGCTCTCAAATCAAAGCGAAACAAGCTGTCCTTTTTTCAAAAGCAGAGTTATGCATGTTCACTTCATTCATTTCTAAAATTGAACCAATGACTGTTAACTCAGCTCTTTATCATTCAGACTGGGTTCAAGCCATGTAGGATGAGTTAAACGAGTTTGAACGAAACAAGGTATGGCGTCTCATTCCAACTCCTAAGGATGCTTCGGTTGTCGGTCTCAAATGGGTATTTAAAAACAAGATGGACAAAGAGGGGAATGTCATTCATAATAAAGCAAGGCTGGTGGTCAAAGGATATTGTCAGGAAGAGGAAATTGATTAAGAAGAAACCTTCGCTCCCGTGGCAAGATTAGAATCTGTTCGTATCTTCCTTGCATACACTGCTTATAAGAACTTTGAAGTTTATCAAATGGACGTCAAATGTGTTTTCCTCAATGGTGAACATGAAGAAACCGTATATGTTGAGCAACCGCCAGGATTCGTGAACGAGAAATATCCCGATCATTGTTATATCCTTGACAAAGTTGTCTATGGCCTCAAACAAGCTCCCAGAGCATGGTATGAAACTCTCACACGCTTCTTAAAAATGTATAAACTCAAACAAGGTTCGGTTGAACCAGCCTTCTTGCGTAAGTGAGAAGGTAACCACCTTATGATAGTCCAAATTTATCTTGATGACATCATCTTTGGCTCCACGAATCCTAGCTTAACAGCTGAATTGAGAAAGTTGATGGAAACTAAATTTGAGATGAGCTCAATGGGTCCAATTAAATTTTTTCTTGGATTGAACATTAGACAGGGACCCGAAGGCATCTTTATTAATCAGGAAGCATATACCAGCACTTTGCTAACCAAGTTTGGAATGATGGGAGATCTAAAGTGAAAGTACCTATGCCTTTTGGTACTAAACTCACACCATCATTGGAGTAACCAGCAGCTGATACAATACTCTATCGACAGATGATTGGATCTCTGATGTATGTCACAGCCAGTAGACCTGGCATCATGTTTTCTGTCTGTTACTATGCACGATTTCAAGCCAACCCACAACATCATCTTTCGCTATCTGAAGTGAACCTCCTCTCTCGGCCTATGGTATCCAGCCAACTCAGGATTCTTCGTTCAAGCATTTTCCGACGCTGGTCTAGGTGGCTGTGGATTGGATCGTAAAAGCACCACCGGAGGATGTCAATTTCTAGATGGTAAATTAGTCAGTTGGCAATCAAAGAAACAGACCTGTGTTTCGTTATCCACTGTGGAAGCCGAATATATTGTTGCAGCATCCTGTACATCTCAGGTCGTATGGATACAAAGTAAACTCCGGGATTATGGGCTAAACATGAAGAAAATCCCACTATATTGTGACTCTGAAAGCGCAATTAGGATTTTTCACAACCCAATGCAACACTCGAAGACTAAGCATATAGCACTGAGATATCATTTCATCAAGGATCACGTCGAAGATGGTAACGTCGAAATTCACTTTGTCCGAACGACTGATCAACTGGCATACATATTCACAAAGGCCTTACCCGAAGCAAGCTTCAATTAAATTCTACAAGGCCTAAGAATGATGCAAGCTGAATCTGTACCGAAATTGCCTTCACTTCCATAAAGGTTACAAGCGAAATAGAGCGAACCGAAATAAACCGAAATAAACCAAAATGAACCGAATGTTCAGTCTATTTCGGGTTTGGTCTATTTCGATCATGAACCAAAATGAACCGAGCGTTCGGTCTATTTCGGGTTCGGTCCTTCTGAACTCGTTCATTTTTTTGGGCATTTCAAATGTTTTCTTATGTACATCTTTTCATTACTTCCTTTCTACTCATAAAATTCCAAAAATATTTTTTTTCTTGCCCTCATAAAAATTCTTATAAAATCCAAAAATATTTTTCTTACTTTATTTTTAATTTTATTTTTAAATTTTTTTTTTGTTTTTGATTAAGTATGATTCTCGATGGCAAAGCTAAGGTATGATAATGGATTTATTAGTTAGGAGTCCCTAGAAACATGCTGCTGTATGTTGACCAAAGCATTGACTGATTTTGAGTGAAGCCTTAATAACATGATTTATACCCATCATGTTTTCCCAATACAGGCTATCAAATTCACTCTAATCTGGAGCTACCTTACTCTGCTCATATTGAGTTTTGAGTTTTATGCTTGGTCCTTCTTTTCTTTAAAGCAGAGGTACATTCGCTCCTTATACCATCTCTATCATCTTTCTCCATTATAATTCATTTCATAAATATAACCCCTGAGACTTTTAGTTTTAACCACTGAGGTTTATGGTTATACCAAGTCTGTGTTCATGATCTTAGTTTCATGCCACTATGTACTAAGTGAAACCCAAAGTTCAACACCACTAATGAATTGACGGCAAATTCAACAATTCAAGCTCTGACTTGTTACCCAATGAAATCTCTTTTTCTTTTGCGTGATCTTTATGAGCTTGCCTCTCACCAAGGCTTCTCTAACCGTAAAAGATCCAGTTTATTTTTTTTTTTTTTTCAGATTTCCATTCTTCTCTCGTCACTCTAAAGTTTATCATACCTACTTGTTCAGCATATCACAATGATCTCGCAAGTACTTCACTCAGTTTTGGTCTTATTTCAAGTATTGAAATTATAAACTGAAGCGAATGCCACCCTCTTTAAACCTTAAAAGATGCCTTTCAAAACTTCTCAAAAAGTTATTGATCGTTATTTAATGGGAAACCGAGTAGGCACTTTAATGTCTATCTTCACTTTGAAGGAAGTGATTTTTGCCAAGAATTAATTGTTTTATGTCAGATTATGACATCACATATGATCCCTAAAATCTCGTTTTATTTCTTTATCTTTTACACCCTATGCACGAAAATTTTTAATTTTCCAAATTCTAGTTCTGTTCAGATTGATCATTAAAGCGCTAAAGGCAACAAAGATTCAAACGTCGTATGAAGAAACGATTTTGATAAAGTGGAAGCTGCTTAGCGGCTATCCAAACGGTTTGGCGATTTGAAAAAGTTCATTTTATGGAATGGCGTGTAAAAAAAGGGAAACGTCTTTTCTCTCTGCTGCGTCATCTTCGGCATGCCAACTGTTAACCCGTCAACTCAGGCGCTATTTTTGAGATAATCCAAGATTTTAGCCGGATTTTTCTCTCTCTTCATTGTACGTATAAAAGGAATTGGAACGGTACTCTCTCAACCTTTATCACCTCCTAAAACTTTCTCATAGAAACCTGACGATTTTTTGCAACTGTTCATCGTCTTCTCCAAGCTACTATAATGGCAGACTCATCATCCGTTCATGATACCTCAGTTTGTCAACTGCTTCTCACCATCAAACCCCAACAGAACCTGATCATTGATCTCACTCCATTCATATATGAGCCCTATATGTTGTATGTGGTTAAGTGTCTCAAATACTCGCCACTCGTCGACGCACTGACTATGGTTGAAGTGATTCCAATGTCGTGCTTATCTCTTGTCTACTCTACTGCATTCTATGACAAGATTAATGAATGGATTCATTTTGAACTCCCTGATGAGAAGACCTCCATCTCCAAAAGTCGATCCTGTGCCCTAATTGGTCTTTTTGAAGAGCCATCTCTGGTAAACCCTGATTCCATTACAACTGGCCAACTGTTCTCTATGTTCTATCAGATGGGGTATACCGAAACCCTAACAATTGTTATGAAGTTCAAGAAGTCCTGCCTTCCTCCTTAATGGAATGGCCTTTTCACGCTACTGTTCAAGGGACTGTCTGAGAAAAGCGTTGGTTCTGACGGTGCAAGCAAGTCATTCATGACGGTGCTGTATGGGTTGTACAATGGCATTAACCTAGACTATGGGTCCATTATTTGGCAGCAGTTGGTTCAAAGCTTGGTTTCTTCCTCCAGGCATTCTGAGATCTCATGTGGGTGTTTTTGGTCTCTCATCACCAACTGGGCAATGGATCCTCTTCGGGTTCCAATAATGGTGGACTGCTTGCTCTCCTCTATTGCCACCTTTCACACGATGAAAATCATCGTCACTGACCCAAACAACTTTTCATTCATTGAACCTATTCCTGAAGCCATGCTCGGTCGTATTTCAGCATCGAGTAATGTTCTTTAAAAGTATAGGAAACGTCCATCTGTTGGTCCAAGAGAGCTTACACCGGCAATGCTTCGTTCCATTGAAGAGGCTGACTAGCCAGCCAAGAGGGGTAAGAAACCTAAAACACAGAAGGAGGGACCGATCATTAAACCAACCAAGGGGCAAACCCCCAAGAAGCGTAAATCTGATAAAGCTGCAACTTCTCAGGCTCAACCGAAAAAGCAGAAGAAGCCTACTAGGAGACTTATTCTTCAATCCTCTAGTGATTCGGATTCCGAATATGTCCCTCCTAAGCAGAAGAACGCTACACCTTCAGAATCTAAGAGCGAAAGCTCTGATGAAGAGGCTTCGGGCCGAGGGGACACTCCGCCTCACTCCCCTACTAAAGAAATTCCGATTCGTTCTTCTCCTCCTTCACCTCCACCAGTTACCATCCCAGTTTGCATACCTCCTATCTCTCCAATAACCACTTCTCAACCCTTCACCACAATTCCTTTTCCTACACCCATTTTCATAAATACAACTTCTACCACTACTACAAAACCTACCTTTACTGTTCCCAATGCACCTGTAACCGAACCTCCTGTCACAACCGAAGCTCCACCTTCTTCAAAACCCTTATCCCCAACACCATCTACTGAAACAACCCCTATTTTGGGCGGTGAGGACTTGGAATTTGATTCCACATATTTCAGTCCTTATCCAGTACAGAGCGATGACGATGATGATGAGCCTGTTACAAAACGTCATCTCAAGGCAGTAAACGACAAGCTTGACCAACTGCTTTCATCCTCTTCGTCTGGTGCCTATTCAGAGGCTGCCTTAAAGGCATTGTTCTCTTCGGTCGTTGCCGAACATAGTGCTACTTTATTTGCTGCAGCTAAGGCTATTGAAGCCTCCACTTCCCAATGTCAACAGGCTTCTCTCGCTGTTGATGCCTCTACTAAGGAGTGCAAGAATGCGACCGCAAAAGTCGATAAACTAGTTTCAGAAGCTCACTTATTTTTAGACTCTTTGCAGGCTGCTGCTACCAAAAATGCTGAAACTGTCAATGCTTCAGTAGAGAATCTTCAATGGTCTCTTCAATCTGAGCACTCGAGTCTTGAAGCGGCATGCCAAGCCATTGAAGAACCCAATGAATCACTCCATGCTAATGTCAACGAACGCTTAACTCAACTGGAAGCGGAATTAGCAGTGGAAAATCGGATTATGGATGAGCTTGACAGACGTACAGCTCATCTCAAATTGCAAACACACAAGCTCTGTACTGCTAATGCTGAGATTAGTAATCTCAAGTCTAAAAGGGAGGTTATTAGGAGCTCTGATGCCGATGTTCACTCCATCCTTCTTCATCTTATTGAGCCTCATGATCCGCTTATTACTATCACCGTCAGAAGGCATTTGGCAGACAAGCTCAGACCTGCACTGGACATTCTCAGCCGTATCGAGGGTGTTCCGGTGACCGGGGTCCAACCGAAACAAGGGGGAGCGAAAGTGCCAAAGCAACCTCCTCCTTCTGGATCAAACCCATCTGCTGAACCGAAGGGTAATGAAGCTTCGGTCAGTAACAAAGATAAAAAGAAGAAGAAAACAGGTGAAGACGACACAGACAATGAAGATGATGTCTATGTCGAGATTCCCAAGAAACCTGTCCAAAAGGTTAACACTTCTGAAAAAGAAACAGAAGAAAACACCAAGAAACAGCAAGCTGAGGTAGAGCTGAAGCGAAAGGAGGCGGAGCTCCTAGAGAAGAAAAAGTCTATGTTTCCTGTGTGGAAAAAAGACTCGCTTCAAAGGTATGCAATCGATGAGCCGACTATTCTCTGGCTCGAGCCAATAATGTCCTTTGGCCTTGGCAACTCCAAGGATGCACAGTTTGATATGCCAATCACTCGAAAGGCATTTATCTTCCACTGCTTCAACTCGATTGTTGCCATTCCATCCCCGGACCCGAAGGTAGATATGGATCTTCTGGACTTTTACTTGGAGTTTGCTCAACCCCAATACCTAACCTGGAGCTCAAAAAAGATAACTACAGTCAAGGTAATGAAGCCCTATTCAGCAGGGAAATTTATTAATGTCAAATTCAGGGTGACTTGAGGAACCGAAGGCTCAATCTACCATTTTACCCTCGCTGATCTACCAAACCTCAATCCCCATGACTGGATACTCCTCAACAACATTCTTTTGTCTAATCCTCATGAGTATCAGCCTATTATCGATCATGTCAAGCGTATGCTTGTTTGCTACATACATGAGGCAACGAAGATGGACCAGGGGATTGCCTCTGCCATATACAAGCGAACAACGATCAAGACCATGGGCAGAGCTGGCAATGTCAATACCATGATCAAGGGGAAGATAGATTCAAAGTATCACACAGTTATGTTCCTCAGGGGCGATGGTCAAAAATGTCTGTTCGCTCTTGTTGACAAACACCTCTTCTCGACGACTTGTCTTGAGCATTTCTTGGAGATCATTCAGAGGTGCGACTAGACCAATGCTGCTGACAAGAAATTATTCACTGACATGCTGAGGTAGTACATACAGTTCAGACAGACTCTACTCGCCATAATTCCTCGTTTGTTTAAAGTCATAAAGTCGGTGAAGCGTGCTCAAAGGAAATAATCTCTCGCCTCATTTGACGCAAACGGGGAGATTTTTGAGTCAGTTAGATTGAGTCATCGGCTCGGTCTTTAGCCTAGTTTTAATGCCGGTATTGGGCTTGTCCACCCGAGCATAATTTTGGTATTAGGGTTTAGTATATAAGCTGCATGCATGCAGACTTAGAAGTTATCAATTTCATTTTTTTCCTTGATATTTCCTGTAAACCCTAGCTCGCCTCTACAGCGGAAGTTCTTTATCGAGCTCTGCTGAGGCGTGACTCAATTTGAATCATAAGCACGTATTTGATTCTGATTTGCGTTCATCCTTATGTTGTTCTTAAACTGTTTGATTTCTTTTATCGTTCTTGTGAAAGATCTAATCGATCTTAGATTTTGAACTCATATTTTATTTTATTTTATGTATCTTGCATTTTTGGCATGGGACTCGGTGAGTTGAACGCCTAACTCGTCGAGTAGGAGCGGGTCTGGACACGGTACTTAAGTGGCGGACTCGTCGAGTTGGCGGCCTGACGTGACGAGTAGGCTCTTACTGGACAAAAACCCTAATATGAGGGTTTGCACCTTATTTAATCATCTCTTTCAGCCACCACTCGTCCATATTGCTCCCAAAGACCCTCCGTAGCAAACCCTTAGTGTTTTGGTGCAAGAGCTAAGGCTTTTGAGTAATTTTTGAGGGTTTTAAGCTCAAGGAAGGAAGAAGGAAGAGCATATAAGGATCAAGAGGAGACGAAAGGATTCGAGTTTGGTTCATCATTTGCAGTTTTGAAAGTTATTAAGCCATATGAGGTGACCAACCATGATTTGCAAACATGGTTGGGTGTCAAGAGTTCGAATCTAGCACTTGGGAAGAGTTACAAGGCAGATTGGAGTTGCTTATGCACTCAAGGAAGGTCCCATGCGTTATAAGAAGCATTATAGAGACTTTTAGGATCAAAAGTCCCATGCATGCATGTAAAGTTCACAACTTTACGTGCTAGATCAATGTTAGGGGCTTGGATCTATTATTTGGATAAATGTTGTACATCAGAAATCAAGGATTTAGGGTGTGGACGTTATCAAGTCGACGAGTCCGTTCTTGGGGCTCGACGAGTCCAAGGCATTAAGTCCCATATCTATTGTGGTTCAAAAGAACTCATTTGGGTGTTAGAAGGGTTGTAGCAAGTCAGAAGGAGTGACCCAACGCATTAGACTTAGTTTTAGACCTGGAGTTCATGGGACTCGATGAGTGCTAGAACAGACTCGACGAGTCCAAGGCAATCTTCTTATGGTTGAATATGAACTTGAAGAGCTGTTCATACAACTCGGAAAATCAAGGTCAGGACTATTTCCTCAGATGAAGGTGAACTCGACGAGTTGTTCATACAAATCAGCGAGTTGGATGAAGGTTCATCCGATGCTCGTAAAGAAGAGGAACTCGTCTAGTCGTTGCCAAACTCAACGAGTCGAGTCATGGATAAGGATGGGTAAAAGGGTAGGGACTCGACGAGTTGACGGCCGAAATCGGTGAGTTGGGTCAAGTTGAAGTTGACTTTGATTGGACTTGATCTACCCTGTTTAGGGTTGCACATTTTGTGTGCTGACTTGAAGGTTGTCGTGTAGGGATCAAGGAGTCGAAGGGAGTTGACTTGTACGCCGAGGATAGTTCAAACATTGCACGACATTGAGGCGAGTTACCTTCTAGTAGGGGTGTGTCTAAGGCCAAAATTCCAGCCCACCAAAGAGGGGTATTTAGAAGATGATTGTCTTTGTGATAGTTATCTTGGTCTGGTTATGTGCTTTGGTCATGAGATTTATCTTTATGATATGTTATGTGTATAGTAGGGATCAGTTTCCCTAACAACGGTCCTTAGGACCGAAGGGTAGGTCAGTACCCGGATATGCCTGACTATAGGTTTATATCTTGATGTTGCATGCTAGTGGTAGGGGTGAAATAGTCTCCAGTTACCAGTTGAAAGATACCAATGACAGTTACCGGTTGAAAGATACCAATGACAGTTACCGGTTGAAAGATACCGATGATGACTACCGGTTGAAAGTTACCGATGATGATTACCGGTTGAAAGATACCGACGATGATTACCGGTTGAAAGATACTGATGATGATTACTGGTTGAGAGATACCGATGGAAGTTACCGGTTGAAAGATACCGACGATATTGTATGTTATGTGGTATGATGGGGGAACTCACTAAGCTTTGTGCTTACGGTTTCAGTTTTGGTTTCAGGTAGCTCTTCGTCTAAGCGGAAGGAGCCGGCGGCGTAGCATCGCATCACAGACACATGATTCATCATCGGACTTTCTGGGATTGTAATCTGATTTTCATTACTTTTGATGTCATGGGTTGGGACACAACATTATGATTTTGTAATGTGTTGCTTTATTGACAATGTTATGGTAAAATGTTTTATAAATTATTCATTTAAAAATGAAATTTTCGGGCTTGAAATTTGGGATGTTAGAATTTTACTTTGGACAATTCACTATTGCAACAATTCATTTGAAAATCATCCTAGGCTCTGATACCACTAATAGGTTATGAGCATATCTAATTTCTTTGGATCTGAGTTTTTTTCTATTGAACATACAAATATGAACACCAAAACAATAACCCTAGATCTAGCATATACAATTCATAATTAATATATAATAATAGTGTTTGATCATTAACTCACTTGTTATGTATTAATAACAAGAACTAGCTTGACACTTGAAAACTTAGTGCCCTAAGTGTTGCACCTCTAATGGAGTCACAAACATCAAATGCAAAAGATGAATTGGAGAGAGTTGGAAAATCGGCCATCCTAGGGTTTCTCAAGCTTACGGCCGAAATTCCAATAGGTGTAGGGGATTTATATAGTTGGGTGTGCTGCTAGGGTTTCTGGAGGAAAACCTAATTCTTGCTTAAGGCTTAAGCATCCCATGGACCTCGTCTTTAGAGCCTTTGGACGAAATCTTATGGTCTTACCCATAAATTTTCTCCACTCCACTCTATGGAGTCCATCACCCCAGTCTTGAAACTATCAATGATTTCAAAAGAGCCCCTCCATTATTAATCAATTCCTTTAAGCCCAAAATTAATATCTACTTAATTTTTGATTAACTACTAATTAATAACTTGATTGCTAAATAATATATCCATCTTAAAATATATTAATAAAATTATTTAGAGTACTAATTTATTATTCATATAATAAATCCTACTCTCTCTCTCTCTCTCTCTCTCTCTCCTCTATTCATCCTATCAAGTTGCATGAGTGAAGTCAACATAAAAGGACCATGCTACAAATCAAATCGAGTATATACCAATAATAGTTTTGGGCTTAGACAGCTAATCCAACAGTCTCATCTTCTGGTAGTCAAGAAAATATTCTTCTATCTCAAAGGAACAAAGAGCCTCAGAATTTGGTATCCGACAAATGAAAGTTTCCTTCTTCAAGCATACTGTGATTGAAACTATGGAGGTCTTCAGTTGGATAGAAAAAGCACCTCAGGAGGTTGTCAATTTTTGTGTGGAAGATTAGTTAGATGGTCATCTATGAAACAAAACTACATTGCTAAGTCGACAGCCGAAGCAGAATACATTGCTGCAAGATGTACTTCGCAAGTTCTTTCGATGAAATATTAGCTTTTGGACTATGGCTATTGATTTCAACAAATTCCAATCTATTATGACTCTTAGAGAGTAATTTCGATTTCTTACAATCGAATTGAGCACTCCATCACGGAGCACAATGATATTCGGTACCATTTCATTAAATATCACATTTTAAAAGGTAACATCGAACTTATTTTTATTCCATCTAATGATGAAATTTCTGATGTCTTTACTAAGGAATCAGACAAATCCAAATTTAATGGGTTTCTGAATAAAATGGGTATGATGATGCCTGATCCACAATTCTTCCAGGAGACTTGTACTCTCTGATGGAAACATCAGAAAATGAAATAATTCTGAAATCAAAATCTTTTCTTCTCGGAAAATATAGGATCATTTTACATGTCCTTTTGTCTAACCTCCTCTTATAGTTTTAAGTTGTACATCTTTCCTCATCTATCGAAGCTCCTGACCTATATAGTTACATTAGTGTTTCTGAATTGATCTCATCTTGGAATTTACTTCCAATCAAATGTTGTGAAATTAACGTTGGAATTCAAATCCGAAATAGTAATGTGGGTTCATCTCTTATCTTTGTCCAAGTTATGATCCTTCATTTCTCATAATCTAAATCTGTTGAAGATTGTCCTCGACGATCTTTATGCATTTTACCTCTAATATTCAGTCTAAGAATATGCCATCTTGAATTAATGATGTGTTCGTATTCTTTCTAAAGTATCTTATGACATATCCTCTCGGAATCTGCTTGTTCCAAGACCCTCAATTGTAAAAACAAGTTTAAAGGTTTTCATTTAAGTGTTTTTATATTCAGAAACGTTTTCTCATTAACGATAATTTTTTTAATAATTATCCTTAAATTCTCAATAAATGTGCTCTGACACATTTTGATAAAGTGCACATCAACTCTATAAATGAAACGACAATTTTCTTCTTTGGCACAACTAGACGCCCCATCTTTCACAACTACAATTTTTAAGGATGCTAATTTAGAAACACATTAAATGCGATCCATTCCAATTTTGGGTATCATCATTGCTTTTCTTTTAACCCGACCCAAATTATCCAACCTATAAAATGTTTTCAATTGCCAACTTTTCCCACTTTACGCTTTGTCTATCTTCTTATTTAAAACTCTCTTTGCATCTTGTTCTTTAGGATTTCAATCCTTCAAAAATCACGTCCTAAAAAATTGTTCCAAAAATCTCCAAACCTGCAACTAAGAAGAAATCTTCAAAGGGTGCTACATCCTCATCATCCACTGAACCTATTCTCAAAGAGATGACCAAACTCTGTTGGGTTCGAATATTAGTTGTGAGGTGTCTAAGTCTGTTTTAGCTTGATAGGATTCGAAGGCTGTATGTTAGATTCGAATATATGTATTTCGTAAGGGTAGCTTAGATTCGAAGATTTATTGTATACGACCTTATATACTTTTTTTACACTTAATTGGTTCCTATAAATAGGGATCTGTACTAGGGTAAGAGTAACAAGGGTAACAATAGTGAAATTTACTCTCTCATTCCTGTACTATTTGAAGTGATATTAGAGCCAAAAAAATATTATTTACTTTCTATGTCCTTGATCAAGATTTGTACTCTGATTTTATTCACTATACTAGATTTGTTCAAACTAAATTTGGTATTTGAGCAAGATTCTGTCTGGTCATTTCTGGTTTTTCTCTTGTTATCAAAAGTTTTTGAATCACGTTTTCTGGTCCAAAAGTTTTCCACATTGTTGATCAAAAAACCTGATCGAATCATTAGATTTGATTTTATTTTATTTTCGGTTTGTTCAATCGATTATTCTTTGAACTTTTTCATAAAGACTTGTTCCTTAGATTCTAATTTTTGAAGCTTTTCACTATTCTATTACGTACAACAATGGGGAAAATTAATATGAACCAATGACTGTATTTTCTCATCTTCTTGGACCATCGACCTAAATTCCGATGCTCATCCTTAAATACTATAACAATGGGGTGATAGGATGGAGGATTATTTGAATGAGATTGATGAAGATCTATGGAGGTGTGTCAAGAGTGATCACTTTCGTCCATCTATGCTTGCTGAAATCGGAAATGCTGGTTCAATCACAGATGTTACTGCTCAAGCTGACAAAAAGAAACCTAACGACAAAAGATGTATGTGTGAATTAGGCGGTGCTCTACCACCAGTAGTTTACTACTATGTCCGTGGATGCACAACTGGTAAAGAAATTTAGGATACTTTGAAAGACATGTATCAAGGGGGTGAGAAGACAAAGAAGAGCTCTATATGTATGTCTTCCTGAGTTAGGATAATTCAGACAAAAAGAAGGTGAAAATATTGAACTTTACTATGATCGTCTTAAATAATTATCTTCAAATGCAATCAATATTTAGTGAATCATTCAACTCTCAAATTCAACTTGACCTTTCTGATGGGATTTCACAAAGAATGGCAAAATATCAGTCTTATGATTAAGACTCAAAAAAGCTTTGAAAACTACTCTCTTGCTAATCTCTACATTGTTCACAAAGCTCATGAAAGTGAGATCAATGAAATAGATGAAAAATTAAAAATGAGCTTGGGAGGTCCTCTTTCTTTAGTGTCAAAGGTGTCTGGGAAAGAAATCGAGGTGGAGTCTACTGAGAATGATGGTTCTGATAACGAAGGATTCATCATGAACTTGGATGAAGAAGTGATGGAATTTTATTTGGATAATAAAATGAAGAAGTTTTACAAAAAGCCATTAAATCCAAAGTTTAAAGGTAGTGATGCCAAAGGAAAATCGTCTGGGAAGAGTATGAGAGAGGAAAATAAGGAGGAGAAGAAAGAAAACAAGATTGGGGTTGAGAAGGTAGAAAAGAAGTTGAAGGGTGATTATGGTTTCGTTTGTCATAACTACAATGGTGCGAATCATATTGAAATCGACTGTATGTTAAGAAAGAAAGAAGAGAAGAAAGAGAGGCTGAAAGACGGAGCCTAATATGTGGAGAGGCTAGAAGAGGTAAGAGCGAAAACAAAAGGAATGTATTTGGTTGCTAGAGGAAGTGGCGAAAGGGATGGGACTTACCAAATCTAGTTATCTGGATCAGATGATGTGGAAATGAGAAACCCTATGCATGGAGCCATGTTTTCATCGTATGAGGAAGAAAATGAAGAGGAGGAGCAGCTGACATGCAAATGTTTTTTTCTACAAGTGCTGAGAATTCTATAATGACTTCAAAGGTACATTCTCTTCTTGAATAATTTAATATTCCTTTGAGTTCATATAATGCTATTTTATTTGTCTTCGATGATACTGTATCTTTTGTTAACAAAAAGTTTATCTTTGTTAGTAGTGACATTAAAAAATCAAAATCTTTACTACTAGAGTCTCATAAAATATTGGAGTCGAAGCGAAGTAGAATCGATCATCTAGAGTTGGATTTAAAGAATGTTTCTTGTGATAGGGAAGGTTTGAGAATAGACAATTGTATTTTGTTAAAACAAAGAAACATATATTGTAATTCAGCTAAGAGACTTTATGCTAAGCTGACAGATTTGCATCATTCTTCGGACATAAGTAAAGAACAACATCGGAAACTTTTGCCATTCTTAGCATTCGAAAGGGAAAAGATAGTGAAGAGGTTTGTTAATTGAGTAATGAAATGAAATTAGAGTACTAAAGGATTATGAACACCGAGAGTAAATATAATCTTGTTTCAGCTCAAGTTTGCTTTCGAATACAGAGAGTGTTTAGATAGAATACAAGGTGAAAAGTTCTATCTATCTCTAAGTATCAAACCCTATTTATAGGAGAAATAGAAAGCATACAAAGAATACAAAGGACTAAGACATTAAAATTTCGAAACAACAATGCCTTTGTAAATATCTTATCCTTGAGCTCATTAGCAAGCTCAAATTGCTCATCGCGAAACATCATTAGATTTATTGGAAAATCTAACTGATTAAAATTTGTGTCTTCAATTTCATAACTCTTTTTCAGAACCTTATGAAACGAATGCATTTTTCCAGAAAGCACTGTAGCTTCAATGTATTCAAAGTTGAAATACTTATCAGGATTACCTTTGTTCATCTGAGGAGGATCACTTTCTCTGACTGAAGGGAAGCTTTGTATCTGTCATTCTTTCTCATTTTCAAGTTTGATAACAACCTTCTTTTCTTCTGCTGAAGGTTCGTGAAAACACCCTTTCCTTTATTCTACATTTCTTTTGTGGTAGGTGGTCATTTCAAACTAGATCCCCCAGCAACTGAACTACCAATAACAATCCCCTTTGTAATAGGCCTTGTAGTTGTTGTGGATATAAAAATTGTTTAAGTAGATACCAAAGAGATAGGAATCTGAGTTGAAGAAACCTTTCCCACTACTTTTGCATCTTCATCATTAGTCTTTGATGAACTACCACCAGTTCCGAACAATGTACCTTTGCCAACATCAGTCCTCTCCCCCCTTTGCACCCCTGTTGAAATAGTTGGGGCATCCGTTGGAAAAATAGTCAGTGTTTTCGATAATGGAGCTAACTCTTTATGAAGAGCATATTCGAGATCAGAAAATTTTTGTGTCAGAAGCTCTGGAGTGATCAATGAAGAAAACACCAAATTCGATATAAGCATCATCCCTTTCAATTCAACTAACAATTGACTTATGCTAGAAAAACTCTTAACATCATCTACAGGCATCTGCTCAACCTTCGGACCAATTGTTTCATACAACTTAACGAACTTGGTAACAACATCAGCGATGATATCAACCTTTTGATTAAGAGATTCATAATATTGTTGCAAAACCACAATCTCTTTGCTTATATCCTCCCTGAGTTCTTGAATATATAAATTGACATCTTCTCGAACTTTCTTGACATATTGAACAAACAAGATGTGCCGTTCCTTTGCCACAACCTTCAAGTCCTTTAGATTAGAAGAAAAAGATGATAACTATGCCTTCACCCTTTTCTCTTTGTTTCGATCAATATCTTGAATGGCATCGTAAAGACGATTTTCGTGACGTTTCAACAACATATCAACCTCCAGACTAGATACTGAATGCTTACCTCCACCATCAGCTTGAATTTGTAAAAGTGAATTAAGCTTTTGATTGAGGATTTTGAACTATTTCCCTGTAGGAAGCATATTATCTGGAATATTCTCTTCCTCTTGATGAAACTGAATGTCAACAAAAGTTCCATACTCATTTTTATCATCATTAGATGGGATTTGTTCTTCTTTGAGAGTGTGAAGTGGATCGGTGGATTCGGAAGAAAATAATGATGTAATGGGTTGATTGAGAATATTATCAAATGTTGGTGAGTGGGTAACAATTGGAGTAGAAACAAAGGGGGGAATGAAGTTGAAGTGTCTATTGTGGAAGTATTGAAGGTAGAAGATATAATAATATGAGAAGTACCTTGATATTGGGTAGTTTCAACAATTGAAACCGGAGGTGTAAGAAGTACAGTGTGCTCTGGTGTAGAAGCTATTGAAGAAACAAAAGATGTAGAGACAGGAGTAGAAGTCTTGATATTCGATACTATTAGAGAGTTTATCATCGGGGATTCTGAAATTACTTCTTCTTAAGTAGCGCATCATTTATAACCAACTTGCGAACTTTCTTCTTTTTCTTTTTTGATACATGTTTGGCTATACCGTCTGCCCGTCGCTTCTTTAAAGCAGGAGAAACAGGGTCCGGAACCTATCGAAAAACCATACATTTTCGTGTAATTTGAGGTTTAGCTGTGTAAGCATGAGATGATTGACGAGCCTTTTTTTCAACTTCTTAAAAACACCAGACCTGGATGGTAAAACGATAGCCTTAGGTTGAGATACATCTGGTTTCTTCACCAACAATAGGAGTTGGCTTACTGTGGTCTTGCTTTTTCTACTTCTTGAAAACTTTTGGACGTAATGGGCGAGAAGGACTCTCAAAATGCTTCTTTGAGCCTTTCTATGGTTTCACCTTTGAAGAAGATAGCAACATCCCTGTTTCAAAATTGGGATTGATAATTTTCAAATAGTCGATCATCACCAGATCAGCAGGATCAATTTTGCGAAGCATCGCATCTGAAATATGAACAACCGTAGGAAAAACGTTCACATCATGTTCAACTATTTTAGGAAAATTAAATTGTGAAAAATATGAAGTGTCTTTGTCTTGGGGAACTTCGATCCCCTCCTCAAAAGCGAACTACAATATTAGGCTCTAGTAATGAGCACAAGAAATTCCATCCACAACATTAGTTTTCGCAACACTTTTAACAAATTCATTCCATAAATGAGTCGCACAATCCACCTGGAGATCATAATATAACCCAACGACCATCATATACACCTCCACCCTTCCCTTCTAAACCCATAATATGGCCAGTGAGACATCAAAAGTAAATCCCAAAGAAGACATTCCATAAACATCGTAACACTGACTTCTAGAATTCACTTATTTTGGTAAGAGGTGGCTGGTAACCCATTTCATTGAACATATAAAGAATTTTCTCATTAGTTACCTTGTAAAAAGGAGAAGCATTGGGGATTCCCAAAATATGAGCAAAATTCTTCTTGGATATGCGAAATTTCTTCTCATTGACAGGAGAAAATGTAACTGAATCCAGTGTTTTGTTGTATGTTGTAGTTGATTCATCAAGAGATAGCCATGAAACTAGTACAACAAAAGCATCGAACATCACCTTCGATAAAATAGAGTTTCGATGAGCAAAGATCAAAACCTGCAGCTCTTCATGGTACACAGAAACATCACTTTGAACTTGTAAGTTGGTACTCTGAATCTTCATCAATGGTTGCAAAAAGATTCCTTCAGTAGTTTGTGATTTATCAGTAACAGTGTTATGAGCAGCGATGATTAGGGATTGAAGAACACCAAAGAGGACAAATAAGTCTTTTGTAATTTAGGGATATTCACAAAGCATAACCGTGGAATGAGCCCCGTAAACCCTTTATATAGGTGATCATGAATTTGAATTTTAAGCGGGCTTAGTAATTACAGCTGACGTGTCGCCTTGAAAATTGTACAAATATGCTGATAATATAGCTACACGTGATAAAGTGATCATCATGTTTCCTTGAAGCTCGGAATGGCATACAAAACGTCATGTCATACATCCTGTGAACGTGTCCTAAGAGAATGATAACCGTCAAAAACCTTCGGAATGGAGGTTAGGATTTTTCACTTCTAGGTTGAAAAGCGAAGTCATATGCCAGACTTGCAAAATCATCAGCTTGAGTTGGTAATACTCAGAACCTCAAGGATTTCGGGAGTGTAGTGTGACAAGGAAAAAGAGACAAAACAAACTAAGAAAAATCTAGATCTGTGATGTCGAAAATATAATTTTGACATAAAAGCAGATAAATTGCGTGCAAAAATTACTTCATTAATCATCAAGAGAGATGATCAACTGCTTGTGTGGTTTCCCGTGAATTACAATCGAATACTTGATGAGATGTATCGAATGGATTCTTTTTGCATGGCTTCGAAGGTGGTTTAAAATTTCGTTACAATGCACTACAAAACCTATGAGTGACAATTTGTGAACGAAATTACCTATTTGACCAGTGTAGTCAGTGACAAGTAGGCATTGGAAAAACTTTTGAAGTGACTAAGATTACAAATAATATTCACACGGAAATCATATTCAGGAAAACACAAGATTAGAGGGATCCTGTTAGGTAACAAACGTCGTGGGATTCGAGTATTTGATCACAACGAATTAAAACGATAGAATATGATTTGGAGTATCCCAGTTAATTCTTTAATTTGGTTCAACATTTAGGGTTTCAGTTTCATCATGGTCTCATGATGT
Organism: Lactuca sativa; assembly: GCF_002870075.4. NCBI lineage: Eukaryota > Viridiplantae > Streptophyta > Magnoliopsida > Asterales > Asteraceae > Lactuca > Lactuca sativa. Next base: position 317,520,444 of record NC_056630.2, read on the forward strand.
TAGATCATAAACACAGAGCTTTGATATGTCTAGATCTTAATTGGTTTATACCAGAAATATCTTGGACATATTTCATTGTGTGTGAAAGTGCAAGAACTTTAAGATGAAAAAGTTTTGGTAAAAGATTCGAAAGTAGCTTTGCTATGTAAGGACAAAGCAGGAAACTCTTAAATCAAATGAGAAGAGTAAGGGAGCTCAAGGTCTAATGTGAATATAGCCTAATTGGGAAAAAATTGCCATGGTGAAAACTCATTAAATCTTCTAAAACACACATTGAGTCAAAGTAGGCTTGGGTCAACATGTTGCAGCATGCTTCTGGGGACATCCTAACTAGTACAAAGTTTTTCGAAAATATACCTGACCCTAGAACTGTAACCATTAACCATTGATGATCTTCGCTAAAAGCTGTATGAAAAACATGGAATACAAACACCAAAAACAAGATAATCTTTTTGTAAAAAAATTAAAAAAATACATTTTATTGGTTTGATTTTTCGAAATCTAAAGACAAAACGAAAGTAAAATATTTTTGTTCTTTTTGATTTTTCGAAAACTGAAAGAGCAAACTAAAGTAAAATATTTTTGTTCTTTTTGATTTTTTGAAAAGAGGTTAAAAAATTTGAAAATAACATATAAGTAAATATACCCATCTTGCGAAGATTTTTCATTTAGCCAGTCAGCATGTTGTCGAAATTGGATCACGTCGAAGCGTTGACCGTGAATAGTAACCGTTGACTCCGAGAACTGTCCTCCATTTCCGCCTTATCATTGTTTTGAACCAGATCCAGGAACTGAACTTCCTTTGATCGTTCCTAAACCTGCCAAAATTCTTACAAATGATTTTTCATCTAAAGTCTTTGTAAAAATATCAGTAAAAATTTTCCCATCTTCGACATGATCTTTAATGAAATGATAACGAAGAGCAATATGTTTTGTTTTTGAATGTCGCACAGGACTGTGGCAAATGCATACAACACTTTGCGAATCGCAATATAAAGGAATATTCTTCATATTAATTGCATAATCATGCAACTGACATTGAATCCAAATGATTTGAGAAGTACAAGTTGTAGCATCTACGTATTTTGCTTCTGCCGTCGAAATGGAAACACAGGTCTGTTTCCTCGATTGCTAGATCACAAGCTTCCAATCAAGTAATTGGCATCCATCATTCGTGCTTTTTCGATCTAAGTTGCAACCCCCAAGTCAGCATCTGAGAATGCTTGAAAAAAGAATTATGTTTTCGAAGGATACCATAATCCTGACTAAATGGTTCCTTTTAGATATCAAAAAATATTCCTGACTGCAGTGAGATGTGGTTCTCTTGGATTTGATTGATATCTGGGACAATTGCACACATAAAACATGATATCAGGTCGACTAGCTGTAAGGAAAATTAACAAACCTATCACGCTTTTGTACAACATGACGTCTACAACACCTTTCTCTAATGAAGGACTCAGCTTCGTTCCAACTGCCATTGGTACTCTAAGTTTGGTGTTATTTGTTTTTCCAAAATTTTCAAGAAGATTTTGAGTATACTTCTCTTGATTTATGAAAATGCTTTCCCTGCTCTGACGAATGTTTAAACCTAAAAAATTGTTTATTTTACCTATCATGCTCATTTCGAAATTACGTTTCATCAAATTTTCAAATTTACTAGACATGCCAGGGTTAGTTGAGCCAAAAATGATATCATCAACATAAATTTTAAACAAGAATTATGTGATTTCCAACCTTCTTTTGGAAAAGAGTAGGATTTACTGATGCTTGTTTAAATTTCAAAAGTTTCAAAAAGTTGGTAGGAGTTGCATAACACGCTCGTGGTGCTTGTTTTAACCGATAAACAATTTTATCTAGGATATAACAATGATCAGGAAATTATTCATTAATAAAACTTGGAGGTTGTTCCACATAAATAGTCTCTTCAAGTTCACTATTAAGAAATGCACATTTGACATCCATTTGAAAGACATCGAAATCTTTATTAGTTGCATAGGCTAAAAATATTCGAGCAACCTCGAGTCTTGCGACAAGGGCGAAGGTATCTTCATAATCTATACCTTCATGTTGCGAATAACCGTTTACTACAAGCCTAGCTTTATTTCGAACAATATTACCATATTTTTCTGTTTTAGAAATTAATCTCCAAATCTTGTTTCTTTCGAATTCAACCAATTCATATTGCATTGCAACAACCCAATTTGAGTGTTCCATTGCAGCCTTAACTGACTTTGGCTCAATTTTAAAAAAAAAAAAACATTAAACATGCAAAACTCTTGATGAGCATTATGTACCTCATTCTTTGCACGTATTTGAGCTCTATTCAACACTTCTTCATGTCGATTTCCTATCCCTTTTTCTTTAGGATGGATTTTAATCCTTTTACTCATTAGAGGATATGCTTGATAAAAATATAATGACGTATCTTCAAACATCTCTTCAGTCTCAGGACCTGCAACAAAAATGTTATCATTTAAATCATGAAAAATTTCATCTTGATTATTATTCGATATATTAAGCAACCCCTCGACAATTTTAGTTTCATGTTGGTCCCCCTCAACATTATCATCCATTCTTCAATCCCCCCCTCGAAAGACTGCTCCCCCTCAACATGAGAAATCAAATGGAAGTGCTCCCCCTCCACTTGTTCATTTGGCATACTTTTGCTATTTCCAGGAGAATGGAATGTCGAATGTTGATCTACACCATATTCAGTAAGCCTCGAATAATAAAAATGTTTTGTTGATTCAGGTATTTGATTATCATCAGCATGAACCGCCCTATCTGGAACACTAAAAATTAAATGATAATCAAAAGCAGATGAATTAAGACTTTCATTTTCATCATTTGATTCATTAATAATTGGTTTTTGTTCAAAACACTTGTCAACTTCTTTGATATAATAATTTGTTGGAATAGTGTCTAAGGCTGCAACTATATTAGGCAAGTATTTAACCCAGTTGTGCATGGTCCTTTTGGTTTGCCTTCACCATAACAACTTGATAGGATGATTTATTAAGAGAGAGTATATATTATTAATATATTATGAGAATAATATAAAGAATAATATATTGTTATTTGATTAATATAAGTCATATAATTAATTGGAATTAATTTGGTGACTTCAAGAGATTAATTAAATAAAAGGGTATAAACTGTCAATTGTTTGATAGTTAAACTTTAGACTATAAATCCATATAGATATGCATTGGACGGATTCTAGAAGCTAGGGATAGCTTCAAATCGTCCAAGGAGTTATCTAAGGAAAGGATTTGGATAGCCTTAAGAGAAGATTATCCAATTAGGGTTTAGGTTGTAACCCTTAAGGAGTCTACAAGTATAAATAGACCCTATGGCTAAGAGAAATCGGCATTTCATCAAAAGCAAGAGAACCCTGGACGATTTCCTCCCCTCTCCTCTCTCCCAAATCATCCTCCTTGCTAGTTGGTGTTTGTAAGCAATTAGAGGAGTGACAATTGTGACTCTAGAAGCTCCAAAGATAACAAGATCAACAAGGAATTCAAAGGTATGATTCTAGATCTGTTTCAATAATGTTATTACACCTAAATACTCATTAGAAGTCTTGGATTCAAAGCATGTTTGATTAGAAAGCCTAGATCCAAGCATTAGGGTTTTGCATGCGCACATACGAAAGTTCTTATGGCTAAAACCTATTAGTGGTATCAGAGCCTAGCTTGGTTTTCATTAAATTGTTGCTTAATTGTCTGAAACTAAACTGCAAAATTCGATTTTGTGTTTCTGAGTCATGGACTCGGCGAGTTCCATAGTGGACTCGGCGAGTTGGCCTGACTCGGCGAGTCCCTTGGTGCACTCGGCGAGTCCAAGCGTCAGGAATGGCCAGATTCGGGATTTCTTCATAATTATCTTATGGAAACTTACCTTAATCATATTAGATCAACCCTAATCCGATTTTTTGATATATATGACTATAATCTTGATCTAATTAAAGATATTTATCAACTAATAAAATATTTAATTTCCTTATATGATAATTAATTAATTATTTTGATTATTTTGGTAATTATCTTGCAAGAAATCTTGAATAAATCAAATATAGATAATTAGGAAATTAATTGTTAATTGAAATTATTTGTTATTTGATCCTCCATGTTTTAAATGTTTAAACCTTGTCCTCAAGTTTTGAAATTTATATTTTGTAATTAAAAGTTTTAATTTAGGCAATTTAAATTTCAAACCCTAGATTTTAAAATGTTTAAAATACAACCCTATACTAATATAATATTACAAGATTAATATATATATATATATATATATATATATATATATATATATATATATATGTATGTATGACTAAAATGCTAGTCTTACCATTAGTAGGCCTCATTCACGAAGCCGATTTATAAGGTGGGTATAAGGTTACGGCCTATAAAATGGCGCTTAATGGGTGTACACTCACACCCACCGCTTGCTTGATCGGTGGAGGCTCGTTAGCCGAATGGGTAGGATAGGGCAACCTCATCCTCTCATTAAAAGTATAATAGGAAATACAAAGTAACTACACATATTTTAAAATTTCCCAATCTTAGTTACTTTAGAAAAAGTGAATTGATGCAATCCCATGAAATTACACTTTGCACCCTTGCTAAGAAGTTAGTGGAGCGTGTGTGGTTTACCGGCACACTAATTGGTTTTAAGCAATGGTGGCAAAGGGTGATTCATTGTTTATCATAGTTCGATGGAGCATGTGTCATTTACCGGCACATCGAATAGGTGATCGTTACAATGAAGGCACCATGTCAATTTGCATGGTAATTCACACCCGCTTTGTGATCCTTGGTATCCCAGTCACAACCTAGAGGGGCATATCGAGATTTAAACATGCCATTGAATAGTTTCAATGAATCTCATCCGAACCTAGGAATTCTTAGTACATTTAGAACTAATAGTTAGGTTTTATGGTGGAGAATTAGTGAATCGTCATTCACTTACCTTCAATTTATTTGCATGTTAGATTACGACATCCTTTTTCTCATATGTAAATGTTATTGTTGGATCCTAGCCCTAATTTTTCTTATTGGGTGATAATTAGGGATTCATATTCTAATCTATCTTTGTCCTTTTCTATTTGTAGATGTCGAACGCAAACAACGTTGCTGCTAGTTCTTTCACGTTGATGAGCCTTTGCCAAAAGGTCACCTTCGATGGAACGAACTTTAGCGAATGGATAAGATACATTCGCACCATGGCTCGCTATGAGGATAAGGAGTATGTCCTCGATGAAAAGCTCGAGAAGATCAACCCTGAAATCGCTACTCCGGCTGAAATTATCGCTTTTGAAACTCATGAGCGAGATGCAACGAAGGTACATTGCATCATGATAGCCACCATGAACTCCGAATTCCAAAAGTCCTACGAGGACATGTACCCGTACGAGGTGCATCAAGACCTATTGGAGAGATACCACCAAAACGCGAGACAAGAGCATTATGAGATTTTCACTAACTTGATTTCCGCTAAGATGGGTCATGGAGAATCTCTTACCGTGCACCTGCAAAAGATGCAAAGGTATGTCGACCGCCTTCGCAAGTTAAATGTTGACTTTGGGGAAGACTTGGCGATCGACATGGTGCTTCCCTCTTTGCCTCCAATGTACAATCAATTTAGGATGACCTACCACATGAACAAAGAGGAGATCACCCTGAGCAAACTCCAAGGTCTCTTGAGGGTCGCTGAGAGCAACTTCAAAGACAAGTCTGTTGCACCAACTCCCAATCCACCCGCTGCTCCTGTCTTGGCTATTGGTCAAGGAAAGGGAAATAAGAGGAAGGCTTCATCTAAGAACTATCGCAAGGTTAAAGCCCGAGATGGTGCCTCTTCTAGTGGGACCAAAGTTGATCCCGCTAAGCCCTGCCCTAACCCGAAGGAGGCAGAGTGCCACCACTGCCACAAGATAGGACATTGGAAGAGAAGTTGCCCGGAATACCTGCAAGACATCAAGGGAGCAAAGATCAAGCCATCTTTCATAGGTATATATACAATGAAATCTAACGATTCTAATCATGCTATTTCTTGGGTTCTTGATACCGGTTGTGGTTATCACATTTGTTCTAATGTGTAGGGACTAAGAAGAAGTAGGGATGTGGAGCAAGGAAGAATCAATCTAATCATGGGGAACAGAAGATCGTCGCTTGTGACCAAGATTGGAGTGTATTCTTTAGTGCTTAGGAATAATTTATGTTTAGATTTGAACAATTGTTGCTATTCGCCAGAAATGGCTAGAAACATCATATCATTTCATGGTTTATATAGACAAGGTTTTAGATTTTCTTTTAATAATGAGAATGGTTCTATTTTGGCTTATCTAAATGGTGTCTTTTACTTTGAAGCTATACCATGTAATGGAATTTATGAAACTGTTATGATTTTTGATAACTTAGGAAATGATGTTTTGAATATAGATTCTTCCACTAGTATGGATAAAGCATCCTTGTGGCGTTGTCGTCTTGAACATGTCAACAAGAAACACATAGCCCAACTCCAAAAGGATGGAGTGTTGGAGTCATTCGACCTTAGGGAAGATGACACATGCGAGTCTTGTTTACTTGGAAAGATGACTAAATCACCCTTCACAAGTACGTGTGAAAGGGGTAAGGGTCTATTGGACTTAATACATACCGATGTATGTGGACCGTTTAGATCAACCATGAAGGACGGGAACCGCTTCTACGTGACTTTTACCGATGATTATAGTAGATATGGGTATATCTATTTAATCAAGCAAAAGTCAGAAACTTTTGAAAAGTTTAAAGAGTTCAAGAATGAAGTGGAGAATCAATTGGGCAGGAAAATCAAGATGCTTCGATCCGATCGAGGAGGAGAGTACCTAAGTCTTGAATTCCACGATTATCTCAAGGAGTGTGGAATAGTTTCGCAATTGACGCCTCCTAGGACACCGCAGTTGAATGGTGTGGCAGAAAGGCGCAATCGAACCTTATTGGATATGGTTCGCTCTATGATGAGTCGTGCTTCACTACCTATCTCTTTTTAGGGGTATGCCTTAGAGACTGCCGCCCATATCCTTAACCGAGTCCCTACTAAGAAGGTTGCCAAAACACCTCACGAGATGTGGACAGGGAAAGCTCCCTCGTTGGCACATATTAAGGTTTGGGGTTGCGAGGCTTTCGTAAGACGCGATAATCACGACAAGCTTGAACCCCGAAGTGAGTGATGTATTTTCATCGGCTACACGCAGACATCCTTTGGACATCTCTTCCATAGACCGAAGGAGAACGTTATATTTGTTGCGAGGAGAGGAATTTTCCGAGAGCGAGAACTCATAGGCCAAGGAGACACTGGGAGGCAAATCGAGCTTGAAGAGATTCAAGAGTCGATAGATGAAGGAACCTCTACCGCTGGCACTCAACCCGAGGAGGAAACTCCGGTTGAACCGATTGACTAATCCTTACCTCTCATACGTTCCGATAGAGTTAGAGTTCTACCCAAGTTTTATGGTTTTCATATTACTACTGAAGGGGACACGTATATTAGTGATGGTACACTAATAAATCTTGATGAACCTAATAGCTATAAGGATGCCATGGCAGGCCCGGAGTCTGCAAAATGGAAAGAGGCAATGGATAGCGAGATCCAATCCATGTATGATAACGAAGTTTGGAATTTGGTTGATTATGTGCCCGGACGTAAGACCGTTGGGTGCAAATGGATCTTCAAGAAGAAGACCGACGTGGATGGAAATGTACACACATATAAAGCGCGATTGGTTGCGAAGGGCTTTACTTAAACTCCCGGAGTTGACTATGATGAGACCTTCTTACCAGTTGCGAAGATAAAATCTATTAGAGTGATGCTAGTGATTGCCGCATTTCATGACTATGAGATTTGGCAAATGGATGTCAAGACCGCCTTCCTTAATGGAAAGTTGGCTGAGGATGTTTACATGGCTCAGCCAGAGGGGTTTGTGGATCCGAAGCATCCGAATAGAGTGTGTAAGCTTGAGAAGTCCATTTATGGACTTAAGCAAGCGTCTCGCAGATGGAATCTTTGCTTCGATGAGAAAGTCAAAGAGTTTGGATTTGTACGAAGCGAAGATGAGTCTTGTGTATATGTCAAGGACAGTGGGAGTATAGTAAGCTTCTTTGTTCTATATGTCGATGACATATTACTCATAGGAAACGACATCCCGACTTTGCAGGCGGTTAAGTCCTGGCTCGGGAAGTGCTTCTCTATGAAGGACCTCGGAGAGGCTTCTTACATTTTGGGAATAAGGATAGTAAGAGAAAGAAGTAAGAGACTAATTGGACTTAGTCAGAACACTTACTTGGAGAAGGTACTAAAACGTTTTAGTATGGAAAACTCAAAGAAGGGAGAATTATCGATACAAAATAATGCCAAGTTGAGTAAGACTCAAATTCCGAGTACCGAAGCTGAGATAGCATAAATGAGCCGAGTACCATACGCTTCCACAGTTGGCTCAATCATGTACGCTATGACTTGTACTCGCCCTGATGTAGCCTTCGCTTTGAGCATGGTTAGCAGATATCAAGGGAATCCTGGCAGAGCACATTGGATTGCGGTGAAGAATATCCTTAAGTACCTTCGGCGGACAAAGGAATGGTTCTTAGTCCTCGGAGGGAGTGATCAGTTAAAGGTGCGAGGGTATAGTGACGGAAGCTTTCAAACCGACAGGGACAACTACGATTCGTAGTCGGGCTAGGTCTTTACCCTGAATGGAGGAGCAGTTGTTGGATTAATGTCTAAGTCCATAACTATAATTGGTAAGACTTGACCCGACCCGGCATGGTCCATTTGGGTTGCATGGCATCATGCACTTGGATAGACTAAATGAGAGAAATAAGACACTTAAGGTTATTAATATATTATAAGTTCTAGTATATTAATAATAAGAATAATGAGATTATTTAATTAGTATTGATCAAGAATTAATCTAGGATTAATTAAGTGATCAAAAGAAGACTAATTAAATATATGGGTTGATTGTGTAAATCATCCATACTTGTATAGTGGGCTAATGCTCCATGGATAATCAAGTTGGGCTAAAACCCATATGATGCTCCATGGATGCTCCATGGTGTATTTGTACCCATGGATCCAAGGAAATGGAAAGTCATGACAATTAGGGTTTGCCCTAATTGTAACACTATATAAGCATCATATTATTCACCAAAATCGGCACTAGTGGGTATACTAGAAGGGCTAGCCGATTTCATGAAGTGTGGGTTTTCTCTCAAGTCATTCCATGTGTATTTGGTGTTGTGTGAACCATTTGAGGTGTCACACTTGGGGCACTAGGCACTCAAGCTTCATGAAGACTTTCTACATCAAAGAGGTATGTATTCTATCTTGCTATAGTTATTGTTTTGTATGCTAGATTAGGATAATACCTTGGAAGTTCTTATTTGCATGTATAATAGAGAAAACATAGATCCAAGGTATTTAGGGTTGCATGTACACTTAGGAAGTGTTAGAATGCTCAAAACCCAACAGTGGTATCAAAGCCTAGGCTTGTTTTCTTGTTATACCTGCAATAGAAGCTGAAAAAACGAATCTGGTGCTGTCTGGCCATCAGACTCGGCGAGTCCATCAGGAAACTCGACGAGTCCATGCCTTAAAAGTGATCAATTCGATCCAACTCGCCGAGTTTGTTCATGCACTCGACGAGTTGGACCCCCAGACAGCATATTTTCGAGTTTTTTGGCTAGAAATGGACTAGGAACATTACCCTAAGTTGTTTTTGAACTTATAAACTTGTTTTTGATGTGGTAATGTTCATGCTAATCCATTTTCAAAGATAATTGTCAATAAATTCATGTTTTGTATTAGTTTAAGGTTTAGACTAATTACATGAAAAAGTTTGATTTGAATTATCTTGTTCTTATGAGTTGCTTAGATTAATAGAAATGTTGAGTGAAATAGTTGTTTTCAATCCATTTTAATCTAAGAGTTGAGTATAAAATGTGTTTGTGTAACTTGTCCTCAAGTTACATGAAGAGTCACATTAAAGACTCATAAAATTCATAAGAGTTGGCAATGGTTACAAAATGAAGAGTCTTGTGTCATTGAATAATTTTTATGACTCCATAACTTGTCCTCAAGTTATGAAAGTTCAAGAGTCACTTCATTAAAGAAAAATATGTAACCATAATTAAATCCATAAGTTATAAAATAAAGGAAAAGTTAGTTCTTTTATTAGTTTAAAGTCTTCCATAACTTGTCCTCAAGTTATGGAACTTGAAGAGTTTTTGGATTAAAACTACTTTAAACACATAAGTTATGGAATTAATTAGTTTTGAATAGTTTCAAAACTTGCCCTCAAGTTTCGGAATTTGAAAAGTTTTCAAGTATGAATACTTTAATTCCAAGTTAGCCCTTAGAATTTTAAAAGTTAAAATTCAACCCTTATACTTTATAACATTATAAGTTAATAATATATATATGTATAAGAGTAAAGTCAGTCTTACCGCTAGTACGCCTCATTCACGAAGCCGGTCTATAAGGTGGGTATAAGGTTGTTGCCTATAAAATGGCAACTTAATGGGTGTCCACTCTCACCCACCGCTTGCTTGACTGGTGGAGGGTCGTTAGCCGAACGGGTTTGACAGGACTATAATTCTCCCTTCATTAAAAGTATTAATGAAAATACTAAGTAACTAAACTTTTAATAATACTCAATCTTAGTTACTTAGGAAAAATGTGAATAAGGTGCTAATCCATGAAATTACACTTTACACTTTGTCTAAGTCGTTAGTGGAGCGTGTGTGGTTAACCGGCACACTAACTTGGACTTAACAAGGTAGGTAAAGGGTGACTTAATATTTATCATAGTATCGATGGAGCGTGTGTGGTTAACCGGCACATCGATTGAGGGGTAATTTATTAAGGGTACCAAGTGATTTGCATGGTTACTTCACACCTTGTTTTGTGATCCTCGGCATCCCAGTCACAAAACCTGAAGGGCACACTCGAGATTGAAACATGCCATTGAACAGTTCAATGAATCTCAAAGATCTAGGAGTTTCAAAACCAATTAAAACCTAATAATTCATTTCGTTTATCTTGGTGGAAATTGGTGAATCGTCATTCACCTACCTTCAAATATTTTATAGCTTGGATTACGGCATACCTCCTCTAAGTTATAAAATAGTTTGTTGGGTCCTAGCCTTAATATTTCATATTGGGTGTCATATTAAGGACTTTAAATCAACTATCTTGAATATCTCCCAAAAGATGTCTGGTTTAGACACTTATGATCTTCCCAAATCTCTTGAAACAAGGTTTCCTAATGAAGATGATGTCCCATGGATATCATACTTCTTTCTCCTCCTCCAATTATTCTCCCTAACCCACAAGTTCTTGAAAAATTTAAGGTCACTCAGGCCCTATTGGCAAGGCAAGGTCTAGGTGTGGTCACATCTTGGAGATGTAGTCACATATTGACAAGCCGGGAGAGTTGGGTGTCAAAGTCTTGAGAAAGTTGGTGGTTCAACTACTTTCTAAGTCACATAGTGAGTTCTTTTGGAACACCTATGAAACAGACTATGACAAGACCCTTAATGATATTTGTTAAGATCATCTTCCTAAAACTTTATGGACATTGACAATGATGACATTGGATATCCAGTAAAGCATTCTCTTCCCAATGGAAAGGGATCGGCCATAGTCAATTCGGTTGACCAAATGGTAAAGAGAAAAGCTAAGTCTGTGATAGTCCTGTGTGTCTTTATCAAAGGGTCCATATGTGTATATTGCCAAAGAAAGGGGCATTGGTTACGAAGCTGCCAAATTTACCTAAGGATGTTAAAGTCAATAAGTTTGACTCTACTTCAGGTAAATTCCACTATCTAACTCTGTTAAGTTTCTATTCTGAGATTCTTGATACATGATGTGACTGGGTCACATGGTGATGTTTTAAGAATGAAAGAAAGGTGAAGAAACTTAAAGAAAGAATATGCTGAATCTGATTGCATAGATGGATTTCTATCGCGTAGTTTGAAAAATCGGATTCTTGAGCTACTTCTTAGGAGTTATGAGATATTGCTTAAGGAATAGATAACAACAAGTTTTCATATGGATTGTAAGGATAAGTTTTTCCGCAAAGTTTTAAAATAAAAGGAAATTTTGATTTTATTTATTTTAAAATATCCTTACAATGGCATTTGAGGAAAATTTGTTGCTTATATAATTCCATTAAAAGCAAGAGTGGAAATATGAAATTGATTCTTTCATTTGTGGTAATGTCTAAATTTACCAAATAAGGAAAGATTCTCATCATCCAAGGTTCAATTGGACCGGAACTTGGAACCATGCAAGTTGTATAGCATGATGAATGAGAACTTTCAAGTTTTGGAAAATTAAGACTAATTACTTATTCACATGGATGTGTGAGTCAAGTAATGGACTAAGGGATCGAGTACATAGTCTTGTGCACTGATTTAGTCCACCACAAAAAGTTTGATAAGACTATTCGTCATGATTTACTTAAGTTCAGTAAATATGATTATACTTACAAGCTTAAGTGTAACTCTGAGACATTGGAAAAGGTTCCAATGTAAGGCAGAGCGAATAAGAAGAATCAATTTAGGCAGAAGGATAAAAGTTTCTCAAATCTGAAAAGATGGGAGAGTACTTTAGTATCAGTTTTGTGATCATCTTAATGATTAAGAAACCATAGCACAATTAGTTCTCTAAGAAAATCTTAGTGCATTCTTATGACTAAGAAGAGGAACTTGAATTGTTGAAATGGTTAAATCAAGAAGATAATTCATACTTCGTTCCAATACAAGTCTTAGAGTCATACTCCAAGATTGTAACTTGAGTGACATGTCTCAAAGAAGGTTTAAAACACTTGTCAAATGTAAGAGTAAAAGTTTTCTACTCTTGTACATTTGAAATTGGTAAGTTGTGATGTTTTGGATAAAACAAAGACCAACTTAGGCCAATTGGGTAAAGTGTTTTTCTTGATTAGAATCCGCACTATCTCTTGGATGTTTGACAAGGGAGTCTTATATGTCAAGAGGACAGTGGGAGTCTTAAAGGTCTTGAAAGTCTCAAGAAATAATCAAGAATAAAACCTGAAGTTCTTCGCTAGCACACGACTTGAGGTTTATAACCTATCGTGTTGACATATCTGTGCTCATTCCAGTTAAAGTTGGCTTTGCATATGAGTTCTTAGAGTTCTCAGTTTGTTGCATAACAACTTGGAAGCAATGGCAGGCCCTTGAGCTGCCAGGTGGCAAGAAGTTAAGATTGAGTTCAATCCATATGGTTTTGGATTTGTCATTATCCTTGTCTTGTGACTATGATTTTGACAATTCACATGGATAAGAACACATACACCAGTAAATCTAAGTGTCATAAGGTTTCTCTCCGATTCATGAAAATGATGGTGAGGAAACACTTTCACTAAGTAGATTTTAGCTAGATAGCAATTGTGATATTTGCATTCTCAAAGTCGTTAGTGGAGCGCGTGTGGTTAACCGGCACACTAACCTGGACTTGTGAGAAATGGCAAAAAGGTCTAAACATTATGATTACGGCATACCTCTTCATAATTGTTTAGACTCACAAGTGTGCTATCTAAGGGAAGGTGTATGATTTTGATAAAGTCTTATCAAAACAATCTAGTATCAGAAATCTGAACTTTGGTAAGAAAGTCAGCTGATTTCTGAGTACATGTCAAAGCTAGTGGGAGCATAAGTGTTATGCTAATAATCATCATGTTAGTGGGAGCATGATCGTTATGATAATTATTGCAAGTTAGCAATGTTAATTATAGAAAACAAAAAGTTTCAATTCGTGAGGTTGCACGGATTGAAAAAGTTGTTTTGCTATAATTAAGGGAGAGGAAATTATACTTCGTCTCAAATCTATAAGCTTAGATCGTGAGGTTTTAATCATTTAGTCAAGGATATATATATGAATTTCATGTTGGAATGGCTCAACATAAGGAAATTCTGTATATGGGTCCATTATTTGCGTTCTAAAATTCGATTATGATTACGGCATCCCTTTTCATAATCTGAATTATGAGAACTTGGCAAATTGAAATGGAAATATTATAGCAAAAGACTGGTTTAGTCTTTATGTGAGACATCATGAATCGTGTCCCATATGCTTCAGATATAGGATCGATTACATGTGCTATATTCATCCGTTCTAAAATTTTCCAAATGCCTGGGGCATTAAGAAGGGAAAAAGGTTTAGAACTGGATATGACTAAAAGGATTAAACAATTGTTGAGAACAATCTAAGGTTTACCAAAGATTGGTTGCTCAAGGACAATTGGAAGTATAGTGATAATTCTGGAAGGACCATATTGACATAATCTGTAAGGAGGCAACTCTTGTTCAGAAGTGATAGTCAAAATGGAATCTGGAAATGTTTCAAAGTTAGAATTATTCAATCTGTTTAAGATTAGGAAACTTAATGCAAGAAGGATGTTTCCAAGGAGCTGATCTCCTTTGGAATGATCTGTAATGTTTGTTGTCAAGTCTTTATGACTTTGTGCATAATCATTACAAGAGGATCAATGCATATAAGTTTAGAATCTGACAGATTCCAGTAAATGGCATGAATTTGGAATTCTTGCATTTGCAGTAAGGATTTGGGAGTGTGAAAAGAGTATCATTGAAGTTATGTTCAATTGATCTAGTTCACAAAGTAAGGATCATAGACAAACATAGTATGCATACTTGGTGTGTGGCATGACTAGTGTTTAAGAAAACATAGTGTACATGCTTGGAGCATGGGACAACTATTGTTTTAAATTCAAGAATAAAGTTGATAGCTGAAACAGTATACAATGAATAATGTGTAATCATATGGTGATAAATAAAAGGTGTTTTATTTATATTCATAAGTTCTGAGACCATATTGGATTCAATTATTATTGTGTTTCACTTTGCATGTTTTGACTTCCCGAATAAACTGGGTTATTCTTCCGGAATGACTAAGTTATTCAAACCATCCACAGTCGGTCATATGTTGGAAGTAGATATGAATTAAGACTGTCATGATGGGTTGTAGAGGTCTAAGGTGTTGGACAAGGCTACATCAATCATGAGTGCTCATAAGTTCTGAGTATTGGATTCAACCCGTGCTCATTGGAATCACTTCATGGATTTTATCACGAGTGATCATGAGACGATAATATCTTATATTCTTCAAACCTAGAGATATGAGTTGTTACTATGAGTTGATAGTACATTGATAGCACGAAAACGCATTTGGTAACTCGGTGCTATAAAACGTGCCTTTGTGTATGATTCAACAAGTAGTAGAACAAGCCATATGAGTCGAAGTTTATCCATTCCTTTTACCTTCGGGATAAAAGCGATATATGTGGGCCCCTCGATGATTTGATGATGACAAATGGAAGTGCTCGGCCGGGCCAGGACTGATTTGATTTGTTCAATTAGTCAGTCGTCATAAATCGGAAATCGGGAAACAAAAAATGGACAGAGAGAATGATTATAATCCATGTCTCAGTCCATATGATATCTAGAATGGAGGAATATATGATCCCTTATCTAATGGACAAGTCACTGACAAAGGTCAGAGTTCATCGACAAGGTCAGAGTTCGACAGAAGCTTTTGAGAGCTACGATTGCCAGTTGGTTCCTGAAGTCATACGCAATAATAGTTTTAGACTTATCCAAGTGGGAGACTGTTGGATTAATGTCTAAGTCCATAACTATAATTGGTAAGACTTGACCCGACCCGGCATGGTCCATTTGGGTTGCATGGCATCATGCACTTGGATAGACTAAATGAGAGAAATAAGACACTTAAGGTTATTAATATATTATAAGTTCTAGTATATTAATAATAAGAATAATGAGATTATTTAATTAGTATTGATCAAGAATTAATCTAGGATTAATTAAGTGATCAAAAGAAGACTAATTAAATATATGGGTTGATTGTGTAAATCATCCATACTTGTATAGTGGGCTAATGCTCCATGGATAATCAAGTTGGGCTAAAACCCATATGATGCTCCATGGATGCTCCATGGTGTATTTGTACCCATGGATCCAAGGAAATGGAAAGTCATGACAATTAGGGTTTGCCCTAATTGTAACACTATATAAGCATCATATTATTCACCAAAATCGGCACTAGTGGGTATACTAGAAGGGCTAGCCGATTTCATGAAGTGTGGGTTTTCTCTCAAGTCATTCCATGTGTATTTGGTGTTGTGTGAACCATTTGAGGTGTCACACTTGGGGCACTAGGCACTCAAGCTTCATGAAGACTTTCTACATCAAAGAGGTATGTATTCTATCTTGCTATAGTTATTGTTTTGTATGCTAGATTAGGATAATACCTTGGAAGTTCTTATTTGCATGTATAATAGAGAAAACATAGATCCAAGGTATTTAGGGTTGCATGTACACTTAGGAAGTGTTAGAATGCTCAAAACCCAACAGCAGTGACATGGAAAAGTTCCAAGCAGGAAACCGTAGCTAATTCAACGTGTGAATCCGAGTACATTGCAGCGAGCGAAGCGTCGAAGGAGGCGATATGGCTAAAGAACTTCATCGGTGATCTTGGAGTTGTACGTGCCATAAAGGAGCCCATGGAGATTTTCTGTGATAACGAAGGAGCAGTTGCCTTGACCAAGGAACCGAGGGATCATGGTAGATCACGACATATCGACAGAAAATATCACTTCATTAGACATCGTGTAGAAGAAGGACAACTTGTAGTGAAGAGGATATCATCAGAAGATAACCCAGCAGATCCGCTTACGAAGGGACTGAGTAGGGTTAAGCACTTGCAGCATGCTAGGAGTATTGGCCTGAAGGATGATATTAGCATAGATTAGATAGTATTAGAAATGTGTAATAGATAAATGTAATTAACATTTGATGATTAAATAAAGGAGTTTTATTTATGAGTAATGTTACTGTCTTATGTTAATTGTTTAACTATTGTTTCACTTTGCATGTTTTGACTTCCAGAATAATTGAGTTTATTAGGAATAATCGAATTATTCAAATTGTCCACAATCGTTCATATGTTGGAAGTAGATATGAATGAAGATTGTCATGAATTGGTGTGTAGATTGTCTAAATGGTGTTAGACATAGCAAAGGGTTGCTGCAACATTATGAGTGCCTATGAACTAGTTTTGAGCATTGGAACACACCCGCGATTTCTGGAATCACCTTATGGAATATGATATAAAAGGGTGATCGCGAGACGATAATATCATATAGTCTTAAAACCTAGATATATGGTTTATTATTTGCTAATTGATTGTACATTGATAATGCGAAAACGCATTGGTAACTCAATGTTATAAAACGCATTGTTGTGTATAGTTGATTATTGAATAAGTAAATGTATATAATTCGAAGTTTATCTGTAACTTTTATCTAAGAAGGTAGAAGCGATATCTCGGCCGCTCGATGATTTGATTTGACTTATGTGCCGGGCCCGGTCAGAACTGAATTGATGTGTTCGATTAATTTCTCTGTCAAATAAATCAGAGATCGAGAAACCTAAATGCTTGACTAACCATTCCATAGGATTGTCAGCATGATATCTAACAGAGGACTGTACGATCCCTTATCTAAAGGACAAGATTGATTAGATCAGAGTTTGACAGCGTCTTTGAGAGCTACGATTGCAAACTGAATTGTATTTGTGCATATAGTTACTAGACTTATCCAAGTGGGAGACTGTTGGAATAGTGTCTAAGGCTGCAACTATATTAGGCGAGTATTTGACCCAGTTGTGCATGGTCCTTTTGGGTTGCCTTCACCATAGCAACTTGATAGGATGATTTACTAAGAGAGAGTATATATTATTAATATATTATGAGAATAATATAAAGAATAATATATTGTTATTTGATTAATATAAGTCATAGAATTAATTGGAATTAATTTTGTGACTTAAAGAGATTAATTAAATAAAAGGGTATAAACTATCAATTGTTTGATAGTTAAACTTTAGACTGTAATCCATATAGATATGCATTGGACGGATTCTAGAAGCTAGGGATAGCTTCAAATCGTCCAAGGAGTTATCTAAGGAAAGGATTTGGATAGCCGTAAGAGAAGATTATCCAATTAGGTTTTAGGTTGTAACCCTTAAGGAGTCTACAAGTATAAATAGACCCTATGGCTAAGGGAAATCGGCACTTCATCAAAAGTAAGAGAACCCTGGCCGATTTCCTCCCCTCTCCTCTCTCCCAAATCATCCTCTTTGCTAGTTGGTGTTTGTAAGCCATTAGAGGAGTGACAATTGTGACTCTAGAAGCTCCAAAGACAACAAGATCAACAAGGAATTCAAAGGTATGATTCTAGATCTGTTTCAATAATGTTATTACACCTAAATAGTCATTAGAAGTCTTGGATTCAAAGCATGTTTGATTAGAAAGCCTAGATCCAAGCATTAGGGTTTTGTATGCGCACATAGGAAAGTTCTTATGGCTAAAACCCATCATAATTATGAAAAGTTAAGTTGAGTGTTTCTTTACTTTTTCGTGTTTGTCTATTGAATACTTGTTAGACAACCAAATTATGAGAATAACCCAAGAATATTCATTCGTCAGCTTTGGACTGAAATTTCGAAAGATTATCCTTGAGATTTAGGATAAAACACCTGCAACCAAAAAGATGATTAGGTTTTTGGTTATTGATAATTTCATAACGACTAATGTTGAATCTACGATGAATGAATGATTTATTTTGTGTAAAACACGCAGTTGAGATAGATTCAGCAAAATGATATTTAGGAACGTTCGCATATATGAGCATCGTTCTTGTTGCTTCGCAAAGAGATCGATTTCGCCTTTCAACAACACCGTTTGGCTGAGGTGTGTAAGATGAAGTAAAATTATGCGAAATTCCCTTTTTAGTTAAAAATGAATCAAGAACATGGTTCTTAAGTTCAGATCCGTTATCACTTTTAATCGTTCGAACCTTCTTCAAAGCCATTTCCATTTTCTTGATAAAATCGATCATTACTTGAGAAACTCTATATTTTAACGTGAGAAAATAAACCCAAGTAAATAGAGAAAAATCATCAACAATAACAAAAATATACCGTTTCCTTTTGAGGGTTTCAACCGTCGATGATCCACATAGATCAATATGAAGTAATTCCAGCGGTTCGACAATATTTAAATCAATGATAACGAGATGACCTTGTCTATGCTACTTCCCTTGTTCGCAAGCTGCACACAAAGTATAATTATAAAATTTTAAAACAGGTAAACCTCTTACCGGATCTTGTACCACCAATTCGTTAAGATTTCGAAAGTTCAAATGTGAAAGTCTTCGATGCCAAAGCCAACTAACATCTGAAGAAGCTTTCGAGAGTAAGCACACCTAGGGTTTCCCAACAATGGGATGGATGTCGAGAGTAAACATTTTCCTTTTCGTTTGGATTTCAGCAAGACTTCCTTTGTCTGAATGTTCAAAATCACACTGCATTCTTCGTTAAACACCACTTGATTTCCAGTGCCCACAACAAGTTGCCAAACACTTATCAAATTATGTTGAAGACCATCAACATATGCTACTCTATTGACTATGAAATTCCCATTTGTAATTTTCCCATAGCCTCAAACATGACATTTGTGGTTGTTTCCAAACTTCACGACCCCAACATTCTCTAAAGTCCGATAATCATGAAGGTTCTCCTCTCAACCAGTCATATGACGAGAGCAACCACTATCAATATACCATTGTTCATTATATTTCTCGTCACACAAAACCTACAATTATGGAAATAATTTAGGTCGCCAAGGCTGTTTGGATCCTTGGTTATTAGTTTAAAAAAGATTTTGAAACAAAGAACCTTTAATCCAACTATGAACATTCATTTTGAGACTATCAACTAAGTCTATTTCATTAGTCCAAGACAAAGAAAAGTAATTATTCTTTGATTTAAAATCAACATTGACTTTTTTCCTTTTACTTCATAGCTTGTTTCACAACAACTGATGTCTTTTACAGAGCTTTCCACTTTTTAATAGAAATATTCGACTCTTGTGAAGATGAACTTCCTTTCGATGAGTCATTCAAATATTTCTCATACTCTTCCTTAATCATTTCTTGTGAGAATTTCAGAGATTGAAATTTCATTCATTTTCCTTCCAACCAGTGATTGATGTTCTTCACATTTGTTGTTCCTTTAACAAATGAAGATTTGACAGGTCGTTTGGTGGATTTGGAAATGAAGTTGGAGTAGGCTTGAAAGATTTGAATTTCCTACCTTGTACATGTAACTTCTCAAAGTGTCTTGTTGGGTTTCATGCTGAGATATGTGGAGTATAACGATTTGAAAACGATTTTGATAACCAACATTATTTCTTTGGAAAACAGATCGTGATTTCATGGATTGTTTTAGATGATAAACTTGATGAATCTTTGTTTGAGCATTCGAAGGAAAAACTTTTGGTTGGAAACTATTTGAAGAAAACTTTTGATTTGATTGATTGTTATGAAAATCTTTGGTTTGCACATAATTCTTATGAAAAGATGTTTGAGCTTTAGAATTGGAGATGGATTTTTGTGAAAACAAATTCTTTGTTGTTGAAACATGCTCCTTTTTAACAAAAGACTCTTTTTGAAATTTTTGAGTAAAGGAAGATCTTGATTTGGAATTATGATTTGTCTTATTTTCTTGTTTCTTTTCAAAAAATGTCTGAACATATTTAGACTTTTTCTTTTCAGAAGATTTTTTTAAGCAAAACACTTGATTTCTTTGTAGACATAATGTTATTCCAAAACACTATTGTTTGAGCTCGTCTCATTGAAATTTGGTTATCTTTCGAAACTTTATCAACTTGATCTTTAAAATCTTTTGAATTGATTTTCAATTTTTTGAGAAACAATTTTATCTTTCATAGAAACATCTTTTTATTTTTCAGTTTTTACAACCGAAACTTGTTTTGAATTGTCAGTCTTGTCAATCTTTTTGACACTTGTCGATTTTTCAGACCAGTTTGGACTTGGTTTTTGTCATTGGAAGGTGTACGAATTTTTTGTATGATTATTTTCAACGGTACTTTCACTTGAAAAGGACCTTTCATTTGATATGTTCTTGTTATCTTCTTCAACCAACTTGTTAAATTTGGGTTTGACGTTATCAGCATTCCCATATGAAAGAAACACCTGAGTCGGGAAGATAACATCATCTGTCCATATAAAATTTTCATAAACAATGATATTTGTTTCGAGATAATGAGCACCTTTTTCGTTCGAGACTTTGTCGAATTTTTGTATATCTCCATACACTTGATCTTCAACTATTCGAGATATCACTTTGTCTTTCGAAACATTAGAAACCTTTGTTTCTGTTGACACTTCTTCATCATCAATGTCTGTTTGACTATCTTCGACAGTCACATGGTTATAATCACAAGTTTTCAAAGTTGAAGGTTGGTAAATCTCAATTTAAACTTCAGAATGTTTACATTTTTCTTAACCTTTAACCTTTGAAAAGACATTTATGATAGACGACTGAGAACAATCAATTTCTTCCACTTCCTCAATTTCAATGATTTCGCTAATTGTATCAGAATTATCTTCGACATCATCAAAATTTGATTGAGAGTCAGATTTCGAGTTCTTAGCTCGCTTCAAAATCTTTATTTGTTCATTTTTGGTGAAAGTTTCATTCACAATGTTAACTAGCTCATTTGCATGTAAGTATTCATCTATTTTCATGTGACAACCTGAAATTTCTTTCTTTATTTTTAACCCACCTCTGTTAATAAAAATTTAATTTTTATTAAATTTTCCGTCAACTTCTTGGGTTAAGTAAATTAACTAAGGTTATTGTTTACGGTCGGTGCCAGGTGGACCCCACCACCGACCATACCCCTGGCCTATTAATATTGGACCCCCACCCTCATTTGAACCTTCTTGGTCGGAAACACCCTCTTTCTCTCTCTAAACCTCGTGATCGTAAACTCCATAAAGCTCTTATTTCACCCGGAAAACGCCAGAAATCATCATTTCGGGCCGTTTGGGAACATCTGGAACACTTTTTCGTCAAAAACGAGTAACCTTGTTCTTGAGTTCCCAGCCGTAATCCCCCAGATCTTCAAAAACCAAAAACATAGTTCACGGCTGTAAAATCCATTCATGGCTGCAAACCTTGTTCACGGTTTACGGCCGTAAACAACTCTTTCGTGGAGAAAAGCATGTTTTCCTCGATCCAACCAAGTCCTGGTAACATTCCTTAACTAAAACCAAGTGTTTATCTAACACCTTATCTAATGAAATCTCTAATTTAGATACATATGTGTATTTATGTGATATTAGGATTCCGTTAAGTACAACGTACATCAACTCAAGGATCATCCAGTTAAATCCATTGCATCCAACCAACTGTGAGTTCATAACCCTATGCTTTTATAAGTTTTTATAATGTTTTCAAGGGGAGAATACAAGCCACACATAAAGGTTTTCACAAATAAAAAACTGATGCAATTACAACGGTTTTACATCAAATATTTAGATACTTTATTCCTTTTGTCATATGCGGAGTATAAGGGACGTTTTCTAAACATACGTGCACAACTTACCAGTCAAACTATAATAGGTATATTTGGGAAATTCATTACCGGTTTTACAGATTTAAACTTCGTACAACGTTAAACACATAAAGTATGACAAATTTAGTTTATCCATTACTAAATACAGAAAACTAGAGTATCTTGTTAAATAATTATTTTGCGTATAATTATTTTTACTCTACACTGTTACAAACGATTTGGAATTCGAGAACAACCGAGCCACACGTAAACTAGTTAATACAAGATTGTGAGACTTATCTTCGTTATGCCCTTCGGCGTACCAGTAAATCCCCACCTTTAGTATAACCAAAGTCTCCTGGAGGGAGAGCATGCAATTTGTGAATAGATCTATTCGGGACCGACAATCCCACACCTGAACAGTTACCTACAGTTAGGCGGGCACGCCTGGGGTGACAAATTTTATAATCGTACGACGCCTGGAGAAGCGTCAAGGAGGTCACCGGTCATATTAGCATGGTTATACGACTCACAATAAGTATAAACTAACCTTTGTTTATGGTATTTCTTTCTTCAATAGTTTTATTTTAATTAATAAAACTGCCTATCTACTTACTGGAGGATATTCCGGGGACACAACCTTTGGTTTTATTTTAAGTAATAAAACTACATTTCATACTGGAAGAAGCCAGTATTTTCGAACTGAACTTACATCACTTACTGGTGCTATCCAGGGTTTTCAAATGAAACATACCTCACTTACTGGCGGTAGCCAGGGTTTTCGAACGAAATATATTTTACTTACTGGTGATAACTAGGGTTTCGATAAAAACGATATTTATTTATAATGAAAAGAAATCATTTGTACACATTCAGTGAATAGTTTCCAATACAAAAACATGCTTATGAACTCACCAGCTTTATGCTGATACATTTTCAAAACCGCTTGTATTCTCAGGGCAACGATAGATAGGTACCTTCGCCAGCTTTTGGAGAAGACAGAACATTTTGTAGTCTCATCTTTATCTTTTTCTACTTTTGATGTATACATACTATGTTTTCAAACTGATGTAAACATTCATATTAATGTAATGGTTGTTTTTACTTTGATTAATATGACGCAATTGTTATGATGTTACGCATCACGTCGCCTGCCCCCGGACGTTTCCGCCGTCCGTTCTGACGGTTCGGGGGTGTGACATATTGGTATCAGAGCTATTGTTTATAGTGAACTAACTATATCGAACCTTACATGGTATACAACTATAAACACTAAGGGGCTGAAGTGCTCTGAACTAAAAGTATACTTTTAAAATATAAGTATTTTTACAAAAAAGTATACAAGTATACCTAGATATCAGAAACAATATCATGTGAAGAACAAAACAAAAGTATTTCGATGTTGGACACTGCGGTTAAACCTGGACAGTTATGTAATCATGAATATGGTCAATATAGTCTGATCAACTATACTCATTCGAGACATGCCCAACATGTACTTGGGAGTGACTGTGGTGTTGCAGCAGGCCTAAAACTTACAAAGTCTCCATACAACAAGATATCATTAGAACAAAATAGACAACTTAAAATACTATAGGAGTATTTTACTATAGTCAAATTCATTGCATAGATTCCTTCCCAAGTGTTGCTACTCATTTCGTTCTTAGTGATAGTTTAATCGTATTAGTAACTTTTAGTTGTTTATCAATTAGTATCACACTTTATCTAACATATATAGATATGCCTTGTTTTATATCTCTTGATTCAAAAGTCTAAGGGACTTACCATCTTCTTCTTCCTGATATAGAACAAGATGCCTCCAAAGAAAAGCCCCAACAAAAAGAACAACAATTCCTCGACGGATCCAACACCACCACCACCTCCTCAGTTCGATCCTGCTATGTTCCAGGCAACTGTTACTGCCGTTGTGACTTCCGCTTTGTCACAGATTAACCCTAGCGGCTCTGGTGGTTCCGGGAGTGGTAATCATTCCCAAAATCATGAAGGTAGTCAAGGGCACCAGAAGGAGTGCTCCTATAAAGACTTCATGAATGCAAAACCCACATCTTTTGACGACAATGGAGTTGTTATTGCCTTGACTTGATGGTTCGAGAAGATCGAGTCAATCTTCTAAATTTTCTCTTGTTTTGAAGGCAACAATGTGGAATTCGCCGCTTGCACTATCACCAACAGAGCGTTAACCTGGTGGAATAGTCGTGTAAAATCCCTAACCCTCCCAGTAGCAAATGCTATGGGTTGGGAGATCTTGAAGGAGCTCATGCTTGCTGAGTACTGCCCACAGGGCGAGATGCAGAAACTGGAACATGGGATATTGGACATGAAAATGAATGGTTCCAACATTGCTGCCTACACTTCTAGGTTTGAAGACCTAGCACTTCTTTACTCGGGAATGGTCACCCTGGGAATCAAGAAGATATAGAGATACATTTTGGGATTGACGCCACCAAATTAAGGAAATGTTTTGACTGCCAAGCCAATCACTTTTTATAGCGCCAAGTGCCTGGCGCAGACTCTCATAGATCACGTGGTTGATCTTGATGAAGTGACAGCCGCTCCCGAACCAGCGAAAGGTTAGTGACAAGAAGAGAAAGTTCTGGAAATAGCGAAAGGGCTAGTCTTCGCAGGAGCCTTCCAAGAAACATCATACGGTGGCAGTCCATGCTGCTAGTACTCCTACCGTTGCTCCTGCAACTCAAGCACCTACGAGTGGATATACTGGTACCCTCCCTTGGTGCAGCAAGTGCAGTTATTTGTTGGGTTTTGAGCAATCTAACACTTCCTAAGTGTGCATGCAACCCTAATAAACCTTGGATCTATGTTTGTCTAGTACATGCAAAATAATAATTTTTCCAAGGTTCATAACCTATCTAACATGGCATGGGATACTTTTAAACATAAAAGAATTAGATGAGATTACATACCTTTTGATGATGAGTTTGATTCCTAAGGAGTTTGAGGGCCAAGCACCAATAGTGTGAATGCCTCAAATGGAATCACAAATCACCACAAAGTCTTGGAAAACTTTGAGCGAGTGTATACACACTTATAAAATCGGTCACACACACAAAACCACACTAGTTATACTAGTTGCTATTTCATGCAACATAAGCATGCTTATATAGTGTACATGATTAGGGTGAAACCCTAATAACCCATGACCTTTCCTTTTCCAAGGATCCATGGGTTAAAAGCTCCATGGATCATACATGGACTTCCATATAAGCCTAGCCCATTAACAAATGAGTATTAGCCCACACCATATAAAACAATAGCCCACAATTTAATTAGTCTTCCGTTTAATCTCTAAATTAATTCATAATTAATTTAAGACAAAGACTAATTAAATATCATGACTTCATATTAATATATTATAACTTATAGTATATTAATAATCATATGTGTATAACTCTCATAAAATTATCCATAAATAGTTTGGATGAAATGCAACCCAAATGGACCATGCCGGGTCGGGTCAAGTATATACCAAATAAGTTATGGACTTAGACACCTTATCCAAAGACTCCCACTTGGATAAGTCTAATAACTATATTTACGTATGTTACTTCAGGAACCAACCAGCAATCGTAGCTCTCAAAAACTCTGTTGAACTATGAAGCGCCATTTTAGATAAGTGATCATAAAATCCTCTTTTCTCATGATATCAGCCGGACAAATACATGGAACAACGTCGTACTTATTATCCAACAGTTTGTTTCCCGATTTCCGATTTGTTTGACAAAGAACTTAATCGAACACATCAATTTAGTTCTGACCGGCCGGTACATAGGTCACAACAAAATCATCGAGGGGCCCAGATATCGCTTCTATTTCTAGAAGGAACAGATAAACTTCGACTCATATGCTTGTTCTACTACTTGTTGAATTGTATACAAAGGCACGTTTTATAACATCAAGTTACTGATGCGTTTACGTGCAATCAATGCACAACCAACTCATAGGTAACAACTCATATCTCTAGGTTTGAAGATTTATATGATATTACCGTCTCACGATCACTCGAGATAAATTCCATGAAGTGATACAAGTGAGCGTGGGTTTATTCCAATACTCGTAACTTATGAGCACTCATGAATGTTGTAGCAACCACTGCTATGACTAAACCCATTTAGCCATCTACAAACTCGATTCACGACAGTCTTGATTCATACCTACTTCCAACATATGAACGACTGTGGAGTGTTTAAATAACTTAGTTATTCAGAAAGAATAACCTAGCTATTATGGAAGTCAAAACATGCAAAGTGAAACACAATAATAATCGAATCCAATATGGTCTCAGAACCCTTTTGAATATAAATAGAACCACCTTTTATTTATCACCATATTGATTACACATTATTCATTGTATAATGTTTCAAACAATCAACTTAAGGCTTGAATAAAAACAACAGTCGTCCCATGCTCCTAGCATGTACACTTTGTTTTTCTAAACAATAGTTATGCCATACTCTAAGTATGCACACTATGTTTGTCTATGATCCTTACATTGTGATGTAGATCAATTGAACATGATTCCAATGATACTCATTTCACAATCCCAAACCCTTATTTTAAATGTGAGAATCCCCGATTCCTATCATTTACCAAAAAATCTGTTAGATTTTAAACTTTTATGCAATGTTCCTCTTGTAATGATTATGCACAAAGTCACCAAAACCTTGTCACCAGTCATTACAGAGTATTCCAAAGAAGGTCAACTTCTATGGAGCGGAAGTCTCATATTCAAAGTACATTGCTTTGAACATCCTTCTTGCATTAAGGTTTTCTAATCTTACATAGATTGAATAACTTCCACCTATGGAGACATTTCCATAGTCCCATTTTGACTATCACTTCCGAACAAGAGTTACTTCTTTTCAAAATATGTCAATATGGTCTTTTCCGACAACTTACATCATACTTCCAACTGTCCCTGAGCAACCAATCTTTGGCGAACCTTAGATTTGTCCTCGACAATTGCTTAATCACTTTAGTCATATCCAGTTATAGACTTTTCCCTTCTCAATGCCTTAAGCATTTGGAAAATTTAGAAAAGATGAATATTATAGCACATGCAATCGATCCTATATCCGAAGCATATGGTGTTGGATTAATGTCTAAGTCCATAACTATAATTGGTGAGACTTGACCCGACCCGGCATGGTCCATTTGGGTTGCATACCATCATGCACTTGGATAGACTATAATGAGAGAAATAAGACACTTATGGTTATTAATATATTATAAGTTCTAGTATATTAATAATAAGAATAATAAGATTATTTAATTAGTATTGATCAAGAATTAATCTAGGATTAATTAAGTGATCAAAAGAAGACTAATTAAATATATGGGTTGATTGTGTAAATCATCCATACTTGTATAGTGGGCTAATGCTCCATGGATAATCAAGTTGGGCTAAAACCCATAGGATGGTCCATGGATGCTCCATGGTGTATTTGTACCCATGGATCATGGAAATGAAAGGCCATGTCAATTAGGGTTTAAATGGTGTAACCCTAACTATATAAGCTTCTTATTCTTGACCAAAATCGGCCACTAGTGTGTGGTGTAAAAGGGCTAGCCGATTTCATGAGTTGTAGAATTCTCTCAAGCTATTCTAAGTGTTTTGGTGATTGTGATTCCACTTGAGGCTTCCACACTATTGGGGCTAAGCTCTTAAAGCTTGAAGACATCAAGCTACATCAAAAGGTATGTATTCTATCTTGTTACATTCATTGATTTGTATGCTAGATTAGGATAATACCTTGGAAGTTCATATTTGCATGTATAATAGAGAAAACATAGATCCAAGGTATTTAGGGTTGCATGTACACTTAGGAAGTGTTAGAATGCTCAAAACCCAACAGTGGTATCAGAGCCTAGGTTTGTCTTCATGTTATACCTGCAATAGAAGCTGAAAAAACGAATTTGGTGCTGTCTGATCATCTAACTCGGCGAGTCCATCGGAGGACTCGGCGAGTCCATGCCTAAAATGTGATCAATTCGATCCAACTCGCCGAGTTGGTTCATGCAGTTGACGAGTTGGACCCCCAGACAGCATATTTTTGAGTTTTTTGGCTAGAATTGGACTAGGAACATTACCCTAAGTTGTTTTTGAACTTATAAACTTGTTTTTGATGTGTTAATGTTCATGCTAATCCATTTTCAAAGATAATTGTCAATAGATTCATGTTTTGTATTAGTTTAAGGTTTAGACTAATTACATGAAAAAGTTTGATTTGAATTATCTTGTTCTTATGAGTAGCTTAGATTAATAGAAAAGTTAATTGAAATAGTTGTTTTCAATCCATTTTAATCTAAGAGTTGAGTATAAAATGTGTTTGTGTAACTTGTCCTCAAGTTACATGAAGAGTCACATTAAAGACTCATAAAATTCATAAAAGTTGGCAATGGTTACAAAATGAAGAGTCTTGTGTCATTGAATATTTTTTTTATGACTCCATAACTTGTCCTCAAGTTATGGAAGTTCAAGAGTCACTTCATTAAAGAAAAATATGTAACCATAATTAAATCCATACGTTATAAAATAAAGAAAAAGTTAGTTCTTTTATTAGTTTAAAGTCTTCCATAACTTGTCCTCAAGTTATGGAACTTGAAGAGTTTTTGGATTAAAACTACTTTAAACACATAAGTTATGGAATTAATTAGTTTTGAATAGTTTCAAAACTTGCCCTCAAGTTTTGGAATTTGAAAAGTTTTCC
This sequence comes from Lactuca sativa, assembly GCF_002870075.4. Taxonomy (NCBI): domain Eukaryota; kingdom Viridiplantae; phylum Streptophyta; class Magnoliopsida; order Asterales; family Asteraceae; genus Lactuca; species Lactuca sativa. Next base: position 317,549,714 of record NC_056630.2, read on the forward strand.
TTATGAATACTTTAATTCCAAGTTAGCCCTTAGAATTTTAAAAGTTAAAATTCAACCCTTATACTTTATAATATTATAAGTTAATAATATATATATGTATAAGAGTAAAGTCAGTCTTACCGCTAGTACGCGTCATTCACGAAGCCGGTCTATAAGGTGGGTATAAGGTTGTTGCCTATAAAATGGCAACTTAATGGGTGTCCACTCTCACCCACCGCTTGCTTGACTGGTGGAGGGTCGTTAGACGAACGGGTTTGACAGGACTATAATTCTCCTTTCATTAAAAGTATTAATGATAAATACTAAGTAACTAAACTCTTAATAATTCCCAATCTTAGTTACTTAGGAAAATGTGAATAAGGTTCTAATCCATGAAATTACACTTTACACTTTGTCTAAGTCGTTAGTGGAGCGTGTGTGGTTAACCGGCACACTAACTTGGACTTAACAAGGTAGGTAAAGGGTGACTTAATATTTATCATAGTATCGATGGAGCGTGTGTGGTTAACCGACACATCGATTGAGGGGTAATTTATTAAGGGTACCAAGTGATTTGCATGGTTACTTCACACCTTGTTTTGTGATCCTCGGCATCCCAGTCACAAAACCTGAAGGGCACACTCGAGATTGAAACATGCCTTTGAACAGTTCAATGAATCTCAAAGATCTAGGAGTTTCAAAACCAATTAAAACCTAATAATTCATTTCGTTTATCTTGGTGGAAATTGGTGAATCGTCATTCAACTACCTTCAAATATTTTATAGCTTGGATTACGGCATACCTCTTCTAAGTTATAAAATAGTTTGTTGGGTCCTAGCCTTAATATTTCATATTGGGTGTCATATTAAGGACTTTAAAATCAACTATCTTGAATATCTCCCAAAAGATGTCTAGTTTAGACACCTATGATCTTCCCAAATCTCTTGAAACAAGGTTTCCTAATGAAGATGATGTCCCATGGATATCATACTTCTTTCTCCTCCTCCATCCATTCTCCCTAACCCACAAGTTCTTGAAAAGTTTAAGGTCACTCAAGCCCTATTGGCAAGGTAAGGTCTAGGTGTGATCACATCTTGGAGATGTAGTCACATATTGACAAGCCGGGAGAGTTGGGTGTCAAAGTCTTGAGAAAGTTGGTGGTTCAACTACTTTCTAAGTTACATAGTAAGTTCTTTTGGAACACCTATGAAATAGACTATGACAATACCCTTTATGATCTTATCTATTTGTTAAGATCAACTTCCTTAAAACTTAATGGACATTGACAATGATGACATTGGATATCTAGTAAAGCATTCTCTTCCCAATGGAAAGGGATCGGCCATAGTCAACTCGGTTAACCAAATGGTAAAGGGAAAAGCTAAGTCTATGATAGTCCCGTGTACCTTTATCAAAGGGTCCATATGTTTATATTGCCAAAGGAAGGGACATTGGTTGCGAAGCTGCCAAATTTACCTAAGGATGTTAAAGTCAATAAGTTTGACTCTACTTCAGGTAAAGTCCACTATCTAACTCTGTTAAGTTTCTATTCTGAGATTCTTATTACATGATGTGACTGGGTCACATGGTGATGTTTTAAGAATCAAAGAAAAGTGAAGAAACTTAAAGAAAGAATATGCTGAATCTGATGGCGTAGATGGATTTCTATCGCATAGTTTGAAGATCGGATTCTTGAGCTACTTCTTAGGAGTTATGAGATATTGCTTAGGAATAGGTAACAACAAGTTTTCATATGGATTGTAAGGATAAGTTTTTTCGGCAAAAGTTTTAAAATAAAAGGAAAAATTTTGATTTTATTTATTTTTAAAATATCCTTACAATGGCATTTGAGGAAAAATTGTTGCTTATAAGATTCCATTAATAGCAAGAGTGGAAATATGAAATTGATTCTTTCATTTGTGGTAATGTCTAAATTTACCAAATAAGGAAAGATTCTCATCACCCAAGTCTCAGCTGGACCGAAACTTGGAATCATGCAAGTTGTATAGCATGATGAATGAGAACTTTCAAGTATTGGAAAAATTAAGACTAATTACTCGGTCACATGGATATGTGAGTCAAGTAATGGACTAAGAGATCGAGTACATAGTCTTGTGCACTGGTCAAGTCCACCACAAAAGATTGATGAGACTATTCGTCATAGTTTACTAAAGCTCAGTAAATATGATTACACTTACAAGCTTAAGTGTAACTCTAAAACATTGGAAAAGGTTCCAATGTATGGCAGAGCGAATAAGAAGAATCAAAATGGCAGAAGGATAAAAGTTTCTCAAATCTGAAAAGATGGGAGAGTACTTTAGTATCAGTTTTGTGATCATCTTAATGATTAAGAAACCATAGCACAATTAGTTCTCTAAGGAAATCTTAGTGCATTCTTATGACTAAGAAGAGGAACTTGAATTGTTGAAATGGTTAAATCAAGAAGATGAGTCATACTTCATTCCAATACAAGTCTTAGAGTCATACTCCAAGATTGTCATTTGAGTGACCTGTCTTAAAGAAGGTTTAAAACACTTGTCAAATGTGAGAGTAAAAGTTTTCTACTCTTTTACATTTGAAATTGGTAAGTTGTGATGTTTTGGATAAAACAAAGACCAACTAAGGCCAATTTTGTGAAGTGTTTGTCTTGATTAGAATCCACACTATCTCTTGGATGTTTGACAAGGGAGTCTTATAGGTCAAGAGGACAGTGGGAGTCTTAAAGGTCTTGAAAGTCTCAAGAACTAATCAAGAATAGAACCTAAAGTTCTACACTAGCACACGACTTGAGGTTTATAACCTATCGTGTTGACATATTTTGTGCCCGTTCCAGTTAAAGTTGGCTTTGCATATGAGTTCTTAGAGTTCTCAATTGGTTGCATAACAACTTGGAAGCAATGGCAGGCCCTTGAGCTGCCATGTGGCAACAAGTTAAGATTGAGTTCAATCCATATGGTTTTGGAGTTGTCATTATCTTTGTCTTGTGATTATGGTTTTCACAAATTCATATGGGTAGGAACTCATACACCATATAAATCTAAGTGTCATAAGGTTTCTCTCCGATTCATGAAAATGATGGTGAGGAAACGCTTTCACTAAGTAGATTTTACGTAGATATCAATTGTGTTATTTGCATTTTCAAAAGTCGTTAGTGGAGCGCGTGTGGTTAACTGGAACACTAACATGGACTTGTGATAAACGGCAAATGCCTAAGCAATTGAGACTATGATTACGGTATCCCTTTTCATGGTTCTTGAAATTGCTTAGACACACAGGTGAGCTATCTACGGAAAGGGTGTATGAATCTAAATTTCAGACTGTCCAGCTGATTTCTGAGTACATGTGAAAGCTAGTGGGAGCATAAGTGTTATGCTAATAATCATCATGTTAGTGGGAGCATGATAATTATGATAAGCATTGCAAGTTAGCAATGTTAATTATAGAAAACAAAGGTTTCAATTAGGAAAAGTTGTTTTGCAATAATTAAGGGAGAGGAAATTATACTTCATCTCAAATCTATAAGCTTAGATCATGAGGCTTTAATCATTTAGTCAAGGATATATATATGAATTTCATGTTGGAATGGCTCAACATAAGGAAATTTTGTATATGGGTCCATCATTTGCGTTCTAAAATTCGATTATGATTACGACATCCCTTTTCATAATCTGAATTATGAGAACTTGGCAAATTGAAATGGACATATTATAGCAAAAGACTAGTTTAGTCTTTATGTGAGACATCATGAATCGTGTCCCATATGCTTCGGATATAGGATCGATTACATGTGCTATAATCATCCGTTCTAAAATTTTCCAAATGCCTGGGGCATTAAGAAGGGAAAAGGTTTAGAACTGGATATGACTAAAAGGATTAAACAATTGTCGAGGACAATCTAAGGTTTACCAAAGATTGGTTGCTCAAGGACAGTTGGAAGTATAGTGATAATTCTGGAAGGACCATATTGACATAATCTGGAAGGAGGAAACTCTTGTTCAGAAGTGATAGTCAAAATGGAATCTGGAAATGTTTCAAAGTTAGAATTTTCAATCTGTTTAAGATTAGGAAACTTAATGCAAGAAGGATGTTTCCAAGGAGCTGATCTCCTTTGGAATACTCTGTAATGATTGTTGTCAAGTCTTTTTGACTTTGTGCATAATCGTTATAAGAGGATCAATGCATATAAGTTTAGAATCTAACAGATTACAGTAAATGGCATGAATTTGGAATTCTTGCATTTGCGATAAGGATTTGGGAGTGTGAAAAAAGAATCATTGAAGTTATGTTCAATTGATCTAGTTCACAAAGTAAAGATCATAGACAAACATAGTATGCATACTTGGTGTATGGCATGACTAGTGTTTAAGAAAACATAGTGTACATGCTTGGAGCATGGGACAACTATTGTTTTAAATTCAAGAATAAAGTTGATAGCTGAAACAGTATACAATGAATAATGTGTAATCATATGGTGATAAATAAAAGGTGTTTTATTTATGTTCAAAGTGTTGATACCATATTGGATTCAATTATTATTGTGTTTCATTTTGCATGTTTTGACTTCCCGAATAAACTGGGTTATTCTTCCGGAATGACTAAGTTATTCAAACCATCCACAGTCGGTCATATGTTGGAGGTAGATATGAATTAAGACTGTCATGAGTTGGCTTGTAGAGGTCTAAGGTGTTGGACAAAGGCCTACAACACTCATGAGTGCTCATAAGTTCTGAGTATTGGATTCAACCCGCGCTCATTGGAATCACTTCATGGATTTTATCACGAGTGATCATGAGACGATAATATCTTATATTCTTCAAACCTAGAGATATGAGTTGTTACTATGAGTTGGTTGTACATTGATTGCACGAAAACGCATTTGGTAACTCGGTGCTATAAAACATGCCTTTGTGTATGATTCAACAAGTAGTAGAACAAGCCATATGAGTCGAAGTTTATCCGTTCCTTTTACCTTCGGGATAAAAGCGATATCTGTGGGCCCCTCGATGATTTGATGATGACAAATGGAAGTGCTCAGCCGGGCCAGGACTGATTTGATTTGTTCAATTAGTCAATCGTCATAAATCGGAAATCGGGAAACAACAAATGGACAGAGAGAATGATTATAATCCATGTCTCAGTCCATATGATATCTAGAATGGAGGAATATATGATCCCTTATCTAATGGACAAGTCATTGACAAAGGTTAGAGTTCATCTACAAGGTCAGAGTTCGACAGAAGCTTTTGAGAGCTACGATTGCCGGTTGGTTCCTGAAGTCATACGCAATAATAGTTTTAGACTTATCCAAGTGGGAGACTGTTGGATTAATGTCTAAGTCCATAACTATAATTGGTGAGACTTGAACCGACCCGGCATGGTCCATTTGGGTTGCATACCATCATGCACTTGGATAGACTATAATGAGAGAAATAAGACACTTATGGTTATTAATATATTATAAGTTCTAGTATATTAATAATAAGAATAATAAAATTATTTAATTAGTATTGACCAAGAATTAATCTAGGATTAATTAAGTGATCACAAGATAAGGTTTGTGACAAATTCAGCCTTACATGTGAATTTGTCAAAACCATAATCACAAGATAAGGTTTGTGACAAATTCAGCCTTACATGGATTAAACTTGTTCAGTCTTAGTTTCTTGTCACCTTGGTAGCACAAGGCCCACCAATGCTTCCAAGTTGAACTCTGATAACTCACATGCAAATTCAACTTATTTGAAGTAGGTACATAAATAAGAATTATGTCAACACGATAGGTTGCAAACCTTAAGTTGTGTGCTAGTGATAAATTACAGGTTTTACTCTTGATTAAATCTTGAAACTTTTTCAGGATCTTTAAGGCTCCCACTGTCCCCTTGACATATAAGTTTCCCCAGTCAAGAACCATTCCTTGACAAAACAAATATTCAAGGGATAGTGTGGATTCTTATCAAGACTAACACCTCACACAATTGGTCTTAGTTGGTCTTTGTCTCATCCAAGACATCACAACTTACCAATCTCAAACATACAAGAGTAGAAAACATTTTACTCTTACATTTGACTAGTGTTAATAAATCTTCATTTATGTCACTCAAGGTTACAATCTTGGAGTATGACTCTAAGAATTGTTTTGGAACGAAGTATGACTCATCTTCTTGATCTTAACCAATCCAACAATTCATGACCTCTCTTCTTAGCCATAACAATGCACTAAGACGTCCTTAGAGTATGAATTTGTGATATGGTTTCATAATCGTTAAGATGATCATGAAATACGATACTAAAGTACTCTCCCATCCTTTCAGATTTGAGAAACTTTTATCTTTCTGCCTAATTTGATTCTTCTCATTTGTTTTGTCAAACATTGTAACCTTTCCAATGTTACAGAATTATACTTAACCTCATAAGTATAATGATATTTACTAATCTTTAGTAAATCATGACAAATCAATCTTTGTGGTGTACCTTGACCAGCGCACACCCAGTGTACCTAATTCCTTAGTCCTTCAATTGACTCATATATACATGTGATCAAAGAATTAGTCTTAATTTTCAAAGATGAAAATTCTCATTCATCATACAATACAACTTGTATAATTCCAAGTTTCTATCCAATTGAAACTTGGGTGATGAAAAACTTTCTTCATTTGGTAAATTCAGACACTACCACAAATGAAAGAATCAAATCCACTTTCTAATATTGCTATTACTGGAAACATATAAGCAACAATTTTCCACAGATGCCATTGTAAGGATATTTTTAAAATAAATAAAATTAAAACCCTTTTTTTTCCTTTATTTTAAAACTTTGCGGAAAAACTTATCCTTACAGTCCACATGAAAACCTTATTGTTATCTATTCATAAGCAATATATTATAACTCTTAAGCAACAACTCAAAATTCTGATTACCGAACCATGTGATCGAAACCCACCTTTGCAATCAGAATCAACATATACTTACTTTAAGCTTCCTATCTTTTCTTTGATTCTTAAAACATCAGCATGTGACCCATTCACATTATGTAATAAGAATCTCCAAATAGGAACTTAATAGAGTTAGACAGTGGACTTTACCCGAAGTAGAGTCAAACCTCTTGACTTGATCAACCTTATGACCTTTCAGGTGAATAGGGCAGCTTCGCAACCAATGCCCCTTCCTTTGGCAACAAAACACATGGACCCTTTGGTAATGGCACATGAGACTATCTCAGACTTAGCCTTTCTCTTTACCATTTGGTCAACCGAGTTGACTATAGCCGATCCCTTTCCATTGGGAAGAGAAATCCTTTTCTAGATATCCAATGCTACCATTGTCAATGTCCATTTAAGACTTGGGAAGTTGTTCTTTCAATCAAATTTGCTTTACTGGTGTTCCAAATCATTGCTGATTCCACAACACCAAACAAATAGATAACATCATTAAGGGTCATGTCATAGTCTGTCTCATAGTAGTCCCAAAGAGACTCACTATGTTGCTAAGAATGTGATTGAACATCCAACTTTCACGAGACTTTGACACCCAACTCTCCCGGCTTGTCAATATGTGACTTTATCTCCAAGATGTGAGCACACATAGACTATGCTTGCCAATAGGGATTGAGTGACTTTAAACTTTTCAACAACTTGTGGGTGCGGGAGAATAATTGGAGGAGGTGGAGGAAGTGAAGCATGATGTTGAGGGACACCATCTTCAAGAGATTTGGGAAGATCATAGTTGTCTGAACCAGACATCTATAATGGGAGAAAATCAAGTTAGTTGATTCAAAATCCTTAATATAACACCCAATATGAAATATTAAGGCTAGGACCCAACATAATATTTTATAATTTGGAAGAGGGATGCTGTAATCCAAGCTATAAAATATTTGAAGGTAGGCGAATGACGATTCACCAATTTCCACCATGAAAAACGAAATAATTTATTAGGTTTTAATTGGATTTGAAATTCCTAGATCTTTTGAGATTCATTGAACTTTTCAATGGCATGTTTCAATCTCGAGTGTGCCCTCTCAAATTTTGTGACTGGGATGCCGAGGATCACAAAACAAGGTGTGAATACCCATACCAATTCACTTGGTACCCTTAATATTATCACCTAATCAATGTGCCGGTTAACCACACATGCTCCATTGATCTATGACAAACATTAAGTCACCCTTCGTGATCCTTACTAGTCCAAGTTAGTGTGCCGGTTAACCACACACGCTCCACCAACGACTTGGTAAGGTACAAAGTGTGAATTCCATGGGCTAGCACCAAATTCACATTTTTCCTAAAGTAAATAAGATTGGGAATTAAATAAAAAATATTTAGTTACTTTATAATAATCATTATACTTTTAATGAGAATTTAAAGTCATTGTCCTACCCGTTCGGCTAATGACCCTCCACCGATCAAGCAAGCAGTGGGTGAGAGTGGACACCCATTAAGTCGCCATTTTATAGGCAACAACCTTATACCCACCTTATAGACCGGCTTCGTGAATGAGGCCTACTAATGGTAAAATGACTTGTTCTTATACATATATATAATAATTAACCATTAATCTAATAAATAGTATAAGTGTTGAATTTTAACTTTTAAAATTCTAAGTGTTGGAATTAAAGTTTATTAAAGTGTGTGAAACTTTTCCAAATTCTAAAACTTGAGGGCAAGTTTTGAAACTATTCAAAATTAATTAATTTCATGATTTATGTGTTTAAAGTAGTTTTAATCCAAAAACTCTTCAAGTTCCATAACTTGAGGACAAGTTATGGAAGACTTTAAACTAATAAAAGAATTACTTTTCTTTATTTTTATAACTTATGGAATTAATTAAGGTTACACTTTATTTATATATTTATTAATGAAGTGACTCTTGAACCTCCATAACTTAAGGACAAGACTCTTCATCTTTTGTAACCATCCAAGACTTTTCATTTCATAACTTATGAATTAAAGGTTCATAAAAATGAAGACTCTTCATTTTCATGTAACTTATGTGTTTTAAGTGTGTGTTAAATAAAAATGACCTTTGGATATCCATAACTTGAGGACAAATTATGGACTCCATTAAAACACATAAATGATCAAGAATTAATTCTAAACAATTTAGCAAATAATTCCTATCATCTTCTAAATTCATAAGAACATGAACATGATCATCAAAATTTCAAGAATTATATGAACACATAAAATCATGGAATTTTGATTATAACTTTGAAATTGGTCCACCATCATCATTACCACATCAAAAACAGGTTTTATGAGTCCAAAACAGCTTAAGGTAATGATTCTAGACCAATTCCAGCACCAAAACTCAAAGATATGCTGTCTGGGGGTCCAACTCGTCGAGTGCATGAACTAACTCGCCGAGTTGGATGAGTTTTGCCTTGGACTCGTCGAGTCCCTTCATGGACTCAGCGAGTCAGCTGTTCAGACAGCATAAAATCTTCGATTTTCAGCAATTTGCATCAAATATTCAAACAAGCAAGCCTAGGCTCTGATACCACTGTTGGGTTTTGAGCAATCTAACACTTCCTAAGTGTGCATGCAACCCTAATAAACCTTGGATCTATGTTTGTGTAGTACATGCAAAATAATAATTTTTCCAAGGTTCATAACCTATCTAATATGGCATGGGGTACTTTTAAACATAAAAGAATTAGATGAGATTACATACCTTTTGATGATGAGTTTGATTCCTAAGGAGTTTGAGGGCCAAGCACCAATAGTGTGAATGACTCAAATGGAATCACAAATCACCATAAACTCTTGGAAAACTTTGAGAGAATGTATACACACTTATAAAATCGGTCACACACACAAAACCACACTAGTTATACTAGTTGCTATTTCATGCAACATAAGCATGCTTATATAGTGTACATGATTAGGGTGAAACCCTAATAACCCATGAGCTTTCCTTTTCCAAGGATCCATGATTAGGATGATCCATGGACTTCCATATAAGCCTAGCCCATTAACAAATGCGTATTAGCCCACACCATATAAAACAATAGCCCACAATTTAATTAGTCTTCCTTTTAATCTCTAAATTAATTCATAATTAATTTAAGACTAAGACTAATTAAATAACATGACTTCATATTAATATATTATAACTTATAGTATATTAATAATCATATGTGTATAACTCTCATAAAATTATCCATAAATACTTTGGATGAAATGCAACTCAAATGGAGCATGCCGGGTCGGGTCAAGTATATACCAAATAAGTTATGGACTTAGACACCTTATCCAACATTATCATCACCGCATCCCCGACCCATATCGTGAAATTCTTTACAACAATTATGGCAACAAGGGTCACATGGCTCGAGGCTGCAGAACGCCAGTCCAACCAACCAATCAGGCCTCTGGAGCAGGAGTTAGATAAGCTTGTTATGGTTGTGGAGAAGTCGGGCATTATAGGAGAAACTAACCCAAGGAAACAACAACTAGCAACTCGGGGAGAGTACTAGCAATGGGGCAAGAGGAGACAGTTGCTGACCTTACCTTTGTTACGAGTACGTTCCTCCTCGACAACTCTTATGCATGCATTCTTCTCGATTCTGGTGTGGAGAGAAGTTTTGTTAGTCATGCATTCAAGCATCTTCTCAAACATAAACCCCAAGCTTTAACCGAAACATTTACTGTCGAGATGGCTAACGGTGAGAAAGAGAGCATTAACGACATATTCGTAGGTTGTACCCTTTCACTAAACGATCATTCCTTTCCTATCGACCTGATGCCAGTTTTCATAAAAAGCTTCAATTTCATCATCGGCATGGATTGGCTGAGCCCCAATCGTGCTGATATCCTTTGTTACGAAACAACTATCCGTCACAATCTTCCCTCTGGTGAAACCCTCATGATATATGGTGAGAAAGTCATCTCAAACCTTTGTATCATTTCATGCATCAAAGACAAAACATTTCTACGAAAGGACTGTCATGCATTCCTAGCCCGTGTCATTAACGAGAAGCAGGAAGTTAAAGACCTCGAGAGCTTACGGGAAGTCTGCAAATTTACTGACGTTTTCCCCAAAGAGCTTACGGGAATTCCTCCCGAGCGCCAAGTCGAGTTTCGCATTAACTAAATCCTGGAGCTACTCTCGTAGCTAAACCCCATACCACTTAGTGCCAGTAGAAATGCAAGAGTTATCCGACCAGCTCAATGAGCTGCTCAGCAAATGATTCATCAGACCGAGTTCCTCACCCTGGGGAGCCTCGTTTTTATTTGTGAAAAAGAAGGATGGATATTTTCGGATGTGCATCGACTACCACGAACTGAGCAAAGTCACTATCAAAAATTGTTACCCTCTTCCTCGAATTGACAACCTCTTCGATCAACTTCAAGGAGCCAGCTACTTTTCTAAGATAGACCTAAGATCAAGGTACAATTAGTTGTGAGTCCATGAGAGTGATGTTCCTAAGACAGCATTCCAGACTCGATATGGTCACTACGAGTTCGTAGTAATGCCCTTCGGTCTAACCAATGCACCGACGGTATTCGTGGACCTGATGAATCGGGTGTGCCATCCTTACCTGGATATGTTCATAATCGTATTCATCGATGATATATTTGTCTATTCTAGAAGCGAGGAAGATCACAAACAAGACTTGAGATTGATGTTGGAAACTCTAAGGACAGAGAAGCTATACGCTAAATTTTCCAAGTACGAATTATGGATTTGAAAATTAACTTTCTTGGGTCACGTGGTAAGCGAGGAAGGCATACACGTGGACCAGTTCAAAATCAAAGCGATAAAGAAGTGGTCAGCACCGAAGACGCCCACATAAATCCGTCAATTCTTGGGTCTCGCTGGCTATGATCGCAGATTTATCTAAAAATTCTCCAGAATTGCCAAACCCCAAACCAATCTAACTCAGAAAGGTGTACCCTTTTGTTGGAGTGAAAAACAAGACACTGCATTCCAAACATTGAAGAAGGCCCTATGCAAGGCACCTATCCTGTCTCTGCCCAAAGGGACGGATGACTTCGTTATCTACTGTGATGCATCCAATCAGGGCCTAGGTTGTGTGCTCATGCAGCGAGGAGGGTTATTGCTTATGCCTCAAGACAGTTGAAAGAACAGGAAGTAAACTATACAACTCACGACCTGGAGTTCGGAGCAGTGGTCTTCGTATTGAAAATATGGAGACATTATCTCTACCGAACCAAGTGCACAATCTTCACTGACCATAAAATCCTGCAACACATCTTCAACCAGAAAGAGTTGAATATGAGACAACGACGATGGGTAGAGCTACTCAGTGATTATGAGTGTGAAATACGCTACCATCCCGGCAAGGACAATGTGGTGGTAAATGCCCTTAGCCGGAAAAAATGCTCAGGTCGTAGAGTGAAGGCACTGACAATGACTATCCCTTCCCTCTTATCCGCGCAAATCAGAGAGGCTCAGCTGGAAGCTTTAAAACTAGAAAACGTGTCGGGTGAAGCCTTGAGGGGAATGGAAAAGAACATAGAGATCAAGGGAGACGGAGTCTACTATTTCATGAACCAGATCTGGACCCCAAAGAAACTGAATCTTACATGGTATACAACTATAAACACTAAGGGGCTGAAGTGCTATGAATTAAAAGTATACTTTTAAAATATAAGTATTTTACAAAAAAGTATACAAGTATAACTACATATCAGAAACAATATCATGTGAAGATGTTGGACACTGCGGTTAAACCTGGGCAGTTATGTAATCATGACTATGGTCAATATAGCATGATCAACTATATTCATTCATCCACTCCTTACGTAATCCCATGGTGAAATTGAGATTGAAATCCATAGTTGACCTTATAATACCATAACAGTTGCACTGGTAAATGAGTTCGTTCAAACGATCATAGTAACCTCCAATTGATTCACCTTCCTTCTTTTTGAACTCTTTCAACTCAACCAAACAATGCTTTACAGAATTAATCTTCGTCTTTTCACTCCCTTGAAAATTTTCTTTGAGAGTATTCCAGATTTCCTTTGTAACAACCCAAAAAACAAGGGTAAAAGTTTCATTTTTAATATAGTCAAAACATAGATATCATTATTTCCAAACTTCCAAAACATTATTAATTAAAACATTTATCAGAGTCCATCCCAAAATAATTCAATGCGGAAAACACGGGTGTGTGCACTGCGATCAATCTGGGTCCTTCTTTTCCAAACGGATGATACCTGAAAGAATAAACCAAACTATAAGTACGAAGCTTAGTGAGTTCCACAGAGCATACCCCACACAATCCACATAACTACATAATCCATATCAGCTATAACATCTACATAAACAATATCAATCACTTATCCATATCAATCACATAGCCATGAATGTAAACATATATGGATGTCGTGGGCTCGTCCCCAGGGTCTTACTCCAGGATGTAATGGGCTCCCAACATGGTCTTACACCTAAGTGCCATGGGCTCTCCACATGGTATTACTGTTGGATAAGGTGTCTAAGTCCATAACTTATTTGGTACATACTTGACCCGGCCCAGCATGGTCCATTTGGGTTGCACTTCACCCAAACGATTTATGGATAATTTTATTAGAATTGTATACTTACGATTTATTAATATATTATAAGTTATAATATATTAATATGAAGTCATGTTATTTAATTAGTTTTAGTCTTAAATTAATTATGAATTAATTTAGAGATTAAAAAGAAGACTGATTAAATTATGGGCTATTATATTTTATATAGTGTGGGCTAATACTCATTTGTTAATGGGCTAAGCTAATATGAAAGTCCATGGATGATCCATGGAGCTTTTAACCCATGGATCGTTGGAAAGGAAAAGACATGGGTTATTAGGGTTTCACCCTAACCATGCACACTATATAAAGAAGCATATGATGCAAGAAATGACACTAGGAGTGTTAGACTTAGTGGTGGCCGATTCCACAAGAAAGTATACTACTCTCTTAAAGTTTTCCAAGTGTTTGTGGTGATTTGTGATTCCATTTGAGGCATTTACACTATTGGTGGTTGGCTCTCAAACTCCAAACAATCAACGATCATCAAAAGGTATGTATTTATACTAGTACTTTTATGATTCATAATCGTTATGCTATGCTAGTTAGGAAGAACCCTTGGAAGTTATTATTTGCATGTATTTTAGAAGAAAAAATAGATCCAAGGTTTATTAGGGTTGCATGCACACTTAGGAAGTGTTAGATTGCTCAAAACCCAACACTGGTATCAGAGCCTAGGCTTGTTTTCTTGAATACTTGATGCAAATTGCTGAAAATCGAAGTTTATGTGCTGTCTGCACAGCAGACTCGCCGAGGTCATGAAGGGACTCGATGAGTCCAAGACAAAATTCATCCAACTCGGCGAGTTGGTTCATGCACTTAACGAGTTGGAACCCCAGACAGCATATCTTCGAGTTTTGGTGCTGGAATTGATCTAGAATCATTACCTTAAACTGTTTTGGACTCATAAAACCTGTTTTTGATGTGGTAATGATCATGGTGGACCAATTTCAAAGTTATAATAAAAAATTCAAGTTTATATGTGTTCATATGATTCTTGAAATTGCTGATGTGGATGTTCATGTTCATATGAGTTTTGTTAGATCATAGGAATTATTTGCAAATTGTTTGTTAGTTAATTCTTGATCTTAATGTGTTTTAATGGAATTCATAATTTGTCCTCAAGTTATGGAATTCCAAAAGTTTTTCTTTTAAATGTTTTTTTTAAGAAGTCATAAGTTACACTTTAGAAGAGTTTTTCTAATAAATGCTTTTATGGACTTCATAACTTGTCCTCAAGTTATGGATTTCCAAGAGACTCTTCATTAAAAGTATTAAACACTTAATTAAAACTCATAAGTTATGAATATCCAAAAGTTTATGAATTGTTCAAAACTTGCCCTCAAGTTTTGGAATTTGTAAAAGTCTCACACAAACTTTAGTTCCATACCCTAGAAGTTTTAAAAGTTAAAATTCTACCCTTATACTATTATAAGATTAATGGTTAATTATTATATATATGTATAAGAACTAGTCGTTTTACCGTTAGTAGGCCTCATTCACGAAGCCGGTCTATAAGGTGGGTATAAGGTTGTTGCCTATAAAATGGCAACTTAATGGGTGTCCACTCTCACCCACCGCTTGCTTGACTGGTAGAGGGTCGTTAGCCGAACGGGTAGGACAATGACTTTAAATTATCATTAAGTATGATGAATATTATAAAGTAACTAAATGTTTTATTTAATTCCCAATCTTAGTTACTTTAGGAAAAATGTGAATTTGGTGATAGCCCATGGAATTCACACTTTGTACCTTACCAAGTCGTTGGTGGAGCGTGTGTGGTTAACCGGCACACTAACTTGGACTAGTAAGGATCACGAAGGGTGACTTAATGTTTGTCATAGATCAATGGAGCGTGTGTGGTTAACCGGCACATTGATTAGGTGATAATATTAAGGGTACCAAGTGAATTGGTATGGTTATTCACACTTTGTTTTGTGATCCTCGGCATCCCAGTCACAAAATTTGAGAGGGCACACTCGATATTGAAACATGCCATTGAAAAGTTCAATGAATCTCAAAAGATCTAGGAATTTCAAATCCAATTAAAACATAATAAATTATTTCGTTTTTCATGGTGAAAATTGGTGAATCGTCATTCGCCTACCTTCAAATATTTTATAGCTTGGATTACGGCATCCCTCTTCCAAATTATAAAATATTGTGTTGGGTCCTAGCCTTAATATTTCATATTAGGTGTTATATTAAGGATTTTGAATCAACTAACTCGTTTTTCTCCCATTATAGATGTCTGGTTCAGACAACTATGATCTTCCCAAATCTCTTGAAGATGGTGTCCCTCAACATCATGCTTCACTTCCTCCACCTCCTCCAATTATTCTCCCTCACCCACAAGTTCTTGAAAAGTTTAAAGTCACTCAATCCCTATTGGCAAGCATAGTCTATGTGTGCTCACATCTTGGAGATAAAGTCACATATTGACAAGCCAGGAGAGTTGTGTGTCAAAGTCTCGTGAAAGTTGGATGTTCAATCACTTTCTTAGTAACATAGTGAGTCTCTTTGGGACTACTATGAGGCAGACTATGACATGACCCTTAATGATGTTATCTATTTGCTTGGTGTTGTGGAATCAGCAGTGATTTGGAACACCAGTAAAGCGAATTTGATTAAAAGAACAACTTCCCAAGTCTACATGGACATTGACAATGGTAGCATTGGATATCTAGAAAAGGATTTCTCTTCCCAGTGGAAAGGGATCAGCTATAGTCAACTCGGTTGACCAAATGGTAAAGAGAAAGGCTAAGTCTGAGATAGTCTCATGTGCCATTACCAAAGGGTCCATGTGTTTTGTTGCCAAAGGAAGGGGCATTGGTTGCGAAGCTGTCCTATTCACCTGAAAGGTCATAAGGTTGATCAAGTCAAAAAGTTTGACTCTACTTCGGGTAAACTCCACTGTCTAACTCTATTAAGTTCCTATTTGGAGATTCCTATTACATAATGTGAATGGGTCACATGTTGATGTTTTTAAGAATCAGAGAAAAGATGGGAAGCTTAAAGTAAGTATATGTTGATTCTGATTGCGAAGGTGGGTTTCGATCGCATGGTTCGGTAATCAGAATTTTGAGTTGTTGCTTAAGAGTTATAATATATTGGTTATCAATAGATAGCAACAAGGTTTTCATGTGGATTGTAAGGATAAGTTTTTCCGCAAAGTTTTAAAATAAAAGAAAAAAAAATGGGTTTTAATTTTATTTATTTTAAAAATATCCTTACAATGGCATCTGTGGAAAATTGTTGCTTATATGTTTCAAGTAATAGCAATATTGGAAAGTGGATTTGATTCTTTCATTTGTGGTTGTGTCTGAATTTACCAAATGAAGAAAGTTTTTCATCACCCAAGTTTCAATTGGACAGAAACTTGGAATCATACAAGTTGTATTGTATGATGAATGAGAATTTTCATCTTTGAAAATTAAGACTAATTCTTTGATCACATGTATATATGAGTCAATTGAAGGACTAAAGAATTAGGTACACTGGGTGTGCGCTGGTCAAGGTCCACCACAAAGATTGATTTTTCATGATTTACTGAAGATTAGTAAATATGATTATACTTATAAGGTTATGTATAATTCTGTAACATTGGAAAGGTTACAATGTATAACAAAACAAATGAGAAGAATCAAATTAGGCAGAAAGATAAAAGTTTCTCAAATCTGAAAGGATGGGAGAGTAATTTAGTATCGTATTTCATGATCATCTTAATGATTATGAAACCATATCACAAATTGATACTCTAAGGACGTCTTAGTGCATTGTTATGGCTAAGAAGAGAGGTCATGAATTGTTGGATTGGTTAAGATCGAGAAGATAAGTCATACTTCGTTCCAAAACAATTCTTAGAGTCATACTCCAAGATTGTAACATTGAGTGACATAAAGTAAGGTTTAAAACACTTATCAAAATGTAGTGTAGAATGTTTCTACCCTTGTACCTTTGAGATTGGTAAGTTGAGATGTCTTGGATGAGATAAAGACCAACTAAGACCAATTGTGTGAAGTGTTAGTCTTGATAAGAATCCGCACTAGCCCTTGAATATTTGTTTTGTCAAGGAATGGTTCTTGACTGGGGAAACTTATATGTCAAGGGGACAGTGGGAGCCTTAAAGATCCTGAAAGAGTTTCAAGATTTAATCAAGAGTAAAACATGTAATTTATCACTAGCAAACAACTTAAGGTTTGCAACCTATCATGTTGGCATAATTCTTGTTTCTGTACCTACTTCAAATAAGTTGAATTTTCATGTGAGTTATCAGAGTTCAACTTGGAAGCATTGGTGGGCCTTGTGCTACCAAGGTGACAAGAAACTAAGATTGAACAAGTTTAATCCATGTAAGGCTGAATTTGTCACTAACCTTATCTTGTGATTATGGTTTTGACAAATTCACATGGATACGAACTCATACACTATAAAATCTAAGTATCATAAGGTTTCTCTCTGATTCATGAAAATGGTGGTGAGGAAACGCTTTCACTAAGTAGATATCAATTGTGTTATTTGCATTTTCAAAAGTGGTTAGTGGAGTGCGTGTGGTTCACCGGCACACTAACATGGACTTGCGAGAAATGGCAACGGTCTAAACAATTAAGACTATGATTACGGTATCCCTTTTCATAGTTCTGAAAATTGTTTAGACACACATGTGAGCTATCTAAGAAAGTGTGTATGAATCTAAATTTCAGAAGTCCAGCAGATTTCTGGAAATATGTCAGAGCTAGTGGCAGCATAAGTGTTATGCTGATAATCATCATGTTAGTGGGAGCATGATTATTACGTTTAGTGTTGCAAGTTAGCAATGTTAATTATAGAAAACAAAGTTTCAATTCATGAAGTTGCAGGGGTTGAAAAGTTGTTTTGCTATAATTAAGGGAGAGGAAATTATACTTCATTTCAATTCTAAAGCTTAGATTGAGATTTTAAGCATCTTTAGTCAAGAATATATATGGATGAATTTTATGTTGGAATGGTTCAACTTGAAGAAATTCAATATATATATATATATATATATATATATATATATATATATATATATATATATATATATATATATTGCGTTTTCAAAATTCGATTATGATTACGGCATCCCTCTTCATAGTTAAAATTTTGAAAACATGGCAAATAAAAAAAAAAATATTGTAGCAAAAGACTGGTCTAGTATCATGTCTTTATGTCAAACATCATGAATCGTGTCCCATATGCTTCGGATATAGGATCGACTGCATGTGCTATAATATTCATCTTTTCTAAATTTTCCAAATGCTTAAGGCATTGAGAGGGGAAAAGTCTAGAACTGGATATGACTAAAGTGATTAAGAAATTGTCAAGGACAATATGAGGTTCGCCAAAGATTGGTTGCTCAGGGAAAGTTGGAAGTATGATGTAAGTTGTCGGAAAGGACCATATTGACATATTCTGAAAAGAAGTAACTCTTGTTCGGAAGTGATAGTCAAAATGGGACTATGGAAATGTCTCCATAGGTGGAAGTTATTCAATCTATGTAAGATTAGAAAACCTTAATGCAAGAAGGATGTTCAAAGCAATATACTTTGAATATGAGACTTCGTTTCCATAGAGTTGATCTCCTTTCGAATACTCTGTAGTGACTGTTGACAAGTTTTGTGAATTTGTGAGTAATCATTACAAGAGGAACATTGCATAAAAGTTTAAAATCTAACAAATTTTTTTTGGTAAATGATAGGAATCGGGGATTCTCACATTTACAATAAGGATTTGGGATTGCGAAATGAGTATCATTGGAATCATGTTCAATTGATCTACATCACAATGTAAGGATCATAGACAAACATAGTGTGCATACTTGGAGTATGGCATAACTATTGTTTAGAAAAAACAAAGTGTACATGCTAGGAGCATGGGACGACTGTTGTTTTTATTCAAGTCTTAAGTTGATTGTTTGAAACATTATACAATGAATAATGTGTAATCAATATGTGATAAATAAAAGGTGTTTCTATTTATATTCCAAAGGGTTCTGAGACCATATTGGATTCGATTATTATTGTGTTTCACTTTGCATGTTTTGACTTCCAAAATAGCTAGGTTATTCTTTCCGAATGACTAAGTTATTTAAACACTCAATAGTCATTCATATGTTGGAAGTAGGTATGAATCAAGACTGTCATGAATCGAGTTTGTAGATGGCTAAATGGGTTTAGTCATAGCAGTGGTTGCTACAACATTCATGAGTGCTCATAAGTTATGAGTATTGGAATAAACCCACGCTCACTTGTATCAGTTCATGGAATTTATCTCGAGTGATCGTGAGACGGTAATATCATATAAATCTTCAAACCTAGAGATATGAGATGTTACCTATGAGTTGGTTGTGCATTGATTGCACGTAAACGCATCAGTAACTTGACGTTATAAAACGTGCCTTTGTGTACAATTCAACAAGTAGTAGAACAAGCATATGAGTCGAAGTTTATCTGTTCCTTCTAGAAATAGAAGCGATATCTGGGCCCCTCGATGATTTTGTTGTGACCTATGTACCGGCCGGTCAGAACTAAATTGATGTGTTCGATTAAGTTCTTTGTCAAACAAATCGAAAATCGGGAAACAAACTGCTGGACAATAAGTACGACGTTGTTCCATGTATTTGTTTGGCTGATATCATGAGAACAGAGGATTATATGATCACTTATCTAAAATGGCGCTTCATAGTTCAACAGAGTTTTCGAGAGCTACGATTGCTGGTTGGTTCCTGAAGTAACATACGCAAATATAGTTATTAGACTTATCCAAGTGGGAGTCTGTTGGATAAGGTGTCTAAGTCCATAAATTATTTGGTACATACTTGACCCGGCCCGGCATGGTCCATTTGGGTTGCACTTCAACCAAACGATTTATGGATAATTTTATGAGAATTGTATACTTACGATTTATTAATATATTATAAGTTATAATATATTAATATGAAGTCATGTTATTTAATTTGTTTTAGTCTTAAATTAATTATGAATTAATTTAGAGACTAAAAAGAAGACTGATTAAATTATGGGCTATTATATTTTATATAGTGTGGGCTAATACTCATTTGTTAATGGGCTAAGCTAATATGAAAGTCCATGGATGATCCATGGAGCTTTTAACCCATGGATCCTTGGAAAGGAAAAGACATGGGTTATTAGGGTTTCACCCTAACCATGCACACTATATAAAGAAGCATATGATGCAAGAAATGACACTAGGAGTGTGAGACTTAGTGGTGGCCGATTCCACAAGAAAGTATACTAATTTCTCAAAGTTTTCCAAGTGTTTGTGGTGATTTGTGATTCCATTTGAGGCGTTCACACAATTGGTGCTTGGCTCTCAAACTCCAAATAATCAACCATCATCAAAAGGTATGTATTTCTACTAGTACTTTTATGATTCACAATCCTTATGCTATGCTAGTTAGGAAGAAACCTTGGAAGTTATTATTTGCATGTATTTTAGAAGAAAACATAGATCCAAGGTTTATTAGGGTTGCATGCACACTTAGGAAGTGTTAGATTGCTCAAAACCCAACAATTACATCCAGGTGCCATGGGCTCTCCCATGGTCTTTCATGAAAATATCACAAAGACAATTAGCATACCACATGATCACTAGCATACCACATATACATGTATACCAAACATATCACTAGTGAATCTACAATAAACATTACTACATAGTAGGAAAGCCATGGGCTCTCCACAAGGTCTTACATCCAGGTGCCATGGGCTCTCCCATGGTCTTCCATATAAGTATAACACATTTACTACTAACATACCTCATAACACATAACCAACTAACATGCCACATAATACCACTTCAGCTAGTGTACAACATATCGTAAAATAGGCTGACCTCGGTGCCTTAGACCCATTGGTAAGGTGAGGAAATTCACCTAGCACCGCTGAAGTCCCGCAGATGCAACTCCAGCTGCTGCTTTAAAGATTCCCAAACTACAAACATCAAACAATACCTAATTAACAAATGGGTTCCAAGCCCAAGGTCCAACTCACAGCCTAAATGTCCAATATTCAAGTAATGGGCCAAAACCCAACATATGGCCCAATTTTCCAAAATGGGCCCAAATCTCTTTATTGAGGCCCAACCAATTATTATAGTCCAAACATTTGGCATTTCAAGTGGCTCATCATCTCATAATGATGAAGGCCTGATTATGGCCCATCTATGGCCCAATTTTCCAAATTGGGCCCAAACCCTCACATACGGGCGTTACCCTAAAGCCCATCTAAATATTCTAGTCCAAATTGGGTGTAGCACCAGGTACTTGGTACGTATTCTGTTATTAAATCTTAATTTATTTTTGCATTTTAGACTTGGACTCGGCGAGTCGAAGGACTGACTCGCCGAGTAGAAGCGGGATGAGGCGCGGGGTTTAAGCTGCGGACTCGGCGAGTAGCCGCTGTTTCGACAAAAACCCTAATCCAGGAGTTTGCACCCTATTTAAACAACCTTATGCAGCCTCCTTTCGCCCTTTATGCTCCCAAACACTCCTCATAGAAAACCCTAGCCATTTTTGAGAAGATCTAGGGCTTTTTGAGTGATTCTTGTAAGTTTTGACCTCAAGGAAGAAAGAAGAGCATAGAAGGATCAAGAGGGGACTGAAGGATTCGGGTTTGGTTCATCATTTGCAGTCTTTGGAAGGTATAAAGTCTGAACCTTGGTCATTCATTTCTTAGCTCCCTCTTTGAGGTGATTTAGGCCTTTTATAAGCCATTTTTGGTGGCCAACCATGTTTGCAAACATGGTTGGGGGTTTGGGCTTCTATATCATGTCATTTTATGAGTCACAAGTCAGATGTAGGTTGCCTTTGCACCAAGGAAGGCCCCATGCAACAAAAGAACCATTTTAGAGCCTTTTAAGCTCTAATGACCCATGCATGCACGTAAAGTTTGTAACTTTACGTGCTAGATCGAGTTTAGGGGCCTGGATCTACCATTTGGTTAAGTTAAGTGTTGTACATCAGAAATCGAAGTTCTTAGTAAGGGATGTGATAGACTCGGCGAGTCCAAGGGTTTTTGTCCCATATCAGTGAGGGTCATAAGGACCAGTTGATTGTGGAAGGGTTTTAGGAGTCCCAGGGAGTGACCCAACGTTCTGGACTAAGTAAAGTGTTCTGGGAATTCATGGTACTCGGCGAGTGCATGAACAAACTCGGCGATTCCATGACAATCTTCATGGTACTCGGCGAGTCGAGGACAGAACGTGTTCATAGGATGAAGAGTAACTCGACGAGTTGTTCATACAACTCGGCGAGTCAAGACAGGACATGAGTATCAGTTAATGATGAACGCGACGAGTTGTTCATACAACTTGGCGAGTCGGATGTGGATTTAGTCGGTGTTCATTTAGAAGGAAAACTCGTCGATTCATCGCCTAATTCGCCGAGTAGAGACGGGTATGATGTCTGATGGAAGGATAGGGACTCATCCAGTTGGCGAGTCAACTCGGTGAGTCAGGTCAGCTGGAAGTTGACTTTGACTTTGACTTGGTCAACGGGTAAAATGGTCATTTTACCCTAAGGGTAGATGTCAGTTTCTGACTAAGTGTTTTGTGGGAAATTTAGCCAGAGGATTTCCGGAGCAGCAGCGGCAGCAGTCAGAGGATTCTAGCACAGTTCAACAGCTACGAGGTGAGTTACCTTCCAGTAGGGTGGGTTTACGGCCACAATGCCGGCCCACCATTGAGGTGTATTTACAAGATAATTGTCTTTGTGATAATTTATCTTGTTCTGGTATGCATTTGGTTATGAGTTATATCTGTATGATCTGTTACATGATAGGGATAGTTTCCCTGATAGTGGTCCTTAGGACCAAGGGGTATGCCAGTACCCGGATATGTCTGACTGTGTGGTTATATCCTGCTGTTGTATGCTAGTTGTTCGGGGTGGAATAGTCCCCAGTTACCGGTTGAAAGATACCGATGATGATTACTGGTTGAAAGATACTGATGATGATTACCGGTCGAAAGATACCGATGATGATTACCGGTTGAAAGATACCGATGATGATTACCGATTGAAAGATACCGATCATGATTACCGGTTGAAAGATACCGATGGTATTGTATGGTATGTGGTATGATGGGGGAACTCACTAAGCTTTGTGCTTACGGTTTCAGTTTTTTGTTTCAGGTACCTCTTCATCTAAGGGGAAGGAGCCGGCGGCGTAGCATGGCATCACACACACATATGATTTTCCGCACGGTGTTTCTGGGATTGTACTATGATATGACATTTGTTCATGGTTGTGGATTCAAATATGATACTTGGTTTTGAGATGATGTGTTTATACAAAATTTTCTAATGAATGTTTTATGATTTAATTAATCAAAAATGAAATTTTTGGGCTTGAATTTTGGGATGCTAAAAGTTGGTATCAGAGCCCTGGTTTGAGGGATTCAGACGCACCCTCGGGGGTGTCTGGACTCAAACTAAGGGGCTAAAAGATTTTTGTGATAAAATGGTTTTCTAAAAATCAAAACGGAAGGATTTTACGAAAGACAAGGAGTGTGATGCATGCGACCGGCCGGGCTCAAGTAAGTTTTCCCACAGATACCCATACATGTTATGTTATGCTTTATGGCTTTGATTCAATATCGCATGCTAGAATAGGACTAAGGATCTAGGAAGATGCCTTGTGTGCCTAATATATGATTCTGCTAAATGCATGCTAGTTAGGGCTAAGGATCTAGGAGGATGCCTTATATGCCTATTGTATGAGCTGTATGCTAGGACCGTTTAGTCAGTAGTAGAATGGCCTGTATAGGTTATGCCTGATTTGGTTACTTAATGCACGAATGCTGCTTGCTTTGTGGTTTGGGGGTCTGGTTATTTCCACCTAACTAAGGAGAGGATATGTAACAATACCTGCAAGTTAGTTAGGGGGAAATGGTAGGGGTTCCTGTGCAGCTGATGGCGGAGAGTAGGTCGGAGAGTGCCCTAAGGAAGCCTAGGATGAGGTTTGTGGAAAGGGGTATCGGTAAAAGGACCTGGTGAAGTGGAAGAAATCCTTGAGGAAAGCACAGGTAGATGTAGAAGGTAGTATGGGCCCATAGTACAAAAAGTAGAGGACCCGTACTCGAATCAAGGAGGGCTGAGATGAAATCGTGAACCTTGGAGTGTGTGTTAGATCTCTCGAGTATATGTATGATCCTGACCTTTATGCGTGTATTTTCAGTACGGTGACCACACGACTTGGAGCAGGAGGTTCCGGATGAGGATTAGGATCAAGCTCGGGTTTGGGATCCGAGCAGGTTGATGTTGGGCTACGCGAGTTCATCACGTCTGAGATCACGAGAGGCATCCTTGTGTTGGCTTTTATCATCTTCGGGTCAATCAAGGAGGGGATTGTTAAGTTGATGGAGGATCATCTCTGATCATTCAGGACTTATATGGCGTCTGGCCAGGTGGGTACGCGCACACTGTTCTTTAAGCATTTTCGTGGAAGTGGTGCGCTGGATTTCCATGGGGAGAAGGACCCTATTGCTGCTAGGAGATGGATCGCAGACATTGAGTCTACGCAGCTGACGAGCTTTTGCCCCGAGGGGTCGAGGGTGACATATGTAGCAGGATGCTTGCGATACAGGGCTAGGGATTGGTGGGAGACTGTTGGTGACTCATTGGGAGCCTCGGCCGTTGAGGATATGACTTGGTCGGACTTCGTGACCAGATTCAGGGCGGAGTTTGCGGTAGCTGTGGAGCTTCAGCGGCTAGCCAGGGAGTTTTTGGATATGAGGCAGACTACGAAGACTATGGCGGAGATCACTGCCAAGTTCCGGGAGAGGGAATTGTTGGTGCCACAGTATGCGGGTGATGAGGATATGAAGAGGACCCGCTACCATGACATGCTACAAGCTGACATTCGGGAGCATGTTAGTTTTTCAGCTTGCCCGACCTTGGATTCCATGATTGCCAGAGCTAGGTAGAGGGAGATTGATCTGGAGCACGTCCAGAAGAAGAAGACAGTGGAGGGGCCGATGACCGGGGCTTCAGGGAGGAAGCCCAAGGGATATGATGGTAGGCCGAAAGGCGAGACAGGACGGGACCGCTGTGGGAAATGCGGTCGGTCACACAAGCGAGTTTCTCGCACTAGGTCGGGTTCGGGCTGCTATAAGTGTGGCAAGGTGGGGCATTTTGGCAGGGATTGTACTGCCTCCGCCCCAGCGGTACAGATGACAGACCTGATTTGCTTCCATTGCAATAAGAGGGGCCACAAAAGAGCCAATTGCCCGAGATTGACAGTAGTGTCAGCAGCAGTGCCAGTAGCGGCGCCGGTCTCAGCGACGACGCGGGTTACAGATGGCCGGAAGGTCAAGACAGAGGTTCCAGTGGTGCGGAGCCGAGCATTTCAGTTGACAGCCAAGGAGGCACGTGTTGCACCTGATGTGGTGACGGGTATGATTCTGTCCCTCTGATCTTTTTTTTGTTGTGATTGTGTTATTGATATTTGCTCTGTTTAGGATCGTTCCATGTGAACGGCATCCCGATGCTGGTATTGTTTGACTCGGGCGCTACCCTATCATTTGTGTCTCTTGCGCTTAGCAAGAGATTTTTCAAGTCTTCGGTTGTGTTGGATTGCCCTCTAGAGGTAGAGATTGCCGACCATTGTTCAGTGCAGGCATCGACGGTATTTCGAGATTGTGTGCTGAAGTTATTTGAGCAGCGCTACTTGGTAGACCTGGTTCCCATCCCATTGCATGGGAACAAGGTGATTATAGGCATGGATTGGCTCAGCAGTTGGTGCAGGTCAGGACCCCAAGCGGGGGAGAGCTGGTGATCCAGGGAGAGAGGCCACAGCGAGGACTAGCTTTATGTTCAGCAGCGAGAGCTAGGCGCTACCTCGAGCAGGGTTGCGCAGGTTATGTCGCGTATGTTATGGATACCCGAGAAATGGGTAAGCGATGGTGGAAGATGTACATGTGGTACAGGAGTTTGCGCACGTTTTTCCCAAGGAGTTGCCTGGGATACCTCCGGAACAACAGGTGGAATCAGGATCGACCTAGTTCCTGGTGCGGCTCCGATAGCCAAGGGACCATATCGGTTGGATCCTCCTGAGATGCAGGAGCTGTTAGATAAGTGTTTCATTAGACTGAGCAGTTCACCTTGGGGAGCCCCGATTATGTTTGTGAGGAAGAAGGACGGGTCGCATCGGATGTGTATAGATTATCGGGAGAACAAGGTAACAGTGAAGAACCGCTACCCACTCCTAAGGATTGATGACCCCTTTGACCAGCTTCAGGGAGCATCTTGGTTCTCCAAGATTGATTTGCGTTCCGGGTTTCATCAGATGAGGGTCAGAGAGGAGGACGTGCAGAAAACTGCATTTCGGACGCGTTATGGCCACTATGAGTTTGTGGTGATGCCTTTCGGGCTCACCAATGCTCCTGCCGCGTTCATGGATCTCATGAACTGCGTGTGTAGACCGATGCTAGATCGGTCTGTGATAGTCGTTATTGATGACATCTTGGTCTACTCCAAGACGCGGGAGCAGCATGAGGAGCATATGCGGGAGGTTCTGGAGACTTTGAGGAGGGAGAACTTGTATGCTAAGCTCTCCAAGTGTGAGTTCTGGTTGCGGGAGGTGCAGTTTCTTGGGCACCTTGTCAACCAGAATGGAATTTCGGTAGATCTGGCTAAGGTAGAGGCCGTGATGAATTGGGAGGTTCCGAAGTCTCCATCTGAGATTCTGAGCTTTCTAGGATTGGCAGGCTACTATCAGAGATTCATTCAGGACTTCTCCAAAATAGCTATTCCGCTCACCCAACTGACTAAGAAGTCGATGGTGTATCGCTGGGGGCCTGAGCAGCAGGTCGCGTTCGAGACGCTGAGACTAAGATTGTGCGAGGCGCCAATGTTAGCCATGCCAGAGGGCATGGATGATTTTGTTGTGTACTGCGATGCATCCATCGCAGTTTTGGGAGCGTATTGATGCAAACAGGGCATGTCATCGCCTACGCGTCGAGGCAGCTGAAGCCTCACGAGGCAAACTACCCGACGCATGATATGGAGTTGGGGGCTGTTGTGTTCGCCCTCAAGATTTGGCGTCATTAACTTGTACGATTTACACGGACCACAAGAGTTTGAGGTATCTCATCGACCAGCCAAATCTGAATATGAGGTAGCGTCGGTGGCTTGATGTGGTGAAGGATTATGATTGTGAGATCCCCTACCATCCAGGGAAGGCCAATGTCGTGGCCGATGTGCTTAGCCACATGGCCGCGCCGATCAGGGATATCTGTCTAAGGATGATAGTGGTGACTCCGCTTCTGGAGCGGATCCGAGAGACTCTAAAGGAGGCTATGAAGGAGGAACATCGGAAGAGTGAGCGGATTGTGGGGCAGGTTTCCTCTTTCGACTATGATAGCCGAGGGTTATTGACTTCTCACTGTAGGTTGTGGGTCCCTTATCATGGAGGGGTGTGCCAGGTCCAGATGGAGGAAGCGCACAAATCCCGATTCTCCATTCATCCCGGGGCGACGAAGATGTATAAGGATCTTCATATGGACTACTGTTGGCCCTGCATGAAGCGGGATGTGGCATGGTACATGGAGTGGTGCTTAACCTGCAGGAAGGTCAAGGCCGAGCATCAGAGGCCACACGGCAAGATGCAGTCGTTGGATATCCCGCTGTAGAGATATTACGATGGATTTTATCACGAAGCTTCCCAGGACCGTGCGGGGAATGGATTCATATATGGGTCATCGTGGATCGATTAACCAAGAGCGCCCACTTTATTCTGATTCAGGAGAGCGTCTCGGCCGAGAAATTGGCCGATATCTATATCAGGGAGGTGGTGGCGCGGCACGGAGTGCCAGTTTCGGTGATTTCAGACAGACACATGCGGTATCAACCATCCAGACTCTGGAGGACATGCTGCGGGCATGCGTTTTGGATTTCGGAGGTAGTTGGGATACCTACCTCCCGTTGGTGGAGTTCTTGTATAATAACAGCTATCATGCGAGTATCAATCGTCCTCCCTTCGAGATGTTGTATGGGAGGAGGTGCAGGACCCTGATATGTTGGGGCGAGGTTGGCCAGAGAGTCATGGGGAGCACCGAAGTAGTGCTGAAGATGACAGAAAAGATTCAACAGGTCTGGAGCAGGCTTCAGACTGCTCGGATTCGGCAGAAACGTTACGCCGATAAGCGTCGATCAGACCTGGAATTCCAAGTTGGGGATATGGTTCTCCTGAAGGTGTCGCCATGGAAGGGCGTCATCCAATTCAGGAAGCGGGGCAAGTTGGGTCCTAGGTATATCAGACTGTTCAGGGTTGTAGCCCTGGTGGGCAAGGTGGCGTACTGGCTGGATCTGCCAGCCGAACTCAGCCAGATCCACAACACTTTCCACGTCTCTCAGCTGCGGAAGTGCCTAGTGGACGATACGGCGGTGGTACCCATGGAGGACATTCAGGTTGATGGCAGCCTGAATTACATCGAGCGGCCTCTAGCGATCCTTGACCAGAAGTCGAAGGATCTGAGGAATAAAAGAGTAGAACTCGTGAAGGTGCAATGGCAGCACCGAAAAGGGTCGGTATAGAACTCCATTCCCCCTTTATGCTCCCAAACACTCCTCATAGCAAACCCTAGTCGTTTATTGGAAGATCTAAGGCTTTTTGAGTGATTCTTGTAAGTTTTGACCTCAAAGAAGATGGAAGAGCATAGAAGGATCAAGAGGGGACTGAAGGATTCGAGTTTGGTTCATCATTTGCAGTCTTTGGAAGGTATAAATTCTAAACCTTGCTCATTCATTTGTTAGATCCCTTCTTTGAGGTGATTTAGGGCTTTTATAAGCCATTTTTGGTGGCGAACCATGTTTGCAAACATGGTTGGGGGTTTGAGCTTCTGTATCATGTCATTTTATGAGTCACATGTAAGATCTAGGTTACCTTTGAACCAAGGAAGGCCCCATGCAACAAAAGAACCATTTTAGAGCCTTTTAAGCTCTAATATCCCATGCATGCACGTATAGTTTGTAACTTTATGTGCTAGATCGAGTTTAGGGGCCTGGATCTACCATTTGGTTAAGTGTTGTACATCAGAAATCGAAGTTCTTAGTAAGTGATGTGATAGACTCGGCAAGTCCAAGGGTTTTGGTCCCATCTCAGTGAGGGTCATAAGGACTAGTTGAGTGTGGAAGGGTTTTAGGAGTCCCGGGGAGTGACCCAACGTTCTGGACTATGCAAAGTGTTTTGGGAATTCATGGTACTCGGCAAGTGCATGAACGAACTCGACAAGTCAAAAACAATCTTCATGGTACTCGGCGAGTTGAGGACAGAACGTGTTCATAGGATGAAGAGTAACTCGACGAGTTGTTCATACAACCCGGCGAGTCAAGACAGGACATGACTATCAGTTAATGATGAACGCGACGAGTTGTTCATAGAACTCGGCGAGTCGGATGTGGATTCAGTCGGTGTTCATTTAGAAGGAAAAGTCTTCAAGTCATCGCCTAACTCGACGAGTAGAGACGGGTATGAGGTCTGATGGAAGGATAGGGACTCGGCGACTTGGCGAGTCAACTCGACGACTCAGGTCACCTGGAAGTTGACATTGACTTTGACTTGGTCAAGGGGAAAATGGTCATTTTACCCTTAGGGTAGATGTCAGTTTCTGACTAAGTTTTTTGTGGGCGTTTTAGCCGGAGGATTTCCAGAGCAGCAGCGGCAGCAGTCAGAGGATTCCTGCACAGTTCAGCAGCTACGAGGTGAGTTACCTTCCAGTAGGAGTGGGTCTCAGGCCACAATGCCGGCCCACCATTGAGTAGTATTTAGAAGATAATTGTCTTTGTGATAATTTATATTGGTCTGGTATGCGTTTGGTTATGAGTTATATTTGTATTATATGTTACATGATAGGGATAGTTTCCATGATAGTGGTCCTTAGGACCAAGGGGTAGGTCAGTACCCGGATATGTCTGAGTGTGTGCTTATATCTTGCTGTTGTATGCTAGTGGTAGGGGGGTGGAATAGTCCCCAGTTACCGGTTGAAAGATACCGATGACGATTACCGGTTGAAAGATACCGATGACGATTACCGGTCGAAAGATATGATGATGATTACCGGATGAATGATACCGATGATGATTACCGGTTGAAAGATACCGATGGTATTGTATGGTATGTGGTATGATGGGGGAACTCACTAAGCTTTGTGCTTACGGTTTCAGTTTTTGGTTTCAGGTACCTCTTCATCTAAGGGGAAGGAGCCGACAGCGTAGCATGGCATCACACACACATATGATTTTCCGCACGGTGTTTATGGGATTGTACTCTGATATGACATTTTTTCATGGTTGTGGGTTCAAATATGATACTTGGTTTTGAGATGATGTTTTTATACAATATTTTCTAATGAATGTTTTATGAATTAATTAATCAAAAATGAAATTTTTGGGCTTGAATTTTGAGATGTTACATTGGGCCCACTAATAACCCAATCATCAAAGCCCAATAGAACAGCCAAACAATAAACCCAAGTGAAATTGGGGTTTCACATAAAATGACGATTAGGGTTATGTGTTTCTCACTTAACCCATTAAGGACTTAATCCACTAAGGACATAATCCATTAAGTCCAATATTGCTTAGGTTAATTTTAGCCAATGATTATTATTTTATATTTCAAGTTATCAAATAATTCTTGTGTGTCCCGATTAATTCCGCACATTAGGGTTTTATTGGCATTAGGGTTTTCCAACCCAAATACTAGCCCATTTATAAATTCGATTGGCTTTTAGGTCAATTAGGGCTTTATTGGACCTATTTGGCCCACTAAAATATCAATAAGCCCATTTGGGTTTTCACTAAGCCCATTAGGCTTCATTGGGCCTATTAGGGATTCAAGCACCACAAACGAGTCAACACAACGAGGCAAAGCACACTACCACCCGACATGGCGGCCGATGGCGGCAGTAGGCGGACGGTGGTGGTTTTCAATTTTCTTTTAATTATCCAACTTGTAATTTACACTTTACAACGCTAAGACTCAAAATAAACACACACACTAAACAAATCAAACACACACACCCACCTTATGGTGGTCGATGGTGTGCGGCCATGGTGGATATCTATTCCGTTTTCCGGCATCAACACCATCAACAACCCATATACGTGGCTCTCGGCGATGGCAGCCACCATCCTATCGTTGTGGCGGTGGTCGGTCCTTACGTTCAACGAATTTTCTAGCATCTTGGAGTGGCTTCGTCTTCCGCAGGATGGCACGTCGGCAGCAAGAAACGGAAAAATGAAGTAGCGATCCAATCTCGGATCACAACAACTCAAACAAGCATCGATCTTCCGGTTCCTCACGACTGATTCAACATCGGAAGCTATTTGCTTGTCTTCGCCGGCGTCTCCAACAGCCATATTATGGTGGTCCGATGGTGACGGAGCGACGACAACGGGCTCTGTAGCATAGTGGTGGCTGGATAGCTTTCCCTTCGGCGGCTAAAGAAGGAGGAAGAAAAGAAGAATGGTGGAGGATCGACATTTGCTTGGTGGCCCTTCGCTGATCGGAACATGGGGGGGTGGTGGCTTCTCCGATGAGGGAGGCATACGGTGATAGAGAGTTGGCAGCTGTAAACGGGAGGTATAAGGGTGGGTGGCACTGCAACCTTAGCTAGGGTTAGGGTTTTGTGGAAACCGACACATGCTAAGGATTTATTCCCGTGCCCTTCAAACCAAAGCCCCTAAGTTACCTTTTCTACCCCCAACTTTGGAAATTCCCTTCGAATTTGATACCTGATTTACCAAGTAGCCCCTAGGCCTCGAAAATCTCTTAAATGAAGTCCCAATAAATACCATTTAGTCCTTGTCTTCCATAATACTTATAAATTAAATCCATATTTTACACTTTTAACCTCCAACTTCTAAATTCTTAACAAATTAGTCCGGGACTTACATTTATTAATTTATTTAAATAAATAGGGTGTTACATCCTTAATATGTTTACTACTCCTGACATAGTTGTAAACAACTGGAGGCAATGCTCCACGTAAATCTCTCATACACCTTTTCTCATTCTTCTTCAGTCTTTCAGTCTAATCATTAAAATTTTAAAAGTAGCAAATGAACCAATATTTCAAACATTCCTTGGTGGAATATTGTTTCCATCAATACAATTCCAAAGCTCTTCATCCAGACCATCGAGATAATCCTCCATGCGATTAGCCCATTGATCATAGTATTTTGGAATAAGCATATGAATCTTTGTTGAAGACCCTAGCAGATGAGAAAACGATGTCATGGTATTCATATTGAAATTCGCGAGTGATGTACAAATGAATTCTTAGAATAACTTCTGAAATTTGAGAATTATGAAATGAATTGTTTAGAAAAGGCGAACAGAACACTCGATTAAACAAACAAGTTGCAGAATTGAATCGCAACTGAAGATCTATGATGATTTTCAATATTAAAAGTGCAGAAAGTTTTGAATCTAAAATGAGACTCAAAATACGATCAATACAAGATGAAAATAAAATCATTGCAGTATGATTCCTGCTCTGATACCAATTGAAGAGGTTTGTTAATCGAGTAATGAAATGAAATCAGAGTACTGAAGAATTATGAACACCAAGAGTAAATATAATATTGCTTCAGCTCAATTACGCTTTTGATTACATTGAGTGTTTAGACATAATACAAGGTGAAAAGTTCTATCTATATATAAGTATCAACCCCTATTTATAGGAGAAATAGAAAGAATACAAAAAATTACAAACGACTAAAACATTACAATTTCGAAACAACAATGCCTTTGTAAATAACTTTACTACACCACTGAATACATAAAAACCTTCGAGACCTTACAACATATTTTGACTCTAACAGATAGATTCAACTTCCTATGACTGTGAGAAAAAGAATTTTGAGTTTGACAAGGTCCCAAATAACTCATATGCATATGGTATTGTTAATATTGAGGAATGTTTAGATGCAAATGATCTTGTTCATATTGTGAATGAGACCTTGACCAAAAACGAACAAAATTAAAATTTTGAAAAAGACTGAAATTTCAACATCTTACTCTCAAAACAATTTTGTTGATATCGAAGATGATTCTAAAAATATCAGTAAAATTGAGGATGAGGAATTTGTTGATTGTTCTCAGTTATCTGTCATTAGTGTCACTTCGATAAACAAGGGTAAAGAAATTTGTGATGATTCTTTGGTTAAAGTTGATCCTGACCAACCCTCAACATCGAAAGTACATTACTATGATCGTGTGATTGTCGATGATAGTAATGCCGACAGTGATGGTGATGACAAAGATGTTCCGAGTGAAACAAGTATTCCAAGAGTTGTTGTTAACCAAATGTATGAGGACACAAAGAAATTTTAAAAGTTGATGAAGGAAAGAGGTCCTTATTATCTCGAATCGAATTCTGTTGTTCATCCAAATTTAAAATGCATTGATGACGTTGTCTTTACAAATCAGGTGTTTGTTACCTCTGGAAATGGTGACAAAGTAAAACCAGTGATCAACAAAATGGTTGTTGAAGACAACAAAGCTATTTTGAAAGAAGGTTTTTCTCAAATCAAAGCACTGTTGGAAACAATCTGAACAAAAACTCATCCACTTTTTAAGGACATATACCAAAAAGAGTTTGGGAAGTAAAGAAAGAAAAAGTAAATGATAACAAACAAACAAATGAGCCTGTTTCTCAAAACCAAAAGACTAAATCTCAAAATTTCAATGATGAAATCCATAAAGTTTCCAAAGAAGAAGGCATTCCGATATCAAAAGCTCTAAATAAGGCATATTGGAAAAATATCAAGTCTTTTAAGAAACAAAAAGATATTTCTGAAAAGTTTACTGTTAAGAAAGTAACCGAACAAGTTCAGACCTTAGCTCAAATCATGTCTTTTGTTAAGAACACAACAACCCTAAAACAAAAAAATTTCCAAAAGAGTAATACGAATGTTTCAAGTCCAACTCAAAAAATGAGTGTTCAAAAACCAAGAAATGAGAATTTTGTTAAAAAGCAATCACAGAGGAACTTTGCTCCTAATCAAGAAAAAAAATGTTTTCATAAAATAATTTTCATGTAAATGATTTTAAATCCAATGAACAAATGATTTTTCATCAATTTCAAGTTCAAAAATAGTTTTCAAATGCTCAACAAGTTTATAATCGGACATCGATTGGTTATAACAAGCATTTTCAAAAATGTTGTCAACCACATACAAAACCGACATTTCCTAGTCAAAATTTTGAAAAGCTGGAAGTCAAAGGGAAAACAAACTAACCTTTTAAACCAAAACAAACTTGCATTCCTAATCTTGTTTCGAAGTAGCAAGTTAAAGCTTTGTTTGTTAAAGGGAAATCTGATGTGAAGAATATATTTTACTGGCTTGAAGGTGAAGGAAAGCCTTATCAATCTGGAAAGGTTTCACAAGAAGAAATCAAGCTTGCTTATGAAAGCTACTGGAATGATTCTTCAAGCGGAAGTTCTTCTTCAAGAGAATCGAATCCATTAGTTCGAAAGTGGAAAGCAGTTCCCATTACAAAGGTTGAAGAAAAACAAACTATTGATAGGAAAGGGAAAGTCAGTATCAACTCTAAACCATTGAATGAATACATTTCGATACTTATGTCTATGAAAGTTGACTTAATCAATACTTTCAAATCTAAATATTGTAATTGGGTATTAGGATCTTCGTGTCATAATGCATTTCAATCTAGTAACTAAGGACCCAAAAAGCCTTGGGGACCAAAAATTATGCATTAATTTCAGGTTTTATGTGACGAGCAATACAATGAACATTGGTACATTGATAGTGGTTGCTCACATCACATGACTGGATGAAAGAAAAACTTGCAAGATTATTGAAGCTTGGAAAATGCTAATTTGGGTAACTTTAGAAATAATCCTAAATGCAAGGTTAAAGGATATGGCGAAGTAACGAATGGAAATTTCATAGTTAATCGAGTGGCATATGTCGAAGGCCCTTAGCACAACTTGATAAGTGTCTCGCAACTATTTGTGGGCACTAGTAATCAATTAGTATTCGATGGATAAGGAAGTGTCATTTCGAATAAAGAAACTAAAGAAGTATTGCTTAATTCGAAAAGAAAAGAAGATATGTTTACTCTTTACATCCATCCAATTGTTGGGTTCCTTTTGCATGCTTTCTTTCAAAAGCTACATTTGATCTAACTTGGCTGTGGCATCGCAGACTTTCTCACTTGAATTTCAAAAATTTAAATATACTGGTGATATATGACCTTATCCAAGCTTACCCATTTTAAAGTTTGATAATGATTTGTTTTGCGCAGCATATGTGACAACCCAAAATTTCCATTTTGTACGAACATTATCAATTCAATAGAAGCTAGACCAGTTACAGTGAATTTCTGACTTTTCCGAGTAAGTTTGAGTATTTCAGGGTTTACATTTAAGGAGATATTAGGAGAGTGGATGCACTAGGATTTTGTGCAACACTGTTATTCCAACACTCTGTTATATTAGAAATCATTTTGAGAATAAAAATATTTTCTGCCAAAAATATCTCAAGACTATAAATAGAATTCTGAACCAAATTCATTCATTATTCGCATTTCCAACTAGAGAAAAGCCATTTTCTCTCTCACGGATCTTCGGGTTTTCATCCCAAATCGTGAGTACACTTCTCTAGTTGTCTTATAATGCTTATTATGTGCTTAATAACATAGATTACATAACAAATCTTTGAGATTCGGGAGTTTACCACCCAAGAACGTTCTTGGAGAGTAAACTCCAAAATGAAGATTAAATGCTACCTAGTCCCATTTCATTGTTAAGTAACTAGCTTAGGCTTGTATGTATGTATATTTGAGACTATAAAACAATCAAAAAAACCAAGATTAGGGTGTTCACGGCCCAAGAAGTTCTTGGACCGTGAACTCCAAAAATCAAGTGCCAAAGAGTGTTTAAATCCCTCCTAAGGCCTTGGACTTTAACCCCCATTTGATCCAAACTAATTTGTGGACTTTAAAACATCAAAGACACCTTCAAAAGGGAGTTTACGGCCCTATTATTGTGCTTGGGCCGTGAACATAAATCAAGGGCACAAAAGTGTGCCTAGGACCTTCATTAGCTTAAAACAATTACCTACAACATATCCTATGTGACTATGGGAGTTGAAGGCAAAAAAATATCCATCCCTTGAGAGTTTACGGCAGTAAACTCCAAAAGAAATGGTCTTTGGGCCGAATACTCCTAAAAGGAGTGTATTAATGCCCTAAACTACCCAAAGGATTAAACCACCAAGTAAGACTTATGCTAGAAATCAAATAACACTTCAAAACACCAAGTACCACCAAGTTGGGAGTTCACGGCCATAAACTCCTTGTGTGGAGTTTATTGAGTGGTAAACACATATATAAGGCCCCTTTGGAACTGTAAACCCCTTTAGCCTTGTCCCACAACAACTTAGATGCAACCATTAGTACTTATAACACTTATACAAAGTGTT
The DNA here is from genome assembly GCF_002870075.4 of Lactuca sativa. Taxonomy (NCBI): domain Eukaryota; kingdom Viridiplantae; phylum Streptophyta; class Magnoliopsida; order Asterales; family Asteraceae; genus Lactuca; species Lactuca sativa. Next base: position 317,586,732 of record NC_056630.2, read on the forward strand.
TACATGTTCTAGAGTGTCCCAACTAAATTTATTAGTTATTATTTGGCTAATTAGTTATATACATGTTCATTATATGATACCTAGGCTCGTGCGTGTGTATAAGTCTCCGTTTGCCACCGAAAACAATATCCGACACTCCATCCAATCCACTCACCACAAGTGAGTTCATACCCCTTTAATTTACCTTTGAAATACTTTTCAATGTTTTAAATGCTTTTATGGGGGGGAATACAAGTTGAATATTTATAGTTATTACATCAATCACATGTGATTAATAACTATAAAACCAATGATTTTAATACTGTTCACACTATTTATCAAACTATTTTACTTCAAACTGTTTTACAAACTCTTTTACGTATCAAATACTTTTACTTAAACTTTGTTACACTTATTATAAATTGCATGCCCATATATATATATAGTTATATAAGTAATGTTTAAAAGACTTAGGAAGGCTATCCACCTTGTTTCCTTTTCCTCGATTTGGATGTGGTCTGATAGGATATCGGGTACTCGTCCGAAGGTCGTTTAAATATTGATGATATATCATGTGTACATATATAGACATAAAACTGATTCCATATTCATGCGTACTGGTTACATCATTAACAGGCTACCATCGGGGTAGCACGGAATCATACTTATACTATTGCTAGATCAATAAGTCAGTTCATTCATGAGTCAATACTTATTACTATGAGAACATATACATTACATTACTATGAGAACATATACAAGTATACTAGACAGAGAACATATACAACTATACTAGACAGAGAACATATACAACTATACTAGAGAAAGAACATATACAACTCTACTAGACAGAGAACATATACAACTATACTCGAGAAAGAACATATACAACTATACTAGAGAAAGAACATATACAACTATACTAGAACGGTTCATTACATTACATATACAAGAATACGTTAATTATTGTTATATGAATCGGAGCATGAGTTAAATGTCATGGCCCGAGTTGTAGCCAGAGTCTCTTGAAGGGAGAGCGTGAGTTTGCGTATAGATCTATACTGGATTGACCATCCTACACCTTGCTACTAGCTACAGCCGGACCTGCAGGTCTGCGGGTGCCAAACGTCATTCCGTTTTTACGACCATTCGTATGTCGTTGTTACCAGTCAACAATATGGTACAATTAATCACATGATACCTTAATATAAATCCGGTTTAAGGTAGTTAGTACAACAGTAGTTCCTATAATACAACACTACAGTACTACAATAATTTACCCATTACATATATTTAGTGATTATGTCACTTAAACATTAATGTACAAACTATATTTTGTTAATGATAGTTACACTTGGGAAATTACACACTTTTACAACAAACGAACATACAAAACAGTTAAGCCTTGGTAGAAGGCTACTTTAATAGAAAATATAGGTTTTTCTGAGAAATTCAAACTTTTACAAACACTTACAAACATTTACATACAGTTTACAAACTTACACTTGGGACATGTTCAAATGTTTTGATAACAAACACAGACACTAAAATACTTATGAACTCACCAGCTTAATGCTGATAAACTCTTTCAAAATAACTTGTATTCTCAGGTCAACAGTATACAGGCACCGAGGCCAACTTTTGAGAAGATGGAGCGCATCCAAGACTCATCTTATTATTTTGATTTACATTAATTTTGGTGTCTATAACTGTTCAGAACACACTTGTATTAAAATTATATATTTAATGCAATGGATGATGTTGTTTGCTTGTTTACCTTTACTGTGTTTTGATACTTTACGTGACGTCCTCCGCCCCAGAATGTTTCCGCCGTTCTTGGTTTTGGGGTGTGACAGATTGGTATAAGAGCATTGTTTATAGTGAATTAAGTATATCAACCCATAAAAGTTATACTAAATATAAACCCATTTGGGATTAAAGCACTCTGACCAAGAGTCTATACTTTAAAGATTAAAATATTTAATTAAGTATACTAGTCTGCATTCATACTAAAATCAGTGTCACAATGACAAGAACAAAAGTATTACGATTGTTAAATATCACAAGTGAGCTCGGGGATGTATGGTCAGTCCTGGGAATGGCATAGCCTGATCAACTATGTTGGTCCAAGGAGTGATTAGCATATGCCCTAGAATGGTTGTGATATGTTAACAAGTCTAAAAACTTACCAACAATACCACAAGAAGATCAGTAGAACCTAAACTTAAAATACTATAGGTGTATTTTGTACTACTTATAGCTACAAATATACTATATTCTTATACCTCTCTTCTCGCGTAGATTTAAATGGTTGGATTCCATCACGGCGACCCGTATTTTCCAAATGAAGGCAATGCCAGGTGGATCAAAGAAGAGCCCGAAGATGAGAATCCAATCCCTTTGGATGATCACCTCTCAGAAGGCTTTTCTGATGGATCCGACTCTGAGCCTGAAGTCAACAACCTACCGCTAGTAGGTCAAGCCCCGAACGACAACCTCCGAGCAGCTTTTCCAGGTCCTACACCCTTGTGGGCAACCAACTTGAATCGCTGGAGTGATGAACAGGGTCAACCCTTACCTTACTTTGGGGACCGAAGCTTTTACAACGTCAGTGAAGGTGGCTCTGCTGACCGAGCTCTGCCCGTCATTTTCTGTAGAATAGCTCGTAATGTTGAGCAAGGTCGAGCAGCCATCGACCGGGTCATGGAGATTGATGCCAACTCGTGTGTCAACACAGTCTGCATCCGCCATCGTGAAGAAGACATGGAACGGTCCCGGAGAACCAATGAAACCCTGCAGCAACAGCTAGCTGCCTCCCGAGCTGAAGTCTTGGAACTTCGAGCTCGTCAGAGGGCTCAGGAGCGACACCTTCAAGAGGTGTTTCGTCAATTGGCAAATCTCAGGGTTCGCCTGAGGATTTCCCATCGCCGTTAGAAGATGTCTAGTACATCTCTGTCTTTTGGTTAAGGAATAGCCTTTAACATCTGTGCTCTAAGTAGCACTTGTCTGTAAAATATTCCTAACTTTCAGTACTCTAATTAGGAATCTAAGAACTGTCAAACTTTTCCGTATGGTATGATGTAAGACCTACTGTTAGGTCGATTTCCCCTGAACTTATTTCATCGGTAATACTAGTATTTTTGACATCTACCTAATCTGTGGCAAAAATCTGTACACTTGTGTTTTCCTACTAATATTCTTTGTTGTGATCTCAAACACTCATTCAATTGTTGGACTATAGTTAGTTAGTCCATGTGTCACTCTCACCTTACTTACAAATTGATTCTTACCACTTTTCTTATCCTTATAAACTTATAGCTGAAAGATGCCTCCTCGCAAATCTCCCAGGAATAACCCTGCACCTCCACCGCCTCCTCCGCCTCCGGTCATCGATACTGCAGCCCTGAATGCTTCCATAGCCGCAGCAGTGGCAACTGCCATGGCTCAGTATCACTCTTCTGATGCCAGCAGAGGTGGAACCCCTGTTGAATCAATTCTGGTTGAAACCCCTATGCGCTCAAGAGAGTGATCCTACAAGGATTTCACCAACTGTAAGCCGATGTCCTTCCATGGCACCGGCAGAGTCATTGCGCTCTCGCAATGGTTCGAGAAGACTGAATTAGTCTTTGAAATCTGTTCATGCCCTGCTGCGAGCAAAGTCAAATATGCCGCATGCACCTTTGAAGGAAAGGCCCTGACGTGGTGGAACGGCCACGTTAAAGCACTGACTCTCGTAGTGGCGAATGATATAGGCTGGGAAACCATGAAGGACCTCATGATTGAGGAATACTGCCCAAGGGGTGAAATCTAAAAATTGGAGCAGGAGCTTTGGAGCCTAACCATGAAGGGCACCAACGTAGTCGCTTATACCGCCAGATTCAGCGAACTGGTGGCCCTCTGCCCCAATATGGTTCCTACTGAAGGGAAAAAGATTGAAAGGTATGTGTAGGGGCTAGTGCCTCCGTACCAGGGGAGTGTCCCATCATCAAACCCCGCTACCTTCGACAGTGCCAAGCGACTGGCACAACGACTCATTGACCATGGAGTCAAAACCCCTGCAACAACAACCACCCTAGCCATCCCGGAACCCTCCAAACCCGCTGGCACTAAGTGGAAATTCTGGGAAGAGAAGAAGAGACAGCGAGCTGCCAAAAAGCAGCAAGTTGTGGCTGTGCATGCCGCAATAACCACTGCTGCTGCTACTGCTCCGGTGAGGCAGTATGCTGGAAGTTTGCTTAAGTGCAACAAATGCAACTTCCACCACAACGACCCTTGCCGTGAAATGCAGTGCTCTAACTGCAACAGAAAAGGACACACCGTCCATTTCTGTAAATCCCCGGTGAGGCCGATCACCCAAGTCCCCGGCTCTGGCGCGAGCCCGACCTGCTATGGATGTGGCGAAGCAGGCCACTATAAGAGGGACTGCCCCAAAGCAAAGAATGCTGGAGGATCAGGGAGGGTACTAGCAATAGGCCATGGGGAAGCAGTTGCTGACCCAACAGTGGTGACTGGTACGTTCCTCCTAGATAACTCCTATGCATGCATTCTATTCGATAGTGGAGCGGAGCAAAGCTTCGTGAACCATAAATTTGCTCGCATGCTTAAACAACAACCACACACACTTAAGGAACAATTCACACTAAAAATGGCAAATGGAAAAACTGAAAGTACGAATAACATATACTTAGGTTGTATCCTAACTCTAGATAACCATTCATTCCCAATCGACCTTATGCCCGTCTCAATAAAAAGCTTCGACGTTATCATTGGCATGGATTGGTTAAGTCTTCATCGCGCCGACATCATGTGCTACGAGAAAGTAGTCCGTCTAAACCTTCCGTCTAACGAAACTCTTATCGTCTACGGCGACAAGTCCGGTGCGAGTCTTCGTATTATATCAAGTATTCAAGCATAGAAGTATTTGTGTAAAGAATACCATGCATTCCTTGCTCACGTCGTCGATACGAGTCTCGAAACGAAGGAACTAAAGAGCATTCCAGTAGTGAGCGACTTTCCCGACATCTTCCCAGAAGAGCTACCAGGATTACCTCCGCAATGACAGGTCGAGTTCAGAATCGACTTAGTCCCAGGAGCTACCCCAGTAGCTAAGTCGCCCTACCGATTAGCACCAGCAGAGATGTAGGAACTATCTGGTCAACTTAACGAACTGCTCAGCAAGGTCTTTATAAGACCAAGTTTCTCACCTTGCGGAGCACCGGTCTTGTTCGTTAAGAAGAAAGACGGATCATTCCATATGTGTATCGACTATAGAGAACTCAACAAACTAACGGTCAAGAATCGTTACCCTCTGCCTCGCATAGACGATCTATTTGACCAACTGCAAGGGGCGAATTACTTTTCCAAAATTGATCTGAGATACGGATATCACCAGTTACGAGTGCTAGAGGAGGATGTTCCAAAGACAGCCTTCCGAACTCGTTACGGACACTACGAGTTCGTAGTGATGCCATTCGGATTGACCAATGCGCCCGCAGTCTTCATGGATCTGATGAATAGAGTATGCCGACCTTACTTGGATCAGTTCGTCATTGTATTCATTGATGACATCCTGATCTACTCCCGAAGTAAGGAAGAGCATGACGATCATCTGCAACAAGTTTTAGGAACTTTACGAGTGGAGAAGCTCTATGCGAAGTTCTCTAAATGTGAATTTTGGATCCGAAGAGTCGAATTCTTAGGACACTTGATAAGTGAAGAGGGAATCCACGTGGACCCATCCAAAATTAAAGCCATTGAGAACTGGTCAGCACCGATGACGCCTACAGAAATTCGACAGTTTCTAGGTCTCGCTGGCTACTACCGCAAGTTCATACAGAACTTCTCCCGAATTGTGAAACCTCTTACAACACTAACCCAGAAAGGTGTGGCCTTCGACTGGGAAGAGAAACAGGAGAGATCATTCCAAACGCTCAAGCGAGCCTTATGCACTGCACCAATACTATCCCTCCCCGAAGGGATAAAAGACTTCGTAGTCTATTGAGATGCATCGAATCAAGGGCTCGGGTGTGTTCTGATGCAGCGAGGTAAGGTCATCGCCTACGCCTCGAGACAGTTGAAGACACACGAAGTTAACTACACGACCCATGATCTTGAACTAGGGGCAGTTGTGTTTGCTCTGAAGATCTGGAGACATTACTTGTATGGAACGAAAAGCACTATCTTTACTGACCACAAGAGTTTACAACACATATTCGATCAGAAAGAGCTCAACATGAGACAACGACGATGGGTCGAACTACTCAGTGACTACGAATGCGAAATTCGTTATCATCCGGGTAAAGCCAACGTAGTGGCAGACGCCCTAAGTCGGAAGGAATATTCTGGTCGAAGAGTCAAGTGATTGACAATGACTATCCGTTGGCACTTGTCTAAGCAAATTCAGATGGCCCAGCTTGAAGCTATGCAACCTGAAATCGTGACGAGTGAATCACTTAGAGGAATGGATAAAAACCTAGAAGCCAAGGGTGGCGGAGCCTTATATTTCATGAACCGGATCTGGACACCGAAACGCAGTGGTTTCCGAGACTTGGTCATGACCGAGGCGCACAACACTTGGTATTCCGTCCACCCAGGTTCAGATAAGATGTATCTGGATATTAAAAAGCTATACTGGTGGCCTAATATGAACGTAGAGATTGCTACCTTTGTAAGCAAATGCCTTACTTGTGCAAAGGTTAAGGTCGAGTACCAAAAGCCCTCCGGTTTACTACAACAACCAGAGATTCCAGAATGGAAGTGGGAGCGGATCACTATAGATTTCATAACCAAGCTACCCAAGACAACGGGTGGACTTGATACCATATGGGTCATCGTCGATAGATTGACCAAGTCTTCACACTTCATGCCTATGAAGGAAACTGACAAGATGGAGAAGCTTACGAGAACATACATTCGGGAAATCGTACGACTACATGGTGTACCTATATCCATTATCTCCGATAGAGATAGTAGGTTCACCTCAAGAATTTGGCAATCGCTACAACACTCCCTGGGAACAAGGTTGGACATGAGCACAACCTACCATCCACAGACCGACGGACAAAGTGAGAGGACCATCCAAACACTGGAAGATATGCTGAGAGCCTGTGTGATCGACTTTGGAAAGTCATGGGATACTCGCTTACCCCTTGTCGAGTTTTCTTATAATAACAGTTATCACACGAGCATCAAGGCTGCTCCATTTAAAGCCCTCTAAGGCCGAAAGTGCAGAACCCCTATGTGCTGAGCTGAGGTGGGTGATACCCAATTAGCTAGGGGGAAAGCTTCTGAAAGTACTCTCACCGGTCCGGAGATCATTCAGGAAACGACAGAGAAAATCTTTTAGATCCGTGAACGATTGAAAGCCTCTAGAGACCGACAGAAGAGCTACGCTGATAAGCAAAGAAAACCTTTGGAATTTCAGGTGGGAGACCGAGTCCTTCTCAAAGTCTAACCCTGGAAAGGCTTGATACGCTTCGGTAAGCGTGGGAAGCTAAATCCGAGGTACATAGGGCCTTTTGAGATTCTCGCAAGAATCAGCCCCATAGCTTACGAACTCAACCTACCCGACGAACTCCGTAACGTACATTCTACATTCCACGTATCTAACTTGAAAAAATGTCTGTCCGACGAGACTCTTGTAATCCCACTCGATGGGATCGAGATCAACGAGAGCCTCAACTTCGTGGAAGAACCGGTAGAGATCATGGACCGTGAGGTCAAGAAGACGAAGCAAAGTCGTATCCCGATCGTGAAGGTTCGCTGGAACGCCAAGCAAGGACCGGAATTCACTTGGGAACAAGAGGATCAGATGAAACTGAAATACCCTCATCTTTTCGCTTAGTTATTTGTAACTTCTTAATTTCATAAATTCTAATTTCGAGAGGAAATTCCTTCTAACGGGGGGATGATGTGACAACCCGACATTTCCATTTTGTACGAACATTATAAATTCAATAGAAGCTAGACCAGTTACAGTGAATTTCTGACTTTTCCGAATAAGTTTGAGTATTTTAGGGTTTACATTTAAGGAGATACCAGTAGAGTGGATGCACTAGGATTTTGTGCAACACTGTTATTCCAACACTCTGTTATATTAGAAATCATTTTGAGAGTAAAAATATTTTCTGCCAAAAATATCTCAGGACTATAAATAGAATTCTGAACCAAATTCATTCATTATTTGCATTTCCAACTAGAGAAAAGCCATTTTCTCTATCACGGATCTTCGGGTTTTCATCCCAAATCGTGAGTACACTTCTCTAGTTGTCTTATAATGCTTATTATGTGCTTCATAACATAGATTACATTACAAATTTGTGAGATTCGGGAGTTTACCGCCCAAGAACGTTCTTGGAGAGTAAACTCCAAAATGAGGCTTAACTGCTACCTAGTCCCATTTCATTGTTAAGTAACTAGCTTAGGCTTGTATGTATGTATATTTGAGACTATAAAACAATAAAAAAAACCAAGATTAGGGTGTTCACGGCCCAAGAAGTTCTTGGACCGTGAAATCCAAAAATCAAGTGCCAAAGAGAGTTTAAATCACTCCTAAGGCCTTGGACTTTAACCCCCATTTGATCCAAACTAATTTGTGGACTTTAAAACATCAAAGACACCTTCAAAAAGGAGTTTATGGCCCTATTATTGTGCTTGGGCAGTGAACATAAATCAAGGGCACAAAAGTGTGCCTAGGACCTTCATTAGCTTAAAACAATTACCTAGAACATATCCTACGTTAGTATGGGACTTGAAAGCACAAAAATACCCATCCCTTGAGAGTTTACGGCAGTAAACTCCAAAAGAAATGGTCTTTGTGCCGAAAACTCCTAAAAGGAGTGTATTAATGCCCTAAACTACCCAAAGGATTAAACCACCAAGTAAGACTTATTCTAGAAATCAAATAACACTTCAAAACACCAAGTACCACAAAGTTGGGAGTTCACGGCCGTAAACTCAAGGCTTTATGATCGTAAACTCCTTGTGTGGAGTTTATTGAGTGGTAAACACATATATAAGGCCCCTTTGGAACTTTAAACCCCTTTAGCCATATCCCACAACAACTTAGATGCAACCATTAGGACTTATAACACTTATACAAAGTGTTTACATGTTCTAGAGTGTCTCAACTAAATTTATTAGTTATTATTTGGCTAATTAGTTATATACATGTTCATTATATGATAACTAGGCTCGTACGTGTGTACAAGTCTCCGTTTGCCACCTAAAACAGTATCCGACACTCCATCCAATCCACTCACCAGAAGTGAGTTCATACTCCTTTAATTAACCTTTGAAATACTTTTAAATGTTTTAAATGCTTTTCTGGGGGGGGATACCAGTTGAATATTTATAGTTATTACATCAATCACATGTGATTAATAACTATAAAACCAATGATTTTAATACTATTCACACTGTTTATCAAACTATTTTACTTTAAACTTTTTTACAAACTCTTTTATGTATCAAATACTTTTACTTAAACTTTGTTACACTTATTATAAATTGCATGCCCGTATATGTATAGTTATATAAGTAATGTTTAAATGACTTAGGAAGGCTATCCACCTTGTTTCCTTTTCCTCGATTTGGATGTGGTCTGATAGGATATCGGGTACTCGTCCGAAGGTCGTTTAAATATTGATTATATATCATGTGTACATATATAGACATAAAACTGATTCCATATTCATGCGTACTAGTTACATCATTAATAGGCTACTATCAGGGTAGCACAGAATCATACTTATACTATTGCTAGATCAATGAGTAAGTTCATTCATGAGTCAATACTTATTACTATGAGAACATATACAACTATACTAGACAGAGAACATATACAACTATACTAGACAGAGAACATATACAACTATACTAGACAGAGAACATATACAACTATACTAGAGAAAGAACATATACAACTCTACTAGACAGAGAACATATACAAGTATACTAGAGAAAGAACATATACAACTATACTAGAAAAAGAACATATACAACTATACGAGAACAGTTCATTACATTACATATACAAGAATACATTAATTATTGTGATATAAATCGGAGCATGACTTAAATGTCATGGCCCGAGTTGTAGCTAGAGTGTCTTGAAGGGGGCAGCATGAGTTTGCGTATAGATCTATACTGGATTGACCATCCTACACCTTGCTACTAGCTACAGCCGGACCTGCAGGTCTGCGGGTGCCAAACGTCATTCCGTTTTTACGACCATTCGTATGTCGTTGTTACCAGTCAACAGTATGGTACAATTAATCACATGATACCTTAATATAAATCCGGTTTAAGGTAGTTAGTACAGCAGTAGTTCCTATAATACAACACTACAGTACTACAATAATTTACCCATTACATATACTTAGTGATTATGTCACTTAAACATTAATGTACAAACTATATTTTGTTAATGATAGTTACACTTGGGAAATTACACACTTTTACAACAAACGAACATACAAAACAGTTAAGCCTTGGTAGAAGGCTACTTTAATGGAAAATATAGGTTTTTCTGAGAGATTCAAACTTTTACAAACATTTACATACAGTTTACAAAATTACACTTGGGACATGTTCAAATGTTTTGATAACAAACACAGACACTAAAATACTTATGAACTCACCAGCTTAATGCTGATAAACTCTTTCAAAATAACTTGTATTCTCAGGTCGACAGTAGACAGGTACCGAGGCCAGCTTTTGAGAAGATGGAGCGCATCCAAGACTCATCTTATTATTTTGATTTACATTATTTTTGGTGTCTATAACTATTCAGAACACGCTTGTATTAAAATTATATATTTAATGCAATGGATGATGTTGTTTGCTTCTTTACTTTTACTGTGTTGTGATACTTTACATGACGTCCTCCGCCCCAGAACGTTTCCGCCATTCTTGGTTTTGAGGTGTGACAGCATGCGAAGAAGTGAAGCAACATCTTCAAGGTCATCCAATAGTCATCGATTCAAAGATCATTGAATATTTTGAACTTTTTCAAATTTACCATTGTTGACCTTTGACTGTTGAGGCTCTCAACAAAAAGAGGTACATATTGGTCATTATTGATGTCTTTTCAAGGTTCACTTTGGTTTACTTTCTTCGACAGAAGTCTAAAACTGCTCAAGTAATGACCGATTTCATTTAGCATATTGAACTCAGTTTGTGAAAGAACGTGAGAAAAATGAAAAGTGACAATGGTACATTATTCAAGAATCAAGTTCTTGATTCATTTCTGACTGATCTTGGAATTCCACATAACTTTTCATCTCCTTACTCAACACAACAAAATGGTGTTATCAAAAGGCGGAACATATCATTATGCGAAACAGCAAGGACGACACTCATATATGCAAATCTACCTCAATATATGTGAGCCGAAGCTATTTTGACATCGTGTTTCACACAAAAATCAATCTTTTATTCATCATTGTTTTAACATCACTCCTTATGAAATCATTAACGATAAAAAACCAAATGTGAAATTTTTCCATATTTTTGGTTGCAGGTGATTCATTATGAATCTCAAGGTTAACCTTTCGATATCATAGTCAAAAGCTACTGAGGGGATGTTCTTGGGACATTCACATAATTATGTTGCATATAGGGTGTTGAATAAGCCAACAAGGAAGATTGAAGAAACATTCAATCTAACTTTCGATGATTATTTTGTTAAACGTGTCGAAAAGTTTTTCAAATAGAAGCCTATTCTTAACGAAACTTCTGATGAGTCATCAATTTCAAATTCTTTTGATTTTGATTATGACTTATTTTTTTGTGTTCTTGATTGGGCTATCGATGTAGAAGTACATCCTGAAGACAATTAAATTCCTGAAGTTTTGAACCATTATGATGATTCTACTATAACTTAGGATGATGGTATTTCACAATCCACCACGAATTCCCCGATACATATCGAATGTAACCCTGTGTTGCAAGGTGATCAACTGGAGGGGAGCACTTGAATTCGATATCTATTGTTGAGTGGGAGCATACATTCGAGGGGGAGCATGTTCATATGAGTGTAGATGTCGAGAGAGAGAAACACAATCTTGATCCTATTGTTAAGGGGGATCAAAATGGATCTATACCAAATACTTCTAATACTTATAGTGATGTTTTTCACAATGTGACTGGTAATGTGTCGAATGCAGGTGAGGGTTCTGAAACGGATGAAATGTTCGAAGACACACCTTTGGATTTTAATTTTGCATACCTACCACTTGATATATGATCACTAAATCATCCAATAGAACAAATTTTAGGCGATCCCCAAGCTGAAGTTTTGACAAGAGCTCAACTTCATGCAAAGAATGAGGTACTAAATCTTCGTCAACAATTTTGCATCTTTAATGTCTTTATTTCAAAAATCGAACCAAAATATATTAAGGCTACTTTGGAAGATCCTAAATGGATTATTTCCATGCAATTTGAACTTGCTGAATTTCAAAGAAATGTGGTTTGGAGACTTGTTGCAAAACTTGAGAATGTATTAGTCAGAGGTTTAAAAGGTATTTTTACAATTAAAATTGATAAAAAGGAAATGTGGTCCGAAATAAGGCGAGATTGGTTGTATAGGTATATTCACAACAAATAGGTATTGACTAAGACGAAACCTTTGCTCCTATCGCAAGACTTGAGGTTGTTTGAATATTTCTTGCATATGCAGCACATAAGGACTTTGACGTTTATCAAATGGATGTCAAGTGCGCTTTTCTTAATGGTGTACTTAAAGAGACTGTAGATGTTGAAAACCACCAAGTTTTGTAAAAGATAAATACCCTGATCATTGCTATATTCTTGATAAAGTGGCCTATGGATTAAAATAAGCACCATGAGTCTGGTACGCAACTGTTACAGATTTTCTAAAGCTTTCAAAATTTAAACAAGGATCTGTTGATCCCACTCTACTTCGAAAGAAAGTGGGGGATCATTTGATGCTCATTCAAATTTTTGTAGATTATATTATTTTTTTGGCTCGAATGACCCTTTTTTGTCAAGAAAATTCGAGAATATGACGAAAAACCAGTTAGAAATGAGCATGATGAGTAAGATAAATAAGTTTCTAGGATTAAATAATTTTCAAACCAAGGATGGCATTTTTATAAATTAAGAAAAGTATTATTAAAACTTGCTTGAGAAGTTTGGCGTGAAGAATTGTTCAAAATTCAAAGTACCGCCGGTTGTTGGCAAGCACTTAGGACCTTCGCAGACAAGCCTATTGTCAACATAACATTGTATAGGAGCATGATTGGTTCATTACGATACTTGACTGTTAGTAGACCTGATTTAATCTTCTTTGTTTGCAATTGTGACAGGTATGAATCAAATCCCAGAGAACCTCATTTAACAGCCATCAAGAATATCTTTTGTTATTTGAAAGGAACTGTTTCGTTGGGTTTATGGTATCCATCGAAGACAAGTTTCTTTGTTCAATCATATTCTGATGTAGATCTTGGTGGTTGTCAACGTGATAGGAAAATCACTTCTGGTAGATGTCAACTTTTGGATGGGAAGCTTGTGATATGGCAATCAAAGAAACAAACATATGTTTCAGTTTCTACAACAGAAGTCGAATATATTGCTGCTGCAGCTTCTACTTCTCAAGTCAAATGGATACAGAGCCAACTTCGTGATTATGCAATCAACATGAAGAAGATTACATGGTATTGTGTTTCGTAAAGTTCCATACGCATCGTCCCTAATCCTATGCAACATTCGAAGACTAAACATATCGCAGTTCAATATCATTTTATTAAACATCACGATGAGGATGGGAACATACAGATTTACTTTGTCAAGACAGCAGATAAACTAGTTGACATCTTTACTAAACCTTTGGATGAGAAATATTTTGTAAGGATTTTGTTGGGATTAGGAATGCTTGATGCCAGTGTTGTTCCTGGTTTGTCATCATAATATAAATCAAGATGAGTTGACTTTCACTGAAGGAATCAGCCATTACAGTTCATTGTTAAGCGTTCAACATGGTTAGTTTTCTAAATGTTTCTGAATGGTTTAGATTACGCTTCATTTTCTGAGAACGCTTGTTGGGTCAATGTATCACAGCTTAATGTCGATATCTTTCACTTCGTTTGTTCGGTAACATATTCTTGTGTTTATAAATAAAAACGACCAAAAACATTTTATTTTTTTCAAAAGCATCAAAAACTCCAAAAATATTTTCTTTCTTTTGCATTTTCATTAGCAAAAACAAAAAAAATTCCAAAAATATTTTCTTATTTTTGTCCTTTCATTTCAAAAACAAAAATACGAAATGATTTTTCTTTCATTGTTTTTGTGTGTTTAATCATTTTCTTTGTAGATCTTTCGATATATTCTAGTGGTCATTTCTTCGTTATTCTGGGACGGGTATCAATTCGATTCTATGCACTACTTAGGTGTCCCTAGAAGCATGTTGCTGTATGTCGACCTAATCCTCAAAGACTCAATGTGTGTCGATGCCTTAATGGATCACTCACTAAGAGGGCTCCTTCCCAAATAGGCTATGTTTTTATTTGTCGATGAGCTACTTTTCTCTTCTCATTTTGATTAAAGAGATTTTTGCTATGTCCATATTTTTTGCAGAGGTACAACATGGTTTTCTTTAATCAATATTTTTCATCATACTTAATTCTTCACAAAACACACACTTCACTTGTATAAGCTCGACATCTCTTGTAAAAACCAATTAGAATGTAGATACTGAACAAGTTTGTGTTTATGATCCTGATTCATGAGACTATGATGATGGTGAAACCTAAAATTTCCAACCACTAAAGGAATTGACTTTCCTTTAAACAATATTTTTCATCATACTTAATTGTTTATGTACCTTTCTTGGATATTGAAAATCAAATTTCTTTCGATTTGACTGGTCTTGATAAAATGTTCTTATCCCAAGACATTTTTCCCAGCAGGATCCAACATTTATTTGTTTTTGAAATATCATTTTTGTCTGAATATCAATTTGTTTCTTCGTTACCTACAAAATTTTTAACCTTCCTTGTCGCTGACTACATTGGTCATACAAGTAATGTTGATCATTGAATTCTCACTTATGTTAAGTTGTAATCATGAACAAAATTGTGCTTACCGTTGAAGCTTATCTAAAAGAATCCCTTCGATACTTCTTTATAAGTATTCGATTGTAGTTCATAGGAAACCACACAAGCAGTTCAATATCCCTCTTGATACTGAATGAAGTGATCTTTTCCTAGGATCCATATGCTTGTCCATTAAATGATTATTTGTGTCACAACTAGTAAATTTAGGGTCAATTAAAGTCTAGATTGTAACCATGTTCAATAAATGTACAATGTAACCTTGCTACAATCGATTCTTGCATATCAAAAAGGACATTATGTGTATCCACATATAAGTAAACATTGCGAACCAGGTTCGTAGTAGATAGTTAAAAGTCAGGATGGACTAAAATACTTAAAGCATGAATTAAAAAGGTGATGACATTAGGGTTTTCGCCCATGGAAACCGATGACCAAAATCATCCCTTAGTGGATGAGCTATGGACGAAAAACTCCTTTAAGGTAGCGTATAGAAACAAAAACCCTTATTAATGGACCATATCAAAACCGAAAACACTAGGAAATCGCCTAATAAGGCTGAAAACTCACTAATTCAAAGATAAAGGACCAAAATCACCAAGACAAAGGGGTGACTTCGGTCAAGCAAAGAAGTTTAAAAGGATTTAGGCCTATTAAAGTGGTAACCAGTGGGGATTTTTCTGTTAGATATTCTATATGTCAAAGATTTACCTTGGGAGGAAAGTTCAACCTTACCTCTTTTTACCTAGCAAACTACCATGCACAACACTTAATTATCTAACATATATCCATACATATCCCTTCAATTTAAACCACGACAGAAGACTCCATCCATTTACCAGCACCCTTCATTTTTCTTTCTTCCATTTCCTTTTACAATCTAGCTACATACTTCAAAATACTCTCAAGAACAAGCTGGGTTCTTCCCATAGATCTTCATCATCTAAGTGGTCCTTAGAGTTTGGTAAGTAATTTTGATAACCCCTAGTGTTGTTACACATTATTATGTAATTTTCATTCTCATTTACACAGAAAAACATGTGTTAACCTTCTTAGGGTATTATAAACTTCGAGGAGTTCATCAAGAGCAACCTAGTGTTTAGGCTCAAAATATCTTCACAACACTTTGAAACATCCACATGAAACACGCAAGGTGAGCTTCATACCCCCATTTTTTGAGTTTTTCATGATTTTTTTTTGGGGGGGGGGATACAAGTCAAAACATGTTTATAGTATGGATATTTGCTTTTCTCATCTTTATTATTTCAATGTGAAATAATATTTGCATAAGATGTGCTTAACACTATTTTATATACACAAATACCATGCGATATAAGTTGATGTACAATAATAAAACTCATTATGTGATACAAGTATCAACAAGAAAATATGAGTTGTAAAACTACAAGTTTTTGTAATTATTTTTTGCTAAAAATAGCTTTTCTAGTAAAAGTGGTCACATTTTTAGTCATCACTATTTTTGTGGGTTAAATCCCAAGAATATTATGTTTCAACAACATATATTAATACTAGATAAAATTTCAAATAGATATTTATATAAAGTTTATATAAATAGCTTACACAAAACGGCATACAAGGCGAACTATAAATGGTATTAGTTTGGGTGTCATAAAATGCATGTTATAAATTTCCAATAAAGTAACTAATCTATTATACAATAAACAGGGAGTCGTAGTTCACGTAAATACGTTAATGCTTTAGTGAGACATTCTCTTCACCGTAGCTACTATAATCCTGCATTATAACTAGAGTTTCCTGGAGGGAGAGCGAGATAGTTGTCTATAGATCTATACGGGATTGACAACCCCAAACTTGAGCTGTTTGGAATAGCTAAATGGGCCAGTCTAGGGTGACAAATATCTTACCCATTTTGACACCTGAAGAACGTTGTACAAGCAGAAAAGTCACATCACGCATGGTTATAATAACTCACCTAGGGATTAACAATACTATTTTTGTTTACACAAAGCTTATACTTCACCGGTTTTATTAAAAATAGAACTAAATACAATTTTTCAGTACACAATCTGTACACTTCTGGTCTTATTACGACTACAATTTTCATAAATCAGAAAATATCAGATTTTTTGGGAACATACATTTTCATACTTACAAGAGAAAGATAAATATAACACACATACATTTTTAGTCTCGCTTATTATACTAAAAAACTATTTTATAGAAAATATTGGATTTTCTCGAAACATAAAAAGTCATTTTAAACAAAGTAGTTACAAACCTTTTTCATACAAAAATGCTTATGAACTCACCAACATTATTGTTGACATTTTTCAAAATAACTTGTATTCTAAGGGAACCAGTAATAGGTAATCAACACTTTTTGAGATCAATTGATGCATCACTATGGAATTTTACTTTTCTGTCATTTTTGTGTAACTTATGATCAAATACAATATGTAAAATATGTAAGTTTTTATTCTCAATGTATGCTGCTTGGTTGTGGTTGCTATGTTTCATTTATATTCAATTGTTATAATACTATACAATGACATCGTCCGCCTCTGGATGTTTTCGCCATCCTGGTTCGGGGGTGTGACAAATTTGTTGGATTAGTGTCTAAGGCTGTAACTATATTTGGTAAGTACTTGACCCAATTGTGCATCGTCCGTTTGGGTTGCCTTCACCATAGCAACTTGACAGGGTGATTTATATAGAGAGAAGAGATATTATTATTAATGTATTATTAGAATAATATGTTAAAGGAATAATAATATTATTTGATTAATATATGTCATAAATTAATTACGAATTAATTTGGTGACTTAATGAGATTAATTGAAGAAAGGGTGTAAACTGTCAAATGTGTGATAGTTGTATTTTGAGCTAAGAATCCTTATGGATATGGGGTGGACGATTTTAGGGATGTGGATCACCAAGAAATCGTCCAAGGCCTTATCTAGAAGGGATATTGGATTGCTTTGAGGCTAAGTTATCCAATTAGGGTTTTAGGTTAAAACCCTAGGAGCTCACAGTATAAATAGACCCTTGGGGTTGTGGAAATCGACCACCTTGTGATTGGAGTAACCCTAGAGCCGATTTCCCTCTTCCTTACCTCTCTCAAATCATCTTCTTGCTAGTTGGTGTTTGTAAGCCATTAGAGGAGTGATAATTGTGACTCTAAGCTCCAAGAAGAAGAAGGTTTCAAGCAAGTAACTCAAGGTAGTATTCTAGGTCTATTTTCATATGTTTTGATTGTTAGTTTACATTAGATCTAGCCATGAAAGTCTTGGATTTATTGCATGTTCAATTAGAGAAACCTAGATCCAAGCTATAGGGTTGTATGTGCACATAGGAAAGATCTTATGTCTAAAACCCATCAATGGTATCAAAGCCATGATTGGTTTCAATTGAATGTGATGCTTAACTGTTTTGCTTGCTGAAAATCGTTTTTCTTCACCTCTGTCCGACCCAGCTCGGCAAGTCAGTGTCTGGACTCGGCGAGTTGGCCCTACTCGGCGAGTCCCAGCGTCAGACAGAGGATAATTCGGCATTTTATTGCTTTTTTGTCTTGGATTGATATCTAAATCGTTTTATTAAGTATAAATCCAAATTTTAACCTTATTTAATGATTATCCTTGACATAAAAATATATAATTTCAAATCTTGTGAATATTAATTATATATATGATAAATATGGACTATTTAAGACTATTTGGTAATTATATAATGACTAAAATTGGATTAGGTCAAATATAGATAATTATAAAATTAATTGTTTAACTTGAATTATTTGTTATTTGATCCCTATTGTTTTGAAAAGTTCAATATTTATCCCGAAAGTTTTGAAATTTGTATTTGGTGATTAATAGTTTAATTTAGAAGAATTTAAATTTCAACCCCTAGAATTTTACAAGTTTAAAATTCAACCATACACTATTATATTATTAAAAGCTTAATAAATATATAAGTAACATTAAAATGCTAGTATTACCGTTAGTAGGCCTCATTCACGAAGCCGGTCTATAAGGTGGGTATAAGGTTGCTGCCTATAAAATGGCGCTTAATGGGTGTACACTCACACCCACTGCTTTCTTGACTGGTGGAGGCTCGTTAGCTGAACGGGTAGGACAGGGCAACTCTCTCTCCTCATTAATAAGTATAATGAATCTATAAATTAACTAAACTATTTTATAAAATTCCCAATCTTAGCTACTTTAGGAAAAGTGAATTGATGCAATCCCATGAAATTGCACTTTGCACCCTTGCTAAGAAGTTAGTGGAGCGTGTGTGGTTTACCGGCACAGTAATTGGTTCTAAGCAAAGGTGAAAAATGGTGATTCATTGTTTATCATAGTTCGATGGAGTGTGTGTGGTTTACCGGCACATCAAATGGGTGATTGTAACAATGAAGGCACCGTGTAGATTTGCATGGTTACTCACACCCGATTTGTGATCCTCGATATCCCAGTCACAAACTAGAGGGGCATATCAAGATTTAAACATGCCATTGAAAGGTTCAATGAATCTCAAAGAAAATCTAGGAATTCTCAATAAAAAAACTTCAGGTTATGTTTTCGAGGTGAAGAATTAGTGAATCGTCATTCACTTACCTCCAAATTATTTGCATGTTGGATTACGGCATCCTTTTTCTAATATGTAAATAATGTTGTTGGGTCCTAGCCCAAATTTTTCATTTTAAGTGTTTAATTAGGGATCAAATTCTAATCAAACTTTGTCCTTTCTAATTGTAGATGTCGAACGCAAACAACACTGCTGCTACCTCATTCACGTTAATGAGTCTTTGCCAAAAGGTGACCTTCGATGGTACAAAATTTAGAGAATGGATAAGATACATTCACACCATTTCACGCTACGAGGACAAAGAGTTTGTCCTCGACGAAAAGCTCGAGAAGGTCAACCCGGAAATTGCTACTCCCGAAGAGATGGCTGTCTTTGAGACACACGAACGTGATGCAACGAAAGTCCATTGCATCATGATAGCCACTATGAACCAAGAATTCCAAAAGTCCTATGAGGACATGTATCCCTATGAAATGCATCAAGACTTGATGGAGAGGTACCACCAAAGCGCGAGGCGAGAGCGCTACGAGATCATAACCAAAATGATCACCGCCAAGATGGGAAGTGGAGAATCGTTAACCATGCACATGCAAAAGATGCAAAGATATGTTGATCGTCATTGCTAGTTAAATGTTAAGTGTGGGGAGGATTTCGCCATCGACATTGTTCTTCACTCCTTTCCTTCATGCTACAACCAATTTAGGATGACATACCACATGAACAAGGAAGAGGTCACCCTAAGCAAACTCCAAGGACTCTTGAGGACTACTGAGAGCAACCTAAAGGACAAGTCTGTTGCACCAACTCCCGCACCAACCACTGCTCCTGTTTTGGCTATAGGACAGGGAAGGGGCAAGAAGAGGAAGGCTCCGTCATAGAGCCACCGCAAGGGAAAGTCCCAAGATGGTTCCTCTTCTAGTGGGACCAAGGTTGATCCTGCCATCATTGCCAGAAAATAAGGCATTGGAAGACAAATTGCCCGGAACATCTGCAAGCCATCAAGGATGGAAATATCAAGCCATCTTTTACGGGTATATACACAATTAAATCTAATGATTCATCTCATAGAATTTCTTGGGTTCTTGATACATGATGTGGTTACCACATTTGTTCTGATTTGCAGGGACTAAGAAGAGATACAGATGTGGAGCATGGAAGAATAAATCTAATCATGGGAAACAAAAGATTTTCGCCTGTCACCAAGATTGGAGTGTATTCTTTAGTGCTTAGTAATGGATTAGGTTTAGATTTAAATAATTGTTGCTACACGCCAGATATAGCAAGAAACATCATTTCCTTTCATGGTTTGTTTAGACAAGGATTTAGATATTCGTTTAATAATATGAATGGTTCTATTCATGCTTATCTAAATGGTGTTTTATACTTTGAAGCAATGCCTTGTAATGGAATTTATGAAACTGTTATGGTTGTAGATAACCTAGCAAAATGATGTGTTGTGTATGGATTCTTCCAATAGTGTGGATAAAGCATCTTTATGG
Organism: Lactuca sativa; assembly: GCF_002870075.4. Lineage (NCBI taxonomy): Eukaryota > Viridiplantae > Streptophyta > Magnoliopsida > Asterales > Asteraceae > Lactuca > Lactuca sativa. The sequence continues at coordinate 317,607,850 of NC_056630.2, forward strand.
CAATGTCGTCTTGGACATGTCAACAAGAAGCGCATAGCCCAACTCCAAAAGGATGGAGTGTTGGAGTCATTCTACCTTAGGGAAGATGACACGTGTGAATCTTGTTTAAGTGGAAAGATGACCAAGTGACCCTTCACTGGCACTTGTGAGAGGGATGAGGGTTTATTGGATCTCATACATACCGATGTGTGTGGGCCCTCTAGATCTACCACAAAGGATGGGAACCGCTTCTATGTGACTTTCACCGATGACTATAGTAGAAATGGGTATATCTACTTAATCAAGCACAAGTCAGAAACGTTTGAAAAGTTCAAAGAATTCAAACATGAAGTGGAGAATCAATTGGGCAGGAAAATCAAGATGCTTCGATCCGATTGAGGAGGAGAGTACCTAAGTCTTGAATTCCACGACTATCTCAAGGAATGCATAATAGTTTCGCAATTGACGCCACCTAGGACACCGCAGTTGAATGGTGTGGCAGAAAGGCGTAATCGAACCCTGTTAAACATGGTTCGTTCTATGATGAGTCGTGCTTCACTACCTGTCTCATTCTGGGGGTATGCCTTAGAGACTGCCGCCCATATCCTTAACAGAGTCCCTAAAAAGAAGGTTGCCAAAACACCTCACGAGATGTGGACTGGGAAAGCTCTCTCGTTGGAACATATCAAGGTTTGAGGTTGTGAAGTTTTCGTAAGACGAGAAACTCATGACAAGCTCAAATCTTGTAGTGAGTGATGTATTTTCATCGGCTACCCGCAGAAATCCTTTGGATATCTCTTCTATAGACCGAGTGACAATGTTGTCTTCGTAGCAAGAAGAGGGGTTTTCCGAGAACGAAAACTGATAAACCAAGGAGACAGTGGGAGGCAGATCAATCTTGAAGAGATTCAAGAGTCGAGTGATGAAGGAACCTCTACCGCTGGCGCTCAACCCGAGGAGGAAACTCCGGTTGAACCAATTGACGAGTCCTTACCTCTTAGACGTTCCGAAAGAGTTAGAGTTCAACCCTAGTTGTATGGTTTTCATATTACTACCGAAGGGGACACGTATCTTAGTGATAGTAGACTAATAAACCTAGATGAACCTAATTGTTATAAGGAAGCCATGGCAGTCCTGGAGTCTGCAAAATGGAAAGAGGCGATGGACAACGAGATTCAATCCGTGTATGACCACTGTAACGCCCGTGTTTCTGGGATTGCCATTTTTAGCAATGTAATAGTCTAGGTTAACCTTTGTAACCCCAATTTGAAATAATAAAAATGTATTATTTGTGAATTATGTGAATTATGTGATTTATGTGTTTATTTTCTTAATTATTATAATTTAATGAATTAAGAATAAAATAAGCGTCAAAATTAAAGTGTGAGATAAGCCCGATATCTTTGCATAAAGTTGTAGTGGTTGAAACAAGGATTCCGGAGATATAAGGAATGCCAAAATCCGAGTTATAACGAAGAAGTTATGACCTGTCGAAGTTTCGCGACAGAACCGGCACGACGTCGAGTGACGTAAAATATGAATTTAACATAGAGCGATATTTAGCCTTAGCGATCTAAACGAAAGTCGTAGATTTCGTTAAACCGAGAGCGTGCATAAAAGGAACGCCCAAATCTGACTTCGTATGAGGAAGTTATGATTTTTCTAAGTTTTGACTTAGCAGTATGCAGCCCAAATACTCGATTTGAGATCGAGTGGTTTTTAGCCGAAACAATCTAAATGAGAATCGACGATGATCTCGTTGTTAGTAGCGAAACGATGAAAAGTTAGGCGAGAACGGACGTCGGACGAAGAAGTTATGAATTTATAACGAAGTTTTTCTGTCCCGGCCTTCTAAAAATAAATAATAAAAATAAAAGTCAAAATTAGCCGACGGAGTCTAAATGAAAGTTGTAGAGTATGGTCTGAGCTTCACGTGGATATAAAGAACGTCGAAAACGGAGCTCGTATGCGAAAGTTACGCAATTTAGAAGTTCGACGAGTCAATTACGCCCCGCGTACTCAGTCGGATGCAACTTGTCTGACCAATACTCGAGTGCCACCAGTCGACGCACGTAGTGACGTCAAAGTACGCCCCGCGTAACCGAGTACGCCCCGCGTACTGAGTACCCCCTGCGTAATTTGAGATTACGCCCCGCGTAATCCCAGACCCTCAGCCTATAAATAGAACTCGAAATCAGCCATTTTCTCTTGTTCAAACTCATCCCTCTCTCTAAGTATTGCCTCGATTTGCATGCCAATCATATCCCGAAGCCCCGGTATCATTCCCGAGCCCCGAAGCAAGATCCGAAGCCCCGAGGATCCCGAAGAGCATTATTCCCGAGCTGAAGCTCTGCCCGTGAGGAGTTCGATTTTGGTGAAGATCTTCCAGATCTATCGAAGTATACTACTTCTATAAGCCGTAGTGCTGTCGGATCATCTTCTGATCAAGTGAGTGTATAGTCCCTTTTCAATACGCGATATTATACAAGTAATTTTTAAACGTATTTAAGAATACGGGATGTGAATGTGTAGTTATTTTCTTTCCAACGCAATATTATGAAGTATTTAATATAAAATACGTGCTACGTGTATATATTTTGTGGTTATATGTGTGAATGTATATTCACTCTCTTCTATCTCATAGATCTGATATATTCTCTATGAAATACGTGTTATGTGTGTATGCCTCATCTGTTATGTGGAATATGTATTGATTAAAGCATGCTATACAAGTTTTTAAACAATGTGTAAAAATGTATATTTTTATCTACTAATATGTTGGGTAGAACATGGGTAGATAATTGGTGTGTAATAAACAGATGAGAGGCCTCGGTGTTATTGGTGTTATTCTAGTCATTCAGCAGAGTATGGATGACGACCACGGACTATTCTAGACTGTCTTGTGGAACACTAGCAGGCGCATTACCTGTAGGTGTTGTGAACGACGTGTTCACCGGTGTACTCTATCCCCACATGGTTGCCTTTAGGACACTTATTGTTGAGGAAGCCCCTCTGCAGTAATGTCCGTCCCGATGAAAATCCTGAAATAAGTTCCTTATAATAGACGTTATTTTTAGGAACGTAAGGTGAGGATAACCGGAATGGGTAATCGGGTTTATTGTTGATTGTTGTAATTAAATATAATTATTGTGGGTTTCAAAACCCTATATGCTCACCAGGCTCCCAAGCCTGACCCACTCAGTTGATTTGTATTACAGGAAGTGGCGCAAGAGCTTAAGATGGGCGAATCATCAAGTTGTTTTGTTTACAAGTCTGTATATGTATATATTTGTTGAACGCCTTGTGATGTTATCGTTTATGCTTTATGATCTATATCGGAAGATGACATCCCGACTTTTGATTATGAAACGAAATCATATTTCTATATGAAATGTTTTGATAAATATCTATTTTATCATGTTTTGTTTTTGGGAACAAATTCTGCATCTTTTTTAAAATCAAACGGATTTACTCTAAAAATGTTTAAACAGCATAAATGAAATCGGTCTTTTCTGGCCGAGATTTTGGGGATGTCACAATTGGTATCAGAGCATTAGTTTAAGCGAACTAGGAATTTGTAGGATTTCTAGACTTAAACTTAGTATGCTAAGTGGAGATTGTGAGATGTGTGTCTGATAAATTTTAGACACGAGCACTAGTTTATTTTAGGAAAGTTGCCTAAAATGCTTTTATGTGCTAAATGTTATATGTTGCCATATATGATATTGTTTGTTCGGATCTACGGTTTGTTGCCAACCGGATCTGAAGGTTTATGTGTTTAGGATTCTAAGCGTATGTATACGATATTAGAACTAGCATGTAATCGTTTGGAGTAATAAGGTGAAATTATTCGGAGTATAGATCATAAATGGTGAGAACAAGAAGCGGAGTTGGAAATGCTGATGAAAACAGGAATCAACCGCCTGTAATTCAACAAGTACCTGTTGTAGCTGATGCACCTGAGCCGATAACAATGGCTGGTGTACAAATGATGATTCAAATGATGTTGGATCGTCAGATGGAAGAAACAAGACGCCTGCTTAGGCAGAATCGTGAAGAACCATCAATTCAAGCGGAAGAGCCCGAGGAGAATGGAGGGCAGTCTGAAGGAGAAAACTTTAGTGGGATCATTGGTCAAGACGAACAACCAGTGGTTAGACGCAATAACCAGTATGGAGGAAATGATGGTCGTGGGTGCAAGTATAAGGATTTCATCGCATCCAAACCACCATGTCTATCCGGAAGCCCGACGCCGGTGCAAATTATGGACTGGGTCTCCGAAATGGAGACTATGTTTGAAAGTTGCGAATGCAGCAACAGGCAGAAGACCGCTCTTGCGATCCCTCTGCTAAAATCTGGGGTGTTGAGTTGGTGGATGCTGTTAGCTGACTCTATGCCCAAGGGAGAAGCAAGCAAAATGTCTTGGAAAGACTTTGTGGAACAACTAAAACTACAATACTGCTCCGAGCAGGACCTTCTGGAAATCAGTAATGAGTTTCAGAATTTGAAGAAAGGGAAATTGAGCCTTACTGAATGCGCTTCAAGTTTCACAGAAAGGATGAAGTTTATCCCATATTTGGTGCCTACAGAAATCTCTAAGGTCAACAAGTTTGCCCTTGGACTACCAGCGGACTATGGTCCAATGGTTAAGCAAGCAACCACATTGAAAGCCGTCATCTGGGCTGCTAGAAATGTTGAGACCTAGATCAGGGAAAAAGGTCTGGAAAGGTCAGAGGTTGGCGAGAAAAGGAAAATCGATGGATTTTTAGGGTCCAGCAAGAAAAGTAAATTCTTGAAGTCTAGTTCAAGAGGAAGTGGAGGAAAGGTAGAGGCGAAATGGTGCGACAAGTGCAAGAAGAAGCATCATGGGAAGTGTGGCGAGGAAACCACATGCTTCAAATGTGGAAAGCTAGGGCATTATGCCAATGACTGCACCTTCACCAAGAATGTTTGTTATGGTTGTGGTGAGGAGGGGCACATCTCAAGGGATTGTCCGAAAAAGAAGGAAGCAGCAAGACCCAACATTCCGCCAAAGCCAAAGGCGAGAGCATTCCAGATGACACTGGAAGCTGCTAAAGATGAAGCTGATGTCGCTTCAGGTACCTTTCTCGTTAACAAATTGCCTGCCCAAATTTTATTTGATTCTGGAGCCAACTACTCCTTTATATCGCATGAATTTGGTAGAAAACTAGCTTTGCCTGTTGATAGACTAGATAATGCTTTATTAGTCAAAGTTGCTAGTGGCAAGTTTGTACCTGTTAGCCATCGTATGAAAAACATCTTAACTGATCTGAATGGAAATAAGTTCCACGAGGAATTATTGCCTATCAAACTTAACGGTTTCGACATCGTTTTGGGAATGGATTGGCTTAGCGCCAATGATGCCGAAATTTTATGCAAGAAGAAAATAGTGAAAGTGAACCCGCCTGGGAAGGAATCGTTTATGGTGTATGGAGATAAACGCAGAGTAAATTCTGGGATCATTTCTCTAATGAAAGCCAGAAAATGTTTGACCAAGGGGTGTACATCATACTTAGCATTCATGATCGATGCTAAGAAGGAAAAGAAGGTGATGCAAAATATTCCTGTTGTGTGTGATTATCCGGAAGTATTTCCCGAAGATCTTCCTGGATTACCGCCCGATCGACAAGTAGAATTTCGTATCGACTTGTTGCCCGGAACAACGCCAATTGCAAAAGCACCTTATCGATTAGCACCGACGGAGATGAAGGAGCTAATGATGCAACTTCAGGAGTTATTGGACAAAGGTTTCCTTAGACCTAGTTCATCACCCTGGGGAGCACCGGTGTTATTCGTAAAGAAGAAAGATGGAAGCATGAGGATGTGCATTGATTACCGAGAGCTGAATAAGGCAACAATAAAGAATAGATATCCATTGCCAAGGATTGATGACCTATTCGATCAACTACAAGGTTCCAGTTATTTTTCAAAGATCGACCTGAGGTCAGGATATCATCAGCTGAAAGTAAGGGAGCAGGATATAGAGAAGACCGCATTCAGAACGCGATATGGACACTATGAGTTCTTGGTTATGTCGTTTGGAGTAACCAATGCTCCAGCAGCATTCATGGATTTGATGAACAGAGTTTGTAATCCGTTCCTTGATAAATCTGTGATAGTGTTCATAGATGACATTTTGATTTATTCAAAAATCCAAGAGGAGCATGGTAGACACTTACGAGAAGTGTTAAAAGTCTTGAAGAAGGAGAAGTTATATGCGAAATTCTCCAAATGTGATTTCTAGATTCGTGAAGTCAAATTTTTGGGTCACGTGGTCAACCAAGAAGGGATAATGGTTGATCCAGCGAAGATCGAAGCTGTGATGAAGTGGGAACAACCGAAAAGTCCCACGGAGATCCGAAGCTTTTTGGGATTAGCTGGATATTACCGAAGGTTTATCCAAGGCTTTTCTTCGATCGCTAGTCCATTAACAGCTTTGACCCACAAAGGAGCTACTTATGCTTGGAGTGATAAGCATAAAGAAGCATTCGAGAGACTAAAGAAGAAACTATGCGAGGCACCGATACTTTCTCTACCTGATGGGGTTGAAGACTTCGCTGTTTATAGGGATGCGGCTGGGGTTGGATTGGGTTGCGTTTTGACCCAAAGGGATAAGGTGATCGCATATGCGTCTCGACAGCTGAAAGAGCACGAAAAGAACTACCCGACTCATGATTTGGAGTTGGCAGCGGTAGTTTTCGCACTAACAATATGGAGGCATTACCTCTATGGCACGAAGTGCAAACTTTTCACTGATCATAAGAGTCTCCAATATCTCTTTAGTCAAAAAGAATTGAATATGAGGCAACGACGCTGGCTGGAATTACTTAAGGACTATGACTGTGAGATACTTTACCACCCCGGTAAGGCCAATATTGTTGCTGATGCTCTCAGTCGGAAGGTCAATCTTGAAAAGAAAAGGCCAAGAGCATTGAGAATTGAAGTTGTCTCGACTATTTTGGAAAGTATAAAGAAAGCTCAAAGCAAAGCTTCTGAGAAAAATGACTGAAAGGAGGAACGTTTGGGCAAAACGTTGGTGTTCGGTGTAAACAGTCATGGACTGAAGGTGTTCCAAGATCGGATTTGGATACCTAAGACAGGAGGAGTCAGAGATCTTCTGATGGAAGAAGCTCACAAAACCATGTACTCGATTCATCCCGGTAGCATAAAAATGTATAGGGACCTGAAACCCTATTATTGGTGGCCGACGATGAAGCTCGACATCGCGAAGTATGTGGCCGAGTGTGTGACTTGTGCAAGAGTCAAGGCACAACATCAGAAACCATACGGGAGTTTAGAACCATTACCTATGCCTATGGGTAAGTGGGAAGACATTGCTATGGATTTTGTCACTAAACTGCCCAGAACAAAAAGTGCTCACGACATGATTTGGGTGGTCGTCGATCGATTCACTAAGAGTGCGCATTTCATAGCAGCAAAGGAGAAATGGACTATGGAAAAGCTTGCGAATTCTTACGTGAAGGAAATTGTGAGGCTTCACGGTGTTCCGTTAACAATTGTGTCTGATCGTGATAGTCGTTTCACCTCACGATTTTGGAAAAGTCTACAAGAGGAATTGGGTACCAAGTTGTGTTTAAGTATAGCTTACCATCCGCAGACTGATGGTCAGAGTGAAAGAACGATACAAACACTTGAAGATATGCTGAGAGCGTGTACCTTGTAATTCCTAGGTAATTGGGATGAACATTTACCTTTGGTAGAATTTTCCTATAATAATAGTTTTCACTCGAGCATAAAGATGGCACCTTATCAAGCATTGTATGGACAGAAGTGTCGTACGCCGTCTTGTTGGCTTGAGGCTGGGGAAAAGCAGTTTATGGGGCCGGAGATAGTCCATCAAACTGCTGAAAAGTTGAGGATAATTAGGGAAAGAATGTTAGCAGCTCAGGACCGTCAAAAGAGCTATGCTGACAAAAAGCGAAGACCGATGACTTTTGAAGTTGGAGATTCGGTTTTGCTTAAAGTCTCGCCGTGGAAGGGACTTATAAGATTTGGTAAAAGGGGAAAGTTAAGTCCAAGGTTTATTGGACCGTTTAAAGTTCTTCAGAGGATTGGGAACCAAGCTTACAAGCTCGAACTACCAGAAGAACTGAATGGAATTCATAACACTTTCCATGTGTGTTATTTGAGGAAGCTCACGGGAGAAGTTCCCGACATAATTCCACTTTCGGAGTTGAGGATCGATGAGAACAAAAGGTTGATTGAGGAACCGGAGGCAATCGTTGACCGAAAGACTAAGAAATTGCGACGTAAGATGGTTAAGTTAGTGCTTGTCCAATGGAAACACACGAATGGGCTGAATCTCACTTGGGAGACGGAGAGTGACATGATGAGTCACTATCCGCATTTGTTTGCTGGTGTGTGATTCTGGGGACGGAATCATTCTAGGGTGGAGAGAATTGTAACGCCCGTGTTTCTGGGATTACCATTTTTAGCAATGTAATAGTCTAGGTTAACCTTTGTAACCCCAATTTGAAATAATAAAAATGTATTATTTGTGAATTATGTGAATTATGTGATTTATGTGTTTATTTTCTTAATTATTATAATTTAATGAATTAAGAATAAAATAAGCGTCAAAATTAAAGTGTGAGATAAGCCCGATATCTTTGCATAAAGTTGTAGTGGTTGAAATAAGGATTCCGGATATATAAGGAATGCCAAAATCCGAGTTATAACGAAGAAGTTATGACCTGTCGAAGTTTCGCGACAGAACCGGCACGACGTCGAGTGACGTAAAATAGGAATTTAAGATAGAGCGATATTAAGCCTTACCGATCTAAACGAAAGTTGTAGATTTCATTAAACCGAGAGCGTCCATAAAAGGAACGCCCAAATCTGACTTCGTATGAGGAAGTTATGATTTTTCTAAGTTTTGACTTAGCAGTATGCAGCCCAAATACTCGATTTGAGATCGAGCGGTTTTTAGCCGAAACAATCTAAATGAGAATCGAAGATCTCGTTGTTAGTAGCGAAACGATGAAAAGTTAGGCGAGAACGGACGTCAGACGAAGAAGTTATGAATTTATAACGAAGTTTTTCTGTCCCGGCCTTCTAAACATAAATAATAAAAATGAAAGTTGTAGAGTATGGTCTGACCTTCGCGTGGATATAAAGAACGTCGAAAACGGAGCTCGTATGCGAAAGTTACGCAATTTAGAAGTTCGACGAGTCAATTACGCCCCGCGTAATTGAGTACGCCCCGCGTACTCAGTCGGATGCAACTTGTCTGACCAATACTCGAGTGCCACCAGTCGACGCACGCAGTGACGTCAAAGTACGCCCCGCGTAACCGAGTACGCCCTGCGTAATTTGAGATTACGCCCCGCGTAATCCCAAACCCTCAGCCTATAAATAGAACTCGAAATCAGCCATTTTCTCTTGTTCAAACTCTTCCCTCTCTCTAAGTTTTGCCTCGATTTGCATGCCAATCATATCTCGAAGCCCCGGTATCATTCCCGAGCCCCGAAGCAAGATCCGAAGCCCCGAGGATCCCGAAGAGCGTTATTCCCGAGCCGAAGCTCTGCCCGCAAGGAGTTCGATTTTGGTGAAGATCTTCCAGATCTATCGAAGTATACTACTTCTATAAGCCGTAGTGTTGTCGGATCATCTTCTGATCAAGTGAGTGTATAGTCCCTTTTCAATACGCGATATTATACAAGTAATTTTTAAACGTATTTAAGAATACGGGATGTGAATGTGTAGTTATTTTCTTTCCAACGCAATATTATGAAGTATTTAATATAAAATACGTGCTACGTGTATATATTTTGTGGTTATATGTGTGAATGTATATTCACTCTCTTCTATCTCATAGATCTGATATATTCTCTATGAAATACGTGTTATGTGTGTATGCCTCATCTGTTATGTGGAATATGTAATGATTAAAACATGCTATACAGGTTTTTAAACAGTGTGTAAAAATGTATATTTTTATCTACTAATATGTTGGGTAGAACATGGGTAGATAATTGGTGTGTAATAAACAGATGAGAGGCCTTGGTGTTATTGGTGTTATTCTAGTCATTCAGCAGAGTATGGATGACGACCACGGACTATTCTAGACTGTCCTGTGGAACACTAGCAGGCTCATTACCTGTAGGTGTTGTGAACGACGTGTTCACCGGTGTACTCTATCCCCCATATGGTTGCCTTTAGGACACTTACTGTTGAGGAAGCCCCTCTGCAGTAATGTCCGTCCCGATGAAAATCCTGAAATAAGTTCCTTATAATAGACGTTATTTTTAGGAACGTAAGGTGAGGATAACGGGAATGGGTAATCGGGTTTATTGTTGATTGTTGTAATTAAATATAATTATTGTGGGTTTCAAAACCCTATATGCTCACCAGGCTCCCAAGCCTGACCCACTCAGTTGATTTGTATTACAGGAAGTGGCGCAAGAGCTTAAGATGGGCGAATCATCAAGTTGTTTTGTTTACAAGTCTGTATATGTATATATTTGTTGAACGACTTGTGATGTTATCGTTTATGCTTTATGATCTGTATCGGAACATGACATCCCGAGTTTTGATTATGAAATGAAATCATATTTCTATATGAAATGTTTTGATAAATATCTATTTTATCATGTTTTGTTTTTGGGAACAAATTCCACATCTCTTTTAAAATCAAACGGATTTACTCTGAAAATGTTTAAAAAGCATAAATGAAATCGGTCTTTTCTGGCCGAGATTTTGGGGATGTCACAACAACCAAGTTTGGTATTTGGTTAACAATGTGCCCGGACGTAAGACGGTTGGGTGCAAATGGATCTTCAAGAAGAAGACCGACGTGGATGGAAAAGTGCACACGTATAAGGCAGGACTAGTGGCGAAGGGCTTTACTCAAACTCCCGGAGTTGACTATGATGAGATCTTCTCACCAGTTGCTAAGATAAAATCTATTAGGGTGATGCTGGCCATTGCCACATTCATGATTATGAGATATGGCAAATGGATGTTAAGACCGCTTTCCTTAATGGGAAGTTGGCTGAGGATGTTTTCATGGCTCAGCCAGAGGGTTTTATCGATCCGAAGCATCCAAATAGAGTGTGCAAGCTTGAGAAGTCCATTTATGGACTTAAGCAAGCATCTCGCAGATGGAATCTTTGCTTTGATGAGAAAGTCAAAGTGTTTGGATTTGTACGAAGCGAAGATGAATCATGTGTATATGTCAAAGCCAAAGGGAGCATAGTTAGCTTTCTCGTTTTGTATGTCGATGACATACTGCTAATAGGAAACGACATCCCAGCTCTGTAGGAGGTAAAGTCCTGGCTCAGGAAGGGCTTCGCTATGAAGGACCTCGTAGAGGCTTCCTATATTTTGGGAATAAGGATAGTGAGAGAAAGAAGTAAGAGACTAATAGGACTTAGTCAGAATACTTACATAGATAAGGTACTAAAATGTTTTAGTATGGAGAACTCCAAGAAGGGAGAACTACCGATACAAAGTAATACAAAGTTGAGTAAGACTAAAAGTCCGAGTACCGAAGCCGAGATAGCTGAGATGAGCCGAGTACCTTACGCTTCTGTAGTTGGATCAATCATGTATGCTATGACATGTACTCGTCCTGATGTGGTCTTTGCTTTGACCATGGTCAGTAGATATCAAGGGAATCCTAGAAGAGCGCATTGGATTGCGGTCAAGAACATCCTTAAGTACCTTCGGAGGACCATGGTTTTTAGTCCTCGGAGGGAGTGACGACTTAGAGGTTCGAGGGTATAGTGACGCCAGTTTCTAGACCAACAGGGACAACTACCGTTCGCAGTCGGGATGGGTATTTACCCTTAATGGAGGAGCGGTAACTTGGAAAAGTTCCAAACAGGAACCTGTAGCTGATTCAACATGCAAATCAGAGTACATTGCAGCGAGCAAAGCGTCAAAGGAGGCAATATGGTTGAAGAACTTCATTGGCGATCTTGGAATTGTGCCTGCTATAAAGGATGTCACACCCCAAAACCAAGAATGGCGGAAACGTTCTGGGGAAGAGGACGTCATGTACAGTATCACAACAATGAAAAGTAGTAAACAAGCAACAACATCATGCATTGCATTAATAATATAATTATTATACAAGTGTGTTCTGTCAAATTTTGATAAACACTAAAACATAAATCAAAATGAAAGATGCATCTTGATCGAGCACCATCTTCCCTGAACCTTGCATCGGTACCTGTCTATGGTTGACCTAAGGATACAAGTTATTTTGAAAGAGAGTATTAGCTTTAAAGCTAGTAAGATCATAAGTATTTTAGTGTCTTAATTTGTATGTAAGAATTTGTATGAGTAAGGATTGTAAGTATTAAAACGTATATGAATTGTATGTATGAAAATGTTTGTAAAACAACTTTAAATGTTTGAAAATCCCTAGAAATCCCTATGATTCCTACTATTATAACAGGGAGTCTTCTACCAAGACTTAACTGATCTCTATGTAGCCTTCTATGTATGAAAGTGTCTGTGTGTGTCTTTAGTAAGAGTGCGTATTTTCCCAAATCTGACTATCATTAACCAAAAATATAGTTTTCTACATTACCGTGCGTTGTGTGAATATTCACGAAGTGAATGTAATGGGAAAATGAAATAGTACTATGGTGTACTGCCGAACTACAACCGTACCAATTACCTTAAGTCTAGGGTAATACTTCTAAGTACTGTAGCATTTGTTATAAATAACTACATCGATACTCAGTTGCCTTATTTGAGGGATAAGGTATAATGTGATGTCTAGATCCTAGGCTATACGCTCCTCTGTCAAAGGGATTTTGGGACCTACCCACGACCCCTGCATGTATGCAAGCCGTGAGCATCCACATTACTATGATCATGTATACTCGATATAACCATCACAATTGCGTTGTGATTCATCGGTATAGTTAGATCCTAAACTGGTTCCATGCTATAGCACCTAGTGACGTCTGTTCTATGTATATGTAAGCGTACTCATGTAAGTGTGATCATGTAAACATATCTATGTAATAATATAGTAATGTACTATAATGTTCTAGCTGTAATGTATGCTCTCTCTATCTAGCAAGTATAGTAATGTACTGTAATGTTCTAGCTGTAATGTATGCTCTCTCTATCTAGCAAAAATAGTAATGTACTGTAGTGTTCTAGAAAGTATTGACTCATGAATGAACTGACTCATTGTATGATATCGCGTTCTAGTAATAGTTCTAGTATGTTCCTAAACTACCCATATGGTAGTTTACTAGTAATCTAACTGGTACGTATGGACATGGATGTATACTCTTGCTACCCAAGGGCATTGGATGAACTGGAAGGACCTTTATAACTATATATGTACACATGATATATAACTAATATTTAAACGACCTTTGGACGGGTACCCGATATCCTACCAGACCACAGCCAAATCGAGGAAAAGGAAACAAGGTGGATAGCATCCTAAGTCCTTTCTACATTTCTTATATAACTATACATATATAGGCATGCAATTTATAATATAAAAGCATAAAATAAGTTTTGTAAAACCTTTGAACATAATTATTATCTAAGAAAAGATCGACTTGATGTCAATCTATAAAACGGTTTGAAGGCATGGGTTTGATAAAACAGTTCAGTATAAAGAAACATTTGTTTGAAAAACAATTGCAAATAAGTTTGAAATGAAACATATAAAGTAAAATGTGCAGTTTAATAAGGAGTTTTAAACATACGAAGTGTTTATAAAAATCATTTGAAGGAAACTGTTTTGTAAAACGGCTAATGAGTAGCCAATCATTTAAATGCTATTTATTAATCACAAGTGATTGATATAATAACTAGCATGATTCTACTTGTATCCCCCCCCCCCCATCATAAAACATTTAAAAATAGTTAAAACATTGATTAAGGGGTATGAACTCACCTGTTCTGGGTGATACGGATGAACTGAAGAGGTAGGATGGCTAGGTGCCAAGTGAAGTCTTGAACACACTCTATGATCCTAGTTAACATATAATATCACATATATGTAACAAATTAGTCTATAAACAACAAAATAACAAGTCAAGACACCCTAGGACATGCTAAACACCTTTATCAAGTGTTATTAGCCTCTAGGATTGCATCTAAGTGTTTGTAGGGAAAGCTTTTGTGTGTAGGGCTCCAGGAAAACTCGATAAGGGAGTTCATGACCCTAAACACACTACTAAATGAGTTTACAGTCGTACACTCATGAGTTTACGGCCGTAAGCTCATACTTATGTTACCATTTGATGTTTGATGCTCTATAAGGTCCTATGAGGCATTTCTACATAATGGCTTGGTCCTTGGAAGAGTTTAGGGCATAATATAACTCCTTTTAGGAGTTTACGGCCCTGGGACCATATCCCTTGGAGATTACGGCCGTAATCTCCCTTGGGAGGATGTTTATGCTGTTTTCAAGTCCCTAAATTAACTAGGAACTAAACTAGGCTATTGTACAAGGCTTTAGAAGAGTTTATAGCATCATTTGGCACTATTTTATGGAGTTCACGGCCCTAGAACTTCTTGGGCCGTGAACACCTTACTCTTGGTGTTCTAAGGGAGTTTGCTAGTCCTAAACTCATTAAGGTACATGTCTAAACTAGTCTCTTGGCTTAAGGAAGGCTTTTAGGGTGTTTTGGCACTTAAACATGGAGTTCACGGCCCAAGAACTTCCTTGGCTATGAACTCACTTCTGGCCTTTGTTTTTAAGTGATTTTGTGGTCTAAACATGTAATGGTAGCTTCTAATTTCATTTCCAAGGCTTTGAGGGACATTGGGCACACTTTGGCCCTTATAAAGGAGTTTACTCCCCAAGGTGTTCTTGGGCAGTAAACTCACAGATCTTAGTGTTTTCCTATGATATCTAGTGTATTAAGCATATATGAAGCTTTAAAACAACACTAGATAGAAGTACTCACTTTCCGGAACGAAAGTCCGAAGATCCTTGAGCGAGAATTCGGCTTTTCTCTAACTCGAATTAGAAATAATGAATAAATATGGTTGAGATTTCTATATATAGTCCTGGGATTTTTGGCAGAAAATATTTTTATTCCTGGATTGAATCCTAATATCCTAGAGTTTTTGAATAACAGTGTTGCACAAAACCCTAGTGCATCCACTCTCCTGATATCTCCTTAAGTGCTAATCCTGAAATACTCAAACTTATACCCAAAGTCTGGAATTTCACTATAACTGTTGTAACTTCTATTGGCTTGATATGGTTTGTTCAGAATGGAAATTTTGGGTTGTCACATCATCCAACTATTAAAGGGAATTTTGTCCCGAAATTAGAATTTAGGCAAGAAAGTAGGTACGAATGATCGAGTCATGAGGAGGAAACTTCCTAATCGATTGGTTCTAGTGCTCCTAAGTGAAATCGGGTTCTCGATTAGTATCCCAACGAACCTTCACTAACTGGCGATGGCGTCCCTTCGTCCGCTTGACCTCTCGGTCGAGGGTCACTACGGTTCTAATACGAAGGCGAGGATCTCAACGAGTGGACTTACAAGAGTCCTAACGCAAAGGTACGGTTTAACGATCGAGACGCGAAGAGTAAATGTGCGTTACTGAGTTCGCGGAGTAGATCTAGTCTACGAGATACAGGACTGATTCTGGTAAGAATCTCGGAGGTCCTATCTATCTTGGATTTACCTTTACACGCTTTACGAAGCGTATTAAGCCATTCCTAGAGTGAGACTTCCTAAAGAACCTGGTCTCTCACTTGGAATCTCCAAGGTTTCCTTTTCTTGTTTAACTTTGCAGTCAAGGGCCACTCCTTGCTGGGTCAATGTCGAAAGGGTTTATGTAATTTGCGAGGAGTTCTGAATGAACTATGACAGTAGGTCTGTAAGACCTAGAATTTGGCGAATGTCTGTCGGCGTCTCTGGTGTCGACAAATTCTCATCGGTTTTGACAAATTGAGAGGGTACTCAAAATTTCCCCACATCACTAATAGTGTGTCATAGAAATTTGACTCTTCAATTTCAAAACTCGTGCTTAGAGAACTTCGTGAAAGTTCCTCTGAGAGTAATATTTCCACGGTTTCCTTCTTACTACGAGGGTAGATAAGTAAGTCATCACATGGAGAAATGACGAACTGATCCAAGTAAGAAAGACGGACCCTATTCATTAAACTCATGAATACTATGGGCGTATTGTTCCTATCCGAGGGGTATCACTACGGACTCGAAGTGTCCGCATCGAGTCCGGAAGGTAGTCTCTCAGACATCCTTTCCTAACACTCAAACTGGAGATATTCGGATGTCAGGTCCATTTCTGAAAGTAATTCTTTCCCTGTGTTTGCTCAACCAAATCATCTATGCGAGGCAGAGCCAACGATTTCTAACGGAAAAATCTAGATGGAGTCCTCGATAGCCGAGGCACATATGATGCAATCTGTCGATCTCTGGTAGAATATGACCGGGGTTCTCCAGGGTGAGAAGGCTAGTCTTCTAATTCTATTTCTGTGTAGTTCGCTAAGTTGTCCGGGTTGTTCTTGTATCTACGTAGGTGTTTAGACTATAGGGCGATCTGTTTACAGGAGTCATACTAGGTTCTAAGTTTGTTCACATGAAGATGTGATTACTCGTAGACTTGGGCAGTTCTCCGTCCTGAAGTTCATATTAGAATTCATACTTGGTTCAACGATCACTATATCATGTATATGAGTCGTATATGATTAATATTGAAAAGGTAGTCGAATAACTGATTCTTCTTTAAGCTCACATCCCATCCAGGAAAAAGAAGTTAAAGTGGAATCATCAATTCTAAACCTGTAGAACCTTGATTATGTATCACTCTTACGCATACGTTCCTCAGTGATAGATCAACCGTACAAATCATTGGATTGAACTTGATGTACTACACGATTGGTACTTGTTGAGAGAAAAAAAACTTGGAGACACACTTGAACAAACGTTAGAACAAGTAAGTTGCGGAATAGTTAATCTCTAAGGATCTAAAAGCTCAACAATAATAAAGTTAGATAGTTAGATAGTTAGATAGTTAGTTGCGGAAAGTAAAGAAAGATGAATGACAAAAGTTATATCAAGAATACACTTAAACTGATTCATAACAAGGAATGCAGTCACTCCAAGTTAGTAAGCGAGATCAAGTTTAGTGATTAAGTCTCGTAGACTTGTTCCGAAGAGAGGTTATGTTCCAGTAGCAGTTATAGTGTGAAGAGTGATAAGATTGATAACAGATGAAGATAAGAAAGATGATTGAATGAGAAATCTTGTGTATTGAGAAGTTAAGAGTTTTCACACTCACATATATCACTAGTACATAATACATAAGAAAGAGTCTCTATTTATATAGTTTAGAAAAGAGCAACTCTATGAGCAGCCGTGGAAGGCATGCTGGACAATAGAGTGAATTACATAGTAAAACAAATAACTAAGACTGCGGATAGGAAAGACTTGAATACTCCTGATGCTGATATGGTTGCTGATGAAGAATGGTTGCGGTCACAGTTGTAGAGATTGACTCCGGGTGCTGTATTTGGCTGTAAGTACTGAACTGTTGCGGTAGTTAAGTTCAAGAGGGTCACTTTTATGTTTCAACAATTTCCCCCTAAATGACCTCTTTAAATTTGGTTCATTTATCAAGTTTGAGAAACTTGATCAAAATCCACCAAAATTTTCTAACATTTTCCAACCATATGATTCTTCTGGAGACCTCAAACTTGACTTCAGCAGTAGTGTGCTTTGATTTTTCTACTGCGTCTTGCATATGTCAAGTTGCTTCTTGGGCAGGCAATGCATGGCATTCATCGGAATGAAATATTTGACGTTGTCTGTCTTCCGTTTGAATATGATGCCAAGTTCTAGGAAGTTGGTTGCGCCTAGAGATCTTTCTTCAAAACCTTCTGTAAGCATTGGCACTGGTTCAAGTGGTGGAATGTCAAATTCTTGATGATGGTGGGGTGGATGTTCGCATCAATCTTTGCAAAGTCACAGACAGTGTCTTTGAGGAAGGATTTAGCTTTGTCGAGAGCTATCTGCATCTTAGGATGTTTCTCTGCCTTGTTCTGAAAAACTCTGGCAATGAGAAATATTTCTTCAGGGTTCATGCAGGGGAAGTCTGCCTGGGTACGGATGTAATCATGCTCTCTTCTGGTCAGAGTGAATTGAGCAAAGTCTGCTTTCATAAACTTCCGCATCTTGTAGTTCTTCACTGCAGATGGTCTATCGTTATACCAAATATTTTCAACTGAAGAGCCATGCTTTGCATAGAAGCGATTCAGTCTTTTGAATTCCATTGGCAGACGCTTGTGATCAGGAAGACTACGGTCGAAGGAGTCAAAAACAGCAAAGTACTTGGCATTGGGAGAAATTGGAATATCCCAATAGCCATCGGATGGTGGTTCAGCATATGTGAGGTGGGGAGTGTAGTCTTCATCAAATAGCCTGCAGAGAGGATTGACCCATGAGTTGATCAGCGATTCATCAATCATAGTGTCAAAACCACATTCTCTCCATATAATTTTGGCTAACTTGGCTGCTTTCTAGTCATGTTCCCTTTGGACAGTAGCAGGAGAGTCTGTAGAGCTTTCTGAAGACATATGATCCTCAAGATTCTTTAGGTGAGGAGGAGTTACAGGTCTATTTAGGGTGTTTTTAGGTGATGAGTGGGCAGATGGAATATTTTGAGATGGTGGAGGAGAGGGCTGCAGAGTGGGAATTTTGTTTGTGGTGATTGGAGGGCTCTGACGGATGGATGTATTTGAACGACCGCCTTCTTTATCACTTCCCCCTCTTGAGGAATGCAACCCTGGTGCTTCCTCAAGCCATTGTTTGAGTCCTTCAACTTTGGCACAAACCTCAGCAAAGTGTGCTTTCATCGATTCGACCAATTGGGAGTTGTTTGGAATGGAAAAGTTGAAGAGCAGCTTGTGAATATCCTTTGTGAGCTGAAGTATCTCTAGGCCATGAAAGTTTGATGTGAGGGATTTCTGCATGCGGGCGATTGTTGCATGAAGGACAGAAATCGTGGACTCATAGGCAGTATGAGTTTCCTCTATTACCCTTTCGGACTGGGCAGCTTGATCCGCAACGGCGGTTACCTCAGTGATGAGGCGTTCCGCTACGGCCATAAAATCTTGATGGTCGGCCCTGCGGTTGTTTTTGAGAGATCAAATCCCCATCTCGACTTTGAGAGAGATGCGCTCAGCGGCCATACGCTCTCTTGTTTCGAGTCGTTCGATGCGCTCAATTAGGGATTACGGACCTGGGATATCTTCTGGTGGTGGTTGGGTAGGCTTAACCGCAACCAAAATTTGATCAACTTTGGCTTGAAGGTTGAGGAATTCTTTGTGAGTGACAGCATCTTTCTTCTTTTTCTTCTTCTTTTCTTTGGGCTTTGAAGTGGAGTGCTGAGAACCACTGGATTCTTCTTCTTCCTCGAACATCATGAGGTCGTCATCTGAGGGATTCGGTTTGTTGACCTCTTGGATGTCTTCATCGTCAAAACTGAAGGTTGGGGCCGAGCTGAGTTCAATAGCTGGCTCTTCATCTTGAGATGGGTTGACTGCAGTAAGTGGAAAAGGAGTTGAAGTAGGAGGGACATTAGATGTACCTGCGGCTACGATTGAGGCTTGAGCTTTCAGCACAGTTTCAGCCATTTGGTCCATCCAGGTCTGAACCTTTAGGATTGTGGCAGTAGTGTGGGCGTTGCTGATGGGATTTCCCAGTACCTGGCCACTGACAGAATTTCTTGTTCCTTCTACAGTTGTTGCTTGACCTGCTGCTCCTTGCGGGCTTGGAATGCCCTTTTGAAAGCAGCATACTTCTTGATTTCAGCATCAGTGGTTGGTTGATACCGACTCTAAGAGTCATTTGAGTCTTCATCGTCAATTCCTTGTTGTCGCACCAAGGTGTCCCTTGGGTTCACGGATCCTTGCACATTAGTGCTCACCGTGCCTAAACCACCTGATACAGATGTAAGCAGAGTAGGATTTCCTGGGCTTCCTTGGTCTCCTTGACCCATGGTCAAGTTTGTCCTCGGCCCAGTTCTGGTATGGGCGAAAGAGATGCCATGCGGATGGAGTGGTGATTGTAGTGTTTGGGTTACTTGCAAGAGGATGGAGTCTAACTCCTCAGAAGAAAAGATATGCAGCCGGGAAGCCCAGGAGACGTTAGGGCGATTACCAATTCTATCTACTTGAGATACAACTGGGGGGGGGGGGGGGGGGGGCTATCTCCATGTTCAGAAGAAGATGATGATGAAACAATCTCACAAGATGAGGTTGAGTGGTATTCGAGAGTGGTATTGAATGGATGTGCGGCCATCCCAAGGACTACCGGAGCCTGTTGAGAGGCTTCAGTATCAGTCCGATCACGCATATGGCTGGTGGTTTTGGTTGTTTTTCTTTACTTGAGGATAAATATGGGTTGTCTATCTTCCTCAGAGTCACTGCTCGATACAGTGGCGGTTTTGGTTTTGCGTTTCTTGGAGGGTGCAGTTTGTTTTGGGGCTTTCTTTTTAGGTGTTGTAGCTTTCCTTTTAGAAGCTACAGATTTTCTCCGTTGAGAAATGTTAGAGACTGTAGTGGCAGAGGGGGGCTGTGGTTCCCTCAGGAAGAATAGTTGAAGAAGGAAGAGGTGGGGTAGAAGGGTATGCGATAATACCCTTCGTGGCCTCAATATGATCTGAGACTTCAGCAGTTTCAAGACCAAGTAGTGAAAGAATGTGTATGGGGAGCTTGCGGATAGGTCCAAAAATAGTTTGATCAGAGGAAGGAGTATACCTTTTGAGATCCTTAGTGACAAAGAAATTGATGCCACTTCCCATGTCGAGACCAGCATCCGCATGCAGATCAGAAATACATAGAGACGAAAAGCGACCAAAAGTGAGCTCGGTTGTGTTTTCCTTTGGTTGTTCTTTGGGAATGTACTAGAGGAAATCATCGCAAAGAATTTGACCATAGTTGACATCATGGCCGGTGAAGATGCTCCATACAAGTTCAACGAGCTTGAGTTCCATGTTGTCGATGCCTCCGGTTCTGCCAGACAGACAGCGGATTACAAAGTGGCATACAAACTGCCAAACCGCAGGCAGCTGATTCTTCTTAAACTCACCAATACCTCGGATTGGTTTCTGGTAACCCATTTGGTAGAGTGCGGTAGTGATATCGGATAAGGATGGAGTGAAGATTTTGATGGAGGGATGGATTTACAGGTTAATAGAGGTTAAGAATTTTTCTTTGGTCAAGATGACCAAGGAATCGTTGATGAGGCTCAGATGCACTTCTTGGGGGTTTTCCAGTGGTCTGTATGCAGACAGAGCACACTTAAAGAGTGTAGAAACGGGAACAACATCAGTGAATGCGTCGAACGGGCCAAATAAGATGTGGTTTTTGAGATGCTTGATCATCAATTTTGTTGGAGCATTGTAAGATGGATGATCGTCAAACACACCTCTGAAGTTGCTTGAAGCGATTGTTGGTGATGTGGAACCGGTTTGATTCATGGAGCTTGAAGCCTTGGATTGCTTCTTGGATGTACCAGATTTCGCCATTGAGAGTTTTGAGAGCTTTTGTGAGATTGAAGTTCTTGAGAGTTTTTGTGAGTTCTGGGAGAGTTGAGAGAGTAATCGATCAACAGAGAGTGTAAACGATTATAGAGAAGAAGGAGGGTTTAAAAAGGGGTAAAAGGATTTTAACCCTAGGTAAAAGATAAAAGTGGGAAAGAAGTTGAATGGGGTTTTGGGGGGAATCAATGATTCTGAGATTGAACCTCAACCACACGAATATGAAACAGGTTTTCAAGAGATTTGAGAAATCTTAAAAGAGGTTTTGCATTTAATGGTGAAGTGGGCGCATGGTAATATGTCAGGTAATCGTGGGTTGATGAGAGAGAATGTTGTAACTGATTGGACGTCTTTGGGAGAGGAAAGGACAAGTTGAGAAAGGATTGATTTGGGAATCATTCTTTTTGTCATCATCCCGAAAATAGGTCTGATACGGGGTTTATTAAGAAAGGTAAAGTGACAGTTTCTAAAGGGAATGTTTTATTTTATTTAATGAAGGATCATTAAATAGCACACAAGGATTCAAGAGTTAATGAATCTGTTGGAATTTATTTGAGGTGGTTGCAGACGAATTCATTAATGCAGTTGAGAAACTTCATCGTGGATGAAAAAAAAAATTCAGAGAATCTGTGAGACAAACACTTGTATGAAAATTAAAAATAAAGGAACATTAAGACCCATGAGAGGTACGTATGACATATGGTTGTGGTACCTAGGTTGCGGTATCAAAACCATCTATCATATGTAATTCTCAGTTAGAACCGCAATGGAGACCAAGGTCGGTCTGCGGTAGCTAACACTTCAAAAAGAACTGCAGGTCTGGATTCATCATTCCCAACATTTGTAAGAATGTATTGAATTTTGTGGAGTCAAGAGCTTTTGTAAAAACATCAGCAATCTCTTCATGAGTAGGAACAAAGATGAGTTTAATATTACCTTTCAAAATATGATCTTTGATGAAATGGTACCGTAACTCAATGTGTTTCGTCTCGGAGTGCTGAATAGGATTATGAGAAATAGCTATAGCACTTTCAGAATCACAGTAAATTGGTATCCGCAGCATTCTATACCCGTGGTCTAGTAATTGTGTCTTCATCCAGAGAACTTGGGAACAGCAGCTGGCTGCGGCCACATATTATGCTTCTGTGGTAGATAGAGATACACATGTTTGTTTTCTTGAAGACCAGCTTACAAGTCTTCCTCCTAGAAATTGACATCCACGTGAAGTACTTTTTCTATCTAGCTTACAACCTGCATGATCCGCATCGGTGAAGGCTTGAAGACTAAAGTCGTTGCTTGCAGGATACCATAAACCCATAGATTTGCTTCCTTTAAGATACCGAAGAATTTGTTTGGCTGCGGTCATGTGAGACACTTTTGGATCAACCTGGTATCTTGCACATACACCAGTTGCAAAGACAATGTTAGGTCTGCTTGCGGTGAGGTACATTAGCGAACCAATGATGCCTTTATAAGTCTTGTGATCCACATATTCACCAGAGGGATCAGCAGAGATCTTATATCCGAAGGCCATAGGAACTTTCGCAGAAGAGCAGTTATCTATTGAGTATTTCTTCAGAAGTTCAGTGGTGTATTTTTCTTGATGAATGAAAATTCCTTGTTGAATTTATTTGACTTGAAGACCTAGAAAGAAGTTGATCTCTCTATTCATGCTCATTTTGAATTTTTTGGTCATGAGCTTTGCAAATTCATCTACGATATCTTTATCTGTATACCCAAATATGATATCATCCACATGTTGGGTTTTGAGCATTCTAACACTCCTAAGTGTACATGCAACCCTAAATACCTTGGATCTATGTTTTCTCTATTATACATGCAAATAAGAACATCCAAGGTATTATCCTAATCTAGCATACAAAAACAATGAGTGTAACAAGATAGAATACATACCTCTTTGATGTAGAAAGTCTTCATGAAGCTTGAGTGCCTAGCCCCAATAGTGTGGAAGCCTCAAATGGAATCACAATCACCAAAACACTTAGAATAGCTTGAGAGAATTCTACAACTCATGAAATCGGCCAGCCCTTTTACTTCACACACTAGTTGCCGATTTTGGTCAAGAATAAGAAGCTTATATAGTTAGGGTTACACCATGTAAACCCTAATTGACATGGCCTTTCATTTCCATGATCCATGGGTACAAATACACCATGGAGAATCCATGGACCATCCTATGGGTTTTAGCCCAACTTGATTATCCATGGAGCATTAGCCCACTATACAAGTATGGATGATTTACACAATCAACCCATATATTTAATTAGTCTTCTTTTGATCACTTAATTAATCCTAGATTAATTCTTGATCAATACTAATTAAATAATCTTATTATTCTTATTATTAATATACTAGAACTTATAATATATTAATAACCATAAGTGTCTTATTTCTCTCATTATAGTCTATCCAAGTGCATGATGGTATGCAACCCAAATGGACCATACCGGGTCGGGTCAAGTCTTACCAATTATAGTTATGGACTTAGACATTAATCCAACAGTCTCCCACTTGGATAAGTCTAAAACTATTATTGCGTATGACTTCAGGAACCAACCGGCAATCGTAGCTCTCAAAAGCTTCTGTCGAACTCTGACCTTGTAGATGAACTTTGACCTTTGTCAATGACTTGTCCATTAGATAAGGGATCATATATTCCTCCATTCTAGATATCATATGGACTGAGACATGGATTATAATCATTCTCTCTGTCCATTTGTTGTTTCCCGACTTGCGATTTATGACGACTGACTAATTGAACAAATCAAATCAGTCCTGGCCCGGCCGAGCACTTCCATTTGTCATCATCAAATCATCGAGGGGCCCACAGATATCGCTTTTATCCCGAAGGTAAAAGGAACGGATAAACTTCGACTCATATGGCTTGTTCTACTACTTGTTGAATCATACACAAAGGCACGTTTTATAGCACCGAGTTACCAAATGCGTTTTCGTGCAATCAATGTACTATCAACTCATAGTAACAACTCATATCTCTAGGTTTGAAGAATATAAGATATTATCGTCTCATGATCACTCGTGATAAAATCCATGAAGTGATCCAATGAGCGCGGGTTGAATCCAATACTCAGAACTTATGAGCACTCATGAGTGTTGTAGCCCTTTGTCCAACACCTTAGACCTCTACAAGCCAACTCATGACAGTCTTAATTCATATCTACTTCCAACATATGACCGACTGTGGATGGTTTGAATAACTTAGTCATTCCGGAAGAATAACCCAGTTTATTCGGGAAGTCAAAACATGCAAAATGAAACACAATAATAATTGAATCCAATATGGTATCAAACCCTATGAACATAAATAAAACACCTTTTATTTATCACCATATGATTACACATTATTCATTGTATACTGTTTTAGCTATCAACTTTATTCTTGAATTTAAAACAATAGTTGTCCCATGCTCCAAGCATGTACACTATGTTTTTTCAAAACACTAGTCATGCCACATACCAAGTATGCATACTATGTTTGTCTATGATCTTTACTTTATGAACTAGATCAATTGAACATAACTTCAGTGATTCTCTTTTCACACTCCCAAATCCTTACTGCAAATGCAAGAATTCCAAATTCATGCAATTTACTGAAATCTGTTAGATTCTAAACTTATATGCATTGATCCTCTTGTAATGATTATGCACAAAGTCATAAAGACTTGACAACAAACATTACAGAGCATTCCAAAGGAGATCAACTCCTTTGGAAACATCCTTCTTGCATTAAGTTCCCTTTAATCTTACACAGATTGAAAATACTAACTTTGAAACATTTCCAGATTCATTTTGACTATCACATCTGAAAAAGAGTTGCCTCCTTACAGATTATGTCAATATAATCCTTCCAGAATTATCACTATACTTCCGACTGTCCTTGAGCAACCAATCTTTGGTAAACCTTAGATTATCCTCGACAATTGTTTAATCCTTTTAGTCATATCCAGTTCTAAACCTTTTCCCTTCTTAATGCCCCAGGCATTTGGAAAATTTTAGAAAGGATGAATATAGCACATGTAATCGATCCTATATACGAAGCATATGGGAATCGATTCATGATGTCTCACATAACGACTAAACCAGTCTTTTGCTATAACATTTCCATTTCAATTTGCCAAGTTCTCATAATTCAGATTATGAAAAGGGATGCCGTAATCATAATCGAATTTTAGAACGCAAATAATGGACCCATATACAGAATTTCCTTATGTTGAGCCATTCCAACATGAAATTCATATATATCCTTGACTAAATGATTAAAACCTCACGATCTAAGCTTATAGATTTGAGATGAAGTATAATTTCCTCTCCCTTAATTATAGCAAAACAACTTTTCCCAATTGAAACCTTTGTTTTCTATAATTAACATTGCTAACTTGCAATGCTTATCATAATTATCATGCGCCCACTAACATGATGATTATTAGCATAACACTTATGCTCCCACTAGCTTTGACATGTACTCAGAAATCAGCTGACTTCTCATCAAAGTTCAGATTTCTGATACTAGATTGTTTTGATAAAACTTTATCAAAATCACACACCTTCCCTTAGATAGCACACTTGTGTGTCTAAACAATTATGAAGAGGTATGCCATAACCATAATGGTTAGACCTTTTTTTCCACTTCTCACAAGTCCAGGTTAGTGTGCCGGTAAACCACACACGCTCCACTAACGACTTTGAGAATGCAAATATCACAATTGCTATCTAGATAAAATCTACTTAGTGAAAGTGTTTCCTCACCATCATTTTCATGAATCGGAGAGAAACCTTATGACACTTAGATTTAATGGTGTATGTGTTCTTATCCATGTGAATTGTCAAAACCTTAGTCACAGGGCAAGGGTAATGACAAATCCAATCTCATATGGACTGAACTCAATCTTAACTTCTTGCCACCTGGCAGCTTAAGGGCCTGCCATTGCTTCCAAGTTGTTGTGCAACAAATTGAGAACTCTAAGAACTCATATGCAAATCCAACTTTAACTGGAATGGGCACAGAATATGTCAACACGATAGGTTATAAACCTCAAGTCGTGTGCTAGTGAAGAACTTCAGGTTCTATTCTTGATTAGTTCTTGAGACTTTCAAGACCTTTAAGACTCCCACTGTCCTCTTGACATATAAGACGCCCTTGTCAAACATCCAAGAGATAGTGTGGATTCTAATCAAGACAAACACTTCACACAATTGGCCTTAGTTGGTCTTTGTTTTATCCAAAACATCACAACTTACCAATTTCAAATGTACAAGAGTTTTAAACCTTCTTTAAGACATGTCACTCAAGTTACAATCTTAGAGTATAACTCTAAGAATTGTTTTTGGAACGAAGTATGAATCATCTTCTTGATTTAACCACTTCAACAATTCAAGTTCCTCTTCTTAGTCATAAGAATGCACTAAGACTTCCTTAGAGAACTAATTTTGATATGGTTTCTTAATCATTAAGACGATCACAAAACTGATACTAAAGTACTCTCCCATCTTTTCAGATTTGAGAAACTTTTACCTTTCTGCCTAATTTGATTCTTCTTATTCGCTCTGTCATACATTGGAACCTTTTTCCAATGTCTCAGAGTTATACTTAAGCATGTAAGTATAATCATATTTACTGAGCTTTAGTAAAGTATGACAAATAGTCTTATCAGACTTTTGTGGTGGACTTAATCAGTGCACAAGAATGTGTACTCGATCCTTTAGTCCTTTACTTGACTCACATATCCATGTGAACAAGTAATTAGTCTTAATTTTTCCAAAACTTGAAAGTTCTCATTCATCATGCTATACAACTTGCATGATTCCAAGTTCCGGTCCAATCGAAACTTGGGTGATGAGAATCCTTCCTTATTTGGTAAATTTAGACATTACCACAAATGAAAGAATCAATTTCATATTTCCACTCTTGCTCTTAATGGAATCACATAAGCAACAATTTTTCCTCAAATGCCATTGTAAGGATATTTAAAATAAATAAAATAAAAAATTTTCTTTTATTTTAAACTTTGCAGAAAACTTATCCTTACAATCCATATGAAAACTTGTTGTTACCTATTCCTAAGCAATATCTCATAACTCCTAAGAAGTAGCTCAAGAATCCGATCTTCAAACTATGCGATAGAAATCCATCTACGCCATCAGATTCAGCATATTCTTTCTTTAAGTTTCTTCACTTTTCTTTGATTCTTAAAACATCACCATGTGACCCAGTCACATCATGTATCAAGAATCTCAGAATAGAAACTTAACAGAGTTAGATAGTGGACTTTACCTGAAGTAGAGTCAAACTTATTGACTTTAACATCCTTAGGTAAATTTTGGCAGCTTCGCAACCAATGCCCCTTTCTTTGGCAATACAAACATATGGACCCTTTGATAATGGTACACGAGACCATCACAGACTTACCATTTGGTCAACCGAGTTGACTATGGCCGATCCCTTTCCATCGGGAAGAGAGAGCTTTACTAGATATCCAATGTCATCATTGTCAATGTCCATAAAGTTTTAGGAAGTTGATCTTAGCAAATAGATAAGATCATTAAGGGTCTTGTCATAGTCTATTTCATAGGTGTCCCAAAGGAACTCACTATGTGACTTAGAAAGTGATTGAACCACCAACTTTCTCAAGACTTTGACACCCAACTCTTCCGGCTTGTCAATATGTGACTACATCTCCAAGATGTGATCACACCTACACCTTGCCTTGCCAATAGGGCTTGAGTGACCTTAAACTTTTCAAGAACTTGTGGGTTAGGGAGAATGGATGGAGGAGGAGAAAGAAGTATGATATCCATGGGACATCATCTTCATTAGGAAACCTTGTTTCAAGAGATTTGGGAAGATCATAGGTGTCTAATCTAGACATCTTTTGGGAGATATTCAAGATAGTTGATTTAAAGTCCTTAATATGACACCCAATATGAAATATTAAGGCTAGGACCCAACAAACTATTTTATAACTTAGAAGAGGTATGCCGTAATCCAAGCTGTAAAATATTTGAAGGTAGGTGAATGACGATTCACCAATTTCCACCAAGATAAACGAAATGTATTATTAGGTTTTAATTGGTTTTGAAACTCCTAGATCTTTGAGATTCATTGAACTGTTCAAAGGCATGTTTCAATCTCGAGTGTGCCCTTCAGATTTTGTGACTGGGATGCCGAGGATCACAAAACAAGGTGTGAAGTAACCATGCAAATCACTTGGTACCCTTAATAAATTACCCCTCAATCGATGTGCCGGTTAACCACACACGCTCCATCGATACTATGATAAATATTAAGTCACCCTTTACCTACCTTGTTAAGTCCAAGTTAGTGTGCCGGTTAACCACACACGCTCCACTAACGACTTAGACAAAGTGTAAAGTGTAATTTCATGGATTAGCACCTTATTCACATTTTTCCTAAGTAACTAAGATTGGGTATTATTAAGAGTTTAGTTACTTAGTATTATCATTAATACTTTTAATGAAGGGAGAATTATAGTCTTGTCAAACCCGTTCGGCTAACGACCCTCCACCAGTCAAGCAAGCGGTGGGTGAGAGTGGACACCCATTAAGTTGCCATTTTATAGGCAACAACCTTATACCCACCTTATAGACCGGCTTCGTGAATGAGGCGTACTAGCGGTAAGACTGACTTTACTCTTATACATATATATTATTAACTTATAATATTATAAAGTATAAGGGTTGAATTTTAACTTTTAAAATTCTAAGGGCTAACTTGGAATTAAAGTATTCATAAGTGAAAACTTTTCAAATTCCAAAACTTGAGGGCAAGTTTTGAAACTATTCAAAACTAATTAATTCCATAATTTATGTGTTTAAAGTAGTTTTAATCCAAAAACTCTTCAAGTTCCATAACTTGAGGACAAGTTATGGAAGACTTTAAACTAATAAAAGAACTAACTTTTCTTTATTTTATAACTTATGGATTTAATTATGGTTACATATTTATTCTTTAATGAAGTGACTCTTGAACTTCCATAACTTGAGGACAAGTTATGGAGTCATAAAAAATTATTCAATGGCACAAGACTCTTCATTTTGTAACCATTGCCAACTTTTATGAATTTTATGAGTCTTTAATGAGACTCTTCATGTAACTTAAGGACAAGTTACACAAACACATTTTATACTCAACTCTTAGATTAAAATGGATTGAAAACAACTATTTCAACTAACTTTTCTATTAATCTAAGCAACTCATAAGAACAAGATAATTCAAATCAAACTTTTTCATGTAATTAGTCTAAACCTTAAACTAATACAAAACATGAATCTATTGACAATTATCTTTGAAAATGGATTAGCATGAACATTACTACATCAAAAAACAAGTTTATAAGTTCAAAAACAACTTAGGGTAATGTTCCTAGTCCATTTCTAGCCAAAAACGTCGAATATATGCTGTCTGGGGCTCCTACTCGGCGAGTGCATTAACCTACTCGGTGAGTAGGATGATTTTACTCATGGACTCGGCGAGTTCATCAGTGGACTCGGCGAGTCCAGTGCCCAGAAAGCCAGAAAATCGAGTTTTTCAGCATTTTTCAGCAATTTGCATCAAGTATAAGAGAAAGCAAGCCTAGGCTCTGATACCACTGTTGGGTTTTGAGCATTCTAACACTCCTAAGTGTACATGCAACCCTAAATACCTTGGATCTATGTTTTCTCTATTATACATGCAAATAAGAACATCGAAGGTATTATCCTAATCTAGCATACAAAAACAATGAGTGTAACAAGATAGAATACATACCTCTTTGATGTAGAAAGTCTTAATGAAGCTTGAGTGCCTAGCCCTAATAGTGTGGAAGCCTCAAATGGAATCACAATCACCAAAACACTTAGAATAGCTTGAGAGAATTCTACAACTCATGAAATCGGCCAGCCCTTTTACTTCACACACTAGTTGCTGATTTTGGTCAAGAATAAGAAGCTTATATAGTTAGGGTTACACCATGTAAACCCTAATTGACATGGCCTTTCATTTCCATGATCCATGGGTACAAATACACCATGGAGCATCCATGGACCATCCTATGGGTTTTAGCCCAACTTGATTATCCATGGAGCATTAGCCCACTATACAAGTATGGATGATTTACACAATCAACCCATATATTTAATTAGTCTTCTTTTGATCACTTAATTAATCCTAGATTAATTCTTGATCAATACTAATTAAATAATCTTATTATTCTTATTATTAATATACTAGAACTTATAATACATTAATAACCATAAGTGTCTTATTTCTCTCATTATAGTCTATCCAAGTGCATGATGGTATGCAACCCAAATGGACCATGCCGGGTCGGGTCAAGTCTTACCAATTATAGTTATGGACTTAGACATTAATCCAACAGCACATATATTTGTACCATCATAAGGTGGTCACCATTTGCTTTTCTGAATAATGTGGAATCAATCACTCCCCTTTTGTATCCGGATGAGACAACAAAATCAGAGAATATCTCATACCAAGCCCTTGGAGCTTGTTTCAGGCCATAGACTGCTTTTTCGAGCTTATAGCAGTGGTCTGGAAATTCATCATTTTAAAATCCTGGAGGTTGTTGAAGATAAACTTCTTTTAGTTCACCATTGAGGAAGGCACTCTTAACGTCCATTTGGTGTATCTTGACATTTTTGTGAGCTGCGTATGCTAGAAAGATTCGGATGGCTTCCATTCGTGCTACTAGAGCATACATTTCGTCGTAGTCAATGCCTTCTAGTTGACTATAGCCCTTGGCAACAAGTCTTGCCTTGTTTCGGATGACTGAGTCGGATTCGTCTAGCTTGTTTTTGAAACCCATCTTGTACCAACAATGGTATGACCTTGTGGAAGAGGAACAAGTTGCCATACTTTGTTTCTTTCAAATTCTTCTAATTCTTCTTGCAGTTCAGCTATCCAGTCTGGTTCAAGCAGAGCTTCTTTGAGCATTCGAGGTTCAACTGAAGACATAAATGCTGCATAATGGCAGTTGTCAGATAAATCCTTGGAAGACCGAGTCTGGATACCTGCTGATGGGTTGCCGATAATTTAACCTGGTGGATGGTCTTTTGTCCATACATGAAGACGTGGCATTAGATGATCAGCAGCTGCGGTAGAAGGAATGTCTTGGATATCAGAGGAATCTGCGGTTGGGGAATGCAGTTCCCCTTGGACTTGAGAACATCCTATTGAATCATCTTGATTTATTGAAGAAGAGTTTACTTGAGGGATTGGCAGAGGTTGAGGCTCCCCTTGGATTGCGGATGGGAGTTCCTTTGGAACCTGAGAAGGTTCCCCATGGAATGCAGATGAAAGAGTGACAATTATAGGATCGGATCTAGTGTCAATATTCTCTATGAGTTCGTCATCTGAGTCGTCTGGAGGTTCGATTGATGGTGAGAATTCACTTCGGGCTGGAATGTAAGCAGCATCAGGTACTGGAACCTCAACGGTTGCAACAATATCCGGAGTAGAGCTTTCCCCCTCAACCGGAGAGGTGGAAGTATTGAGCGATACTACTTCGGATAGAGACGGTCCAGATACGTTGGCATGTTGTTGTTGAGCTGCGGATGACACTAGGACTTCGGATAGTTTCGCCGTTTCAATGGGATCAAACAGATCATCATAGTTGATTTAAACTAGATTTAGAGGTTTAGAAGTGGTTGGAATGTCACTTTCCATGATTGTAGTTGTTTCGGTAGACGGAGGTGCACTGAGGATGTGAGAGTCATCAAATTTCACCTCAAAGCTTTCAATGATCAACGTTGTTCTTCTGATGAGCACTCGATATGCAACCTTGTTAGTGGAATAACCAAGGAAGATACCTTCATCAGACTTCGGTGCAAACTTATTGAGTTGACCTCTATTGTTGATCACGAAGCATCTACATCCAAAGATATGAAAGAAACGAACATTAGGTTTGCGATTGTTGAGCCCTTCATATGGCGTTTTATTGAGACACTTGCAGACAATACTTCGGTTTTGAACAAAGCATGCGGTTACTACTGCTTCGGCCCAGAAATAGAGAGGAAGATGGGCGAAGTTGGGCAGGGATCTGGCTGCTTCAACGAGTGTGCGGTTTCTTCTCTCTACAACACCATTTTGTTGTGGTGTATAGGGTGCTGAAAAATTGTGAGAGATTCCTTTGGA
This sequence comes from Lactuca sativa, assembly GCF_002870075.4. Taxonomy (NCBI): domain Eukaryota; kingdom Viridiplantae; phylum Streptophyta; class Magnoliopsida; order Asterales; family Asteraceae; genus Lactuca; species Lactuca sativa. The sequence goes on from NC_056630.2 coordinate 317,640,569, forward strand.
AACTAGAAAACTGGTCAGAAGATGATTAGTGAACTCAGTTCCATTATCACTGCGGATGCGTCTGACTGGAAGCTTGATTTGTAGTTCGATTTATTTGATGAAGTTAATGAAGATTGGCGATGTCTCTGATTTAAGTCTGAGAAAGAAGACCCATGTGAAGCGTGTATACTCATCAACAATAACCAGTATATAGTTTTTGTGGTGAAGACTGGATACGGTTGAGGGACCGCAGAGGTCGATGTGTAAGAGCTCCAGTGGTTCAGAGACCGAAGAAGCTATTATCGGAGGATGACTTGCTTTAGATTGCTTACCGCATTCGCACGCTGGACAAAGAGTATCATTGCTGAATTTGAGAATGGGGAGACCACGGACCAGTTCTCCTGTGACGAGATTGTTGATGTAGCGAAAATTGAGACGAGCGAGCTTGTGGTGCCATAGCCATCAGACTTTGGATACAGCTTTGGACAGAAAACACAGCTGCGGTTTGCCAATGATGAGAGAAACATCAAGAGGTTACATAGTGCCTTCTCAACGTGACTTGATTAAATGGGTGCTGCGATCACTCGTCATTATGTAACAAAATTGATTGTCAAATTCAACCCGATGTCCTGCTTTACATAGTTGGCCAACACTGATAAGATTGTGTTTAAGACCTTCTACATAAGCAACCTTCTGAATAGAAAAGTTCCCCGTAGTGAGAACTGATGGGTTTTAGCCATAAGAACTTTCCTATGTGCGCATGCAAAACCCTAATGCTTGGATCTAGGATTTTTAATTAAACATGCTTTGAATCCAAGACTTCTAATGACTAATTAGGTATGAGAACAATACAAAATCAGGTCTAGAAGAATACCTTTGAATCTCTTGTTTGATCTTGTTGTCTTGGAGCTCTAGAGTCACAATTGTCACTCCTCTAATGGCTTGCAAACACCAAATACAAAAAAAGATGATTTGAGAGAGAGAGGCTAGGAGGAAATCGGCCAGGGATTCTCTATTCTCAATGAGGTGCCGATTTCCCTGAGCCATGGGGTCTATTTATACTTGTAGACTCCTTAAGGGTTACCACTTAAACCCTAGTTGGATAATCTTCTCTTAAAGCAATCCATATGCTTACCATAGATAGCCTTGGACGATTTTGAGCTATCCTTAGCTCTAGAATTCATCCAACCCCTATCCAATAAGGATTTACAGTCTAAAGTGTAACTATCAAACAATTGACAGTTTATACCCTCTTATTTAATTAATCTCTTTAAGTCACCAAATTAATACCAATTAATTTATGACTTATATTAATCAAATAACAATATTATTATTCTTTATATTATTCTCATAATATATTAATAATATTTATTCTCTCTTAATAAATCATCCTATCAAGTTGCTATGGTGAAGGCAACCCAAAAGGACCATGCACAATCGGGTCAAATACTTGCCTGATAAAGTTGCAGCCTTAGACACTATTCCAACAGTCTCCCACTTGGATAAGTCTAGTAACTATATGCACAAGTACAATTCGATTTGCAATCGTAGCTCTCAAAGACGCTGTCAAACTCTGATCTAATCAATCTTGTCCTTTAGATAAGGGATCATATAGTCCTCTGTTAGATATCATGCTGATAATTCTATGGATTGATTAGTCAAGCATTTAGGTTTCTCGATCTCTGATTTATTTGACATAGAACTTAATCGAACACATCAATTCAGTTCTGACCGGGCCTGACACATAAGTCAAATCAAATCATCGAGCGGCCGAGATATCACTTTTACCTTCTTAAGATAAAAGTTACAGATAAACTTCGACTTATATGCATTTACTTATTCATTAACCAACTATACACAACAATACGTTTTATGACACCGAGTTACTGATGCGTTTTCGCATTATCAATGTACAATTAATTAACAAATAACAAACCATATATCTAGGTTTTAAGACTATATGATATTATCGTCTTGCGATCACCCTTTTATATCATATTCCATAAGGTGATTCCAGCAAGCGCGGGTTTGTTCCAATGCTCAAAACTAGTTCATAAGCACTCATGAACGTTGCAGCAACTCTTTTCTATGTCTAATACCATTTAGACAATCTACACACCGATTCATGACAATCTTCATTCATATCTACTTCCAACATATGAACGATTGTGGACAATTTGAATAATTCGATTATTCTTAATAAACTCAATTATTCTGGAAGTCAAAACATGCAAAATGATACAATAGTTAAACAATTAACATAAGACAGTAACATTACTTATAAATAAAACTCCTTTATTTAATCATCAAATGTTAATTACATTTATCTATTACACGTTTCTAATACTATCTATCTAATCTATGCTAATGTCATCCTTCAGCCCAATACTCCTAGCATGCTGCAAGTGCTTAACCCTACTCAGTCCCTTCGTAAGCGGATTTGCTGGGTTATCTTCTGATGATATCCTCTTCACTACGAGTTGTCCTTCTTCGACACGATGTCTAATAAAGTGATATTTTCTGTCGATATGTCTTGATCTACCATGATCTCTCGGTTCCTTGGTCAAGGCAACCGCTCCTTCATTATCACAGAAAATCTCCATGGGCTCCTTTATGGCAGGTATAACTCCAAGATCACCGATGAAGTTCTTCAGCCATATTGCCTCCTTCGACGCTTCGCTCGGTGCAATGTACTCTGATTCGCACGGTGAATCAGCTACGGTTTCCTGCTTGGAACTTTTCGAAGTCACTGCTCCTCCATTAAGGGTAAAGACCGAGCCCGACTGCGAACGGTAGTTGTCCCTGTCGGTCTGAAAACTGGTGTCACTATACCCTCGCACCTTCAAGTCATCACTCCCTCCGAGGACTAAGAACCATTCCTTCTTCCTCCGAAGGTACTTAAGGATATTCTTCACCGCAATCCAATGGGCTCTGCCAGGGTTCCCTTGATATCTACTAACCATGCTCAAAGCAAAGGCTACATCAGGGCGAGTACAAGTTATAGCGTACATGATTGAGCCAACTACGGAAGCGTATGGTACTCGGCTCATTTCTGCTATTTCAGCTTCGGTACTCGGACTTTGAGTCTTACTCAACTTGGCATTACTTTGTATTGGTAATTCTCCCTTCTTCAAGTTTTCCATACTAAAATGTTTTAGTACCTTCTCTAAGTAAGTGTTCTGACTAAGTCCAATTAGTCTCTTACTTCTTTCCCTTACTATCCTTATTCCCAAAATGTAAGAAGCCTCTCCGAGGTCCTTCATAGCAAAGCACTTCCCGAGCCAGGACTTAACTTCCTGCAGAGTCAGGATGTCGTTTCCTATGAGTAATATGTCATCGACATATAGAACGAGGAAGCTAACTATACTCCCACTGGCTTTGACATATACACATGATTCATCTTCGCTTCGTACAAATCCAAACTCTTTGACTTTCTCATCGAAGCAAAGATTCCATCTGCGAGACGCTTGCTTAAGTCCATAAATGGACTTCTCAAGCTTACACACTCTATTCGGATGCTTTGGATCCACAAACCCCTCTGGCTGAGCCATGTAAACATCCTCAGCCAACTTTCCGTTAAGGAAAGCGGTCTTGACATCCATTTGCCATATCTCATAATCATGAAATGCGGCAATAGCTAGCATCACTCTAATAGATTTTATCTTCGCAACTGGTGAGAAGGTCTCTTCATAGTCAACTTCGGGAGTTTGAGTAAAGCCCTTCGCAACCAATCTCACTTTATATGTGTGTACTTTTCCATCCACGTCGGTCTTCTTCTTGAAGATCCACTTGCACCCAACGGTCTTACGTCCGGGCACATTATCAAACAAATTCCAAACTTGGTTATCATACATGGATTGGATCTCGCTATCCATTGCCTCTTTCCATTTTGCAGACTCCGGGCCTGCCATGGCTTCCTTATAGCTATTGGGTTCATCAAGATTTATTAGTGTACCATCAATAATATACGTGTCCCCTTCGGTAGTAATATGAAAACCATAAAACTGGGGTTGAACTCTAACTCTATCAGAACGTCTAAGAGGTAAGGATTCGTCAATCAGTTCAACTGGAGTTTCCTCCTCGTGTTGAGTGCCAGTGGTAGAGGTTCCTTCATCTATTGACTCTTGAATCTCTTCAAGCTCGATTTGCCTCCGACTGTCTCCTTGGCCTATGAGTTCTTGCTCTTGGAAAACTCCTCTCCTCGCAACAAAGACAACATTGTCCTTCGGTCTATAAAAGAGATATCCAAAAGATTTCTGCGGGTAGCCGATGAAAATACATCGCTCACTACGAGGTTCGAGCTTGTCGTGAGCATCTCGTCTTAGGAAAGCCTCGCAACCCCAAACCTTGATATGTGCCAATGAGGGAGCTTTCCCTGTCCACATCTCGTGAGGTGTTTTGGCAACCTTCTTAGTAAGGACTCAGTTAAGGATATGGCGGCAGTCTCTAAGGCATACCCCCAAAAAGAGATAGGTAGTGAAGCACGACTCATCATAGAGCGAACCATGTCCAACAAGGTTCGATTACGCCTTTCTGCCACACCATTCAACTGCGGTGTCCTAGGAGGCGTCAATTGTGAAACTATTCCACACTCCTTGAGATAATCGTGGAATTCAAGACTTAGGTACTCTCCTCCTCGATCGGATCGAAGCATCTTGATTTTCCTGCCCAATTGATTCTCCACTTCATTCTTGAACTCTTTGAACTTTTCAAAGGTTTCTGACTTTTGCTTGATTAAATAGATATACTCATATCTACTATAATCATCGGTAAAAGTCACGTAGAAGCAGTTCCCATCCTTCGCGGTTGATCTAAACGGTCCACATAGATCGGTATGTATTAGTTCCAATAGACCCTCACCCCTTTCACATGTACTCGTGAAGGGTGATTTAGTCATATTTCCAAGCAAACAAGACTCGCACGTGTCATCTTCCCTAAGGTCGAATGACTCCAACACTCCATCCTTTTGGAGTTGGGCTATGCGTTTCTTGTTGACATGTCCAAGACGATAATGCCATAAGGATGCTCTATCCATACTATTGGAAGAATCTATGTTTAAAACATCATTTCCTAAGTTATCAACAATCATAACAGTTTTATAAATTCCATTACATGGTATAGCTTCAAAATAAAAGACACCATTTAGATAAGCCAAAATAGAACCATTCTCATTATTAAAAGAAAATCTAAAACCTTGTCTAAACAAACCATGAAATGAAATGATGTTTCTAGCCATTTCTGGCGAATAGCAACAATTGTTCAAATCTAAACATAAATTATTCCTAAGCACTAAAGAATACACTCCAATCTTGGTCACAGGCGACGATCTTCTGTTCCCCATGATTAGATTGATCCTTCCTTGCTCCACATCTCTACTTCTTCTTAGTCCCTGCACATTAGAAAAAATGTGATAACCACAAATGGTATCAAGAACCCAAGAAATAGCATGATTAAAATCGTTAGATTTAATTGTGTATATACCTGCGAAAGACGGCTTGATCTTTCCTTCCTTAATGGCTTGCAGGTACTCTGGGCAGCTTCTCTTCCAATGTCCTATCTTATGGCAATGGTGGCACTCTACCTCCTTTGGGTTAGGGCAGGGCTTAGTAGGATTAACTTTGGTCCCACTAAAAGAGGCACCATCTCGGGCTTTAACCGTGCGATAGTTCTTAGACGAAGCCTTCCTCTTCTTTCCCTTCCCTTGACCAATAGCCACGACAAGAGCAGCGGATGGATTGGGAGTTGGTGCAACAGACTTGTCATTGAAGTTGCTCTCAGCGACCCTCAAGAGACCTTGGATTTTGCTTAGGGTGACTACCTCTTTGTTCATGTGGTAGGTCATCCTAAATTGATTGTAGCTCGGAGGCAAAGAGTGAAGCATCATGCCGATCGCCAAGTCTTCCCCAAAGTCAACATTCAACTTGCGAAGGCGGTCGACATACCTTTGCATCTTTTGCAGGTGCACGGTAAGAGATTCTCCATGACCCATCTTAGCGGAAATCATGTTAGTGAAAATCTCATAACGCTCTTGTCTCGCGTTTTGGTGGTATCTCTCCAATAAGTCTTGATGCATCTCGTACGGGTACATGTCCTCATAGGACTTTTGGAATTCGGAGTTCATGGTGGCTATCATGATGCAATGTACCTTCATTGCATCGCGCTCATGAGTTTCAAAAGCGGTCATTTCAGCCAGAGTAGCGATTTCAGGGATAATTTTCTCGAGCTTCTCATCGAGGACATACTCCTTATCCTCATAGCGAGCAATGGTGCGAATGTATCTTATCCATTCGCTAAAGTTCATCCCATCGAAAGTGACCTTTTGCCAAAGGCTCATCAATGTGAAAGAACTAGCAGCAGCGTTGTTTGCGTTCGACATCTACAAATAGAAAGGACAAAGATAGATTAGAATATGAATCCCTAATTATCACCCAATAAGAAAGATTAGGGCTAGGATCCAACAACAATATTTACATATTAGAAAAGGGATGCCGTAATCTAACATGCAAATAATGTGAAGGTAAGTGAATGACGATTCACTAATTCTCTACCATAAAAACCTAACTGTAAGTCCTAAATGTATTGAGAATTCCTAGGTTCGGATGAGATTCATTGAATCTATTCAATGGCTTGTTTAAATCTCGATATGCCCCTCTTGTTTGTGACTAGGATACCGAGGATCACAAAGCGGGTGTGAATTACCATGCAAATTCACATGGTGCCTTCATTGTAACGATCACCTATTCGATGTGCTAGTAAACCACACACACTCCATCGAACTATGATAAACAATGAATCACCCTTTGCCACCTTTGCTTAGAACCAATTAGTGTGCCGGTAAACCACACACGCTCCACTAACTTCTTAGCAAGGGTGCAAAGTGTAATTTCATGGGATTGCATCAATTCACTTTTCCTAAAGTAAATAAGATTGGGAAAATTTTTTAAAAATGTGTAGTTACTTTGTATTTCATATTATACTTTTAATGAGAGGATGAGGTTGCCCTATCCTACCCGTTCGGCTAACGATCCTCCAACGATCAAGCAAGCGGTGGGTGTGAGTGTACACCCATTAAGCACCATTTTATAGGCCGCAACCTTATACCCACCTTATAGATCGGCTTCGTAAATGAGGCCTACTAACAGTAAGACTAGCATTTTAGTTATACATATATATATATATATATATATATATATATATATATATATATATATATATATATATATATATATATATATATATATATATATATATATTAATCTTGTAACATTATATTAGTATAGGGTTGTACTTTAAACTTTTAAAAACTTAGGGTTTGAAATTTAAATTGTCTAAATTAAAACTTTTAATCACAAAACATAAATTTCAAAACTTGAGGACAAGTTTTAAACATTTAAAACATGGAGGATCAAATAACAAATAATTCTAATTAACAATTAATTTCCTAATTATGTATATTTGATTTATTCAAGATTTCTTGCAAGATAATTACCAATTTAATCAAAATAATTAATTAATTATCATATAAGGAAATTAAATATTTTATTAGTTGATAAATATCTTTAATTAGATCAAGATTATAGTCAGATATATCAAAAAATCGGATTAGGGTTGATCTAATATTATTAAGGTAAGTTTCCATAAGATAATCATGAAGAAATCCCGAATCTGGCATTTCCTGACGCTTGGACTCGCCAAGTGCACCAAGGAACTCGCCGAGTCTGGCCAACTCGCCGAGTCCATGACTCAGAAACACAAAAATCGAATTTTGCAGTTAAGTTTCAAACAAACAAGCAACAATTAAATAGAAACCAAGCTAGGATTTGATACCACTGATGGGTTTTAGCCATAAGAACTTTCCTATGTACGCATGCAAAACCCTAATGCTTGGATCTAGGCTTTCTAATTAAACATGCTTTGAATCCAAGACTTTTAATGACTAATTAGGTATGAGAACAATACAAAATCAGGTTTAGAAGCATACCTTTGAATCTCTTGTTTGATCTTCTTGTCTTGGAGCTCTAGAGTCACAATTGTCACTCCTCTAATGGCTTACAAACACCAAATAGCAAAGAAGATGATTTGGGAGAGAGAGGCTAGGAGGAAATCGGCCAGGGATTCTCTGTTCTCAATGAGGTGCCGATTTCCCTAAGCCATGGGGTCTATTTATACTTGTAGACTCCTTAAGGGTTACCACTTAAACCCTAGTTGGATAATCTTCTCTTAAAGCAATCCATATCCTTACCATAGATAGCCTTGGACGATTTTGAGCTATCCTTAGCTCTAGAATTCGTCCAACCCCTATCCAATAAGGATTTACATTCTAAAGTGTAACTATCAAACAATTGACAGTTTATACCCTCTTATTTAATTAATCTCTTTAAGTCACCAAATTAATACTAATTAATTTATGACTTATATTAATCAAATAACAATATTATTATTCTTTATATTATTCTCATAATATATTAATAATATTTATTCTCTCTTAATAAATCATCCTATCAAGTTGTTATGGTGAAGGCAACCCAAAAGGACCATGCACAATCGGGTCAAATACTTGCCTAATATAGTTGCAGCCTTAGACACTATTCCAACAAGAACACTGTAGCCTCGGATGACACCGTTTGCATTGTTGCCAAACGTGACATTTCCACCAATGCATATAGGCCTGAAATCCCGAAGGTACTCTAACCTTCTGGTTATGTGCAAGGAGCAGGCGCTGTCAATTAACCATTCTTCTTCTTATTCCTCCTTGCATAAAGCCTGAATATTAAACGGTTAGTTTAGGCATCCAAACAAGTTTGGAGCCAGGGACGATTGATGTATTCTTAAATGATGCATGGTCCGAGGTTGCATGGACATGTCTTTTGTCATCTTTCAGACCGAGTCCTGGGTGTTTGTTTAGATTTGGATTATTACGAGTTTTCTGAAAAGTACGTGATTTCTGACTTTGATTAGACTTAACATGAGATAAAAACCTTTGACAGATGCACTGACATTTGCAAAAAGAGGGTTTGTCATTGAATCTGACATTGTGCTTGGTCAGCGGTTTATGGGGTGTGTTGGACTTGAAGTTAGTCAGAGGTGGGTAACTTTTGAAATATTTGACGTTTGAGTTCTGAAAAGTTTGTTTGAACGAGGTTTCGCACGTGTAAATCTTTGAATTGCTCTAGGTGGATTTGATAAATTCCTTTCCATTTGTTTTGATTTGATTTTAAAAGTGTTGGAGTGGGTAAAACTCCTTTCCATTTTGGGTCAGTTGAAGAGTAGATCTGAAAAACATAGTTTCTAAAAAGTTTGACACCTTTTTCGGTTGTGTCAGAAGTAGCAGAAGTGGCTTGTGAAACGGAACTTTCCTTTTTGTTTGTTTTCATGAAAGAAGAATTTTCTGAACTCTTCGATTTTGGAATTTTCTTATGTTTTTGAAAAATTTGGCCTACTTTTGTTTCGAGATCTAATTTCTTCTTTGAAAGCTCTTTTTGCCAAAAATTTTGGTGAACCGCAGTCATTGTTATTCAACTGCAGTTTCCTGGAACCTTTTGGATTATTTTGAAAACGTGGGCTAGAATCATCAGAACTTGAAGATTCTGGAATTTGAGAGCATTGGCCTACCTCAAAATTTTCTATAGGCAATTCGTGAAAAATCGGTTGAAGAGATGTAGTTCCTTGAACTGAAGAGTTGCAGTCATTGATTTTTAACTGTGGTGAAGATGATTTGACTATCGCAGAGTAGGTTTTAGATGAGACTGTGGTGGGACATTTCTGGGACAGTTGATTATAGTCTGAGGACAAAGATGGAAAGTCCTCTGAGACTTCGGGGCCTTCAACAACAATTTCTTCATCGACTTCGGATGAAGGTTAAGAATTGGAGTGAAATGTGCCACTGATGGGAATTTGATCACATATGTGACTAGAATCCTCGGGCACAATTTCCTCAATGACACAATTATTGCTCAAATTGTGTAATCTACCAAAGTAAGTTTTGATATCTTCGGGAAAAGTCTTTTCATTGACAGGGAAATGAAATGGATGAATCGCTCCCGAAAAGGAATCTATTGATTCTCTCCCAATTGGTTGGACCGTAGGTGCGATGATTTACTTCACGGGCGAGGTCTTTCTCTATCAGGAGGGACATACACTTTGTCTTGGTTGAACCGGGGTGAGGAATCCATTGCGGTAGGATATCCATTTCACCAACCCCAATTATATGTATTGTCAACGGTTCCATTGTTTACCAAATTTTCAATATCCTCACTTCATTAAACAGTTTTTCAATTAAAAGATTCAAGCGTACAATTTCTCTTTGAGCTAAATCTTTTTTATTCAAGGCTGTTTCTAATTGTGTTTCACTTAACATTCTAGCATCTTTCTCAAACTCTATATCTCTTTCTAACATTGCCATCTTAAGTCTCTTGTTATCCAGTATTCCTCTTACGTGGAACATCTCTTGGGACGCTATGTTCTTCTCATCTAAGGCTTTGTTATAGTCTGAAAGGACGGCAACAAAAGTGTCATTAAGATCATCTATGTAGGGTTGACAATCATGCATGCTATAATTTAAAGTTTGGATCATGAGTTTTACCTGTTTAACGATGCTTAGAGTCCCATCTTTCGCCATGTAGCTGTAGTTTTTGTTCAACATTGCTGACCCATCATCATCCGCAGTGGCCAGCATGTAGATTTTCCCTTTTCTTGTAACACTGTTGATGGTCTCTTCTTCATCTCCTGATGACCAAACTTGATGGTCTCGTTTAACTTGAGCCACGTATGCCCTTGCCTTTTCTTTTTCTTCTAACTCTTGATCCATTCAGAGATAGAATGCTCTGTCCTTGACTGCGTTGGTCTTACAGTCTTTTGCGAAGTGATTTTCTTTGTTGTATTTGTGACAAATTACAACATCAGTCTTGTCTTCTGATTGAGTACCGGAGTTATTGTTCTGAGGAGACTGCGGTACCTCCTTGGGTTGATTGTTCTGAGAGACTTTAGGATACCGAGAGTTATTGTTCTGAGGACCGAAGTTACGGTTGAATGGTGGTTTGTTGAATTGTTGATTCTTGCGAAAAGAGGAAGGTGGTATGCGGTTGAACTGTTGGCTAACTAGAGCAATAGCCTTCTAAAAATCTTCGTCGTCATCATACTCAGAATTTGCTTCGTATGACTGAGGTGGGGTGTCATATGATGAAGAGTAAGGTGACTGCGGTGGAGCTTGTGCTATTAGAGCAAGCGGTCCTCCGAAGTCAGCACAGTCTTTGAGTATAGTAGATTCTTGTGCTTGAAGTTCTCCATAGAGTTTGTAAAGTGATAAAGAGTGAATCTTTCTGTCGCCTTGGACTATCATTTTGGCCGTAGTCCAATGTCTTCCTAGACCATTAAGGAACTGGAGATTGGTTTCATGGTTGCTGCGGATGGTATCAGCATTTGATAACTTCGTGACTATTAGGTTGAATCTTTTGAAGGAGTCTTCCAAACTTTCACCATTATGAGCTTTGAAGTTGTTGAAGTCGCTGAGTGCAGTTGTAAGCTTCTTATCTTGTGCTTGTTCTGAGCCTTCGTATAGGTTTTTGAGTACATCCCAGATCTCTTTTGCTGACTTGCAGTTTATGATAATATCAAAGTTGTCAAGAGCAACACCACATGAAATTTCATAAAAAGCAACAACATCATTTTCCATTTTATCGAGATCATCTTTGGTAGGACGGCTCATAGTTGGTTGACCTCCTCCTAGTCTGGTTGCAGCACCATCAGTTTGGATTAGTGTGAGGACTGGAACATGTGGTCCTTCTTCCACAGATCTCCATACATTTGTACCCAATCTTCTTAAGTACCTCCCCGTTCTTTGTGACCAGTGATGATATTCATTTACTACTAGTATTGGGGCTCGGTTAGAACCACCAAAACTATTGGAAACATTCAGAGATAACGGTTGTGCCATTTTGTGTTTTTTTTTTTTTTTGAGAAATGAGCTTTAGTGGTATAGAAAGCTTCATGAGAAAATCAGAGTTCCGATATCCAAAAATCAACCACTTTGGCTTTGATACCAATTTTTAAGAGAAAAACTTGGAGACACACTTGAACAAACGTTAGAACAAGTAAGTTGCGGAATAGTTAATCTCTAAGGATCTAAAAGCTCAACAATAATAAAGTTAGATAGTTAGATAGTTAGATTGTTAGTTGCGGAAAGTAAAGAAAGATAAATGACAAAAGTTATATCAAGAATACACTTAAACTGACTCATAACAAGGAATGCAGTCACTCCAAGTTAGTAAGTGATATCAAGTTTAGTGATTAAGTCTAGAAGACTTGCTCCGAAGAGAGGTTATGTTCCAGTAGCAGTTTGAGTGTGAAGAGTAAGAAGATTGATAACAGATGAAGATAAGAAAGATGATTGAATGAAAAATCTTGTGTATTGAGAAGTTAAGAGTTTTCACACTCACATATATCACTAGTACATAATACATAAGAAAGAGTCTCTATTTATAGAGTTTAGAAAAGAACAACTCTATGAGCAGTCGTGTAAGGCATGCTGGACAATAGAGTGAATTACATAGTAAAAGAAATAACTAAGACTGCGGATAGGAAAGACTTGAATACTCCGGATGCTGATATGGTTGCTGATGAAGAATGGTTGCGGTCACAGTTGTAGAGATTGACTCCGGGTACTGTATTTGGCTATAAGAACTGAACTGTTGCGGTAGTTAAGTTCAAGAGGGTCACTTTTATGTTTCAACATGTAGTCTTCTACCAAGACCCGAATGTTTTTCTATAAGAATGATAGTTTTTCCTTCCTTTTTGACAATTACAAACAATACTTAGTCTAACTCATCGTTTATGTGAATGTATCACAAAATAAAGTAAAATAGGAAAAGAATATAATCGTCTTCTACCAAGACCCGAATGTTTTGCTATGATAATGATAGTTTTTCCTTCCTTTTTGACTATTACAAACAGTACTTAGTCTAACTCATCGTTTATGTGAATGTATCACAAAATAAAGTAAAATAGGAAAATAATATAATCGTCTTCTACCAAGACCCAAATGTTTTGCTATGATAATGATAGTTTTTCCTTCTTTTTGACTATTACAAACATTACTTAGTCTAACTCATCGTTTATGTGGATGTATCACAAAATAAAGTAATAGGAAAAATATAATCATGTAAGTGTTATCCTTTTGTATTAGGATTAACACGACAGCGCGATTTGCGAAATGTATAACCCTTGAACATCCGTAGATTGTTCAATTGTCCTCTGTAGCAATAGCATGTAGGAGGAAGGGTTAGTCTCGTAAAGGTACTCCTAATATAAGTATCAACCGTAGGCATCCGTAGATGTTCATCAACCTTTGTGGCGAGCAGTAGGCCCAAGGAATGGTTAGTCCCGTAAAGGTACTCCTAATATAAGTAATAACCATAGGCATCCGTAGATGTTCATCAACCATTGGTGCTAACAGCTGGGTTTCAGAATGGTTAGTCCCGTCTAGACGTCCCATTGAACTGGGATAGGCAGGACAATTTACACAGAAGGTACTAATAAATCATCCTAGTGAATCGAGGTACAAGTATGCATGTAAATGTATACAAGAAAATGTATCTACGTAAAGGTACTCATGTATGGTATTCATGTAAGTGTATTCATATAAGCGTATTCATGTAAGCATATTCATGTAAGCGTATCTATGTAAGCGTATTCATGTAAGCGTATTCATGTAAGCGTATCTATGTAAGCGTATTCATGTAAGAGTATTCATGTAACATGTAATGTACAGTATAGACTCATGAATAAACTTACCCTGATGTAATTCCTTGTAATAGGAATAATGTTATGTATCTCCTAACTGTCCCTATAATAGTTAACTGGAAGGTAATTGATTGTCTAAACAGGTTTATACACCCTTGCTACACAAGAGTGTGGGAAACTGAATGAAGGATGAAAACTATAACATCAATACATATAAAAGTGATGGGTTTTGAGCATTCTAACACTTCCTAAGTGTACATGCAACCCTAATAACCTTGGATCTATGTTTGTCTAATTATCATGCAAAGTTGAATTCCAAGGTTATATTCCTATCTAGTATACATGGGGAACAATTTTAACTTGAATCATAGATAGAATAACTTACCTTGTTGTTGCTTGTGTTCCTTGAAACCTTGCGAGCCTAGCACCCCAAGTGTGATGCCTCAAATGCTTCACACAACACCAAATGCTCTTGGAAAGACTCTTGAGATAACACACACTTCTCAAAATCGGCCAAGCCCTCTAGTTTCTTAGTGTTCAACTTGTGTTGCACTTGTGTAGCCAATTTTGTGGAGAATGGGACTCTTATATAGTGTTGGCACATCTAGGGTTACACCATGTAAACCCTAATGTGTCATGACTCTTCATTTCCATGACCCATGGGTTTGTAACTCCCATGGAGCATCCATGGAGCATCTTATGGGTAGAACCCAACTTGATAATCCATGGAGCCTTTTAGCCCACTATACAAGATATGGATGATTTACATAACCAACCCATATATTTAATTAGTTATCCTTTGATCACTTAATTAATTCCAAATTAATTCTTTGATCAACTAATCAAATAATATTATTAATATATTAGAACTTATAATATATTAATAATCTCCAAGTGTTATTTCTCTCATTTAGTCTATCCAATTGCATGGTGCCATGCAACCCAAATGGACCATGCCGGGTCGGGTCAAGTACAAGCCCAAAATAGTTATGGACTTAGACACCTTATCCAACAGTCTCCCACTTGGATAAGTCTAACAACTATATCTCTAGTATTTCAGGAACCGACCGGCAATCGTAGCTCTTTCAAGGTCTCTCGGAACTGAGAAGATGATGATACGCCATTTAAGATAAGTGATCATATAATCCTCTTTTCTAGATATCAGCCGCACAAATACATGGAACACGTCTTGCTTATTGTCCAGCATTTGTTTGCCGATTTCCGATTTGTTTGACATAGAACTTAATTGAACACATCAACTTAGTTCTGACCGGGCCCGGTACATGGGTCAAAACAAAATCATCGAGGGGCCCAGATATCAGCTTCTAATCCAAGAAGGAACAGATAAACTTCGACTCATATGTTTGTTCTACCACTTATTGAATTACACACAAAAGTACGTTTTATAACATCGAGTTACCAATGCGGTTTCGTACAGTCAATGCATAACCAACTTGTAAGTAACAAATCATATCTCTAGGTTTGAAGACTTATATGATATTACCGTCTCACGATCACTCGAGATAGAATTCCATGAAGTGATTCCAGTGAGCGTGGGTTGTGTCCAATGCTCAGAACTTATGAGCACTCATGGTTGTTGTAGCCTTGTCCAAGACCTCTACAACCAAACATGACAGTCTTGATTCATATCTACGTCCAACATATGACCGACTGTGGAGGTTTGAATAATATGTTATACCAAACAAAATTATTCTGGAAGTCAAAACATGCAAAAGAAATATAGTAAACGATTGACAAGACATAGCAACACTTTACTCATAAATAAAACACCTTTTATTCATCATCAAATGTCAATTACACTTTACAAATTTCTGGGTTATCTAACTACTAAAACTTATATCATCCTTCAGCCCTATGCTCCGAGCATGCTGAAGATGCTTAACCCTACTCAGTCCCTTCGTGAGGGGATCTGCTGGGTTCTCATCCGATGATACCCTCTTTGCCACGAGGAGTCCTTCTTCAATCCGATGTCTAATGAAATGGTATTTTCTGTCGATGTGTCTGGATCTCCCGTGATCCCTTGGTTCCTTGGCTAAGGCAACAGCACTTTCACTATCACAGAAAATTTCCATTGGCTCTTTAATAGTTGGTACAACTCCAACGTCTCCAATGAAGTTCTTCAGCCATATCGCCTCCTTTGCTGCTTCACTAGCTGCAATATACTCTGATTCACAAGTAGAATCTGCCACTGTCTCTTGCTTGGAACTCTTCCAAGAAATTGCTCCTCCGTTTAGGGTAAAGACCCAGCCCGACTGAGAGCGGAAATTATCCCTATCAGTCTGGAAGCTAGCATCACTATACCCTACAACTCTCAAGTCATCACTCCCACCGAGGGTAAGGACCCAGTCCTTAGTCCTCCGTAGGTACTTGAGGATATTCTTTACCGCAGTCCAGTGTGCCTTGCCAGGGTTCGCCTGATACCTGCTAACCATGCTCAAGGCAAAAGCTACATCGGGTCGAGTACACGTCATAGCATACATGATCGATCCTACAGCCGAAGCGTAAGGTGTTCGACTCATTTCTGCTATCTCAGCCTCAGTGCTAGGGCTTTGTGTCTTACTCAATCTGGTGTTACTCTGGATGGGTAACTCTCCTTTCTTGGAATCCTGCATGCTGAATCTCTTCAGCACCTTATCCAAGTAGGTACTCTGACTAAGTCCAATTAGTCTTTTACTCCGATCTCTCAAGATTCTTATCCCTAGAATATAGGCAGCTTCACCAAGGTCCTTCATAGCGAAACACTTCCCAAGCCAGGACTTTACTTCCTGCAGGGTTGGAATGTCGTTTCCTATGAGTAGTATGTCATCCACATACAATACCAAAAAGCTAACTATACTCCCACTAGCCTTGACATACACACAAGATTCATCTTCACTCCTAGAAAAGCCAAATTCCTTGACCTTTTCATCAAAGCAAAGATTCCATCTGCGAGGTGCTTGCTTCAATCCATAAATGGATTTCTCAAGCTTACACACTCTATTAGGGTACTCGTTGTTGACAAAACCCTCTGGCTGACTCATGTAAACATCATCAGCCAACTTTCCATTAAGGAAAGCGGTTTTGACATCCATCTGCCATATTTCATAGGCATGAAATGCAGTTATGGCTAACAGAACCCGAATAGACTTAATCTTGGCTACCGGAGAAAAGGTCTCATCATAATCCACTCCAGGAATTTGAGAGAAGCCCTTTGCAACCAGTCTAGCCTTATAAGTGTGTACTTTACCATCCATGTCGGTCTTCTTCTTGAAGACCCATTTGCACCCTACTGTCTTACGACCTGGTACATTTTCAACCAAGTTCCAAACTTGATTGTCATACATGGATTGTATCTCGCTATCCATAGCCTCTTTCCATTTAGCAGAGTCGGGGCCTGCCATGGCTTCCTCGTAGCTGTTAGGGTCATCTTGACTTACTAGTGTCTCATCACTAATAAGTGTCTCACCTTCTGCAGTAATATGGAATCCATAGTAATGCTCAGGTGCACTCCTAACTCTCGTGGAACGTCTCAGAGGTACAGATTTGTCAATTGGCTCAACAGGAGTTTCCTCCTCAAGTTGAGGGCTAGAGTTTGAAGTTCCTTCACCGCTTGATTCTTGAATTTCTTCAAGATCAATTTGCCTCCCACTGTCTCTTTGGCTTATAAACTCTCTTTCTCGAAAGACACCTCTTCTTGCTACAAAGACCACATTGTCACTAGGTCTGTAGAAGAGGTAACCAAAGGATCGTTGTGGGTAACCGATGAAAATACACCTCTCGCTTCGAGGTTCGAGCTTATCATGAGTCTCGCGTCTCATGAAAGCCTCGCAACCTCAAATCTTGATGTGGTCTAGTTTAGGTACTTTACCAGTCCACATCTCGTGAGGAGTTTTGGCAACTTTCTTTGTAGGGACTAGATTAAGAATATGGGCGGCAGTCTCTAAGGCATACCCCCAGAATGAGATTGGTAGCGTAGCTCGACTCATCATGGAACGAACCATATCTAACAAGGTTCGATTACGCCTCTCAGCCACACCATTCAACTGTGGTGTCCTGGGAGGTGTCAATTGTGAGACTATCCCACATTCCCTTAGATAGTCGAGGAACTCTGAACTAAGATACTCACCACCACGATCGGATCGAAGCATCTTAATGTTCCTGCCCAATTGATTCTCGACTTCCTGTTTAAATTCCTTAAACCTCTCGAAAGTCTCTGACTTATGCTTGATCAAGTAGACATATCCATATCTACTATAATCATCAGTAAAAGTCAAATAATAACGATTAGCATCCCTTGTGGCATGTTTGAATGGTCCACACACATCCGTGTGTATAAGGTCCAACAAACCTTCACCCCTCTCACACGAACCTGTGAAGGGTGACTTTGTCATTTTTCCAAGTAAGCATGATTCGCAACTATCATCTGACTTTAGGTCAAACGACTCCAAGACTCCATCCTTTTGGAGTTGGCCTATGCGCTTCTTGCTTATATGTCCAAGACGACAATGCCATAATGATGCTTTATCCAAGTTATTATTAGTAGAATCAATACACAAAACATTATTTCCTAAGTTATCTACAACAGATACAGCTTCATACACACCATCACAAGGTAATGCTTTAAAATAAGGAACATTATTAAAGAAAGCATCAATAGAACCAACTTCATTATTAAATGAAAAGGTAAACCCTTGTTTGTACAAAGCATGAAAGGAAATAATATTTCTTGCCATTCCTGGCGAATAACAACACTTATTCAGATCTAAACTAAACCCACTACTTAGCGATAAAGTATAAACTCCAATCTTGGTAACAGGTATAGCTTTCCTATTCCCCATGATCAAGTTTATCCTTCCTTGCTCCACATCCTCACTTCTTCTTAGTCCCTGCAAGTCACAACAAATGTGAATACCACACCCGGTATCAAGGACCCAAGAATTAGAATGGGGTGAGTTATTAGAAATGATAGTGTAAATACCTGCATGGTTGGGTTTAACTTTCCCATCCTTCACATCTTGCTGGTATTTTGGGCAGTTCCGCTTCCAATGAGTTTTTTCATGGCAATAGAAGCATTCAGCCTCTTTTGGGTCAGAAGAAGGAGTAATGAAACCTTTCTTGGTTCCACTTGAAGAAGAGCCATCAAGGGTCCGAGCCTTGGTACCCTTCGAGGATCTCTTTCTCTTCCTCCATCGCTTCTTCCCAATTGCCAAAACCGGAGTAGAGTTTTGAGTAGGAGTGATAGCAACCGACTTCCCCTTAAGACCTGATTATGCGGTCTTGAGAAGTCCCTGAAGTTTGCTGAGGGTGACTTCTTCCTTGTTCATGTGATATGTCATGCGGAATTGATCATAGCACGATGGTAAGGAATGCAAAATAATATCTATTGCAAGATCCTCCGGGAAGTTCACATTAAGCTTCAGCAAACGATCCACATACCTTTGCATTTTCTGCATGTGGCTCGTGACGGATTCCCCGTCCTTCATCATGGTTGTTATCATGGAGCAGATGATTTCATACCTCTCTTGTCTTGCACTTTGATGGTATCTTTCCATCAAATCTTGGTGCATGTCATAAGGGTAGAAATCCTCATAAGACTTTTGGAGTTCCGCTGTCATCGTGGCCGTCATGATGCAAGCCACTTTCGTAGCATCCCTTTCATGTGCCCGAAATTCAGCGATCTCCTGAGGAGTTGCAGTGGACTCATCAATCTCCTTAAGCTCCTTGTCAAGGACATATTCTTTTTCCTCGTAGCGAGTAATCATCCTGATGTTTCTGATCCACTCATTGAAGTTGGATCCATCAAAGGTGACTTTCCCACACAAGTTCATAAGGGTAAAGGAGCCATTAGGATTAGAGCCAGAAGCATTGTTGAAAGACATCTGAAGGAAAGAGGACAATATTAGTTTAGATATAAGAGAGTCCTTAATAAAACACCCAAATGTAGTATTAAGGCTAGGATCCAATCACAATATAATATAACTTAGAAGAGGTATGCCGTAATCTAAGCTATATCATATTTGAAAGGTAGGTGAATGACGATTCACCAATTTCTATCACGAAAACCGCAATATTTTAGTATTAGGTTTTTGAATGGTTCTTAGAAATTCCTAGATTCTTTGAGATTCAATGAACTTTTCAAAGGCATGTTTCAATCTCGAGTGTGCCCTCCAAGTTTTGTGACTGGGATACCGAGGATCACAAAACGAGGTGTGAAGTAACCATGCAAATCACTTGGTACCCTTAAAGTTTATCACTCAATCGATGTGCCGGTTAACCACACACGCTCCATCAATACTATAATAAACCCTAAGTCACCCTTTACCTACCTTGTTAAGTCCAAGTTAGTGTGCCGGTTAACCACACACGCTCCACCAACGACTTAATCAAAGTGTAAAGTGTAATTTCATGGAATAGCATCTTATTCACATTTTTCCTAAAGTAACTAAGATTGGGAATTTAATAAAACATTTAGTTACTTTATAATATCCATCATACTTTGAATGAGAATTAATAAGTCCTTGTCTTACCCATTCGGCTAACGACCCTCCACCGATCAAGCAAGCGGTGGGTGAGAGTGGACACCCATTAAGTCACCATTTTATAGGCAACAACCTTATACCCACCTTATAGACCGGCTTCGTGAATGAGGCGTACTAGCGGTAAGACGACTTTGTTCTTATACATATATATATAATTATTAAATCATAATAATATAAGTATAAGGGTTGAATTTTAACTTTTAAAATTCTAGGGATTGGAACTAAAGTTTTAACTTAACTTTACTTGTTCCAAAACTTGAGGGCAAGTTTTGTAAACATTCAAAACTTTTCATTTCTTGTAACTTATGAGTTTAATAGAGTAATAAAATGAGGACTTTTCATTTTTCCTAACTCTTGTGTTCTTTTAATGGTTTTTAATCCAAGAGACTTTTGGTTTTCCATAACTTGAGGACAAGTTATGGACTCCATTAAAACACATTATGATCATGAATTAATCTACCACATAGGTTACAAATAATTCCTATGATCATCTAAACATCATAAGAACAAGAATATGAATATGAACACTTTCAAGAATCAAAATCACATTTAATCTTTGTAATCTTGATAACTAGTTGTTGTAAATGAGTTAGAAAAGACATTACACCTTCTAAAATAAGTTTTCAAGTACCAAAACATTTTAGGGTAATGATTCTAATCCATTTCCAGTAACTCAAGTCGAAATTCTGCACTCTGTCGACCCTACTCGCCGAGTGCATAAACCTACTCGCCGAGTAGGTTGAAGATACACATGAACTCGATGAGTCCTCCCCATGGACTCGCCGAGTCCATCAGTCAGACAGCAAGATTTTCGACTTTCTTCAACTTTTAAGCACAAATAACAAACAAACAAGCCTAGGCTCTGATACCACTGATGGGTTTTGAGCATTCTAACACTTCCTAAGTGTACATGCAACCCTAATAACCTTGGATCTATGTTTGTCTAATTATCATGCAAAGTTGAATTCCAAGGTTATATTCCTATCTAGCATACATGGGGAACAATTTTAACTTGAATCATAGATAGAATAACTTACCTTGTTGTTGCTTGTGTTCCTTGAAACCTTGCGAGCCTAGCACCCCAAGTGTGATGCCTCAAATGCTTCACACAACACCAAATGCTCTTGGAAAGACTCTTGAGATAACACACACTTCTCAAAATCGGCCAAGCCCTCTAGTTTCTTAGTGTTCAACTTGTGTTGCACTTGTGTAGCCAATTTTGTGGAGAATGGGACTCTTATATAGTGTTGGCACATCTAGGGTTACACCATGTAAACCCTAATGTGTCATGACTCTTCATTTCCATGACCCATGGGTTTGTAACTCCCATGGAGCATCCATGGAGCATCCTATGGGTAGAACCCAACTTGATAATCCATGGAGCCTTTTAGCCCACTATACAAGATATGGATGATTTACATAACCAACCCATATATTTAATTAGTTATCCTTTGATCACTTAATCAATTCCAAATTAATTCTTTGATCAACTAATCAAATAATATTATTAATATATTAGAACTTATAATATATTAATAATCTCCAAGTGTTATTTCTCTCATTTAGTCTATCCAATTGCATGGTGCCATGCAACCCAAATGGACCATGCCGGGTCGGGTCAAGTACAAGCCCGAAATAGTTATGGACTTAGACACCTTATCCAACAAAAAGAACATAAGTGTATAGATATAGTTTTGTTCAAGAAGGTAAAAATGGTTTTGTAAGACAATAATTAACAATGACTTGATGTCATTTTAATCAACATTTCAAAACGTAAAACTTTTGATACTAGTGAATTTTTAAGATAGAAAACCATTTCATGTATCACATTTTGTAGTATGTAAAATCTGCTGAATGAAAATACAGTTATAAATACATATGATTGAAGTCTTGAACACACTCTATGATCCTAGTTAACATATAATATCACATATATGTAACAAATTTGTCTATAAACAACTTAATAAATAAGTCAAGACACCCTAGGTCATGCTAAACACCTTTATCAAGTGTTATTAGCCTCTAGGATTGCATCTAAGTGTTTGTAGGGGAAGCTATTGTGTGTAGGGCTCAAGGAAAACTCCACCATGAAGTTCACGGCCCTAAGGACACTACCAGATGAGTTTACGGTCGTAAACTCATGAGTTTACGGCTGTAAGCTCACACCTATATGTCCATTTTGTGTTTGATGCTCTACAAGACCCTAAGAAGCATTTCTACTTAATGGCTTGGTCTATGGAAGAGTTTAGGGCATTGTATAACTCCTTTTAGGAGTTTACGGCCCTGGGACCAAATCCCATGGAGATTACGGCCGTAATCTCCCTTGAATTGGTGTTTTTGGTGTTTTCAAGTTCCTAATTCAACTAGGAACTAAACTAGGCTAGTGTACAAGGCTTTAGAAGAGTTTATAGCACCATTTGGCACTATTGTGTGGAGTTCACGGCCCTGGAACTTCTGGGGCCGTGAACACCTTACTCTTGGTGTTCTAATGGTGTTTGCTAGTCCTAAACACATTAGAGTAAAGTGTTATGCTAGTCTCTTGGCTTAAGGATGACATTGGGGCATTTTGACACCTTAAAATGGAGCTCATGGCCCAAGGACATCCTTGGTCGTGAAATCACTTCTAGCCTTTGTTTCTTAATGATCTTGTGGTCTAAACGTGTCATGGTAGTTTCTAGGTTGAGTTCCAAGGCTTGGAGGGACATTGGGCACACTTTGGCCCTTATAGAAGAGTTTACTCTCCAAGTGTTCTAGGGAGGTCAACTCTCAAATCTTGGGGTTTTGATCCGATTTTGATGTTATTAAGCATAATCTAAGCTATATAATACAACTAGATGGAAGTACTCACGATTTGGGATGAAAACCCGAAGATCCGTGAGAGAGAATTCGGCTTTTCTCTAGTTGGAAATGTAACTAATGAATAAATATGGTTCAGAATCCTATATATAGTCCTGGGATTTTTGGCAGAAAATATTTTATTCATGAAATGAACTCTAATATCATAGAGTTTTGGAATAACAGAGTTGCACAAAACCCTAGTGCATCCATTCTCCTGATATCTCCTTAAGTGTAAACCCTGAAATACTCAAACTTATACCCAAAAGTCTGGAAAATTCACTGTAACTATTCTAACTTCTATTGACTTGATATAGTTTTTTTCAAAATGGAAATTTCGGGTTCTCACATCATCCCCCTGTTAGAGGGAATTTCGTCCCGAAATTAGAATCTATGTAAGGAAGTAGGTAGAAGTGATCGAGTCGTAAAGTGGAAATTTCCTAATCGATTGGTTCTCGCGCTCATAAGTGAATTCGGGTCCTCGGTTGGTATTCCAACGAACCTTCACTAACGGGCGACGGAGTTGGTTCGTCCGCTTTACCTCTCGGTCGAGGGTCATTACAGTTCTAATACGAAGGCGAGGATCTCGTTAATCTCGATCTCGTCGAGTGGCTTACGAGAGTCCTAACGGAAAGGTACGGTTTAAAAATCGAGACTCGAAGGGTAAAATGTACGTTACTGAGTTTGCGGAGTAGGTCTAGTTTGTGAGATACATGACCGATTCTGGTAAGAATCTCGGAGGTCCTAACTATATTGGATTTAACCTTCCACGCTTTACAAAGCGTATTAAGCCATTCCCAGAGTGAGACTTCCTAAAGAATTTGGTCTCTCACTTGGAATTCCAAAGGTTCTTTCTCCTGCTTAACTTCCCAGTCAAGGGCCACCCCTTGCTGGGTCAAAGTCGAAAGGGTTTCTGTAATTTGTGAGGAGTTCTGAATGGACTACGATAGTAGGTCTGCACGACCTAGAATTTGGCGGATTTCTGTCGGCGTCTCTGGTGTTGACAAATTCTCAACGGTTTTGACAAATTGAAAGAGTACTCAAAAATTCCCACATCCCTAATAGTGTATCTTAGGAATCTGAATCTTCAATTTCAAAACTCGTGTTTAGAGAACTTCATGAAAGTTCCTCTGAAGGTAAAGTTTCTATGGGTTCTTTCTTACTACGAGGGCAGATAAGTAAGTCATTACATGGAGAAATGACGAACTGATCCTAGTAAGAAAGACGTACCCTACTCATTTAGCTCATGAATACTATGGGCGTATTGGTCCTATCCGAGGGGTATCACTACGGACTTGAAGTGTCCGCATCGAGTTCGGAGGGTAGTCTTCAGGACATCCTTCCCTAACACTCGAACTGGTGGTATTCGGATCTTAGGTCCATTTCTGAAAGTAATTATTTCCCTGCGTTTGCTCAATCAACTCATCTATACGAGGCAGAGATAACGATTTCTAAAGGAAATCTTAACGGAGTCTCCAATCATCGAGGTACATATGATGCAATCCTTTGATTTCTGGAAGAATAAGACTGGAGCTCTCATGGGTGAGAAGCCTGGTCTTCCATTGCATTAATAATACAATTTCATTGCATTAATAATATAATTGTTGGGTTTTGAGCATTCTAACACTTCCTAAGTGTACATGCAACCCTAAATACCTTGGATCTATGTTTTCTCTATTATACATGCAAATAAGAACTTCCAAGGTATTATCCTAATCTAGCATACATAACAATGACTATAGCAAGATAGAATACATACCTCTTTGGTGTAGAATGTCTTCAAGCTTTAAGAGCTTAGCCCCAATAGTGTGGAAGCCTCAAGTGGAATCACAAATCACCAAGACACCTTGGAATACTTTAGAGAATACGATTACTTGGTTCTCTCTAGTGAAATTGGCTAGCCCTTCTTTAGTGTATCCACACTTATGCCAATTTCACCAACCAAAGACATCTTTATATAGTATGGAGGATTAGGGTTAAACCCTAATACCCATGACCTTTCATTTCCTAGGATCCATGGGTTAAACACTCCATGGACTATCCATGAAAGCTTAACCCAACCTAAATGAACTTGGCCCATTCCATATATATAAGAGTCCATATTTAATTAGTTCCTTTTGATCAATTAATTAATTATAAATTAATTCTTGATCAATACTAATTAAATAATATGATTCCATATTAATATATTAGAACTTATAATATATTAATATTAATCATAAACATACTATTCTCAAAAGATTATCCATATAAATTGTGTCGGTGAAGTGCAACCCAAATGGACCATGCCGGGTCGGGTCAAGTACATACCAAATATAGTTATGGACTTAGACATTAATCCAACAGTCTCCCACTTGGATAAGTCTAAAACTATTATTGCGTATGACTTCAAACCTAACTGGCAATCGTAGCTCTTAAAGCTGCTGTCAAACTCTGATCTTGTCAACGAACTTGTCCATTAGATAAGGGATCATATATTCCTCCATTCTAGATATCATATGGACTGAGACATGGATTATAATCATTCTCTCTGTCCATTTGTTGTTTCCCGATTTCCGATTTATGACGACTGACTAATTGAACAAATCAAATCAGTCCTGGCCCGGCCGAGCACTTCCATTTGTCATCATCAAATCATCGAGGGGCCCACAGATATCGCTTTTATCCCGAAGGTAAAAGGAACGGATAAACTTCGACTCATATGGCTTGTTCTACTACTTGTTGAATCATACACAAAGGCACGTTTTATAGCACCGAGTTACCAAATGCGTTTTCGTGCAATCAATGTACTATCAACTCATAGTAACAACTCATATTTCTAGGTTTGAAGAATATAAGATATTATCATCTCATGATCACTCGTGATAAAATCCATGAAGTGATTCCAATGAGCGCGGGTTGAATCCAATACTCAGAACTTATGAGCACTCATGAGTGTTGTAGCCCTTTGTCCAACACCTTAGACCTCTACAAGCCAACTCATGACAGTCTTAATTCATATCTACTTCCAACATATGACCGACTGTGGATGGTTTGAATAACTTAGTCATTCCGGAAGAATAACCTAGTTTATTCGGGAAGTCAAAACATGCAAAATGAAACACAATAATAATTGAATCCAATATGGTATCAACACTCTGAACATAAATAAAACACCTTTTATTTATCACCATATGATTACACATTATTCATTGTATACTATTTCAGCTATTAACTTTATTCTTGAATTTAAAACAATAGTTGTCCCATGCTCCAAGCATGTACACTATGTTTTCTTAAACACTAGTCATGCCATACACCAAGTATGCATACTATGTTTGTCTATGATCTTTACTTTGTGAACTAGATCAATTGAACATAACTTCAATGATTCTTTTTTCACACTCCCAAATCCTTATCGCAAATGCAAGAATTCCAAATTCATGCCATTTACTGTAATCTGTTAGATTCTAAACTTATATGCATTGATCCTCTTGTAATGATTATGCACAAACTCACAAAGACTTGGCAACAATCATTACAGAGAATTCCAAAGGAGATCAACTCCTTGGAAACATCCTTCTTGCATTAAGTTTCCTTAATCTTACACAGATTGAAATTTCTAACTTTGAAACATTTCCAGATTCCATTTTGACTATCACTTCTGAACAAGAGTTGCCTCCTTACAGATTATTTCAATATGGTCCTTCCAGAATTATCACTATACTTCCAACTGTCCTTGAGCAACCAATCTTTGGTAAACCTTAGATTGTCCTCGACAATTGTTTAATCCTTTTAGTCATATCCAGTTCTAAACCTTTTCCCTTCTTAATGCCCCAAGCATTTGGAAAATTTTAGAAAGGATGAATATAGCACATGTAATCGAACCTATATCCGAAGCATATGGGACACGATTCATGATGTCTCACATAAAGACTAAACCAGTCTTTTGCTATAACATTTCCATTTCTATTTGCCAAGTTCTCATAATTCAGATTATGAAAAGGGATGCCGTAATCATAATCGAATTTTAGAACGCAAATAATGGACCCATATACAGAATTTCCTTATGTTGAGCCATTCCAACATGAAATTCATATATATCCTTGACTAAATGATTAAAACCTCAGATCTAAACCTTATAGATTTGATATGAAGTATAATTTCCTCTCCCTTAATTATAGCAAAACAACTTTTTCCCAATTAAAATTTTTGTTTTCTATAATTAACATTGCTAACTTGCAATACTTATCATAATTATCATGCTCCCACTAACATGATGATTATTAGCATAACACTTATGCTCCCACTAGCTTTGACATGTACTCAGAAATCAGCTGACTTTCTTACCAAAGTTCAGATTTCTGATACTAGATTGTTTTGATAAGTCTTTATCAAAATCATACACCTTCCCTTAGATAGCACACTTGTGTATCTAAACAATTATGAAGAGGGATGCCGTAATCATAATGTTTAGACCTTTTTGCCACTTCTCACAAGTCCAGGTTAGTGTGCCGGTTAACCACACGCGCTCCACTAACGACTTTGAGAATGCAAATATCACAATTGCTATCTAGATAAAATCTACTTAGTGAAAGTGTTTCCTCACCATCATTTTCATGAATCGGAGAGAAACCTTATGACACTTAGATTTATATGGTGTATGAGTTCCTACCCATATGAATTTGTCAAACCATAATCACAAGACAAAGATAATGACAAATCCAAAACCATATGGATTGAACTCAATCTTAAATTCTTGCCACCTGGCAGCTCAAGGGCCTGCCATTGCTTCCAAGTTGTTATGCAACAAACTGAGAACTCTAAGAACTCATATGCAAAGCCAACTTTAACTGGAATGGGCACAGATATGTCAACACGATAGGTTATAAACCTCAAGTCGTGTGCTAGTGAAGAACTTCAGGTTTATTCTTGATTAGTTCTTGAGACTTTCAAGACCTTTAAGACTCCCACTGTCCTCTTGACATATAAGACTCCCTTGTCAAACATCCAAAAGATAGTGCGAATTCTAATCAAGACAAACACTTCACACAATTGGCCTTAGTTGGTCTTTGTTTTATCCAAAACATCACAACTTACCAATTTCAAATGTACAAGAGTTTTAAACCTTCTTTAAGACATGTCACTCAAGTTACAATCTTAGAGTATTACTCTAAGAATTGTTTTTGGAACGAAGTATGAATCATCTTCTTGATTTAACCACTTCAACAATTCAAGTTCCTCTTCTTAGCTATAAGAAGGCTCTTAGAGGATGAATTGTGATAAGGTCTCTAAATCATCAAGATTATCACAAAACTGATACGAAAGTACTCTCCCATCTTTTTAGATTTGAGAAACTTTTATCCTTCTGCCTAAGTTGATTCTTCTTATTCGCCCTGCCATACATTGGAACCTTTTCCAATGTCTCAGAGTTACACTTAAGCTTGTAAGTATAATCATATTTACTGAGCTTTAGTAAACTATGATGAATAGTCCTATCAAACTTTTGTGGTGGACTTAATCAGTGCACAAGAATATGTACTCGATCCCTTAGTCCTTTACTTGACTCACACATCCATGTGAACAAGTAATTAGTCTTAATTTTTCCAATACTTGAAAGTTCTCATTCATCATGCTATACAACTTGCATGATTCCAAGTTCCGGTCCACTTGAAACTTGGGTGATAAGAATTTTTCCTTATTTGGTAAATTTAGACATTACCACAAATGAAAGAATCAATTTCATATATCCACTCTTGCTATTAATGGAATCATATAAGCAACAATTTTTCCTCAAATGGCATTGTAAGGATATTTTAAAATAAATAAAATCAAAAATTTTTCTTTTATTTTAAAACTTTGCGGAAAAACTTATCCTTACAATCCATATGAAAACTTGTTGTTATCTATTCCTTAAGCAATATCTCATAACTCCTAAGAAGTAGCTCAAGAATCCGATTTTTCAAACTATACGATAGAAATCCATCTATGCGACCAGATTCAGCATATTCTTTCTTTAAGTTTCTCCACTTTTTCTTTGATTCTTAAAACATCACCATGTGACCCAGTCACATCAAGTATCAAGAATCTCATAATAGAAACTTAACAGAGTTAGATAGTGGACTTTACCTGAAGTAGAGTCAAACTTATTGACTTTAACATCCTTAGGTAAATCTGGCAGCTTCGCAACCAATGCCCCTTCCTTTGGCAATATAAACATATGGACCCTTTGATAAAGGTACAAGGGACTATCACATACTTAGCTTTTCTCTTTACCATTTGGTCAACCGAGTTGACTATGGCCGATCCCTTTACCATTGGGAAGAGAATGCTTTTCTGGATTTCCTGTGTCACTATTGTCAATGTCCATCAAGTTTTAAGGAAGTTGATCTTAACAAATAGATAATATCATTAAGGGTCTTGTCATAGTCTGTTTCATAGGTCTCCCAAAGGAACTCACTATGTGACTTAGAAAGTGATTGAACCAGCAACTTTCTCAAGTCTTTGACACCCAACTCTCCCGGCTTGTCAATATGTGACTACATCTCAAAGATGTGATCACACCTAGACCTTGCCTTGCCAATAGGGATTGAGTGACCTTGAACTTGTGGGTTAGGGAGAATAATTGGAGGAGGTGAAAGAAGTATGATTTCCATGAGACATCATCTTCATTTAGGAAAGCTTGTTTCAAGAGATTTAGGAAGATCATAAATGTCTAAACCAGACATCTTTTGGGAGATATTCAAGATAGTTGATCTTAAGTCCTTAATATAACACCCAATATGAAATATTAAGGCTAAGACCCAACAAACTATTTTATAACTTAGAAGAGGGATGCCGTAATCCAAGCTATAAAATATTTGAAGGTAGGTGAATGACGATTCACCAATTTCCACCAAGATAAACGAAATGTATTATTAGGTTTTAATTGGTTTTGAAACTCCTAGATCTATTGAGATTCATTGAACTGTTCAAAGGCATGTTTCAATCTCGAGTGTGCCCTTCAGGTTTTGTGACTGGGATGCCGAGGATCACAAAACAAGGTGTGAAGTAACCATGCAAATCACTTGGTACCCTTAATAAATTACCCCTCAATCGATGTGCCGGTTAACCACACACGCTCCATCGATACTATGATAAATATTAAGTCACCCTTTACCTACCTTATTAAGTCCAAGTTAGTGTGCCGGTTAACCACACACGCTCCACTAACGACTTAGACAAAGTGTAAAGTGTAATTTCATGGGTTAGCACCTTATTCACATTTTTCCTAAGTAACCAAGATTGGGTATTATTAAGAGTTTAGTTACTTAGTATTATCATTAATACTTTTAATGAATGAGAATTATAGTCTTGTCAAACCCGTTCGGCTAACGACCCTCCACCGGTCAAGCAAGCGGTGGGTGAGAGTGGACACCCATTAAGTTGCCATTTTATAGGCAACAACCTTATACCCACCTTGTAGACCGGCTTCGTGAATGAGGCGTACTAGCGGTAAGACTGACTTTACTCTTATACATATATATATATTATTAACTTATAATATTATAAAATATAAGGGATGAATTTTAACTTTTAAAATTCTAAGGGCTAACTTGGAATTAAAGTATTCATAAGAGAAAACTTTACAAATTCCAAAACTTGAGGGCAAGTTTTGAAACTATTCAAAACTAATTAATTCCATAACTTATGTGTTTAAAGTAGTTTTAATCCAAAAACTCTTCAAGTTCCATAACTTGAGGACAAGTTATGGAAGACTTTAAACTAATAAAAGAATTAACTTTTCTTTATTTTATAACTTATGGAATTAATTAAGGTTACACCTTTTTTTATTTTATTTTATTTTATTAAATGAAGAGACTCTTGGTCTTCCATAACTTGAGGACAAGTTATGGAGTCATAAAACCATTTAATTAGAACTAGACTCTTCATTTTTGTAACCTTTGCCAATTTTTATGAGTTTTATGATTCTTAAATGTGACTTTTCATATAACTTGAGGACAAGTTACAAAAACACATTTTAGAATCAATTCTTAGATTAATTTGGATTAAAATCAACTATCACATAATTTTATTTATTAATCTAAATTCACTCATAAAACAAGGTAACATAAAAAACTTTTGGTGATCCATAACTTATTCTTAAGTTATGGAATCCTTTAAAACATTAACACCAAATTTTGTAACTCCATAAAAACTTTGAATCAATTTTTTTTTTTAAAACCTTTTCATATCCATAACTTATGGAGGTTTCAAAAAATAAAACTCTTTAGATCAAACTTTTAAAACTAATAAAATAATCATATCATTTTATCTTTTATTAAATTTGACCTAATTCAACTCATAAAGCAAATTATTCAAATTTTACAAATAATTAGATTTTCACAAGAACAAGTAATTATCTTAAAATTTGACGAACTTCATGTTTTTTTTTTCTTTTTTTTTTTTCAACTTTGAAAATAAAATATTTGCATCAATATAACAGAAAACAACCCGTGGCTCTGATACCACTGTTGGGTTTTGAGCATTCTAACACTTCCTAAGTGTACATGCAACCCTAAATACCTTGGATCTATGTTTTCTCTATTATACATGCAAATAAGAACTTCCAAGGTATTATCCTAATCTAGCATACATAACAATGACTATAGCAAGATAGAATACATACCTCTTTGGTGTAGAATGTCTTCAAGCTTTAAGAGCTTAGCCCCAATAGTGTGGAAGCCTCAAGTGGAATCACAAATCACCAAGACACCTTGGAATACTTTAGAGAATACGATTACTTGGTTCTCTCTAGTGAAATTGGCTAGCCCTTCTTTAGTGTATCCACACTTATGCCAATTTCACCAACCAAAGACATCTTTATATAGTATGGAGGATTAGGGTTAAACCCTAATACCCATGACCTTTCATTTCCTAGGATCCATGGGTTAAACACTCCATGGACTATCCATGAAAGCTTAGCCCAACCTAAATGAACTTGGCCCATTCCATATATATAAGAGTCCATATTTAATTAGTTCCTTTTGATCAATTAATTAATTATAAATTAATTCTTGATCAATACTAATTAAATAATATGATTCCATATTAATATATTAGAACTTATAATATATTAATATTAATCATAAACATACTATTCTCAAAAGATTATCCATATAAATTGTGTCGGTGAAGTGCAACCCAAATGGACCATGCCGGGTCGGGTCAAGTACATACCAAATATAGTTATGGACTTAGACATTAATCCAACAATAATTTCATACATGTGTGTTCTGTCAAAGTTATAGACACCAAAAATATACATATCAAAATATAAGATGAGTTTTGAACGAACTCCATCTTCTCAAAAGCCTGGCACCTTTACCTGTCTAGTGGTGACCTGAGAATACAAGTTATTTTGAAAGCGAGTATCAGCTTAATGCTGGTGAGATCATAAGTATATTAATGTATGAGTTTGTATGAAAACATTTGTAAGATGTTTCTGTAAGATGTTTTGTATAATGTTTGAACTCTCCTAGAAAACCCTATGTTTCCTACTAACTGTAGCCTTCTACCAAGGCATCTAGTGTCTGTGTGTATGTCTCTTGATAGAGTGTGTGTTTTCCCAATTCTGACTATCATTACCCAAAAATATAGTTTCTACATTACCGTGCATTGAGTGAATATTCATGATGTGAATGTAAATGGGAAAATATTACCGTACCGTAGTATTTGTAATAAGTGACTACCATAGTACTAACTACCCTAAAACAAAAGGTATTCAATGTAACATGTGACCGACCTGTATCCTGCTACCGACTCTAGTAAAACGACGATGTAAGACGTCGTAAGAAATGACATTTGGCACCCGTAAACTTGCAAGTCCCACTGTAGCGAGCATCAAGATGTAGGATAGTCAATCCAGTATAGATCTATACGCAAACTCATACGCTCCCCAATTAAGGAGATTCGGGATACAAAAACGGTCATGGCAGGGAGTGCCATGCCCCACTTAATGGTTCACATAACTGCATAAATGTACATGTAATGAATGTGCTAACTGAAAGGTGTACTCTTTCTCTGTCTAGCCTGTATGTACTGAAATGTTCTGCGTTTGCTAAATGTAATGTATGTTCTCTCTATCTAGCATGTATAGTAATGTATTGTGCGTACTAGTTGTAATGTACTTTATGAATTACTCGTACTGACTCATGAATGAACTGACTCATTGTATGTTTCATTATTCTAGTAATAGTAATAGTATCCTCCTGTGCCACCCCAATGGTAACTTACTAGTGATGTAACTGGTACATATGAACATGGAAGTATTCCCTTGCTACCCAAGGGTATTGAATGAACTTGAAGAACCTTTATGACTATATATGTACACATGATATATAACTAATATTTAAATGACCTTCGGACGGATACCTGATACCCCACCAGACCACATCTCAACGGCGAAAAGGAAATAAGGCGGGCAACCTTCTTAAGCTTTTTAAACCTTGCTTATATAACTATACATACATAGACATGCAATTTATAATAAGTATAATAGAGCTTAGGTAAATGTATTTGATAAGTATAAGAATTTGTAAAATAGTTTGAAGCAAAACAGTTTGAACAGTAAGAAAATCATTGGTTTTGTAGTTATTAATCACATGTGATTGATGTAATAACTATAAGTATTTGACTTGTATTCCCCCCCCCCCCATAAAAGCATTTAAAAACATTTAAACAATTGATTAAGGGGTATGAACTCACTTGTAGTGAGTGATACGAATGTATTGAAGATGTAGGATTGCTAGGTGTCAAGTGAAGTCTTGAACACACTCTATGATCCTAGTTAACATATAATCACAAATATATGTACCCAATTAGCTTTAAACTACTAATTGAAAATTTTTAGACCTCCCATAACATGTTAAACACCTATAATAAGTCTGATTAGCCCTAAGGATTGCATCTAAGTTGTTGTAGGGCACAACTAGTGAGTTTAGGGTTCCAAAGGACCCTATCCTTGAGTTTACTCTCCAAGAATCATCACATAAGGAGTTTACAGTCGTAAACTCTTGAGTTTACAGCCATAATCTCCTAAGCCTTAGGTTTTTTGGTATTTTGAAGTTCTAAATGTTCCCTAGAAGCGTTCCTACTTGGTGGTTTAATCCGTGGAAGAGATTAGGGCACCTTTGAACTCCTTAGAGGAGTTCACGACCCTGGGACCAATTCCCTTATAGATTACGGCCGTAATCTCTCATAGGGATGGGTTTTTGGTGATTTCAAGTCCCTAATTTAACTAGAAGTGAATCTAGGCTAGTGTCCAAGGCTTTTGGAAGGTTTAATGCACCTTTTGGCCCTTGAGTTTGGAGTTCATGGTCCAAGAACTTCCTGGGTCGTGAACACCTTACTCTTGGTGTTCTTGGGTGTTTACTAGTCTTGCACACACTAAGATACAAGCCTAACACAGTTCCATTGCACAAGGAAAGGACTAGGCTCTCATTTTCCCCTTAAAGAAGGGTTTACGGTCCAAGAACTTCTTGGGCCGTAAACTCTTAAATCTTGATGTTTTGACATGATTTCTAGGTTATTAAGCTCTTAATAAGCTATATAATACAACTAGATAGAAGTACTCACGTTTTGGGACGAAAGTCCGAAGATCCATGAGAGAGAATCTGCTTTTCTCTAGTTGGAAATGGAACTAATGAATAAATATAGCTCAGAATCTTATATATACTCCTGGCATTTTTGGCAGAAAATATTTTATTCAAGAAATGAACTCTAATAACATAGAGTTTTGAAATAACAGAGTTGCACATAACCCTAGTGCATCCTCTCTCCTGATATCTCTTTAAGTGTAAATCTTGAAATACTCAAACTTATACTAAAAAGTCTGAAAATTTACTGCAACTGTTCTGACTTCTATTGAAGTGCTATTGATTGTACATAATAGAATTTCGGGTTGTCACAGATGCCTTTCAATGTTTCTTAATAAACATTTGATCGTAATTCAACGGGAAACCACACATACACTTCTAGGTCTCTCTTGACTTTGAAGGAACAATTCGTGCCTGGGATCCACAGTTTTGTGTCTATCAAGATATCACTTAAATCCCACAAATAATTTGTTTTATTTCTTTTCTATTGGCGCACTCTTGCACAAAGATCTTTATGATCTTCTCAAGTCTTGTTCGTGGTACTAATGGAAAATTTGCATAATTGATATTTCGGTTTTCGCTCTCTACAAGTATACTAAATTAAGAAGCGAACCTCGACAAGTTTTTTAAGCGAATGGATCTGTATCCCTTTGTGAAGGAATTTGAAACATTTTTGAAGATGACAAGGCGGTAACAAGATAAGATTTCAAGCCAAGTCATTGGATAAGAATTGCAACGGGCGCGTGAATTTGAAACGGTTCCTAATCCCACGACTGATGACGTATATCTAGGGAAACCAAGCTGTCAAATCGCGCTTTTTCAGGTGCCAATTCGGGGGATCATATCATCATGACACTAGATTCTTTCTCTCTCCTGGGAATGGTATATAAAGGTTTCTCACAACTATTTACCTCCTTACAACTTCCAAACTTACTCACGAATATAACAAGCGATTTTTCAACTATTCGTCTTCTTCCTTCCTACAACAACGGTAAAATCATCATCCGTTAAAGAAAAAACCTCTTCATCTTCTCTTCTGACTATCAAACCAAATCAAAATCTTATTATCGAACAGAATCCCTTCCTATATGATTCGTACATGCTACATGTGGTCAAATGCCACAAATATTCACCACTGGTGATTGCTCTAACGTAGGTTGAATCTGCTCCAATGTCACTGCTCTCACATGTCTATTCATTTGCTTCTTATGATAAATGCAAGGAAAGGATCATCTTTGACATCTTCAATCACAAGACCTTTGTTTCAAAAGCATGCTTTTGTTCTATGTTAGGGCTTGCTTCAGATGCCTCCGTTATCTCTTCTGATTTCATCACCACCACCCAGCTATTTACCATGTTCTATGATACGGGCTACACAGGTGTGCTTACCACGGTGACAAATTTCAAGAAATCGTGTTTACCATCTTAGTGGAATTGTCTTTTCACCCTTTTATTCAAAGGCTTAGTTGAACGGGTTGTTGGTTCTGATGGGGCCAGCAAGGGCTTTATGACCATTCTTTATGGTATCTATCACAAAATCAATCTAGATTATGGCTCCTTGATTTTGATGCAACTGGTGAAATGTCTCAATTCTTCGTCCAAACATTCTGAATTTTCTTGTGCACACTTCTGGATGTTTGTCACTCATAGACCAATGGAGCACTTTCAGGTTCCTATCATGGCGGATGCTTTAATGTCTTCAATTGCCACTTTCCACACCACAAAAATTATCATCTCTGATCCCACAAAGTTCAGGTTTATCGGTTCCACTCCAGAATCGATGTATAGATGTGTTCCAGGTGAAAGCCATGGTATGGCTGATTACAGGAAACTGACTCCAACAGGGCCAATGCGACTCATTCCTAAAATGCAAAGTGTGTTAGAGGTTGTCGATAAACTAGCAAAGAGGGGAAAGAAACCAGATCAGAAGAAGAAGGATGTCGAAGGCCAATCTTCCAAATTGGCCACGCCTAAAAATCGAAATGTCGAAAAAGAACCTTCTACTTCCCACAAGAAGCGAAAGATTAAAAAGATGGCCAAGAAACCGAAAGTTGTCTCTTCTAGTTATTTGGAATATGTTCCATCAGATCATGACCACGAGAAGTCCACTGAAGCCAAACCTATTCATCTTGAAAGCTCACCATGAGGAAATTCACCTCCTCGGTCCCCAACTACTAAGGTAATGTTACACGAATCTGTTCCAACTCCTCCTCCTTCTCCATCTCATACTATAGTGCCTGTTACAATTGCGCCTCTTTCCCCACCGGTTACTTCTCAACCTACTTTAACTCCGCTAACTTCTTCAATTGTTCCTCTTGCACCTCTATTCATCACACAAGCAACCACAACAACCACTACAACCGAACCTCCGTTTATTGTCAATGTATCTGATACGGGGGCATCTACCAAAGGTCCTAACATCCCAATTATTTCAAAACCTTTATCCCCACCTCCCTCAACCGAATCTGATAATGTCCTTGGTGGAGTTGATGTGGAGTTTGACTCTGTGTATTTCAGTCAATATCGTGTTCTAAGCGACGAGGATGACGATGCCCCCTTACTAAGCAGCACTTCAAGGATCTTAATGAAAAACTTGACAAATTGCTTGCTTCAGCCTCTTCTTCCTCCTCATCAGCTTATACTGATGCTGCTGTCAAAGCCCTAATTGAAACATCCATTCACCAGCATGATGATTCCATCAAACAAGGGACCAAGGCGGTCGATGCTTCTTCTTCGTCTTGTAATAATGCTTCTGATAATGTGGCAAAAATTATTGAAGATGCCCAGATTTTTCTTGATTCTCTTAAGGGAGCTATTGAGTCTAATGCTAACCAGGTCAATTCTGCAATTGATTCTCTTTCAAAGTTTCTTCAAGTTGAGCAACAAAAGTTTGAGATGGTGCGTGATTCTCTGAAGGCTGATCAGAATACACTTCTATCCTCCATCTCCTCTTGCCTTGACAAGATGCAAGACGATCTTGCCCTGGAGAACAAACTTAGAGATGAACTGCTCTCAGCACATCTCAGGTCCAAATTCAAGCTCAGGAGCTCACCCGGCTTTAAAAGGAAAACGATGAGCTCAAATCAGAGCGAGCTGTCATCCAGAGCAATGTTGGTGTCGTGCATTCTATTCTTTTGCATCTTTTGGACGCACATGACTCAGTTCTTACAATCACAACTCGCCGTCACCTGACTGAGAATTTGAGACCAGCTGTAGACATCCTAAGAAGGATTGAGGGTGTTCTGGAGTCTGTTGTCCCTCCGAAACAAGGGGGAGAAAATGTTGTCCAACGAAAAGTCACAGGTGACCCGAAGGTAAATGTAGCTTTGGTCAGTTTGAAGGAAAAACAAAAGAAGAAAGCTAATGATCAAGATCATGTAATCATTGAAGATGTAATTGAAGGTGAAGCCTCCGAACCTAAAAATCCTAAACTCAAACACAGTAATCAAGAGCTCACGGAGAAGAATGAAAAACAAGCGAATGATGCCTTGGAACGAAGGAAATCTTTATTCCCTTTATAGATGA
Organism: Lactuca sativa; assembly: GCF_002870075.4. NCBI lineage: Eukaryota > Viridiplantae > Streptophyta > Magnoliopsida > Asterales > Asteraceae > Lactuca > Lactuca sativa. The sequence goes on from NC_056630.2 coordinate 317,678,799, forward strand.
TAGAAATTCTTCTGAAAGAGGAAATCAAGTCTCCAAGGACACATTGGCTCGAACCAGTCCTTTCGTTCAGTCTTGATAATTCCAAGGAATCTCGGTTCGACATGCCAATCACCCGAAAGGTATTCATATTTCATTGTTTTGATTCACTAGTTGCTATCCCCTCTCCTGATCCAAAGGTTGATCAAGACTTACTTGAATTTTATCTTACTTTCTCTCAACTTTAATACATCACATGGAGTAATGAGAAGATTACAACATTGAAGGTGTTGAATTGGCTGGGAAGTTCATAAACGTCCAATTCAAGGTGACACGAGGCTCAAACAAATCAGTTCATGAGATCTCCCTTGCTGATCTACCAACTTTAAATCCTCATGATTGGATTCTTCTGAACAACATCTTGCTGACCAATCAACAAGAGTATGGGCCTATCATTGATCATATCAAGCGGATGCTGGTCTGCTATATTCTTGAAGTGGCAAAAATGGATCAGGAAGTCGCCTCTGCCACAAGAAATAAGCCCATTATAAAGCCAATTGGGAAGGCAAGCGACATGACTGTGATGATAAAAGGGAAATTTGATCCACAATTTTACACAGTTTTGCTCACCAGGGGAGAAGTTCAAAGATGCTTGTTCGCTCTTGTTGATAAACACTTGTTCTCCACCATGTGCTTAGAATATATTCTTGAATTCATATACCGGTGTGACTAGAACGGTGATGCAGACAAGAAGTTATTAACGGACATGTTTCGGTGGTATATTCATTTTTGTCAAACTCTGCTTGCAATCATACCGAAGCTGTTCGAGACTGTGAAGTCATCTCCTATCACTCAACCGAAGTGATCTCTCGCCTCAATTGGTGCAAAGGGGGAGATTATTGAGTTTAAGAGATTGTGCCATTAGGCCTTGGTAGTTCAGTCCATTTTGTACTCACGGTTTGGGCTTGTCTAGCCGTGTTCAGTTTTAGTGTTTACATATATATAGTGCATGCATGTATTATATTTATTACACTTTTGATTATTATTTTAGAGATCAAATATTATAACCCTAACACACCTCTACAATAGCAATTCACATTGAATTCTTCTGAGGTGGAACATATTAATCATTCGGCACTCGTTTGATTCATCATTGTGTTTGACATATTTTATTACACGTTATTGTTTTATTGATATCTGTTTAAATCTATCGATCTTATAGAAAATAATTCTCCTCAAGTTCTAAGTCCAAATCCTCACTCTTTAGGTCTAAAGGTAGTCCACTAACTAACCCATTAATAACCTAAAACTCATTGGGCCCACCAAGGCCCAATAATGAATGGGCTCTCCCGAGGCCCAACTCTCAAGTCCAAGCGATAAGCCCAACACACGGGCCCAAGGTATATATATATATATATATATATATATATATATATATATATATATATAATATTTCTCTGCTCAAAATCTCTAGAACACAAGCCCAAAGTTCTAGGCCCAACCCTTAAGTCCAAAATAAGATTTAGCTCAAAAAGGCCACAACGAGGTTACGCAGGGCGTACATCCCTTACTACGCTCAGCGTACACAAGTATGCATGAAATCTAATCGGGGACACCAAACCAGTATGCGAGGCGTACTAGGATTATGCTCTATGTACGTCTAGTATGGGTTTTTCCCACTCTCTTGGTCTTAACTCGTTCAGACCTTAGCTCATATCACATATCTGGACTCTCTAGAGGCTCTTACTCCATAAAGTCTGTGACTTTAAGCCTTTGCATGGATGATAAAGTACCAAACACAAAAACTCTCACTCTTTACTCTCAAAGATGCTCATATCTCATGCATGAGGTGGTTCTCACTTTCAAGACCTCATTTTTATGGATCCTCTCCACTAGAAACACTTAAAAGGACGAATATTAGGCTCTGGAGTGCAATAACTCATAAAGCTTCAAGCTTTGGGACCAAAACCCTAAAATAGACCATATCATGCACAAATAAAAAAGGATGGCAAAGTTTTGAGCTTTATACCTCTAATTGATGCCCCAACCACAAAAAAGCTCAGATCCAAAGCTTAGACTCCAACTCCATTCTCTTCTATGCTCCTTCTTCACTACAAAAATCCAAAAAGATGACTTATAAGCTCACAATTGATCACTCAAGCTCAAGGGATGGAAATTAGGGTTTGAGAGGGTTAAGTTTTTTGAAATGGTAGCCAGGAATGAGGCCATCTTATTCTTTATATAGGGACACCCCCTCATTTAGGGTTTTCATTTTGTGCCTAGTACGCCCAGCGTACCCTATGGGATGCCCATCGTACTAGGTGGCTCCGCTTCATTTAGACGCTTATGAGTACGCTAAGCGTACAAACATGTACGCCGCGCGTACTCGTCTGCCACCTTTCTCAAATAAGGGATCTTTCTTGTCAACACTTCAAACTATCATAGCTTCATCGATATAACTCCGTTTCCAATGAACCTCATGTCCAAAGAAAGGTGACGAGAAGCCCTACACTTCTAGCAACTTGTCGCCGCCCCGAGGCTTCCTCACACGCGATATGCAGCCCATGAACCCTAATCATGGAAGATCTGAAACATGATGTTACATAACCTGTGATATTTCTCGACAACATAGGTGTCTATTTTTATACCTATAATCAACACAAGGATTTAACTCTTTTTTAAAAACATATTGACTAAACAGGTTCAACTTAACGATTAGGAAAAAACAATCCATAAAGGTCAAACAAATGTCACAAATCAACCATAGAAACAGATGGTACCTAACTTTCGATCGACAAGGGATCATCTTCTCCATTCAGGTCTTCAAGCCACAGTGGAGGCCGAGATGAAGTCTGCGATTACATTGTACTCCGAGGAACGAATTGATGGAGGATAAAACGATTCAAAATCAAAGCATCTTCATTCGAGTTTTTTCTATGAAAAACATGAGATCAAGGAGTTCAGCAACAATGAAACTTCAATCGTTGGGGGATTTCAAATTTCATATAGATTGATGATCGATGACGATAGTTAGATCGATTGGGATCTGGAAATCGACGATAAATGTGGTTCATCGTTTATCTTCATCATATTCATGTGAGTAGCAGAAATTTTAGAATTGAAAGCATGGAATTGGATGAAGGATTGGAGGCAATTCGACGGAGCTGAGTTGTCGGAGGATGGATCGTAGGTTTAAGCGAGAGAGAGAGAGAGAGAAAGGGAGATGAAAATTTATTTTATCAGATATTAGATTTAAAAAATCATTTAATTATACTTTTATTTCTATTATGCCCCTGACTGAATTAGTTAAGATACCTCTCCTTCTTTTTTTGTCTACTTATTTACAAAAACATCATCTTGCATCTCGACCCTTCATTTTTTTGATCCAACATTCCACCTTTAGTTCTCGGGTTCTCAAAAAACTTTGAATTCTCAAATAATCCTTCATATATATATATATATATATATATATATATATATATATATATATATATATATATATATATATATATATATATATATATATATAGGGTTAAGTTCAAATGAGAACACTATTTAATGTGAGAACGTGAGAACACTACTTTATATTACTATTCTACTATGAATTTAATATGTATAGTATTGTAGTAATTATAATATGAATATATTCAATTTGATATTGCTATTCTACTATAAATATATATATATATATATATATATATATATATATATATATATATATATATATATATATATATGTAGTAATTTATTAAATTGTAATGTGAATGTTAAATATGTGATTGTTTATATATTCGGTGATTAATAATATCATAAAGATGTACATACAAAATTTTAATGTGAATATTAATGTGTGATTGTTCGTATATTTATTGATGAATAATGTCATATCGTTATATATACAAAATTCATGGTAGAATAGTAACATAAAATAGTGTTCTCACGTTCTCACGTTAAATAGTGTTCTCATTTGAACTTAACCCTATATATATATATATATATATATATATATATATATATATATATATATATATATATATATATATATATATATATATATATATATATATATATATATATATATATATATGGGAAAAATGAATATACCCTTAATGATATATAAGATTAGGTACCCTACTTGGTAAAACTACATAGTTTTGATCATTTTCTGAAAAAAAAAAAAAAAACATCTTTACGTTACAGTGGGCATTCCAAGATTCATGGGCTAAATAGAAAAACCACGCCATGGATATGATTTTTCAACAATTATTGGTGATGTTTTTAAATGGTAGAGATGAACACATAAATCACAAAGGAAGACTTCCAAATGTAAAATGAATGCCATTTTCATCTTTAAGTAGATGATGCACTTTTTGAGGTTATCAAAAGAATGCGTAGAGATAAACATATCAAAGAAATCGCATTCAAGAAAAGCTGAAAAAATACATTTGATAATTGGCAAGAAGCGTAGTCATAGATGTAATTTTACTTAATATCTGAGGAATTGAGTTCCGACCGTCAATAAGAAAACAGGTATAGAAAAAAAGGATATTATTTTTTATTTTAATTTATAAAAGTAAACAAATGATCAAAACTACGATAGTTTTAATATATATATATATATATATATATATATATATATATATATATATATATATATATATATATATATATATATATATCGATCATTGATTAGTTTAATAATAAAATATAATATTCTAATAAAAGTAACTATAAATATAGATAAAAATTCGAATAAATCAGATTACACATAGATACGGTTTTTGGACCTTTTCTAAATTTGTAAGTGGTTGTCTCCTTAAGTGGAATATGATATTTACCTTGAACATATAGACATGTGGGGTTCTCATGATCAATTTTGATTTTTTTGTTATTATAGTTTTAGAAAACTATATTTTCATGTATAATATATAAGTAATAGTTTTATAAAATTTTATATAAATATGAAAAATCCATTTACAATATATATTTCAAATAATTTCATAAGGAATACATATACAAAGACAATATTTACATAATTCATGACGATATTTCATTAATTCATTCATTCGTTATTAATAAGTTTCAATTACACACTTTTTTATCATCTTGAAATATAGATGACACTTTGGTCGCACATATACTTTTATTTATGATTAATACACTTCGGTTCTTACTGTCGATCGGCCAATATAACTTTAGGTCTGTACTATCGATTAACCATAATTTATAAACTTAATGGTTGTTTATAGTTGATGATTATGTTAATACAGAACTGTAAATCTGATTCGTATAGAAATATATCAGATGAGTCAGATTAAATAAGAGGTTTCTAAGTATGATATTTGATAGTATGAATCTGATAGCGTCAGACTCAACCTAAGCCAATAAAACATATACTCTTTTTTATATTTATTGTCCACTTTTAACTTTTGAAGTCTTTATTTTTCAATTTTTATCTAAAATATTTTTATTTGTGTTATATATTAGTTGATAACTTATAACAACGAAATTTAAAACACAATGCATTCATATGTTTTACATCAAGTATTATATATCAAAAATAAAAATGTTTATGGTTAAAGTTAATGAATAAAACTTCAAAAGTCAAAAATGGACAATAAGTTTATAAGCTTAGCTATGTTAATGAATATATCTTGAATGCCTCTAAAGTATATGATACTTGTTATTTTGTCTTTTTGAGACTAGTCCATATAGGAGTATTTGTTAAGGTAAGAGAAGTTGTTAATAACATATTACCTAGAGAAATATATAAAATTAATTTTCATCCAACTTTTACTTATGGACCATGAAGCTGGATATAAATTAAGAACACATTGTGTTGAAAAAGGAAATATTTGCAACACGGGAAAATGACTTAGGAGGGTAACTACCTCTTATCTGTGTTCACATATTGGCAACTTCTTCTTTTTTGTACATAATAAAACAACTAACTTGTTTTAACTGTTTAAATTACACCAATATTACTGGCTAATACCTGTTTTAACCGGTAACTCAAAGGGAAAATGACTTAGGAGGGTAACTACCTCTTATCCCTATTCACATATTGACAATTTCTTATTTTTTGTACATAAGAAAGCAACTAACTTGTTTTAACTGTGCAACATCCCAAAAATCATGACCAAAAATTTCGTTTTTAATTTAATACTAAAACCATAATTGTCAAACCATTAATTTAATACTCCGGCATTGGGACCCGCTCGGCATAAAGCCCTTCCTGGCATCGTGCCCCGCTCAGTATACAGATTTGTCTCTCTTAGGCCCCGCCTGTCTCCGGACCCTGCCCGCTAAACACATACAATCATATAACATGCTAACACATAAATAAACATACTCTACTGTATCCTTGTCGTAAGAAACATACTCTACTAATAATGAGATACGGAACATCGTCCCTACTCAGCTAGTGATGAGATAAGGGACCTCGCCCACACTCACCTCCCTACCAGGCACATACAAGTATCACACATACAACAAGTATAATTTAACATGCAAACATTCCTCGGGCACCCGCCCGACATCGGACCTTGGTCTGGAATAACATACTAGCATACAATGCCTAGGGCTAACCCCCAGGTCTTCCTACTCATTGACTACATGGGCTGACATTGTGGCCTTAGACACATTCACACAGTGAGGAGACTCACTTTGCACTGCTGAAGCCCTAGCTGGAACTAGCTGAGTACGGACGAAGTTCCGCATCTCATTATTAGCAGAGTATATTTCTTAGGACAGGGATACAGTAGAGTATGTTTCTTTATGTGTAGCCTAAGAGAGACAGATCTGTATACCAAGCGGGGCTCGATGCCAGACGGGGCCTGATGCCGGGCGGGGCCTAATGTCTGGCGCGGCCCGATGCCGGAGTATTAAATTAATGGTTTGACAATTATGGTTTTAGTATTAAATTAAAAACGAAATTTTTGGTCATGATTTTTGGGATGTTACACAGTTAAAACAAGTTAGTTGCTTTCTTATGTACAAAAATAAGAAGTTGTCAATATGTGAACACGGATAAGAGGTAGTTAACTTCCTAAGTTATTTTCTCTTTGAGTTACCGGTTAAAACAGGTATTAGCCGGTAATATTAGTGTAATTTAAACAGTTAAAACAAGTTAGTTGCTTTATTATGTACAAAAAAAAAAAGTTGTCAATATGTGAACACGAATAAATGATAGTTACCCTCCTAAGTCATTTTCCCTTTGCAACACAATACATATACACCCTTGATGTACAATATTTGCTGCATAAGGTACATATCATTAATGTAAAATGGTTTGTAATCATCTAGACAAACTAATATAAATAAAAGTATATTGAAAAACAGTTACAAATAGAAAAGGTTGTAAAAAATAAAAAATACATTTAAGAAAATAGAAAGACAGAAGAGAAAAGAAAATGAAAATGAAAAAAGAGAGAGCGAGAGATAGAGGTTGAGAAGTTGGAGAGAGTAGGTGTGAGAGTGACGGTGGACACATGATGCACAAGGGATTTAAAAGCATTGGATTCTTTTCCGCTAAATGAATGGCAACAAGGGACATACGAATTTGGTGGTAATAGGACCTACATGTCGATGTGTAAAATTAGTAAATTTTAAAAGAGATTAAATTATAAATTTGCCCTCAGGCTTTAATTTTTTTTTTATTTTTATGGATATAGTTTATGGTTTTGATTTCTGTTTTCTCCCATCTCTAAAAAATGGTTGCTCATGTTTTGAATCATTCTAACATTTTAATAGGTTAGAGAAGGTGAGTTCTTTTATGTTCAAAGGTTTTTTAATTCATCCAGACTTCGTTTAAAAACTTTATCAAAATACGTGAATGTTGAAATCTATATCTATATATATGACATTTAAATGGTTTCATTAACGGGTTATTAAACAACCAATTACCAACAAAAAAGTTAAATGAGTTAAATTTGTAAAAGTAACCATTAGCTATCATATTTTTCTTTTATCTAATGTATACAATGTTCAAGGATCCTACTATCAAACTTAATTTCAAAGCCGTATTTAACCAATATCCATTAAAAATCGAATCCAATAATTGTTAGTGGATCTTAGTTGTATATTGTTATTCTTACACTGAATATTGAAACCTTTTATGGGAAATTACCAAATTACATGTTATCGGAGCAACAAAACTGTACAAATGATCCATGTGGTTAGCTCAAAATTATCACTTTGGTCCAAAATTTGCACCACAGGTCCAAACTTTTTATTTTGTTGCAAGTTTGGTCCAATTTACTTTGAATTTTTTTATAATGACGATTTTGCCATCACTTTATTCTTTTTTAGTTTTTCTATTTAAATATTTTTATGATTAAAAGAAAATATTACCCTACCCTACTCTCTCTCTCTCTCTCTCTCTCTCTCTCTCTCTTACAATGCACAAGACCACCAACACTGGCCACCACCACTGTCGACACTAACACTGGCCACCACCACCACTGACACTAATGCTTCCTTTGTAACCTTAAACACCACACACATATAGAACTTTCTCTCTCTAGATGAACAAACACACGAAAATTAGAAATCTAACATACAAGAACACATTAAAAACCCAGAAATGATTAGACACGGATGAAATGATTAGACACAGATGATATCAAACACATACATCTATTCAAGAAGATATGATATACAAAACTAGAAATCTGATATACACGACAAACACATAAACTTGATTCAATACATAACACTCGTTGGAGCAACATTACCTTTAAGCGATCTGTTGATCAAAGAAAAAAAAAATCAAAGGTTTCAAAATCTTCACGTCTATGGATCGAAGCAAAAACGAGGGTGGAAACAGATCTGAAAAGCTAGGGTTTTGATGTAATAGCCCGATTTTTACGACGAAAGTTTTCGTTTAATTTAAATAACATAATGACATAAAATCCATGAAGCACACGTTTGGTTTAAAACATCACCTTTTACATTATATGAAATATCAGAGTGGGTCCCCAAACATATTGGTGAAAAGAGAAATAGATAGATAGAGTGCACGCCGCGCCATCATGCCTTGCCCTTGCCTTTCGGCTACGATGTACCTAAAACAAATCAAGAACCTGTAAGCGAAATGCTTAGTGAGTTCCCCAGAGCATACCATACACCACACATACATAAATACAAGTACAAGTCATATAGGCCATGTATACAAAGAATCAGCAAGAATGCCATGGGCTACCCCACATGGTCTTTACTTGGATTGCCATGGGCTACCCCACATGGTCTTACACCCATGGCCATGGGCTACCCCACATGGTCTTTACTTGGACTGCCATGTGCTACCCAACATGGTCTTACACCCAAGGCCATGGGCTACCACACATGGTCTTACACCTAAGGCCACGGTCTCCTGCCGGGGTCTTCATGCAAACTTACGATCACAATACATATCAAGACACAGAGTAATTACACATATATCATAAACACATAATGGGCCGGACTTGGTGCCGTAGACTCATGGGTGTGGTGAGAAGACTCACCTTCGCCTGGAGAATACGAATACTGCACTCTTAATGACCTACAACCTCCCAAACTAGATAATAACAATAATAATATCGTTAATGATTGGTCCATAAATTATGCCAAGGGAGGGCCCAACCTTTAAACCCTATCCCCAAAGCCCTAATCACCCTTGCATTGGAAATGGGCCCAAGATATAAGTCCAATATCCTTATTGGGCCCCCTTGGGCCAAAAGGCTCACTTAATATGTCCATGATCCAACTGATAAAAGGCTTTTACTCTCAGAATCCAATCAGGCCCAATAACCCAAAAGAGGCCCAAAAGTTCGACAACCCAAGATAAGATCGGCTCAAACTGTCCCGCGTACGCCCAGCGTACGCTTCAGGTACGCGCAGCGTACCGGGTCTTCAAGGGTTACGCGTAACGTAGTTGGAGTACGCCCGCCGTAAGTCTTAGTTAAACACTTTCTCCATTAAGTGCTTATTACTTCATTCTTTTACGACCAAAATCTAGATCTGAGTCCACTAATACCTCCTAGGGCATAAAGTTGCTAACTTTATGCCTTTGCATGTCCATTAAGCCCCCAAAGTCATCATTAAGACCTTTCCCAAGCCTCTCATTCATGCATAAGGTTAAGACTTCCACCAAGATCCTATTTTTATACACTCTAATTACTTAAGGACCCCAAATATGACCTTATTAATGAATGGGGACGATCTAGCCAACATATGAGGCCCAAAATCCATCAAGAGGACCAACTACAAAAACCCTAGCTAGATCTAAAGAGCAAAAAGGAATGGTGCAAACTTTTTACCTCAAAAAGCTTAGAAATATGATTATGATGCATGATCTTGAAGCTCCCTCTTGATCCAAGCTTGCTTGTCCAACTCTTCTCTTTGAAATGAACACTAGAGATCAAAAAAGCACACTTTAAGAGCTCACAAATGATTACTCAAAGCTTCCAGCAGTGAAATGACGTTCAAGGGTAATGGAGGCTCTCCAGGGTTTATGTAACACCGTGAATTTCAAAATAATTTTTCACAAATTATAAAACATTTCTCATTTAGTTTTCATAAAAACATTAAGTTTAAAATCCCAATTCACATCATACAAAATCCCAAAATCATATATATATATATATATATATATATATATATATATATATATATCAAAAATCCCATGCGTGCGTACAGATCAAGCCGGCGCCTTCCCACGGTCATCGCTAGTACCTGAAACAACAACACTAACACTATAAGCACAAAGCTTAGTGAGTTCCCCAAAATACGACACATAACACATATCAGCCACTCGAGGTTGTAACTCTATGGGTCCGTGCACCCAAACTCTGTGAACCCTCTGGTTCTAACTCTGTGAACCTTCCGGTTCCAACTCTATCAACATGCACAGCATAAATCACATAGGAATAATGAAGTACAACATATCACATACATATAGCATACAAATACTCTGTCACATAACTCTTATTACCTACTCAAGGTAAAGTATAGTGAGAAGACTCACCTCGTGTATCTCGATAACTCGCGAATCCTGGAAATCACTCGTGCTCGATCCTCCGAGATATAATCCTCCTATAACATCATATGTCTCTTAATTAACACTTTTACCACTAAGGTTGACTACCCCTATCAAGTCAACACTGGTCAACTCTGGTCAACGGTCAACGGTCAACGGTCAACTTTGACCGGACTCGGCGAGTGCACTAGGGCGACTCGGCGAGTCTAAGCATTTTCATCAACTCTCTAGGATTCCCTTTTTGACACGTCGAGTATTCCCCTGACTCGACGAGTTCCAGCTGGTATGAATCGCGGGGCCACCCCGACTCAACTCGCCGAGTCTCAAGAACAACTCGACGAGTTCCAGCTCGACTCAATCCACCTGTCAACCCTCTCTAACTATCCCTGACTCACTGAGTCAACTCATAACTCGGCTGGACCACTCACTGAGCGATTAAGGACAATCTTCATGCTACTCGCCGAGTTTGTTCTTCAGACTCGGCGAGTCCATGCCATGCATCAACTCAAACTTGCTTCTGAGGTTAGATCCGCTACAACAACTCATAGATCTGGCCATCCTAAGCTTATTCATCACGTAAAGTCCATATCTTGGTGCTCATAACACACCCCATGACTCATAAATGGTGTTTTGACCTTAAGCACAAAGACCCCAATGCAAAACCCCCATGGATTCATAAAAAGCTTGGGCAAAGGGACACTCTGGACCTCCAAAGGTCCAGATCTAGAACCTAACTCGCTTAAGGGACCAAGGAAACACTAGATCTAGCCACAAAAGGGCTCAATAAGCCCTAAATCAACATAAACATCAACATAACAGAGAATAGCTCGAAGGTAGTACCTCAAATGTGATGTTCTGGACCACAAATCTTCAGGAAGTGGCTCCTCTTGATTCCCCTTACCTATCGCTTCCTTTCCCTTGCAATATAACACCTCCAAGGTCAATAATGGCTCCTTGCTTTGCTCCAAACACTCAAACTCGCTAGGGTTTCACTCAGGGGTCTGGTGAGCACAAATGACGGCCTTAAGGCCCTTTAAATAGGTCCCAAACCCGAGAAATTAGGGTTTCATTAAACAGCGCGGACTCGCCGAGTCCATTCCTTGGACTCGCCGAGTCCAGACGTGAACCCGCGTCCAGAACCGCGATCCTACTCGGCAAGTTTGAGCTCCAACTTGCCGAGTCCCCTCACAAAACACCAAAAACATAAGAATAAAAGATACCTGGAAATCCGGGCTATTACAACTCTCCCCTACTAGAACTAGACTTCGCCCTTGAAGTCTCGCTCTGAAAATAGCTCCGGATGCTGCTCACGCATCTCACGCTCCGGCTCCCAGGTCGTCTCTGATCCCTTCCTGTGTTGCCACTGAACCAACACCAGGGGTACCTCCTTGTTCCTCAGAACCTTGATTTTCCGATCTCTGATGGCCACTGGTCTATCGGCATAATTCAGGCTCGCATCCACCTGAATATCCTCCAATGGAACCACTGCCGACTTATCGGCTATACACTTCCTCAGCTGCGACACATGAAAAGTGTCGTGAATCTGCCCCAACTCTGCTGGCAAATCCAAACGATAGGCTACCCGACCCACCCTCGCGATCACACAGAATGGACCAATATACCAGGGCCCCAACTTGCCCCTCTTCCTGAATCGAATCACTCATTTCCAAGGAGAGACCTTCAGGAGAACAAAGTCGCCGACCTAAAACTCAAGCTCGGATTGGCGTCTGTCTGCATAACTCTTCTGTCGGCTCTGGGCGGTCAACAACCTCTGTCTGACCTGCTGAATCTGCTCTGTCTTCTGAAGTACGATCTCTGTACTGCCCATCACCCTCTGCCCAACCTCTCCCCAACAAATGGGGGTCCGACACCTCCTCCCATACAACAGCTCAAAGGGTGGCATACCAATGCTCGAATGATGGCTGTTGTTGTAGGAAAACTCTGCCAAGGGTAAATACGCATCTCATCTACCCCCGAAATCCAACACACATGCTCGGAGCATGTCCTCAAGCGTCTAAATCGTCCGCTCACTCTGACCGTCTGTCTGGGGATGATATGCGGTACTAAAATGCAGTCTAGTACCCAACTCCTCATGAAATTTCTTCCAGAATCTGGAAGTGAAGCGCACATCACGGTCTGAAATAATCGAGATCGGCACCCCATGTCGAGATACCACTTCCCTCACATACACCTCCGCCAATTTTTCTGCTGAAGAACTCTCATTGATGGCAAGGAAGTGAGCGCTCTTCGTCAACTTGTCCACAATCACCCAAATTGCATCCACTCCTCTGGCAGTCCTCGGCAATTTGGTGATGAAATCCGTAGTGATCTGTTCCCACTTCCACTCGGGAACCTCCAATGGCTGCAACTTGCCATGCGGCCTCTGGTGCTCGACCTTAACCCTACGGCAGGTCAAGCACCTCTCAACAAACCACGCAACATCCCTCTTCATACAGGGCCACCAATACTCCTTTCTCAAATCCAAATACATCTTAGTGGCCCCCGGATGGATCGAAAATTTCGATCGATGAGCCTCCTCCATCAAAATGGTATGCGTTCCTCCCACAAACGACACCCAGATACGCCCCTGAAAAGTCATAAGCCCCTGACCATCGGTAACGAACTCTGAAACCAAACCAACAACTCGTTCCCTCTTCTGCATATCAGGTTGCACAGCCTCGGCCTGTGCCCCACGAATGACGTCCAATATCGGAGCTATCACGGCCAATCTCAAACATACATCCCGCAGTGGAGTGCTCTCCGCCCTGCGGCTCAACGCATCGGCTACCACATTAGCCTTGCCTGGGTGGTATAGGATCTAACAATCATAATCCTTGACCACATCAAACCACCTTCTCTGAAGCATATTTAGGTTGGGCTGATCCATCAAATACTTCAAACTCTTATGGTCCGTGTATATCATACACCGAACCCCATACAAGTAGTGACACCAAATCTTGAGGGCGAACACCACTGCCCCCAACTCTAGATCATGGGTGGGATATCTCGTCTCATGAGGCTTCAGCTACCTCGATGCATATGCTATCACATGCCCTCTCTGCATCAACACCGCTCCCAGCCCCAAAATCGAGGCATCACAATATACCACAAAGTCCTCCATCCCTTCCGGGAGAGCTAACACCGGGGCTTCGCACAACCTCTGACGAAGTGTCTCAAAGGAGGCCTGCTGCTCGGGGCCCCATGAAAAAGCAACACCCTTCCGGGTCAATCTGGTGAGTGGCACTGCGATCTTGGAGAAATCCTTAATAAACCTCCGATAATACCCTACCAACCCTAGGAAACTCCTGATCTCAGAGGGTGACCTTGGCACCTCCCAACTCATCACTGCCTCAACCTTGGCCAGATCAACCAATATCCCTTCCTGATTAACGAGATGTCCTAAGAACTGGACCTCCCGCAATCAGAAATCACACTTAGAGAATTTGGCATAAAGCCTCTCCGATCTCAGAACTCCGAGAACCTCTCTCAAATGCTCCTCATGCTGCGCTCTAGATCTCGAATATACCAGAATGTCATCGATAAATACAATCACCGACCGATCCAGCATCGGCCTACATACTCGGTTCATGAGATCCATGAACACTGCCGGGGCATTGGTGAGCCCGAAAGGCATCACCACAAACTCGTAATGCCCATAACGCGTCCTAAACGCTGTCTTCTGGACGTCCTCATCCCGCACCCTCACCTGATGATATCCAGACCTCAAATCGATCTTGGAAAACCAAGATGCTCCCTGCAACTGATCGAACAAATCGTCGATCCTCGGCAACGGGTAACGGTTCTTGACCGCCAGCTTGTTCAACTCCCGATAATCAATACACATCCGATGTGAACCATCCTTCTTTTTGACGAACAGGATAGGTGCTCCCCACGGTGAGCTGCTCGGCCGAATAAACCCCTTCCCCAGCAGCTCCTGAAGCTGCGAGGATAACTCTTGCATCTCTGGAGGTGCAAGGCGATAAGGCACCTTGGCGATAGGCATGGCCCCTGGAACCAAATCGATACTGAACTCCACTTGCCTCACAGGAGGCACACTTGGCAACTCCTCGAGAAACACATCCGGGAATTCACACACCACCGGAACCTCCTCAACTGAACTCGGCCTCTCGGAATCCACCCGCGTATCCATCACATATGCTACAAAACCCTTACAGCCCTGCTGTAGACACTACCTCGCTCTAGCGGCCGAACAAAACGCTGATCCTGAACGTGTACCCTCACCGTATACCGAAAGAACTCCCCCACTAGGGTCTCGTATGGTCACCAGCTATCGCTCACAGTCGATAACCGCACCGAATCTGCTCAACCAATCCATGCCCACAATGACACAGACATCACCCATAGCAATAGGAACCACATCAATCGGGAACTCAACACCGAAAATCTCAACTACGCAACCTCGAAGAACCTCCGTGGCATATATCACCCTCTCATCAGCTATGGAAACTCTCAGAAGCCGACTCAATGCCTCACAACTAACACTGATATGCTGACTAAAAGCCAATGATACAAAAGACCGACTCGCACCCGAGTCAAATAACACCAAGGCAGGTACAAAATTCACAAGAAAAGTACCTACGCATAACATAACATAAGCATAATATCACAACATCAAAATAAATACATGAAAGAGTACATACCAGCCACGACATCGGGCGCTGCGTGGACCTCCTCCGCGGTCAGCTGAAAGGCTCTCCCTCGTGCCCTCGGCGCCTCGGCCTTCACTGGCCGACTCTCTATAGCTCTGATGGCGGCAGGGGCAGATCCCTGAGGTGCTCCCTGAGATGACCCTCGCAACTGCGGACACTCTGCCTTTCGGTGTCCGGTCTGATTGCAGTGGAAGCACACTGCAAACCCCTTGAGGTAATCCATGGCCATATGCCCCTCCTTGCCACATTTGTAGCAAGATCCTGCTCTGCAGACTCCATCGTGGCCCTTGCCACACTTCCCATAAGTGCGGCCCTTCTGGCTCCCTGGTTTGGGATCAGCAGGCTTGGCCCGCTTGGCTGCCGGCTGAGACTGTGTCGGTCGCCGATCCCTCCCCTGAGACTCCGCCTCCTCCCTGGCCTGAGTCTCTAGCTCAATCTCCCTCTTCCAGGCATTTGCCTGAAGCTCAGCAAATGTCCGGTACGAGGAGTTCGCCGCGAACTCCCGAATATCTCGCCTCAAAAAGCTCAAATATCGGCTCATACGTGCCTGCTCAGTGGACACGTGCTCAGGACAGAACATCGCCCTCTCATGGAACATCCTGGTAATCGCTGTAACTGACTCAGTACCCTGCTTGAGGGTCAAAAACTCCTGGGCCAAACGCTCCCTCTCCACCTGGGGAACGTACTCATCTCGAAACATGGCAGTGAACCTCTCCCAGGTCACTGCCGCAAGCTCTGTAGGCGTAAAATGCACCGTCACAAACTCCCACCAGTCCTTCGCTCCCAAGCGAAGCTGGTTCAGCGCAAACCGAACCTTCAAATGCTCAGGAGACGAGCAAGTGAAGAAACACCCCTCTATATCAGATATCCACCTCATCGCTGCCACCGGATCCTGGGTCCCATCAAACTCTAGTGGTTTTGTGTTGCTGAACTCCCTGAACAACAACGCATCACCACCTTGCGGCCTCGCGGCAGCAATCGCTGCGGTGGCCGCTGCAACAGCAGCCTCAGAAAGAGCGGCATAACGCTCGTCAAAGGTCTCAATCAGCGTGGTCTTTATAGACCCAAACATCTCCGGTATCTCTGCGCTGATGGCCGCAGCCACCTCCTCGTGGATGATCCGGCGGATCTCCTCATCACTGGTACCACTGTTCTCAGGCATCAAGCGTGTCCTCACCATGATGTACCTCTGAAATACAACATATGATAAATTAGAACCCATACGAGCATACTCACACTCGTCAACTCTTTCCTCCTTGATCCTTGGTATTCCAAAGATTCTTACTTGGGTTGTACACCGCTCCGGTGCTTTCAGTAGTACGGGCCCAATACTACTGTCCACACCATATCAGAATACACCCCAAGTCCTCCTCTTCGGATCCCAAATTCCAAGTACTCTATCACGCATAGACCTCCCTCTAATAGTGTCACAACTGAAAATTTTGAGCTATGTAATCTATACATTCAAGTAAATGTGAATCAAAAACTTCAATCAAATACATCATACAAGTACTACAAGTAGTCATCAAACAATTGGAAAACCCTAGAAGTTCTTGTTAAGTCTATTTTGGACTAGAACTTCCTTATTGGATCCAAACGGACCAATAAGCTTCCAATTAGACTATCATGGGCTTAGAACCCTAATTGGGCTCTAATTGGACCCACACTTATTTATTTTAACATTTTGGGCCATATTGGGCCTATAATGAAATGAATTGAAAGCTTTGAGCCATGAATAACCTAAACTAGTCCAATAAAAATATAAAAATCATACTACATTCTTTTAAGCATAAAACACACTCTAACTAACTCTAATTTTGGGCTTAAGGGAAAAAGCCCAAATTTTTCTTTTCCCTTTCAAAAATCTCGGCCCAAAGGACCAAATCCAAGAAGATAAGGAAGAGTTGACTTAAGTATGCCACCTCATTATTGTCCATAGGATCTCCATGCAAGATATTTCCTTTTCCCATGCAAGTATCACTTCAAAAATCATCTCACTCCTTCCTCTCTCTCACTCTCGGCCATACACTCACACACACACACACAAAAACCTCTCAAATCCTCTCTAGATCACTCAAGAACAACTCTCCCTCTCCACTCAAAAATCTCGAGTTCTAGGAAGCATTCAAGAGGAAATCTCCACAAAATTCTTCATCTAAGGTAAGATTATGCATAGATCTATGGTTTAAATTCTTTTGTTATCAAAATCCTTTCCTAATCTATGCAAAAATCGTGATCTTGCATCCTAGAACCATCTCAAAACTCGAGATCTTCATCAAAGGGAGCTGAGGCCAAAAACACTTCATTTTCCTTCCATTTTTCCTTGCAAAACCGAATCAACACCCCAAGGTGAGCTTCATACCCCCTATTTTCTGTTTTTATGAGTTTTATAGGGGGGGGGGGAATACAAGTGAAAGTGTAGATCTATATGTGTTTTGTATGCCTTGTATGATTTCCATGCTTATATGTATGCTTTTATGTGTTTTAATGTTGGATCTAGCCATAAAACCCCTCAAAACCGAGATATAACTTATGTTTTATGATTTTAGCTTCAAACATATTCCTACATACAAAGTGTTTCAAGAAAAATGGCTAAGTGGTTTAGTAATAATTTTGTTTGGGCTAAAAACACAAATTTTGGGCCAAAAATGTGAAAAATACAAAATTGAGGGCCCAAATTGTCATTTCACAGATTCTGATGGAGGAAGTGTGCCAAAACAGTTTCCATAAACCAATTTCTGGAAATACACTTAATTAGAGGATTAAAAACATGAATTTCAAGCTTAATGGGCTAAAAATGAAAATTTCGGCCCAATGAGGCCCATTATGCAAATTTTTCTGTTTTGGAGGGCTAAAACTGTGATTTTCTGTAAAACAGTGGACTATAAGTGTTCCAAACCCTTTTCAAAGGTTTAAAATGCTTTTTAAATTAAAAAGGACCAAAGTTGCAAAAATTTTCCAATTTGGGCCAAAATTGTCAAAGTTGCGAAAAGAAGGGATTAAAACCGAGAAAACTGCATTTTCAGGGACTTAAACTGTTTTCTATGAAAAATATGCTGAAAAATATTAATTTCAATAATTTTTGATGTTAAAATGTCAAGAAAATTAGTTTAAGGACCAAACCGGGAAGTATTTAATAAAAGGGTTGAAAATGTAAATTTTACAAATAATGAGGGGCTGAAAACAGAAATATTTCAAGGCTAATTCAATATACACAATTTGATTAAATAATAGCATCGCGACTATCGACGAAATACAACACATTACAATACCAAAAGTCGTTGTTAAACGAATTGGCTCGGTCTCGAGCCAATAGAAATCTACAACTACTAACTCTACGACACTACGGTTCATATAAATAATGTTTGGGAACTTAGCTTACATACGAGTGTGCACAGACGTCTACGCACCATCTTTGGGCCCCACAAGTGTAAAATCTTGTTCGTTGAGCCTAGCTAGCCCAATGACCTGATCTTAAGGCCCGAAGACGCATATTTTCTACGAAGTGTTGAGTTTCACCGACTCGGCACAACGTAGAGGGACTTTCAATGGCTTGTATACCACTGGTCCCCAAGGGTCCTTGGTATTGCTAGAAAAGTCTGCATATTTTACGAGGCGGGTCGGGGACCCCTCGCACGCATATTATCCCCAACCGATTAATAGAGTCATCGAGGCCTCCGTGTCCTCTTACTCTTCGGATGTGGGACGACACCTAGTCCGGGCGATTGGATAACGCGATTAGTACTGACGACGCCTTCGGGAATCGTTAGTATAACTATAAACTGGGCGTTTGTGTAACGCGGGTTTGTAGTAAATAATCCTGCTCGAGAACCTTCCAACGTCGCCTGGGACTGACACTTCTATCTTTGTAATGGTTTCAACGCAACTTAATGGATTTCAAAGGAACTAGGGGAACATCGGGTTTTCCTAGGGTTTTTAATACATACAGATTTGAACTGCATACATCTTCAATGAACATTTTTTTGACACAAGTATAGAAACAAACAAGCATACTTATGGATCTTCACAAACGTTTTCAAAAGCTTTTCTTTTCAGAAAATATCGGATTTTCTGGTGGTTTTTCAAACAATACAAACATTCGATTTCAAACACTACTTATGAACTCACCAACATTTCATATGTTGACGTTTTTCAAAATACTTGTATTCTCAGGGAACCAGTGAATCAAGGGAAATCATATTCAGTGACGGTTGCAGTTTATTTATGTACGAATCAAACAATTTAATTTTTGGGAATGTAATGTTTAAACAATGTATGACATGTAAACACTACTGGTTGTACTATATTAATGCACGGTGACGAATGTTGTTATGTTTCATATATATTCAATGTTATGGTATTCAATTGAGTCACGATAGCCCCCGGACGTTTCCGCCGTCTGGTTCGGGGGTGTGACAAATAGATCTCTCACAAGCCCCTCGCTGCTACCTAGTCACTCTCAAGCATCTCATAGCAGCTCACCTCTTCCTAGGCTAAGGCATCACAAATCATGCCACTCTAGTCCTAATAGGAATACCTAGCCTACTCTAGCATGCGGATACATCATATGAATATCAATATCACATAACACAAGGGTATTTTGGGAAATCACCGTTCGGGCGCAGACTGATCGTACACACAACTCTGCTCTGCGTTTTTTCAAAATCTTTTATTCCTTTTGAAAATACTTCTCAAATCCTCAGTTTGAGTTCAAATACGCCCGAAGGTGTACTCGAATCCCTCAAACCAAGGCTCTGATACCAACTTGTAACACCGTGAATTTCAAAATAATTTTTCACAAATTATAAAACATTTCTCATTTAGTTTTCTTAAAAACATTAAGTTTAAAATCCCATTTCACATCATACAAAATCCCAAGATCATATATATATCAAAAATCCCATGCGTGTGTACAGATCAAGCCAGCGCCTTCCCACGGTCATCGCTAGTACCTGAAACAACAACACTAACACTGTAAGCACAAAGCTTAGTGAGTTCCCCAAAATACCACACATAACACATATTAGCCACTCGAGGCTGTAACTCTATGGGTCCGTGCACCCAAACTCTGTGAACGCTCAGGTTCTAACTTTGTGAACCTTCCGGTTCCAACTCTATAAACATGCACATCATAAATCACATAGGAATAATGCAGTACAACATATCACATACATATAGCATACAAATACTCTATCACATAACTCTGATTACCTACTCAAGGTAAAGTATAGTGAGAAGACTCACCTCGTGTATCTCGATAACTCGCGAATCCTGGAAATCACTCGTGCTCGATCCTCCAAGCTATAATCCTCCTATAACATCATATGTCTCTTAATTAACACTTTTACCACTAAGGTTGACTACCCCTATCAAGTCAACATTGGTCAACTCTGGTCAACGGTCAACTTTAACCGGACTCGGCGAGTGCACTAGGGCGACTCGGCGAGTCTAAGCGTTTTCATCAACTCTCTAGGATTCCCTTTTTGACACGTCGAGTATTCCCTTGACTCGACGAGTTCCACCTAGTATGAATCGCGGGGCCACCCCGACTCAACTCGCCAAGTCTCAAGAACAACTCGGCGAGTTCCAGCTCGACTCAATCCACCTGTCAACCCTATCTAACTCTCCCTGAGTCACTGAGTCAACTCATAACTTGGCTGGACCACTCACTGAGTGGTTAAGGACAATCTTCATGCTACTCGCCGAGTCTGTTCTTCAGACTCGGCGAGTCCATGCCATGCATCAACTCAAACTTGCTTCTGAGGTCAGATCCGCTACAACAACTCATAATCTGGCCCTCCTAAGCTTATTCATCACGTAAAGTCCATATCTTGGTGCTCATAACACACCCCATAACTCATAAATGGTGTTTTGACCTTAAGCACAAAGACCCTAATACAAAACCCCCATGGATTCATAAAAAGCTTGGGCAAAGTGACACTCTGGACCTCCAAAGGTCCAGATCTAGAACCTAACTCGCTTAAGGGACCAAGGAAACACTAGATCTACAATAAGCCCTAAATCAACATAAACATCAACATAACAGAGAATAGCTCGAAGGTAGTACCTCAAATGTGATGTTCTGGACCTCAAATCTTCAGGTAGTGGCTCCTCTTGATTCCCCTTAGCTATTGCTTCCTTTCCCTTGCAATATAACACCTGCAAGGTCAATAATGGCTCCTTGCTTTGCTCCAAACACTCAAACTCGCTAGGGTTTCACTCAGGGGTCTGGTGAGCACAAATGACGGCCTTAAGGCCCTTTAAATAGGTCCCAAACCCGAAAAATTAGGGTTTCATTAAACAACGCGGACTCGTCGAGTCCATTCCTTGGACTCCCCGAGTCCAGGCGTGAACCTACGTCCAGAACCGCGATCCTACTCGGCGAGTTTGAGCTCCAACTCGCCGAATCCCCTCACAAAACACCAAAAACATAAGCATAAAAGGTACCTGGAAATCCGGGCTGTTACAGTTTAGCCCCAAGGGCTTAAAGTTGTTTATATAGGCCTCAAGTCCGCCATTAGGGTTTTCTGGTCCCTGGCGCATACACCCCGCATAAACCCTGGTACGCCCAGCATAGCTCCTAACACTCGTGACCATAAAAGGTCCTAGTACGGTAAGCGTACTACTAAGTATGCCGAGCGTACTAAGGGACTAATAATGCAACAATTCTAATTTAAAGGGGGTTCATGACATACCTTTTTATTTTGTATGTTACAACTCTCCCCCACTTTAACTAGACTTCACCCTCGAAGTCCGTGGATGAAAACAGATCTGGGTAATGCTCCCGCATCTCCTCCTCGGGCTCCTAAGTCCACTCAGAGCCCCTTCGATGTTGCCATTGCACTTTTACCATCTTTACTTCCTTATTCCAAAGCGTCTTCGTCATCCTGTCTAGCATGGAAATTGGTCTTTCGACATAATTCAGTCCCCCAGCCACCTGAATGTCATCCAAAGGTATAACCGCAGACTCGTCAGCAATACACTTCCGAAGTTGAGATACGTGGAAGGTGTTGTGAGTCTGACTAAGCTCCTCGGGGAGCTCTAATCGATAGGCCACCTTGCCTACTCGGCTAGGATCCTGAACGGATCTATAAATCGAGGACCCAACTTTACTTTCTTACGGAACCTGATAATCCCCTTCCATGGTGACACCTTCAGTAAGAAAAAATCCCCCAGTTGAAACTCAAAATCCGATCGCCGTCGGTCGGCATAACTCTTCTGTCGGCTCTACGCGACCCGTAGCCGGTCGCACACCTGCTGGATCAACCTAGTGGTCTTGAGCACCACCTCCGTACTCCCCGTGACCCGATGACCGACCTCGTCCAAGCATACGGGGGTCCTGCACCTCCGACCATATAACATCTCGAATGGAACTCGATCGATACTAGCATGATAACTGTCATTGTATGAGAATTGTGCCAGTGGGAGATATGTATCCCAACTTCCTCCAAAATCTAGCACGCATGCACGCAGCATGTCTTCTAATGTTTGGATCGTTCTCTCACTCTGTCCATCAGTTTGAGGGTGATATGTTGTACTAAAATGTAGCTGAGTACCCAATTCTTCGTGAAATTTTTTCCAAAATCTGGATGTAAACCGAACATCTTATCCGAAACCACCGACACCGGCACCCCGTGCCTGGCCACCACTTCTCGAACATAGATGTCTGCTAACTTTTCTGCGGATATGCTCTCGGTGATTGGAATGAAGTGGGCACTCTTTGTCAGTCTGTCTACAATGACCCATATGGCATCCACCCCCCTCGCCGTCCTCGGTAGCTTCGGAATGAAGTCTATGGTGATCTCTTCTCACTTTCCGCATGGGAATAGGTAACAGCTGAACCTTTCCATGAGGTCGCTGGTGCGTGGCTTTGACCTTCCTGCAGGTCAAGCATCGCTCAACAAACCAAGCGATTTCTCGCTTCATACAGGGCCACCAGTAACTAAGCCTCAAGTCTCTATACATCGTTGTTGCCCCCGGGTGTATAGACAACTTAGAGTTATGAGCCTCCTCCAACAGGCTTTGCCTCACTCCCCCCGCCAAGGGTACCCACACTCGTCCACATTGAGTCAAAAGGCCGCGACTATTCTTAACAAACAATGGATATTGACCCCGTATTTTCTCTAATTTCCAGTTTTCCTTCTTTGCTCCATCAACATGATCCCCTCTGATCATATCCAACAAAGGTGACATCACCGTCATCCTCATACAAATGTCCTTAATCGGGGACCCTGTAGCTTTGCGACTCAAGGCATCAGCCACCACATTGGCCTTCCCTGGGTGATATAGGATTTCACAATCATAATCTTTAAGTACATCCAACTATCTCCTATGTCGCATATTAAGGTTCTGCTGATCCATCAAATACTTTAGACTCTTGTGATCAGTATAGATGGTAAACCGCACCCCATACAGATAGTCCCTCCAAATCTTGAGGGCGAACACCACCGCCCCCAGTTCTAGGACATGTGTGGGGAAATTTGCCTCGTGAGGCTTTAACTGCCTCGAGGCATAGGCAATCGCATGCCCTCGCTGCATCAATACTGCACCCAATCCTGAAATCGATGCATCACAATATACTACCAAATCGTCCAATCCTTTAGGCAGTACTGATGGGTTTTGAGCATTCTAACACTTCCTAAGTGTACATGCAACCCTAATAACCTTGAATCTATGTTTTCTCTATATACATGCAAATTTCTTTTTCAAGGTTATTTCCTAACTAGCATGGCATGGGGAATATATGAAACATAAAAACTACTAGAAATACATACCTTGTTGTTGCTTGGATTCCTTCAAGACTTTGTGAGCCTAGCACCCCAAATGTTGTGCCTCAAATGCTTCACACAACACCACAAAACTTGGAATAACTTGAGAGAATACTTCTAGCACTCAAAATCGGTTATGCCCTCTCTAGTAACCTTACTAAGTCCGATTTCACTAGCCAAAGGGTCCATTTTATAGTGGTGTAACAATTAGGGTTTTCACATGAATACTCTTAATTGTCATGACTCTTCATTTCTCATGACCCATGGGTTTGTATCTCCCATGGACTATCCATGGAGCTCCAAATGGTTACATCCATAACCCATAAACCATGGATCATTAATCCACCATAAAAGAATTGATGATTGTCATAATCAACCATATATATTTAATTATCTCACTTTGATCACCAAATTAATACTAGATTAATACTTGATCAAATACTAATTAAATAATACTATTATTAATATATTAGAACTTATAATATATTAATAATCATAAGTGCCATATTCTCTCATTTAGTCTATCCAAGTATTGCAATGCCATGCAACCCAAATGGACCATGCCGGGTCGGGTCAAGTACATACCAAATAAAGTTATGGACTTAGACACTATATCCAACAGTCTCCTACTTTGATAAGTCTAATAACTATATTTGCAAATATGACTTCAAAATCCAACTAGCAATCATAGCTCTTTCAAAGTCTCTCGGAACTGAGATGATGATGATACGCCATTTAAGATAAGTGATCATATAATCCTCTACTCTCATGATATCAGCCGGACAAACACATGGAACATGGTCTTACTTATTGTCCAACATTTGTTTCTCGACACCGATTTGTTTCGACATAGAACTAAATTGAACACATCAATTAGGTTCTGACCGGGCCCGGTACATAGGTCAAAACCAAATCATCGAGGGGCCCAGATATCGCTTCTATTTCTAGAAGGAACAGATAAACTTCGACTAATATGCTTGTACTAACTACTTGTTGAATTACTCACAAAGGCACGTTTTATAACATCGAGTTACCAATGTGTTTTCGTACAATCAATGAATAACCAACTCACAGTCAACAACTCATATCTCTAGGTTTGAAGATTTATATGTTATTACCGTCTCACGATCACTCGAGATAAATTCCATGAAGTGATGCAAGTGAGCGTGGGTTGAGTCCAATACTCAGCCCTTATGAGTACTCATGAATGTTGTAGCAAACATTGCATTGTCTAAAGCACTTTAGACAAATCATACAAGCCAGATTCATGACAGTCTTAAATCAATACTTACTTGCAAAGTTTGACCGACTGTGGATGGTTTGAATAATATGATATATACCATAACATAATTATTCTGGAAGTAAAAACATGCAAAATTGAAACATAGTAAACAATCAACACAAGATAGTAACACCTTACTCATAAATAAATAACAATTTTTATTTATCATCAAATGTCAATTACATTTTACAAGTTTCAGGAATATAATTATTGAAATTAATATCATCCTTCAGCCCAATGCGCCTTGCATGCTGTAAATGCTTAACCCTGCTCAGTCCCTTCGTGAGGGGATCTGCCGGTTTCTCATCTGATGATACCCTCTTTGCCACGAGGAGTCCTTCTTCTATTCTATGTCTGATGAAATGGTATTTTCTGTCAATGTGCCTAGATCTCCCGTGATCTCTTGGTTCTTTAGCCAAAACAACCGCACTTTCACTGTCACAGAAAATTTCCATTGGCTCCTTTATAGCTGGTACAACTCCAAGGTCTCCGATGAAGTTCTTCAGCCATATCGCCTCTTTTGCTGCCTCGCTTGCTGCTATGTACTCTGATTCACAAGTCGAATCAGCTACTGTCTCCTGCTTTGAGCTTTTCCAAGTAATTGCTCATCCATTTAGGATAAAGACCCAGCCTGACTGAGAGCGGAAATTATCCCTATCAGTTTGAAAGCTAGCATCACTATATCCTTCCACTCTCAAGTCATCACTGCCTCCGATGGTAAGGACCCAGTCCTTAGTCCTCCGCAAATACTTGAGAATGTTCTTTACCGCTGTCCAGTGTGCCTTGCCAGGGTTCCCTTGATATCTACTGACCATGCTCAAAGCAAAGGCCACATCAGGGCGAGTACAAGTCATAGCATACATGATCGAGCCCACAGCGGAAGCGTATGGTATCTGACTCATTTAACCTATCTCAGCCTCTGTACTTGGACTCTGAGTCTTACTTAGCTTGGCATTACTCTGGATTGGTAATTCTCCTTTCTTGGAATCTTGCATACTGAACCACTTCAGTACCTTATCCACGTAAGTACTTTGACTAAGTCCAATTAGTCTCTTACTCCTATCTCTATGTGGGTAGCCGATGAAAATACACCTCTCGCTTCGGGGCTCAAGCTTGTCATGAGTCTCACGCCTCACAAAAGCTTCACAACCCTAAATCTTGATGTGGTCCAAATTGGGAACTTTCCCAGTCCACATCTCGTGAGGTGTTTTGGCAACCTTTTTAGTAGGGACTAGATTAAGGATATGGGCGGCAGTCTCTAAGGCATACCCCAGAAAGAGATTGGTAACGAAGCTCGACTCATCATGGAACGAACCATATCTAACAAGGTTCGATTGCGCCTCTCAGCCACACCATTCAGCTGTGGTGTTCTGGGATGTGTCAATTGTGAGACAATCCCACATTCCTTAAGATAGTCAAGGAACTCAGTGCTAGGATACTCTCCTCCTCGATCGGATCGGAGCATCTTGATGTTCCTGCCCAATAGATTCTCAACTTCCTGCTTAAACTCTTTGAACTTTTCAAAGGTTTCTGACTTATGCTTGATTAAGTAAATATATCCATATCTACTGTAATCATCAGTAAAAGTCACATAATAACGATTAGCATCCCTTGTAGCAACTATGAAGGGCGCACACACATCTGTGTGTACAAGGTCCAACAAACCTTCACCCCTATCACAAGTACCTGTGAAGGGTGACTTTGTCATTTTCCAAGTAAACAAGACTCACAACTATCATCTGAATTGAGGTCAAATGATTCCAAGAATCCAACCTTTTGGAGTTGGCCTATGCGCTTCTTGCTAACATGTCCAAGACGACAATGCCACAAGGATGCTTTATCCAAGCTATCAGAAGAATCAATATACAACACATTATTTCCTAGATTGTCTACAACATTCACGGTTTCATATACACCATCACAAGGTATTGCTTTAAAGTAGAATACATCATTGTAATAAACATTAATAGCACCATTTTTATTATCAAAT
The DNA here is from genome assembly GCF_002870075.4 of Lactuca sativa. Lineage (NCBI taxonomy): Eukaryota > Viridiplantae > Streptophyta > Magnoliopsida > Asterales > Asteraceae > Lactuca > Lactuca sativa. The sequence goes on from NC_056630.2 coordinate 317,706,502, forward strand.
GAAAATGTAAAACCTTGTTTGTACTAGCCGTGAAAAGAAATAATATTTATCGCCATTTCGGGCGAGTAACAACACTTATTCAAATCTAACATTAACCCATTATTAAGCAATAAATAATAAACTCATATCTTGGTAAGAGGTGATGCTTTCCTGTTGCCCATGACTAAGTTTATCTTCACGTGCTCCACTTGCTCACTTCTTCTTAGTGCCTGCAAATCAGTATAAATGTGAATACCACACCCTGTATCAAGCACCCAAGAATTAGCATTAGATGAGTTGTTAGACAATATTGTGTAAATACTTGCATGGGTGGATTTAACCTTCCCATCCTTTACATCTTGCAGATATTTCGCACAGCTTCGCTTGAAGTGTCCCTTATCTTGGCAATAGAAGCATTGTGCTTCCTTTGGGTTCGAAGAAGGAGTAATGGGACCTTTCTTTGTCCCACTTGAAGAGGAACCATCAAGAGTCTTACCCTTGGTACCCTTTGAAGGGATTTTCCTATTCTTACCATTCCCTTGCCCAATTGCAAGAACAGGGGCTGTTAAAGGAGTAGAAGTAGCAACCGCTTTACCCTTAAGGCCATTTCAGCTGTCCTTAAGAGTCCTTGAAGTTTGCTAAGTGTGACTTCCTCCTTGTTCATATGATAAGTCATACGAAACTAATCATAACTTTGAGGTAAGGAATGGAGAATGATGTCAATCGCCAATTCCTCAGGAAAGTCAACATTAAGCTTTAGCAACCGGCCAACGAACCTCTGCATCTTCTGCAAGTGACCGGTGATGGGTTCACCATCCTTCATCCTTGCGGTTATCATGGAGGAAATGATTTCATACCTCTCTTGACGCACGCTCTGATGGTACCTTTCCATCAGATCTAGGTGCATCTCATAGGGGTAGAAATCTTCATAAGATTTTTGGAGTTCCGGAGTCATTGTGGCCATCATGATGCAGGACACCTTGGTGGCATGCTTTTCATGTGCAATGAACTCCGCAAGCTCTTCTGGAGTAGCAGTGGCTTCGTTAACAACCTTAAGCTCCCTGTCAAGGACATATTCTTTGTCCTCATAGCGGGTAATCATCCTGATGTTTCTGATCCACTCATTAAAGTTGGATCCATCAAAGTTGACCTTACCACACAAGTTCATTAGGGAAAAGGAGCCTGTCGGGTTTGAGCCAGCAGCGTTGTTGGATGACATCTAGAATAAAAGGATGATAAGTTTCATTAGATTAAGAGCCCTTAATAAGTCACCTAAATGAAATATTAAGGCAAGGATCCAACAAACTATTTATAGGTGGAAGAGGGATGCCGTAATCCACACTATAAAATATTTGAAGGTAGGTAAATGACGATTTACCAATATCCACCATAAGACGAAATATTTTATTATTGTTGGGCTGAAAAGAGTTTTGATGTTGCGTCTTTTGGGCTCGTTAGATTAGCCTTTTATTCTCCGGTTTGGGCCTGTCCAACCGAGAGCCTTTTATGTATTGTATATAAGTTAAATGCTTGCATGAATATTAGGTTAAGATTCTAGAGATTATCGATACAACGATTGATCAAGAGTAATATATTTTTCTGTAATAGTTCTTGTAATCTTCTAATCCTTTACAGTTGATGTTCTTAATCGAGCTCTTCTAAGGATTTTATTTAATCATTCGACACGTTTGATTCAAGCTATTTGTTCTTATTATTGCGTTGTTAACTGTTTTATATTCATATACTTGTTCAAGATCTAATCGATCTTCTTAGATTAAAAGTTGTTTTAATCCCATCAATTGGTATCAGAGCAGGAGGCTGTGTAATCGATACACATCTTTTCTGTGAAAAAGATTTCCATTAGGGTTTTCCGCAATCATCGATATTTATTGAGCCGTCATCTTAATTGACGTATCTTAGTATTTATTGTTTTGCCCTAATCTGCTTTATTACAAGTCTGATCTTTGAACAGGTTTTTACGATCATTATGGACGCAACGCAATCAAACCCTATTAATATTTCCAACAGCATCGGTTCGACGACAAAGATTCCAATCTTGTACACCCATGACTATGAAGTGTGGGCGCATCATTTCGAAGATTATGTGATTGGATCGGAGGACAATGGTTATCTCATATGGGAAGCCATCATCAGTGGACCGTTTTCTCATTCTACGTCGTCCAGAATCATTAAGACGCAAAAAGAGTACAATGATCTGCTCAAGGACGTGACGAATATCGCGCAAGATGAAAAAGACAAACTCCAGTGCAATATTAAGGCACTTAGGTTGATCAGATTCGCCCTTCAGTCCGACACATTCAGGCTGGTCAGTTCATGCACTACGGCAAAGGAAGTGTGGGATAGACTTCGCGAACTGTATTCCACAGACGAAGATCTTGAACATTCCATCCAGACCTTACTTCTATCTGAATTTGGTGAATTCAGGCAAGGGGCCGAAGAAACTGTGACCCAGACGTTTGATCGCTTCAATCATCTTCTCAGCAAGATGATCAAACACGACATTGAAAGGAAGCTTATCGAACAAAAGGTTACTTTCTTGAATGGACTGCGATCTGAATGGAGAGCAGTTGTTTCCACAGTCAAAGCCCATGAACAGTTTAAATCATATTCTTTGGCAAAACTGGTAGGTATTCTAAAGTCCCAAGAGAAGAATGTGGTTCAAGAGAAGAATGTTGTCTCTAGTCTTGGTTCGTTGGCCCTCCTATCTAAAAGTAAAGCTGTGGTGGAGGATGAAGAGCTCAACTTGGATGAATATGACCTCTCAACTGAGGATTATGCCATGATGGTATCCAATCCTAAGAGGTTCATAAAGAAGAGATTCCCCAGCAACAAAAACCGAAACTGGCAGGGGAGTTACAGCTCAGAAAAAGCAAACAATGAACCGAAAGCTGAGGAGCCCAAAAAGGAACCGAAAGCAGATGGCGATTCCGGAGTAAGCTGTTTCTATTGTGGTGGCAAGAACCACTACGCTAAGGACTGTGTTCTTAAGAAGATGGCTGAAAAGGACAATGGAAATGATGAGGAAGCTGTGCTGCAGAAGAGATTGGATGAGTTAAGAAAGAAGAAGTCTACCGCTAACCCTTCTATTAATGCTCTTATTGTGCAGGGTTCGGTCAATGACGATGAGTTCGGTAGCACTGAAGTTTGGTCTACTGACTCAGAAGACGAAGAAGTGAGAAAGCCTACTCATGGAAAGGCTTATGTGGCTAAGGAGGAAAGCAGTGGTGGAAAATGTTTCATGGTGACTGATGTGTCTCAAATGAGGGGATACAATACCGATGGAGGAAGCAATGGACCGAAGGTGCAGGAGGATATGTGCTTTACGGCTAAACCACTCAGCCAGCAGTTCAATGAACTCGATGAACTGATAAAGAAGGTACAATCTGCTTTTATTTCATTTAAAGTACCACCATCCTCTTACGAGAAAGATCTAAAAAATATCAATACAAGAATTTCTCATTTAGATAGTAGCCTAACTCAAACTCGAGTCACCAATTCTAACCTGACTGATCAATTAAGCAGGGCGGCGTCGAAGAGTGAGGAGCGGCGAATGTGGATTGAATTAAAAGAGTCGGAATTAATTAAAGTTAAAGACGAAAACATTTATTTGCAGAGAGACAATTTGAAATTGTTAAAACAACGAAATGTTTTTTGTTTAATAGCTAAACGTTTGTATTCCAATATTACTCAACTTCACTTGGACTGTGAGATAGGTCAAAAGATCCATCGCATGATTTTGCCCTTTCTAGAATTTAAGGAGGATGAAATCGATGCCGAAGCTTACAATTGTGAAAGTGTGATATGGTCTGATGATGTCAATCCAACCTATATGTATGGACTGGACAAAATTGAGTCCTTCATTAAGTCCAAAGACCACAAGGACATGCTCAAAAACCTTTTGGACGAAAATGACCGACTTAAACTGAGAACCGAAACCATGCAAAAATTTAACTCTCTTAACGCCAATGTAAGCTCAGAAAACAAAATCGATGTTGAAAATTCATCTGAGCTTAACGAGGACGAAAACATGAGTGAAATTTCTGTGGAGGATACGGTTGACTGCTCAGAATTTGTTAAAAGCGAAACTGAAAACCACAAAAACCTTATTTCTGAAAATTCTGTGGAATTCGCTAGATTGTCCCAACAAAAGTCCCCGAAATTAGTAGAAAAAGTTGTTGTGTATCAAAAGGTCAGGACCACTCCAAATCAAGTATACAAGGTGACTGGAGTAACCGAACATCAAACAGCTGAACTCACAGCAATTGTTAACGAAGACAATGCTGACGGTTGTGATGAGTATTTCTGGGAAGCTCCTATTGATAATGGAAACGAAACCGTTGGTCTTTCTGAAAGAACCTCCTGGATGAAGAACGGGAGGTACATACCTAAACCCTTGAACAAGCCTGATAATTTCAGTGAACCAAGTACAAGTGGTACCAAAGGAATTCCTCAAGAGGATGATTGTTTAGCAAAAGAAGACATTCCTTTAACACCTACAGCTCGAAGCGAAACTTCATCAGATACTCCTTCCGCTTCCTCAGTACAAACTGAATCTTCTTCAGATATTCCATCTGTTCCTTCTGCACAAAGAAAAACTCCTGAAGTTCAAAAGGAATCAGTCAAAGTTACAGCAAAAACAAAAGCGAACGTTCATCATCAACCTAATCAGATGAGGGATAAGAAGATAGAGAGGAACCAAAGATACAGGAAAAATCTTTCTGAAAGGAAACAATTCTGGCACTCCCAGAACGCATACTATACACACAAGGACAAGAATCTGAAGTATGAAAACAATCCTGTACGAAAGCCTGAAAGTTCCACTAACCGAAAGCCAAGGTTCGGTTCGCAAGAAGATACTAACCGAAAGCCAAGGTTCGGTTCGCAAGAAGATACCAACCGAAAGCCAAGGTTCGGTTCTGAAAAGGACTTCGACCGAAACCAAAGGTTCGGTTCCAAGAACAACACCAACCGAACACAGAGGTTCGGCTCCAAAATGAAAAAGGAATAAGACTCAAAGGTTAACCCCACCAACGATCAAAAGCAAAAGGGTCACCTAGAGTCATCAGCAAGGAAGACATCTCCATCCAAATCCAAATCCTCTCTTCCTAATTCTTCTCGTTCTTTTACTTCCACTCATTCATCTCCATCTAGTTCCAAAACTAATCCCGCTTGCCCTCGAAAACCTCATTCTTCAGCTGAACAGAAGGGAAAGCAAAAGGTCGATGAATCCAAACCTGAGTCCAAAACGAACATCCCTAATGTTCATAAAATAAAAGTCTTTACCATTAAAAAGAAAGATGAAACAACTCTAATAAAACGAACATATCTAGTTGACATCTCTCTCACTATTCCTGTTCCCATGAAAAGCTCACATGGACCCAAGAAACTTTGGGTTCCTAAATCTGCTTAATTTTTTGCAGGTTATAAGTGACGAGCAGTTTGACGAAGAATGGTACATCGACAGTGGCTGCTCGCGTCACATGACAGGGAGGAAAGAGGAGCTTAGGGAATACAGATCCCTTGCAAATGGTGGCAACGTTAAGTTTGGAAATAACTCTTTCGGGACCATAAAGGGATATGGGATGATAACGAATGGTGATTTTACCATAAGAAAGGTAGCCTATGTGGAAGGACTTCAACACAACCTCATCAGTGTATCTCAGCTTGTTGGAGGTACTGGTCTCAAAGTTTCATTCGATGATGAAGGTTCGGAAATCATAGAGAAAAAGACAAAGAAAGTGATTCTGAAGTCAGAGCGAAAGGGTGAAATGTTTCCTCTGAACATGAAACCCATCAAAGGAAACCCAACCATATGTCTGCTATCAAAGGCTCAATCCGACGAAAGCTGGTTGTGGCACCGAAGACTCTCTCATCTCAATTTCAAGGATATCAACCGACTTGTCACTGGAGGTCATGTTAGGGGTCTTCCATTGCTCAAGTTTGACAGAGAGCATTTGTGTGGTGCATGCGAAATGGGAAAGCAGAGTCGTCAAAGTCACCCATCCATAATTAACACAAAAGTTGTTGAACCACTCGAATTGCTTCATATCGATTTGTGTGGTCCTTCATCTATTGAAAGCATCGGTGGTAGCAAGTACATTCTTGTTATCGTTGATGACTTCTCTCGATTTACATGGGTGTTCTTTCTAAAGCTCAAATCTGAAGCGACTCAAAAGCTGAAAGCGTTTATCAAACAAATTGAAGTCCAGCTCAAGAAGGTCGTTCGCAACATAAGGAGCGACAATGGTCTCGAATTCAAGAACAAAGAGTTTGAAGAGTTTCTTGCAGAAAAGGGAATCAGTCATAATTTTTCAGCTCCCTACACACCACAGCAGAACGGAATCGTCGAAAGACGAAACCGATCGTTGTGTGAAGCTGCCCGAACTATGCTAAGTTTCGCTTCCTTACCTCTTTATTTTTGGGCTGACGCTATTTCTGCTGCTTGTTATACACAAAACAGGTCCTATCTCAACAAGCGATTCACGCTCACACCATATGAGATAATAAATAACAGAAAACCCAACGTGAAATTTTTCCACGTGTTTGGCTCAAGGTGTTTCATCTTTAACTCTATAGAACACCGCAACAAGTTTGATGTCAAGGCTGATGAGGGAATCTTTCTGGGTTACTCACTCACTTCAAAGGCGTACAGGGTCCTAAACAAACGATCAAGAAGGATTGAAGAGACATACTATGTGACCTTCGACGATAGCTATGTCAAGAAGCTACAGGCCATAGATGACACTGCCAGGGAAATCTTTCCTCAAACTGGTCAAGTCACAGTCTCAATCGCCATTATGTACGAGAACTTTCTGGATCTCTTTGACGAACCGGAAAAAGCTTCTCTCTCCGAAGCAGGTGCAGCTGACAACAAGATAGATCATATGAAGAAGATTGTCGAAGATGCTGCAAGAAGAATGCATGAAGGAGAATCGCCCACTGATGACTCTCCAACCAACAATGCTTCAGTCGAGGGGGAGCCAAGTTCTCATATCGAGGGGGAGCAAAGCTCTACAACCTCACCCGAAGGTACTTCTCCAACCGAAGGTGCCCCTCCAAACGAAGGTGCTTCAATGCCTGAAACTCCAGCACCACAAGAAACCCCTGAAACTCATGTTTCTCAAGACTCATCAATTGAGGGGGAGCATGATGATATGACTAATGATGACGATAGCCAATCTGAGCCCGAAGAGATGATCAATGCTGAACTAGATCCAACCTTCGATCCGAATTACCCTCCTCTCATAAAATGGACCAGAGATCATCCTATCTCCCAAGTAGTTGGTGATGTATCTGAAAAGGTTCTGACCCGATCTCAACTGAAGGCAAAACAGACATCCTTATTCTCAAAGGTTGAGTTTTGTATGTTTAACTCATTCGTATCAAAAGTTGAACCGAAGACAGTGAACACTGCCCTCGATCACTCTGATTGGGTTCAAGCGATGCAAGACGAACTGAATGAGTTTGAAAGGAACAAGGTCTGGCGCCTCATTCCAACTCCTCCAGATGTTTCGGTTGTTGGTCTTAAATGGGTTTTTAGAAACAAAATGGACAAGGAAGGTAATGTCATAAGGAACAAGGCTCGTCTGGTTGTCAAGGGATACTGTCAGGAGGAAGGGATAGATTACGAAGAAACGTTCGCTCCAGTAGCTAGGCTAGAATCGGTTAGAATATTTCTGGCCTATGCTGCTCACAAAAACTTTGAGGTTTTCCAAATGGACGTCAAGTGTGCATTTCTCAATGGAGAACTTGAAGAAACTGTGTATGTGGAGCAACCTCCTGGGTTCGTGAACGAAAAGTATCCAAATCATTGCTACATTCTGGATAAAGCTGTGTACGGCCTCAAACAAGCTCTGAGAGCCTGGTATGAAACGCTTACAAAATTTTTGAAGATGTCCAAATTCAAACAAGGTTTGGTTGACCCAACCTTCTTTCGTAAAAAGGAAGGTAACCACCTTATGATAGTTCAAATTTATGTCGATGACATCATCTTTGGCTCGACAAATCCCAGCTTAACAGCTGAATTCAGAAAGTTGATGGAGACTAAGTTTGAAATGAGCTCAATGGGTCCTATTAACTTTTTCCTTGGTTTAAACATAAGACAGGGACCCGAAGGCATCTTTATCAATCAGGAAGCTTACACTAAGACTCTCCTAGCGAAGTTTGGAATGATGGGAGACTCAAAAGTCAAAGTCCCAATGGCATTCGGCACCAAGCTGACTCCTTCACTAGATAAACCGGCTATTGACATCACGCTCTATCGTCAAATGATAGGCTCATTGATGTATCTAACTGCTAGCAGGCCTGATATCATGTTTTCTGTGTGTTACTGTGCTCGATTTCAGGCTAACCCACGCGAACCTCACATGCTGGCAGTGAAGAACATCCTACGCTATCTCAAGCGAACCGCCTCCTTAGGTCTATGGTATCCATCCAATTCAGGCTTTTTCGTTCAAGCCTATTTGGATGCTGACCTTGGAGGATGTGGACTCGACCGCAAAAGCACAACTGGTGGCTGTCAATTTCTTGATGGGAAGTTGGTCAGCTGGCAATCCAAGAAACAAACATGTGTGTCGCTGTCTACTGCTGAAGCGGAATACATTGCCGCTGCATCCTGCACATCACAAGTGATTTGGATCCAGAGTCAACTTCGAGACTATGGACTCAATATGAAGAAGATCCCACTATATTGTGACTCTGAAAGTGCAATTAGGATCTGTCATAACCCAGTGCAACACTCTAAAACCAAACACATAGCACTGAGGTATCACTTCATCAAAGATCATGTGGAAGATGGAAATGTCGAAGTTCACTTCGTAAGAACCACTGATCAACTGGCTGATGTCTTTACCAAAGCTCTTCCTGAAGCATCATTCAATAAAATATTGCAAGGGCTCGGTATGATGGAATCAGAATCAGTTCCTCACACTACCACTCAATCTCAACCGTAAGAAGCAAAACCAACCGAACGTTCGGGTTCGGTTCAACCATCTGACTCGCTCATTCCTTCAAAGGTATTTTTCTGTGTTGTATATTTCTTGTGCGAAATTTATTTTTCTTTACGTAACAAGTTTTTTTTTTTTTATCTCTAAACTTCTTGGTTTCTTAAAAATTTTCAAAGACCAGAACTTCAAGAAGGTTCGGGTTCGGTTTTTCAAAATTTTCAAGAACCGAAACCAACCGAAGGTTCGGGTTCGGTTTTTCAAAATTTATAAGAACCGAAACCAACCGAAGGTTCGGGTTCGGTTTTTCAAAATTTTCAAGAACTGAAACCAACCGAAGGTTCGGGTTCGGTTTTTCAAAATTTTCAAGAACCGAAACCAACCGAAGGTTCGGGTTCGGTTTTTCAAAATTTTCCTGAACCGAAACCAACCGAAGGTTCGGGTTCGGTTCTTCAACTTTTTCCAACCAAAATCAACCGAACGTTCGGTTTCGGTTTTACAATTTTTTTTCTTTTTAGATTCTTTTTAGTCTTATTTTTATTTTAACTCTTACTTTTTATTTTTTTTATTTTTATTTGTGTGCTCATTCGTTTATGGGGATATATTTCATGACTTACTTAAGTGTCCCTAGAAGCATGCTGCTGTATGTGTCCCAAGCCTCATAAGATTTTGAATAATGGCCTTCATGACCTGGTATACACAAACCTTGTCTTCCCAATAAGGCTAACTCATTTATTCTAATCGTGAGCTACCTCACTCTTTTCTCACATGAGTTCAGAGTCTCCTGCTTGGTCCTTTTGTTCGCAGCAGAGGTACTATGTCTTCTTTCACCATCCCCATTCCACTTCTCCATAACATTCGCTTCATCACTGTAACCCCTGAGACTCTCAGCAACTACCGCTGAGGTTTACGGTTACACAACATCTGTGTTTATGATCTTAGCTTCGTGCCACTACGAGCTGAGTGAAACCCAAAATTCAACACCAATGAATTGACGGTGACCAATTAACTTGATCAAGTTTTCACCAATGAATTGAAGAATGTACCTTCATGAAATCTCAATTTTTTTTTCTCCTGATTCCAATGAAATTGTTACACACCATAACGTTTCTTCCCATGGTATCCTGTTATAATTTTTTTTTTCTCTGAGATTTTATACTTAACCAAGTCACTTAAAAATCCACTCTACCCTACTTGTTCAACAGACTACACCGGTCTCACAAGTACTTTGGTCACTTTCGTTCTTATATCAAGAATTGAATTGTTGAATCAAAGCGAAACCACCCTTAATTAGCCTTATTAAAAGAAGCCTTTCAACATTTATTAATAAATGTTTGATCGTCATTCAACGGGATTCCACACTAACACTTTGAGGTCTTTCTTGATCTTGAAGGAAGAGATTCGTGCCCGGGATCATCAGTTTCGTGTCATAATTGACATCACAGATTATTCCAAAAAGAGTTGCTTTATTTCCTTATCTTTTACACTCTTTGCACGAAAATCCTACATTTTCAAAATTCCGTTACTAATTATTTTACAGGCTGGTTTATTACCAAGGGATTACTAATGAAGTTGTGGCCAAAAATTAGCCACGTGGGTCCTCAATTGAATACAGCTAATTAAAAAAGGGGAAAAAGACAAAAAGTTGCTGACGCGGCGGAAGTTCAAAGGATAGATATTCAAACGACGGTAAAAAGGAGGGCGCGTGAATTTGAAGCGGCCGCGCTTTTTCTGACACATTTGGACGCGTGTGCAGTATTGAAGCGTCATCCATCTGGCATTAATGGTGCGTGTGGAAATGGAAACGGTTCCTCTCTCTGAACCGGCGCTTATTGGGCGGCGTGATCCTAGGAATCTGACACTCTCTCTCCTACGTGATCATCGCACATCCCAACTGTCACCAATCAGTCACTCAAAAACCCTTCCGTATTTCCATAAGAGATTTGAATCGATCTTTCTCTCTCCTATCACCTACTATAAAAACCCATCCAGACCACCTTTTACCTCTTTACTGCCCCATAATTTCCAAAGAAAAAATACTTCCAAACTCTCTCCCGGTTATCATCTTCTCCAACCTGCAACAATGGCTGAATCCTCTTCCGTCCATGCTACTTCTCAAATTCTTCCAATCCGTCCTCAGCAATGCCTCGTGATTGATCTGAACCCACTAGCCTATGATCCCTACATGTCGCCGGTCATCGAGTGTCTCAAATACTCCCAGCTTGCTCCGGCACTGTCACGGATTGAAACGGTGCCAATGGTGGCCCTATCTCAGGTCTACGCAACGGCTTATTACGACAAGGCCGTTGACAGAGTCTTTTTCGAAGTGGCGGAACACAAGACGTCGATTTCTCGTTCCCGCTTCTGCTCTATGCTTGGGTTTGCTGCTGACCCATCGCGTGTTCACCCGGAGACAATTCCGGTTGGTATGCTCTACAGCATGTTCTACAACATGGGCTACACGGAAGTTGTCACCTCCGTCGCCAGATTCAAGAAGTCATGCCTACCGCCCCAATGGAATGGGTTATTTACAGTTCTCTTCAAGGGACTGTCTGAGAGGAGCTCAGGATCGGACGGAGCCAGTCGTCTTTTCCTGTCAATCATGTACGGGGTGTACAACGGGATCAACCTCGATTATGGGTTTGTCCTTTGGCAACCACTGATTCAGAGCCTCTCTTCCGCTTCCCGACACTCCGAGGTGTCACTAGCCCGGTTCTGGATCTTGATCACAAGATGGGCTATGGACAGGTTCGATGTCCAAACTGCTGACGGTGCACCGATGTCTTCGATTGGTACGTTCCACACCACGAAGATCATCGTATCCGCTGCATCGAAATTCTCCTTCATTGGCTCTATCCCGGAGTCGATGTATGGTAGTGTGCCATCAGACAGCAGTATGATCAAGGCGATCAAGGAGTTAGGGCCATCTGGTCCGAGGGAACTGACACCGGACATGTTGCGATCGATTCATGATGCCGACAAACCGGTGGCCAGGGGTAAGAAGGCAGACAAGGGGAAGAAACCATCCAAAGCCCCAAAACCTACTCCCAAGAAACGCAAACAACCAAAGACTGCCTCTTCCCCACAACCGAAAAGGAGGAAGACCCAACAAAAGCGAAAGCTAATCCTTTCCTCCTCATCAAGCGAATCCGAAGTTGAGAGTTCGGACGCTGAGGGATCACAAGGCGATGTCTCTCCTCTACGAGGCAACACACCCCCTCGGTCCCCAACCCCGGAGATGGAACTTCACCAATCCCCAGTTCCTTCCCCTCCACCCACAATACCTATTTCCATTCCCACCATAACCCCTACTATACCACCAACCTCATTCCCTATACCTCCACCCATATTCACCACCTCAACCGAAACACCACCTGTAACCGAAACCCCTCCCGTAACCGAACCTCCACAAACCGAAACCCATACACAACCACCACCCGAAACTAACCCCCCACCTACTCAACCTGAACCAACTAAACCCATAACACCCCCAGCTTCACTACCACCTCAATCTCCAGAAGACGCCTCCGATGGCGACGATCAATTCCTTGGTGGTGATCACATGAACTTTGATTCGGTCTACTATAGTCCGTTTCAAGTTCAGAGTGATGAGGAGGATGATGCTCCAGTGACAAAGAAGCATCTCCGTGATCTTAACGAGAAGGTTGATCAACTTCTCGCCTCCTCTTCAAACCAGCAGTCCACCTTATCTAAAGCTGCCCTTCAGAGGATCGTTGATGCCTTCTCCCGGGCTCAACATGACTCAGTAGCCTCAGCAACTGCTGCGATAGACGCCTCCACCCGAGCCTGTGAGGCAGCGACCGAAAAAGTCGATAAACTATTCTCCGACGCTTCGGACCTGCTAAAGTCTCTGCAGGAAAGCGCCAATGCCACAAAGACGACTCTTGAACCGATTGTTCAACAATTGGCCAAGTTCGTCTCGACGGAGTTGACTTCGTTCGCTACCCTCCGCCAAAATCTCAGCGACGACAACTCGGCACTCCGTGCCTCCATCGATGCCCGTCTGGCAAAACTACAAGAGGATCTTGCGGCAGAGAACTCTCTGATGGACGTTCTGGCAAGTAAAACAACTGCCCTAAAGGTCAAGAGCACGCAGCTTTCCAACTCTGAACAACAATTGGAAGCTCTTCGATCCGAGAGGGAAGTCATCAAGACGTGTGTTTCGGATGTCCACGCGGCTCTATCCAACATCCTGGAAGCACACGACCCAATCCTTAATCATTCGGTGAGGCGCACCCTCGCTGAAAAGCTCTCCCCGGCCATGGCCCTCTTAAGCAAAATTGAAGGCCTTCCGAGTTTCGTGTCCATTCCGAAACAAGGGGGAGAAGAGAAGAAAGGATCGAAACCACCTTCGTCCTCCAACGCTACTCACACAACCGAACCACCCCAAACTGGTCATGCCTCGGGTTCGGGTGTGAAGAACAAGGGCAAACACATAGCAGAGGATGAAGATGAAGATGAAGATGAAGACAAGGAGACTATTGCGGACATGTTCAAGAGAAAGAACAGTCGCAATACTGATGACGATGTCAGTCGTGTGGCACGTGAAGCTGAAGAAGCCGAACGTAAACAAAAAGAAGCCAACGATCTCCTTGAGAGCCGAAAGTTGCTCTTCCCTGCCTGGACCAGGGATCGGTTAATAAAAGAGGCCATAGAGACTCCAAGCATACTATGGCTCGAGCCGGTGATATCGTTCGACTGCAACAACACCATTGATTCGCAGTTCGATATGCCACTGACCCGAAAGGCGTTCATCTTCCACGCCTTCTCTAACATCTCTGAAATCCCGCATCCGAACGATGAGCTTGACAGGGAGCTCATTGACTTCTACCTGGAGGCCGCTCGCCCTCAATACCTTACATGGAGCGCCCAGAAGATTGTCAATGTTCGGGTGATGAAGCCTTTTGCCGTGGGGAGATTCACAAACGTCAAGTTCAAGCTTATCCGAGGATCTGCAAGAACTGCTCACATGATCTCTCTGGCGGATCTGCCCAATCTGAACCCTCATGATTGGATAGTCTTGTACAACATCCTGCTGAGAAACGAAGCCGAATATGGTCCCATCTTAGACCATGTCAAAAGGATGCTGGCATGCTACATCATGGAGGTGGCCCTAATGGATCAGGAGGTTGCCACAGTTTTTAAGAAGAAACCGAAAGTCAAGCCTGTGGGATCGGCCAGTGATCTGAATCAAATGCTAATGGGCAAGATAGATTCGAGGCGAAACTCTGTGATGTTCACTAGAGCCGAAGGACAGAAATGTCTCTTCGCTTTAGCTGACAAACATCTTTACACTACAACTTGCTTGGAGCACATCTTATTCATCATCAAGAAGTGTAAAGACAATTCGGCTGATGATAACAAGTACTTCAATGATATGATCAATTGGTACATCCGGTTTAGACAGACCATCCTTTCCATAACCAAGTGTCTGTTTAGTACCGTGAAGAAGAAGGTACCAGCTTCAGCCGCCGGCCCAAGTAGGAAGTGAAAGTCTTGCTCCAAATTGACGCAAAGGGGGAGATTGTTGGGCTGAAAAGAGTTTTGATGTTGCGTCTTTTGGGCTCGTTAGATTAGCCTTTTATTCTCCGGTTTGGGCCTGTCCAACCGAGAGCCTTTTATGTATTGTATATAAGTTAAATGCTTGCATGCATATTAGGTTAAGATTCTAGAGATTATCGATACAACGATTGATCAAGAGTAATATATTTTTCTGTAATCGTTCTTGTAATCTTCTAATCCTTTACAGTTGATGTTCTTAATCGAGCTCTTCTAAGGATTTTATTTAGTCATTCGACACGTTTGATTCAAGCTGTTTGTTCTTATTATTGCGTTGTTAACTGTTTTATATTCATATACTTGTTCAAGATCTAATCGATCTTCTTAGATTAAAAGTTGTTTTAATCCCATCAATTAGGTTTTATTGGTTTTGAAACTCCTAGATCTTTTGAGATACATTGATCTTTTCAACGGCATGTTTGAATCTCGAATGTGCCCTCTCAAGTTTGCGACTGGGATGCCGAGGATCACAAACAATGTGTGAATAACCATACAAATTGACTTGGTACCCTTAACAATATTACCTAATAGATGTACCGGTTAACCACACACGCTACACCGATCTATAAGAAAGTCAAGTTACCCTTTGCCACTCTTACTAGCCCATGTTAGTGTGTCGGTTAACCACACACGCTCGACTAACGACTTGGTAAGGTACAGAGTGTAATTTTATGGGCTAGCACCAAATTCACATTTTCCTAAAGTAACTAAGATTGGGAATTTTATAATGTATAGTTACTTTATAATTCATTATACTTTTAATGAGAATTTAAAGTCATATCCTACCCGTTCGGCTAACGACCCTCCACCGATCAAGGAAGCGGTGGGTGAGAGTGGACACCCATTAAGTCACCATTTTATAGGCAGCAACCTTATACCCCCCTTAAAGACTGGCTTCGAGAATGAGGCCTACTAATGGTAAGAACGACATATTCTTATACATATCTATATAATAAAATTATAATAATAGTATAAGTGTTGATTTTTAAACTTTTTTAAAAATCTACGGTTTAATTTGTAATTAAAGTATTAGAGTGTAAGACTTTTCAAATTCCAAAACTTGAGGGCAAGAATTGAAACTATTCCAAGTCTCTTCAATTTGTAACTTATGAGTTTTAATGGTTCATAAAAATGAAGACTCTTCATTTTATGAAACCTCTTTAGTTCTTTAATCATAATTTAAAGAAGTGACTTTTGGTTATCCATAACTTGAGGACAAGTTATGAACACCATCATCACAATTAAGATCATGAATTAAACACACATGGAGGTTAAACATAATTCCTATGATCTTCTAAAAACTCATAAGAACACAAATTCATGCCAAGCAATTTCATGAATCATATTAACATATACAATTCTTGAAAATTGATAAAAGTCATGTGAAAATGGGTTAAAATAATCATTATCATTTTGAAAAACAGTTTTTACAAGTCCAAAACAGATTGGGATAATGATTTTAATCCATTTCCAGCAACAAAACACGAAAAGACTGCCAAGCACGCACCTACTCGTCGAGTGCATGATTCTACTCGACGAGTTGGATGAATTTGTACATGGAATCGGCGAGTCCTCCCCATGAACTCGGCGAGTCCAGTCGACAGTGAGCAAAATTTTCGATTTTCAAGCTGTTTTGCATCAAGTATACATAAAACAATCCTAGGCTCTGATACCACTGATGGATTTTGAGCATTCTAACACTTCCTAAGTGTACATGCAACCCTAATAACCTTGAATCTATGTTTTCTCTATATACATGCAAATTTCTTTTTCAAGGTTATTTCCTAACTAGCATGGCATGGGGAATATATGAAACATAAAAACTAGTAGAAATACATACCTTGTTGTTGCTTGGATTCCTTCAAGACTTTGTGAGCCTAGCACCCCAAATTTTGTACCTCAAATGCTTCACACAACACCACAAAACTTGGAATAACTTGAGAGAATACTTCTAGCACTCAAAATCGGTTATGCCCTCTCTAGTAACCTTACTAGGTCCGATTTCACTAGCCAAAGGGTCCCTTTTATAGTGGTGTCACAATTAGGGTTTTCACATGAATACTCTTAATTGTCATGACTCTTCATTTCTCATGACCCATGGGTTTGTAACTCCCATGGACTATCCATGGAGCTCCAAATGGTTACATCCATAACCCATAAACCATGGATCATTAATCCACCATAAAAGAATTGATGATTATCATAATCAACCCTATATATTTAATTAGTCTCACTTTGATCACCAAATTAATACTAGATTAATACTTGATCAAATACTAATTAAATAATACTATTATTAATATATTAGAACTTATAATATATTAATAATCATAAGTGCCATATTCTCTCATTTAGTCTATCCAAGTATTGCAATGCCATGCAACCCAAATGGACCATGCCGGGTCGGGTCAAGTACATACCAAATAAAGTTATGGACTTAGACACTATATCCAACAAGTACGAGGACTGGAGCCTCGCAAAACCTCTGCTTCAGAGTCTCAAAAGCCTTCTGCTGACCCTTATCCAACCGAAAAGTCACATTCTTCTTGGTCAAACGCATCAATGGCATAGCAATCTTGGAGAAATCCTGGATGAATTGCCGATAGTAACCTGCTAAACCCAAAAAGCTACGAATTTCCGAGGCATTTCTCGGTACCCCCTATCGCATCACCGCCTCCACCTTTGCTGGATCAACCGAAATACCTTTTTGATTGATGACATGCCCTAAAAACTGCACTGCCCGTAGCCAGAAGTCACTTTTGGAGAACTTTGCATAAAGTTTCTCCGCCCTCAAAGTCTCCAGTACCTCCCTCAAATGCTGTTCGTGGCGCTCTCTAGTTTTGGAGTAAACCAGGATATCGTCGATAAAAACGATCACTGACCAATCCAACATCGGTCTGCATACCCTATTCATGAGGTCCATGAATGCTGCTGGAGCATTGATGAGTCCGAATGGCATCACCACAAACTCGTAATGGCCATACCGAGTTCTGAAAGCTGTCTTCAGTATATCCTCTTCACTAATCCTCATCTGATGATACTCGGACCTAAGATCAATCTTGGAGAACCAAGATGCACCTTGAAGTTGATCAAACAAATCTTCGATCCTTGGCAAAGGATAGCGGTTCTTCACTGTCAGCATGTTCAGCTCCCTATAATCAATGCACATCCGGTGCGTCCCATCTTTCTTTTTCACGAAAAGTATCGGTGCGCCCCACGGTGAACTACTTGGACGAATGAACCCACGGTCTAACAGTCCTTGAAGCTACGCAGATAACTCTTGCATCTCGGGTGGTGCCAACCGATATGACGCCTTTGCTACTGGGGCGGCACCTGACACCAAGTCAATACGAAACTCCACCTGCCTCTCCGGAGGCACCCCTGACAGTTCTTCGAGGAAAACGTCCCGAAAGTCCTGAACAACTGGCACACTGCCCACAACCGTCGTGGCCCCTAGCCTTGTATCCGCGATATAAGCCAAAAACCCCATGCAACCCTGCTGAAGAAACCTCCTTGCCCTCACAGCCAAACAGAGGGTCGGTCCCTGCGAGGTCCCCTCACTATGAATAACTAGCTCTCCCCTACTAGGAGTTCGAACCCGGACCAACTGTCGCTCGTAATCGATCATGGCCCCATTGGCCCTCAGCCAATCCATCCCGTCAATCACCTTCAGTCCCCGCAACGGTATCAGAACTAGGTCGACTCGAAATCTTTCCCAATGTACATTCAGGACACAGTCCCGATACACCCTGGCAGCGCTAACAGTGCGATCAGCTGCAATCTCAATCTCGAGTGGGGAGTCCAAGGTCCCTGGCGTATCCCGGAAATTCTTACTAAGTGCAAGAGAAACAAACGATCGGGTAGCACCCGAGTCGAACAAAACATGAGCAGTCATAATTGATTAAAAAGGTTCCTGAACAACCATGATATAAACATAAGCCATATGATTACAATAAGAAGTAAGGTAATAGATACATACCATTCACGACATTTGGTGCAACCCGAGCCTCCTCAATAGTCAACAGGAACACGCGACTCTTCACCACCGGAATATCTGCCTTGACAGGGCGGCCATTAGTGATCCTCAGGGTGGTGGGTGCGGGCGCCGCCTCCGCTCCTCCTCCTCCCTGCAACCTAGGGCATTCGGCCTTTTTATGGCCTGTCTGGTTGCAGTGGAAACATATCAAGATCGTATTGGGGCAATCCTTACTCATGTGGCCTTGTTGGCCACAAGAGTAACGTCCTATCGTACAAGTCGTCCTACACTCCCCGTAATGAATCTCCCACACTTGGCACACCGGCCCCGGCCTTGCAGGCCCTTACCTTAAGAATCAGAGGTCTTAGGCTTCTTATCCTGACCCCCCGCCGCCTGTGCCTGATCATACTTCCGCTTCGTGCGGGTATCCAACTCTATTTCCCTCTCGCGGGCCTTCTCCACCATCTCGTTTAGGGTCTTGCACCCTGTAAAACTCACAAACTACCGGATATCGTTCCTCAGCATGGAATGATATCGGGTCCGCCTCATTTCTTCATCGGTAGTATACTGTGGAATCAATAAGGCTCGCTCTCGAAACTTGGAGGTGATTTCCGCCACAGTCACGGTGGTCTGCTAAAGTCATGAAACTCCCTTACTAGCCGTTGGATCTCAATAGGCGCTGCAAAACTCCAAATCAAATCGTCGAACGAACTCGGCCCATGACATCTCAGCCACTCCAGCTAGCCCCACCTGGTTGGTAACCTCGCCCCACCAGTCGCGAGCCCTGTCTCTCAACATACACGAAGCAAACCCAACCTTTGCCACTTCCGGGCAAGAGCTCGTGTGCTGGGGATTTTCAATATCTGCCACCCAGCGACGGCTGATAATGGGGTCCCTGACCCCAAAGAAGTCAGGCGCTCCACACGCCTTGAACTCCCGAAAGGAGGGAGTTCGGGTCCCAAACTGTCCCGCTGCCATCTATTGGATTAATGTCTAAGTCCATAACTATAATTGGTAAGACTTTACCCGACCCGGCATGGTCCATTTGGGTTGCATGGCATCATGCACTTGGATAGACTATAATGAGAGAAATAAGACACTTATGATTATTAATATATTATAAGTTCTAGTATATTAATAATAAGAATAATAAGATTATTTAATTAGTATTGATCAAGAATTAATCTAGGATTAATTAAGTGATCAAAAGAAGACTAATTAAATATATGGGTTGATTGTGTAAATCATCCATACTTGTATAGTGGGCTAATGCTCCATGGATTATCTAGTTGCGCTAAAACCCATATGATTCTCCATGGTGTTTTGTACCCATGTATCATGGAAATGAAAGGCCATGTCAACTAGGGTTTACATGGTGTAACCCTAACTATATAAGCATCATATTATTAACCAAAATCTGCCACTAGAGAGTGTAAAAATAAGGGCTAGCCGATTTCATGAGTTGTGGATTTCTCTCAAGTTATTCCAAGTGTATTTGGTGTTGTGTGAACCATTTGAGGTGTCACACTTGGGGCACTAGGCACTCAAGCTTCAGGAAGACTTTCTACATCAAAGAGAGAAAACATAGATCCAAGGTATTTAGGGTTGCATGTACACTTAGGAGTGTTAGAATGCTCAAAACCCAACATTGGTATCAGAGCCAAGTTTGTTTTCTTGTTATACTTGCAAAAGAAGCTGGAAAATCAAGTTTTGATGCTGTCTGCCCAGTAGACTCGCCGAGTCCAAGGCAAAAAGCATCCAACTCGCTGAGTTGGTTCGTGCACTCGACGAGTTGGACCCCCAGACAGCATAAATTCGACTTTTTTGGCTGGAATTGGACTAGGAACATTACCCTCAGATGTTTTGGCCTTATAAAATTGTTTTTGATGTGGTAATGTTCATGCTAATCCAATTTCAAAGATAATTGTCAATAGATTCATGTTTTGTATTAGTTTAAGGTTTAGACTAATTACATGAAAAAGTTTGATTTGAATTATCTTGTTCTTATGAGTTGCTTAGATTAATAGAAAAGTTGAGTGAAATAGTTGTTTTCAATCCAAATTAATCTAAGAGTTGATTCTAAAATATGTTTTTGTAACTTGTCCTCAAGTTATATGAAAAGTCACATTTAAGTTTCATAAAACTCATAAAAGTTGGCAAAGGTTACAAAATGAAGAGTCTAGTTCTAATTAAATGGTGTTATGACTCCATAATTTGTCCTCAAGTTATGGAGGACCAAGAGTCTCTTCATTAAATAATAAATTAAAAAAAAAAGTGTAACCTTAACTAATTCCATAAGTTATAAAATAAAGAAAAGTTAATTCTTTTATTAGTTTAAAGTCTTTCATAACTTGTCCTCAAGTTATGGAACTTGAAGAGTTTTTGGATTAAAACTACTTTAAACACATAAGTTATGGAATTAATTAGTCTTGAATAGTTTCAAAATTTGCCCTCAAGTTTTGGAATTTGTAAAGTTTTCTCTTATGAATACTTTAATTCCAAGTTAGCCCTTAGAATTTTCAAAGTTAAAATTCAACCCTTATACTTTATAATATTATAAGTTAATAATATATATATATATATATATATATATATATATATATATATATATATGTATAAGAGTAAAGTCAGTCTTACCGCTAGTACGCCTCATTCACGAAGCTGGTCTATAAGGTGGGTATAAGGTTGTTGCCTATAAAATGGCAACTTAATGGATGTCCACTCTCACCCCTCGCTTGCTTGACTGGTGGAGGGTCGTTAGCCGAACGGGTTTGACATGAATATAATTCTCCCTTCATTAAAAGTATTAATGATAAATACTAAGTAACTAAACTCTTAAAAATACCCAATCTTAGTTACTTAGGAAAAATGTGAATAAAGTGCTAATCCATGAAATTACACTTTGCACTTTGTTTAAGTCGGTCAGTGGAGCGTGTGTGGTTAACCGGCACACTAACTCGTATTTAACAAGGTAGCAAAAAGGTAACTTAATGTTTATCATAGTATCGATGGAGCGTGTGTGGTTAACCGACACATCAATTGAGGGGTAAACACTTAAGGATACCAAGTAATTTGCATGGTTACTTCACACCTTGTTTTGTGATCCTCGGCATCCCAGTCACAAAACCTGAAGGGCACACTCGAGATTGAAACATGCCATTGAACAGTTCAATGAATCTCAAAAGATCTAGGAGTTTCAAAACCAATTAAAACCTAATAATACATTTCGTTTATCTTGGTGGAAATTGGTGAATCGTCATTCACCTACCTTCAAATATTTTATAGCTTGGATTACGGCATCCCTCTTCTAAGTTATACAATAGTTTGTAGGGTCCTAGCCTTAATATTTCATATTGGGTGTCATATTAAGACTTAAAATCAACTATCTTGAATATCTCCCAAAAGATGTCTGGTTTAGACATTTATGATCTTCCCAAATCTCTTGAAACAAGCTTTCCTAAATGAAGATGATGTCCCTTGGAAATCATACTTCATTCACCTCCTCCAATTATTCTCCCTAATCCACAAGTTCTTGAAAAGTTTAAGGTCACTAAGGCCCAATTGGCAAGTCAAGGTCTAGGTGTGGTCACATCTTGGAGATATAGTCACATATTGACAAGCCGGGAGAGTTGGGTGTCAAAGTCTTGAGAAAGTTGGTGGTTCAATCACTTTCTAAGTCACATAGTGAGTTCCTTTGGGATACCTATGAAACAGACTATGACAAGACCCTTAATGATCTTATCTATTTGTTAAGATCAACTTCCTTAAAACTTGATGAACATTGACAATAGTGACATAGGAAATCCAGAAAAGCATTCTCTTCCCAATGGAAAGGGATCGGTCATAGTCAACTCGGTTGAGCAAATGGTAAAGAGAAAAGCTAAGTCTGTGATAGTCCTGTGTACCATTATCAAAGGGTCCATATGTTCATATTGCCAAAGGAAGGGACATTGGCTATGAATCTGCCAAATTTACCTATGGACGTTGAAGTCAATAAGTTTGACTCTACTTCAGGTAAGTCCACTATCTAACTCTGCTAAGTTTCTATTCTGAGATTCTTGATACATGATGTGACTGGGTCACATATTGATGTTTTAAGAATCAAAGAAAAGTGAAGAAACTTAAAGAAAGAATATGCTGAATTTGATCGCGTAAATGGATTTCTATCGCGTAGTTTGAAGATCGGATTCTTGAGCTACTTCTTAGGAGTTATGAGATATTGCTTAGGAATAGAT
Source organism: Lactuca sativa (assembly GCF_002870075.4). Classification (NCBI taxonomy): domain Eukaryota; kingdom Viridiplantae; phylum Streptophyta; class Magnoliopsida; order Asterales; family Asteraceae; genus Lactuca; species Lactuca sativa. The sequence continues at coordinate 317,729,235 of NC_056630.2, forward strand.
AACAACAAGTTTTCATATGGATTGTAAGGATAAGTTTTTCCGCATAGTTTTAAAAATAAAAGAAAATTTTTGAATTTATTTATTTTAAAATATCCTTACAATGGCATTTGAGGAAAAATTGTTGCTTATATGATTCGATTAATAGCAAGAGTGGAAATATGAAATTGATTCTTTCATTTGTGGTAATGTCTAAATTTACCAAATAAAGAAAGATTCTCATCACCCAAGTTTCAATTGGACCGGAACTTGGAATCATGCAACTTGTATAGCATGATGAATGAGAACTTTCAAGTATTGGAAAATTAAGACTAATTACTTGTTCACATGGATGTGTGAGTCAAGTGAAGGACTAAGGGATCGATTACACATTCTTGTGCACTGGTCAAGTCCACCACAAAAGATCGATAAGATTATTCGTCATAATTTACTATAGCTCAGTAAATATGGTTATACTTACAAGCTTAAGTGTAACTCTGACACATTGGAAAAAGGTTCCAATGTATGACAGAGCGAATAAGAAGAATCAAATTAGGCAGAAGGATAAAAGTTTCTCAAATCTGAAAAGATGGGAGAGTACTTTAGTATCAGTTTTTGGGATCATCTTAATGATTAAGAAACCATAGCACAATTAGTTCTCTAAGGAAATCTTAGTGTATTCTTATGACTAAGAAGAGGAACTTGAATTGTTGAAATGGTTAAGTCAAGAAGATGAGTCATACTTCGTTCCAATACAAGTGTTAGAGTCATACTCCAAGATTGTAACTTGAGTGACATGCCTTAAAGAAGGTTTAAAACATTTGTCAAATGTAAGAGTAAAAGTTGTCTACTCTTGTACATTTGAAATTGGTAAGTTGTGATGTTTTGGATAAAACAAAGACCAACTTAGGCCCAATTTTGTGAAGTGTTTGTCTTGATTAGAATCCACACTATTTCTTGAATAAATGGCAAGAAAGTCTTATATGTCAAGAGGACAGTAGGAGTCTTAAAGGTCTTGAAAGTCTCAAGAACTAATCAAGAATAAAACCTAAAGTTCTTCACTAGCACACGACTTGAGGTTTATAACCTATCGTGTTGACATATTCTGTGCCCATTCCAGTTAAATTTGGCTTTGCATATGAGTTCTTAGAGTTCTCAACTAGTTGCTTATCAACTTGGATGCAATGGCAGACCCTTGAGCTGCCAGGTGGCAAGAAATTAAGATTGAGTTCACTCCATATGAGTTTAGATTTGTCATTACCCTTGTCTTGTGACTATGGTTTTGACAATTCACATGGGTAAGAACACATACACCATTAAATCTAAGTGTCATAAGGTTTCTCTCCGATTCATGTAAATGATGGTGAGGAAACACTTTCACTAAGTAGATTTTAGCTAGATAGCAATTGTGATATTTGCATTCTCAAAGTCGTTAGTGGAGCGTGTGTGGTTAACCGGCACACTAACCTGGACTTGTGAGAAGTGGCAAAAAGGTCTAACCATTATGATTACGACATCCCTCTTCATAATTATTTAGACACAGAAGTGTGCTATCTAAGGGAAGGTGTATGATTTTTATAAAGTTTTATCAAAACAATCTAGTATCAGAAATCTAAACTTTAGTAAGAAAGTCAGCTGATTTCTGAGTACATGTGAAAGCTAGTGGGAGCATAAGTGTTATGCTAATAATCATCATGTTAGTGGGAGCATGATAATTATGATAAGTATTGCAAGTTAGCAATGTTAATTATAAAAAACAAAAGTTTCAATAGGGAAAGAGTTGTTTTTGCTATAATTAAGGGAGAGGAAATTATACTTCACCTCAAATCTATAAGCTTAGATCGTGAGGTTTTAATCATTTAGTTAAGGATATATATGAATTTCATCTTGGAATGGCTCAACATAAGGAAATTTTGTATATGAGTCCATTATTTGCGTTCTAAAATTCGATTATGATTACGTCATCCCTTTTCATAATCTGAATTATCAGAACCTGGAAAATTGAAATGGACATATTATAGCAAAAGACTGGTTTAGTCTTTATGTGAGACATCATGAATCGTGTCCCATATGCTTCGGATATAGGATCGATTACATGTGCTATATTCATCCGTTCTAAGTTTTTCCAAATGCCTAGGGCATTAAGAAGGGAAAAGCTCTAGAATTGGATGTGACTAAAAAGGATTAAACAGTTGTCGAGGACAATCTAGGGTTTTACAAAGATTGGGTGCTCAAGGACAGTTGGAAGTATAGTGATAATTCTAGAAGGACCATATTAACATAGTCTGTAAGGAGGCAATTCTTGTTCAGAAGTGATAGTCAAAATGGAATCTGGAAATGTTTCAAAGTTAGAACTTTCAATCTGTTTAAGATTAGGAAACTTAATGCAAGAAGGATGTTTCCAAGGAGCTGATCTCCTTTGGAATACTCTGTAATGATTGTTGTCAAGTATTACTGACTTTGTGCATAATCATTATAAGAGGATCAATGCATATAAGTTTAGAATCTAACAGATTTCAGTAAATGGCATGAATTTGGAATTGTTGTATTTGCAGTAAGGATTTGGGAGTGTGAAAAGAGAATAATTGAAGTTATGTTCAATTGATCTAGTTCAATAAGTAAAGATCATAGACAAACATAGTATGCATACTTGGTGTGTGGCATGACTAATGTTTAGAAAACATAGTGTACATGCTTGGAGCATGGGACAACTATTGTTTTAAATTCAAGAATAAAGTTGATAGCTGAAACAGTATACAATGAATAATTTGTAATCATATGGTGATAAATAAAAGGTGTTTTATTTATGTTCATAGGTTTTGATACTATATTGGATTCAATTATTATTGTGTTTCATTTTGCATGTTTTGACTTCCAGAATAAACTAGGTTATTCTTCCGGAATGACTAAGTTATTCAAACCATCCACAGTCGGTCATATGTTGGAAGTAGATATGAATTAAGACTGTCATGGGTTGGCTTGTAGAGGTCTAAGGTATTGGACAAAGGGCTACAACACTCATGAGTGCTCATAAGTTCTGAGTATTGGATTCAAACTGCGCTCATTGGAATCACTTCATGGATTTTATCACGAGTGATCATGAGACGATAATATCTTATATTCTTCAAACCTAGAGATATGAGTTGTTACGATGAGTTGGTTGTACATTGATTGCATGAAAACGCATTTGTTAACTCGGTGCTATAAAACGTGCCTTTGTGTGTGATTCAACAAGTAGTAGAACAAGCCATATGAGTCGAAGTTTATCCGTTCCTTTTACCTTCGGGATAAAAGCGATATCTGTGGGCCCCTCGATGATTTGATGATGACAAATGGAAGTGCTCGGCCGAGCCAGGACTGATTTGATTTGTTCAATTAGTCAGTCATTATAAATCGGAAATCGGGAAACAACAAATGGACAGAGAGAATGATTATAATCCATGTCTCAGTTCATATGATATCTAGAATGGAGGAATATATGATCCCTTATCTAATGGACAAGTCACTGACAAAGGTCAGAGTTCATCTACAAGGTCAGAAATCGACAGAAGCTTTTGAGAGCTATGATTGCCAGTTGGTTCCTGAAGTCATACGCAATAATACTTTTACACTTATCCAAGTGGGAGACTGTTGGATTAATGTTTAAGTCCATAACTATAATTGGTAAGACTTGACCCGACCCAGCATGGTCCATTTGGGTTGCATGGCATCTTGCACTTGGATAGACTATAATGAGAGAAATAAGACACTTATGATGATTAATATATTATAAGTTCTAGTATATTAATAATAAGAATAATAAGATTATTTAATTAGCATTGATCAAGAATTAATCTAGGATTAATTAAGTGATCAAAAGAAGACTAATTAAATATATGGGTTGATTGTGTAAATCATCGATACTTGTATAGTGGGCTAATGCTCCATGGATTATCTAGTTGGGCTAAAACCCATATGATTCTCCATGGATGCTCCATGGTGTTTTGTACCCATGGATCATTGAAATGAAAGGCCATGTCAATTAGGGTTTACATGGTGTAACCCTAACTATATAAGCATCATATTATTCACCAAAAACTGCCACTAGAGAGTGTAAAAATAAGGGCTAGCCGATTTCATGAGTTGTGGATTTCTCTCAAGTTATTCCAAGTTTATTTGGTGTTGTGTGAACCATTTGAGGTGCCACACTTGGGGCACTAGGCACTCAAGCTTCATGAAGACTTTCTACATCAAAGAGAGAAAACATAGATCCAAGGTATTTAGGGTTGCATGTACACTTAGGAGTGTTAGAATGCTCAAAACCCAACACCATCTCCGTCCTGAAAGATCCGAGTCTCTCCTCCATAATCTCCATAATACCCTCCTTGACCGTCCCAAAAATGAATGGGGTTGTGTCAAGGATGCCCCTGGTAACCTCGGCTGCAATGAGTTCTCACAGCCTCTCATCAATGAAATTATTAGTGTCTCCCGATCTTGCCCCGGATCCCGATCCTGATCCTGACCCTCCTGCTCCAAATCGTGTCACCACCATGATAACTGAAATTTCATAAATAGCAAAGATTAGGGTTTCCGTATAAGAGATAATCCCACACCGATCCTCCTTGGGGTTGTCGGATCCATAAGTGCTTTGGGCACAGATCCTGTGCTTCCAGTAGTATGGGCCCAATACTACCTTCCACACATACGTGTACCTTTCTCAACTGCTCAATCCGAAAACTCCAAATTTTCCCCTAACTGAACAATACCCCGCCTTTACCACACATTATCATCTCTGACCATCCTAAAGGTTCCTCTACTCATAGCAATCACGTCATCATAACAGGTTGCTCTTATGGATGCAAATTATACACAGATAAGGGATCAAATAGACTTTCGAATAAAAGATTCTACCCTAACGCCACGGCCAAACAAGGAACAGGAAATAAGGCCAAATCAATCATTCTGAGGCTATACGCTCCTAACTGTATACAATTTCAAAAGCATACACATAGAAAATTTCACATAAGCAACATGGTTCAATGCAGTATATCATGGCAAACATATAGGGGAATTACTTACTTGACTCGGCTGATCACGCGCGTTGCATTCTCATCTTTTGTTTTATGTTATTGTGTTGAAAACATTTCTACCATCTCCTTAGTTTGTGTCCCGACACACTCGAAAGTGTGCCTGAATCTCTCGAACCAAGGCTCTGATACCAACTTCTAACAACCCGATTTTTACGACGAAAAATTTAATTTAATTTAAATAACATAATGACATAAAATCCATGAAGCACACGTTTGGTTTAAAACATCGTCTTTTACATTATATGAAATATCCGAGTGGGTCCCCAAACATATTGGTGAAAAGAGAAATATATAGATAGAGTGCACGCCTCGCCATCATGCCTTGCCCTTGCCTTTCACCTCCGATGTACCTGAAACAAATCAAAAACCTGTAAGGGAAATGCTTAGTGAGTTCCCCAGAGCATACCACACACCACACATAAATAAACACAAGTACAAGTCATATAGGCCATGTATACAAAGAATCAGCAAGAATGCTATAGGCTACCCCACATGGTCTTTACTTGGACTACCATGGGCTACCCCACATGGTCTTACACCCAACGCCATGGGCTACCCCACATGGTCTTTATTGGGACTGCCATGGGCTACCCCACATGGTCTTACACCCAAGGTCATTGGCTACCCCACATGGTCTTTACTTGGACTGCCATGGGCTACCCCACATGGTCTTACACCCAAGGCGACGGGCTCCCGCCCAGGGTCTTCATGCAAAACATACGATCAAAATACATATCAAGACACAAAGTAATTACACATATATCATCAACACATAATGGGCCGTCCTTGGTGCCGTAGACCCATGGGTATCGTGAGAAGACTCACCTTCTCCCGAAGAATACGAACATTGCACTCTTAATGACTCACAACCACCCAAACTGGATAATATCAATAATAATATCATCAATTATTGGTCCATAAATTATCCCAAGGGAGGGCCCAACCTTTAAACCCTGTCCCCAAAGGCCCAATCACCCTTGCATTGAAAATGGGCCTAAGATCTAAGTCCAATATCCTTAATGGGCCCCCTTGGCCGAAAAGGCTCACTTAATATGTCCATGATCCAACTGATAAAAGGCTTTTACTCTCAAAATCCAATTAGGCCCAATAACCCAAAAGAGGCCCAAAAGTTCGACAACCCAAAATAAGATTGGCCCAAACTGTCCCGCGTACGCCCAGGGTACCCTTCAGGTATGCGCAGCGTACTGGGTCTTCAAGGGTTACGCATAGCGTACTTGGAGTATGCCCGACGTAAGTCTCAGTTAAGCACTTTCTCCATTAAGTGCTTATTACTTCATTCTTTTACGACCAAAATCTAGATCTGAGTCCATTAATACCTCCTAGGGCATAAAGTTGCTAACTTTATGCCTTTGCATGTCCATTAAGCCCCCAAAGTCATCATTAAGATCTTTTCCAAGCCTCTCATTCATACATAAGGTTAAGACATCCGCCAAGATCCTATTTCTATACCCTCTAATTGCTTAAGGACCCCATATCTGACCTTATTAACAAATGGAGACGATCTAGCCAACAAATGAGGCCCAAAATCCATCAAGAGGACCAACTACAAAAACCCTAGCTAGATCTAAAGAGCAAAAAGGAAAGGTGCAAGCTTTTTACCTCTAAAAGATCTGAAACATGATTATGATGCAAGATCTTGAAGCTCCCTCTTGATCCAAGACTGCTTGACCAAATCTTCTCTTTGAAATGAACTTTGGAGATTACAAAAGCACACTTTAAGAGCTCACAAATGATTCCTCAAAGCTTCCCGCAGTGAAATGACGTTCAAGGGTAGTGGAGGCTCTCCAGGGTTTATCCCCAAGGGCTTAAAGTCGTTTATATAGGCGTCAAGTCCGCCATTAGGGTTTTCTGGTCCCTGGCGCGTACGCCCCGCGACAATCCTGGTATGCCCAGCGTACCTCCAAACACCCGAGACCATAAAAGGTCCTAGTACGCTAAGCGTACTCCTAAGTACGCCTAGCGTACTAAGGGACTAATAATGCAACAATTCTAATTTAAAGGGGGTTCATGACATACCTTTTTATTCTGGATGTTACATTTGAAAAACCAGAAGGGTGGCGGCGTTAGGGTTTTTAGAAATGACGACACCTTGTCGGAGAAGGAGAAGGACGGACGGCTAAAACCCTAAACAGCATTGGATATCTCACCAGATCTGTTCAAATCCAAAAACACGTGGGTGACAACAAATCGTCATGTTAGAGCTATCATACGTCACTTTTCAAACCCTAAACGGCAGAAATTGATCCCCTACGACGTTGCTCAAACCCTTGTGCCATCCGAACCCGAGCCTTCATCGCCGTTACTGACTCTACAAATCCTAAATATCTTTCCAGATCTATTCGTCTCCATGTTTGTCGTATTGTCAGCATCGTCGAGAAGTGGAAATTTTCTAAGTGTAGATGTCGTCGAAAAACAAATAAATTTCATTGGTCTCGATGATGGCGAATTTGTGGTTCATCGGACATAGCAGATTTGAGGGAAACGAGCGTTTGAAGATGAAATGAAGAACATGAAATATTTATATATATATATATATATATATATATATATATATATATATATATATATATATATATATATATATATATATATATAGAAAGAGAGAGAGAGAAAGAGAGAGAGAGAGAGATAGAGAGAGAGAGAGAGAAAGAGGTTAACGGTATTTTATTTTCTATTTTTTAATTGTTTTTAATTGTTGTATTAAAAGAAAAATATAAAATAAAATAATAAAGGGCAAAATCGTCCTTATAAAATAGTTCAAAGCAAATTGGACCAAACTTGCAACAAAATAAAATGTTTGGACCTCTGGTGCCAGTCCCAACTTTTTTGGACCAAAGTGGCAATTTTGAGCTAACCACATGGACCATTTATGTAGTTTAGTCTATCTGAGCTAAAGTGTCTTTCTAATTATTCTTGCCTCCTAAAAACCCAAGCCATCGTGTTTCTCTTCATTGAATTGTTCTATCGATCATCATGACATGATCTTCTCTGTCAAAAAAACTCTCATCTACCATTAATATTATACATGTTGTTCTACTTGTTCTTAACCTGGACTGCATGTACTACGACATCTGTTGTGAATTATTTGATATCCATTGTATTTGATATTGGGTGGCAGATCATCTTAATCCCCCTGTCGACCCTCCCAAACCGTCAATTCCTGCTACTAACGACAAGTCAATGACTTCCATTGATTCTGAAGAATGGAAAAGGTTAGATTCTATTGTAAAATCTTGGTTTTATCGTACTCTTGTAACCTCTCTTCTACACCTGGTCTTCAAAAAAAGCGCACCAAAATATGAAATTTGGAAAAATATTGAAAAAGTATTCTGTGATAACAAGGCTAATAAGGTCATTTAACTAGAAAACGAGCTTCGTAATATCACTATGGGTGATTCATCCGTTACTGATTATTAGAACCGAGTGAAATCCTTGGTTAATCTTCTTGAAAATATGGACTCTAAGGTACCATACGTTAATCTTGTTTCATACATGCAAAATGGTTTGAGTAAAAAATACAAAAATATATTGACATCACCTTCGCCACACAAAACCATTGCCATCTTTCTTGGAGGCTAGATCTATGCTTGTGTGTGAGGAACAACACATGCTTCAGGATGAAAATCAAAAATCCTCCATTTTGTTGGATTAGTGTTTAAGTCCATAAATATATTTGGTATGTACTTGACTAGATTTGACATGGTCCATTTGGGTTGCTTGGCATCGGAACAATTGGATAGCAAAATAAGAAAAACGATACTTATGATTTATATTAATATATTATAAGTTCTACTATATTCAAATGGAACCATATTATTTAATTAGTATCGATGAAGAATTAATTTAGTGATAAAAAAGGAACTAATTAAATATGGACTCTTATATATATATATATATATATATATATATATATATATATATATATATATATTGTCACATCCCAAACATACAGGCCAAAAATTTCGTTTTAATTAAGTTATTACATAACACCATTAGTATAAAAAGATTCAAATTAATATCTCATGTCAAAGTCAAAGTTTCAATAATCAAAACATAGTATTATAAAACCGTATCAGAGTGTAATTCCAAAAATCTCATGTGCGGAAATCGTGGTGTGATGCGCTGCGATCGAGCCGGCTCCCTTCCTTTGAAATCAAAGTACCTGAAACCAAAACTAACAACCATAAGCACGAAGCTTAGTGAGTTCCCCCATCATACCACATACCACATGATGCCTATCCCTCGATATCTTTCAACTGGTATCTGTCTGGCATAACTGGGAGCTGGACTCCCCTTCGTTTTATTTCAACCGGTACTCGGGAACTAACCTCCCCTTCGGTATCGTTCAACCGGTAACCAGGATCTGACCTCGCCTTCTGTATCTTTCAACCGGTATCCAGGAACTGACCTCCCCTTCGGTATCTTTGAACCGGTAACTGGGAGCTAACCTCCCCTTCGCTATCTTTCAACCGATATCCGGGGACTATTTCACCCCCTATCACTATCACATAATAACAGGTCATAAACATATTGGTTCCATGATTACATAACATAAACTTACTGAATCACATAATGACGTATCATAACCATACTGGTCACATAATATCATATCATAAACATACTACTCACATAATGGCATATCATAACCATACTGGTCACATAATATCATATCATAAACATACTGCTCACATAATGGCATATCATAACCATACATGTCACATAATAACATATCATAAACATACTGCTAGGCATGCATGGGTTCTGTCCACCCCTTCGATATCTTTCAACCGGTAACGGTCTTCGGTATCTTTCAACCGGTAATTGGGAACTATTTCCCCTACTACTATTAACACATATCTCATAGCATCCCAGCACAATAAACATACCAGTTAAGGGCAAGCAGATAATTATCACAAAGACAATCATCTCAAACATAATCACCTACTGGTGGGCCATCATTGGTGCCTTAGACCCACCCCTACTGGAAGGTAGCTCACCTCACACTGCTGAAGTCCGACAGACTCAACCCCACATTACTGAAGTCCCGCAGACTAAACCCTAACTGCTAGATGATAGATTCCCGAACTGTCAACACCAAAATAACACCCAATTAATGATTGGGTTCCAAAACATAATCATAAGTACATACTTTGGATAATTGCTACATTACCCCAAACTTGGCTTTATGCAAGCCCAAGGCCCAATCCATAGGCCCAAAGTCAACTAGAAAATCAAAGCCCAACATATGGCCCAATTTTCCAAATTGGGCCCAAGCCTATACGTGACCTTATTCTAAGGCCCAACATCATATATAATCATTAAGGCCCAGACTATGGCCCATCTATGGCCTAATTTTCAAAATTGGGCCCAACTCCTCATATGGGCCTTACCTCAAATCCTATTAATTATTCTAGTCCAATTGCTTGACTTTGGATGGCCCAATAATAATTCAATCATCAAGGCCCAATAATAAACCTAAGTGAAATTAGGGTTTCACATAAAATGATGATTAGGGTTAAGTTTCCTATTTAACCCATTAAGGACTTAATCTATTAAGTTCAATGTTGCTTAGATTAATTTTTGTCATTGATTATTATTTAATATTTCAAGTTATTAAACAATTCCCGCGTGTTCCGATTCAATTCCCCAAAAATTAGGGTTTTATTGGAATTAGGGTTTTCCAACTAAACTACTAGCCCATTTATGAATTTGGTTGGCTTTTAGGTCAATTAGGGCTTTATCAGGCCTACTAGGCCCACTAGAAAGTCATTAAGTCCATTAGAGTTTTCCTTTTTCCCATTAAGCTTCATTGGGCCACTTAGGGTTTCAAGCACGTCCAAAACTAATCAAACTCCCAAGATAAGCACACCGCCACCCGACACGGCGGCAGTGGCGGCAACCACAACCCCACAGTGGTGGTTTTGAGTTTTCGTTTCATTATTCTAGCCACTATTACAATTTACCATGCAAAATCTCAAAATAACCACACACAACCACCCTTATGCTGGTCAGCGGTGGCACATGGCGGCAGCCACCACCTCACGGTGGTGGTGGTTCTCTTCTGATCTTCGGCCAAGATGAACTCATGAAACCTTATACCATCATAATACACACACACACCAATACATAACCACAGCAACCCATACTCGGTGGTTGAAGGTGGCGGAAAGCGAAAATGGCGGCAGCGATATCAACACACTGACCGACGACGATTGTAACAACCCTAGCGACCACAACAGGGCTCAAACTCTCACTTCATCGGTAGGAAATGCAACGACGGCGGCTGATGGTGGTCAAAGCTGGAACAAAACAACGACGAAAGAAGAAGGATGGCGGAACTGTGAGCAACAAAGCAACGACGACAGAGGGACGGAGCCCGCCGGTGGTCTTCGTCATCACTAGCAAAGGGATGTCGATGGTGCCGGATGGCGGTTCGGCAGCTTTTGTCGACGAGGTAGAGGTGGAACCAGGCTGTTGGACACGGCGCTGCAAGGGTTCCAAAGGTGATGGCAGCAGTCGGAAGTGAAAATGGAGTAGGTGGCGGCCGGTGAGGGAGGTATAAGGTGGCGGCTAATGGGAGAGTTAGGGTTAGGGTTTGTGGCCGGTGGAGTTATGCTTATATACCCGACCCCATAAATCTTATCCCCATAATAACGCCTTTAGTCCCCCCCTTCACATTTTCTTTCAAAGTAAATCCAATAATTAACCTTTGAGCCCTCAACATTAAAATCCTCACAACTTAGGTACACAATTTACAAAACAGTCCCCCAATGTCTTAATTATAAGATATTAAGCCCCTCCACCTCATTTCTTTTTAAAATAATTCCTGATAATTACCACGGAGACCCTGTCTTCATAGATAATTATAAAATGAGTCCCAAACTCACACTTTTAGCCCCCGACTTCTAACAATGTGGCAATTAAATCCTCGAACCCAACACCATGCATATATAATTATTTATTTTAGACTACTATTCGTTCATTAATTAATTTATTTAACTAATAAATAAACGGGAGTTATATATACATATATATATATATATATATATATATATATATGTAACATACATGTTTTGAAATCATGTTTTGTAATGAATAAAATTGTGAAATATTATGTGAAATTGAGTGTTGAGTTCTAACAGATTGTTTTTACTAGAAATGAGGTAAAACTATGTTTAGAATCACTGTTGGAAGTCTTATGAGATTCCAATTAAAAGTCAAATAGTGAAATTTGGAAAAAATATAAAATTTGAAATAATTAAAATTTTATTATCGAAAGTTGTAGATAATCTTGTTAGAAACATTTAGGCGAAAACCTCGTCGAAATCCGAGTTATAATGAAGAGGTTATGAGGAATCGAAGATTCGCGACAAAACCAACACGACGCCGAATGACGAAAAAAGTGAGTTTTTGATAAACTACTTTTTAGCCTTAGTAATATAAATGAAAGTCATAGTATTCGTTAAACCGAGAAGTTCGATAGAAAGAACGCCAAAATCTGACTTCGTATGAGGAAGTTATGAGTTTTGAAGTTTCAGCTTAGCAGTAGACAGCTAAAAAGTCGAATATTAGATCGAGTGGTTTTTAGCCGACAAAACCTAAATGAGAATTGAAGGTCTCGTCATTAGTAGTACAACGGTAAGAAGTCTGACGAAAACGGATGTCGGATGAAGAAGTTATGAATTTTTAACGGATTTTCCTGTCCCGGTCTGTTAAAAATAATAATATTAAATTAAAGTCAAAATTAGCCGACGAAGTCTAAACAAAAGTTGTAGAGAATAACTTTACTTACGCGTGCATATAAAGAACGTAAAAAACGGAGCCCTTATGCGAAAGTTATGGATGTTAGAAGATCGGGGCTCAATTTACAAGAAATCTCACAAGGATAAGGTCTGGAATAGGGCACGTCATCAGATTCTCGCATTCATGCCCCGTGTCCGTCGCTGATTGGTCCGAAGCCACAACCCAATGGCCTTACGACGCGCCTCGCACCATTGGAGCCGTCCGAGCTTCGCTGGTCCAATCCGAGAGCGCCGCGTGCCTTCTCGCATCCTAGCCTCGCCCAAGCTGCCACCTGTTCCGAGCCACGCAGCCACCTGCGCTCTTCCCCTCGCTTCGGATCCGAGGTTCGCACCTATATAATGGGTGCGAGACCTCCCGGATAATGTGGGATTTTTAGCACTTTTGCACCTCTTATTCCATATTTTGGTTATTTCTACTTCCCCCGAAGCCCCGATATTATTTTGAACACCCGAAACACGTCCCGAAGTGCCTGGAGAGTCCGACAAATTTATCTTTTCGGTTTAAAGCTCTATCCTCGCAAGGCCTATTTTCAATAAATCTCCCGGTTTTCAACGAGGAAAGTTATATTTAGAGCCGAAGTCTTGCCCAAATTACTATAGGAACAATTGTATGTTATGTGCTATATGTGCCATGTGCTTTTTAGTGTTATTATTCCGAGTTACTTTCCCGTGTTATTTTATTCGCTATTTTTATAGCAAAAGTAATACCTTTGACCATGTGATTAGTGAAAAGACTTAGATTCACATTGGTACTGGTACGTAGCCTCAGGCCATGTAGAGCATGTCTCTATAAGAGAATGACTTCTATTCTATGGCATTGGCAAATGGTTAGACAGGGCTATAAGCTTGAAATCTACCAAGATATTAATCAGAAATCTTATGTCTTTTGTGCCATTTGGGCTGAAGTTTTATTGATGTATATCAAGTAGGGAAATTGTTATGTCTCATTGATTGTATACCTTTGAATCCAGTCATTGTTTGATATGGAAAACTTAACACATGATTTACATATGCCTTTTTTGCTCCTTGATTCTCTTTGCTTCTGCCATATTGAAGTATATATATATGACATAACATTATATTGTATCTATTATTGAACTCACTAAGCGTCACCGCTTACCTTATCAATGTTTAACAATTGCAGGTGACAAGTAACCAGTATAATCATATATTGTTGAAAGAATTAGAATAGTTTGTAATAATACTTTCGTACTTCAGTTTAGGTTTGTATAAATTACAATATCCTGGGTAGTTATGTAATATATAACACTTTGTAATAGTCGGTTTGTATCCAATAGGTTGTAACCTCTTTATCAATGTAAAATATTGCTTTTATGAATATGCAAGTAGCATGTTTTGGAGTAATAATATTATGAAGTATGAAAGTTTGGGTCTTTCAGAAATACGAAAGTTGGGGTCTTTTAATCAAGGTATCAGAGCAGTAGTTTAAGCGAACTAAATGCCACAGATTGGTATTTAGACTTAAACTATTGGAAGTTCAATATATGAACTGAATCATTATAAGTATATAGATACAAACCATAGGAAAGACTTAAGTGAAGTATTAGGCTTTAATAAATCCTAATATTCTAAAATTCTATATTACTCCTAAAATTTCAGAACAATGGCTGAACACGTAAGTAGCCATACCCCTGAGGTTGGTGGAGATCCTCAACCCGAGGAAGTGAATCCTCCAGTATCTCCTCGTGAGGAGCGACTCTTGGGTAAACATGCTAGATTAGGTGTCTAAGCCCATAACTATTATTGGTATGTATTCGACCGGAGAGTAGCATGGTCCATTTGGGTTGCATATCATCAAGACAATTTGTTAGGATGGACTTTTGAGAAAAGGTTATTTATGGTTTATTAATATATTATAAGTAATAATATATTAATATGAAATCGTATGTTTTAATTAGTATTGATCAACAATTAATTTGGAATTAATTTAGTGGTCGAAAGAGACTAATTAAATCTATGGGGACTAATTATGATAATTAGTTATATTTATATGTGTTGGGCTTATGATCCATATTGGACCAAGTTTATGTATGGATACATAAAGAGTTGGGACACATGAACCATGGATCATAAAACCCATGGGTATGAATTTGGGTTATATCCATGACCCTAGAAATCTTACATATAAATAGATACTTCATTGCCCAAAATCGCCACTTGTATCTTTTTAGAGTTCATGGTGTCTTTTGTGTGCATGAAATTCTCTTTCAAGTTCATCCTTTGTCCATGGTGTGTTGTGATTCCATTTGAGGCTTCCACACTATTGGGGCTAAGCTCTTTAAGGCCAAATACACCAAGAATTCAAGGTCCATCAAAAGGTATGTCATGCTAACTAGTATATTACATTTTTATGTTAAATGCATGCTAGTTGTAAGATTAATACCTTGGAAACCATTTGCATGTATAATTAGTGAAAACATAGATCCAAGGTATTTAGGGTTGTATGTGCACCATAGGATGTTGTAGTATACCAAAACCCAACAGTGGTATCAGAGCCATGGGTTGTTTTAAATTATACTTGATGCAAGTTGCTGGAAAAAACTGAAAAAAATCGAATTTTTTGTTTTCAGGACAGCAGACTCGACGAGTCCAGTGATGGACTCGACGAGTCCATGAACAAATTCATCCAACTCATCGAGTTGCTTTATACACTCGACGAGTTGGACCCCCTGACAGCTTATCTTCGAGTTTTTTGGCCTGTTTTGGATTAGAATCATTACCGCAAAGTGTATTTGTTCATAAAATTTGGTTTTTGATACTATGGTAACATTTATTCTCATCCAAATAAAGGATAATAATCAAAGTTTCAAGTTTTATACATGTTTATATGATGCTTGAAAAATGTTGATTATGAATGTTCATGTTTATGAGTTTGTTTAGATTAATAGGAAAAATTATGAGATGTGTTTTTCCAAATTATGAGATAGTTTGTTTAGATTAATAGGAAAAATTATGAGATAGCTGTTTAGATTAATAGGAAAAATTATGAGATAGTTGTTTTTAATGGGTGTCCACTCTCACCCACCGCTTCCTTGACCGGTGGAGGGTCGTTAGCCGAACGGGTAGGACAAGGACTATAATTCTTCCTCATTAAAAGTATTAATGATAAATACTAAGTAACTAAACCTTTTATAAATACCCAATCTTAGTTACTTAGTAAAATGTGAATAAGGTGCTAATCCATGAAATTACACTTTGCACTTTGTTTAAATCGGTTAGTGGAGCGTGTGTGGTTAACCGACACACTAACTCGTATTTAACAAAGTAGGCAAAGGGTAACTTAATGTTTATCATAGTATCGATGGAGCGTGTGTGGTTAACTGGCACGTCGATTGAGGGGTAAACACTTAAGGGTACCAAGTAATTTGCATGGTTACTTCACACCATGTTTTGTGATCCTCGGCATCCCAGTCACAAAACCTGAAGGGCACAATTGAGATTGAAACATGCCATTGAACAGTTCAATGAATCTCAAAGATCTAGGAGTTTCAAAAACCAATTAAAACTTAATAATATATATTTCGTTTTCATGGTGGAAATTGGTGAATCGTCATTCGCCTACCTTCAAATATTTTATAGCTTGGATTGCAGCATCCCTCTTCCAAGTTATAAAAGTATTGTGTTGGGTCCTAGCCTTAATATTTCATATTGGGTGTTAAATTAAGGACTTTAAATCAACTATCTTGAATATCTCCCAAAAGATGTCTGGTTTAGACATTTATGATCTTCCCAAATATCTTGAAACAAGCTTTCCTAAATGAAGATGATGTCCCATGGAAATCATACTTCTTTTTCCTCCTCCAATTATTCTCCCTAACCCACAAGTTCCTGAAAAGTTTAAGGTCACTCGAGCCCTATTGGCAAGCAAAGGTCTATGTGTGATCACATCTTGGAGATGAATTCACATACTGACAAGCCGGGAGAGTTGGGTGGCAAAGTCTTAAGAAAGTTAGTGGTTCAATCACTTTCTATGTCACATAGTGAGTTCCTTGGGACTCATATGAAACAGACTATGACAAGACCCTTAATGATCTTATCTGTTTGCTTGGTGCTGCTAAATCAGAAATGATTTAGTGTACTAATAAAGCAAATTTGATTAGGAGATCAACTTCCAAAAACTTTATGGATAGGGACAATAGTGACACAGGAAATCCAGAAAAGCATTCTCTTCCCAATGGAAAAGGATCCGCCATAGTCAATTCGGTTGACCAAATGGTAAAGAGAAAGGCTAAGTTTGAGATAGTCCCATGTACCATTACCTAAGGGTCCATATGGTCCTATTGCCAACAGGAAAGGGTATTGGTTGCGAAGCTGTCAATTTTACCTGTAAGATCATAAGCCTAGTAAAGTCAATAAGTTTGACTCTATATCAAGTAAGGTCCACTATCTAACTCGGTTAATTTTCTATTCCGAGATTCTTATTACAAGATGTGACTGGGTCACATGTTGATGTTTAAGAATCAAAGGAAAAGTGAAGGAAACTTAAAGAAAGAGTATGTTGAATCTGATCGCGAAGATGGATTTCTATCGCTTGATTGAAGATTGGATTCTTGAGCTACTCTTAGGAGTTATGATAGATTGCTAGGAAACAAGTAATAACATAGTTTTCATTACAAGTTACATTGTAAGGAAAAAAAATTTCAGCATTTTAAAATAAATAAAAGTTTGTTTTACTTTATTTTATCTCCTTACAATGGCATTCATGAAAAATTGATGTTTGTATGTTTATAGCAATATTGGAAATATGAATTTGATTCGTTCATTTGTGGTAGTGTCTAAATTTACAAAATAAGGAACGATTCTCATCACCCAAGTGTCAATTGGACCGAAACTTGGAATCATGCAAGTTGTATAGTATGATGAATGAGAACTTTCGAGCATTGGAAAAGTTAAGACTAACTACTTGTTCACATGGATGTGTGAATCAAGAGAAGGACTAAGGGATCAAGTACACTTTCTTTTGCACTTGTCAAAGTCCACAACAAAAGATGGATAAGACTATTCATCATGATTTACTAAGGTTTAGTAAATATGATTATACTTACAAACTTAAGTATAATTCTGAAACATTGGAAATTTTTCAATGTATGACAGAAGGAATAAGAAGAATCAAATTAGGCTGAAGGATAAAAGTTTCTCAAATATGAAAAGATGGGAGAGTACTTTAGTATCATGTTTTAAGTTCACCTTAATGATTTTGAGACCTTATCACAATTCATCCTTTAAGTACATTCTGATAGTTAAGAAGAGGAGTTATGAATTGTTGAAGTGGTTAAATCAAGAAGATGATTCATACTTCATTCCAAAAAAATTCATAGAATTATACTCTAAGATTGTAACTTAAGTGACATGTCTGAAAGAAGGTTTAAAACACTTGTCAAATGTAAGAGTAAAAGTTTTCTACTCTTGTACATTTGAAATTGGTAAGTTGTGATGTTTTGGATAAAACAAAGACCAACTAAGGCTAGTTGTGTTAAGTGTCTATCTTGATTAGAATCCACACTATCTCTTGAATATTTGGCAAGAAAGTTGTATATGTCAAGGAGACAGTGGGAGTCTAAAAGATCCTAAAAAAGGTTTCAAGATGTACTCAAGAATAAAACCTGTATTTCATCGCTAGCACACAAGTAGAGGTTTATAACCTATCGTTCTGACATTTCTGTGCCCATTCCAGTTAAGTTGGCTATACATTTGAGTTCTACATGTTCTCAATTGTTTGCATAACTACTTGGAAGCAATGGCAGGCCCTTGAGTTGCTAGGTGGCAAGAAGTTAAGATTGCACAAGTTCAATCCATATGAGTTTGGATTTGTCATTATCCTTGTCTTGTGAATATGGTTTTGACAATTCACATGGATAAGAACATATACACCATTAAATCTAAGTGTCATAAGGTTTCTCTTCGATTCATGAAAATGATGGAAAGGAAACTCTTTCACTAAGTAGATTTTGAGTAGATAGCAATTGTGGGAATGACAAAAGGTCTAAACATTATGATTACGGAATCCCTCTTCATAATTGTTTAGACACACATGTGAGCTATCTAAGAGAGGTGTATGATATTGATAAAGTCTTATCAAGAAAATCTAGTATCAGAAATCTAAACTTTGTTAAGAAAGTCAATAAAGTATTGATTTCTAGAAGTTTAGTTGATTTCTGGGTACATGTCAAAGCTAGTGGGAGCATAAGTGTTATGCTAATAATCATCATGTTAGTGGGAGCATGATGATTATGATAAGTATTTCAAGTTAGCAATGTTAATTATAGAAAACAAAAGTTTCAATTCGTGAGGTTGCAGGGGTTGAAAAAGTCCTTTTGCTATAACTAAGGGAGAGGAAATTATACTTCATCTCAAATCTAAAAGCTTAGATTGAGTCTTAATCGTATTTAGTCAAGAATATATATATATATATGAATTTCATGTTTGGATGGCTCAACATAAGGAAATTCTATATATGGGTTCATTATTGGCGTTCTAAAATTTGATTATGATTACGACATCCCTTTTCATAATCTGAATTATGAGAACTTGGCAAATAGAAATGGAAATATTATAGCAAAAGACTGGTTTAGTATTTATGTGAGTCATCATGAATCATGTCTCATGTGCTTTAGATATAGGATCGATTACATGTGCTATATTCACTCTTTCTAAATTTTCCAAATGCCTGGGGCATTAAGAAGTGAAAAGGTCTAGAATTAGATATGACTAAAAGGATTAAACAATTGTCGAGGACAATCTAAGGTTTACCAAAGATTGGTTACTCAAGGACAGTTGGAAGTATAGTGATAATTCTGGAACGACCATATTGACATAATCTGTAAGGAGGCAACTCTTGTTCAGAAGTGATAGTCAAAACGGAATATGGAAATGTTTCAAAGTTAGAAATTATGCAATCTGTGTAAGATTAGGAAACTTAATGCAATAAGGATGTTTCTAAGGATTTGATCTCCTTTGGAATGCTCTGTAATGTTTGTTGTCAAGTCTTTCTGACTTTGTACATAATCATTACAAGAGGATCAATGCATATAAGTTTAGAATCTAACAGATTTTAGTAAATGACATGAATTTGGAATTCTTGCATTTGTAGTAAGGATTTGGGACTGTGAAAAGCGGATCATTGGAGTTATGTTCAATTGATCTATTTCACAAAGTTAAGATCATAGACAAACATAGTATGCATAATTGGTGTATGGCATGACTAGTGTTTAGAAAACATAGTGTACATGCTTGGAGAATGGGACAACTATTGTTTTAAACTCAAGAATAAAGTTGATAGTTGAAACAGTATCCAATGAATAATGTGTGATCATATGGTGATAAATAAAAGGTGTTTTATTTATGTTCATAGGTTTTGATACCATATTTGATTCAATTATTCTTGTGTTTCATTTTGCATGTTTTGACTTCCAGAATAAACTAGGTCATTGTTCTGGATGACTAAGTTATTCAAACCATCCACAGTCGGTCATATGTTGGAAGTAGATATGAATTAAGACTGTCATGGGTTGGCTTGTAGAGGTCTAAGATGTTGGAGAAAGGGCTACAACACTCATGAGTGCTCATAAGTTCTGAGTATTAGATTCAACCCGTGCTCATTAGAATCACTTCATGGATTTTATCACGAGTGATCATGACACGATAATATCTTATATTCTTCAAACCTAGAGATATGAGTTGTTACTATGAGTTGGTTATACATTGATTGCACGAAAACGCATTGGTAACTCGGTGTTCTAAAACGTCCTTTGTGTATGATTCAACAAGTAGTAGAACAAGCCATATAAGTCGAAGTTTATGCATTCCTTTTACCTTCAGGATAAAAGCGATATATGTGGACCCCTCGATGATTTGGTGATGAAAAACGTAAGTGCTCGGCCGGGCCTGGACTGATTTGATTTGTTCAATAAGTCAGTCGTCATAAATCGGAAATCGGGAAACAACGAATGGACAGAGAGAATGATTATAATCCATGTCTCAGTCCATATGATATATAGAATGGAGGAATATATGATCCCTTATCTAATGGACATGTCATTTGATTTGTTCAGAGTTTGATAGCGGCTTTAAGAGCTACGATTGCTAGTCGGGATCTTGGAGCCATACTTGAATAATAGTTTTAGACTTATCCAAGTGGGAGACTGTTGGATTAGGTGTCTAAGCCCATAACTATTATTGGTATGTATTCGACCCGAGAGTAGCATGGTCCATTTGGGTTGCATATCATCAAGACAATTTGTTAGGATGGACTTTTGAGAGAAGGTTATTTATGGTTTATTAAAATATTATAAGTAATAATATATTAATATGAAATCATATGTTTTAATTAGTATTGATCAAGAATTAATTTGGAATTAATTTAGTGGTCAAAAGAGACTAATTAAATCTATGGGGACTAATCATGATAATCAGTTATATTTATATGTGTTGGGCTTTTGATCCATGTTGGACCAAGTTTATGTATGGATACATAAAGAGTTGGGCCACATGAACCATGGATCATAAAACCCATGGGTATGGATTTGGGTTATATCCATGACCATAGAAATCCCACATATAAATAGATACTTCATTGCCCAAAATCGCCACTTGTATCTTTTTAGAGTTCATGGTGTCTTTTGTGTGCATGAAATTCTCTCTCAAGTTCTTCCTTTTTCCATGGTGTGTTGTGATTCCATTTGAGGCTTCCACACTATTGGGGCTACGCTCTTTAAGGCCAAATACACCAAGAATTCAAGCTCCATCAAAAGGTATGTCATGCTAACTAGTATATTACATTTTTATGTTAAATGCATGCTAGTTGTAAGATTAATACCTTGGAAACCATTTGCATGTATAATTAGTGAAAACATAGATCCAAGGTATTTAGGGTTGTATGTGCACCATAGGATGTTGTAGTATACCAAAACTCAACAAAACTTACTGGTGTTATTCGATAGACTCTCGAAGAACACAAAAAGAATGGTGATAAAGGAAAAGAGAAAGCCACTGGAGAATCTTCAAGCGCAAAGGTGAAGCGTCCCTCGTTCAAATATTTCAAGAGTAGTGGTGCTACGGAGTTTTCTGGTGTCCTTAATCGCATAGTTGTTCTAACTTGGATTCAGAACACTAAGAAAGTATTTCGTGTCTCCCTTGTGGATAATGAAGACAAGGAAATCTATGCTTCTGCAATGCTCATCGGAGAAGCCTTGGTCTGGTGGGAAGCAACATATGAAGCTCTCAACGGATATGACCAGGAGAATTTATCATGGGAGTTGTTCAAAACTCGTGTGCTAGAGAAGTATTGTCCTTTAAATATGAGGAGAAGATTGGAGAAGGAATTCCTCGAGCTTAAACAAGGAGGAATGACTGTGAATGAGTATGAAACTCAGTTCAATCAAGAAGCACGGTTTGCTGCAAAGTATATTCCAACTGAAGACGAGAAAATCCAGTTATTCATGGAGGGATTACGACAAGAAATCCATGATTTTGTAGCCAATCGGGATGTTCTGTCGTTTGATAAAGTTGTTGAGTATGCTCGAAGGCGTGAGCATGACTTAGAGATATGTGGTGCCACTCTTACTATTCTAAAGCATCCACGTACTGGAAGAACTAATCTTGTTTACACTATTCCACCAGCTCAATCTGTTCGAACTAATCCTAGCAATCAAGCACAATCTCAGTGTGCTTTTTGTGGCCGCGGCAGGTCGCAATCTTTTTTCTATTCAATCACCTTCATGTCGTGTTTGTGGAAGAAATCACCCGGGTCAATGCAAAATAGAAAAGGAATCCATTTTTTGTTATGGGTGTGGAGAAACTGGTCATATAAAGCCAGCTTGCCCAAGGAAGGATGTGACTTGCTATGCATGTGGTATTACTGGCCACAAGAAGCGTTTTTGCCCTACTCTTACTAGCCAAGTGACGGGAAGTCAAGCTTCTGTTCAACAACCGGCAAGAAGTCAAGTCCCTGTCTAACAACCAAAGAATACTCCAGCTAAAAAGGAGGAGTTGCCAAAAGCTAAGGGTCGTTCATTCCAGATTACCACTGAGGAAGCATGCAAGGACCTGAATGTTGTGACGGGTACATTTCTTGTCAACTCTAGACCTGCTCACATCTTATTTGATTCTGGTGCCAGAGATTCTTTTGTATCTTATGAATTTAGCATTCTTTTCAAACTACTTGCTATGCACTTGTGCAACCATTTCATGTAGATACTGCAGGAAGTATATCATTACTTGCTGATAAAATCTATAGGGATTGTGTCATAGAAATTGAAGGCTATAATTTTCTTGCTAACCTAATCTCTATCTCCTTGCGCAACTTCAATATTATTCTCGACATGGATTGGTTGTCAAAGAACCATGCAGAGCTCTTGTGTTATGAAAAGATGGTACACATTCCTATTGAAGGGGAAGATCCTATTCATGTCTACGGTGAACAAAGAATCTTAAAAATAATTTCTTTCCATAAAACTCGTAAATATATATCGAAGGGTTTCCCTATTTATCTAGCCTATACAGCTGACATCTCAACAAAGGAGAATAAAACTATAAATAATGTTCCAATTGTTAACGAATATCCTGATGTTTTTTCCGATGATCTGCCTGGACTTCCTCCGGACAGGCAAGTAGAATTCCGAATTGACCTTGTGCCTGGTGCAGCTCCGATTGCAAAGACTCCTTATCATCTTGCGCCAGCCGAGATGAAGAAATGATGATCCAACTGAAGGAATTACTTGACAAAGGCTTTATTTGACCGAGTACCTCTCCCTGGGGTGCTCCAATATTGTTTGTCAAGAAGAAGGATGGACCGATGGGAATGTGTATTGATTATCGTGAGCTGAATAAGGTGACTATCAAGAACAAGTACCCGCTACCTCGCATCGACGATTTGTTCAATCAACATCAGGGTGTTAGCTATTTCTCAAAGATTGATTTGAGATCTGGCTATCATCAGTTGATAGTACAAGCGCAAGATGTACCGAAGACTGCTTTCCGTACTCGTTATGGTCATTTCGAACTCCTTGGCATGCCATTCGGTTTGACAAATGCTCATGCTGTATTCGTGGATATGATGAATCGAGTATGCCACCCAATGCTCGATAAGTTTGTCATCATATTCATTGACGATATTCTAATCTATTCCATGTCTGAAGCTGATCGTGCCGTTCATATTCGTGAAATCTTAGAACTTCTTCGAAAGGTGAAACTTTATGCTAAATTCTCGAAATGTGAATTTTGGCTTCGCCAAGTTCAATTTCTCGGCCATGTTATTTCTGGTGACGGTGTATCTGTAGATCCTACCAAAATCGAAGCCATTTAAAATTGGGAAGTGCCCCGTAATGCTTCCGAAATTCGTAGTTTCATGGGTCTTGCGGGTTATTACCGAAGATTCATTAAAGACTTTTCTCGTATAGCTGTACCTCTCACTAGTCTCACTCGAAAGGAAGAAAAGTTCGAATGGGTTGAAGCCCAAGAAAAAGCCTTCTCGAATTTAAAAGATCTTTTGACTCATGCTCCCATCTTATCACTTCCAGAAGGTGATGATGATTTCTCTATATATATCGAGGCTTCAAGATTGGGACTCGATTGTGTGTTGACGCAGCGTGGTAAAGTGATAGCCTATGCCTCAAGACAACTGAATAATTATGAAAAGAATTATCCCACCCATGATCTCGAACTCGCTGCAGTGGTATTTGCCCTAAAACTTTGGAGACATTATCCTTTTGGTACGAAATGCCAATTGTTTACCGACCACAAGAGTCTCAAGTATATATTCAGTCAGGAAACTCTGAATACGAGACAACAACGAGTCATGGAGCTGATCAAAGACTATGACTGCGAAATCCTGTACCATCCTGGAAAGGCTTATGTGGTCGCAGATGCACTTAACAGGAAGGTTTATCGTAATAGTATGTGCTATACTATTACTCACACTATGGTGAAGTTCACTATTCTTGATGAACTAGAGAAGTGGAAAGTTGAGGCCTTAAAGCCAGAAAATGTGAAGAAGGAATGGATGGTACATTATGCTGATGTTTTACTTGATGATCCACGAGGATTAAAAGTATTTAAGAATCGGCTATGGATTCCAAAGATTGGTGGATTAAGACAAAAGATTTTTGATGAAGCTCATAAGTCTAAGCTGTCAATACATCCTGGTACAAGTAAAATGTACTATGATGTAAGAGCTGATTATTGGTGGCCTGGATTAAAGAGAGACATTGGATGATATGTGCAGGAATGCTTAATATGCTTACAAGTTAAAAAAGTGCACCAAAAACCATACGGAACCCCAGAAAGTATCAGTGTTCCTGTATGGAAATGGGAAGAGCTGTCCATGGATTTTATTACCAAATTGCCAAAGACTGCTAGACAGCATGATAGCATTTGGGTAATCATTGACCGCCTGACTAAGAGTGCACATTTTCTCGCCATGCGTGAAACAGATCCAATGGAGTAATACGCACAAGTATACTTAGATGAAATTGTTGCAAGACATGGTGTGCCACTAAAGATCATTTCCCATCGCGATACTCGTTTCACTTCTCATTTTTGGGCGAGTATGCAACGTGAATTGGGATCTCGAGTTTCCCTCAGCACAACTTATCATCCCCAGACAGAAGGTCTGATAGAGAGAACAATCCAAACAATAGAAGATATGCTTCGTGCATGTGTCTTGGAGTTCGGTTGTAACTTGGATAAAGACTTGCCTCTTGTCGAATTTTCATATAATAATAGTTACCATGCTTCAATCAAAATGCCACCATATGAAGCATTATATGGTCGCAAATGTCGTACACCATTATGTTGGCGTGATGTAGGACAGAAGATCCTTGGAGGCCCTGAAATGATTCAAGACACCACCGATAAGATTCAAATCGTATGAGAAAGAATGAAAGCGGCCCAGGATCGACAGAAGTCATATACAGAAAAGAGAAGATGACCAATAGAATTCCAAGTGGGTGATTTTGTAATGCTGATGGTATCCCTATGGAAAGGCCTTATGAGATTTGGGAAGAAAGGAAAGTCAAGTCCTAGATTTGTTGTACCTTTCAAAATCATCCAGAGAATTGGAAAGCAAGCCTACCGCTTAGAATTACTAGAAGATTTGGCAGGTATTCATGATGTGTTTCATGTGAGTTATCTGCGCAAATGCTTGAGCATCTACGATTTGACGGTTCCGTTGTCCGAGGTGAAATTAGATAATAAGGTAAGATATGTCGCTGAGCCTGAAAAGATCGTGAATGAAAGAACAACTAAGCTATGTAATAAAGAAGTAGAATTGGTTATTGTCAAGTGGAAACACCATCGAGGCCCAAATTATACTTGGGAAAATAAGAATGAGATAAGAGAAAAATATCCCCATTTATTTTAAATCGATGTAATTTCGGGGACGAAATCCTCAAAATGAGGAGGTATTTGTAACATACATGTTTTGAAATCATGTTTTGTAATGAATAAAATTGTGAAATATTATGTGAAATTGAGTGTTGAGTTCTAACATATAGTTTTTACTAGAAATGAAGTAAAACTATGTTTAGAATCACTCAGAAAATGTTGGAAGTCTTATGAGATTCCAATTAAAAGTTAAATAGTGAAATCTAGCGAAAATATAAAATTTGAAATAATTAAAATTTTATTATTGAAAGTTGTAGATAATCTCGTTAGAAACATTAACTCGAAATCCGAGTTATAACGAAGAAGTTATGACTAATCAAAGATTCGCGACAAAACCGACACGACGCCGAATGACGTAAAAAGTGAGTTTGTAATAAACTACTTTTTAGCCTTAGTAATCTGAATGAAAGTCATAGTATTCGTTAAACCGAGATGTTTGATAAAAAGAACTCCAAAATCTGACTTCACAATGGTACTGGTACGTAGCCTCTGGCCATGTAGTGCATGTCTCCGTAAGAGAATGACTTCTGTTCTATGGCATTGGCAAATGGTTAGACAAGGCTATAAGCCTGAAATCTACCAAGATATTAATCAGAAATCTTATTTCATCTGTGCCATTTGGGCCGAAGTTTTATTGATGTATATCAAGTATGGAAATTGTTATGTCTCATTGATTGTATACATTTGAATCAAGTCATTGTTTGATATGGAAAGCTTAATACATCATTCACATATGCCTTTGTTGCTCCTTGATTCTCTTTGCTTCTGCCATATTGAAGTATATATATATATATATATATATATATATATATATATATATATATATATATATATATATGACATAAAATTATATTGTATCTATTATTGAACTCACTAAGCGTCACCGCTTACCCTATCAATGTTTAACAATTGCAGGTGATGAGTAACCAGTATAATGATATATTGTTGAAAGAATTAGAATAGTTTGTATAAATACTTCTGTACTTCAGTTTATGTTTGTATAAATTACAATGTCCTGGGTAGTTATGTAATATATAACACTTTGTAATAGTCGGTTTGTATCCAATAGGTTGTAACCTCTTTATCAATGTAATATATTGCTTTTATGAATATGCAAGTAGCATGTTTTGGAGTAATAATATTGTGAAGTATGAAAGTTTGGGTCTTTCAGAAATACGAAAGTTGGGGTCTTTCAATATATATATATATATATATATATATATATATATATATATATATAGTATGGGCCAAGTTCATTTAGGTTGTGCTAAGCTTTCATGGATAGTCCATGGAGTGTTTAACCAATGGATCCTATGGAAATGAAAGGTCATGGGTATTAGGGTTTACATGAATGTAACCCTAATCCTCCATACTATATAAAGAGGTTTCTAGTTCATTAAAAGTGCACTAGTCTATAGTACACAAGAGGGAAAATGCGATTTCATAAGAGTGAACTTAAGTATTCTTCTTCTCAGGTTATTCCAAGGGTTTTTTATTTTGTGTGAACCATTTGAGGTGCAACACTTGGGGCACTAAGCTCTTAAAGGTTCAAGACTTCAAGATCTATCAAAAAGGTATGTCATTCTACAAGATTCATGTATTGTATATACTTCATATTATGCTAGTTAGGATGAAACCTTAGAATATTGAATATTTGCATGTATAATAGAGAAAACATAGATCCAAGGATTATTGGGTTGCATGTACACCATAGGAGTGTTAGAATGCTCAAAAACCATCAGTGGTATCAGAGCCAAGGCTTGTTTTCAATTATACTTGATGCAATTTGCTGAAAAAAGCTGAAAAAATCGATTCTTTGTTGTCTCAACAGGGGACTCGACGAGTCCACATGCAAATTCATCCAACTCGTCGAGTTGGGTCATGCACTCGACGAGTTGGACCCCCTGACAACATATATTCGAGTATTTTGTCTGGAATTTCACTAGGAACGTTACCCCAAGCTATATTTAAACTTGTAAACCGGTTTTTGATGTTGTAATGCTCATGCTAATCCAATTTCAAAGATAATTGTCAATAGATTAATGTTTTGTGTTAGTTTAATGGTTAGGCTAATTACACAAAAATTGTTTGATATAAATTATCTTGTTCTTATGAGTTAGCTTATATTAATAGAAAAATTATGTGATAGTGTGTTTTCAATTCAAATTGATCTAGAAGTTGTTCATAATATGTGTTTTTGTAACTTGTCCTCAAGTTATATGAAAAGTCACATTTATGATTTTTAAAAACTAATAAGATTTTCATAAGTTATAAAAATGAAGAGTCTCATTTTTAAATGTTTTAAAGTCTTCCATAACTTGTCCTTAAGTTATGAAAATTGAAGAGTTTTTCCATTAAAAACTAATTTAAACTCATAAGTTATGGAATTGAATTTTTTTTTTTTTGAATTGTTGAAAACTTGCCCTCAAGTTTTGGAATTTGTAAACCTTCCCCTTATGAATACTTTAATTCCAAGTTAAACCCTTCATTAGTAGGCCTCATTCACGAAGTCGGTCTATAAGGGGGGTATAAGGTTACTGCCTATAAAATGGCAGTTTAATGGGTGTCCACTCTCACCCACCGCTTCCTTGACTAGTGGAGGGTCATTAGTCGAACGGGTAGGACTAGACTATAATTCTCCCATCATTAAAAGTATAATGATAAATACTAAGTAACTAAACACGTATAAATTCCCAATCTTAGTTACTTTGGAAAATGTAAGCTTGGTGCTAACCCATGAAATTACACTTTGCAACGGAACAATAACTTGGATTTAAGAAGGTTAACAAAGGGTGGCTTAAGGTTTATTATAGATCAGTGGAGTGCGTGTGGTTAACTGGCACATAGAGTAGGTTATAAAATTAAGAGCACCAAGTTAATTTGCATGGTTATTCACACCTTGTTTGTGATCCTCGGCATCGTAATCACAAACTTGAGAGGGCACAATCTAGATTTAAACATGGCATTGAAAAGTTCAATGAATCTAAAAGGATCTAGGAGTTTCAATTCACTTAAGACCTAAAATTCTTTTTCGTTTTTCATGGTGGAAATTGGTAAATCATCATTTACCTACCTTCAAATGTTCTATAGCTTGGATTATGGCATCCCTCTTCCAAGTTATAAAGTACTGTGTTGAGTCGTAGCCTTAATATTTCATTTTGGGTGTTATATTAAGGACTTAAATCGACTAACTTCAAGTTCTCCCAATATAGAAATCTGCTTAAGACAACTACGATCTTCCTAAATCTCTTGGAACAAGCTTTCCTAACGAAGATGATGTGTCATGGTTGGATCATTGAAATCATACTTCTCTTCTTCTACCTCTTCCAACCTAACCCACAAGTTCTTGAAAAGTTCAAGGTCACTCAAGCCCTATTGGCAAGCAAAGTCTATGTGTGCTCACATCTTGGAAACAAAGTCACATATTGACAAGCCGAGAGAGTTGGGTGTCAAGGTCTTGAGGAAGTTGGTTGTTGACTAGGTTCTTCAATCACTTTCTAAGTCACATAGTGAGTTCCTTTAGGACTACTACATGACAGACTATGACATAACCGTTAATGATCTTTCCTATTTGCTTGATGCTGCTGAATCAACATTGATTTCAAGCACGGGTAAAGTAAACTTGATTGGAAGATCGAATTCCCAAACTTCCATAAACATTGATATGGTAACATTAGAAATCCAGAAAAGCATTCTCTTCCCAATGGAAAGGGATCGGCCATAGTTAACTCGATTGACCAAATGGTAAAGAGAAAGGCTATGTCTGAAATAGTCTCGTGTATCATTCTCAAAGAGTCCATATGTTTCTATTTCAAAAGGAAGGGCATTGGTTACGAATCTTCCTTGTTTACCTGAAAGATCATTAGGATGGTAAAGTCAAAAAGTTTGACTGTACTTCGGGTAAAGTCCGCTATCTAACTCTATTAAGTTCTAATTTGGAGATTCTTGTTACATGATGTTACTAGGTCACATTTTGATGTTCTATAGAATCGAAGAAAGGGAGATTAAAAGAAGAGTAAGATAATTATGGTCGCAAGGAGATGGATTTCAATCATATGATTCGAAGATCAGAAGTTTGAGCTACTCCTTAAGAATTATTATAGATTTCTTAGGAATAGATAACAACATAGTTTTCATTTGTATTTGCATTGTAAGGATAAGTTTTTCCGCAAGTTTTAAAATAAAAAAAAAGTTTCAATTTTATTTGTTTTAAATTTCCTTACAAGGGTATTTGTGAAAAATTGTTGTTTATATGATTTCATTGATAGCAATATTGGAAAATGGATTCGGTTCTTTAGTTTTTGGTAGTGTCATAATTTACCAAATAAGGAAAGATTCTCATCACCCAAGTTTCAGTTGGATAGAAACTTGGAATCATGCATCTTGTATTGTATGATGAATGAGAATGTTAATCTTTGGAAAATTAAAACTAATTCCTTGTTCACATGTTTTTGTGAGTCAAGTGAAGGACTATAGGATCAGGTACACTTGGTAGTGCACTGGTCAGGTCCACCACAAAGATGAATAAGGCTATTCATCATGATTTAGTAAAGTTTCGTAAATATGGTTATGCTTAAAAGTTTAAGTATAGTTCTGAAACATTGGAAAAGTTTCAATGTATGGCAATACGAATGAGAAGAATAAAATCGGGCAGAAAGATAAAAGTTTTTGCAGTCTGAAAAGATGGGAGAGTATTTGAGTGATTATGAAACCATATCACAATTGATTCTCCAAGGACACATTAGTGCATTTGTTTGACTAAGAAGAGGAATCGTGATTTGTTGAATTTGTTAAATCAAAATATAAATCTTCATTCCAAAAACAAGTCTTATAGTGATACTCCAATATTGTAACTTGAGTGACATAATCTTAAGAAGGTTTATAACACTTGTGAAATGTGGAGTAAAATGTTTTCTTACTCTTGTACATACAAAAATTGGTAAGTTGTGATGTTTTGGATAAAACAAACACCAACTAAGGCCAATTGTGTGAAGTGTTTGTCTTGATAAAAATCCGCACTAACTCTTGAATATATTATTTGTCAAGGAATGGTTCTTGACGTAAGAATCTTATGTGTTAAGAGGTCAGTAGGAGTCTTAAAGATCTTTAAAAAGTTTCAAGAACTAATCAATAATAAAACCTATTGTTTATCACTAGCACATGACTTAAGGTTTGTAACCTATCGTGTTGACATATTCTTATTTCTCTGCCCATTCTAATTAAACTTGACTATTCATGTGAGTTCTTTGAGTTCTCAGTTGTTTGCATAACTACTTGGAAGCAATGGTAGGCCCTTGTGCTGCCAGGTGGAAAGAAGCTAAGGTTGAGCAAGTTCAGTCCATATGATCTTGGATTTGTCACTAACCGTGTCTTGTGATTATGGTTATAACAAATTCACATGGATATGAACACATACACCATAAAATCTATGTATCATCAGGTTTGTCTTCGATTCATGAAAATGATGGTGAGGAAATACTTTCATTAAGTAGATTTAAGTAGAAAGAAATTGTGATATTTGCATTCTTAAAGTTGTTAGTGGACCATGTGTGGTGAACCGACTCACTAACATGGACTTGTGAGAAATGAAGACGGTCTAAACAATTGAGACTATGATTACAACATCCCTTTTCATAGTTCTACAAATTGTTTAGACACACATGTGAGCTATCTAAGGAAAGGTGTATGATTATGATAAAGTTTTATCAAGGCATCTTGTATATGAAATCTGAACTTTGGTAAGAAAGTCAAGAAAGTATTTATTTCTAGAAGTGTAGCTGATTTTTGGACACATGTCAAAGCTAATGGGAGCATAAGTGTTATGCTAATAATCGGTGTTGTAAAAATCCCGATTAGATCCCGATTAATCCCTAAGCGCTACTCGACCGATTAGAGAGTGCCTAGCGATTAATCTATGCATACAAAATGACTGAAACAGTAGAACCCGATGAAATTTTAACACTTTGAAGAAGTTATATCTCAATCGAAACTATTTGAGGTATGATTAGTGTTCTATTTATCATATTAACCTATTTTGTTATGATATTAGTGGTATTTTTGAACTTTTATATGAAATTAGTCATATTTAATCTTTTAAAATCCAAAAAAATAGCAATTAATGGTCCCCGATTAATCTCCGCCTAGCTGATTCATCCTTTGACCCCAGTCCACCGATTAGCTAACGTCAAGGGATTTTTACAACCTTTCTAATAATTATCATGTTAGTGGGAGCATGATTATTATATTAGGTGTTGCAAGTTAGCAATGTTAGCTATAGAAAACCAAATTTTCAATTGGGAAAAGTTGTTTTGCTATAATTAAGGGAGATTAATTCTACTTCATTTCAATTCTAAAAGCTTGGATTGAGATTTTAATCATCTTTAGTCGATGATATATATATATATATATATATATACATATATATTCATATATATATATATACATATATATATATACATATATATATACATATATATACATATATACATATATATACATATATATATATATATATACATATATATACATATATATATATATATATATATATATATATATATATATATATATGAATTTTACGTTGGAATGGCTCAACATACGGAAATTCTATATACATTGCGTTCTCAAAATTCAATTATGATTACGGCATCCCTCTTCATAGTCGAATTATGAAAACATGGAAAAGAAAAGATAGTGTACAAAAAGACTAGTCTAGGATCATGTCTTTATGTGAGACATCATGAATCATGTCCCATATGCTTCGGGTATAGGATCGATTACATGTGCTATAATATTTATCCTTTCTAAGTTTTCCAAATGCCTAGGGTCTTAAGAGGGGAAAAGGTTTAGAATTGGATCTGACTAAAATGATTAAGCAATTGTCAAGGACAATCTAAGGCTTACCCAAAGATTGGTTGCTCATGGAGAATTAGAAGTGTAGTGTTAATTTTGAAAGGACCATGCAACCCTAAATACCTTGGATCTATGTTTTCTCTATTACACATGCAAATATGAACTTTCCAAGGTATTCATCCTAACTAGCATAATAACATTGATTCAAATGAATATATCATGTTATAATTACATACCTCTTTGACGTAGATTGTCTTCATGATGCTTGAGTACCTAGTGCCCCAAGTGTGACACCTCAAATGGTTCACACAACACAAAATACACTTGGAATAGATTGAGAGAACATACACACTTCATGAAATCGGGTTGCCCTTCATTCTGACACATAGTGACCAATTTCATGAGCCATGGGATTCTTTTATTTGGTGGCTATTAGGGTTACACCATGTAACTCATAAAATTTACCCATTGCTTATGCTCCATGGATTTTAACCTCCATGGAGTATCCATGGGTCACCCCATGGACTTAGTCCAACATAAGGAATCTTGGATCACAAGCCCACATATATAAGAATGAATGATTTACACAATCAACCCATATATTTAATTAGTCTTCTTTTGATCACTTAATTAATCCTAGATTAATTCTTGATCAATACTAATTAAATAATCTTATTAATATATTAGAACTTATAATATATTAAACAACCTTAAGTGTTATTTCTCTCATTACAGTCTATCCAAATGCATGATGCCATGCAACCCAAATGGACCATGCCGGGTCGAGTCAAGTCTTACGAATTATAGTTATGGACTTAGACATTAATCCAACAGTCTCCCAATTGGATAAGTCTAAAACTATTATTGTGTATGACTTCAAGAACCGACTGACAATTGTAGCTCTCAAAAGCTTCTGTCAAACTCTAACCTTGTAGATGAACTCTGACCTTTGTCAATGACTTGTCCATTAGATAATGGATCATATATTCCTCCATTCTAGATATCATATGGACTGAGACATGGATTATAATCGTTCTCTCTATCCATTTGTTGTTTCCCGATTTCCGATTTATGACAACTGAGTAATTAAACAAAACAAATCAGTCTTGGCCCGGCCGAGCACTTACAATTGTCATCACCAAATCATCAAGGGGCCCACATATATCGCTTTTATCCTGAAGGTAAAAGAAATGGATAAACTTCGACTCATATGGATTGTTCTACTACATGTTGAATCATACACAAAGGCACGTTTTATAAATTGAGTTACCAAATGCGTTTTCATGTTATCAATGTACAACCAACTCATAGTAACAACTCATATATCTAGGTTTGAAGAATATAAGATATTATCGTCTCATGATCACTCGTGATAAAATCCATGAAGTGATTCCAAAGAGCGCGGGTTGAATCCAATACTCAGAAGTTATGAGCACTCATGAGTGTTGTATCCCTTTGTCTAATATCTTAGACCTCTACAAGCCAACCCATGACAGTCTTAATTCATATCTACTTCCAACATATGACTGACTATGGATGGTTTGAATAACTTAGTCATCCAGAGCAATGACCTAGTTATTCAGGAAGTTAAAACATGCAAAGTGAAACACAATAATAATTGAATCCAATATGGTACAAAGACCTATGAACATAAATAAAACACCTTTTATTTATCACCATATGATTACACATTATTCATTGTAAACTGTTTCAGCTATCAACTTTATTCTTGAATTTAAAACAATAGTTGTCCCATGCTCCAAGCATGTACACTATGTTTTCTAAACACTAGTCATGCCATACTCCAAGTATGCATATTATGTTTGTCTATGATCTTTACTTTGTGAAATAGATCAATTGAACATAACTCCAATGATCCTCTTTTCATAGTCCCAAATCCTTACTGCAAATGCATGAATTCCAAATTCATGCCATTTACTGAAATATGTTAGATTCTAAACTTATATGCATTGATCCTCTTGTAATGATTATGCATAAAGTCAGAAAGACTTGACAACAACCATTACAGAGCATTCCAAAGGAGATCAGCTCCTTGGAAACATCCTTCTTGCATTAAGTTTCCTAAGCTTACACAGATTGAATAATTTCTAACTTTGAAACATTTCCAGATTGCATTTTGACTATCACTTTTGAACAAGAGTTGCCTCCTTACATATTATGTCAATATCGTCCTTCCAGAATTATCACTATACTTCCAATTGTCCTTGAGCAACCAATCTTTGGCAAACCTTAGATTGTCTTCGACAATTGTTTAATCCTTTTAGTCATATCTAATTCTAGACCTTTTCCCTTCTTAATGCCCGAGGCATCTGGACAATTTTAGAAAGGATGAATATAGCACATGTAATTGATCCTATATCCGAAGCATATGGGACATGATTCATGATGTCTCACATAAAGACTAAACCAGTCTTTTGCTATAACTTTTCCATTTCTATTTGCCAAGTTCTCATAATTCAGATTATGAAAAGGGATGCCGTAATCATAATCGAATTTTAGAACTCAAATAATGGACGCACATACATAATTTCCTTATGTTGAGCCATTCCTACATGAAATTCATAAATATATTGTTAACTAAATACGATTAAAAACTCAATCTAATCTTTTAGATTTGAGATGAAGTATAATTTCCTCTCCCTTAATTATAGCAAAACAACTCTTTCCCAATTGAAACTTTTTGTTTTCTATAATTAACAGTACAAACTTGCAATACTTATCATATATCATGCTCCCACTAACATGATGATTATTAGCATAAAACTTATGCTCCCACTAGCTTTGACACATACTCAGAAATCAGCTGGACTTCTAGAAATCAATACTTTATTGCTTTTCTTACCAAAGTTCAGATTTTTGATACTAGATTGTTTTGATAAAACTTTATCATAATCATATACCTTATCTTAGATAGCTCACAGGTGTGTCTAAACAATTTTAATAACTATGAAAAGGGATGCCATAATCATAGTCTTGATTGTTTAGACCTTTTCCACTTCTCACAAGTCCATGTTAGTGTGTCGGTAAACCACACACGCTCCACTAACGATTTTGAGAATGCAAATATCACAATTGCTATTTAGCTAAAATCTACTTAGTGAAAGTGTTTCCTCACCATCATTTTCATGAATTAGAGAGAAACCTTATGGCACATAGATTTAATGGTGTATGTGTTGTTATCCATGTGATCTGTCAAAACCATAGTCACAAGACAAGGATAATGACAAATCCAAACTCATATGGACTGAACTCAATCTTAATTTCTTGTCATCTGGCAGCTCAAGGGCCTGCCATTCTTCCAAGTTGTTGTGCAACCAATAGGGAACTCTAATAACTCATATGCAAATCCAACTTTAATTGGAATGGCCATATAATATGTCAACATGATAGGTTATGAACCTCAAGTCGTGTGCTAGTGAAGAACTTTAGGTTTTTTTGTTGATTACTTCTTGATACTTTCAAGGCCTTTAAGACTCCCACTGTCCTCTTGACATATAAGACTTTCTTGTCAAATATTCAAGAGACAGTGTGGATTCTAATCAAGACAAACACTTCACACATTTGGCCTTAGTTGGTCTTCTTTTTATCGAAAACATCAGAACTTACCAATTTCAAATGTACAAGGGTAGAAAAATTTTACTCTTACATTTGACAAGCGTTTTATACCTTCTTGAAGACATGTCACTCAAGTTACAATCTCAGAGTATGACTCTAAGACTTGTATTGGAACGAAGTATGTCTCATCTTCTTGATTTAACCATTCCAACAATTCAAGATTCGTCTTCTTTGTCATAAGAATGCACTAAGATTTCTTTAAAGAACTAACTGTGATATGGTTTCTTAATCATTAAGATGATCACAAAACTGATACTAATGTACTCTCCCATCTTTTCAGATTTGAGAAACTTTTATCTTTCTGCCTAAGTTAATTCTTCTTATCCGCTCTGTCTTACATTGAAACTTTTCCAATGTTTCAGAGTTATACTTAAACTTGTAAGTATAACCATATTTTCCGAACTTAAGTAAATCATGACGAACAGTCTTATCGATCTTTTTTGGTGGACTTAGTCAGTGCACAAGAATGTGTACTTGATCCCTTAGTCCGTTACTTGACTCACACATCCATGTGAACAAGTAGTTAGTCTTAATTTTTCCAATGCTTGAAAGCTCTCATTCATCGTGCTATACAACTTGCATGATTCCAAGTTCTGGTCCAATTGAAACTTGGGTGATGAGGATCTTTCCTTATTTGGTAAATTTAGACATTACCACAAATGAAAGAATCAATTTCATATTTCCACTTTTGCTATTAATGGAATCATATAAGCAACATTTTTTTCACAAACGCCATTGTAAGGATACATAAAATAAATAAAATCAAAATTTCCTTCTATTTTTAAAAACTTTGCGGAAAAACTTATCCTTACAATCCGTATGAAAACTTGTTGTTATCTATGCTTAAGCAATATCTCATAACTCCTAAGAAGTAGCTCAAGAATCCGATCTTCAAACCATGCGATAGAAATCCATCTACGCGATCAGATTCAACATATTATTTCTTAAAGTTTCTTCATTTTTCCTTGATTCTTAAAACATCACCTTGTGACCCAGTCACATCATGTATCAAGAATCTCAGAGTAGAAACGTAGCAGAGTTAGATAGTGGACTTTACCAGAAGTAGAGTCAAACTTATTGACTTTAACACCCTTAGGTAAATTTGGCAGCTTCGCAACCAATGCCCCATCCTTTGGCAATTTAACATATGGACGCTTTGGTAATGGAACATGGGACTATCACAGACTTAGCCTTTCTCTTTACCATTTGGTCAACCGAGTTGACTAGGGCCGATCCCTTTCCATTGGGAAAAGAGAGCTTTACTGGATATCCTGCGTCACTATTGTCAATGTCCATAAGTTTTAGGAAGTTGAGCTTAGCAAATAGATAAGATCATTAAGTGTCTTGTCATAGTCGGTTTCGTAGGAGTCCCAACGTAACTCACTATGTGACTTAGAAAGTAATTGAACCACCAACTTTCTCAAGACTTTGACACACAACTCTCCCGACTTGTCAATATGTGACTACATCTCCAACATGTGACCACACATAGACCTTTACTTGCCAATAGTTCTTGAGTGACCTTAAACTTTTCCAAGAACTTGTGGGCTAGGGTGAATAATTGGAGGAGGTGAAAGACGTATGATTTCCATGGGATGTCATCTTCATTTAGGAAAGCTTGTTTAAAGAGATTTGGGAAGATCATAAATGTCTAAACCAGACATCTTTTTGGGAGATATTCAAGATAGTTGATTTAAAGTCCTTAATATAATACCCAATATGAAATATTAAGGCTAGGACCCAACACAATACTTTTATAACTTGGAAGAGGGATGCTGTAATCCAAGCTATAAAATATTCGAAGGTAGGTGAATGACGATTCACCAATTTCCACCAAGATAAACGAAATGTATTATTAGGTTTTAACTGGTTTTGAAACTCCTAGATCTTTGAGATTCATTGAAATATTCAATGGCATGTTTCAATCTCGGGTGTGCCCTTCGGGTTTTATGACTGGGATGCCGAGGATCACGAAACAAGGTGTGAAGTAACCATGCAAATATATTGGGTACCCTTACTATTTACCCCTTAATCGATGTGCCGGTTAACCATGCACGCTCCACCGATACTATGATAAATATTAAGCTACCCTTTGCCTACATTGTTAAGTCCAAGTTAGTGTGCCGGTTAACCACACACGCTCCACTAACGACTTAAACAAAGTGCAAAGTATAATTTCATGGATTAGCACCTTATTCACTTTTTCCTAAGTAACTAAGATTGGGTATTTATAAGAGTTTAGTTAGTATTTATCATTAATACTTTTTATGAAGGGAGAATTATAGTCCTTGTCCTACCCGTTCGGCTAATGACCCTCCACCAGTCAAGGAAGCGGTGGGTGAGAGTCGACACCCATTAAAATGTCATATTATAGGCAATAACCTTATACCCTCCTTATAGACCGGCTTCGTGAATAAGGCCTACTAATGTTAAGATTGACTTGCTCTTATACATACATACATATATATATATATATATATATATATATATATATATATATATATATATATATATATATATATATTATTAACTTGTAATATTATAAAGTATAAGGGTTGAATTTTAGCTTTTAAAATTCTAAGGGCTAACTTGGAATTAAAGTATTCATAAGTGAAAACTTTTCAAATTCCTAAAATTGAGGACAAGTTTTGAAACTATTCAAAACTAATTAATTCCATAACTTATGTGTTTAAAGTAGTTTTAAATAAAAGACTATTCAAGTTCCATAACTTGAGGACAAGTTATGGAAGACTTTAAACTAATAAAAGAATGTACATTTTCTTTATTTTGTAACTTATGGAATTAATTAAGGTTACATATTTTATTACTTAGTAAAGTGACTCTTGAACCTCCTTAACTTGAGGACATGACTCTTCATTTTTTTTGTAACCATTGCCAACTTTTATGAGTTTTATGAAACTTAAATGTGACCTTTCATGTAACTTGAAGGCAAGTTAGACAAACACATTTTAGAATCATATCTTAGATTAAAATGGATTGAAAAAACATAATCAATTAACTTTCTATTAATCTAAGCAACTCATAAGAACAAGATAATTCAAATCAAACTTTTTCATGTAATTAGTCTAAACCTTAAACTAATACAAAACATGAATCTGTTGTCAATTATCTTTAAAATCGGATTATCATGAACATTACCACATCAAAAACAAGTTTATAAGTCCAAAAACATCTTAGGGTAATGTTCCTAGTCCAATTCCAGCCAAAAAAGTCGAAAATATGCTGTCTGGGGGTCCAACTTGTCGAGTGGATGAACCAACTCGACGAGTTGGACCGTTTTGACCACTTTTAAGGCATGGACTCATCGAGTCTCCTGATGGACTTACCGAGTCTGTTGTCCAGACAGCACAAAACTTTGATTTTTAAGCAGTTTTTGCAAGTATAACAAGAAAACAAGCCTAGGCTCTAATAATATTATTGGGTTTTAAGAATTCTAACACTCCTAAGTGTACATGAAACCCTAAGTACCTTGGATCTATGTTTTCTCTATTATACATGCAAATATGAACTTTCCAAGGTATTCATTCTAACTAGCATAATAACATTGATTCAAACGAATATATCAAGTTAGAATTACATATCTCTTTGATGTAGATTGTTTTCATGAAGCTTGAGTGCCTAGTTCCCCAAGTGTGACACCTCAAATGGTTCACACAACACCAAATACACTTGGAATAGATTGAGAGAACGTACACACTTCATGAAATCGGGTAGCCCTGCATTCTCACACATAGTGACCGATTTCATTAGCCATGGGATT
Organism: Lactuca sativa; assembly: GCF_002870075.4. Classification (NCBI taxonomy): domain Eukaryota; kingdom Viridiplantae; phylum Streptophyta; class Magnoliopsida; order Asterales; family Asteraceae; genus Lactuca; species Lactuca sativa. The sequence continues at coordinate 317,769,773 of NC_056630.2, forward strand.
CTTTTATATGGTGGCTATTAGGGTTACACCATGTAACTCATAACATTTACCCATTCCTTATGCTCCATGGATTTTAACCTCCATGGAGTATCCATGGGTCACCCCATGGACTTAGTCCAACATAAGTAATCTTGGATCATAAGCCCACATATATAAGAATGAATGATTTACACAATCAACCCATATATTTAATTAGTCTTCTATTGATCACTTAATTAATCCTAGATCAATTCTTGATGAATACTAATTAAATAATCTTATTAATATATTAGAACTTATAATATATTAAACAACCTTAAGTGTTATTTCTCTCATTACAGTCTATTGAAATGCATGATGCCATGCAACCCAAATGTACCATGCCGGGTCGGGTCAAGTCTTACGAATTATAGTTATGGACTTAGACATTAATCCAACATTAATCTCCATTGGAATACTTTGTAATGTCTGTTGAAAAGTCTTTGTGACTTTGTGCATAGTCAGTATAAGAGGACAAATGCATATAAGTTTAGAATCTAACAAATTTTAGTAAATGGTAGGAATTTGGAATTCTTACATTTACGATAAGTATTTGGGATTGTGAAATGAGAATCATTGGAATTATGTTCAATTGATCTATTCCACAAAGTAAGGATCATAGAGAAACATAATGTGCATACTTGGTGTATGGCATAACTATTGTTTGGACAAACATAGCGTGCATGCTTGGAGCATGACATGACTATTGTTTTAATTCAAGTATTATGTTGATTATTTGAAACTTATACAATGAATAATGTGTAATCAATATGGTGATAAATAAAAGGTGTTTTATTTATATTCATAAGATCTAAGACCATATTGGATTCGATTATTCATGTGTTTCACTTTGCATGTTTTGACTTCCCGAGTAACTAGGTTATTCAAACTATCCACCATCGATCATACTTTAGAAGCAGGTATTAAGGAAAGACTGTCATGAAGGGTTTGTAGTTTGTTTGGGAAAAAGTGGCTGTAGTGTTCATGAGTGCTCCTGTAATGAGATTCGAGTATTGGATTCAACCCACGCTCATTTGAATGACTTCATGGATTTTATCACGAGTGAATCACGAGACGATAATATCTTATATTCATCAAACCTAGAGATATGAGTTGTTAACTATGAGTTGCTTATACATTGATCGTACGAAAACAAATTGGTAACTTGATGTTATAAAACGTGCCTTTGTGTATGATCAACTAGTAGTAAGACAAGCATATGAGTGAAAGTTTATTCATTCCTATTACCTTTGGAAGGATAAAAGCGATATCTGTGAGCCCTTCAATGATGTAGTGATGACACCTATAACATCCCAAAATTCAAGCCCAAAAACTTCATTTTTGATTAATTAATTCATAAAACATTCATTAGGAAATATTGTATAAACATGTCATCTCAAAACCAAGTATCATGTTTGAAACCCACAACTATGAACAAATGTCATATCAGAGTACAATCCCAGAAAAACACCATGCGGAAATCATATGTGAGTGTGTGTGATGCCATGCTACGCCACCGACTCTTTCCCCTTGGATGAAGAGGTACCTGAAACCAAAAACTGAAACTGTAAGCACAAAGCCTAGTGAGTTCCCCCATCATACCACATTCCATAAAATACCATCGGTATCTTTTAACCGGTAATCATCATCGGTATCTTTCAACCGATAATCATCATCGGTATCTTTGAACCGGTAATCATCATCGATATCTTTCAACCGGTAATCGTCATCGGTGTCGTTCAACTGGTAACTGGGGACTATTCCACCCCTACTACTAGCATACAATAGCAAGATATAAGCACACATTCAGACATATCCAGGTACTGACCTAGCCCTTGGTCCTAAGGACCACTATTAGGGAAACTATCCCTATCATTTAACATATCATACAGATATAACTCCTAACCAAACCAATATAAATTATCACAAAGATAATTATCTTCTAAATACTCTTTAATGGTGGACCGACACTGTGGCCTTAGACCCACCCCTACTGGAAGGTAACTCACCTCGTAGCTGCTGAACTGTGCGGGAATCCTCTGATTGCTGCCACTGCTGCTCCTAAAATCCTCCGGCTAGAATTCCCACAAAACACTTAGTCAGAAACTGACATCTACCCTTAGGGTAAAATGACCATTTTACCCCTGACCAAGTCAAAGTCAAAGTCAAAGTCAACTTCCAGTTGACCTGACTCGCCGAGTTGACTCGTCAACTCGTCGAGTCCCTATCCTTCCATTAGACCTCATCCGACTGAATCCACATCCAACTCGCCGAGTTGTATGAACAACTCGTCGAGTTCATCATCAACTGATACTCATGTCCTGACTTGACTCGCCGAGTTGATGAATAACTCGCCGAGTTCCATGAAGATTGTCTTGGACTCGCCGAGTCCGTTCATGCGCTCGCCGAGTAGCATGAATTTACAGAACACTTTGCTTAGTCTAGAACGTTGGGTCACTCCCCGGGACTCCTACAACCCTTCCTCACTCAACTGGTCCTTATGACCCTCACTGATATAAGACCAAAACCCTTGGACTCGCTGAGTCCAGGAAATGGACTCGCCGAGTCTATCACATTCCTTACTAAGAACTTCAATTTATGATGTACAACACTTAACCAAATGATAGATCCAGGCCCCTAAACTCGATCTAGCACGTAAAGTTACAACCTTTACGTGCATGCATGGGACATTAGAGCTTAAAGGGCTCTAAAATGGTTCTTTTGTTGCATGGGGCCTTCCTTGGTGCAAAAATCAACCTAGATATGACTTGTGGCTCATAAAATGACATGATACAGAAGCCCAAACCCCCAACCATGTTTCCAAGCATGGTTGGTCACCAAAAATGGCTTATAAAAGCCCTAAATCACCCCAAAGAGGGATCTAACAAAAGAATGAGCAAGCTTCAGACTTTATACCATCCAAAGACTGCAAATGATGAACCAAAGTCGAATACTTCAGTGCCCTCTTGATCCTTCTATTCTCTTCCTTCTTCATTGAGACCAAAACTCACAAGAATCACTCAAAAAGCCTTAGATCTTCACAAAACGGATACGGTTGCTATGAGGAGTGTTTGGGAGCATAAAGGGGGAAAGAAGGGTGCATAAGGTCGCTTAAATAGGGTGGAAACCCCATGATTAGGGTTTTTGTCCAAACAGCGGCTACTCACCGAGTTCGGGACTCGACTCGCCGAGTCCGCAACTTAAACCCCGCGCCTCATACCACTTCTACTCGGCGATTCAGTCCTTTGACTTGCCGAGTCCAAGGCAAAAAATGAAAAATTAAATGAAGATTTAATAACAGAATACATACCAAGAACTAGGTGCTACAAATCTCCCCCACTTATTTTAGACTTCGTCCTCGAAGTCTGCCGCTCGATCATGAAACAGCTCGGGGTAGTGCTCCATCATCTCACTCACCGGCTCCCAAGTCCACTCCGTCCCCTTCCGGTGCTGCGACTGCACCTTCACGAGTTCTACTCTCTTGTTCCTTAGATCCTTCGACTTCCGGTCAAGGATCGACACAGGCCGCTCGATGTAATCAGGCTGCCAGCAACCTGAATGACCTCCAAGGGTACCACCGCCGTATCGTCCACTAGGCACTTCCGCAGATGAGAGACGTGGAAGGTGCTGTGGATCTGACTGAGTTTGGCTGGGAGATCCAACCGGTACGCCAGCTTGCCCACCCGGGCTACAACCCTGAACGGTCCGATATACCTTGGGCCCAACTTGCCCCGCTTCCTGAATCGGATGACGCCCTTCCATGGCAACACTTTCAGGAAAACCATATCCCAACATGGAATTCCAGGTCTGATCGACACTTATCGGCGTAACTTTTCTGCCGACTCTGAGCAGTCTGAAGCCTGCTCCGAACCTGCTGAATCTTGTATGTCATCTTGAGCACTACTTCGGTGCTCCCCATGACTCTCTGGCCAACCTCACCCCAACATATCGGGGTCCTGCACCTCCTCCGATATAACATCTCGAAGGGAGGACGGTCGATACTCGCATGATTGCTGTTATTATACGAGAACTTCGCCAACGGAGGTAGGTATCCCAACTACCTCTGAAATCTAAAACGCATGCCCGCAGCATATCCTCCAGAGTCTGGATGGTCCGCATGCTCTAGCCATCCGTCTGCGCGTGAAAAGCGGTGCTAAAATGCAAACGAGTACCCAGCTTGTCATGAAACCTCTTCCAAAACCTGGAAGTAAACCGCACATCTCTATCCGAAATCACCGAAACTGGCACTCCGTGCCGCGCCACCACCTCCCTGATATAGATATCGGCCAATATCTCGGCCGAGATGCTCTCCTGAATCAGAATAAAGTGGGCGCTCTTGGTCAATCGATCCACGATGACCCATATCGAATCCATCCCCCACACGGTCCTAGGAAGTTTTGTGATAAAATCCATCGTAATATCCTCCCATTTCCACAGCGGGATATCCAACGGCTGCATCTTGCCATGTGGTCTCTGATGATCGGCCTTGACCTTCCTACAGGTCAAGCACCACTCCACGTACCATGCCACATCCTGCTTCATGCAGGGCCACCAATAGTCCAGACGAAGATCCCTATACATCTTCGTCGCCCCGGGATGAATGGATAATCGGGATTTGTGCGCCTCCTCCATCAGGACCTGGTGCACTCCTCGATGATAAGGGACCCACACCCTACGACGAAGTGTCAATAAACCCCGGCTATCATAGTCGAAAGAGGAAACCTGCCACACAATCCGCTCACTCTTCCGATGTTCCACCTTCATGGCCTCCTGCTGAGCCTCCCGGGTCCGCTCTAGAAGCGGAGTCATCACTGTCGTCCTTAGATAGATATCCCTGATCGGTGCTGCCTTGCAGCTAAGCGCCTCGGCCATGACATTGGTCTTCCCCGGATGGTAGAGGATCTCACAATCATAATCCTTCACCACATCAAGCCACCGACGCTGCCTCATAGTTAGATTTGGCTGGTCCATGAGATACCTCAAACTCTTGTGGTCCGTGTAAATGGTACAACGAACCCCATAGAGGAAATGACGCCAAATCTTGAGGGCGAACACAACAGCCCCTAGCTCCATATCATGCGTCAGTTAGTTTGCCTTGTGAGGCTTCAGCTGCCTCGACGCGTAGGCAATGACATGCCCTCTCTGCATCAATAACGCTCCCAAACCTGCGATGGATGCATCGCAGTACACAACAAAATACTCCATGCCCTCTGGCAGGGCTAAGATTGGTGCCTCACACAATCTCTGTCTCAGTGTGTCAAATGCGACCTGCTGCTCAGGCCCCCAACAATACACCACCGACTTCTTAGTCAGTCGGGTGAGCAGAAAGCTCTGAATCTCAGATGGAGACCTCGGAACCTCCCAATTCATCATGTCCTCTACCTTGGTCGGATCTACTGAAATCCCGTTCTGGTTGACAAGGTGCCCAAGAAACTGCACCTCGCGCAACCAGAACTCACACTTGGAGAACTTAGCATACAAGTTCTCCCTCCTCAAAGTCTCCGGAACCTCCCGCAGATGCTCCTCATGCTGCTCCCACGTCTTGCAATAAACCAACATGTCATCAAAAAATACTATCACATACCAGTCCAACATCGACCTACACATGCGTTTCATGAGATCCATGAATGCGGCAGGAGCATTGGTGAGCCCGAAAGGCATCACCACAAACTCATAATGGCCATAACGCGTCCGAAACGCAGTCTTCTGTACATCCTCCTCTATGACCCTCATCTGATGATACCCTGAACGCAAATCAATCATGGAGAACCAAGATGCTCCCTGAAGCTGGTGAAAGAGGTCATCAATCGTCGGGAGTGGGTAGCGGTTTAGCTCCCGATAATCTATACACATCCGATGCGACCCGTCCTTCTTCCTCACAAACAGAATCAGGGCTCCCAGGGTGAACTGCTCGGTCTAATGAAACCCTTGTCTAACAACTCTTGCATCTGTGTAGACAACTCCTGCATCTCAGGAGGAGCCAACCGATACAACGCCTTGGCTATTGGAGCCGCACCAGGAAGCAGGTCGATCCTGAATTCCACCTGTCATTCCGGAGGTATCCCCGGAAACTCCTCGGGGAATACGTCCGCAAACTCTTGTACAACAGGTACATCGTCCACCGTCGCCTTATCTGTTTCCCGGGTATCCATAACATATGCGACATAACCTGCGCAACCCCGCTGGAGGTAGCGCCTAGCTCTCGCTGCTGAACATAAAGCTGGTCCTCGCTGTGGCCTCTCGCCCTGAATCACTAGCTCTCCTCCACTTGGGGTCCTGACCGGCACCAACTGCTTCGCACAGTCGATCACTGCCCTATTAGGGTTGAGCCAATCCATGCCTATGATCACCTTATTCCCACACAATTGAATGGGATCCAAGTCTACCAAGTAGCGCTCATCAAATAACGTCAGCACACAATCTCGAAATACCGTCAATGCCCACACCGAACGGTCATCTGCAATATCTACCTCTAGAGGGCAATCCAACATGCCCAAAGACTAGGAAAATCTCTTGCTAAGAGCAAGAGACATAAATGATCGGGTAGCGCCCGAGTCAAGCAACACCAGAACTAGGATGCCGTTCACATGGAACGACTTTAAACATAGCACATATCAATAACACAAACACAACAAAAGAACATCAGAGGGAAATAATCATACCCGTCACCACATCGGGTGCAGCGCGTGCCTCCTCGGCTGTCAGCTGAAATGTTCGGCTCCGCACCACTGGAACCTCTGTCTTGACCTTCCGGCCATCTGTAACCCGCGCCGTCGTTGAGACCGGTGCTGCCGCTGGCACTGCTGTTGACGCTGCTATCAATCTCGGGCAATTGGCCCTTTTGTGGCCCCTCTGATTGCAATGGAAGCAAATCAGGTCTGTCATCTGTACCGTAGGAGCGGGGGAAGTACAATCCCTGGCAAAATGCCCCACCTTGCCACACTTATAGCAGCCCGAACCCGGCCCAGTGCGACAAGCTCCCTCGTGTGACCGACCGCATTTCCCACAACGGTCCCATCCTGCCCGGCCTTTCGGCCTACCATCAGATCCCTTGGGCATATTCCTCGAAGCCCCAATCGTCAGCCCCTCCACTGCCTTCCTCTTCTGGACGTGCTCCAGATCAATCTCCCTCTCCCTAGCCCTGGCCATCATGGAATCCAAGGTAGGGAAAGCTGAAAAACTAACATACTCCCGAATGTCAGCTCATAGCATGTCATGGTAGCGGTTCCTCCTCATATCCTCATCACCCACGTACTGGGGCACCAGCAATGCGCTATCCCGGAACTTGGCGGTGATCTCCGCCATAGTCTCCGTAGTCTGCCTCATATCCAAAAACTCCTTGGCCAGCTACTGAAGCTCCACAACTGGCGCAAACTCCACCCTGAATCTGGTCAAAAAATCCGACGAAGTCATAGCCTCAACAGTCGGGACCCCATTGAGACGCCAACAGACTCCCACCAATCCCTAGCCCTGTCTCGCAAGCATCCTGCTGCATATCTCACCTTCGACCCCTCTGGGCAGAAGCTCGTCAGCTGCGTAGACTCAAAGTCTACGATCCATCTCCTAGCACCAATGGGGTCTTTCACCTCATGGAAATCGGCCGCACCACTCCCACGAAAGTCCTTAAAGGACAATGTGCAGGTACCCATCTGGCTAGACGCCATATCACTCCTGAATGATCGGAGACGATCCTCCATCAGCTCAACAATCCCCTCCTTGATCGAACCAAAGATGATAGGGGTCAACTCAAGGATGCCCCTCGTGATCTCAGACGCGATGAACTCGCATAGCCCGTCATCAACCTGCTCGGATCCCGAACCCGAGCCCGATCCTGATCCTGATCCGGAACCTCCTGCTCCAAGTCGTGTGGTCACCATACTGAAAATACACGCATAAAGTTCAGGATCATTCATATACTCGAGGGATCTAACATACTTCCCAAGGTTCCCGATTTCGTCTAGGCCCTCCTTGATTCGAGTACGGGTCCTCTGCTTTCCGTAGGACGGTCCCATACTACCTTCCACATCTACCCGTGCTTTCCTCAAGGATTGCTTCAACTTCACCAGGTCCCTTTACCGATAACCCTTTCCACTAACCTCATCCTAGGGTTCCCTAGGGCACTCTCCGACCTACTCTCCGCCATCAGCTGCACAGGTGCCCCTACCATTTCCCCCTAACTAACTTGCAGGTACTGTTACATATCCGCTCCTTAGTTAGTTGGAAATAACCAGAACCCCCATAGTACAAATCAAGCAGCATTCATGCATCGAGTAACCAAATTAGGCATAACCTATACATGCCATCCTACTGTTGACTAAACAGCCCTAGCATATAGCTCATATAATAGGCATATATGGCATCGTCCTAGATCCTTAGCCCTAACTAGCATGCGATCATCAGAATCATATATCAGGCACACAAGGCATCTTCCTAGATCCTTAGTCCTATTCTAGAATGCAATTTTGAATCAAGCCATATAGCATAACATAACATGTATGGATATCTTGGGGAAAACTTAATTGAGCCTGGCCGGTCGCACGCATCACACACCTTGTGTTTCGTAAAATCCTTTCGCTTAGATTTTTAGAAAACCATTTTATTGAAAAAACAAATCTGTTAGCCCCTCATCTTGAGTCCAGACACCCCCGAGGGCGTGTCCGAATCCTTCAAACCAGGGCTCTGATACCAACTTGTAACATCCAAAAATTCAGGCCCAAAAATTTCATTTTTGATTAATTAATTCAGAAAACATTCATTAGGAAATATTATATAAACACGTCATCCCAAAACCAAGTATCATGTTTGAAACCCACAACCATGAACAAATGTTATATCAGAGTACAATCCAAGAAAAACACCGTGTGGAAATCATATGTGAGTGTGTGTAATGCCATGCTACGCCGCTGGCTCTTTCCCTTTGGATGAAGAGGTACCTAAAACCAAAAACTGAAACCGTAAGCACAAAGCATAGTGGGTTCCCCCATCATACCACATTCCATAAAATACCATCGATATCTTTCAACCGGTAATCATCATCAGTATCTTTCAACCGGTAATCATCATCGGTATCTTTCAACAGGTAACTGGGGACTATTCCGCCCCCTACTACTAGCATACAATATCAAGATATAAGCACACATTCAGACATATCTGGGTAGTGACCTACCCCTTGGTCCTAAGGACCACGATCAGGGAAACTATCCCTATCATTGAACATATCATACAGATATAACTCATAACCAAACGCAAACCAAACCAAGATAAATTATCACAAAGACAATTATCTTCTAAATACTACTCAATGGTGGGCCGACATTGTGGCCTTAGACCCACCCCTACTGGAAGGTAACTCACCTCGTAGCTGCTGAACTGTGCAAGAATCTTCTAACTGCTGCAACTGCTGCTCTAGAAATCCTCCGGCTAGAATTCCCACAAAACACTTAGTCAGAAACTGACATCTACCTTAGGGTCAAATGACCATTTTATCCCTTGACCAAGTCAAAGTAAAAGTCAAAGTCAATATCCAGTTGTCCTGACTCGCCGAGTCCCTATCCTTCCATCAGACCGCATACCCGACTTTACTCGTTGAGTTAGGCGATGACTCGACGAGTTTTCCTTCTAAATGAACACCGACTGAATCCACATCCAACTCGCCGAGTTGTATGAACAACTCGTCGAGTTCATCATCAACTGATACTCATGTCTTGACTTGACTCACCGAGTTGATGAACAACTCGCCGAGTTCCATGAAGATTGTCTTGGACTCTCCGAGTCCGTTCATGCACTCGCCGAGTACCATGAATTTCCAGAACACTTTGCTTAGTCTAGAACGTTGGGCCACTCCCCGGCACTCCTACAACCCTTCCACACTCAACCGGTCCTTATGATCCTCACTGCTATGGGACCAAAACCCTTAGACTTTCCGAGTCTAGGAAATGGACTCGCTGAGTCTATCACATTCCTTACTATGAACTTCGATTTCTGATGTACAACACTTAACGAAATGATAGATCCAGGCCCCTAAACTCGATCTAGCACGCAAAGTTACAAACTTTACGTGCATAGCTGGGACATTAGAGCTTAAAAGGCTCTAAAATGGTTCTTTTGTTGCATGGGGCCTTCCTTGGTGCAAAAAGCAACCTAGATCTGACTTTGGATCATAAAATGACATGATACAAAAGCCTAAACCCCCAACCATGTTTGCAAGCATGGTTGGCCACCAAAAATGGCTTATAAAAGCCCTAAATCACCCCAAAGAGGGATCTAACAAAAGAATGAGGAAGGTCCAGCCTTTATACCTTCCAAAGACTGCAAATGATGAACCAAAATCGAATCCTTCAGTCCCATCTTGATCCTTCTATGCTCTTCCTTCTTCCTTGAGACCAAAACTCACAAGAATTACTCAAAAAGCCTTAGATCTCCACAAAAACGCCTAGGGTTGCTCTGAGGAGTGTTTGGGAGCATAAAAGGGGGAAAGGAAGCTGCATAAGGTCGCTTAAATAGGGTGCAAACCCCTGGATTAGGGTTTTTGTCCAAACAGTGGCTACTCGCCGAGTCCGAGACTCGACTCGCCGAGTCCGCAACTTAAACCCCGCGCCTCATCCCGCTTCTAGTTGGCGATTCAGTCCTTCGACTCGCCGAGTCCAAGGCCAAAAATGCAAAAATAAATGAACATTTAATAACAGAATACATACCAAGAACCAGATGCATGTATGATATATTGTGACAACCCAAAAATTTCCATTCGGTAAAACCATCCACTACAATTGAAGTCAAATATGTATCAACTAACTTTCAAACTTTTGGGATAAGTTTGAGCAATTCGGGATTTACACTTAAGGAGATCTCAGGAGAGAGGATGCACTTGCGTTTTGTGAAACTCTGTTATTCCAAAACTCTATAATATTAGAGTTCATATCATGAATAAAATATTTTCTGCCAAAAATCCCAGGACTATATATAGGATTCTGAGCCAAATTTATTCATTAGTTACATTTCCAACTAGATAAAAGCCATTTTCTCTCTCACGGATCTTCGGGTATTCATCCCAAATCGTGAGTACCTCTCTCTAGTTGTACTACATAGCTTACTAAGTGCCTAAAAACATAGAAATCATATCAAAACAACAAGATTTGGGAGTTTACCGGCCAAGAACATCTTGGAGAGTAAACTCCTTTATAAGGGACAAAGTGTGCCCAATGTCCCTCCAATCCTTGGGACTAAACCTAGAGACTACCATTAGTTGTTTTAGACCCCAAAAACATTAAGAATCAAGGCTAGAAGTGAGTTCACGGCCAAGGAAGTTCTTTGGCCGTGAACTCCATTTAGGGTGCCAAAATGCCCTAAATGCCTTCCTTAAGCCAAGAGACTATCCTAGCACATTACCTTGATGTGTTTAGGACTCAAAACGATCAAAAATATCATCACCCATAGGTGTTTACGGCCGCAAGCTCATGACCAAATAGTCCATGGGTCGTAAACTCAAGATAAGAGTGTTTTGATGCCACAAACATTTCCTAAGGCTTAAGCATGAATTTAGAATGCTTCCTTATGACCTTTAGGACCCTAATAAGCATAAATGGCCATGAGTTTACGGTAATAAACTCATTTGGGCTGTGAACTCCTCAAAAACTCCAAAGAAGGTGGTCTTTCTCATCCTAGGTTAGAGCTAATGTCCCTAAAACATTCCCTAGCCTTCAAACTTGCACTAACACATGAGTAACCATGAGTTTACGGCCATAAACTCCCTTAGGCGGTAAACTCATGGTAGTAAACTCATGTGTGTGCCTTTATACCTTCCTATGTTGAATCACATGTGATTCCAACACTTGGTTAAGGTGTTTCCTAGTCCCGAAAGGTGTTTCCTTCCATATAGTTGTTGTAAATACTATATTCATTTCAATATGTGTCCTTATATATCATATAGGGCTTATTGTGTCTCGGGACTTCATTCATGGAACGTCTCATCCTTACACGCATACCCGTTTGAATCACCCACATCAGGTGAGTTCATACCCCGTAATGAATCTTTTAACTATTTTAAACTGTTTTAAGGGGGGGGGGGGAATACAAGTGGAACACAATGATAATTGTGTAATTATTTGTTGTTAAACATTCTTTCAAAATGTTACTTATTTTATTTATAAGTTGTTAAAACATTTCAAAACTCTTCTAAAGGTTATGTTACTTTATAGTTATACAAAACTCCTTTTTAAAGTATAAGCATAACTTTGTAGATAAATTAGTCTTTTCAGTAATAGTCCAGTTAGAGCATTAGCAAAACTATTATAGGTATAGTTTAGGAGAATACAATTCATTACTTCTAGTACAATGAAACACACAAAGAGTCGGAGCAGAACATAACAGAACATAACAGAACATAACAGAACATAACAGAACTAACAAGTTAATTTCCTATAGCATGACAACACGCAGACAGGATCTAACTTTAATGTGAATTACACGGCTTGCATAGATTTTCTCGGTTCGTGCTTGTTTCCCTTAATCTCCATACATGAGGGCGGTTAGTAGGGGTTCCAGCTTTCACAATATAACCGTAATAAAACAAATATGTTTTTAGGTTGATAGTGTTGGGTTTTGAGCATTCTAACACTTCCTAAGTGTACATGCAACCCTAAATACCTTGGATCTATGTTTTCTCTATTATACATGCAAATAAGAACATCCAAGGTATTATCCTAATTTCGCATACAAAAACTATGAATGTAACAAGATAGAATACATACCTCTTGATGTAGCTTGATGTCTTCAAGCTTTAAGAGCTTAGCCCCAATAGTGTGGAAGCCTCAAGTGAAATCACAAATCACCAAGACACCTTGGAATACTTTAGAGAATATGATTACTTGGTTCTCTCTAGTGAAATTGGCTAGCCCTTCTTTAGTGTATCCACCCTAGTGCCAATTTCACCAACCAAAGACATCTTTATATAGTATGGAGGATTAGGGTTAAACCCTAATACCCATGACCTTTCATTTCCTAGGATCCATGGGTTAAACACTCCATGGACTATCCATGAAAGCTTAGCCCAACCTAAATGAACTTGGCCCATTCCATATATATAAGAGTCCATATTTAATTAGTTCCTTTTGATCACTTAATTAATTATAAATTAATTCTTGATCAATACTAATTAAATAATATGATTCCATATTAATATATTAGAACTTATAATATATTAATATTAATCATAAACATACTATTCTCAAAAGATTATCCATATAAATTGTGTCGGTGAAGTGCAACCCAAATGGACCATGCCGGGTCGGGTCAAGTACATACCAAATATAGTTATGGACTTAGACATTAATCCAACAGTCTCCCACTTGGATAAGTCTAAAACTATTATTGCGTATGACTTCAAACCTAACTGGCAATCGTAGCTCTTAAAGCTGCTGTCGAACTCTGATCTTGTCAACGAACTTGTCCTTTAGATAAGGGATCATATATTCCTCCATTCTAGATATCATATGGACTGAGACATGGATTATAATCATTCTCTCTGTCCATTTGTTGTTTCCCGATTTCCGATTTATGACGACTGACTAATTGAACGAATCAAATCAGTCCTGGCCCGGCCGAGCACTTCCATTTGTCATCATCAAATCATCGAGGGGCCCACAGATATCGCTTTTATCCCGAAGGTAAAAGGAATGGATAAACTTCGACTCATATGGCTTGTTCTACTACTTGTTGAATCATACACAAAGGCACGTTTTATAGCACCGAGTTACCAAATGCATTTTCGTGCAATCAATGTACAACCAACTCATAGTAACAACTCATATCTCTAGGTTTGAAGAATATAAGATATTATCGTTTCATGATCACTCGTGATAAAATCCATGAAGTGATTCCAATGAGCGCGGGTTGAATCCAATACTCAGAACTTATGAGCACTCATGAGTGTTGTAGCCCTTTGTCCAACACCTTAGACCTCTACAAGCCAACCCATGACAGTCTTAATTCATATCTACTTCCAACATATGACCGACTGTGGATGGTTTGAATAACTTAGTCATTCCGGAAGAATAACCTAGTTTATTCGGGAAGTCAAAACATGCAAAATGAAACACAATAATAATTGAATCCAATATGGTATCAACTCTTTGAACATAAATAAAACACCTTTTATTTATCACCATATGATTACACATTATTCATTGTATACTGTTTCAGCTATCAACTTTATTCTTGAATTTAAAACAATAGTTGTCCCATGCTCCAAGCATGTACACTATGTTTTCTTAAACACTAGTCATGCCACACACCAAGTATGCATACTATGTTTGTCTATGATCCTTACTTTGTGAACTAGATCAATTGAACATAACTTCAATGATTCTCTTTTCACACTCCCAAATCCTTACCGCAAATGCAAGAATTCCAAATTCATGCCATTTATTGAAATCTGTTAGATTCTAAACTTATATGCATTGATCCTCTCGTAATGATTATGCACAAAGTCATAAAGACTTGGCAACAATCATTACAGAGTATTCCAAAGGAGATCAACTCCTTGGAAATATCCTTCTTGCATTAAGTTTCCTTAATCTTACATAGATTGAAAATTCTAACTTTGAAACATTTCCAGATTCCATTTTGACTATCACTTCTGAACAAGAGTTGCCTCCTTACAGATTATGTCAATATGGTCCTTCCAGAATTATCACTATACTTCCAATTGTCCTTGAGTAACCAATCTTTGGTAAACCTTAGATTGTCCTCGACAATTGTTTAATCCTTTTAGTCATATCCAGTTCTAAACCTTTTCCCTTCTTAATGCCCCAGGCATTTGGAAAATTTTAAAACGGATGAATATAGCACATGTAATCGATCCTATATCCGAAGCATATGGGACGCGATTCATGATGTCTTACATAAAGACTAAACCAGTCTTTTGCTATAATATTTCCATTTCAATTTGCCAAGTTCTCATAATTCAGATTATGAAAAGGGATGCCGTAATCATAATCGAATTTTAGAACGCAAATAATGGACCCATATACAGAATTTCCTTATGTTGAGCCATTCCAACATGAAATTCATATATATCCTTGACTAAATGATTAAAACCTCACGATCTAAGCTTATAGATTTGAGATGAAGCATAATTTCCTCTCCCTTAATTATAGCAAAACAACTTTTTCCCAATTGAAACTTTTGTTTTCTATAATTAACATTGCTAACTTGCAATACTTATCATAATTATCATGCTCCCACTAACATGATGATTATTAGCATAACACTTATGCTCCCACTAGCTTTGACATGTTCTCAGAAATCACCTGGACTTCTAGAAATCAATACTTCATTGACTTTCTTACCAAAGTTCAGATTTCTGATGCTAGATTGTTTTGATAAAACTTTATCAAAATCATACACCTTCCCTTAGATAACACACTTGTGTGTCTAAACAATTATGAAGAGGTATGCCGTAATCATAATGGTTAGACCTTTTTGCCACTTCTCACAAGTCCAGGTTAGTGTGCCGGTAAACCACACACGCTCCACTAACGACTTTGAGAATGCAAATATCACAATTGCTATCTAGATAAAATCTACTTAGTGAAAGTGTTTCCTCACCATCATTTTCATGAATCGGAGAGAAACCTTATGACACTTAGATTTAATGGTGTATGTGTTCTTATCCATGTGAATTGTCAAAATCATAGTCACAAGACAAGGATAATGACAAACCCAAACTCATATGGACTGAACTCAATCTTAATTTCTTGCCACCTGGCAGCTCAAGGGCCTACCATTGCTTCCAAGTTGTTGTGCAACAAATTGAGAACTCTAAGAACTCATATGCAAAGCCAACTTTAACTGGAATGGGCACAGAATATGTCAACACGATAGGTTATGAACCTCAAGTTGTGTGCTAGTGAAAAACTTCAAGTTCCATTCTTGATTAGTTCTTGAGACTTTCAAGACCTTTCAGACTCCCACTGTCCTCTTGACATATAAGACTCCCTTGTCAAACATCCAAGAGATAGTGCGGATTCTAATCAAGACAAACACTTCACACAATTGGCCTAAGTTGGTCTTTGTTTTATCCAAAACATCACAACTTACCAATTTCAAATGTACTAGAGTATAAAACTTTTACTCTTACATTTGACAAGTGTTTTAAACCTTCTTTTGAGACATGTCACTCTAGTTACAATCTTGGAGTATGACTCTAAGACTTGTATTGGAACGAAGTATGACTCATCTTCTTGATTTAACCACTTCAACAATTCAAGATCCCTCTTCTTAGTCATAAGAATGCACTAAGACTTCCTTAGAGAACTAATTGTGCTATGGTTTCTTAATCATTAAGATGATCACAAAACTGATACTAAAGTACTCTCCCATCTTTTCAGATTTGAGAAACTTTTATCCTTCTGCCTAAGTTGATTCTTCTTATTTGCTCTGCCATACATTGGGACCTTTTCCAATGTCTCAGAGTTACACTTAAGCTTGTAAGTATAATCATATTTACTGAGCTTTAGTAAACTATGACAAATAGTCTTATCAATCTTTTGTGGTGGACTTAATCAGTGCACAAGAATGTGTACTCGATCCCTTAGTCCTTTACTTGACTCACACATCCATGTGACCGAGTAATTAGTCTTAATTTTCCAATACTTGAAAGTTCTCATTCATCATGCTATACAACTTGCATGATTCCAAGTTCCGGTCCAATTGAAACTTGGGTGATGAGAATCTTTCCTTATTTGGTAAATCTAGACATTACCACAAATGAAAGAATCAATTTCATATTTCCACTCTTGCTCTTAATGGAATCATATAAGCAACAATTTTTCCTTAAATGCCATTGTAAGGATATTTTAAAATAAATAAAATCAAAAAAAAAAAAAAATTCTTTTATTTTAAAACTTTGCGGAAAAACTTATCCTTACAATCCATATGAAAACTTGTTGTTATCTATTCCTAAGCAATATCTCATAACTCCTAAGAAGTAGCTGAAGAATCCGATTTTTCAAACTATGCGATAGAAATCCATCTATGCGATCAGATTCAGCATATTCTTTCTTTAGGTTTCTTCACTTTTCTTTGATTCTTAAAACATCACCATGTGACCCAGTCACATAATGTATCAAGAATTTCAGAATAGAAACTTAACAGAGTTAGATAGTGGACTTTACCTGAAGTAGAGTCAAACTTATTGACTTTAACATCCTTAGGTAAATCTGGCAGCTTCGCAACCAATGCCCCTTCCTTTGGCAATATAAACATATGGACCCTTTGATAAAGGTACACGGGACTATCACAGACTTAGCTTTTCTCTTTACCATTTGGTCAACCGAGTTGACTATGGCCGATCCCTTTCCACTGGGAAGAGAGAGCTTTACTAGATATCCAATGTCATCATTGTCAATGTCCATAAAGATTTAGGAAGTTGATCTTAGCAAATAGATAAGATCATTAAGGGTCTTGTCATAGTCTGTTTCCTAGGTGTCCCAAAGGAACTCACTATGTGACTTAGAAAGTGATTGAACCACCAACTTTCTCAAGACTTTGACACCCAACTCTCCCGGCTTGTCAATATGTGACTACATCTCCAAGATGTGATCACACCTAGACCTTGCCTTGCCAATAGGGCTTGAGTGACCTTAAACTTTTCAAGAACTTGTGGGTTAGGGAGAATAGTTGGAGGAGGAGAAAGAAGTATGATATCCATGGGGCATCATCTTCATTAGGAAACCTTGTTTCAAAAGATTTGGGAAGATCATAGGTGTCTAAACCAGACATCTTTTGGGAGATATTCAAGATAGTTAATTTTAAAGTCCTTAATATGACACCCAATATGAAATATTAAGGCTAGGACCCAACAAACTATTTTATAACTCAGAAAAGGGATGCCGTAATCCAAGCTATAAAATATTTGAAGGTAGGTGAATGACGATTCACCAATTTCCACCAAGATAAACGAAATGTATTATTAGGTTTTAATTGGTTTTGAAACTCCTAGATCTTTGAGATTCATTGAACTGTTCAAAGGCATGTTTCAATCTCGAGTGTGCCCTTCAGGTTTTGTGACTGGGATGCCGAGGATCACAAAACAAGGTGTGAAGTAACCATGCAAATCACTTGGTACCCTTAATAAATTACCCCTCAATCGATGTGCCGGTTAACCACACACGCTCCATCGATACTATGATAAATATTAAGTCACCCTTTACCTACCTTGTTAAGTCCAAGTTAGTGTGCCGGTTAACCACACACGCTCCACTAACGACTTAGACAAAGTGTAAAGTGTAATTTCATGGGTTAGCACCTTATTCACATTTTTCCTAAGTAACTAAGATTGGGTATTATTAAGAGTTTAGTTACTTAGTATTATCATTAATACTTTTAATGAAGGGAGAATTCTAGTCTTGTCAAACCCGTTCGGCTAACGACCCTCCACCAGTCAAGCAAGCGGTGGGTGAGAGTGGACACCCATTAAGTTGCCATTTTATAGGCAACAACCTTATACCCACCTTATAGACCGGCTTCGTGAATGAGGCGTACTAGCGGTAAGACTGACTTTACTCTTATACATATATATATTATTAACTTATAATATTATAAAGTATAAGGGTTGAATTTTAACTTTTAAAATTCTAAGGGCTAACTTGGAATTAAAGTATTCATAAGTGAAAACTTTACAAATTCCAAAACTTGAGGGCAAGTTTTGAAACTATTCAAAACTAATTAATTCCATAACTTATGTGTTTAAAGTAGTTTTAATCCAAAAACTCTTCAAGTTCCATAACTTGAGGACAAGTTATGGAAGACTTTAAACTAATAAAAGAATTAACTTTTCTTTATTTTATAACTTATGGAATTAATTAAGGTTACACCTTTTTTTTTTATTTTATTAAATGAAGAGACTCTTGGTCCTCCATAACTTGAGGACAAGTTATGGAGTCATAAAACCATTTAATTAGAACTAGACTCTTCATTTTTGTAACCTTTGCCAATTTTTATGAGTTTTATGATTCTTAAATGTGACTTTTCATATAACTTGATGACAAGTTACAAAAACACATTTTAGAATCAATTCTTAGATTAATTTGGATTAAAACCAACTATCACATAATTTTATTCATTAATCTAAATTCACTCATAAAACAAGCTAACACAAAAAACTTTTGGTGATCCATAACTTATTCTTAAGTTATGGAATCCTTTAAAACATTAACACCAAATTTTTTGTAACTCCATAAAACTTTGAATCAATTTTTTTTTTTAAAACCTTTTCATATCCATAACTTATGGAGGTTTCAAAAAATAAAACTCTTTAGATCAAACTTTTAAAACTAATAAAATAATCATATTATTTTATCTTTTATTAAATTTGACCTAATTCAACTCATAAAGCAAATTATTCAAATTTTACAAATAATTAGTTTTTTTCACAAGAACAAGTAATTATCTTAAAATTTGACGAACTTCATGTTTTTTTCTTTTTTTTCCAACTTTGAAAATAAAATATTTGCATCAATATAACAGAAAACAACCCTTGGCTCTGATACCACTGTTGGGTTTTGAGCATTCTAACACTTCCTAAGTGTACATGCAACCCTAAATACCTTGGATCTATGTTTTCTCTATTATACATGCAAATAAGAACATCCAAGGTATTATCCTAATTTCGCATACAAAAACTATGAATGTAACAAGATAGAATACATACCTCTTGATGTAGCTTGATGTCTTCAAGCTTTAAGAGCTTAGCCCCAATAGTGTGGAAGCCTCAAGTGAAATCACAAATCACCAAGACACCTTGGAATACTTTAGAGAATATGATTACTTGGTTCTCTCTAGTGAAATTGGCTAGCCCTTCTTTAGTGTATCCACCCTAGTGCCAATTTCACCAACCAAAGACATCTTTATATAGTATGGAGGATTAGGGTTAAACCCTAATACCCATGACCTTTCATTTCCTAGGATCCATGGGTTAAACACTCCATGGACTATCCATGAAAGCTTAGCCCAACCTAAATGAACTTGGCCCATTCCATATATATAAGAGTCCATATTTAATTAGTTCCTTTTGATCACTTAATTAATTATAAATTAATTCTTGATCAATACTAATTAAATAATATGATTCCATATTAATATATTAGAACTTATAATATATTAATATTAATCATAAACATACTATTCTCAAAAGATTATCCATATAAATTGTGTCGGTGAAGTGCAACCCAAATGGACCATGCCGGGTCGGGTCAAGTACATACCAAATATAGTTATGGACTTAGACATTAATCCAACAGATAGTACCTCCGTATGTCATTTTAAACGACATCAGGGTACTCAATTCTCCCATTACTTTCATAAAGTGTCGGTAACACTTGAAGGTTAATCTATTCTCTATTCGAGATAGGTTATAAACTAGGGAGAATGTACTTTACTGTTGACAAAGGAACAATAGAGTCTTTGTAGAAGACTACTTTCATAACAGTAGAGTCTTGGTAGAAGACTGCGTTCATAACAGTAGGGTCTTGGTAGAAGACTGCTTTCAAAACAGTAGGGTCTTGGTAGAAGACTGCTTTCAAAACAATTGAGTCTTGGTAGAAGGCTACTTTTGAAAAGTTAGAACCATGATGCTAACCTTATGATTCCATAATGTATACACTATAGGATACATATATGCTAAGTAGATTCCGACAGCTAATAGGATGTGTGTTCTTCGTTGTACGTCCTGTTCCCATTGGATGTGGGTTTACACCGAGGTCACCCAATCTATTATCTACCAGAATCTCTATATATTTATGCTTAGTTTACATTAAGTCATCATAAGGGTACCAGGTAGGTTCAGGTCATAGGACACCAGGGTCAATGCGCAGTTTTTCTAGTACAAAACTTTCGTTTCAAAGTCAGTACTTTTGGTGTACAAAACTAGCGATTTCCCAGTTAAGGGCTTAATCCACTTTTATTAAGCCAGTATAGTTTTAAAGACTTTAAGTGAGTTAACTCTATAATACCTTAGTTTATACTCAATGTTTATATATAAAACTAGTATTCGACAACTAGTAGGATGTGTGTTCTTCGTTGTATGTCCTGTTCCTGTTGGATGTGGGATTACACCAAGGTCACCGAATCTACTATCTACCCGATATCAAATTATATATAGCAGTATAAACAAAGCTATTATAAAAGTAATCACCATAGTCAATATTTTATTATAAGAAATATAGGTTTTCTTAAAAGGAACTCTCCATTAGTCATAAAGGAACCATTACAAATAACTCCATGAGCAACAAGTGAATACACCAAGGTTATATATGACAACGATCTAACAAACAATGGAATATGTGCTATCCGCCTTACTTACTGTACCCTATCGGGTTGTTGCTTGAGGGCAGATGCACATAATCGATTGTTTGTTTACTCCAAGTATATATAACTTGTACCCACTTATTACACATAGAAAGGCTTGTAGTGTCATTTTACTCAACTCCCATTTTAAGCAGGAAATATATGATTTTCTAGAGGAACAGGCAAACTTTACAAAATAACACCTTACAGCTTACAGTACTTTACATATACATTTTCAACCACATTTTTACAGCTTACTCACATCATTAAAATCTTATGAACTCACTAGCTTAGTTGCTGATCAACTCTTTCAAATAACTTGTATTCTCAAGAGACTATTAGACAGGTGCTCGTGCTAGGACTTCAGAAGATGGAGCATTATAGCTTCAAGTCTTGTTTTGTTATTTGTTTATGACTTCTATGTTTTGTGAACACATACATTGTAAACACTTTCTTTCTAAATGAAATGGTTGTTCATTACTTGCTTACCATATACATATCTCGTGATACTTGACATGACGTCCTCCACCCCCAAACATTTCCGCCGTTCCGGTTTTGGGGTGTGACATATATACTTCATATTATGCTAGTTAGGATGAAACCTTCGAATATTGAATATTTGCATGTATAATATAGAAAACATAGATCCAAGATTTATAGGGTTGCATATACACCATAGGAGTCTTAGAATTCTCAAAGCCCATCATATTACTCACTAGGACCATGCTTTATCTACCACAGTGCTGATAATCGAATCCCGTTCAAAGAATAAGAATCAACGTGGTGGATTTCGTGGTGGACGCGGGGGTTGATACAACTGTCGGTTACAAGTTGGTCGTGGTAAGAAGCCCTACTGTGGTGGACAACAGCAACAATGCCATCAAAATGGCCATTAATATTCTCCATATGCTAAACCATCAGGTTGGGCTTTTGGCTGGTATTAAACAACCCCTTAATTAGGCCTACTGTCCAGTAATGCCAATCCTATAGCTGACCAACAACATCAGCCAAGTAAGCCTCTTCAGAATCCAGCCCAAAGCCAGTTTATTGGGTCATCTCAATCTATTTTTTGGTCACCAACAACTCCGTTAGTAGCATCTTAGCAAGCCTTCAATGTTCATCAACATGTTTCCACGCCTCTACAAGCCATATCGCCTCCCGAGATGTTCAACTCCATGTCCTTAAATGAACCAGGATATAGTGACTGGAACATAGACATTCGCACTACTTCTCATCTGCATGCTGAAGCAGTTATACTCAATTCCATGTCTGATAAAAACATTAATTCATCTTCATCTATTTTAGTTGGTGATGGGTCATCTATTCCTGTCACCATAGATGGCAATACCATTCTCTCTCTACCAAATGCTTACGTACTTTGCACCTTAAAAATGTTTTGATCACCTCAAATTTTTTAAGAACCTTATTTATGCTCACCGTTTCACTTGTGAAAAAAATGTATGCTATTGAATTTGACCCTTTTGGTTTTTCTATGAAGGATTTACAAACCAAAAAAATTATCATGCGATGTGACTGTATTGGTGATCTCTACTCGGTCACCACTCTGACTCCTCAAGTCTTCACCTTCATCTATCCATTTCTATGGCATCAACGTCTTGGTTACCCTAGTCATGATTTCTTCAAACATTTATCTAATAGTCATTTAATTTCACGTTCAATCAATAAAACTTCTACTTTATGTCATGCGTGTCAAATGGGCAAACATGTTAAATTTCCATTTACTTTCTCTGATTCTATTTCTCAATTTTCTTTTAAACATGTGCATTCTGATGTTTGGAATTCCCTTATTAAAAGTGTTAGTGGAATTAAATATTATTTCATCTTTGTTAATAATTTCTCCCATTTTCTTTGGATCTATCCCATGCATGCAAAATTTGATGTATTTCCAAAAATTTTACACTTTTAGATCATATGTTTGAAATAAATTCTACGCTAATATCAAAAATTTTCAATTTGACAATGATGGTGAATAGAACAATAAAATTTTTTATTCTCTTTTTGTGCAACTTGGCATTCACATATGTTTCTCATGCTCTCATACCACTTAACAAAACAGAAAATCTGAATACATGCTTCACATAATAAGCAATGTCATGTACACTCTGTTATTTCATGCCCATCTTCCACCCTAGTATGGGGTTGAAGCTCTTCACATGGAAACACACCTAATAAATATCCTTCCCATCACCACCTTACAAAGTGACACTATGTTTCATAGACACTTTCTGAAACAACCATCTTACTCTCACTTACGTGTGTTCGGGTGTCTATTATTTCCTTATATTGTCACTCACACAGTCTCTCCAAAATCCACTCAATGTACTTTTCTTGGCTATCCTACAAACCGCAAAGGATATTGGCGTCTTAATATTCATACTAAACAAATTATTCTCTCCCGACATGTCATCTTTGACAAATCTGTTTTTTCTTTTGGGTCTATGACACTCAATTCTCCTCCCTTCTACTCCTTCCTTGATCATGTCACAAGTTCCCCTATAGTCATGTCTCCTCCATCATGACAACTTGTCCTCCTCCGAGACAAAATCTCCTCACGATACTACCTCTCCATCTCCGCTTCAACCCACCAACATAAACTCCTCATCTGTTGCGTCTCCTTCGGCTTTTGCTTCGATATTAGTGATATCTCCTATGTCACTAATGAGGGTTGTCGTAAATAATTCCTCTTCTCATTCTCTTACCTTTATGATTCATTTTGGTTGTTAGAGTTTAGGGATTTTTTATGAGTTTATTTTGGTCCCATGGGTTCTTTTATTGAGTTTGGGCTACTCTAGAAA
Organism: Lactuca sativa; assembly: GCF_002870075.4. Classification (NCBI taxonomy): domain Eukaryota; kingdom Viridiplantae; phylum Streptophyta; class Magnoliopsida; order Asterales; family Asteraceae; genus Lactuca; species Lactuca sativa. The sequence continues at coordinate 317,793,949 of NC_056630.2, forward strand.
TTAGAGGTGTTATATCTCAATCACTTTAAGGTGTTAGATGCATAAAAATGTCATCTTGGTGATTGATATGAGCACATGCATGGAATTAAGTGCTTAATGTGATCCTTGTTGAACAAAAGTGGACGTTGGATTCCATTAAAACAAGCTAAGGCATAAATTTGCCAAATATATATTTTAGAACCCCATAATGGTCGACCTCTAATAGTTTGATCATAGCACCATATAGTTTAAGGTGGTAAGAAACTTAGTCTGTTGAGCGGACCACAGGGTACTAGGTACTTACTGGTAAGCGAACACATATGTCGAGCATAGATAGTGTATGCCGAGCGTACGCCTTTTAGTGGACTTTTGGAATTTAGTTGGGCCTTGGACATTTGGGCCTTAGCTAGTTTTAAAAAAAACAAAAAAAAACCTTTTAAAAAAAATAAACGTGTGCTATTTAATGATACTTCATTAAATAAAAAATTAAATCAAAACATTCTTTGAAGAAACCTGTTGTAATATCCGGATATCCAGGCATGAAAATTTGAGTATTTTGTTATGGGATATGAAGAGACTCGACGAGTTGATGCCTCAACTCGTCGAGTAGGATCGCGACTTGGTGACCTGTTTAATGAAGGGACTCGATGAGTCAGGTATATGGACTCTCTGAGTCAGTGCTGTTAAGTAAAACCCTAATTTCCAGGTTTGAGACCTATTTAAATGACCTTATAGCCCTCTTGTGTGGCTACCAGTCCAAAGAGAGATACCCTATAGAGCTGGAGCGAAGAGTGAGAGAGATAAAGCCATTTTAATCATTCTTGGTGTGATTTTGTAAGGGAGAAGTCATTTCCAGCAAAAAGGGATGTCAAGGGAGTTGTTGATTCAGAGTTCATGAGCTCGTATTTTCATTGTAGAGGTATCAAATCGAATTCCCTTTTTTGTTTTGGGTGAGATTCGTGATTTTAGGGTTTTCTACACCTTCCTATGGCTTGTAGTGATGAGTATAGGGTCCCTTTGTGTGAGAGATCCCATATCTGGACCCATAGACGTCCATAGGGCCTTATTTTGTATGCTTTATGTTGGTTCATTGAGAGAATGAGACTTTGATGCCATTCTTGGAGCCATTTTTCCAAGGAAAGCCTTGTGAGTATTGGATGTATATCAAGCCTCGTCCTTTACGTGGTTATTGGTCGTAGGGATGCCAGATTAGAGGAATAGATCTGACCTTAGAAGGTCAAATGATTGTTGACATGGGAGCAACTTGCCATGTCCATGGGGAGACTCAACGAGTCGATTCGGGTTGCCCGACGATACGAATCCAGTGGAAACCCGTCGAGTGGATGGTTCACTCGACGAGTCGAGTAAGGCCTTGGAAGAGTCAGAAGACCCGCATGGACTCGCCGAGTCACCCTTGTGTACTCGACGAGTTTGGTCAGAGTTGACCGTTGACTTGATTTGAGTTTTGTTGACTTTTAGGGTTTGGTCAACAATTGGTCATGTGGACCATTTGAAGGGTAAAATGGTCTTTTAGCCTTCTTAGAGGACACGGAAGGGATTAGTTTAGTCTGGAGAGCCATTCTTGATTGAGATAGTTGTTTATGTGTTTAGAGGAGGATAGATCAGTGTATACGCGTGCGAGATTACCAGAGACATCCGAGGTGAGTCTTCTCACTATACATTACCTTAAGTGGTAACAAAAGTTATGTGATAGAGTATCTTGTATGCTATTTATGTGATGTGTTGCACTGCATTATTTCTATGTTATTTATGTTGTGGGTATTCTAGAGTTTACAGAGTTAGGACCGGAAGGTCCACAGAGTTAGGACCAGAGGGTCCACAGAGTTAGGGCCAGAGGGCCCATAGAGTTATAGCCTCGAGTGGCTAGTATGTGTTATATGTGGTATTTTGGGGAAGTCACTAAGCTTCGTGCTTACAGTGTTTTGTGCTATGTGTTTCAGGATTTTCTCATGATCACGGGACGACACTGGCTCAATTGTACACACCAGAGGAAGAGTTATGTTTTTTGAGGATCCTGGATTATTATTTGATTGAATATGGAATTCCTTTTTGTAATCTAACAAAAATGAGATTTTTACAAAAAGTGTTTTATGAATTTAGAAATTTTAAATGAAATTTTAGTTTTGAAAAATTACGGTGTTACAAGTTGGTATCAGAGCCTTGGTTTGAGGGATTCGGATGCACCTTCAGGTAAATCTGGACTCAAACTGAGGAATTGAGGAAAAAATTTCAAAGAAATGAGTTTTCCAAAGATAATAAGAGTTCAAAGAGAAAATGAAAGAGAGCAGTGTGTACAATCAGCCAGAGCGCGAACGGTGATTTCCCAAAATACCCTTACTTTTTTGTTATGAGATATTTTTGATACATTTTATGAGGTATTATGCATGCTAGAGACAAGCTAGGTATTTCATATCTTAGGACTAGAGGGGCCTGATTTGTGATGCCTTAGCCTAGGAGTTGCTGTTGTATGTGATGTGCTTTTGAGTATGAGCTGAGTGAGAGTATTCAGTAGGAATCCTTTAGGGGATTCGAGTAGATGAGTAATCTAGAAGAGGTATATATATGAGCATATGAGGAGTCTGCCGAGAGGGTAGCCAGAGGCCATGTGGGGAGAAGATGTTCGAGTTCGGTGATATCCTTCTAATATGAGGAAAGCGAGTGGATCATAAATTGGTCCTAGTTGGTCTTTGTCTTATCAAGACATCACAACTTCCCACATTTGATGAATGTTATAAACCTTCTTAATACTTATCCACTCAATGTCACAATCTTAACTCTAAGACTTGTTTTGGAACGAAGTATGATTGACTTTTTGATTTAACCATTTCTTCAATTATTGATTCCTCTTCTTATACATACAATTGTATTAAGACTCACTTAGAGGATCAATTGAGATATGGTTCTTAATCATTAAGACCTATCATAAAGCATAAAAGGTGCTCTCCCATCTTCTTAGAATGGATAAACTTTTATCTTTCTGCCTACTTGATTCTTCTTATTCGTTCTGCTATTGATCTAAACCCTTTAATAAATTCAGAATTACACTTAATCTTGTAAGTATAATCGTATTTATTAAACCTTTAGTAAATCATGACGAATATCATTGTTACTCTTATGGTGGACTTGATCAACACGCAACATTGTGTGCTCGATCTCTTAGCCCTTCACTTGACACTTTGTCAATGAATTTGTCTAATTTCTATATATGAAATTTCTCATTCATCGTTCAACCAAGTTGCGTGATTCCAAATTTCTGTTCAATTGAAACTTGAGCGATGAGAAACTCTCCCTATTTGGTAAATTCTCGACTTTCCATAAATAACATAATAAGAACCAAATCCATTATTGCTAATAATAGAAACATTTTAACATCAATTTTTCATACACGCCATTGCAAGGATAAATAAATAAAATTTAAAATCAAAATTTATTTTATTGCGGAAAAATTTGTCCTTACAATGCAATTCATTGAAAAACTTATGCTAATACATCTTTCATAGCAATCTAACTCTAACTCTAAGTAGTAGCTTAAGAATCTAATCTTCGAGAAATACGATCGAAATCCATTTCTGCATGGTTAGATTCTGCTCACTTCTACCTTTAAGCTCCCTTTCTTTTCTTCGATTCTACAAAACATCAATTGTAATCTTATCACATTATGTATTAAGAATCTAAAATAGAAGCTTAAAAGAGTTAGTCAATGGATTTTACCTATATCAGAGCCATACGTTTCGACTCTCCCATCTCTTAGATCTCTTAGGTAAATGGGATAGCTTCGTCTCCAATGCCCCTTCTCTTGGTAATAAAAGCAAATCGATTCTTTTGGAACAGCACATGGAACTACTTCAGACATTGCCTTTCTCTTATGATCAAACTTTTCGATCATAGCATGCCTTTCGTTTCCATTGTCTATATCCATAGAGGTCTTGAAGGCAGATTCACCAATCAACTTTGCTTTTCTATTGCGCCAAACCATTGCTGATTCACCAGCAATAAGCATATAGGTGAGATCTATAAGGGTCATGTCGCGGTTCATCATATAGTACGCTCTTACGAACTCACTATATGAGTTAGGATGTGACTGAAGAACCCAATCAACAGCCATTTCCTCACAAACGACGGATCCCAACGTTTTTTAACCTATCAATGTGTGACTTCATCCCTAGGACGTGTGCACACACCGGCTTTCCTTCTTTATGTTTACTTGCCAAAAGGGCATGAGTGATCTTGAACTTTTCAAGCCTTTGAACTTGTGGGCTAGGGAGAATAATTGGAGGAGGAGGAAGTGAAGTATAATCTCTTGTTCCTCAATCGAGTCATGGAATATCATCTTCAAGTGGAATGCTTGTTCCACGGGATATGGGAAAACCATAGTTGTCGAACTTTGACATCTACAATACGGAAGAAAACGAATTCAAGTTCGTTGATAGATTTAGTCCTTAGTAAATCACCCAAATGAGATACTAAGGCTAGGACCCAACACAATATTCTACAACTCGGGAGAGGGATGTCGTAACCCAAATTGCAGAACATTTGAAGGTAAGTGAATGACGATTCAGTAATTTCCATCACGAAAAACGAAAAAGAATTTTAAGTTTTAAATCTATGAAAACTCCTAGATCTTTTGAGATTTATAGAACTTTTAATGGCATGTTTAAATCTCGATATGCCCCTTTTTTTTGTGACTGGGATGCCGAGGATCACAAAGTGGGTGTGAATAACCATGCAAACTTACATGGTGCCCTCACATGTTACATTCATCTATTCGATGTGCCGGTAAACCACACACGCTCCACTGAACTATGACAAACATTGAGTCACCCTTTGCTACCTTTGCTTAGAACCATTTGGTGTGCCGGTAAACCACACACGCTCCACTAACGTCTTTGCAAGGGCACAAAGTGTAATTTCATGGAATTGCATCAATTCACTTTTGCCTAAGTAACTAAGATTGGGAATTTTATAAAAACCATTTAGTTACTTTGATAATTCATTATACTTATAATGGAAGGTTTCGTCCTATCCTACCCGTTCGGCTAACGAACCTCCACTAGTGAAGAGCGCGGTGGGTAAGAGTGGATACCCATTCAATCGCCATTTTATAGGCAATTTCCTTAAACACCCTCATAGACCAGCTTCGTGAATGAGGCCTACTAACGGTAAGACTGACTTTTACTCATACATATATATAATGTTAGACTTTTAATGTTATATATAGTATAGGGTGTATTTTACACTTTTAAAATATTAGGTGGTTAAATTTAACAATTATACTTTTAATTCAATTAAATTGTAAACCAAAACTTTATGGATTTATTAAACTTCTTTTAATTATACACCTTAATTAATTAATAAAACCATAAGGGTGTGATTTGAACTTTTTCAAAACTATACTAGAGTTTTAGAATTTAACATTCCTAATTAAACTTTTAATCAACTTTTAAATTCCAAAACTTGAGGGCAAGTTTTGAAACATTTCAACACATTAGGGTTTAGAATTTACATATACATCAAAATTAAACCATTTAGTCAAAATTTAAATTCCAAAACTTGAGGGCAAGTTTTGAAACCTTTTTCAAAACATTAGGGTTTTAACTATTTAAATTTCAAAACAACAAAACTATTGGGTTCAAATTTAAACTATAAAACCTAAAGGGGAAAATATGAAACATTTCATAACAACAAGGATCAAATAACAAATAATTCAAATTAAGATTTAATCACATAATTATCCATATTTGATTTATTTAATGATTTCTTGCAAAACGATTTATCAATTTACTCAAAATAATTAATCAATTATCTTATAAGGAAACAATTATCTTATTAATTGATAAATATATTCAATTAGATCAAAAATATAGTCAAATATATCATAAAATCAGATTTATATTGATCTAACATGATAAGGTAACTATCCATAAGCAAAAACAGCAAGAAATCGCGAAGATATCCCCATCTGACGAGTTAACTCATCGAGTCAGGCTTGGACTCGTCGAGTCTGCATGGACTAGGTGAGTTCAGCCATGGACTCGGCGAGTCCAGCCTCCAGAATCCAAAAAATCGAATTTTTCAGTTATACAATGCATCAATACAATTGAAACCAAGCTAGGCACTGATACCACTGATGGGTTTTGGTCATAAGACATCCTATGTGCTCATACAAACCCTAATGCTTGGATCTAGGTTTCTCTATTGTACATGCTTTGAATCCAAGACTATAAACCCTAATTCTAGCATATGGAAATCAATATTAACATATAATTAGGTTTAAGATAGTACCTTGATTATTATGTAGCAATAACAATCCCAATTCTTCCTTGAATTGACTTTGGAAGGCATAGAATCACAAGTGTCACTCCTCTAATGGCTCACAAACACCATAAGCAAGAGGATGAAGAGGAGAGAGGTTAGAAGCTGCCCAAAAACGTGTGAAACCCTAGCAAGAAGCTTAGCCACGTTTTTGGTCCTTAAGGGATCTATATATAGTGAGGCAATTAGGGTTATCTAACAAGGAAACCCTAATTTAGTTGCTTAAGCCTTAAGCAACCCATAGACTCCTTTAATCAAGCCCTTGGACGATTTCCTTATGGGCTTCCCATAAGAATTCGTCCACCTCTTGATTTAAGACAATCCATGGCCCAAATTGCAATTATCTTATAATTACAATTCCTGTCCCTTAAGTTTAATTAATCTCTTTTAGTCACAAAACTAATTACTAATTAATTCTTGACTAATATTAATTAAACAATATGATTTCTCCTTTAATATATCATTCCCATAATATATTAATAAATCATATTTAATCCTTTCTCTCCATAATTCATCCTATCAAGTTACTTTGGTGAAGGCAACCCAAAAGGACCATGCACCATCGGGTCAAGTACATACCAAAATAGTTATGGACTTAGACACTAATCCAACATATAGATCTATACGGGGCTGACTACCCCACACCTAGCTGCTAGCTACAGCCGAACCGAAATGGTTCAAGGGTGACGAAAGTCATAAGGTGATGTGGACTACTTATTGTACATAATTTGAAAAGTGTAACAAACCGGATAACTTTACATCTTTCACAATTGGTAATCAACAATTCAGGAAAGTATGGGACTTTCATGGGAATACATTTGTACATAACCAGAACAGTATAACAAACCAGATAACCTAACTATACATTTCCACAAGAATATAAGTGTTTTCAGTGTACAACTTTACTTTACATGTTGAGAAACAATAACCAACCTTTTTAAGCAAACATGGGATTTTTTTGGTGTGTGTAACATTTTCAGAAACAGAAAGGAAACTCAAACATTTTCACAAAACAAAAACCGCTTATGAACTCACCAGCGTTATGCTGATTTTCAAAACCGCTTGTATTCTCAGGGCAACGTTAGAACATGTACCCGAAGATCCTTTTATCCAAAGATGGAGTGCACAGAAGACTTGTCTCGTTTTGTTTATATATACTATGTATCACAATTTTACAACTTATTTTTGAAACAAATGTAAACTTTTCAATATGTAATGTAATGATTGTTTTACTTTACTTACTATGTGCATTGGATTTGATACTCAACGTGGAGTCAACCCCGGAAATGTTTCCGCCTTCGATTTTCGGGGTGTGACAGATTGGTATCAGAGCCCTTGTTTATAGTGAATAAAGTATAGCAAACCTTACATGGTATAAAACTATAAACACTAAAGGGCCTAAGTGCTCTGAATTAAAAGTATCTTCAAACTATAAGTATTTTCAAAAGTATACAAGTATACCGAACCGCCGAGATCCGTAACTACAAGTAGAACAAAACATAAGTAAATGGGTGTTTTGTACTGCGGTTAAACCTGGGCAGTTATGTAGTCGTGTCTAGGATCAATATAGCCTGGCCAACTATATTCATTCGAGACACAGCCAACATGTGCATGGGAGTGACTGTGGTATGCGGCATGCCTAAAACTTACCCTAATACCACAAACATCGAACCAGAATCGTAGCAAATCATGAAATACTATGGGAGTATTTCTGGAGCCAATCCTTTGTAGAAATCCTCGTGCATGCATTGATCCTTGATCATTCCATTAGCGATAGTTTACCTGCTTTGATAACTTTTTTCCTGCCTTATCGCTTATTCGGAATATATATATATATATATATATATATATATATATATATGTATATATATATATATGTATATATATATATATATATATGTATATATATATATATATATATATATGTATATATATATATATATATATATATATATATGTATATATATATATATATATATATATATATATATATATATATATATCTGTCATATCTCTCGATTCGATTCAGAGGACTTACCATCCTCTCTCTCTTTCTTGATCTTATTAGATCAATATGCCTCCCAAAAGAAGACCCAACTCCAACAACCCTCCGCCACCACCACCTCCTGAAATAGATCCTGTGGTATTCCAAGCAGTTGTTACCGTCGCGGTGGCAGCTGCTATGTCTCAATGAAACACCGGTGGTTCCGGTGGTTCGGGAGGTGGTACTCAAACTCAAGATCAAGAAAGCAATCAGGGACACCGAAAGGAGGGTTCCTATAAGGATTTCATGAATGCAAAACCAACATCCTTCGATGGCACTGGAGGTGTCATTTCCTTATCCCGATGGTTCGAGAAAATCGAATCCATCTTTGAAATATGTGCTTGTGCGGAATCTGATAAGGTCAAGTTCGCAGCCTGTACCTTCATTGATAAAGCCTTGACTTGGTGGAATGGCCGAGTCAAATCCCTGACCTTACCCGTAGCCAATGCCATGGGCTGGGAAGCCATGAAAGAACTCCTCCTTGCTGAGTACTATCCCCGTGGTGAAATGCAGAAGCTAGAGCACGAGCTCTGGAACCTGAAGATGAAGGGTTCCGACATTGCTGCATACACTTTCCGATTCGATTATCTCGCACTTCTCTGCCCTGGATTAGTCACTCCTGAAAGTAAAAAGATCGAAAGGTTCATTTGGGGGTTAACCGAACGACAAAGGGTCATGTTTTGGCTGCCCGTCCGGATACCTATGATAGTGCCAAGACTTTAGCCCAAACCCTAATTGATCACAGTGATGACATCGAGGAAACCACCACCGCTTCTGAGCCGAATAATAGGAGTGGAGAGAAGAGAAAGTTCTGGAAGAAGAAGAAGGGTCAATCTTCCCAAGGATCCTCCAAGAGACAGCAAACTGTAGCAATCCATGCTGCTACTACCCCCGTTGCTGTTGCTTCTGTTGTGGGATCCACAGCTCCAACTCCTACAAGTAGGTATGCTGGTAATCTCCCTTTGTGTGACAAGTGCAAGTACCACCATAACCCCGGCCCCTGTCGAGAACTATCATGTACCAATTGTGGTAAGAAGGGGCACACGATCCGATTCTGTAAAGCTCCGGGCCAATCGGCCAATCAATCATATGGAGCAGGCGTTGGTCAAGCCTGCTATAACTGTGGAGAGGTTGGGCACTTTAAAAGGAACTGCCCCAAGAAGTCAACAACTGATAATACCGGGAGGGTTCTATCCATAGGACGGGAGGAAGCAGTCGCCGATCCCACTGTAGTCTCGGGTACGTTCCTTCTCAACAACTCATATGCTAGTATTCTTTTCGATTCAAGTGCCGAAAGAAGTTTTGTTAGTCATTCATTCAAACATAACCTAAAACATAATCCCCAACCTTTAACTGAAATGTTTACCGTCGAGATGGCTAACGGTGAGACAGAAAGCGCCAGCGAGGTGTTCATAGGTTGTACTCTTACCCTAAATGACCATTCATTTCCCATTGATCTGATGCCAGTCTCCATAAAGAGCTTTGATGTCATCATTGGCATGGATTGGTTGAGTCCTAATCATGCTGATATCCTCTGTTTTGAAAAAGCCATATGTCTCAACCTTCCTTCGGATCAAACTCTCGTAATCTATGGCGATAAACTCAGTCCCAATCTTCGTATCATGTCCTGCATCAAAGCTCAAAAGCTCCTGCGAAAGGAGTGCATTGCATTCTTAGCTCATGTAATCAACGAGAAACAGGAAGTTAAAGACCTCACAAGCATCCCCGAAGTCTGCAACTTTCTTGATGTATTTCCCGAAGAGCTTCCAGGAATTCCTCCCAAGCGTCAGGTCAAGTTCCGTATTGACCTAATTCCTGGAGCTACCCCTGTGGCAAAATCTCCGTATCGCTTAGCTCCAGCAGAAATGCAGGACTTATCCAGCCAACTCAATGAGTTGCTCAGTAAAGGATTCATTAGACCGAGTTCCTCGCCTTGGGGAGCTCCGGTATTGTTCGTTAAGAAGAAAGATGGATCCTTTCGGATGTGTATCGACTACCGTGAGCTGAACAAGTTGACCGTCAAAAACCGATATCCTCTTCCGCGAATAGATGACCTCTTCGATCAACTCCAGGGAGCCAGTTGCTTCTCCAAGATAGACATTCGGTCAGGGTACCATCAGCTACGAGTTCATGAGAGTGATGTTTCCAAAACAGCTTTCAGAACTCAGTATGGACACTAAGAATTCGTAGTGATGCCCTTCGGTCTAACCAACGCACCGGCAGTGTTCATGGACTTGATGAACCAGGTGTGTCGTCCTTATCTGGATAAGTTCTTCATTGTATTCATTGATGACATACTTGTCTACTCCAGAAGCGAAGAAGATCACAAACAGCACTTGAGGCTAGTGTTGGAAACCCTTAGATCCGAGAAGTTGTACGCGAAATTTTCCAAGTGTGAGTTTTGGATTCGGAAGGTAACTTTCCTCGGTCACATGATAAGCGAGGAGGGTATTCATGTAGATCCTTCCAAGATTAAAGCAATAGAGAATTGGTCGGCACCGAAGACACCCATAGAAATCTGACAATTCATGGGTCTCGCCGTCTATTATCGGAGATTTATCCAGAAGTTTTCCAAAATCGCCAAACCCTTAACCACTCTAACAAAGAAAGGTGTACCCTTTTTTTGGAGTGATAAGCAAGAAACTGCATTCGAGACGCTGAAGAAAGCCTTGTGCAGCGTGCCTGTTCTGTCCCTACCTGAAGGGACAGAGGAATTCGTTGTCTACTGCGATGCGTCTAATCAAGGCTTAGGATGTGTGCTTTAGCAAAGAGGAAAGGTAATTGCTTATGATTCTAGACAGCTGAAAGCACACGAGGTCAACTATACCACACATGACTTGGAATTAGGAGCCGTAGTCTTTGCATTGAAGATTTGGAGACATTATCTCTACGGAACCAAGTGTACAATCTTCACTGACCATAAGAGCCTGCAGCACATCTTTGATCAGAAAGACTTGAACATGAGGCAACGGCGATGGGTAGAACTAGTCAGTGATTATGAGTGTGAAATCCGTTACCATCCCGGAAAGGCCAATGTGGTAGCATATGCCCTTAGCCGAAAGGAGAGTTCAAACCGAAAGGTGAAGACCCTGACGATGACCATCCATTCCAAATTATCCTTACAAATCCAAGAAGCCCAGTTAGAAGCCCTCAAACCCGAGAACGTGTCAAATGAAGCCTTGAGAGGAATGGAAAAGAAACTTGAGATCAAAGGTGACGGAGTCTACTGCTTCATGGATCGAACCTAGATTCCAAAGTCCGGAGGATTTAGGGAGATTGTCATGGAGGAAGCGCACAAGACCAGATACTCTGTTCACCCGGGTTCGGACAAGATGTACCTGGATCTCAAGAAACAATACTGGTGGCCAAACATGAAAGTTGAGATAGCTACATTCGTGGGCAAGTGCCTGACTTGCGCCAAGGTGAAAGTCGAATACCAGAAACCCTCGGGTCTGCTCCAGCAGCCCGAGATACCCGAATGGAAATGGGAGATGATTACTATGGATTTCATCACCAAGTTACCCAAGTGTCCGAGTGGGTACGACACCATTTGGGTAATTGTCGATCGTTTGACAAAGTCCACCCATTTCATCCCAATCAAATATTCATTTAAGATGGAAAGACTCGCAAGAATTTACATCCAAGAGGTAGTCCGACTGCACGGTATACCTGCGTCCATTATCTCTGATCGAGATAGCAGGTTTACTTCTAGATTTTGGCAGTCACTCCAGAAGGCTCTTGGAACCAAAGTAAACAAGAGTACAACTTATCACCCTTAGACCGACGGACAAAGTGAGAGAACAATCCAAACCCTGGAGGACATGCTTAGGGCATGTGTCATTGATTTTGGAAAGTCGTGAGACACACATCTACCTTTGATCGAGTTCTCGTACAACAATAGTTACGACACCAGCATCAAGGCTGCTCTGTTTGAATCCCTCTATGGTCGCAAGTGCAGATCGCCTCTGTGTTGGGCTGAGTTGGGGGACACACAGCTAGCCAAGAGTCGAGTGCCTGACAGTGCTCTCACTGGTCCTGAAATCATCCGCGAAACCACTGAGAAGATCATCCGAATTCGAGAACGATTGAAAGCTTCACGAGATCACCAAAAGAGTTACGCTGATAACTGCCAGAAACCTCTAGAATTCCAGGTTGGAGACTGTGTCCTGTTGAAGGTCTCGCCCTAGAAAGGCACGGTACGCTTTGGAAAGCGTGGGAAACTTAACCCTAGGTACATTGGACCCTTCGAGATCCTCACTAGGATCGGTCCGGTAGCCTATAAACTTCATTTACCCCATGAACTCAGTAACATTCATCCCGTCTTTCACGTCTCTAATCTTAAGAAGTGTTTATCAGATGAAACCCTTGCGAGCCCTCTTGACGAGATCAAAATCAATGAAAACCTCAATTTCGTGGAGGAACCGATCGAAATCATGGATCGAGAAGTCAAACGTACAAAACAAAGTCGCATCCAGATAGTGAAGGTTCGCTGGAATGCCAAGCGAGGACCGAAATTCACTTGGGAGCGTGAAGACTCAATGAGTCAGAAGTATCCACACCTTTTTTCAAGTCCATGATTTGTATCTTAATTATGAATTTCGGGACGAAATTCCCTCTAACAAGGGGATAATGTGACAACCCGAAACTTCTAACCCATGTAATTGATCTAGCACTAAAACTTCAGTTCATTGTCTTTTATTAAATCTTGTGGTTCCATACGGGTGCTCTAGACTTAGTATAATCTAGATATGAGTCTTAGGAAGGGTTGGAGTGTGTTTAGTATCACAATATCGGGCCAAGCTCACTAAATAAGGTGTGTGCGGCCACACACCTATGTGTACGGCCACACACCCAACCGCAAACACCCTCAACCTCACACCCAAATCTTTTTATGGATGGATAACCCCTTCATTCATTCATTTAGATGTTCTCTTCCCTCTCTCTACTTTCTCTCTCTAAATCATCAACCAAGAACACTTGGAAGGCTTCATAATCGTGATCTACTCCATCTTCAAGCTAAGTATAGAGGTAAACACTTGAATCCCAAGCTTAAAACTCATTATGTTCATCATATTCATCATCCCATGAAGGTGTACGGCCGCACACCTTCATAAGGGGGCAGCACACATTCAAAACTCCCAAGTATGAAGAGCATACACTTCGAAAATCAACACATGGACTCAAATGAGGAGTGTACGGCCGCACACTCCTGTGTATGGCTGCACACACCCTCTGTACGACTGCATACTCTTGTGTGCTGCCTCACACACACTCTTGGCCGCACTCCCCAGCCGCACACTCATTTTGAAGACCATACACCCACTCTAATACCCATATTTGGCCCTAAACTTGCATAAATCATTAAGTTTGGATCATAGGACACTTATTCTTAGTAATTGCAAGCCCTAAGGATGTTTTCCCATCATGTTTAGTCATGAAACACCTTAGTTCTAACTCATTTATGTGTCGTCACACGAAAAATAGGGGCCGTAGGAGTTCAGAGCATCCGTTGACACTCGAACTCTACATTAAGCGGTGAGTTCATACCCTTACCCTTTTTCACTGTTTTCATTGTTTTCAGGGGGAACACAAGCAAAGTACAAGGGATTACTTGCACTCAAAACTTGTTTTTCGTATGTGTGTTTCTCATTTTATATGCTTTTAACACTGATTCATACAACTGATAACCGTTTGAACATGCAGATCACGTAAACATATTATTTGTGAAATGGGTTTATAAACTGTTATGTTATATATATATATATATATATATATATATATATATATATATGTATTTCACAAATGGTTTTCCACATTTTATCAGTTAAAAGCATGACATAAGAACCATTGAAACATAAAACTTGTACACTGTAAATCCTCGGTAACACTCAACATAGATACGCGAGTGGAGGATTATCATATTATTACTAGTAAATTTGTTAGTCCTGTATGATTGGAGCCACATCCTCGGTGAACACTCCACAGAGATACGCGAGTGGAGGACTACACCCATAACCAGAATCTCTAGGATTAGAGAGCGTGACTTGAGTGTATAGATCTATACGGGGCTGACTAGCCCACACCTGGCTGCTAGCTACAGCCGAACCGAAATGGTTCAAGGGTGACGAAAGTCATAAGGTGATGTGGACTACTTATTGCCATATCTAGTCTATAGTATGGTTATGGAACTCGCAATTAGGATAACAGAGATTTACTTAACAATAATAATGAATAACTTAACACATTTCACAAGATCACCAGGTTTCAGTATACATCTTTCACATTGGTAATCAACATTCAGGAAAGTATGGGACTTTCCTAGGGAAACATTGTACATAACCATGTTTTACAAAATACATATTTTATATCTTTTACATTTGATAACCAACAATCAGGAAGGTATGGGACTTTCTTGGGAAACATTGTAAATAACTGGAAAAAAGTAACAAACCGGATAACTTTAGATCTTTCACAATTGGTAATCAACAATTCAGGAAAGTATGGGACTTTCCTGGGAATACATTTGTACATAACCAGAACAGTATAATAAACCAGATAACCTAACTATACATTTCCACAAGAATATAAGTGTTTTCAGTGTACAACTTTACTTTACATGTTGAGAAACAATAACCAACCTTTTTAAGAAAACATGGGATTTTCTTGATGTGTGTAACATTTTAAGAAACAGAAAGGAAACTCGAACATTTTCACAAAACAAAAACCGATTATGAACTCACCAGCGTTATGTTGATTTTCAAAACGGCTTGTGTTCTCAGGGAAACGTTGGAACAGGTACCCGAAGATCCTTTTATCCAAAGATGGAGTGCGCATAAGACTTGTCTGGTTTTGTTTATATATACTATGTATCACAATTCTACAACTTATTTTTGAAACAAATGTAAACTTTTCAATATGTAATGTAATGGTTGTTTTACTTTACTTACTATGTGTATTGGATTTGATACTCAACGTGGAGTCAACCCCGGAAATGTTTCCGCCTTCGATTTTCGGGGTGTGACAGAGGGGCCCACAGATATCGCTTTTATCCCGAAGTTAAAAGGAATGGATAAACTTCGACTCATATGGCTTGTTCTACTACTTGTTGAATCATACACAAAGGCACGTTTTATAACATCGAGTTACCAATGCGTTTTCGTGCAATCAATGTACTATCAACTCATAGTAACAACTCATATCTCTAGGTTTGAAGAATATAAGATATTATCGTCTCATGATTACTCATCATAAAATCCATGAAGTGATTCCAATGAGCGCGGGTTGAATCCAATAATCAGAACTTATGAGCACTCATGAGTGTTGTAGCCCTTTGTCCAACATCTTAGACCTCTACAAGTCAACTCATGACAGTCTTAATTCATATTTACTTCCAACATATGACCGACTATGGATGGTTTGAATAACTTTAGTCATTCTAGAAGAATAACCTAGTTTATTTTGGAAGTCAAAACATGCAAAATGAAACACAATAATAATAGAATCTAATATGGTACCAAAACCTAAGAACATAAACAAAACACCTTTTATTTATCACCATATGATTACACATTATTCATTGTATACTGTTTCAACTATCAACTTTATCCTTGAATTTAAAATAATAGTTGTCCCATGCTCTAAGCATGTACACTATGTTTTTCTAAACACTTGTCATGCCATACAGCAAGTATGCATACTATGTTTGTGTATGATCTTTACTTTGTGAAATAGATCAATTGAACATAACTCCAATGATCCTCTTTTCATAGTTTCAAATCCTTACTGCAAATGCAAGAATTCCAAATTCATGCCATTTACTGAAATCTGTTAGATTCTAAATTTATATGCTTTAATCCTCTTGTAATGATTATGCACAAAGTCAGAAAGACATGACAACAAACATTACAGAGCATTCCAAAGGAGATCAACTCCGTGCAAACATGCTTCTTGCATTATGTTTCCTAATCTTACACGGATTGAATAATTTCTAACTTTGAAAGATTTCCATATTCCATTTTGACTATCACTTCTAAACAAGAGTTTCCTCCTTACAGATTATGTCAATATGGTCCTTCCAAAATTATCACTTTACTTCCAACTGTCCTTGAGCTAGCAATCTTTGGTAAACCTTAGATTGTCCTAGACAATTGTTTAATCCCTTTAGTCATATCCAATTCTAGACCTTTTCCCTTCTTAATGCCCCAGGCATTTGGAAAATTTTAGAAAGGATGAATATAGCACATGCAATCGATCCTATATCCGAAGCGTATGGGACACGATTCATGATGTCTCACATAAAGACTAAACCAGTCTTTTGCTATAATATTTCCATTTCAATTTGCCAAGTTCTCATAATTCAGATTATGAAAAGGGATGCCATAATCATAATCGAATTTTAGAATGCAAATAATGGACCCAAGTACATAATTAACATTGCTAACTTGCAATACGTATCATGATTTGAGATGAAGTATAATTTCCTCTCCCTTAAGTATAGAAAAACAACTCTTTCCCAAGTGAAACCTTTTGTTCTCTATAATTAACATTGCTAACTTGCAATACGTATCATGATTATCATGCTCCCACTAACATGATGATTATTAGCATAACACTTATGCTCCCACTAGCTTCGACATGTACTCATAAATCAGCTGAACTTCTAGAAAAAACAATACTTTAATGACTTTCTTACCAAAGTTCAGATTTCTGATACTAGATTGCTTTGATAAAAGTTTATCAATATCATACACCTTATCTTAGATAGCTCACATGTGTGTCTAAACAATTTCAGAATTATGAAAAGGGATGCTGTAATCATAGTCTCAATTGTTTAGACCTTTTCCACTTCTCACAAGTCCATGTTAGTGTGCCGGTTAACCACACAGCTCCACTAACAACTTTGAGAATGCAAATATCACAATTGCTATCTACTTCAAATCTACTTGGTGGAAGTGTTTCCCCACCATCATTTTCATGAATCGGAGAGAAACCTTATGACCCTTAGATTTAATAGTGCATGTGTTCTTATCCATGTGAATTGTCAAAACCATAGTCACAAGACAAGGATAATGACAAATCCAAACTCATATGGACTGAACTCAATCTTAATTTCATGCCAACTGGAAGCTCAAGGGCCTCTAATTTCATTGCTTCCAAGTTGTTGTCCAACCAATTGAGACCTCTAAGAACTCATATGCAATGCCAACTTTAATTGGAATGGGCACAAAATATGTCAACACAATAGGCTATAAACCTCAAGTCGTGAGCTAGTGAAGAACTTCAGGTTTTATTGTTGATTACTTCTTGAGATTTTAAAGACCTTTAAGACTCCCACTGTCCTCTTGGCATATTAGACTTTCTTGTCAGATATTCAAGAGATAGTGTGGATTCTAATCAAGACAAACACTTCACACAATTGGCCTTAATTGGTCTTTGTTTTATGCAAAACATCACAACTTACCAATTTCAAATGTACAAGAGTAGAATACTTTTACTCTTACATTTGACAAGTGTTTTTAAACCTTCTTTAAGACATGTCACTCAAATTACAATCTTGGAGTATGACTCTAAGACTTGTATTGGAACGAAGTATGAATTATCTTCTTGATTTAACCATTTCAACAATTCAAGTTCCTCTTCTTAGTCATGAGAATGCACTAAGATTTCCTTAGAGATCTAATTGTGCTATGGTTTCTTAATCATTAAGATGATCACAAAACTGATACTAAAGTACTCTCCCATCTTTTCAGATTTGAGAAACTTTTATCTTTCTGCCTAAGTTGATTCTTCTTATTCGCTTTGCCTTACATTGGAACCTTTTCCAATGTCTAAGAATTACACTTAAGCTTGTAAGTATAATCATATTTACTGATGTTTAGTAAATTATGACGAATAGTTTTATCGATCTTTTGTGGTGGACTTAATCAGTGCACAAGAATGTGTACTCAATCCCTTAGTCCATTACTTGACTCACACATCCATGTGAACAAGTAATTAGTCTTAATTTTCCAATACTTGAATGTTCTCAGTCATCATGCTATACAACTTGCATGATTCCAAGTTTCGGTCCAATTGAAACTTGGGTGATGTGAATCTTTCCTTATTTGATAAATTTAGAAACTACCACAAATGAAAGAATCAATTTCATATTTCCACTCTTGCTATTAATGGAATCCTATAAACAAAAAAAAATTCACAGATGCCATTGTAAGGATATTTTAAAATAAATAAAATCTAAAATTTCCTTTTATTTTAAAAAGTTTGCGGAAAGGTTATCCATACAATCCATATGAAAACTTGTTGTTGTCTATTCCTAAGTAAAAATATCATAACTCCTAAGAAGTAGCTCAATAATCCAATCTTCAAACTATACGATAGAAATCCATCTACGCGATCGGATTCAGCATATTCTTTCTTTATGTTTTTTCACTTTTTCTTTGATTCTTAAAACATCAACATGTGACCCAGTCACATCATGTATCAAGAATCTCAGAATAGAAACTTAGCAGAGTTAGATAGTGGATTTTACCTGAAGTAGAGTCAAACTTATTGACTTTAACATCCTTAGGTAAAGTTGGCAGCTTCGCAACTAATGCCCCTTCCTTTGGCAATATAAACATATGGACTCTTTGGTAATGGTACATGGGACTATCACAGACTTAGCATTTCTCTTTACCATTTGGTCAACTAAATTGACTATGGTTGATCCCTTTCCATTAGGAAGAGAGTGCTTTACTGTATATCCAATGTCATCAATGTCAATCTCCATAAAGTTTCAGGAAATTGATCTTAGCAAATAGATAAGATCATTAAGGGTCTTGTCATAGTCTGGTTCATAGGAGTGACAAAAGGTGCTCACTATGTGACTTAGAAAGTGATTGAACCACCAACTTCCTCAAGACTTTGACACCCAACTCTCCCGGCTTGTCAATATGTGACTACATCTCCAAGATGTGATCACGCCTAGACCTTTCCTTGCCAATAGGGATTGAGTGACCTTAAACTTTTCAAGAACTTGTGGGTTAGGGAGAATAATTGGAGGAGGTGAAAGAAGTATCATTTCCATGGGACATCATCCTCATTTAGGAAAGCTTGTTTCAATAGATTTGGGAAGATCATAAATGTCTAAACCAGACATCTTTTGGGAGATATTCAAGATAGTTGATCTAAAGTCCTTAATATGACACCCAATATGAAATATTAAGGCTAGGACCCAACAAACTATTTTATAACTTAGATGAGGGATGCCATAATCCAAGCTATAAAATATTTGAAGGTAGGTGAATGACGATTCACCAATTTCCACCAAGATAAACGAAATGTATTATTAGGTTTTAATTGGATTTGAAACTCCTAGATCTTTGAGATTCATTGAACTGTTCAATGGCGTGTTTCGATCTTGAGTGTGCCCTTCAGGTTTTGTGACTGGGATGTCGAGGATCACAAAAGAAGGTGTGAAGTAACCATGGAAATTACTTGGTACCCTTAAGTGTTTACCCCTCAATCGATTTGCCGGTTAACCACACACGCTCCATCGATACTATGGTAAACATTAAGTTACCCTTAGCTTACCTTGTTAAATACGAGTTAGTGTGCTGGTTAACCACACATGCTCCACTAACCGACTTAAACAAAGTGCAAAGTGTAATTTCATGGATTAGCACCTTATTCACATTTTCCTAAGTAACTAAGATTGGGTATTATTAAGAGTTTAGTTACTTAGTATTTATCATTAATACTTTTAGTGAAGGGAGAATTATAGTCCTGTCAAACCCGTTCGGCTAACGACCCTCCACCGGTCAAGGAAGCGGTGGGTGAGAGTGGACACCCATTAAAGTAACATTTTATAGGCAGTAACCTTATACCCCTCTTATAGACCGGCTTCGTGAATGAGGCCTACTAACGGTAAGACTGACTTGCTCATATATATATATATATATATATATATATATATGTATATATATATATATATATATGTATATATATATATATGTATATATATATATATATATATATATATATATATATATATATTATTAACTTATAATATTATAAAGTATCATGGTTGAATTTTACTTTTTAAAATTCTAAGGGCTAACTTGGAATTAAAGTATTCATAAGAGAAAACTTTTCAAATTCCAAAACATTAGGGCAAGTTTTGAAAGTATTCAAAACTAATTAATTCCATAACTTATGAGTTTAAAGTAGTTTTAATCCAAAAACTCTTCAAGTTCCATAACTTGAGGACAAGTTATGAAAGACTTCAAACTAATAAAAGAATTAATTTTTCTTTATTTTATAACTTATGGAATTAATTAAGGTTGCACTTTTTTTTATTTATTATTTAATGAAGAGACTCCTGGTCCTCCGTAACTTGAGGACAAGTTATGGAGTCATAAAACCATTTAATTAGAACTAGACTCTTCATTTTGTAATCTTTGCCAACTTTTATGAGTTTTATGAAACTTAAATGTGACTTTTCATATAACCTGAGGACAATTTACAAAAACACATTTTAGAATCAACTCTTAGATTAATTTGGATTGAAATCAACTATTTCACTCAACTTTTCTATTAATCTAAGCAACTCATAACAACAAGATAATTCAAATCAAACTTTTTCATGTAATTAGTCTAAACCTTAAACTAATACAAAACATGAATAAATTGAAAATTATCTTTGAAATTGGATTAGCATGAAAATTACCACATCAAAAGGAAGTTTATAAATCCAAAAACATCTTAGGGTAATGTTCCTAGTCCAATTCCAGCCAAAAACTAGAAAATATGTTGTCTGGGGCTCCAACTCGTCGAGTGCACGAACCAACTCGGCGAGTTGGATGCATTTTTCCTTGGACTCGGTGAGTCCATTCATGGACTCGGCGAGTCTGATGGGCAGATAGCATCAAAACTTGATTTTTTAGCTACTTTTGCAAGTATAACAATAAAACAAGCCTAGGCTCTAATACCACTGTTGGGTTTTGAGAATTCTAACACTCCTAATTGTACATGCAACCCTAAATACCTTGAATCTATGTTTTCTCTATTATACATGCAAATATGAACATCCAAGGTATTATGCATAGAAAACAATGAATATAACAAGATAGAATACATACATCTTTGATGTAGAAAGTCTTCATGAAGCTTGAGTGCCTAGTGCCCCAAGTGTGACACCTCAAATGGTTCACACAACACCAAATACACTTGGAATAACTTGAGAGAAATCTACACTTCATGAAATCGGCTAGCCCTTCTTTATCACACATTAGTCGCCGATTTTGGTGAGTAATATGATGCTTATATAGTGTGTTACAATTATGGTTACACCATGTAAACCCTAATTATCATGACCTTTCATTACCATAACGCATGGGTTATGTAACCTCCATGGAGCATCCATGGAGCATCATATGGGTTTAACCCAACTTGATTATCCATGGAGCTTTGGCCCACTATATAAGTTATGGATGATTTGCACAATCAACCCATATATTTAATTAGTCTTCTTTTGATCACATAATTAATTCTTGATCAATACTAATTAAATATTGTTATTCTTATTATTAATATACTAGAACTTATGATGCCATGCAACCCAAATGGACCATGCCGAGTCGGGTCAAGTCTTACAATTATAGTTATTGACTTAGACATTAATCCAACAAAATGACACACTAATTGGTTCTAAGCAAAGGTTGCAAGGGTGATTCATTGTTTGTCATAGTTCGGTGGAGCGTGTGTGGTTTACCGGCACATCGAATAGGTGATTGTAACAATGAAGGCACCATGTAGATTTGCATGGTTATTCACACCCGCTTTGTGATCCTCGGTATCCCAGTCACAAACTAGAGGGGCATATTGAGATTTAAACATGCCATTGAAAATTTCAATGAATCTCAAAATCTAAGAATTCTCAATACATTTAAAACATAAAGATTATGTTTTTCGTGGTGAAGAATTAGTGAATCATCATTCACTTACCTCCAAATTATTTGCATGTTGGATTACGGTATCCCTTTTCTAATATGTAAATAATGTTGTTGGGTCCTAGCCCTAAATTTCCATTTTGGGTGTTAATTAGGGACTTAACATTAATTAAATTTGTTCCTTTCTATTTTTGGATGTCTAACGCAAAGAACGCTGCTGCTAGCTCATTCACGCTAATGAGCCTTTGTCAAAAAGTGACTTTCGATGGATCGACCTTTAACGAATGGATAAGATACATTCGCACGATCGCTCATTACCAGGACAAGGAGTATGTTCTCGATGAGAAGCTCGAAAAGATCAATCCAGAAACTGCTACTCCCGAAGAAATGGCTATGTTTGAAACACATGAGCGTGATGCAACGAAAGTCCATTGCATCATGATAGCCACTATGAACTCCAAATTCCAAAAGTCCTATGAGCACATGTATCCTTATGAGATGCATCTAGACTTGATGGAGCGTTACCACCAAAGCGCGAGGCAAGAGCGCTAATGTATCATAACGAATATGATCACTGTTAAAATGGGAAATAGAGACTCTCTAACTGTGCACTCGCAAAAGATGCAAAGGTATGTCAATCGTCTTCGCAAGTTGAATGTCAACTTTGGGGAAGATTTGGCTATCGACATTGTTCTTCACTCCTTTCCCTCATGATACAATCAATTTAGGATGACCTACCACATGAACAAGGAAGAGGTCACCCTAAGCAAACTCCAAGGTCTCCTAAGGACTGCCGAGAGCAACCTAAAGGACAAGTCTGTTGCACCAACTCCCAATCCGTCTACTGCTCCTGTTTTGGCTATTGGGCAGGGAAGGGGCAAGAAGAGGAAAGATTCTTCGAAGAACCACCGCAAGGGAAAGTCCCAAGATGGTTCCTCTACTAGTGGGACCAAGGTTGATCCCGCTAAGCCCAACCCTATCCCAAAAGAGGCAGAGTGTCATCATTGCCACAAAATAGGGCATTTGAAGAGAAGCTGCCCGAAATATCTGCAAGCCATCAGGGATGGAAAGATCAAGCCATCTTTTGCAAGTATATACACAATTAAATCTAATGATTCATCCCATGCTATTTCTTGGGTTCTTGATACAGGGTGTGGTTACCACATTTGTTCTGATTTGCAGTGACTAGGAAGAAATAAGGATGTGGAGCTTGGAAAAATAAATCTAATCATGGGGAACAGAAGATCGTCGCCTGTTACCAAGATTAAAGTGTATTCTTTAGTGCTTAGTAATGGATTGAATATAGATTTAAATAATTGTTGCTACTTTCCATATATGGCAAGAAACATCATTTCTTTTCATGGTTTGTTTAAACAAGGATTTAGATATTCGTTTAATAATGAGAATGGTTCGATTTATTCTTATCTAATTGGTGTTTTATATTTTGAAGCAATGCCTTGTAATGGAATTTATGAAACTGTTATGGTTGTAGATAACCTAGGAAATGATGTGTTGTGTATGGATTCTTCCAATAGTATGGATAGAGAATCCTTGTGGCATTGGCGTCTTGGACATGTCAACAAGAAGCGCATAGCCAAACTCCAAAAGGATGGAGTGTTGGAGTCATTCGACCTTAGTGAAGTTGACACGTGCGAATCTTGTTTACTTGGAAAGATGACCAAGTCACCCTTCACTGGCACTTGTGAGAGGGGTGAGGGTTTATTGGACCTCATACACACCGACGTGTGTGGGCCCTTTAGATCCACCACAAAGGATGGGAACCGCTTCTACGTGACTTTCACCAATGATTATAGTAGATATGGGTATATCTATTTAATCAAGCACACGTCGGAAACGTTTGAAAAGTTCAAAGAATTCAAACATGAAGTGGAGAATCAGTTGGGAAGGAAAATCAAGATGCTTTGATGCGATCGAGGAGGAGAGTACCTAAGTCTTGAATTCCACGAGTATCTTAAGGAATGCAAAATAGTTTCGCAATTGACGCCACCTAGGACACCACAGTTGAATGGTGTGGCAGAAAGGCATAATCGAACCCTATTAGACATGGTTCGTTAAATGATGAGTCGTGTTTCACTAGCTATCTCATTCTCGGGTATGCCTTAGAGACTGCCGCCCATATCCTTAACCGAGTCCCTACAAAGAAGGTTGCCAAAACACCTCACGAGAGGTGGACAGGGAAAGCTCCCTCATTGGCACACATCAAGGTTTGGGGCTGTGAGGTTTTCGTAAGACGAGAGACTCACGACAAGCTCAAACCTCGTAGTGAGCGATGTATTTTCATCGGCTACCCGCAGAAATCCTTTGGATATCTCTTCTATAGACCGAGTGACAATGTTGTCTTCGTTGCGAGGAGAGGGGTTTTCCGAGAGCGAGAACTCCTAAGCTAAGGAGACAGTGAGAGGTAAATCGATCTTGAAGAGATTCAAGAGTCGAGCGATGAAGGAACCTCTAACGCTGGCGCTCAACCCGAGGAGGAAACTCCGGTTGAACCGATTGACGAGTCCTTACCTCTAAGACGTTCCGAAAGACTTAGAGTTCAACCCCAGTTTTATGGTTTTCATATTACTATCGAAGGGGATACATATATTAGTGATGGTACACTAATAAATCTAGATGAACCTAATAGCTATAAGGAAGCCATGGCAGGCCCAGAGCCTGTAAAATGGAAAGAGGCGATGGAAAGAGAGATTCAGTCCATGTATGACAACCATGTTTGGAATTTGGTTGACAATGTTCCCGAAGGTAAGACGGTTGGGTGCAAATGGATCATCAAGAAGAAGACCGACGTCGATGGAAAAGTGCACACGTATAAGGCACGAGTAGTAGCGAAGGGCTTTACTCAAACTCCCGGAGTTGACTATGATGAGACCTTCTCACCAGTTGCTAAGATAAAATCTATTAGGGTGATGCTAGCCATTGCTGCATTTCATGATTATGAGATTTGGCAGATGGATATCAAGACTGCTTTCCTTAATGGGAAGTTGGCTGAGGATGTTTACATGGCTCAGCCAGAGGGATTTGTCGATCCAAAGCATCCCAATAGAGTTTGCAAGCTTGAGAAGTACATTTATGGACTTAAGCAAGCGTCTCGCAGATGGAATCTTTGCTTCGATGAGAAAGTCAAAGAGTTTGAATTTGTACGAAGTGAAGATGAATCATGTGTATATGTCAAGGCCAGCAGGCGCATAGTTAGCTTCCTCGTTTTGTATGTCAATGACATACTGATCATAGGAAACGACATCCGGACTTTAGAGGTGGTTAAGTCCTGGCTCGAGAAGTGCTTTGCTATGAAGGACCTCGGAGAGGCTTCCTATATTTTGGGAATAAGGATAGTGAGGGAAAGAAGTAAGAGACTAATATGACTTAGTCAGAATACTTACTTAGATAAGGCACTAAAACGTTTTAGTATGGAGAACTCGAAGAAGGAAGAAATACCGATACAAAGTAATGCCAAGTTGAGTAAGACTCAAAGTCTGAGTACCGAAGCCGAGATAGTTGAGATGAGCCGAGTACCCTACGCTTCCGCATTTGGCTCAATCATGTACGCTATGACTTGTACTCACCCTGATCTAGCCTTTGCTTTAAGCATGGTCAGTAGATATCAAGGGAACCCTGCCAAAGCTCATTGGATTGTGGTCAAGAATATACTTAAGTACCTTCGGAGGACCAAAGAATGGTTATTAGTCCTCGGAGGGAGTGATGACTTAAAGGTGCGAGGGTATAGTGACGCCAGCTTCCAGACCGACAGGGACGACTACCGTTCACAGTCAGGCTGGGTCTTTACCCTGAATGGAGGATCAGTGACTTGGAAAAGTTCCAAACAAGAGACCGTAGCTGATTCAACATGCGAATCAGAGTACATTGCAGCGAGCGAAGCGTCAAAGGACACGATGTGGTTGAAGAACGTCATTGGTGATCTTGGAGTTGTGCCTGCCATAAAGGAGCCTATGGAAATTTTCTGTGATAATGAGGGAGCGGTTGCCTTGACCAAGGAACCGAGGGATCATGGTAGATCTCGGCATATCAACAGAAAATATCACTTTATTAGACATTGAGTAGAAGAAGGACACATCGTAGTGAAGAGGGTATCGTCAGAGGATAACCCAGCAGATCCGCTTAGGAAGGGACTGAGTAGGGTTATACATTTGCAGCACGCTAGGAGCATTGGGCTGAAAGACGATATTAGTTTAGATTTGATAGTTTTGAAACATGTAATAGATAAATGTAGTTGACATTTGATGATTAAATAAAGGAGTATTATTTATGAGTAAAGATACTGTCTTATGTTAATTGTTTAACTATTGTTTCACTTTGCATGTTTTGACTTCCTGAATAATTAAGTTATTAAGAATAATCGAATTATTCGAATGGTCCACAATCGTTCATATGTTGGAAGTAGGTATGAATGATGATTTTCATGAATTGGCGTGTAGATTGTCTAAAAGGGTATTAGACATAGCAAAGGTTTGCTACAACGTTCCTGAGTGCTTATGAACAAGTTTTGACGATTGGAATAAACCCGCACTTGCTGGAATCACTTTATGGAATGTGACACAAGTGATCACAAGACGATAATGTCATATGGTCTTCAAACCAATATATATGGTTTATTGTTTATTAATTGGTTGTGCATTGACAATGCGAAACCGCATCAATAAATTGATGTCATAAAACGCATTGTTGTGTATAGTTGATTAGTAAATAGTAAATGTATATAAGTCGAAGTTTATCTGTTACTTTTATCCTAAGAGAATAAAATCGATATCACGGCCGCTCGATGATTTGATTTCAATTATGTGTCGGGCCCGGTCAGGACTGAATTGATGTGCTCAATTATGTTCTATGTCACATGAATCTGAGATCGAGAAACCAACTACTGGACAATAAGTTCCATAAGATTGTCTGCATAATGTCTAAACAAAGGACTGTATGATCCCTTATCTAAAGGACAGGAGATTGATAAGATCAGAGTTGATAGCATCTTTGAGAGCTACGATTGCTAATCAGTTTGTGTTTGCATATATAGTTACTAGACTTATCCAAATGGGAGATTGTTGGATTAGTGTCTAAGGTTGTAACTATATTTGGTAATGTACTTGATCCGGTTATGCATGGTCCTTTTGGGTTGCCTTCACCATAGCAACTTGACAGGATGATTTGTTAAGAGAGAAGAAATATTATTGTTAATATAGTATGAGAATAATATATTAAAGGATTAATAATGTTATTTGATTAATATAAGTCATATATTAATTAAGAATTAATTTGGTGACTTAAAGAGGTTAATTGAATAAAGGGGCATAAACTGTCAAATGTATGATAATTATGTTTTTGGGCTATGTATCCTTATGGATATGAGGGTGGATGAAATTTAGGGTTTGGGAACCTTAAAATCGTCCAAGCCTAATATCTAGGAGGATCTTGGATTGCTTAGGGCCTAAGTTATTTAATTAGGGTTAAAGGTGAAACCCTAGTAGCTCATAGTATAAATAGATCCCTAAGGTGAGGGAAATCGACACTCATGCAAGGCAAGAAACCATAGAGCCGATTTCTCACCCTCCTCCCTCTCTCTCAAGATCATCGTCTTGCTAGTTGGTGTTTGTAAGCCCTTAGAGGAGTGACAATTGTGACTTTAAGCTCCAAGAAGAAGAAGTATCAAGCAAGTAATCCAAGGTATTGTTCTAGATCCAATTTCATATGATTAGATTCAATTGTTTGCATTAGATCTAATATTGTAAGTCTTTGATTCAACGCATGTTCAATTAGAGAAACCTAGATCCAAGCAATTAGGGTTTTCATGTGCACATAGGAAAGTTCTTTTTGCTCAAACCCAACAAGAACAACATCTGATTTGCCCATAGCCCCATTACACATCCTTTTGTTGATGATGTCAACAACCATAGAAGTATATTCTTTACCAGCTAGCTCAAAAATATCATTTGCAACCTTTATCTGATGAAGATTCAACTGATGAATATCCCATCTTCCAAATTGAAACAGATCTCTTTAATCATATAGTCGAATGCATCCATCTTTAAGTTTTACTACAGCAGAAGTTGTAGTTTCATCAAAAACCCAGTAGAGCATGGACTGCAATGATCCATCTAGATAATTCTGAAGCACAAGAATCTGTTTCACTTGGCTGGTGGCATGCCACATCACAGTTTGAAGAGGAAGATTGGTTTTAGGATCAAGTACATTGGGGTATTGTTTGATGATTGACTCTGCAGTCTTCATTGCAGGTAAACCCTCTTTCACTTGATCCTCCAAAAATTGCTTAAAGTGTGTTGCCTTGGGATCATGTGAGGGATTTGCAAAAGGTGCATTTGATAATTCTGTGAGATCAACCCTGGTCCAAGAATGGAAATCATGAAAGTCTTTGTATAACTCTGTATTTCCACTCTTCCGTCTCACTAGCCACAGGTTTAGAGCGTCATGAAAGCCCCATGAAACAATTCCTGACTTATCACCATATATGTCTCTAAAATGTTTCTCTTCAAGGTCTGTAACGGTGATTTTAGGCTGATCTCTAGGAGCATTTTGATTAGAGCTCCTTTCAAATAAAAGTTGTCTTTTCTTAGCAAATTTTGCCAATATGGAACGTTTCAGAGCAACAACATTTCGAGCTTGATTTGGTTCCTTTTCAAATCAATCTACAACTAGAGATGTTTGTGCAGGTGGTGGAATAGCTGAAGGAGTTCGAGAGGGCAGGTACATTCTTGACTCATCAACGGATGATTTAAATTTGTCTCCAAGTTCCTCTTCCAACTTTTTCTTCAAGTCAAAGTAGCTGGCTATAAGGAGACACAAATGTGTTTGAAGATCAGTGAATTGATTTGTCTTTAGAGTCTTGTCCTCTTCAAGATCAGTAACTTGAATTTTGAGCTTGGTATTTTCAGTCATAAGATCAGCTACCCGAATGTCAAGCTCAATATTTTTCTTACTAAGCACATTTATCTCCTTTTAAAGCTCAAGGATAAAAGGATTATCTTCTCCAGAGTGGCATTCTCCAATAGAAATTGCTTTAGCTCGGAGAAAAGGCATTGAGCTTTGTTATTTAGCTAAATATTGAGTAAACCTCACAGAGGTAGCATCATGATCAGGTCTAGGAAAAGAAAAATATGCCGGTGTTGAGGAAGCACCAACATCAACGGTGGTGCTTGGTCTTTCATGAGATGGTCCAGATGAGTAAATAGTAAGAACAGGTGTTGGATGAATTGGTTAGCCTTGACATGGTTCAGAGATCAGCACACCAAGTCTTGGATGAATCCTTCATCTTTTAACAGGAAGTGAGGAGGTCAGAATTGTTGTAGGATCACTCTCAGATGGCTCTATGGTAGGAAGAACATTATCAAGGGGAGGAATCCCTGAAACTATCTCCATAGGAATTAAATTGTCATCCATCTGATTTGAGATAGGAGGTATGGTTTCAAGAACATATTCAGTCTCTTGTATCTCCGTTTCTGGATGAGCAACATTATGGATATTGTCAAAGAACACATCGAGGTTTTCATCGGACAAAAGATTTTCATTGCTTCCAAAGTTTAGGGGAAGATCATCGTTGTCATAGCATGTAAGATCCAGATCCTCAAATGAATCATGAGCAACTTCAGTGTTTGCGAATGCAGTTTCCCTAGTTTCCTCACTATAGTCACTTTGAATAGGCACAAATGTCATATCATGTTCTTCAGCTACAGAGGCACCAGGAATAGTAACTTCCTTTTCATGATCAGAAATAGTTAGGAAGTCATCTTCTGAAGATACCTACTCTGAAGATACATGCTCTGAAGATATTTTGTCAGAAGACCCATGAGATTCAGATGATTCATTTAACTCAGCAAACTTTCCAAATTTAACCAATCAAAAGTTTCGTTGAAAGATGACTTTTCCTTTGCAATTTTGTTTGATAACTCCAACATTATGTGGATCAAGAGACTTCATATCCCGGATTTCT
Source organism: Lactuca sativa (assembly GCF_002870075.4). Taxonomy (NCBI): domain Eukaryota; kingdom Viridiplantae; phylum Streptophyta; class Magnoliopsida; order Asterales; family Asteraceae; genus Lactuca; species Lactuca sativa. The sequence goes on from NC_056630.2 coordinate 317,824,208, forward strand.
CCTTCTTTGACCATCTCTAAGAATTGCACATCAATAAATCTCTAAGAATTGCACATCAATACATCAAGAGTGTGTCCCGTGTCTTTGCTTCGATATTCACCACAAATTCATCCAAGTTAATTTTTGAGAAGTTGAAGTTGATTCCAGTATCAAGTGTAGTAATAGCTCCTGTGTTTCTCAAAGAAATCTCGTCAACACCAGTTCTTCTGCCAGATATGCAACTCACAAGGATGTGAGCCAAAAATCTCCAGTAAGGTGGCAGTAGTTTCTTCTCAGTGGGAGGAAAATTTCCTTCGTACCCCATCTTGACAAGTATCTCTTGGACGTCATTAATTCCAATCTCAGTAGGAAATAAAGATCGATCATTAATCAGAACAACCTCCCTGATAGATTGCTCTGTTATGACAAGACTACATCCTTTCACATCAGCTTCAATAGAGAAAGATCCATTATGTCCCTTCTTTAGCATAGCAGTTTGCCAGAAATCTCTGATGATGCCTTGATAAACAACAGGATTTACTGTGAGAGTAGTAGACAAGCAACACTCCCTTAGCCCATGAATCGTTGACCTGAACTCTCCATGAGCAACAAGAGGTTTCACCAGTAGAATTACAAGATTGTGACTATCAGCGAATTTAAGACTTGCCATTTGAACTGCATAAAACAGAGCAAGTGAGAAACAAAGTATTTAAACAACCTAAAGTTTATGTTTTTCTCAATCAAACAAGTTATTTTTGGCCTTAAAATAAAAAGTCAACAATTTATTGACAAAAAGGAAGTTTATGGCTGTAAACATTCTGACCGTAAACAACCTAACCATAAATAGCCTGGCCGTAAACAGCTGGGCCGTAAATAGCCTAGCTGTAAAGGGTCTGGCTGTAAACAGCCTGGCCGTAAATAGTCGGGCTGTAAACGCTTGGCCATAAATGCTGATAGTCGTTTTTCTTCGGTTAAACCCTCAAAATCTGTCGATTTGAAGTATTAATTACATATCATTTAACACTGTGAAACTTCAAAACAATTTTTCATTTTAATTTAATAAAATACTCCAATCACAATTTTCAAAAACGTGTATCAATTGTTTTTACATAACATGAGTACAAATCAAAAACCCCAGAATCTCAAAACATCTCCACCATAAGTGCGTACTGATCATGTCGGCGCCTTCCCTCGATCATCACTGGTACCTGAAACACATAACACGCAAACGGTAAGCAATAATGCTTAGTGAGTTCCCCAAAATACCATGTACAACACATACGCCTTTCCAAGCCATAGCTCTATGGGATCTTCCGATTCAAGTGTCTTAGGGGATTTCCATCTCATGACTCTGTTGACCTTCCGGTCCATATCATCATAATCATATCATAACATATAACATATACAACATACATCACATTTTCATCAAACACATAAGACCTTCCTATTGGATTACTGTCTAAGTCCATAACTATAATTAGTAAGACTTGACCCGACCCGGCATGGTCAATTTGGGTTGCATGGCATCATGCACTTGGATAGACTAAAATGAGAGAAATAACACTTGTAGTTGGTTAATATATTATAAGTTCTAATATATTAATAAGATTATTTAATTAGTATTGATCAAGAATTAATCTAGAATTAATTAGGTGATCGAAAGAAGACTAATTAAATATATGAGTTGATTGTGTGAATCATCCATACTTGTATAGTGGGCAAATGCTCCATGGATTATCAAGTTGGGCTAAAACCCATAGGATGCTACATGGATGCTCCATGGTGTATTTGAACCCATGGATCAAAGGAAACGGAAAGCCATGACTGGTAGGGTTTACCCTAATTGTAACAACTATATAAGATCATATTCTTTGGGAAAATCTGGCCACTTTGGAGAGAAATAAAGGGCTTGCCGATTTCACTAGTATGTGTATGTTCTCTCAAGTTATTCCAAGTGTATTTGGTTTTGTGTGAACCATTTGAGGTGTCACACTTGGGAAACTAGGCACTCAAGCGTCATGAAGATATTCTACTTCAAAGAGGTATGTATTCTATCTTGTGATATTCATTGTTTTGTATGCTAGATTAGGATAATACCTTGGATGTTCATATTTGTATGTATAATAGAGAAAAAAATAGATCCAAGGTATTTAGGGTTGCATGTATACTTAGGAGTGTTAGAATGCTCAAAACCCAACAATTCCGGTCACACATAATCACCCCATCGGGTAAGGCATAGTGAGAAGACTCACCTCAATGAATTCGGATAAAGTCTCATGCTCAATGTCCCAACCTAGCCTCCTCCTATTATTCAAATAACATTCCCGATCAATACTCTCCCATGATCTCATCTCTACAGACTGGGTAGAAGGCCATTCTACCCTTCCCTGAACTGTCCTGAATTAGTCTTGACTAGAACCCTAAAGTCAACGAAAGTCAACGATCAACTTGGACCCGACTCGTCGTGTGCACAAGGTGACTCGGCGAGTCCAAGCAGTTCCTCTAAATCCTTTCAGACTCTCTTGGCTCGTTGAGTCTTTCTTCCACTCGACAAGTTACACCTGTCACGAATCGAGGGGCAACCCTGACTCGAATCGGCGAGTTCGCTCCATGCTCACACTCAAATGACCTTCTGAGGTCATATCTATTCCTCTAATCCGTAGATCTAATCTTCCTAAGCTCAATAATCACATAAAGGTTCGAACTTGATGCTCATGTAACGTCCAAATGACACTACTTGATGATTTAGCCCCAAATATAACATCCTAAGTCTATTTCTTCCATAACTTCTCATAAAGGAAGATGGAATAGGTTCTCTGGACCACTATGGATCTAGATCTGATGTCTAAACATGATAAGGGACCATATTCCCAACAAATCAACCCACAAAAGGGTATAGAAAACCCTAGATCCATGGATTCGTTAACAAAACAGAAAAAGGATCGATATGCTACCTCAAGGATGATATCCTTTGCTTGCAATCCACAAATAAGCAACCTCCTTGGCTTCCTCTAAGCCGAAATCAACTTCTTCTTGCAAAACAAACCCACAAAGGTCCAATAATGGCTTCTTCTCTCTCACAAACGCTCAAGCACTAGAAGGGTTTCTCTCAATGGTCTGGTAGCCGCAAATGGTGGATATAAGGGTCCTTAAATAGTTCCCAAACCCGAGAAATTAGGGTTTCATTAAGCAGCATGGAGTTGCCGAGTCCACGTATGGACTCGTCGACTCCTCCATTAAATCAGACCAATACATGCACGATCCCACTCGGCGAGTCTGAGCGCCTACTCGCCGAGTCCCTCACTAATATTCACTATAAATACTTAAAATCGGATCCCTGGGAATCCGGATTGTTATAATTGTCCCCCACTAGAATCAGACTCCCCCCTTGAAGTCTCGCTCCGCAAACAATTCTACATACTGCTCCTGCATCTCTATCTCCGGCTCCCAAGTCAGCTCGGGCCCCTTTCGATGTTGCCACTGGACCTGAACCAGGGACACCTCTTTGTTCCTCAGAACCTTGATTCTCCTATCTCGGATCGCGATCGGCCTCTCAACATACTTCAGACTCGCATCCACCTGAATGTCCTCCAATGGAACCACTGTTGACTCATCGGCAATATAGTTCCTCAACCGAGACACGTGGAAGGTATCATGAATCTGACTCAGCTCGGTAGGTAGCTCCAAACGATACGCTACTCTACCCACACTAGCTGTCACCGTAAATGGATCGATATATCGAGGTCCCAACTTGCCTCTCTTCCTGAATCGAATCACACCTTTCCAAGGTGATACCTTCAGGAGAACGAAATCACCAACCTGAAACTCGAGCTCTGAGCGATGCATATCAACGTAACTCTTCTGGCGACTCTGGGTCGTCAGCAACCTCTGCCTGACCTGCTGAATCTGCTCAGTCGTCTGGAGTACTATCTCCGTACTACCCATCACCCACTGTCCTACCTTTCCCCAACAAATGGGAGTTCGGCACCTCCTTCCATACAATAGCTCGAAGGGAGGCATACTGATGCTCGAATGGTGGCTGTTGTTATAGGAAAACTCCGCCAAAGGAAGATACGTGTCCCAACTTCCTCCGAAGTCTAATACACATGCCCGAAGCGTGTCCTCGAGTGTCTGGATAGTCCTCTCACTCTGACCGTCGGTCTGAGGGTGATAAGCAGTGATTAATGCAACCTCGTACCCAACTCCTCATGAAACTTCATCCAGAACCTGGAAGTAAAACGTACATCTCGATCTGACACAATCGAAATCGGCACTCCATGGCGAGACACCACCTCCTTCACATATGTTTCTGCCAACTTCTCTGCGGAAGAACTCTCACCGATAGCAAGGAAGTGAGCACTTTTCGTCAATCGATCCACAATCACCCAAATTGCATCGACACCCCTTCGGGTTCTTGGCAGTTTGGTGATGAAATACATAGAAATATGTTACCACTTCCACTGGGGAACCTAAAGTGGCTGCAACTTGCCATGCGGACGCTGGTGCTTGGCCTTAACCTGACGACAGGTCAAGCACCTCTCTACAACCCACGCAACATCTCTCTTCATACAAGGCCACCAATAGTCTCTCTTGAAATCCAAATACATTTTAGTGGCCCTAGGATGGATCGAGAATCTCGATCTATGTGCCTCCTCCATCAAAACACTGCGTGCCCCAGCAATAAACGGCACCCAGATCCGACCATGAAAATTCATAAGCCCTCGGATATCAGTCATAAACTCAGATGCATGCCCAATCACTCGCTCCTTTCTGTGGTTCTCCGGTCTCACAGCCTCTGCCTGAGCCTCACGAATGGTATCTAACATCAGAGTCTTCACGGCCAGTCTCTTACACATACCTCGTATCGGAACACTCTCTGCCTTCCGACTTAGGGCATCGGCTACCACATTCGCCTTGCCTGGGTGGTACAGGATCTCACAATTGTAATCCTTCACACATCCATCCATCTCCTCTGCCGCATATTTAGGTTGGACTGATACATCAAATACTTCAAACTCTTATGGTCCGTGTAAATTATACATCGAACCCCGTACAAATAGTGGCGCCAGATCTTGAGGCGAACACTACCGCTCCCAGCTCCAGATCGTAAGTGGGATACCTAGCCTCATGAGGCTTCAGCTGCCTCGATGCATATGCTATCACATGCCTCCTCTGCATAAGCACTACACCCAACCCTGATATCGCTGCATCACAGTATACCATAAAATCCTCAACTCCCTCTGGAAGGGATAACACATGGGCTTCGCACAACTTTCGGTGAAGAGTCTCAAACGAGGTCTGCTGCTTCGGACCCCATGAAAAAGCAACACCCTTCTGGGTCAACCTAGTCAGTGGCACTAGAATCTTGGAGAAATCCTGAATGAATCTCCGATAATAACTGGCCAACCCTAGAAAATTCCTGATCTCCGTGGCGGACTTCGGCACTTCCCAACTCAGCACCGCCTCAATCTTGGCTGGGTCGACCAATATCCCATTTTGATTAACAAGATGCCCCGAGAATTGGACCTCACATAACCAAAAATCACACTCGGAGAATTTGGCATAAAGCCTCTACGACCTCAATACCCCGAGGATCTCCCTCAAATGCACCTCATGTTGTTCTCGGGAACGAGGATACACTAGAATATCATCAATAAACATGATCACCGATAGATCCAACATCAACCGACATACTCTGTTCATGAGATCCATGAACGCTTTTGGTGCATTGGTGAGCCCAAAAGGCATCAGCACAAACTCATAGTGCCCATATCGAGTCCTGAACGTTGTCTTCTGGATATCCTCATCACACACCCTCATCTGGTGATATCCAGACCTCAAGTCCATCTTGGTAAACCAAGATGCCCCCTGAAGCTGATCGAACAAATCATCATTCCTCGGCAACGGATAATAGTTCTTGACCGTTAACTTGTTCAACTCCCGATAATCAATGAACACCAGGTGTGAACCATCCTTTTTCTTGACAAAAAGGATCGGCGCTCCCCACGGCAAGCTACTCGGCCGAATAAACCCCTTCGCCAACAACTCCTGAAGTTGCAAGGATAACTCATGAATCTATGCAGGCACAAGGCGATAGGGCGCATTAACGATAGGTAATGCCCCCGGAACCAAATCGATACGGAACTCTACCTGCCTCTTAGGAGGCACACCCAACAACTCCTCAGGGAAAACGTCCGGGAACTCGCACACTATCGAAACATCGCCAACTGATCTCGGTCTCCCCGAATCAATCCTTGTATCCATGACATAAGCTACGAACCCCTTGCAGCTCTGCTACAAACTTTTCCTTGCTCTGGCAGCCGAACAGAATGCTGACCCACATCGAGTACCCTCGCCATAAACTGTCAGCACTCCCCCACTAGGATCTCGAATCGTCACCAATTGCCGCTCGCAGTCTATCACAGCCCCAAATCCACTCAACCAATCCATTCCCACGATGACACATATGTCCCCCATCGCATTCGGAACCAGATCTATCGGAAACCTAACGCCGAAAATCTCAAGCACACACCCTCAAATCACGTCCGTGGCATACACTGCTCGCTCGTTAGCCATAGAAACTCGTAGAGGTCGACTCATCGCCTCAGATACTGATGTTTCAACTGAATGCTAATGAAACAAACGACCGACTCGTAACTGAGTCAAACAACACTAATGCAGGTACATAATTCACAAGGAAAGTAACTACGCATATCATAATATAAACAAAAGATCTCATCATAAACAAATAATAACAGAATACATACCAGCCACGACGTCAGGTGCTGCGCGGACCTCCTCCGCTGTCAATTGGAAGGTTCTCCCGCGAGCCTTCGGTGCTCGGCCTTCACTGGACGAACCTCAGTAGCGTAGACGGCGGTAGGGGCAAATCCCTGTTGTGCTCCCTATGCTGTCCCCTGCAGCTGTGGACACTCGGCCTTCCGATCGCCCGTCTGGTTGCAATGAAAGCAAACCATGAATCCATTGGGGCATTCCTTGGCTATATCCCCCTCCTTGCCACATTTGTAGCAAGCACCAGATCGACAAACTCCATCGTGTCCCTTGCCGCAGTTTCCGCAAGTGTGGCCCTTCTGGCCTCCAGCTCTAAAATCAGCGGGCTTTGCCCACTTAGCTGTCGGCTGAGACTATGCCGGCTGCCTATCCAACCCATGAGACTTGGTGTCCTCCCTGGCCTGGGTCTCCAACTAAATCTCCCTGTTTTGGGCATTTTCCTTAAGCTCAGAAAATGTCTGGTATGTCGAGTTCGATACGAACTCCCGAATGTCCCTCCTCAGAATGCTCAAGTACCGGCTCATGCGTGCCTGCTCAAACGACACGTGCTCAGGGCAGAACATCGCCTTCTCATGAAACTTCCTGGTGATCACAGTAACTGACTCCGTACCCTGCTTGAGGGTCAAGAACTCATGGGCTAACCGTTCCCTTTCCACCGGGAGAATGTTCTCGTCTCTGAACATAGTGGTGAACCTCTCCCAGGTCACCACTGAGATCTCCACAGAAGTAAGATGCGCTGTCAAAAATTTCCACCAATCCTTCACTCCCAAGCGAAGCTGGTTCTGTGAAAACCGAACCCTCATATGCTCTGGACATGAACAGGTATAGAAGCATCCCTCAATATCAGATATCCATCTCATCACAGCAATTTGATCCTACGTCCCAACAAACTCTGGTGGCTTCATGTTGATGAACTCCCGATACAACAATGAGTCACCCCCCTGTGGCCTGGCAGCAGCGACGGCTGCGGTGGCCGCGACAATAGCAACATCAGTAAAAGCGGCATACCGCTCATCAAAAGTCACAATCAGCATGGTCTTGATAGACCCGAACATCTCTGGTATCTCAGCTCGGATGGCCGCAGCACCCTCATCATGAATCATCTACCGGAGCTCCTCATCGCTCACACCCCCTCGCTAGTCCCCGGTTTGAGGCGTGTCCCAAGCATGATGCCTCCGAAATACAACATAACAAATCAGAGACTCGCTCGAGTATACTTGCACTAGATAACTCAACCCTACTTGCTCCCTAGTACCTTAAGGATTCTTACTTGTAATGCACACTGATCCGGTGTCTTCGGTAGCTCGGGCCCAATACTACTGCCCACACCGCATCAACATGATGGGTTTTGAGCATTCTAACACTTCCTAAGTGTACATGTAACCCTAATACCCTTGGATCTATGTGTGTCTAATTATCATGCAAAGTTGATTTCCAAGACTATGATCCTATCTAGCATACATGGGGAACAATTTTAACTTAAATAATAGATAGAGCTACATACCTTGTTGTTGTAAATGTTCCTTGAAACCTTGTGAGCCTAGCACCCCAAGTGTGATGCCTCAAATGCTTCACACAACACCAAATGCTATGGAGTAAACTTGGAGAGAAAGTATAACAAACTAAAATCGGCCAAGCCCTCTTGTTTCACTAGTAGTGCCGATTTTGGGAGAACACATGAGCTTTATATAGAGTTGACACATCTAGGGTTACACCATGTAAACCCTAATGTGTCGTGAATCTTCATTTCCATGACCCATGGGTTTGTAACTCCCATGGAGCCTCCATGGAGCATCCAATGGGTTTAACCCAACTTGATTATACATGGAGCCTCTTAGCCCACTATATAAGTTATGGATGATTTACATAATCAACCCATATATTTAATTAGTTATCTTTTGATCACTTAATTAATTCTAAAATTAATTCTTGAGCAAACTAATTAAATAATATTATTAATATATTATAACTTATAATATATTAATAACCACAAGTGTTATTTCTCTCATTTAGTCTATCCAATTGCATGGTGCCATGCAACCCAAATGGACCATGCCGGGTCGGGTCAAGTACATACCAGAAATAGTTATGGACTTACACACCTTATACACAAGTCTCCCACTTGGATAAGTCTAATAACTATAACTGCAAGTATGACTTCAGGAACCGATCGACAATCGTAGCTCTTTTCAAGGTTTCTCGGAACTGAGAAGATGATGGTACGCCATTTCAGATAAGGGATCATATAATCCTATGTTCTAGATATCAGCCGGACAAACACATGGAACATAGTCTTGCTTATTGCCCAGCAGTTTGTTTCCCGATTTCTGATTTGTTTGACAAAGAACTTAATTGAACATATCAACTTAGTTCTGATCGGGCCCGGTACATAGGTCAAAACAAAATCATCGTGGGTCCCAGATATCAGCTTCTAATCAAAGAAGGAACAGATAAACTTCGACTCATATGCTTGTTCTACTACTTGTTATATTACACACAAACGCACGTTTTATAACATCGAGTTACCAATGCGGTTTCGTACGTTCAATGCATAACTAACTCATAGTTAACAAGTCATATCTCTAGGTTTGAAGACTTATATAATATTACCGTCTCGCGATCACTCGAGATAAAATTCCATGAAGTGATACCAGCGAGCGTGGGTTGAATCCAATACTCAGAACTTATGAGCACTCATGAGTGTTGAGGCCATGTCCAACATCTTAGACCTCTACAACCAACTCATGACAGTCTTACTTCATATCTACTTCCAACATATGACTGACTGTGGATAATTTGAATAATATGTAAAACAACATAACTATTCTGGAAGTCAAAACATGCAAAAGAAATATAGTAAACGATTGACAAAAGATAGTAACACTTTACTCATAAATAAACACAACTTTTATTCATCATCAAATGTCAATTACATTTTACAAATTTCAAAATTATCTAACTACTAAAACTAATATCATCCTTCATCCCTATCCTCCTAGCATGCTGGAGATGCTTAACCCTACCCAGTCCCTTCGTGAGGGGATCTGTCGGGTTCTCATCTGATGATACCCTCTTTGCCACGAGGAGTCCTTCTTCAATACGATGTCTGATGAAATGATATTTTCTGTCAATTTGTCTGGATCTTCCGTGAACCCTTGGTTCCTTTTCTAAGGCAACTGCACTTTCACTGTCATAGAAAATCTCTATAGGCTTTGATATAGCTGGTACAACTCAAAGGTCTCCAATGAAGTTCTTTAGCCACATAGCCTCTTTTGCCACTTCGCTTGCCGCTATATACTCTGATTCGCAAGTTGAATCAGCCAATGTCTCATGTTTGGAACTTTTCCAAGAGATTGCTCCTCCGTTTAAGGTAAAGACCCAGCCCGACTGAGAGCGGAAATTATCCCTATCAATAAGGAAACTAGCATCACTATACCCTACAACTCTCAAGTCATCACTCCCACCAAGGGTAAGGACCCAGTCCTTAGTCCTCCGCAGGTACTTGAGAATGTTCTTTACCGCTGTCCAGTGAGCCTTACCAGGATTCCCATGACACCTGCTAACCATGCTTAAACCAAAGGCTACATCAGGACGAGTACAGGTCATAGCATACATGATCGAGCGTACTACCGAAGCATAAGGTATCCGACTCATTTATGCTATCTCATCCTCAGTACTTGGGCTCTGAGCCTTACTCAGTCTAGTGTTACTCTGTATGGGTAACTCTTCTTTCTTGGAATCTTGCATGCTGAATCTCTTCAACACCTTGTCCAAGTTGGTACTTTGACTAAGTCCAATTAGTCTTTTACTCCGGTTTCTCAAGATCCTTATCCCTAGAATATAGGCAACTTCTCCTAGGTCCTTCATAGAGAAACACTTCCCAAGTCAGGACGTAAATTCCTGCAGAGTTGGGATGTTATTTCCTATGAGTAGTATTTCATCCACATACAGTACCAAAAAGCAAACTATACTCCCACTAGCTTTAACATATACACAAGATTCATCTTCACTCCTAGAAAAGCCAAATTCCTTGACTTTCTCATCAAAGCAAAGATTCCATCTGCGAGGTGCTTGCTTTAATCCATAGATGGATTTCTCAAGCTTATACACTCTATTAGGGTACTCAATGCTAACAAAACCCTCTGGCTGATTCATGTAAACATCCTCAGCCAACTTTCCATTAAGGAAAGCGGTTCTGACATCCATTTGCCATATTTCATAGTCATGAAATGCAGCTATGGCTAGCAATACCCTAATAGACTTAATCTTGGCTACTGGTGAAAAGGTCCCATCATAATGAACTCTTGGGGTTTGAGAAAAGCCCTTTGCAACCAGTCGTGCCTTATAAGTGTGTACATTACCATCCATGTCGGTCTTCTTCTTGAAGATCCATTTACACCCTACAGTCTTACGACCTGGTACATTCTCAACCAAGTCCCAGACCTAATTGTCATACATGGATTGTATCTCGCTATCCATTGCCTCTTTCCATTTAGCAGACTCAGGGCCTGCCATGGCCTCCGCATAGTTGTTAGGTTCATCCAGACCTACTAGTGTCTCATCACTAATAAGTGTCTCACCTTCCGCAGTAATATGGAAACCATAGTAATGCTAAGGTACATTCCTAACCCTTGTGGAATGCCTCAGAGGTACAACTGGAGGTATAATTGGATCAACAGGAGGTTTCTCCTCAAGTTGACTGCTAGGGTTTTAGGTTCCTTCACCACTTGACTCTTGAAGTTCTTCAAGGTCAATTAGCATCCCACTGTCTCCTTGGCTTATGAACTCTCTCTCTCGAAAGACATCCCTCCTTGCTACAAAGACCACATTCTCACTAGGTCTGTAGAAGAGGTAACCAAAGGATTTTTGGGGGGTAGCCGATGAAAATACACTTCTCACTTTTAGGTTCGAGCTTCTCATGAGTCTCACGTCTCACAAAAGCCTAGCAACCCCAAACTTTGATGTGGGTTAGACTAGGAAATTTTCCAGTCCACATCTCGTGAGGTATTTTGGCAACCTTCTTGTAGGGACCAGATTAAGGATATGGGTGGCAGTCTCTAAGGCATACCCCCAAAATGAGATTGGTAGCGTAGCTCGACTCATCATGGAACGAACCATGTCCAACAAGGTTCGATTAGGCCTCTCAGCTACACCATTCAATTATGGTGTCCTGGGAGGTGTCAATTGTGAGACAATCCCACATTGCCTCAGATAATCGAGGAACTCATTACTAAGATACTCACCACCATGATCGGATTGAAGCATCTTAATGTTCCTGCCCAATTGATTCTCAACTTCCTGTTTAAACTCTGTAAACCTTTCAAAAGTCTCTGACTTATGCTTGATTAAGTAGACATATCCATATCTACTGTAATCATCCGTGAAAATCACATAATAACGATTTGCATCCCTTGTGGCATGTTTGAAGGGTCCACACACATTCGTGTGTACAAGATCCAACAAACCTTCACCCCTCTCACACGAACTAGTGAAGGGTGACTTTTTCATTTTTCCAAGCAAGCATGATTCGCAACTATCATCTGACTTTAGGTCAAATGACTCCAAGACTCTATCCTTTTGGAGTTGGCCTATGCGTTTCTTGCTTATATGCCTAAGACGACAATGCCATAATGATACTTTATCCAAGTTATTACTATTAGTAGAATCAATACACATTACATTATTCCCTAATTTATCTACAAAAAACACAGCTTCATACACACCATCACAAGGTATTGCTTTAAAATAAAACATATTATTATAGAAAGCATTTATTCCACCAGTTTCATTATCAAAAGAAAAGCTAAAACCTTGTTTATACAAAGCATGAAAGGAAATAACATTTCTTGCCATTTCTAGCGAATAACAACATTTATTCAAATCTATAGTAAATCCACTACTAACCAACAAAGTATAAACTCCAATCTTGGTGACAGGTGAAACTTTCCTATTCGCCATGATCAAGTTTATCTTTCCATGCTCCACATTCTCACTTCTTCTTAGTCCCTGCATTTCAGAACAAATATGAATACCGCAACCGGTATCAAGGACCCAAGAGTTAGAATATATTGAATTATTTAGATGAGATAGTGTAAATACCTGCATGGTTGGGTTTAACTTTCCCATCCTTCAAATCTTGCTGGTACTTTGGACACTTACGCTTCCAGTGCGCCTTTTCGAGGCAGTAGAAGCATTCAGCCTCTTTGGGATCAGAAGAAGGTGTAACGAAACATTTCTTGGTTCCGCTAGAAGAGGAGCCATCAAGAGTCTTATCCTTGGTACCCTTCGAAGGGTTCTTTCTCTTCTCCCCTCTACCTTTCCCGATTGCCAGGACAGGTGTTGAGTTTGGAGTAGTAGTAGGAGTGGTCACAACCGACTTACCTTTAAGACCTGATTCTGCCGTCTTTAGGAGTCCCTGAAGTTTGCTAAGTGTAACTTCCTCCTTATTCATGTGGTATGTCATGCGGAATTGATCATAACACGAAGGTAAGGAGTGAAAAATAATATCTATTTCTAACTCCTCAGGGAAGTTCACATTCAACTTCATCAAACGATCCACATACCTTTGCATTTTCTACATGTGGTTTGTGATGGGTTCACCATCTTTCATTCGGGTTGTGATCATAGAGGAGATGATTTCATATCGCTCTTGACGAGCACTCTGATGGTAGCGGTCCATCAAATCCTAGTGCATCTCAAAAGGATAATAGTCCTCATAGGACTTTTAATGCTCGGCTGTCATGGTGGCCATCATGATGCATGCCACTTTGGTAGCATCTCTTTCATGAACCTAATATTCAGTAAGCTCCTCAGGAGTAGCAGTTGGCTCATGCAGCTTGAGCTCCTTGTCAAGAACATATTCCTTGTTCTCGTAACGAGTGACCATCCTGATGTTTCTGATCCGATCAGTAAAGTTGGATCCATCAAGGATGACTCTCCCACAAAGGTTCATGAGAGAGAAGGAGCCAGTAGGGTTTGAGCCAGGAGTAGCATTGATGGAAGACATATGAAAAGAAGGAAAAAGGTTTAGTTTAGATATTGGGATAGTCCTTAATAAAACACCCAAATTTAGAATTAAGGCTAGGATCCAATCACAATATATTATAACCTTGAAGAGGGATGTCGTAATCCAAGTTATAACATATTTGAATGGTAGGTGAATGACGATTCACCAATTTCCACCATGAAAACGAAATATAAATTATTAGGTTTTATTTGGCTTTTAGAAATTCCTAGATTCTTTGAGATTCATTGAACTTTTCAATGGCATGTTTCAATCTCGAGTGTGCCCTTCATGTTTTGTGACTGGGATACCGAGGATCACAAAACAAGGTGTGAAGTAACCATGCAAATTACTTGGTACCCTTAATGTTTTTTCACTTAATCGTAGTGCCGATAAACCACACGTGCTCCTTCCAACCTCATGAAAAACTTAAGTACCCTTTGCCTTCCTTGTTAAGTCCAAGTTAGTGTGCTGGTAAACCACACACGCTCCAGCAACGACTTAAACAAGGTGCAAAGTGATATTTCATGGATTAGCACCTTATTCACATTTTTCGTGAAGTAACTAAGATTGGGAATTTATAAAACATTTAGTTACTTTATAATAATCATTATACTTTTAATGAGAATTTATAAGTCCTTGTCTTACCCGTTCGGCTAACGACCCTCCACCAGTCAAGCAAGCGGTGGGTGAGAGTGGACACCCATTAAGTTGCCATTTTATAGGCAACAACCTTATACCAACCTTATAGACCGGCTTCGAGAATGAGGCGTACTAGCGGTAAGACAACTTTGTTCTTATACATACATATATATATATATATATATATATATATATATATATAATTATTAAATCATAATACTATAAGTATAAGGGTAGGATTTTAACTTTTAAAAAACTAAGGGTTGGAACTAAAGTTTTTAATATGACTTTACTTGTTCCAAAACTTGAGGGCATGTTTTGTAAACTTTAAAAACTTTTCATTTCTTGTAACTTATGAGTTAATTAGAGTATTAAAAATGAAGACTCTTCATTTCTCTAACTCTTGTGTTCTTTAATGGTTTTAATTCAAGGGTGACTCTTGGATTTCCATAACTTGACGACAAGTTATGGACTCCATTAAAACACATTATGATCAAGAATTAAACTACCAAGTAGGTTACAAGTAATTCCTATGATCATCTAAATTCATAAGATCAAGAACATGAATATTCATATCAAAGTTTCAAGACAATATGAACACATATAATCATGAAAAATTGATAGTTCCCATTGTAAATGGATTAGAACAAACATTACAGCATCTAAAACAAGTTTAATAACACCAAAACAGTTTAGGGTAATGTTTCTAGTCGATTTCTAGTAGCAAAGGTCGAAAATCTGCACTCTGTCGCTCCAACTCGTCGAGTGCATGAACCTACTCGGCGAGTAGGTTGAAGATACACATGAACTCGGCGAGTTCATCAGGCAGACAACAAGTTTTTCGACTTTTTTCAACTTTTTATCACAAATAACAAACAAACAAGCCTAGGCTCTGATACCACTGATGGGTTTTGAGCATTTTAACACTTCCTACGTTTACATGTAACCCTAATAGCCTTGGATCTATGTTTTTCTAATTATCATGCAAAGTTGATTTCCAAGGCTATGATCCTATCTAGCATATATGGGGAACAATTTTAACTTAAATAATAGATAGAGCTACAAACCTTGTTGATGTAAATGTTCCTTGAAACCTTGTGAGCCTAGCACCCCAAGTGTGATGCCTCAAATGCTTCACACAACACCAAATGCTATGGGGTAAACTTGGAGAGAAAGTATAACACACTAAAATCGTCCATGCCCTCTTGTTTCACTAGTAGTGCCGATTTTGGGAGAGCACATGAGCTTTATATAGTTTTGACACATCTAGGGTTACACCATGTAAACCCTAATGTGTCATGACTCTTCATTTCCATGACCCATGGGTTTGTAACTCCCACGGAGCCTCCATGGAGCATCCAATGGGTTTAACCCAACTTGATTATCCATGGAGCCTCTTAGCCCACTATATAAGTTATGGATGATTTAAATAATCAACCCATATATTTAATTAGTTATATTTTGATCACTTAAGTAATTCGAAAGTTAATTCTTGATCAAACTAATTAAATAATATTATTAATATATTAGAACTTATAATATATTAATAACCACAAGTGTTATTTCTCTCATTTAGTCTATCCAATTGCATGGTGTCATGCAACCCAAATGGACCATGCCGGGTCGGGTCAAGTACATACCAAAAATAGTAATGGACTTAGACAGCTTATCCAACACAACATTCACCCCAAGTCCTCCTCCTAGGATCCCAGCTCACAAATACTCTACATCTCGCTAGCATAGGCAACCCTTCGGTAAGCCTCTCATAAGCTCCTTACTGCTACCTACTCGCTCTCAAGCACCTCTTAGCAACAGAAATCTCCTAGGCTAAGGCATCACAAATCAGGCCACTCTAGTCCTAACATGAATACCTAGCCTACTCTAGCATGCATAACATATCATATCATATCTCATGACACATAATGTAAGGATATTTGGGAAATCATCGTTCGGGCGTTGGATGATCGTACGCACTGCTTCTTTCAGCTTTCCTCAATTTCTTTTACTTTTTGGAAAAATTGTTTTTTTTTTATGAAAAGGTTCTCAAAACCTCATTTTGAGTTCAAATACACTCGAAGGTGAATCTGAATCCCTCAAACCAAGGCTCTGATACCAACTTGTAACACCTTGAAATTTCAAAACAATTTTTCATTTTAATTTAATAAAATACTCCAATCACAATTTTCAAAAACGTATATCAATTGTTTTTACATAACATGAGTACAAATCAAAAACCTAGAATCTCAAAACATATCCACCATAAGTGTGTACTGATCATGCCGGAGCCTTCCCGTGATCATCACTGGTACCTGAAACACATAACACACAAACGGTAAGCAATAATGCTTAGTGAGTTCGCCAAAATACAACGTAGATCACATACGCCTTTCCAGGCCATAGCTTAATGGGATCTTCCGATCCAGGTGTCTCAGGGGATTTCCATCCCATGACTCTGTTGACCTTCCGGTCCATATCATCATACTCATGTCATAACATATAACAAATACAACATACATCACATTTTCATCATACACATAAGACCTTCCGATCACACATAATCACCCCATCGGGTAAGGCATAGTGAGAAGACTTACCTTAATGTAGTCGGATAAACTCTCGTGCTCAACATCTCGACCTAGCCTCCGCCTATTATTCAAATAACATTCTCGATCAATACTCTCCCATGATCTCTTCTCTACAGACTGGGTAAAAGGCCATTCTACACTTCCCTGAATTCTCCTGAAAAATTCTTGACCAGAACCCTAAAGTCAACGAAAGTCAAAGGTCAACTTTGACCTGACTCATCGAGTGCACAAAGGTGACTCCACGAGTCCAAGCAGGTCCTCTGAATCCTTTCAGACTCTCTTGGCTCATCGAGTCTCTCTTCTACTCGACAAGTTACACCTGTCACGAATCGAGGGGCAACCCCGACTCGACTCGTCGTCTCCGCTCATGGACTCGGCGAGTTCGTTCCATGCTCACACTCAAATGACCCTCTGAGGTCAGATCTGTTCCTCTAATCCATAGATCTAATCTTCCCAAACTCAGTAATCACGTAAAGGTTCGAACTTAATGCTCATTCAATGTCCAAATGACACTACTTGATGATTTAGCCCCAAATACAACATCCTAAGTCCATTTCTGCCATAACTCCTCAGAAAGCAAGATGGAATAGGTTCTCTGGACCACTATGGATCCAGATCTGATATCTAAAGATGATAAGGGACCATATTCCCAACAAATCAACCCAGTAAAGGGTATAGAAAACCCTAGATCCATGGATTCCTTAACAAAATAGAAAAAGGATCGATATGCTACCTCAAGGATGATGTCCTTTGCTTGTAATCCACAAATAAGCAACCTCCTTGGCTTCCTCTCAGCTGGAATCAACTTCTTCTTGCAAAACGAACCCACAAAGGTGCAATAATGGCTTCTTCTCTCTTACAAACGCTGAAGAACTATAAGGGTTTCTCTCAATGGTCTGGTATCTGCAAATGGTGGCTATAAGGGTCCTTAAAAAGGTCCCAAACCTGAGAAATTAGGGTTTCTTTAAACAGTGTGGACTCGCCGAGTCCACGTATGGACTCGTCGAGTCCTCCATTAAATCAGACAAACACATGCGCGATCCCACTTGACGAGTCTGAGCGCCTACTCGTCGGGTCCCTCTCTAATATTTAATATAAATACTTAAATTGAGATACTTGGGATTCCGGATGTTACATATCAGTGGTCGGTTTTAACATAACTACAGGAATCACAAGTCAATTTCTCGAAAAATCACAAAAAAAATTCGAAGGAGAGAGAAGGCACTGTAGAGTTTACGGCCGTGAAAACAGAAAATGAAGAAGTGGAGTTGATTTCGGCTGTAAACTCATTTTTATACCCTATTGAAAATTGGGCTGCAATCCATAATGTGTAAAGCAAAGTCCAATACCCAAAATTTTTAAAAATAAAACATCTTGAGATAAAAAAAAAAATTTAAATAAAATTAAACTAAAAATAAAAATAAAAATGAAAATAATTTCTAAAGTTTTAAATTTTAAAACGGAAATTAAATTTAGACACTAAAAATATAAATGAAATTAAATAAAAAAAAATAAAAATAAAAAAAATAAAAATAAAAGTAAAATAAAAGTAATTGAAAGTAAAAAAATAAGAGTTAAAAATGAAACTGACTTGATTCATTTCACCTAACACAGAGCATAATTTTGTGTTACCGAGATCAAAGTTATTAGACATCATTGATCCGCTTATCGGTACCTTTACATTCATGTCTATGTCTGATCGATCGTTGGTATTGTGGTCCACTTAAAGACAAAGGATTTGTGATAAAATTTAGGACAAAATATTAGTGACAAGACATTAAATCCTTTGAACTTAGATATTTTTCTTGAAAAACCATTCAGCTGACGACGACTACTTCCTTGTGGCTTGTAGCCAAAACTCTTCCCATTCCACTGGCATTCCCTACCTTCGGGCAGTTCCTTTTGTAGTGGCCCACCTCGCCACAATCGTAGCAAGACAAGCCCACACCAGCGCCGGGGACCTGGGTAATTGTCCTTGCTGGAGCTTTGCAGAAACAAGAAGTGTGGCCCTTCCTCTTGTAGTTAGAGCACTGCATTTCCCGGCAGGGTCCGTTGTGGTGGAAGCTACATTTGTTGCACTTCGGCATGTTTCCAGCGTACTGCTTTATCGGCGCAGTAACAGTAGGTGCTATCGCAGCACGAACCGCTACAACCTACTACTTTTTGTCAGAATTCTGCACATCGTTCTTCTTCTTTTCATCCCAAAACTTCCGCTTGTTGTCAGTGGATTTGGAGGGTTCTGAGATGGCTAGGGTTGTTGTTGTTGACGAGCTACAGACCCCATGGTCAATGAGCCATTGTGCCAATTGCTTAGCAATATCGAAGGTAGCGGTGTTTGAAGCTAGTACATACCCCTAAAATGGAGGCACCAACCGCTCGATATACCTCTCCACCTTCTTTGCCTTAGTAGGGACCATTCCCGGACATAGTGCTACCAGATCGCTGAATTCAGTAGTGTAGGAGACTATGTCGGAGCCCTTCACTGTTAGGCTCTTGAGTTCCTGCTCAAGTTTCTGAACATCGCCCCTCAGGCAGTATTCTTTGATCATGAGCTCCTTAAGAGCTTCCCAACCCATAACATTAGCCACTAATAGAGTTAGTGACTTGACATGGCTATTCCACCATGTCATGGATCTGTCCGAGAAGGTGCAGGAAGCAAATTTAACTTTGCTTCCTTCCGGATAGGAAAAAATATCAAAGATCGATTCCGTCTTCTCGAAGCATTGCGTGAAGGCAATGATTCCGCCAGTCCGATTAAATGACCTGGGCTTGCAGTTGGTGAAGTCCTCATACGATCACTCCCTATAATGCACTGGAGCATCACCTTGAGTGGAATGTACAGTCGTTCCACACCCGCTAGTTCCACTAGCACTGAACTGAGCTACGGCTACCGTAACAGCTGCATTTACCGCGACTTGGATAGTCGCCGGATTATATTGTGGAGGAGGTAGAGGTTATGTAGGATTTATCAGAGGGTTCCGTCTTGTTACTCTTCGAGGAGGCATTACTTAACTGAAAGTTTACAAGGTTTGATGATGATATTAAGAATCAATTGTAAGTATAATAAGTATGATCCATGGACTAACTCTCCATAGTCCAACAATTACATGTGAGTAATGATTGAAATAGAGATATAACTGTAAGACTAGAAAACACAAGGGAAAAGATTTTCTAAAAGATTAGTAAACTGTCAATATTACTGGTATTAACAATGTAAGAAGTTTGGGAAAAACAACATAACAGTAGGTCTTACATCAACCATGTAGGGAAAATGTTGACAGCTTAGAAATCTAGTTATAGCATTTGAAATGAAGGAATATTTTACAGAAAATTCCTTCTTAGAGCACAGATGAGAAAGGTTGTTCCTTAAACCAAAAGAAAAGACGAGCCAGACGTCTTCTACCAGCGATGGGTATTCCTCAGGCGAACTCTCAGATCTTCCGGTTGAAAAACTATGTCTCGTAGATGTCGCGCATGAGCTCTCTGACGCACTCGACATTCTATGAATTCAGCTCGGGATGCAGCTAGTTCCTGCTGCAGAGCCTCATTGGCTCTCCTAGTTCTTTCCATAGCTTCTTCGAGATGGACAATGTGAACCGTGTTAATGCCCGAATTAGCATCAATTTCCATGACTCGTTCGATGGCTGCCCGACGTTGCTCCTCATTCCGAGCAATCCTGCGGACCATAATGGGCAGGAATCGGTCAACTGAGCCTCCCTCACTTAGAGTGTAAAATATTTTGTCTCCATTGTAGGGTAAAGGTTGACCTTGTTCGTAACTCCATCGGTTCAAGTTTGTTGGCCATAAGGGTGTGGGGCCTTGAAATGCTGGTCGGGGTTGAGATTTGGGATTTGAGCCTCCTGAGGTAGGTAGTTGACTTCATGTTTGGAGTCAGAACCTTTTGAGAAGTTTTCTGCGAACTCATCATCCAAAAGGATTGGATTATTATCTTCTGGCTCTGCCTCGAGCAATCCAGCATTGCCTTGGTTTGAGAAGTAAGGGTCCCTAGGAGGATGGAATCCAGCCATGATATCTACACGAGAAAAGGGGTATAAGAATTTTATATAAATAGACGTACTACATAAGATAATTATACGATGATCCTTACCAATTACTTTAATACTTGGATAGTGCATACCAGTTATATGAAATCAAAACAGGATAGACCTTCGAATAGGTGACCCTATTTCCAAATCCACAACCAAATAAGGAACAGGAAGTAAAACAAAGATCACAGATTCAAAGTCTATGACACCTTGATCACATATAACCTTAGCATACCCACTTAACAACTATTGAACTACGAGTAAACACCTTTTTAGTTCTAAAATAAGTAATTATAGTAACACAAAATACTACTATAGTGTTTTAGGTTTATCTTCTATTCTAATGTTCTCATTGTATAAGTGTTGGTAAGTGTTTAGACTTGTTGCAATCTCACAACCATTCTTGGGCATATGCTAATCACTTCTTGGACCAATATATTTGATCATGCTATGTCATTCCCTGAACTGATCATACGTTCACCAGCCTACTTTTGAAGTCCAACAATCAAAATACTTTTGTTCTATCCTAGTGACACTGATTTTAGTATGAATGCAGGTGTGTATACTTAGTTAAATATTTTATTATTTAAAAATATAAACTCTTGGTCAGAGTATTTTCATCTCGTTGTGTTTATAGTTTGTATATCTTTTATGGGTTGATATACTCGATTCACTATAGACAATGCTCTGATACCAATCTGTCACACCCCAAAACCAGAAAGGCAGAAACGTTCTAGGGCGGAGGACGTCATGTAAAGTATCACAACAATGCATAATAGTAAACAAGCAACCACATCATTGATTGCATTAATAATATAGATTTAATACAAGTATGTTCTTGTTGGATTAATGTCTAAGTCCATAACTATAATTGGTAAGACTTGACCGGACCCGGCATGGTCCATTTGGGTTGCATGGCATCATGCACTTGGATAGACTAAAATGAGAGAATAACACTTAAGGTTTATTAATATATTATAAGTTTAAATATATTAATAAGATTATTTAATTAGTATTGATCAATACTAATTAAATATATGGGTTGATTGTGTAAATCATCCATACTTATATAGTGGGCTAATGCTCCATGGATTATCAAGTTGGGCTAAAACCCATTGGATGCTCCATGGTGTATTTGAACCCATTGATCCATGGAAATGGATAGCCATGACAATTAGGGTTTACCCTAATTATAACACACTATATAATGATCTCTTTCTTGGGAAAATCGGCGACTATGATATGCATGGAGGGCAAGCCGATTCTTGAAGTGTTCTAATTTCTCTCTAAGTTATTCCAAGTGCTTATGGTGTTGTGTGAACCATTTGAGGTGTCACACTTGGGGCACTAGGCACTCAAGCTTGATGAAGACAAGCACCAACAAAAGGTATGTTATTATAACTTGTGTTATTCAAAGTTTTGTACGCTAGAATAGAACAATACCTTGGAAAGTTCATAATTGCATGTATAATAGAGAAAACATAGATCCAAGGTATTTAGGGTTGCATGTACACTTAGGAGTGTTAGATTGCTCAAAACCCAACAGTGGTATCATAGCCTGGTTTTGTTTTCTTGTTGTACTTGCTTAAACTGCTTAAAAATCGACTTTTGGTGCAGTCTGCCCAGCAGACTCGTCGAGTCCGTGAAGGGACTCGACGAGTCCAAGGCAAAATGCATCCAACTCGCCGAGTTTGTTCATGCACTCGACGAGTTGGACCCCCAGACAGCATATTTTCGAGTTTTGGTGTTGGAATTGGTCTAGAATCATTACCTTTGACTGTTTTGGGCTTATAAAACTTGTTTTGAATGTGGTAATGATTATGTTAAACCGATTTCAATGTTTATAATAAAAGTTTCAAGTTTATATGTGTTCATGTTATTCTTGAAAATTGTTGATTATGAATGATCATGCTTATGAGTTTTGCTAGATCATAGGAATTGTGTGCAAATTGTTTGTTGATATAATTCATGATCTTGTTGAAAATTGTATGGAGTTCATAACTTGTCCTCAAGTTATGATTTTTCAAGAATTTTATGTTTCCTTGATTTATGAGTTAGTTTAGATTGATAATGAAAAAAATTATGTTTTAGTTGTTTTCAATCCATATTAGTCTAAAAGAAGTTCATAAAATATGTTTTTGTAACTTGTCTTCAATTTATGTGAAAAGTCATATTTATGAATCTTAAAAACTCATAAAATTTTTGTAGGTTACATAAAATGTAAGAGTTTTTTCCATTAAATAGTTTAATGACTCCGTAACTTGTCCTCAAGTTATGGGTGTTGAAGAGACACTTCTTTAAAGTGTTTTTAAACAATAAGAGGTTACATTAAAATGAAGAGTGTTCATTTTAATGAACCATTAAACTCATAAGTTATGATTTAAAGAGTCTTGAAATAGTTTCAAAACTTGCCCTCTAGTTTTGGAATTTGAAAAGTTACTCCTCATGTATACTTTAATTCCAAATTGAACATTGAAATTTTAAAAAGTTTAAAATTCAACCCTTACACTATTATTATAATTTTAATTATATAGATATGTATAAGAGGAAGTCAATCTTACCGTTAGTAGGCCTCATTCACGAAGCCGTTCTATAAGGGGGGTATAAGGTTACTGCCTATAAAATGGTAGTTTAATGGGTGTCCACTCTCATCCACCGCTTCCTTGACTGGTGGAGGGTCGTTAGCCGAACGGGTAGGAATGGACCATAATTATCCCTTCGTTAAAAGTATAATGAAAAATACTAAGTAACTAAACACTTATAAATTCCCAATCTTAGTTACTTAGGAAAATGTGAAAAGGTGCTAGCCCATAAAATTACACTTTGTACCTTACCAAGTCGTTAGTGGAGCGTGTGTGGTTAACCGGCACACTAACATGGACTAGTAAGAGTGGCAAAGGGTAACTTGGCTTTATTATAGATCGGTGGAGCGTGTGTGGTTAACCGGCACATCGATTAGGTAATATTGTCAAGGGTACCAAGTCAATTTGTATGGTTATTCACACCTTGTTTGTGATCCTCGGCATCCCAGTCACAAATTTGAGAGGGCACAATCGAGATTCAAACATGCCATTGAAAAGTTCAATGTATCTCAAAAGATCTTGGAATTTCAAAACTAATAAAACCTAATAATAAAATATTTCATTTTCATGGTGGAAATTGGTAAATCGTCATTTACCTACGGCATCCCTCTTCTAGTTATAAATATGTTGTTGGGTCCTAGCCTTAATATTTCATATTGGGTGTTATATTAAGGACTTTAAATCAACTAACTTGAATATCTCCCATTATAGATGTCTAGTTTAGACAGCTATGGTCTTCCCAAATCTTTAGGAACAAGCTTCCTAATGAAGATGATATCCCAAATGGCAATCAAGGTGAAAGATCAATCCATTTGTTGGGCATTTGTGGGACTAGAAATCATACTTCACTTCATCCACCTCCTCCAATAAATCTCCCTATCCCACAAGTTTTAAGACTTGATAAGTTCTAATTCACTCAATCCCTATTGGCAAGCAAAGTCTATATGTGCTTAGATCTTGGGGACTAAGCCACATATTGACAAGTCGGGAGAGTCGGGTGTCGAAGTCTCGAGGTAGCTGGTTGCTGACTTGGTTCTTCAGTTACTCCCTGATGACAGGTCGCGACAAGACCCTTGATGATCTTACCTATTTGCTTAATCATGCTAAATCAGCAATGATTTGGAGCATTAGTAAAGCAAATTGGATTGGAAGATCTACTTTCCAAACCTATTTGGACATTGAAAAATGGTGACATTGGAGGTCCAGGAAAAACCTTCTCTTCCCAATGGAAAGGGATCGGCCATAGTCAACTCGGTTGACCAAATGGTAAAGAGAAAGGTTAAGTCTGTGATAGTCCTATGTAACGTTTCCAAAGAGTCCATAAGATTCTGTTGCCAAAGGAAAGACATTGATTGCGAAGCTGCTAAATTTACCTGAAACATCTTAAGGATGGTAAAGTCAATAGGTTTGACTCTACTTCAGGTAAAGTCCATTGTCTAACTCTATTAAGTTTCAATTTTGAGATTCTTATTGCATAATGTGATGAGGTCACATGTTGATGTTTTAAGAATCAAAGAAAAGGTGAAGAAACTTAAAGGAAGTATATGCTGATTCTGATCGCGAAGATGGATTTCGATCGCATGGTTCGGTGATCAGAATTTTGAGTTGTTACTTAAGAGTTAAGATATATTGCTTAGGAATAGATAACAACAAGTTTTCCATATGGATTGTAAGGATAAATTTTTCCGCGAAGTTTTAATATAAAAGAAAAATGGTTTTGATTTTATTTATTTTAAGTATCCTTACAATGGCATTTGTGAAAAAATTGTTGATTATATGTTTCCATTGATAAGCAATACGGGTAAATGGATTTGATTCTTTCATTAGTGGAAGTGTCATAATTTACCAAATAAGGAAAGATTCTCATCACCCAAGTTTCAGTTGAATAGAAACTTGGAATCATGCAACTTGTATTGTATGATCATGAGAATTTTTTTTATATATTTGGGAAATTAAGTCTAATTCCTTGTTCACATGTATATGTGAATCAAGTGAAGGACAAAGGGATTGGATACACTTGGGTGTGCGCTGATCGGGTCCACCAAAAAGTTGATAAGATTATTCATTATGATTTACTAAAGTTCAGTAAATGTGGTTATACTTACAAGTTTAAGTATAGTTCTGGATCATGGGAGAAGTTTCAATGATATACATAATGAGTAAGAAGAATCAAATAAGGCAGAAAGATAAAAGTTTCTCTAATTTGAAGAGATGGGAGAGTACTTGAGTATCTTGTTTTATGATTATCTTAGTGATTATGAAACCATGTCACAATTGATCCTCTGAGGACACCATAGTTCATTTTGTTTGACTAAGGAGAGGAATCATGAATTATTGAAATGGTTAGATCAAAAGATAAATTATACTTCGTTCCAAAATTAAATCTTAGAGTCATACTCCAAGATTCAGCCTTGAGTGACATAATCATAAGAAAGGTTTAAAACACTTGTTAAATGTAGAGTAAAATGTGTTCTTACTCTTGTATATTTGAAATTGGTAAGTTGTGATGTTTTGGATAAAACAAAGACCAACTAAGACCAATTGTGAGAAGTGTTTAACTTGATAACAATATGCACTAACTCTTGAATATTGGTTTTTGTCAAGGAATGGTTCTTGACAAAGAGAATCTTATATGTCAAGAGGTCGGTGGGAGTCTTAAAAGGATCTTAAGATAGATTCAAGAACTAATCAAGAGTTTTGTTAGTCACTAGACCACGACTTGAGCTTTGTAACCTATCGTGTTAACATATTATGTGCCCATTCCAGTTAAAGTTGGTTTTGCATTGGAGTTCTGAGAGTTCTCAACTGGTTGCATAACAACTTGGAAGCAATGGCAGGCCCTTGAGCTGCCAGGTGGCAAGAAAATAGATTTAGTTCAGTCCATATGAGTTTGGGTTTGTCATTATCCTTGTCTTGTGACTATGGTTTTGACAATTCACATGGATAAGAACACATACACCATTAAATCTAAGTGTCATAAGATTTCTCTCCGATTCATGAAAATGATAGTGAGGAAACTCTTTCACTAGGTAGATTTTGATGGATTAATGTCTAAGTCCATAACTATAATTGGTAAGACTTGACCCGACCCGGCATGGTCCATTTGGGTTGCATGGCATCATGCACTTGGCTAGACTATAATGAGAGAAATAAGACACTTATGGTTATTAATATATTATAAGTTCTAGTATATTAATAATAAGAATAATAAGATTATTTAATTAGTATTGATCAAGAATTAATCTAGGATTAATTAAGTGATCAAAAGAAGACTAATTAAATATATGGGTTGATTGTGTAAATCATCCATACTTTTATAGTGGGCTAATGCACCATGGATAATCAAGTTGGGCTAAAACTCATAGGATGGTCCATGGATGCTCCCTGTGTGTATTTGAACCCATGGATCCAAGGAAGTGGAAAGTCATGACAATTAGGGTTTACCTTAATTGTAACACTATATAAAGATCTTATTCTTGACAAAATTAGTGACTAGTATCATTCTAGAGAGGGCTAGCTGATTTCATGAAGTGTAAATTTCTCTCAAGTTATTCCAAGTGTATTTGGTGTTGTGTGAACCATTTGAGGTGTCACACTTGGGGCACTTGGCACTCAAGCTTCATGAAGACTTTCTACATGGAAGAGGTATGTATTCTATCTTGTTATATTCATTATTTTATATGCTAGATTAGGATAATACCTTGGAAAGTTCTCATTTGCATGTATAATAGAAAAAACAGAGATCCAAGGTATTTAGGGTTGCATGTACACTTAGGAGTGTTAGAATGCTCAAAACCCAACAGTGGTATCAGAGCCTAGGCTTGTTTTCTTGTTATACTTGCAAAACTGCTTAAAAAATCGAAATTTTTGCTGTCCGATCATCAGACTCGGCGAGTCCATCAGGAGACTCGACGAGTCCTTGCCTAAAAAGTGATGAAATCGATCCAACTCGCCGAGTTGGTTCATGCACTCGACGATTTGGACCCCCAGACAGCATAAATTCGACTTTTTTGGCTGGAATTGGACTAGGAACATTACCCTAAGATGTTTTGAACTTATAAACTTGTTTTTGATGTGCTAATGTTCATGCTAATCCAATTTTAAAGATAATTGTCAATAGATCCGTGTTTTGTATTAGTTTAAGGTTTAGACTAATTACATGAAAAAGTTTGATTTGAATTATCTTGTTCTTATGAGTTGCTTAGATTAATAGAAAAGTTGAGTGAAATAGTTGTTTTCAATCCAAATTAATCTAAGAGTTGATTCTAAAATGTGTTTTTGTAACTTGTCCTCAAGTTATATGAAAAGTCACATTTAAGTTTCATAAAACTCATAAAAGTTGGCAAAGGTTACAAAATGAAGAGTCTAGTTCTAATTAAATGGTGTTATGACTTCATAATTTGTCCAAAAGTTATGGAGGACCAAGAGTCTCTTCATTGAATAATAAAAAAAACAAAAAGTGTAACCTTAATTAATTCCGTAAGTTATAAAATAAAGAAAAGTTAATTTTTTTTATTAGTTTAAAGTCTTCCATAACTTGTCCTCAAGTTATGGAAATTGAAGAGTTTTTTGGATTATAACTACTTTAAACACATAAGTTATGGAATTAATTAGTTTTGAATAGTTTCAAAACTTGCCCTCAAGTTTTGGAATTTGTAAAGTTTTCTCTTATGAATACTTTAATTCCAAGTTAGCCCTTAGAATTTTAAAGAGTTAAAATACAACCCTTATGCTTTATAATATTGTAAGTTAATAATATATATATACATATATATATATATATATATATATATATATATATATATATATATATGTATATGTATAAGAGTAAAGTCAGTCTTACCGCTAGTACGCCTCATTCACGAAGCCGATCTATAAGGTGGGTATAACGTTGTTGCCTATAAAATGGCAACTTAATGGGTGTGCACTCTCACCCACCACTTGCTTGACTGGTGGAGGGTCGTTAGCCGAACGGGTTTGACAGGACTATAATTCTCCTTTCATTAAAAGTATTAATGACAAATACTAAGTAACTAAACTCTTAACAATACCCAATCTTAGTTACTTAGGAAAATGTGAATAAGGTGCTAATCCATGAAATTACACTTTTCACTTTGCTTAAGTCGGTTAGTGGAGCGTGTGTAGTTAACCGGCTCACTAACTCGTATTTAACAAGGTAGGAAAAGGGTAAATTAATGTTTATCATAGTATCGATGGAGCGTGTGTGGTTAACCGGCACATCGATTGAGGGGTAAACACTTAAGGGTACCAAGTAATTTGCATGGTTACTTCACACCTTGTTTTGTGATCCTCGGCATCCCAGTCACAAAACCTGAAGGGCACACTCAAGATTGAAACATGCCATTGAATAGTTCAATGAATCTTAAAAGATCTAGGAGTTTCAAAACCAATTAAAACCTAATAATACATTTCGTTTATCTTGGTGGAAATTGGTGAATCGTCATTCACCTACCTTCAAATATTTTATAGCTTGGATTACGACATACCTCTTCTAAGTTATAAAATAGTTTGTTGGGTCCTAGCCTTAATATTTCATATTGGGTGTCATATTAAGGACTTTAAAATCAACTATCTTGAATATCTCCCGAAAGATGTCTGGTTTAGACATTTATGATCTTCCAAAATCTCTTGAAACAAGTTTTCCTAAATGAAGATGATGTCCTATGGAAATCATACTTCATTCACCTCCTCCAATTATTCTCCCTAACCCACAAGTTCTTGAAAAGTTTAAGGTCACTCAAGCCCTATTGGCAAGGCAAGGTCTAGGTGTGGTCTCATCTTGGAGATGTAGTCACATATTGACAAGCCGGGAGAGTTGGGTGTCAAAGTCTTGAGAAAGTTGGTGGTTATATCACTTTCTAAGTCACATAGTGAGTTCCTTTGGGACACCTATGAAACAGACTATGACAAGACCCTTAATGATCTTATCTATTTGTTAAGATCAACTTCCTTAAAACTTGATGGACATTGACAATAGTGACACAGGAAATCCAAGAAAGCATTCTCTTCCCAATGGAAAGGGATCGGCCATAGTCAACTCGGTTGACCAAATGGTAAAGACAAAAACAAAGTCTGTGATAGTCCTGTGTACCATTATCAAAGGGTTCATATGTTTATATTGCCAAAGAAAGGGGCATTGCTTGCGAAGCTGTCAAATTTACCTAAGGATGTTAATGTCAATAAGTTTGACACTACTTCAGGTAAATTCCACTATCTAACTCTGCTAAGTTTCTATTCTGAGATTCTTGATACATGATGTGACTGGGTCACATGGTGATGTTTTAAGAATCAAAGAAAAGTGAAGAAACTTAAAGAAAGAATATGTTGAATCTGATGGCGTAGATGGATTTCTATGAAATTGATTCTTTCATTTGTGGTAATGTCTAAACTTACCAAATAATGAAAGATTCTCATCACCCAAGTTTCAATTGGACCGGCACTTGGAATCATGCAAGTTGTATAGCATGATGAATGAGAACTTTCAAGTATTGGAAAAATTAAGACTAATTACTCGGTCACATGGATGTGTGATTCAAGTAAAGGAATATTGGATCGAGTACACATTCTTGTGCACTTATTAAGTCCACCACAAAAGATTGATAAGACTATTCGTCATAGTTTACTAAAGCTCAGTAAATATGATTATACTTACAAGCTTAAGTGTAATTCTGAGACATTGGAAAAGATTCTAATGTAAGGCAGAGCGAATAAGAAGAATCAAATTAGGTAGATGGATAGAAGTTTCTCAAATCTGAAAAGATGGGAGAGTATTTTCGTATCAGTTTTTATGATCATCTTAATGATTTAGAGACCTTATCACAATTCATCCTCTGAGTGCTTTCTTATAGCTAAGAAGAGGATCTATGAATTGTTGAAGTGGTTAAATCAAGATGATGAGTCATACTTCGTTCCAATACAAGTCTTAGAGTCATACTCCAAGATTGTAACTTGAGTGACATGTCTTAAAGAAGGTTTAAAACACTTGTCAAATGTAAGAGTAAAAGTTTTCTACTCTTGTACATTTGAAATTGGTAAGTTTTGATGTTTTGGATAAAACAAAGACCATCTTAGGCCAATTGTGTGAAGTGTTTGTCTTGATTAGAATCCACACTATCTCTTGAATATCTGACAAGAAAGTCTTGTATGTCAAGAGGACAGTGGGAGTCTTAAAGGTCTTGAAAGTCTCAAGAACTAATCAAGAATAAAACCTGAAGTTCTTCACTAGCACACGACTTGAGGTTTATAACCTATCATGTTGACATATTCTGTGCCCATTCCAGTTAAAGTTGGCTTTGCATATGAGTTCTTAGATTTCTCAATTAGTTGCATAACAACTTGGAAGCAATGGCAGGCCCTTGAGCTGCCAGGTGGCAAGAAGTTAAGATTGAGTTCAATCCATATGAGTTTGGATTTGTCATTATCCTTGTCTTGTTATTATGGTTTTGACAAATTCATATGGGTAGGAATTCATACACCATTAAATCTAAGTGTCATAAGGTTTCTCTCCGATTCATGAAAATGATGGTGAGGAAACACTTTCACTAAGTAGATTTTGGGTAGATAGCAATTGTGATATTTGCATTCTCAAAGTCGTTAGTGGAGCATGTGTGGTTAACCTGCACACTAACCTGGACTTGTGAGAAGTGGTAAAAAGGTCTAACCATTATGATTACGACATCCCTCTTCATAATTGTTTAGACACACAAGTGTGCTATCTAAGGGAAGGTGTATGATTTTGATAAAGTCTTATCAAAACAATCTAGTATCAGAAATCTGAACTTTGGTAAGAAAGTCAATGAAGTATTGATTTCCAGAAGTCCAACTGATTTCTGAGTACATGTCAAAGCTAGTGGGAGCATAAGTGTTATGTTAATAGTCATCATGTTAGTGAGAGCATGATAATTATGATAAGTATTGCAAGCTAGCAATGTTAATTATAGAAAACAAAAGGTTTCAATTGGGAAAAGTTGTTTTGCTATAATTAAGGGAGAGTAAATTATACTTCATCTCAAATCTATAAGCTTAGATCGTGAGGTTTTAACCATTTAGTCAAGAATATATATATGAATTTCATGTTGGAATGGCTCAACATAAGGAAAATCTGTATATGGGTCCATTATTTGCGTTCTAAAATTTGATTATGATTACGGCATCCCTTTTCATAATATGAATTATGAGAACTTGGCAAATTGAAATGGAAATATTATAGCAAAAGACTGGTTTAGTCTTTATGTGAGACATCATGAATCGTGTCCCATATGCTTCGGATATAGGATCGATTACATGTGCTATATTCATCCATTCTAAAATTTTCCATATGCCTAGGGCATTAAGAAGGGAAAAGGTTTAGAACTGGATATGACTAAAAGGATTAAACAATTGTCGAGGACAATCTAAGGTTTACCAAAGATTGGTTGCTCAAGGACAGTTGGAAGTATAGTGATAATTCTGGAAGGACCATATTGACATAATCTGTAAGGAGGCAACTCTTGTTCAGAAGTGATAGTCAAAATGGAATCTGGAAATGTTTCAAAGTTAGAATTTTCAATCTGTTTAAGATTAGGAAACTTAGTGCAAGAAGGAAGTTTGCAAGGAGCTGATCTCCTTTGGAATACTTTGTAATGTTTGTTGTCAAGTCCTTGTGACTTTGTGCATAATCATTACAAGAAGATCAATGCATATAAGTTTAGAATCTAACAGATTTTGGTAAATGGCATGAATTTGGAATAATTGCATTTGCAGTAAGGATTTGGGACTGTGAAAGAGGATCATTGGAGTTATGTTCAATTGATCTAATTCACAAAGTGAAGATCATAGACAAACATAGTATGCATACTTGGTGTATGACATGACTAGTGTTTTGAAAAACATAGGGTACATGCTTGGAGCATGGGACTACTATTGTTTTAAATTCAAGAATAAAGTTGATAGCTGAAACAATATACAATGAATAATGTGTAATCATATGGTGATAAATAAAAGGTGTTTTATTTATGTTCATAGGTTTTGATACCATATTGGATTCAATTATTATTGTGTTTCACTTTGCATGTTTTGACTTCCCGAATAAACTGGGTTATTCTTCCGGAATGATCAAGTTATTCAAACCATCCACAGTCAGTCATATGTTGGAAGTAGATATGAATTAAGACTGTCATGGGTTGGATTGTAGAGGTCTAAGGTGTTGGACAAAGGGCTACAACACTCATGAGTGCTCATAAGTTCTGAGTATTGGATTCAACCCGCGCTCATTGGAGTCACTTCATGGATTTTATCACGAGTGATCATGAGACGATAATATCTTATATTCTTGAAACCTAGAGATATGAGTTGTTGTCTATGAGTTGGTTGTACATTGATTGCACGAAAACGCATTTGGTAACTCGGTGCTATAAAACGTGTCTTTGTGTATGATTCAACAAGTAGTAGAACAAGCCATATGAGTCGAAGTTTATCCATTCCTTTTACCTTCGGGATAAAAGCGATATCTGTGGGCCCCTCAATGATTTGATGATGACAAATGGAAGTGCTCGGCCGGGCCAGGACTGATTTGATTTGTTCAATTAGTCAGTCGTCATAAATCAGAAATCGGGAAAGAACAAATGGACAGTGAGAATGATTATAATCCATGTCTCAGTCCATATGATATCTAGAATGGAGGAATATATGATCCCTTATCTAATGGATAAGTCATTGAAAAAGGTCAGAGTTCATTGACAAGGTCAAAGTTCGACATAAACTTTTGAGAGCTACGATTGCCAGTTGGTTCCTGAAGTCACACGCAATAATAGTTTTAGACTTATCCAAGTGGGAGACTGTTGGATTAATGTCTAAGTCCATAACTATAATTGGTAAGACTTGACCCGACCCGGCATGGTCCATTTGGGATGCATGGCATCATGCACTTGGATAGACTATAATGAGAGAAAAAAGTCACTTATGGTTATTAATATATTATAAGTTCTAGTATATTAATAATAAGAATAATAAGATTATTTAATTAGTATTGATCAAGAATTAATATAGGATTAATTAAGTGATCAAAAGAAGACTAATTAAATATATGGGTTGATTGTGTAAATCATCCATACTTGTATAGTGGGCTAATGCTCCATGGATAATCAAGTTGGGCTAAAACCCATAGGATGGTCCATGGATGGTCCATGGTGTATTTGAACCCATGGATCCAAGGAAATGGAAAGTCATGACAATTAGGGTTTACCCTAATTGTAACACTATATAAAGATCTTATTCTTGACAAAATCGGCGACTAGTATCATTCTAGAGAGGGCTAGCTGATTTCATGAAGTGTAGATTTCTCTCAAGTTATTCCAAGTGTATTTGGTGTTGTGTGAACCATTTGAGGTGTCACACTTGGGGCACTTGGCACTCAAGCTTCATGAAGACTTTCTACATGGAAGAAGTATGTATTCTATCTTGTTATATTCATTATTTTATATGCTAGATTAGGATAATACCTTGGAAAGTTCTTATTTGCATGTATAATAGAGAAAACAAAGATCCAAGGTATTTAGGGTTGCATGTACACTTAGGAGTGTTAGAATGCTCAAAACCCAACAGATTTAAGTGGATAGCAAGTGTGAAGTTTGCATTCTCATGTCATTAGCGGAGCGTGTGTGGTTAACCGGCACACTAACTAATGAGAATGGCAAAGGTTTAGACTCACATGTGAGCTATCTAAGGAAAGGTTTAGACTCTAGGTGTACGATTTGATAAAGTCTTATCAAGGCAATCTAGTATCAGAAATCTGACTGATTTCTAGGTACATGTCAAAGCTAGTGGGAGCATAAAGTGTTATGCTAGTTAGATAATAATCATTATACTAGTGGGAGCATGATGATTATGTTGCAAGTTAGCAATGTTAATTATAGAAAACAAAAGTTTCAACTCGCTTTGAAAAGTTGTTTTACTATAACTAAGGGAGAGAAATTTATACTTCATTTCAATTCTACAAGCTTAGATTGAGATTTTAATCAACTTTAGTCAAGAATATATATGAATTTTATGTTGGAATGGTTCCACATAATGAATTTCTATATATTTTGCTTTCTCAAATTTTATTATGATTACGGCATCCCTCTTCATAGTTCGAATTATGAGAACATGGCAAATAAAAATTTTATAGCATGAATCGTATCCCATATGCTTCGGATATAGGATCGATTGCATGTGTTATAATATTCATCCATTCTAAATTTTCCTAATGCTTAGGGTATTAAGAAGGGAAAAGGGATTAGAACTGGATATGACTAAGATGATTAATCAATTGTCAAGAACAATTTGGGGTTTTCCAAAGTTTGGTTACTCATGGATAATTGGAAGTATAGAGTAAGGATCGTATTGACATATTTTGGAAAAGAGGCAACTCTTGTTCAAAAGTGATGGTCAAGATGGGAATATGGAATTGTTTCCATAGGTGGAAGTTATTCTTTGAATCTGTGTAAGATTAAAGAACTTAATGCAAAGAAGGATGTTCAAAGGAATGTACTTTGAATTTGCGACTTCATCTCCATGGAATTGCTTTCCAATGGAATACTTTGTAATGTTTGTTGCCAAGTCTTTGTGACCTATGTGAATATCATTACATGAGGATCATTGCATAGATTACGGTAAATGACAAGAACTTGGTATTCTTACATTTACAATAAGGATTGGGATTGTGAAACGAGAATCATTGAAGTCATGTTCAATTGATATACATTTCACAAAGAGACGACCACATGTAAACATAGTGTGCATACTTGGAGTATGGCATGGCTATTGTTTAGAGAAACATAGAATGCATTCTTGGAGCATGGCATCACTACTCTTTCAATTCAAGTATTAAGTTGATTAATCGAAACATGAATAATGAGTGATCAATATGGTGCTTAGATAAAAGGTGTTTTATTTACGCTCAAAGTGTTGAGGCCATATAGGACTAGTATTATTTTGTGTTTCCCTTTGCATGTTTTGACTTATAGAATAACTAGGTCATTCTCCTGAATGACCAAGTTGTTCAAACCATCCACAGTCGGTCATATGTTGGAAGTAGATATGAATCAAGACTGCCGTGAATTTGGCTTGTATGATTTGTCTAAAGTGCTTTAGACAATGCAATAGTTGCTACAACATTCATGAGTACTCATAAGGGTTGAGTATTGGATTCAACCCACACTCATTTTGATTCACTTCATGGATTTTATCACGAGTGAATCATGAGACGATAATATCTTATATTCTTCAAACATAGAGATATGAGTTGTTGTCTATGAGTTGGTAATACATTGATTGTACGAAAACGCATTGGTAACTCGATGCTATAAAACGTGCCTTTGTGTATGATTCAACAAGTAGTCAATACAAGCATATGAGTCGATGTTTATCCATTCCTTTTACCCTCAAAGGGATAAAAGCGATATCTGTGGGCCCCTCGATGATTTAGTGATGACAAAACTAAGTGCTCAGTCGGGCCTAGACTGATTTGATTTGTTCAATCAGTCAGTCGTCATAAATCAGAAATCGGGAAACAACAAATGGACAGAGAGAATGATTATAATCCATGTCTCAGTCCATATGATATCTAGAATGGAGGAATATATGATCACTTATCTAATGGACAAGTCATTGACAGTGGTCAGAGTTCATCGACAAGGTCAAAGATCGATAGATGCTTTTGAGAGGAACGATTGCTAGTCGGGTTCTGAAGTCATACTTGCAATAATAGTTTTAGACTTATCCAAGTGGGAGACTGTTGGATTAATGTCTAAGTCCATAACTATAATTGGTAAGACATGACCCGACCCGGCATGGTCCATTTGGGTTGCATGGCATCATGCACTTGGATAGACTAAAATGAGAAAATAACACTTAAGGTTTATTAATATATTATAAGTTCTAATAAGTTAATAAGATTATTTAATTAGTATTGATCAATACTAATTAAATATATGGGTTGATTGTGTAAATCATCCATACTTATATAGTGGGCTAATGCTCCATGGATTATCAAGTTGGGCTAAAACCCATTGGATGCTCCATGGTGTATTTGAACCCATGGATCCATGGAAATGGATAGCCATGACCATTAGGGTTTACCCTAATTGTAACACACTATATAATGATATCTTTCTTGGGAAAATCGGCGACTATGATATGCATGGAGGGCAAGCCGATTCTTGAAGTGTTCTAATTTCTCTCTAAGTTATTCCAAGTGCTTATGGTGTTGTGTGAACCATTTGAGGTGTCACACTTGGGGCACTAGGCACTCAAGCTTCATGAAGACAAGCACCAACAAAAGGTATGTTATTCTAACTTGTGTTATTCAAAGTTTTGTACGCTAGAATAGAACAATACCTTGGAAAGTTCATAATTGCATGTATAATAGAGAAAACATAGATCCAAGGTATTTAGGGTTGCATGTACACTTAGGAGTGTTAGATTGCTCAAAACCCAACAGTTCTGTGTGTAGTTTATAAGACACCAAAAATGAACGACCAAAATATAGATGGGTTTGGAAAGCACCGTCTTCTCAAAACCTGGCATCGGTACCTGTCTAATGAGTTCATAAGCATTTTAGTGTCGTTGTTTGTATAAAAATGTTAGTAAGTGTTTGATGTATAAGTGTGTAAATGTTTTGCAGTAAATGTTTGTAGTAAATGTTTGTATCCCCTAGAAAATCCTATATTTTCTACTAAAAAGCGGCCTTCTAGCAAGGCCCAAGTGTTCTGAATGTTTGTTTCTTGTAAAAGTGTGTATTTTTCCCAAGTGTGACTATCATTAAAAATATAGTTTTTACATTACCGTTTATGTGAGAAGATCACAATATGAATGAAATGGGAAAATAATAAAGTACTGTAGTGATAATTATAGTAACTACTGTTGTACTAACTACCTTAAACCAATTGTTAATTAAGGTAAAATGTGATATGATTGTAACCATACTTGATCGACTAGTAAAATACGACGCTCGAAGATGTCGAAATGGTATGACATTTGTAAGGTCAAACCTTGAAATATGATTATGTTTAAAACAGACTCAGCGTCAGCACATGTCTCAGCATCAGCATCAGCGTTTCAGCGGATCAGTTTGTAATAGTTTAGTCAGTGCATTGTAACAGATCTTGTATTTATCTTGTTTCCGTAGTTTGCCTAATTAGTTAGCTGGCATATCCCTGAATTGTAGGATTTGTCTAGAATAACAGTATATATTATCTTGTACAGGTTTGTGAATGGTTATGCTTTTCACAACCCCTAATCGTCGCTTTGTGCACACGATAATCTCTTTGTGAGATTATCTTTCTTAGTGAAAGTTTTTCTTTGTGAATTTCTCTTGTTCTTATTTATTGTCTTTGTTTGATATATCGATTGATCTAAAGGCCTCTTCAATTGGTATCAGAGCAGGTTTCTTTTATCAAACAAATGGCTTCATCTTCTTCTTCATCAAACTCATCAAATCATCCTTCTGCTAAAATCCCTCCTTTTGATGAAACGAACTTTGCTATGTGGAAAATAAAGGCTCTATATGCCTTAGAGTCTGTTGATGAAGGCATGCTGGACATCGTTGAAAAAGGTCCTTATGTTCCGATGTATCAGCCTCTTAAAAATAATGTTCCTGATGGTACTATGAAGAAAACTCCCAAAGAAACCTGGACGGCAGATGACAAGAGAAAACCTGGTCTAGATGTTCGTGCTCGTGCCGCAATCAACTACTCTCTGCCATACAACATCTTTGGGCTGGTTCAAAATTGCATCTCAGCAAAAGAGATGATGGATACTCTGATTGTATCTTTTGAAGGATCTGAAGAGGTCAAGGCTACTCAAATAAATGATCTTAACCGAAGGTATGAACATTTTTTTGCTAAGAAAGGTGAAACCTTGACTCAAACTTTTAACAGATTCAATACTCTTGTTAATGATCTTCGGAGACTAGATCAGTTGAAGCATAGAACTGTTCTAGTGCAAAAGTTTTTGGATTCTCTAGGTGCAGGTTGGGAGAATCATGTTGATGTGCTGAAAAACAGTGAGAAGATCAACTCTATGGACTTACAAAGTCTCTATGGAAATCTTCGATACTATGAAGAATCCAAGATTCAAAGAAAGGATCTGATGAAAGATTCTCAGCATGAATCTTCTGTAGCCTTGTTCTCCAACAAAAAGTTGGTGTCAGATTCAGACACTGAAAGTGATTCAGACACTGATTCATCTAAAACTGACACTGATGATCTTGAAAAGATTGTGGCAAGTGCAGCTTTGATTGTGAAGACCTTTGAGAAATCAGGTCGAAACTTCTCAAAGTTTCAAAAGAAGATGGGTGGAAAGTTCTCAAAAGGGTCAGGAGTTGATAAAAGGCATGGTGCAGATAAGAAAGAGAAGGCTCAGTGCTTTAACTGTGGGAGCACTGATCATTTTGCAAAGGATTGTAAACAAAAGAAACAAGGCTCAGATGAATACTGGAAGCAGAAGTACAACAAGCTGATTGAGAAGCTGAAAGCTGAAAACTTGGAACATAAAGTGCTTGTAGCTGAAGAAGAAAAATGGAAAACTGATGAAGAGTCAGCAGATGATGAAGTCAAGTGTCTAATGGTCAAAATAGAGGACCCGACTATTTCTGATAAAGACAAAAGTACTTTTGACACTGATATGTCTGATGCTGAAAACTCCAGGAAGCACAACATTGACTCTTCTTCAATGTACCAGGTTAAAAACTTTGTTTCCTATTCAATGAATGAAAAAATCAAAATGTTTGAGTATTTGGGTGTCATTAATTCTAAGAAGAATCAAACCATAAGAAATTTGCAAAATCAAATTGATCTTCTTGAAACTGATATATCCATGAAAAATAGTATTATTGAGTCCACTCAGGAAAATCTTAGAATTACTAGTTTGTCAAATTCATCTTTGTCTGCTGAAATTGATGATGTTAAAAATCTTTGGATCAAAGAACAAACTGTGCTTCACACTTGGGCAAAATCTCATAAGAATGCTAATTATATTATTTCAGCTCAAATTCCACATTCTTGTGAGAAAATTCTTGGGGGAAATTTTGCCGAAGCTGAAAAAGTTTTTAAATCACAAGAAAAGGAATCTGAGGTCTATTCCATGAATGAGATGAAAAACAATTTCAAAAATAAGTTTGTCAGTAACTTTTTTATTAATCAAAGTTTAATTGATGAATATTGCATTACTAATTCTGATGGTATCACTGAGTGTAATGCTGAGATTACCGGAATTGATCCCACCTCTTATCCTGCACATCTTGTTAGACCAATCCCTCTAACTGAGAATATTATTGCTTTTCCTATCTCAAATGGAGTGTTTCATGTTGTTCATGAACAACTCAAGCACTTCCCTGATTGCAATCCATCTGTGAATGAGTCAAAATCAGATACTGATAGTTTATCACCTAACACTGATCAAACTCCTCCTGATACTGAATTCAGTCGTGACTCAATGATAAGCAAAAGGACTCAAAGCTCTCTTCGTGAATCTTACATGTCAAAATGTGTTAAATCAAAAAATTTGCTCACCAAGAAGAACTTTGGTACTAGAGTTTGTTACAGATGTGGTGATTCCTCTCACAAGATGAGTGAATGTTCTTTTGATAAATCATCCTCAAGAGCTGAAAATATTAAAGTTAGAAATGAAAAATGGACTCTTAAGTCAAACTCTTTAAACTGTCTTCCTAAGGAGTGTTATAATCTATTATCAAATAACTTTGTGAATGACCCATCTTTGAATGGGTCAGTGTGTTCTAACTAGTTTCTCAGGCATATGACAGGATCAAAGTCTCTCCTGGAAGATTATGTTAAGAAAACTGGTCCTGCAGTTACTTATTGAGATAATGGAAAGGGGTTCACTAAGGGATATGGAAACATCAAATGCAATAACGTGGTTTTTCAAAACGTTTCATATGTAAAGGGTCTCAAACACAACCTCATTTCTATCAGTCAGTTGTGTGATGCTGACTATGAAGTTCACTTTACAAAGAAGGAAGGAAGAGTTGTAAACACTGCCAAGAACATCGTACTCTCAGCAAGTAGAAAAGATGATATATATGTTCTTGACATGTTCTCAAGTGACAAGGCACTGATGCAATGTTTCTTTACAAAGTCTTAGACGAATCTTAGCTGGATTTGGCACAAAAGGTTTTCTCATCTGAACTTCAAGAATCTATCCAAGATATCCAATCAAGACCTAGTTAGAGGGCTCCCAAAATTCAGCGTTGTGAAAGACAAGATGTGCTCAGCTTGTGAACAAGGAAAACAAACCAAGTCCTCTTTCAAACCCAACTCATGCTCCAATATATCAGTCCCTCTTCATCTACTCCACATGGACATGTTTGGACCTATTCCTGTTCGTTCACTAGGTTTAAATAAGTATACTCTAGTGGTCGTTGATGAGTTCACTCGATTTACTTGGGTAGTTTTCTTGAAGAAGAAAAGTCATGTTGCACAGGAAATTGTCTCACTGATTCGTAAAAATGAGACACTGACAGGTCTTAAAGTTAAGCAACTAAGAAGTGATCATGGTACTGAGTTCCGAAACTCAACTCTTGAAGAATTTTGTGATGATAAAGGAATTGGACAAAACTTCTCAGCTCCTCGTACTCCTCAGCAAAATGGTGTTGCTGAACGAAGGAATAGAACATTGATTGAGGCAGGAAGGACCTTGATGATCCATGCTGGTCTTCCTATGTCGTTTTGGGCTGAAGCTGTCAATACAGCGTGTTTTACTTAGAATCGATCTCTAATTCACAGGATTCACAAGAAGACTCCATATGAAATGTTGAAAGATCGAAAACCAGATGTATCCTTTTTTCATGTGTTCGGATGCATTTGTTATATTCTAAATCAGCGTGACCCAAGATCCAAGTTTGAACCTAAGGCTGATAAAGGTATTTTTGTTGGGTACTCATCTATTTCAAAGGCTTTTCGTGTTTTTCATGTGAACAGGAAATGTGTTGAAGAATCCATTCATGTGAAGTTTGATGAGGAATCATACACTGATGAAAAAGTCACTCATTCTCCTTCTATCTTTCAAGAGCTTCTCTCTTGTCCATTCGATGAAGCACCTTCTGCTGAAGACAAGACTGATTCCTCTGATACTATCATTCCAGTTCCATGTTCCTTGAATCAAGATACTGCAGCCACATCAGCAGATAATTCATTAAGTGCTGATGAAACCCTTGAAGCTGAAGATTCTCTTGAAACTGATAATGTGTCAGTGTCTATCTCTCCAGAATCAGCATCAGTCATTGAACATCGAGATCATCCTGTTGATCGAATTATAGGGAATATTCATGATGGTGTCCGAACCAGATCTAGTGTACTTAATAACTTTTGCATGT
The DNA here is from genome assembly GCF_002870075.4 of Lactuca sativa. NCBI lineage: Eukaryota > Viridiplantae > Streptophyta > Magnoliopsida > Asterales > Asteraceae > Lactuca > Lactuca sativa. Next base: position 317,866,207 of record NC_056630.2, read on the forward strand.
ATGTTAACTTTGTTTCAATGATCTTACCTGATAAAGTACACACAGCTCTTCAAGATGCTGATTGGATCAAAGCCATGCAAGAAGAACTGAATGAGTTTGAAAGGCACAAAGTTTGGACTCTTGTCCCAAGACCATCCGGGAAGACTATCACTGGAACTCGTTGGGTCTATCGTAACAAGTTTGATAAAGATGGAATCATCACTCGCAACAAGGCAAGGCTTGTAGCTCAAGGTTTTACTCAAATTGAATTCATCGACTACGGGGAAACTTTTGCTCCAGTTGCTCGCATTGAAGCTATCAGACTGTTTCTCGCATACGCAACCTACATGAACTTCATTGTCTATCAGATGGATGTGAAAACAGCATTCCTTCATGGTGTGTTAGAAGAAGAAGTTTTCCTAAATCAGCCCCCAGGCTTTGTGGACAAAGATCATCCTGATTATGTGTACTGGTTAGACAAAGCTGTTTATGGACTGAAACAAGCCCCCAAGGCTTGGTATGAGACGCTGACATCGTATCTTCTTGAAAATGAATACAGACGAGGAGCAATCGACAATACTCTCTTCATCAAAAACAAAGACTCATACATGGTTCTTGTTCAAATTTATGTCGATGACATCATTTTTGGCTCTCCAAATGAGACACTGAGCAAGGAATTTGCAGAGATCATGTCTCAAAGGTTCGAAATGAGTATGATGGGGAAGATGACCTTTTTCTTAGGTCTTGAAGTTCAGCAACAAAAGACAGGTATTTCCATTTGTCAAAGTAAATATATATCTGACCTGCTTGTTAAGTATTCTCTCAGTGACTGCAAACCAGCCTCTACTCCAGTGTCTAAGACTGATAAGATACACGCTGATCCAACTGGAACTGATGTCAATCACTCTCTGTATCGAGGAATGATTGGATCCCTCTTATATCTCACAGCAAGTCGTCCTGATATCATGTTTGGAACCATTCTCTGTGCTCGATTCCAAGCTAATCCAAAAGAATCTCACCTCATGGCTATCAAACGTATTTTTCGATACTTGAAGGGCACTCAAAACCTTGCTCTGTGGTATCCTCGCGACTCAACATTTGAACTTTATGGATACACTGACTCAGATTATGTTGGATGTAATTTAGACAAAAAGAGTACATCTGGTGGATGTCATTTCCTTGGCAATCGTCTCATCAGCTGGTCTAGCAAGAAACAAACATCAGTAGCCATCTCAACTGCAGAAGCTGAGTATGTTGCCGTTGGGAGATGTTGTGCTCAGCTCTTATGGATTCAAAATCAGCTTCTCGACTATGGGTTCAAGTTCTCAAAGACTCCCATATATTGTGACAACACCAGTGCCATTCAGATCACACAAAATCCTGTTCAGCACTCAAAGACAAAGCATATTGAAATCAGACATCACTTCATCAGAGATAATGTTGAAAAAGGAAAAGTTGTTCTTGAACATGTCAAGACTTCGGAGCAACTTGCTGATATCTTCACAAAGGCACTGGATTCTCAATCAACTGCTTATATTATTGGAGAACTGGGAATGATTTCGTTGTAATTAATTTTGACGTTTAATTGTGCTAATGTTTGATATTGTCTTATAAGCTGATGTACGTTGTGTTGATGATGACATACTGATGATATTTGCTACTGAGCACTTTGGTTTGATTTCTTATCTTTATCTCTTCTTCAAGTCTTCTAAACAAAAGTTGAATGATTCACTGTATTAAACCATACACTGATAACGACTTGAAACTCTTTGCCGATGGTTAGATCAAAACACCAAGATCTATCACACGCAACTACCCCTTCTCACCAATCTTACACTGATTCTGTGATTCAGTGTGCCAAAACACACGCTGATGAGAGTCTGAAAATCTTTGCCGATGGTTAGACCAAAACACCAAGGTTTATCACACGCAACAATCCATTCTTTACCCTCCTCTTATTCAGTGTCTAATGATTCGGTAAGATAAACCACTCACTGATGAAGTCACAACACTCTGTGCCGATGGTTAGATAATGTAACTAGTATCTATCACACGCACCAATCTCCTTGCTAGCCCCGATTAAGCAAGTTGTACCTTGAATTGACGGAGAAATATTTTCAGCATGTAACTTTTGTGACACTGAGCTCAGCGCTTCCGTAAACACTGATTGACGTTTCACCTTCAGTCAACGGCTCTTTTATCCAACGGCTATTTTCTACTCTGACAGACTATTACGATGCGCCGTTATTCTTAATGAAGATAATCATCACCTTTTTAATGAAGATAATCATTACCTTTTTAAAACCCCCTTTCATTCCATATTTAAACCTCTTTCTCCCTTGGTTTAATTTTTCCTTCCAAAACCTTGAAGTTTTCTCGAAAACCCTAGAATCCTCAAATACTCTCAAATAGCGGCATCTCTGTTCACATACTCCTCAACCTCTCGAAGAGTCGTTCCTGCCCCAAACTCTCCTCCACTTCCAATTCACATCAAGGCAACCAATGTCGTCTTCAACCCTGACATTCCAAAGGTTCATCGAGGTCTTGGACTCGATGATTTCGTCAATTTTTGGCTTCTTGTCGCCTTCGATATGCAATCAGTGATGTACCGTCCGAGTTCTTCCCTGAACAAGTATGTGAGTTTTATTATACCACAACAGTTAATGAAGAAACAATGCCATCACCGGAACCATTGGCCATGGCAGACACTCTGTCTTCATCACCACAGAATTACTCAGTGCTGCTCTAAGGTTACCAATTTTCGAACCCTTTTCTGACCCTCCAACTATTGAAAGATGTAAACGCATGTTTGATCAACTGGGCTATGATCATTCAAAAGCTGGTACTCGATCAGCTCTTATTTTGCGTCAGTGCATGACCCCAGGCTGGAAGTTTTTCACTAGTGCTTTATGCAAGTGTGTGGGTCACAAGTCTCGCAGTGGTGATCAATTGAGCAATTATGAGCAACAAATCGTCTGCTCCCTTCTTCTCAACAAAAGATTAGATTATGGGGCACTATTCTTTGATCAGCTTGTTCAGCTTTTACGTGCAAATGTGCGTGCTGATCATGTTCCCTTTCCACGCTGGATTGCCCTGGTGTTCGACAAATTCTTCGCTGCTGCCTACTTTTCTCACTCTGGGAATCCAATCCAATGCCCTCGAATGTCCGTTCGTATGTATCAGGATGATCCTTTGGATACTGACATTGGAATCTCCGATAGGATGAGAGAATGGATTGCCAATCCATACACTGTGCCTTCTCTCACCACTAACACTGATGAAGGAGGTGCTGATGGTAATCGTATGGATCATGCTGATCAAGAGGTGGACCATTATGATGGCAGACATTTCTCCCCTCAACTTTCTCATCACCTCGTCTCAGACACTGGCAAAGCCTCCTCAGCACCACAGGATTCCATGCCTCTGGGGGAGCAACCATCACAGGGGGAGCATCAGTCTCAGGGGGAGCATCCATCACCAGCAGCTCACCACCTCTCTCCAAGGATGCAACCTAGCTCTCCAGTTGCCCCAAGTACCTCAATGGTTCAAATTCCCGCTTCAGCATTTTCTGAACTAATGTCACTGACTCGGGACATGAGTCAGCGTCTGCTTCGTATTGAGGCTGATGTTCAACAAATCAAGGAGGTTCTCTTACTTACACCTCCCTCTAGTCCCAAATCTAATGATGCTCAAAAAGGGGGAGATACTGATGATGATGCTGATGCTGATGATCATGCTGATGGTGAACCAAATGAGAAAGACACAGAACCTGCTGACAACACTATCTTTCAGCATGAATCACCCAACCCCATTCCTGAATCTGATTCTGCGGGGCATAATAGTCCAGCAGCTACTGAAAAATTGTTTGAAGACAGTGAGCATGATGAAGAGCATGATGAACCTGATGATGAATGTCAAATTCTTGACATGAACTTTATTGATCCTCTCATTCCAGTTCAGCAAGAAAGCTCAGATGACCTTGAAGACTCTCATCCGGTATTAGCCGATCCTATTGTTGATCCCATCATTCCGGTCCAAGGAGAGGATTCGGACATTGGCAGTGAAGAATCTCATCCGCTGTCTCGAAAGCAGAAGGTAGCAGATACTGACTTGAATCATTCTCAAACTGATACTTCTTCAACTGTGAAGAAACCCAAGTCCATTGTCAGTATTTCAAACCTTGCCACTGAATGGAAGATGTCCCCTGATCAAGTTAAGCAAATCCTTGATGAAGCCAATCGAGCTCAGCTTCTTAAGAACATTGCTCAAGCTGATGAATCTCTTATTCAGCACAAACTTCAGGCAAAGGGATTTTTTGAAGCTCAGATGCAGAAGTTCCTGGAATTTCAGTCCAAGGCTCATTCTTCTCAACCTCCTCCTAGCTCTAGCAAGCCTAAGACTGACAGTGTTCTTGACCGGATTGATCGAAAGAGATTTGAAGATGTTTTTAATCGGTGAATGTGTGGAGATAAGATCATCAAAGTCAAAGCTTCTAAACCTCGAAACGAGAAAATTCTTACGTTGCTGATCACTCGTCAAGGTCCTCAGCACTCATATACTGAAGTTGTCAAGAGGGATGAGCTGATTAGATATGGGTATTCGGAATGGATGGAACTGCTCGATCTTGCATCCAAGCAAACCTCAGCTCACTCTTCAGAACTGACTTGTGCTCTTCATCTGCTGATCAAGAAAGTTCAGCGTTTGGATCTTGTTCCTAAAGAACGACCTCAGCATCAAGGCCAAAGGTCGTCAGTTCCTAGATCTCGAAGAACCAAGTTTCATGTTGATGGTGAAGATGTATTGGTTCTAGAGTTTGGTGCTGGTGTAATTAACAATTCACTTCCTCTAGGTGTTGATCCGGTTCAGCATCAATTCATCTCAGCTCCTGAACACGGGATGTTCTATCTCGACAAAAACAGGAGGATGTGCTTTCAATGAACTACTAAGATCCCAAAGGCTCCAACCACTCACCTTGTTGGCTTAAGGCAAATGTGCATGAGTCATCAAGATCTATCCGGAGAATTTCACATTCTTATTGCCATGGAGCTGCTGAACAGAAGACAGGAATTGCTGGACAGTCCTTACTGGCCAGTTAAAATTGAAGCTGAAGTTGAGTATGAAGAATTTCTTTCCAGAGGTGTCTTTATTTAGTTTGTTTTGAAGATCATCATATTGGGGGAGATTGTAAGGTCAAACCTTGAAATATGATTATGTTTAAAACAGACTCAGCGTCAGCATATGTCTCAGCATCAGCATCAGCGTTTCAGCGGATCCGTTTGTAATAGTTTAGTCAGTGCATTGTAACAGATCTTGTATTTATCTTGTTTCCGTAGTTAGCCTAATTAGTTAGCTGGCATATCCCTGAATTGTAGGGATTGTCTAGAATAACAGTATATATTATCTTGTACAGGTTTGTGAATGGTTATGCTTTTCACAAACCCTAATCGTCGCTTTGTGCACACGATAATCTCTTTGTGAGATTATCTTTCTTAGTGAAAGTTTTTCTTTGTGAATTTCTCTTGTTCTTATTTATTGTCTTTGTTTGATATATCGATTGATCTAAAGGCCTCTTCAACATTCATCACCCTAGATCCGCAGGTCCCACTGTAGCCAGCAACAAGGTGTAGGTCGGTCAGTCGTGTATAGATCTATACACAAACTCACGCTCTCCCTCCAGGAGACTCTGGTTACAAAACGTGACACAACAGTATATGTCGAGCCATGAAGTAGTTTCTCACATTAATGTTATAGCATTCTTGTATTTGTATAGTATGTACTAGTGTAGTGTATGTTCTCTCTTTTTAGTATGTAGTATGTTCTCTAGTGTATAGTGTGTAGTATGTATTGTTTCTCGTTATAGTGTTCTTTGTTTGTTTCTCGTTATAGTATTCTCTATCTATTTCTCTTTATAGTGAGTATTGTTTCTTGTTATAGTATGTATTGACTCATGTATGAAATGACTCTATGTATGTTTCGTTGTTGTAGTAATAGTATTAGTGACTTCCTAAAATATATCTATTATAGTTACTAGTAATGTTGCTTGTATGACTGAGTGTGTTGAACTAAGATAAAAGCTTTTATATCTATATACATATACATAATTTATAACTAAGATTCAAATGACACTCGGCCAAATAACCAGATACTCTAAGTCCACAACCAAACAAGGAGCAAAAAATAAAGTGAGTTATCAGTCCTAAGTCCTTTCAACCTTACTTATATAACTATATCTATGTAGACATGATTTTGACAATATATAAGTTTCAAAGAGTTAAATAAATAGTTTTAGCATAAAAGAGTTTGATACAATGTTTTGAAGTATATGTTTGATAACACAGTTTGAAAGTATAAGAAATCTATATGTTTGTTCTAGTTATTAATCACATGTGATTGATATAATAACTACTATGCTTCAACTTGTAATGCCCCCATTAAAGCATTTAAAATCATTTAAAAGGTAGATTAAGGGGTATTAACTCACCTGTAGTAAGTGGTTTGGATGACAGAGTGGTATAGAATGTTAGGTGTCAAGTGAAGACTTAAGCACACACACGGATCCTATTTAGCATATAATCACACATATATGTATAAGATTAGTGTTTATACAACTAATTATGTAAGAGAAAACACCCTTGGAGTTAGAAAACACATAGATTGAAGGATATGAATGACATATGATTTCATACTAAGCGTGTACGGCCACTCTAAGGAGTTTACGGCCAAAATGGCATGACCAAGGGAGTTCATGGCCATGAGTTTATGGAATATGAGTTTACGGCCGTAAACTCATGATGAAAAGTGCCAAATGGTGTTTTAAAGGTCTTTCAAGCATTGAGGAAGGTTTCTAGGTTCATGTCCAAGCCTTAGGAAGAGTTTAAGGTCCAAATGCACTTCTAATTAGGGTTTACGGCTAAAGGAGATGCTCTTGGCCGTAATGAAGGGCTCAATTAATGGTTTAGCCTAGGATTTCAACAGTAATTGTTCTTTTAAGCATTTTTGGTATAATAGTAGGTCAAATTTGGGTTTACGGTCAATGGAGAGTTTACAGCCGTAAACCCAGTTTTCGGCCCATGTCTTATTTGCGGTCATTGTCCATTATAAATAGGGTTGTGTAGGTCATTATTGGTTGTTGATGCTAGACAGTTCACGGACAAGTGTAAACAAGTTGTTCTCGACGTTTTCAAGTAATAAACGTGTGCAATCGTGTTTCAATTCTTATCCTCCTCATATTCTTATTTCTGTGATTGCGTGATTGCTTGATCATTGGTAAACATCCGTTTTAGGACCTTACAGTTGGTATCAGAGCAAAGCCAGTGTCAAATCATCTTGCAATTGAGTTTTCAGCCGTATTCCTCACTGTTCGAGACTGGAATTGGTATTTTTACTGTAAAAGGGGATCGAATCTACTAAAAAATCGTGTTTTCGTGAACTGCTGGGAGTTTACTGCCAAGAGATTACGACCATAAACCCTATTTACGGCTGTAAATTCAAGAACATTCTTGGACCGTAAAAATTGTTCTTGGACCATAAACAAAGCATCTTCAATAACCATAAACTAAGCTGCAAAGACCGTAAACACTGACCATAAACTAAGTTTACGGTCGCAAACTCACTGACCGGAAACTCAAATCTAAATCTAAATTTTTTATTTTTTATTTTAATCTTTGATTTAGAGTAATAAAGAAACTAGATTCTTAGAGTCAAACACACCATCATGAGCTGGATTCTGTCATGGCCACTACTACACACATTCCGAGACTGATATCTGCAGATGGTTTTCCTAAATGGATATACAGCATTGAAAAGTATATCAAAATGAAAGACTTCAAAGACTGGCGAAGCATAGTCAAGGATCCTGTCAGAATTACCACCACCTTTGCTGGACAAGTGGTTGACAAAGCCGTTGAAAATTATACAGATGAAGATTTTGAAAAGGTTGAAGATCAGGAAAGAGCTTTGGCCACTCTAACAATGGCATTATCTCCTGATATTGATCAAGGTTTCAGAGAATATAAATCAGCTAAAGCTTTGTCGGAAGCCTTGATTGAGGTATATGAAGGACTAGTGAACTGCAATAATGCTCTTCTTGCTGGAGATCTTCCACCTCAGTTGTCATTCGCTGATTTGGATCAGATTCATCCAAAAGATGTGGAAGAGATGGACATCACATGGCAGATAGCGATGGCTGTATTCAGAGCTAAGTAGTTTGCCAAGAAGACTGGGAAGAATAATTGGGCTATGAATGCAGATAAAAAGCTGGGATTCTACAGTGGGAAGCTGCGTTGTTTCAACTGTCATGAGTCAGGACATTTTGCTCCTGAATGCCCGAAACCGGATAGAAGATTGAACAATTACAGGACAATGGTTGCGGTGGTAAACAATCGGAGAGGTGCTTAGGTCAACTGTGAGAAGGCTACGGTTGCTCAGTCATTTGACTGGGAGGACCAGATTCAGGCCTTGAGCATTTCAAAACCTAAAAATGCTCACCTGGCCCAAGTTAAGGATGAAGGTTCCGTGGAGAGGGTTGCAGCTGAAGAAAAGATGATGGGGCTGCAGTTTGCGCTGATGGTATCTTCTACTTCTGAATTGACGAAAAATGAGGTAAGTTTGCGTTCTTGTTCTCAAGCTTGTATTGATTATGTTAAAATTCTTCATGACGAAATAGAATCTTTACATTGAGAATTAGAGGACCTTAGATATGAGGGGTAACAACCTAGAAAAGGACAAAAACCTCTAAAGGCCCAATTAGAGACAAAAATAAAGGACTTTAGGAAACTTCAGGAAGACTACAGTAATAAATGTAAAAACTATGACTATATCAAGAGACAAAATGTTGAGTTAATTACTAAGCTTGATACATTAAAAGGAAAATTTGAAACTGCAAATTTTGATTTTAAAAAGTATGATGTATCAAGCGAGGTAGTTGCCAACATGATTGACCATTGCCTACAATTCAAACAAAACCAAAAAATGGGTTTGGGATACGATAAAGTGCCTCCTCCTTTCAATCACAATTATCAGTATCACCCTGTCTCTGATGAGGAAATTGCCAATGAATCTTTCATAGTTTATGGCAAGCCAACGGATTTTGTTTCAGGAGGAGTTATTAATGTTGAAAGTACTAACGTTTCTACTTCCCCTGCAGATAAATCCTTAAATCAGTCAAAGCATGAAGTTGAAGGATCTGTTTTTGATAATAAAACTGAGTCTGAACCTGAAGTTATAGTTTCAAATAAAGATTTTGCTGTTTTTGATGTTAAAGAAGACAATGTTTTTCATGACACTTTTGCATCTGCTGATAATGAATTAAACTTTTTTTGAAGTGTTTGATGAATTGTTTGATAATTTTGATGTTTGTGATGCCTCTATTGAAGACACACCAATTCCACAAGTTTCTCCAACCGATGCACCCTCACTTATCTCACAACCTGCTTCTTGTACATGTTCTTGTGGGAAAAGTAAGGATGTAAGAAAAGGAAACAAATTTGAGAAAAGCAGTACCAGTTTTAATAATAAACATATTTGTTTTAATTGTGGTATTGATGGACATATAGCTAGGAATTGTCCCAATAGGATTTTTGTACATTATATGTCTCCAAGAGGAAAGAACGAATCTAGAGGAAGGTCTTTAACTAGAAAATCCTCTAGAGTTTGTTCTCGGAATGATGATTGGAAGGATGATCGTAGTAGAAAACGTGCAGTTTTTCAAAATACAAAAAGGGTTTTTCATAACAAAGTCACCAACTGTTGGGTAAAACCGAACAAGACTCCGCCAAGATCGGTTTCATCAAGGAGGATGTCTGGGTCTTTAACCACTTCTGGTAGAAAACACAAGTGCTCAATGCAAACTGATAAGAAATACATTTCAAAATCACCAGTGACTATTAAGAAACCCAACTACCAATGGATGCCAAAAATAAATTCCAATCCATCATCAGCACCATCTGAAAAGATTGTAAATAATGATAAATCTGAGAAAGTGAAGGGCCAACCCGGGAAAGTGATGACATGGGTTCCCAAATCTAAATGGTCCTGCTCATTTTGCAGGGACAGTTGCGGAGGAATGTCGCCAGACATTGGTTCGTCGACAGCGGCTGCTCCCGGCATATGACAGGAGACATCTCCTAACTGAACAACATTCAATCTTTTAATGGGGGATATGTTTCCTTTGCGGGTGGAGAAGGTGTCGAGATCACTTAGAGGGGAACCGTTATAAATGGGGTTGTAAGTTTCGAGAATGTCAACTTTGCTCCCGATTTAAAACTTAGTTTGTTGAGTGTGTCTCAGATATGCGACAAAGGTTATTCTACACATTTCGCCGACAAGGAATGTATGATTCTCAAGCCAGGTATTGTCATCTCGGAAGAGTGGATTCTCGTCAAATCTAAGTGGGATGGAAATTCTTACATTATTGATATGAATAGCAACATTCCGGAACAAATCACTTGCCTCTTTTCAAAGGTCTCCGAACAAAACGCAATGTTGTGGCACCGGAGACTCGGTCATGCAAATGCTAAAACACTAAATCGACATTCAAAGAATGAGATGGTTCGAGGCTTACCCGTCAAAGATTTCATAACTTTTGAGAAGTGTGTTCCATGTGCCCAAGGAAAACACCATAGAAAACCAGACCTGCCAAAACAGGTTAACTAAATTAGTCTGGTGCTCCAATTATTACATATGGACTTATTTGGTCCAATCAACGTCCTAAGCATCAACAGAAGTTTGTACTATCTGGTTGTGATTGATGACTTCTCTCGTTTTACGTGGGTTTTCTTCTTATCCAACAAAGCTGGGGTTGCGGATCTGATAAAGAAGTTCATAGTGTTGACTGAGAATCAAACCAACAACCGGGTGAAGGCGCTTTGTACCGACAATGGGACGGAGTTCAAGAATTCTATTCTAGATTATTTTTGCATAGAAAAGGGGATTATGCGTCAATACAGTTCCGCTCACACACCTCAACAAAATAGTGTTGCTGAAAGGAGAAACAAATGTCTAAAAGACGTTGAAGGACGATGCTGTGTGACTCCAAGTTACCCGTTTTCTTTTGGGCTGAGCCGATTTACACTGCTTGGTACGTTCAGAATCGTGTGTTGGTCAACAAAGCTCAGGTGAAGACATCGTATGAGATCCTATATGGTCACAAGCCATCAGTCAGTCATTTCCGTGTATTTGGCTGCCCTTGCACCCTTCTTTACCTAGAGTCCAGCCCAAAGTTTAATGCCAAAGCTGATGATTGTTACTTCGTAAGGTATGCTGCACGCACCGCATATAGGGTCTACAATAAGAAGACAAAGCAGATTATGGAATCCTATGATGCGCAATTGTTGGAGGAGAATGAAACGGATGCTTGAGTGGGTCCGGATTGGTGATTTGATTACACATCGCTCTTCCAGTCTATAAATGTGTCTTCGGATAGTTCATCCGGGTCTTTCTATGTTTTAAAAAATGTTTCTGAAGATGAAGACGAAGAAGTTGTCTATAGACCTCTAACGGTAACCTCTTCACCATCTGAGTGGAGTCATCTGCTACACCTGAGGGGGAGAAATCTATTCCACCTGATAGTCCAAAGTCTCCCATTGAAGATGTTACTCCAGGTGTTGATGCTACACCTCTTAGCGCTGTTGAAAGAGAGTTCATGTCGAGAGATGCTTCTGCTGTCACTCCAACGTTTATGAAACTACTCTTTCCTGAAGAAATCACTAATGAGCGTGTAGCTGAATAATCTAATGTGGAACAATTAGCAAATGATGGAGATGTCAACATTCACAATCTTCTCATCTCACTTAATGATATCAGCCAGGAGATACCCTTAGGAGTTCAATGTGATCATCCGATCGAAAACTTCATTGGTCAGCTGGGCGACGGAGTTCGAACCAGAAGTCAGAGTGGGGATGTCAACACATGTCTCTATTCTTGCTTTATCTCTCAAATAGAGCCCAAGAATGTTGAAATGGATTTGAATGAGCCCAGTTGGGTAGATGCCATGCATGAAGAGCTAAATCAATTCGAAAAGCTCGGGATTTGGAAATTTTTGAGTTACCAAAGGGCCAAAATCTCTTGACACACGTTAGGTCTATCGAAACAAGCAGGACGATTCGGGTGTTATATTACACAATAAATCAAGATTGGTGGTTCATGAGCTTTGACAAGTCGAGGGTCTTGATTATACTAAAGTTTATGCTCCAGTGGATCGCTTGGAGTCTATTCATATCTTCCTTGCATATGCTTCTTACATGAACTTTACTTTTTATCAGATGGATGTCAAGACAGCTTTCTTGTATGGCAAAGTGAAGGAAGAGATCTATGTTGATCAACCCCCTGGTTTTGTTAACTCGAAGTTTCCCAACCATGTTTACAAGTTAGACAAGGCGTTGTATGGGTTACATTAAGCTCCTCGAGCGTGGTATGCGACTTTTACAAGGCAGTTGCTTGAGCATGGTTACTATCGTGGTACTATCGATCAAACTTTATTCATCAAGCATGTGGATAATGATCAGATTCTAGTCCAGATCTATGTTGACGACATTATCTTTGGATCAACCAGTCCGCAACTTTGCAAGGAGTTAGAAGGTGTAATGAAGAAGAGGTTTGAGATGAGTTTGTTGGGAGAAATGACCATGTTTCTGGCCTTCAGGTCAAACAAAGTTCAACCGGAATTCTGCTAGATCAAGCTAAATATGTGGAGGATATTCTTGAGAAGTTCGGCTTTCAAGGCGCTGAACCTGCATCGACACCGATGGCCGAAAGTCCCCTGTTAAATCCAGATACTGATGGCGAATCCATAGATCATACTCTCTACAGATCAATGGTCGGATCGTTGATGTATCTCACTAGAAGTCGTCCAGACATCATGTTTGTAGTGTGTCAATGCGCACGTTATCAGGCTAATCCTACACTTTCACATCTTATTGCTGTCAAAAGAATTTTTCGGTATATCCAATGCAGCCCGAAATTGGGTCTGTGGTATCCGAAAAATTCTGAATTTTATTTATATGCTTTTGTTGACAGTAATTATGGAGGCTATGAGCATGATAAGAAATCTACATCAGGAGGGTGTCAATTCCTTGGCGATAGGCTGGTGTCATGGTAGTGCAAGAAACCGCATACCGTCTCAACCTTAACAACAGAAGCGGAATATGTTATTGCATCTGCTTGCTGCTCTCAAGTTATTTGGATCCAACATCAGTTGTTGGATTACGGTTTGAATTATCTAGAAACCCCCATTTACTGTGATAATGAGGCTGCGATTCAAATTGCTAAAAACCCTATCCAACATTCCAAAACGAAGCACATTGATATCAAAATTACTTTTATCAGAGACTGTTATGAGCGTTCGCTCATCCGACTGGAACATGTTTGTGACAACCGTCAATTTCTGGTCAAGTCAAAGTCAACTAAAGTCAAAAAGTCAAACCGGTCGACTCAATTAACCCATGTGTGGTAGGGCTTACGTTAGGTAATTACTATACAACTGGCTACACTAATGAGAAATAATCATTTGAAAAGTCCGTATATCTAGATTTCCTTAACCTAAAAGTATAGTAAGTAATGAACCAAGCCGATAAAACAATGTTGCATACTCATCAGGAGTGTGTAAGACCCTTAAATATGGCTTAACGGGGTTTACGGACCTTGCGTTGCGAAGCCAGACACTAAAAAAGGTCACAAACGAAACCTCTCCCAATCTCTTTTACTCTATCTCTCTCTATTTAGAATCTACCCCAAGTCTCTCCAAGTATGTGAAATATCTCCCAAATATCTCTTTGAATGAGAAATCTCTCCAAGAATGTGAAATCTCTCCCAAATCTCTCTTCGTAAGAGAAATCTCTCCAAGAATGTGGAATCTCTCTAAAATCTCTCTTTGTATGAGAGATCTCTCCATGAATGTCAAATTTCTCCCAAGTCTCTCCAAGTATGTGAAATCTCTCCCAAATATCTCTCTGAATGAGAAATCTCACCTAGAATGTGGAATCTCTCCTAAATCTCTCTGTGTATGAGAAATCTCTCCAAGAATGTGGAATCTCTTCCAAATCTCTCCAAGCACGTGAAATCTCTCTCTATATGCCAAATCTCTCCAAGTATGTCGAATCTCTCCCAAATCTCTCTCAAAATCTCTCTCGGGGCATCCCGACTCTTAATTTTGTCGAAAACTGCTCAAAAACGGAAGTCTACGCGAAAAACAACCTTAAGGAGCCGAAACTCCTCTTCGGAACCAAAACTCCTCTTAGGAGCCGACCCTCTTAGGAGCCGAAGCCCCTAGGACCGAGACCTCAGCAGCCGAAACCGAAACCCCTGGAACTTAGACCCTGAGAGCCGAGACCACCGGGGACCGAAACTCGCTGCAACCGAACCTCGCCTTCGACCCTTCCCCATCGCACTCTCGGTTCTTACATCCCAGCCGCGATCGAACCTCGCAGATAGCCACTGAGACCGAGCCTCGCCCTATGTTCCTTCGTCTCGCACTCTCGGCCTCCTCTTCTACTCTCGGTTCTAAGCATCCGGAACCGAACCTCCGGCCCAGACTTCAGATTTTCGCCTGTTTTTCCCGGTTTTTGACCATTTTCACGTATTAAGCCCGTTTTTCGTGATTTTAACGCGGGATTTTCTACAAAAATCATATTTTAACATATAAGACCCTAAATATTCGTAATTTAAACATATTTTTATGGAAATCTTTATTTAAGAATAAAATCTATTTGGTAAGAGCAAACACTTTTCTCTCAACTTCTCTCCTTCAACACTGAGTTTTCCAAGGATTTTTCCAAGACTTTTCTTCTTCATTGGGAAGTATCATCATCTTTCATGTGACTATTACACTTCCTTTTAACTCAAAATATAGATCCCTTACACAAGCTCCATCATATTTATGTTAGATCTTCGAATCTTCTAGCAACATTCCAAGTGTTCTTGAGTTGAATACTTCCTTTCTTCAACATCCATCCACTGAAGTCACACAAGGTGAGTTCATACCCCTACATTTTCATGTTTTCTTAAGTTTTTAGGGGGGGGGGGGGGGGAATACAAGTTAAAACACCAAGAACACAACTAAATTTTCTCAACAACTTTCATCAAGAAAGTTTAACTCCATTCACGGACTGTTTAGGTCAACTTAAACATTTTAGTTTTAAAAACCGTATTAGATGCAAATATCTCAGGTTTATACCTTTAAAATGACTACTTGCACATCTCCATATGATTTTTATATGATTTATGGTGATATTTACAAAACAGCCTATCGTTTCAAGAACAAATCCGGACCAGTCTGTGAATATGGATATTTTTACACAAGTTGCATAGGACTAAAAATCATAATAAAATTTATGAACAAATTGGACTCATATTCCAAACTCTCAGAACTTACGGATTCTGAATTGGACCTTTAATGACTTTTCTATGAATTTTCTAAAAACAGAATAGAAATGGTAATACTAGAAAAATGTTTTCAATTTCATTTACACCTTGTAACTTGTTGAGCAAGGTGTGTACCTTCATGTGATGATATGTTATTACCAAATATGTCATTTTGTCTTGTTATATAGATATACATCAGAAAATAAATGGATTCTTACCTTCGTTAGTATGGTAAATATATAAATGGTATTACTAGGTTATATCCATTGAAATACAAACATTGGTAAACTATGACAAGTATAGTTATGATTCATTTACATAACAAACACATTACAAAAGGTATTACATATACAAAAGGGTTACTACCACTACGAATAATTATGATAAACTATAATAAGTATAGTTAAGTCTATTATACCCCCCACAAACGAATATGCTGATTATAATCGGTACAGTTAGGGCGTATATACATTACAAACAATGCGATAAACTATAATAGGTATAGTTTATGTTTCATCAACAATACGAACTCATTATAAGAAGGGATTCACTATCACCACCACTTTTGATAAGCTATAATATGCATGGTTCATGTTCACTAGCACTATTCGCTATTTGATGAACTATGATATGTATAGTTTATGCTCACCATCGCCATCACATTTGATAAGCTATAATATACATAGTTCATGTTCACTACCACTATCACTATTCGATGAACTATGATATGTATAGTTTTTGTTCATAGCCACTACTACTATTTCATACACTACACTAGGATTTGGTTTTAAGACTACATAATATCTAGAATTGTTAGTTTTGAACTATAATTTCTAAGTGTATATGCTAGAGTTATATAGAATCCAGTTGTGATTGACTTAGAATTGGTGGGCCCGCCTTATTTCTTGTTCCTTGTTTGGTTGTGGGACTAGGGCAGACCCATTACATTCGACGTTTTAACTAACTTTAATTTTATATAACTTATATATGCTTGGAGATTATAGAAGGAAACTATAGGAAATTCTAGAATGCACTATTTCATAACATAGAAACTTTCAATTCACTCTTTAAGGAAAATATCAGATTTTCTGGAACAACTTAATTGCTTTTACAAGGAAAACAGTTTTTTTCTCAATTAAAACTCTTATGAACTCACCAACCTTTGTGTTGACACTTTTTCTGATGGGTTTTGAGCATTCTAACACTCCTAAGTGTACATGCAACCCTAAATACCTTGGATCTATTTTTCTCTATAATACATGCAATTATCAACATCCAAGGTATTATCCTAATCTAGCATACAAAATCATGAATATAACAAGATGGAATACATACCTCTTTGATGTAGAAGGTCTTCATCAAGCTTGAGTGCCAAGTGCCTCAAGTGTGACACCTCAAATGGTTCACACAACACCAAATACACATGGAATGACTTGAGAGAAATCCACTATTCATGAAATGGGCTAGCCCTTCATTTACACACACTAGTCGCCGATTTTGGTCACGAATAAGATGCATATATAGTTAGGGTTACACCATGTAAACCGTAATTGACATGGCCTTTCATTTCCATGATCCATGGGTACAAAACACCATGGAGCATCATATGGGTTTTAGCCCAACTAGATAATCCATGGAGCATTAGCCCACTATATAAGTATGGATTATTTACACAATCAACCCATATATTTAATTAGTCTTCTTTTGATCACTTAATTAATCCTAGATTAATTCTTGATCAATACTAATTAAATAATCTTATTATTCTTATTATTAATATACTAGAACTTATAATATATTAATAACCATAAGTGTCTTATTTCTCTCATTATAGTCTATCCAAAAGCATGATGCCATGCAACCCAAATGGACTATGCCGGGTCAGGTCAAGTCTCACCAATTATAGTTATGGACTTAGACATTAATCCAACAGTCTCCTACTTGGATAAGTCTAAAACTATTATTGCGTTTGACTTCAAGAACCGACTGGCAATCGTAGCTCTCAAAAGCTTCTGTCGAACTCTAACCTTGTTGATGAACTTTGACCTTTGTCAATGACTTGTCTATTAGATAAGGGATCATATATTCCTCCATTCTAGATATTATATGGACTGAGACATGGATTATAATCATTCTCTCTGTCCATTTGTTGTTTCCCGATTTCCGATTTATGATGACTGGCTAATTGAAGAAATCAAATCTGTCCTGGCCCGGCCGAGCACTTCCATTTGTCATCATCAAATCATCGAGGGGCCCACATATATCGCTTTTATCCCGAAGGTAAAAGGAATGGATAAAATTCGACTCATATGGCTTGTTCTACTACTTGTTGAATCATACACAAAGGCACGTTTTATAACATCGAGTTGCCAATGCGTTTTCGTGCAATCAATGTACTATCAACTCATAGTAACAACTCACATCTCTAGGTTTGAAGAATATAAGATATTATCATCTCATGATCACTCGTGATAAAATCCATGAAGTGATTCCAATGAGCGCGGGTTGAATCCAATACTCAGAACTTTGAGCACTCATGAGTGTTGTAGCCCTTTGTCCAGCATCTTAGACCTCTGCAAGCCAACCCATGACAGTCTTAATTCATATCTACTTCCAACATATGACCGACTGTGGATGGTTTGAATAACTTAATCATTCCGGAATAATAACCTAGTTTATTCTGGAAGTCAAAACATGCAAAATGAAACACAATAATAATTGAATCCAATATGGTATCAAAACCTATAAACATAAATAAAACACCTTTTATTTATCACCATATGATTACAGATTATTCATTGTATACTGTTTCAGCTATCAACTTTATTCTTGAATTTAAAACAATAGTTGTCCCATGCTCCAAGCATGTACAATATGTTTTCTAAACACTAGTCATGCCATACACCAAGTATGCATACTTTGTTTGTGTCTAATCTTTACTTTGTGAATTAGATCAACTGAACATAACTCCAATGATCCTCTTTCACATTCCCAAATCCTTACTGCAAATGCAAGAATTCCAAATTCATGCCATTTACTGAAATCTATTAGATTCTAAACTTATATGCATTGATCATCTTGTAATGATTATGCACAGAGTTAGAAACACTTGACAACAATCATTACAGAGTATTCCAAAGGCGATCATCTCCTTGGAAACATCCTTCTTGCATTAAGTTTCCTAATCTTACACAGATTGAATAATTTCTAACTTTGAAACATTTCCATATTCCATTTTGACTATCACTTCTGAACAAGAGTTTCCTCCTTACAGATTATGTCAATATGGTCCTTCCAGAATTATCACTATACTTCCAACTGTCCTTGAGCAACAATTCTTTGGTAAACCTTAGATTGTCCTCGACAAGTGTTTAATCCTTTTAGTCATATCCAATTCTAGACCTTTTCCCTTCTTAATGCCCCAGGCATTTGGAATATTTTAGAAAGGATGAATATAGCACATGTAATCGATCCTATGTCCGAAGCATATGGGACACGATTCAAGATGTCTCACATAAAGAGTAAACCAGTCTTTTGCTATACCATTTCCATTTCAATTTGCCAAGTTCTCATAATTCAGATTATGAAAAGGGGTGACGTAATCATAATTGAATTTTAGAACGCAAATAATGGACCCATATACAGAATTTCCTTATGTTGAGCCATTCCAACACGAAATTCATATATATATATATATATATATATATATATATATATATATATATATATATATATATATATCATTGACTAAATGATTAAAACCTCACGATCTAAGCTTATAGATTTGAGATGAAGTATAATTTTCTCTCCCTTAATTATAGCAAAACAACTTTTTCCCGATTGAAACTTTTTTTTTCTATAATTAACATTACTAACTTGCAACCTTTATGATAATTATCATGCTCCCACTAACATGATGATTATTAGCATGACACTTATGCTCCCACTAGCTTTGATATGTACTCAGAAATTAGCTAACTTTCTTACCAATGTTTAGATTTCAGATACTAGATTGCTTTGATAAAACTTTATCAAATCATACACCTTGCCTTAGATAGCATAATTGTGTGTCTAAAAAATTTTAAGAACTATGAAAAGGGATGCCGTAATCATAGTCTCAATTGTTTAGACCTTTGCCACTTCGTCCATGTTAGTGTGCCGGTAAACCACACACGCTCCACTAACGACTTTGAGAATGCAAATATCACAATTGCTATCTAGCTAAAATCTACTTAGTGAAAGTGTTTCCTCACCATCATTTTCATGAATCGGAGAGAAACCTTATGACACTTAGATTTAATGTTGTATGTGTTTTTATCCATGTGAATTGTCAAAACCATAGTCACAGGACAAGCAAAATGACAAATCCAAACTCATATGGACTGAACTCAATCTTAATTTCATGCCATCTGGCAGCTCAAGTGCCTGCCATTGCTTCCAAGTTATTGCGCAACCAATTGAGAACTCTAAGAACTCATATGCAAAGCCAACTTTAACTGGAATGGGCACAGAATATGTCAACATGATAGGTTATCAACCTCAAGTCGTGTGCTAGTGAAGAACTTCAGGTTTTATTCAAGATTAGTTCTTGAGACTTTCAAGACTTTTAAGACTCCCACTGTCCTCTTGACATATAAAACTTTCTTGTCAAATATTCAAGGGATAGTGTGGATTCTTTATCCAGACAAACACTTCACATAATTGGCCTTAGTTGGTCTTTGTTTTATCCAAAACATCACAACTTAGCAATTTCAAATGTACAAGATTAGAAAACTTTACTCTTACATTTGACACGTGTTTTTAAACCTTTCTTTAAGACATGTCACTCAAATTGCATTCTTGGGGTATGAATCTAAGACTTGTATTGGAACGAAGTATGACTCATCTCCTTGATTTAACCATTTCAACAATTCAAGTTCCTCTTCTTAGTCATATGAATGCACTAAGATTTCCTTAGAGAACTAATTTTGATATGGTTTCTTAATCATTAAGATGATCACAACAATTGATACTAATGTACTCTCCCATCTTTTCAGATTTGAGAAACTTTTATCCTTCTGCCTAATTTGATTTTTCTTATTCGCTCTGCCATACTTTGGAACCTTTTCCAATGTCTCATAGTTACACTTAAGCTTGTAAGTATAACCATATTTATTGAGCTTCAGTAAATTATCTTATCGATCTTTTGTGGTGGAATTAGTCAATGCACAAGAAGGTTTACTCGATCCCTTAGTCTGTTACTTGATTCACACATCCATGTGAACAAGTAGTTAGTCTTAATTTTTCCAATACTTGAAAGTTCTCATTCATCATGCTATACAACTTGCATGATTCCAAGTTTCGGTCCAATTGAAGCTTGGGTGATGAGAATCTTTCCTTATTTTGTAAATTTAGAAATTACCACAAATGAAAGAATCAATTTCATATTTCCACTCATGCTATTAATGGAGTCCTATAAGAACAAAAATTTTCATAGATGCCATTGTAAGGATATTTTAAAATAAATAAAATCAGAAATTTTCCTTTTATTTTTAAAAACTTTGCGGAAAAACTTATCCTTACAATTCATATGAAAACTTGTTGTTGTCTATTCCTAAGCAAAAATATCATAACTCCTAACAAGTAGCTCAAGAATCCAATCTTCAAACTATGCGATAGAAATCCATCTACACGATCAGATTCAACATATTCTTTCTTTAAGTTTCTTTACTTTTCTTTGATTCTTAAAACATCAACATGTGACCCAGTCACATCATGTGTTTTGAATCTCATAATAGAAACTTAGCAGAGTTAAATAGTGGACTTTACCTGAAGTAGAGTCAAACTTATCGACTTTAACATCCTTAGGTAAATTTGGCAGCTTCGCAACTAATGCCCCTTCCTTTGGCAATATAAACATATGGATCCTTTGGTAATGGTACACGGGACTATGACAGACTTAGCTTTTCTCTTTACCATTTGGTCAACCGAGTTGACTATGACCGATCCCTTTCCATTGGGAAGAGAGAGCTTTACTGGATATCCAAAGTCATCATTGTCAATGTCCATAAAATTTTAGGAAGTTGATCTTAGCAAATAGATAAGATCATTAAGGGTCTTGTCATAGTCTATTTCATAGATGTCCCAAAGGAACTCACTATGTGACTTAGAAAGAAGTTGAGCCACTAACTTTCTCAAGACTTTGACACCCAACTCTTCCAGCTTGTCAATATGTGACTACATCTCCAAGATGTGACCACATATAGACCTTTACTTGCCAATCGGGTTTGAGTGACCTTACACTTCTGGGTTAGGGAGAATAATTGGAGGAGGTGAAAGAAGTATGATTTCCATGGGACATCATCTTCATTTAGGAAAGCTTGTTTCAAGAGATTTGGGAAGATCATAAATGTCTAAGCCCGACATCTTTTAGGAGATATTCAAGATAGTTGATTTTAAGTCCTTAATATGACACCCAATATGAAATATTAAGGATAGGACCCTACAAACTATTTTATAACTTAGAAGAGGGATGTCGTAATCCAAGCTATAAAATATTTGAAGGTAGGTGAATGACGATTCACCAATTTCCACCAAGATAAAAGAAATGTATTATTAGGTTTTAATTGGTTTTGAAACTCCTAGATCTTTGAGATTCATTGAATTGTTCAATGGCATGTTTCAATCTCGAGTGCGCCCTTCAGGTTTTGTAACTGGGATGTCGAGGATCACAAAACAAGGTGTGAAGTAACCATGCAAATTACTTGGTACCCTTAACTGTTTACCCCTCAATCGATGTGCCGGTTAACCACACACGCTCCATCGATACTATGATAAACATTAAGTTACCCTTTTCCTACCTTGTTAAATACGAGTTAGTGTGCCGGTTAACCACACACGCTACACTAACCGACTTAAACAAAGTGCAAAGTGTAATTTCATGGATTAGCACCTTAATCACATTTTCCTAAGTAACTAAGATTGGGTATTTTGAAGAGTTTAGTTACTTAGTATTTATCATTAATACTTTTAATGAAGGGAGAATTACAGTCCTGTCAAACCCGTTCGGCTAACGACCCTCCACCGGTCAAGGAAGTAGTGGGTGAGAGTGAACACCCATTAAACTGCCACTTTATAGGCAGTAACCTTATACCCTGCTTATAGACCGGCTTCGTGAATGAGGCCTTTAATGGTAAGAATGACTTTATTCTTATACATATATATAAATATTATTAACTTATAATATTATAAAGTATAAGGGTTGAATTTTAACTTTTAAAATTCTAAGGGCTAACATGGAATTAAAGTATTCATAAGTGACAACTTTTCAAATTCCAAAACTTGAGGGCAAGTTTTGAAATTATTCAAAACTAATTAATTCCATAACTTATGTGTTTAAAGTAGTTTTAATCCAAAAACTCTTCAAGTTCCATAACTTGAGGACAAGTTATGGAAGACTTTAAACTAATAAAAGAATTAACTTTTCTTTATTTTATAACTTACGGAATTAATTAAGGTTACACTTTATTTATTTATTTATTATTTAATGAAGAGACTTTTGGTCTTCCATAACTTGAGGACAAGTTATGGAGTCATAAAACCATTTAAATAGAACTAGACTCTTCATTTTGTAACCTTTGCCAACTTTTATGACTTTTATGAAACTTAAATGTGACTTTTCATATAACTTGAGGACAAGTTACAAAAACACATTTTAGATCAGCTCTTAGATTAATTTGGATTGAAAACAACTATTTCACTCAACTTTTCTATTAATCTAAGCAACTCATAAGAACAAGATAATTCAAATCAAACTTTTTCATGTAATTAGTCTAAACGTTAAACTAATACAAAACATGAATCTATTGACAATTATCTTTGAAATTGGATTAGCATGAACATTACCACATCAAAACATGTTTATAAGCCCAAAAACATCTTAGGGTAATGTTCCTAGTTAAATTCCAGCCAAAAAAGTCGAATATATGCTGTCTGGGGTCCAACTCGTTGAGTGCACGAGCCAACTCGGCGAGTTGGATGCATTTTGCCTTGGACTCGGCGAGTCTGGTGGGCAGACAACAACAAAACTCGATTTTTCAGCTTCTATTGCAAGTATAACAAGAAAAAAACCCTAGGCTCTGATACCACTGATGGGTTTTGAGCATTCTAACACTCCTAAGTGTACATGCAACCCTAAATACCTTGGATCTATGTTTTCTCTATTGTACATGCAATTATGAACATCCAAGGTATTATCCTAATCTAGCATACAAAATAATAAATATAACAAGATGGAATACATACCTCTTTGATGTAGAATGTCTTCATGAAGCTTGAGTGCCTAGTGCCTCAAGTGTGACACCTCAAATGGTTCACACAACACCAAATACGCTTGGAATGACTTGAGAGAAATCCACTGTTCATGAAATCGGCTAGCCCTTCTTTTACACACACTAGTCGCCGATTTTGGTCAAGAATAAGATGCATATATAGTTAGGGTTACACCATGTAAACCCTAATTGACATGGCCTTTCATTCCCATGATCCATGGGTACAAAACACCATGGAGCATCCATGGAGCATCATATGGGTTTTAGCCCAACTAGATAATCCATGGAGCATTAGCCCACTATATAAGTATGGATGATTTACACAATCAACCCATATATTTAATTAGTCTTCTTTTGATCACTTAATTAATCCTAGATTAATTCTTGATCAATACTAAGTAAATAATCTTATTATTCTTATTATTAATATACTAGAACTTACAATATATTAATAACCATAAGTGTCTTATTTCTCTCATTATAGTCTATCCAAATGCATGATGCCATGCAACCCAAATGGACCATGTCGGGTCGGGTCAAGTCTCACCAATTATAGTTATGGACTTAGACATTAATCTAACATTTTCAAACAACTTATATTCTTAGGAAATCGCTAAACAGGAAATCAACTGATTTCGAGGATGGGACGCTAAGGTGCTAAATTCAAAACTTATTTTGTCATCATGACGTAATTGATTTTGAAACATGTAAAATTACTCTATGAAGTAACTCTTTCAATTATATTGATGATGGTTGTGTTTTGTTTCTTCACTATTATACTCGTTGTTATGATATTACACATGAAGTCATCCACCACCGAACGTTTCCGCCGTTCTGGTTTGGGCGTGTGACAGATTGGTATCTGAACATTGTTTATTGTTAACTAAGTATATCGAACCATATAAGATAAACAAACTATAAATACATTTGGACTGAAAGTCTCTGATTTAACGTTTTCCAAATAACTATACTTTTAGAAACAAATAGTTTCTCGTTAAAAAGTACGAGCACATGCATACACACTAGGGTCAGTATCATGGTGGGATGGGATAAAAGTGGTGATTGTTGAACAGTACGAGTAGGCTTGGGGATGTATAGTCAGGTCTGGGAATGACATAGCCTGATCAACTATGTCCCCCCCAGAAGTGATTAGCATTTGCCCAGGAATGGTCGTAGTGTTGCAACAAGTCTAAAAACTTACCAACTCTTTCTACAAAGAAACATCAAGAGCATAAGACCAATATTAAAGTACTATAGGAGTACTTTGAGGTACTATAACTAAACTATGTGAGAACTAAAGACCCCTATTAGCAGGTCTATAATGACTGGTGCATACGCTAAGGTTATACATAATTAAAGATATTATAGACTTAGAATCTATGACTATTGCTCTACTTCCTGTTCCTTGTCTGGTTGTGGATTTAGAGTAAATTCATTTATTCAAAGGTCTATTTTATCTCAGATTATGTATACTGGTATGCACTATGTGATTATAGAAGTGACTAATAAGGATGACCCACTATACGTAATTATAGGATTAGACGCCTATTAACTATCTCTTCTACCCCTATTCTCGCACGAACAACGTGGAGGGAACCCAACCACCAAGAGACCCTTATTCTCCTAACTGGGACGATGGTGGCTAGAACAAGGAAAATCCTGAAGAGGATCCTAAAGAAGTAATAGGCGAAGGGCCCGAAGATGATCCAGAAGAGAATCCGGAGAAAGCAAAACCAAATGAAGACGAAGACAAAAGGGAAATAGGAGAAGAATCTGATGAAGAGCCCGAAGTCTGCAACACACCCTCCAGTGTCCCCCAACCTGACGAAACTTCCATGGTCAGACACTTCCATGAACCATAAACTTGAAGAGATAGAACCTGGAACAAGATCAAACAACCCCTCTGGAGTACAAAAAGAGGCTTCTACAACCTCAATGGAGGAGGATCAGTAGACAAGGCCCTCTTTGTCATAGTATACCGCATCGCTTACCAGAGGATACAAACACGAGCACCGATCAACCGAATCAGGAAGGTTAGCGCTACCACCAAGATCACAGCAATGCACCTTTGTCACCTAGATAGAGGACATGGCAGGCCAGGAACCACATCAAGGGCTGCATATAGAAGTGACCATAACTTAAGCCAAAAATTGCAGAGTAATGGGAACATCAAACAATCATTAGAGAAAATGTGTGATGAAAGCAGAACATCGGAGAACAAAAGTCAAAGTGGAGGTTAGGGCAATGCGGACTTTCATGTCTTTACTCTATGACCCACAGAGCATCACCCGCCACAAGTAGGGTGTACGCCATTGGCATATCGGTATAGACTTGGTCTACTAGCATGTGTCTAACGACTACCCCCATATATGTATAGAGACATTTGAGTCCTTCCAAATCCAGAGACTACACTATTCAAGGGAATCATGGCACTGTCAAAATTTTTCCTTACATTAATGAGATGTAGTTCTATTATAAGGACAAATTTCCTCGAACCCTATACGCTAAATTATATTAAAGAAATTGGCTCGTATTAAAACTCATTAGGAATTTTCCATGCATTTCATAACTTGGTATTACAAACAATTTGCTTATGGTAACTCCAAGAATTCTTAATGTATACCTCAAGGTCGGCTGTAATTAAGAGACAATCGACTTAGAAATGATGAGTCTGCCTTGGGTCCTGTTCCTTGTTTGGTTGTGGGCCTAGGGCAGACTCATTATGTTCGACGGCCTATTGGACCTTAACTATAGACGACTAGTAGATACCAAGTGATCATAGGAGGGGATCAGGCATGAAACAAATCACAAGTTACATTTGAGTCACTACCACTAAATCCATTCATAGGGGCTTTGTTATGAATTTCATGCAAGATACTTTTAAATCGGAACATAATACAGAAATGTCTAGCTTGATAACATCCGACTTGTCACTACTATTAGGAAATTACCGTCTGTTCATCTCTACAAACTTATGACAAGACTATGCCGTCAAAGAAAAAGTCCAGATCTTCCAGCAGCGCAGCACCACCTCCGCAGTTTGATCCCACAGTGTTCCAAGTTGCCGTAACCGCAGCCATAGCTGCCGCAATGTCGCAAATTCGTACGAGTGGTATCGGTGGTGCAGAATCTGGTGCCATAAACTCTAACCTTGGGGACAGTACGGGGCGTACGAGGGAATGTTCATATAAGGACTTCATCAATAGCAAACCGGATTCTTTCAATGGAAGCGGGGGTGTTATCATTATGATGCAATGGTTCGAGAAGACAGAATCAGTCTTCAAGGTCTGTGCATGTCCCGAAGCAAGCAAGGTCAAATTTGTAGCTTGCACTTTCTCCAGCCGAGCCCTTACTCGGTGGAAAAGCCACGTTAAGTCACTGGCGCTTGCAGTGGTTAACTCGTTGGAGGACTTAAAGACACTGATGCTGAAAGAGTACTACCCAAGGGGTGAAGTACAAAAACTAGAGCAAGAACTGTGGAATCTCAAGATGACAGGCTCTGACCTTGTAACTTACACCGACCGATTCTGTGATCTAGCACTCCTTTTCCCCGCAAGGTCACTCTTGAGGAAAAGAAGGTGGAACGATACCTCTGGGGACTGTCTCCCCAAATTCAAGATAGCGTGTTAGCTTCAAGACCAACTACCTTTGGCAAGGGAACCAATAAAAGGATGTCTTGGGACAACGAGAAGAATCGATCGGCGCAAGACCCCACCAATAAGCAGCAGATCGTCGCTTTTCATGCTGCCACAACCCGTACCACTCCCACACCCATAAATCTATATGCTGGAACCCTTCCGAAATGTTACAAGTGTAGCTTCCATCACACTGGGGCTTGCAGGGAACTGCATTGCATGAATTGCAACAAGAAGGGACACACTTCCTATCTGTAAGGCACCGGTACGACCTATCAACCAGGTCCCCAGCGTTGGAACAAGCCCAACTTGTTACGAGTGTGGTGAAACTGGAAACTTTAAGAGAGATTGTCCAAGGATAAGGAATGTTGGTGACGGTGGAAGGGTACTTATGATCACCACAGGAGAAACTTCCCCGGAACCACCCGTAGATAATGGTACACGCTCCTGACCACCACATGTAGGATTTAAATTTTACTAAAACTAGGGTCAATTTAGGGTTTACCAATCATAAATCTCAAAAACACGATGAACCCAAGCAAGTCTTATCACGTATATAAAAACGCAGGGTTTTAATAGCGAATGATGGCTGGTGTAAACATTATGGTCATATATCATTAAGATTCTAAGTACTTAGAATGTATAATTCCATGTTATTTCATGTTCGTTGTTTGGTTGTGGGCTTAAGGCGGAGTCACTCATTCGAATGCCCTTGCAATCTTAATGATATACGACTAGTTTACACCAAGCAATTATAAACGAACTGGTAGGGTTTATACTAAACATTTCATCATAAATTTGTCGGAGCACTCATGGTGCTAGTACTCACTAACTACAACATGAAACATTCATAATAGTATTTTCGAGAATAAAACAAAGAGTATGAAGCGTACACAGAATACACTATCATTCTAGAACCATCACTCCTCTAAATCGACTTAACTCTAGTTACAATAAGCAATTCCAGGTTGTCATTCAACATAAGGTGGATCGTTCCTCACTATAATCAATTTCTTATACTACGAAAAGTTTCCCGCATCTTTTCTCCAAATTCTGGAAGTCTCGGTCAAAGTGCTAATTTCGGGACGAAATTCCCTCTAACGGGGGGATGATGTGACAACCGTCAATTTCCGGTCGAGTCAAAGTCAACTAAAGTCAGCAAGTCAAACCAGTCGACTCAATTAATCCTTGTGTGCTAGGGCTTACGTTAGGTAATTACTACATAACTCGCTACACTAATGAGAAATCATCAATTGAAAACTTCGTATATCTAGATTTCCTTAACCTAAAACTATAGTAAGTAACAAACCAAACTGATAAAACAATGTTGCATACTCATCGGGAGTGTGTAAGACCCTTAAACATGGCTTAACGTGGTTTATGGACCTTACGTTGCGAAGCCGGACACTCAAAAAGGTCACAAACGAATCCTCTCCCAATCTCTTTTACTGTATCTCTCTCTATTTAGAATCTCCCCCTAGTCTCTCCAAGTATGTGAAATCTCTCCCAAATATCTCTCTGAATGCGAAATCTCTCCAAGAATGTGGAATCTCTCCCAAAACTCTCTTTGTATGAGAAATCTCTCCAAGAATGTGGAATCTCTCCGAAATCTCTCTTTGTATGAGAAATCTCTCCAAGAATGTCAAATCTCTACCAAGTCTCTCCAAGTATGTGAAATCTCTCCCAAATATCTCTCTGAATGAGAAATCTCTCCAAGAATGTGGAATCTCTCACAAATCTCTCTTTGTATGAGAAATCTCTCCATGAATGTGGAATCTCCCCTAAATCTCTCCAAGCACATGAAATCTCTCCTAAATCTCTCTCTGTATGCCAAATCTGTCCAAGTATGTTGAGTCTCTCCCAAATCTCTCTCGGCACATCCCGGCTCTTAATTTAGTCGAAAACCGCTCGAAAACGGAAGTCTACGCGAAAAACAACCTTAAAGAGCCGAAACTCCTCTTAGGAACCGAAACTCCTCTTAGGAGTCGAAACTCCTCTTAGGAGCCGAACCCCCTAGGACCGAGACCTCAACAGCCGAAACCGAAACCCCTGGAACCGAGACCCTGAGAGCCAAGACCACCGGGGACCGAAACTCGCTGCAACCGGACCTCGCCTTCAGCCCTTCCCCCTCGCACTCTCGGTTCTTACCTCCCAGCCGAGGCTGAACCTCACAGATAGCCACCGAGACCAAGCCTCGCCCTCTGTTCCTTCTTCTCACACTCTCGGCCTCCTCTTCTACTCTCGGTTCTAAGCATCCGGAACCGAACCTCCGGCCCAGACTTTGGATTTTCGCCTATTGTTCCCGGTTTTTGACCATTTTCACATATTAAGCCCGTTTTTCGTGATTTTAACGCGGGATTTTCTCCAAAAATCATATTTTAACATATACAACCCTAAATATTCATAATTTAAACATATTTTTTTATGTAAATCTTTATTTAAGAATAAATTCTATTTGGTAAGATATTTAGGTGGAGTGTCGACTTATCCTTTGGCAAACAAGCAACCTCCCCATACCCTCATAGTACAACCCCCAGTCACTATTACACCATCCCTAGTCATGTCAATGCCCTTTCCCACTCATTTCCCAGCCATACTCATGTTCTAAGAGCTGGAAAAACACACCCTCCCTCCTCATTCACACTCATTTCTCTCATTTCCACCCAAAGAGCAAAAACTTTTCTCTCAACTTCTCTCCTTCAACACCGATTTTTCCAAGGATTTGTCCAAGACTTTTCTTCTTCATTGGTAAGTATCATCATCTTTCATGTGACTATTACACTTTGTTTTAAATCAAAATATAGATCCCTTACACAAACTCCATCATATTTATCTTAGATCTTCGAATCTTCTAGCAACATTCCAAGTGTTCTTGAGTTGAATACTTCCTTTCTTCAACATCCATCCACTAAAGTCACACAAGGTGAGTTCATACCCCTACATTTTCATGTTTTCTTAAGTTTTTAGGGGGGGGGGGATACAAGTTAAAACACCAAGAACACAACTAAACTTTCTCAACAGCTTTCATCAAGAAAGTTTAACTCCATTCACGGACTGTTTAGGTCAACTTAAACATTTTAGTTTTAAAAACTGTATTAGATGCAAATATATCAGGTTTATACCTTTAAAATGACTACTTGCACATCTCCATATGATTTTTCTATGATTTATGGGGATATTTACAAAACAGCCTATCGTTTCAAGAACAAATCTGGACCAGTCTGTGAATATGGATATTTTCAAACAAGTTGGAGAGCACTAAAAATCATAATAAAATTTATGAACAAATTGGACTCATATTCCAAACTCTCAGAACTTACGGATTCTGAATTGGACCTTTAATGACTTTTCTATGAATTTTCTAAAAACAGAATAGAAATGGTAATACTAGAAAAATGTTTTCAATTTCATTTACACCTTGTAACTTGTTGAGCAAGGTGTGTACCTTCATGTGATGATATGTTATTACCAAATATGTCATTTTGTCTTGTTATATAGAT
This sequence comes from Lactuca sativa, assembly GCF_002870075.4. Lineage (NCBI taxonomy): Eukaryota > Viridiplantae > Streptophyta > Magnoliopsida > Asterales > Asteraceae > Lactuca > Lactuca sativa. The sequence continues at coordinate 317,896,987 of NC_056630.2, forward strand.
ATACATCAGAAAATAAATGGATTCTTACCTTCGTTAGTATGGTAAATATATAAATGGTATTACTAGGTTATATCCATTGAAATACAAACATTGGTAAACTATGACAAGTATAGTTATGATTCATTTACATAACAAACACATTACAAAAGGTATTACATATACAAAAGGGTTACTACCACTACGAATAATTATGATAAACTATAATAAGTATAGTTAAGTCTATTATACCCCCCACAAACGAATATGCTGATTATAATCGGTACAGTTAGGGCGTATATACATTACAAACAATGCGATAAACTATAATAGGTATAGTTTATGTTTCATCAACAATACGAACTCATTATAAGAAGGGATTCACTATCACCACCACTTTTGATAAGCTATAATATGCATGGTTCATGTTCACTAGCACTATTCGCTATTTGATGAACTATGATATGTATAGTTTATGTCACCATCGCCATCACATTTGATAAACTATAATATGCATAGTTCATGTTCACTACCACTATCACTATTCGATGAGATTTGATATGTATGGTTTATTTTCACAGCCACTACTACTATTTCATACACTACACTAGGATTTGGTTTCGGTCTTTGGTTTTAAGACTACATTCTATCTAGAGTTGTTAGTTCTCAGCTATAATTTCTAAGTGAATATGCTAGAGTTATATAGAATCTAGTCGTGATTGACTTAGAATTGGTGGGCCCGCCTTATTTCCCTTTCCTTGTTTGGTTGTGGGCCTAGGGTAGACCCATTAATTCGACGTTTTAACTAACTTTAATTTTATATAACTTATATATACTTGGAGCTATTGAAGGAAACTATAGGAAATTCAAGGTTGCACTATTTGATAACATAGAAACATTCAATTCACTCTTTAAGGAAAATATCAGATTTTCTAGAACAACTTAATTGATTTTAGATGGAAAACAATTTATTTCTCAATGAAAACTCTTATGAACTCACCAACCTTTGTGTTGACACTTTTTCAAACAACTTGTATTCTCAGGAAATCGCTAAACAGGAAATCAACTGCTTTCGAGGACGGGACGCTAAGGCGTTAAATTCAAAAATTATTTTGTCATCATGATGTAATTGATTTTGAAACATGTAAACTTACTCTATGACGTAACTCTTTCAATTATATTGATGATGGTTGTGTTTGCTTTCTTCACTATTATACTCATTGTTATTATACTACATATGAAGTCATCCACCGCCGAACGTTTCCACGGTTCTAGTTTGGGGGTGTGACAAGGTTCCCACTGCTAAAAATGTGGCGGATTTGTTCACCAAGGCTTTTAACAAAGTTAGATTCGATGTTCTTGTGGGGTTTTTGAAAATGATTTGTTTTGAGGATTAATTCTTTATTTGTTTGTTTCTTTATTTGTTTATTTGTTTATTTTATTTTTTATTTTTATCTTATGTAATTTTAGGTTAAATTAGTTTAAATTTGCGCATTGTTTTATTTCATTCTCACCCATGCACAAATTTAGGGGGAGAAATAAACAAAAACGAAACAAAAAATGAAAATTTCAAAAAAATCCAAAAACATTAAAAATCAGAAAATCAAAAATATGTTGCTAATTCTTTTGGTTGTAGGTGATGTGATGGGAAGTGATATGATCAAGTGATAATAGGCGATCTGAATCTGTGTAACGTACCAAAGCTAAAGTATCTACACTCTGTGTTGGAGGTGCTGGTAGGCACGAAAGATTTTAAATAGACTTGACTAGGTAGATTTGAACTTAAGGAATTCAAGACTTGACAAAATTAACCTAGTTAAATCCGTTAAGCCTTACAATATGACGCTCAGATAGGTTGAGCAGGGAGATATATATGGGAATCTACTAGTCACACTAAAAGAACCTGTATCTAGAACTGTGGATTAACTTTTCCTCGATGTGTGGATTCTGTCCTTAATTTCGGTATTGATGGGGCGACTGGGGAATTCCGATTAGTTAGGTCTGTAGAAATTTATTTTCTTTCTTTCTGTCTGCTAGTCATATGTTGCCTCCTCTACGTGATCGAGAGATCCGACCTGGACTGTAACATATGCAACTCTATCTCTCAGCATCTTCTGTGTATGCAATTCTTTCTATCTGTTAGCCATATATTGTCTCCTTTGTGTGACTTACAATCCAACCTGGTACACAGTATATGCATCATTCTTTTTCTTAATGCCTCTAAAACTTCCGTTAGTCACACGCTTCACCCACTCTGTGATTGGAAGAGATCCGACCTGGGTGTATATCATATGCATTCTGATTCTATCTTCTCCCTTAATAATTGTTTGCTCACCCGATGCAAGGAGTATTCTGGAAGTCCTTGATTACTGGAGCATATCAGGAAGCGGGAAACATGTTCTAGTACAATTAAGAATTCAACCCTTACAGATTGTCAGTAGTTCTCACTACTCAATTTAGGTGGACAACAATATCCCTGGTCGTCATCACATAAATGGTCCCTAGGAAATTTATTTAAGAATATAGGATCAAAATGTATTGTCATTATTAGTCTGTCCTGATTCATCATAAATTATTTGTGTTTAAGTGGACCACAATACCAACGATCGATCAGACACGGACATGATGGTAAAGGTACTGACAAGTGGACTAAGACTATCTAACAACTTTGATCCCAGTGTCACAAAATTACTTTAAGAATTTGTTAAGATAAATTCAGTCTTATTTTAATTTTATTTTTATTGTTATTTTATTTTTAAAATTGTCGAAAATTTAAAATTTTAAATTTTCCGATTTTTTTTTACTTTTAGTTTATTTTAATTTTAATTTTAATTTTTAAATCCTCAAAAGTTTTATTTTTGAAAAATATTTGGGATTTGCACTGTGCCTTATACTGTGTGGAAGACAAGTAAATTTGAACAGTGTATATAAGGAGAGCTTACAGCCGAAAACTCTTCTATACCTCACTTTTCTGTTTCCGGCCGTAAACCCTCCCGTTTTCTCTCTCCTCTTAAAAAAAATTCTTGTTTTTTCGTGAAATTGTCCGGTCCATCTCAAAGGTATGACAAAATCGATCGTGTGAATGTGTTTTGTTCATCAAATCGACGGATTTTGGAGCTTTAATCGAAGGAAAAAGGTTTTTCGGAGTTTACGGTCGAAGCTTACAACCAAGGAGTTTACGGCCATACACTCTGTTTGCAGCCATAAGCTTACTGCCATGGGTATACGGCCGTAAACCCTTAATTGACCATAAACACCAATTTGACCAAAATAATTTTTTAAGCCAAAATTAAGTCGATTAAATAAGAAAAGTTAAAACATTAATTTCTCAAATATCTTTGTTTTCTTACTTCGCATGTTTTAGTGCAGATAAAATGGCAAATTTGAAGTTCGCTGACATGCACAACTTGGCAATTGTACAGGCTGATCCTCCTGCTGTTCATGGAGAATTCAGGTCGATGATCCACAAGTTGAGGGAATGCTGCTTGGCATCTGGTATCATTGTGAACCCCATGGTTTATCAGAATATAATCAGGGAGTTCTGTTAGACCGCTAAAATGAAAAGAGATGATAATGGAGCAGTCACTGTTGATGTAGTTGTGCAAGCATGCAAGATCGTGACTAATGAACAAATTATCAGACAAGCGCTGCTGATTGATGGCCAATTAAAATTTCCAACTGAAATTGGGATTGAGGATGCTCAAAAGGTACTTAAGAAGATGGGCTACGAAGGCACTTTTCCTCCCACCGTGAAGAAACTCCTGCCACAATATTAGAGATTCATGGCTCATGTCTTTGTGAGCTGCATTTCTGGGAGGATGTCCGGTGCTGATGAGATCTCTCTAAGGAACATTGGAGCTACTGAGTCTCTAGATGCGGGGATAGACATCAACTTCTTGAGGTTTATCATGGACGAGTTTGTAGTGAACATCAACGCAATAACCCCGGATACTCTCTTGATGTATCCGAGGTTCATTCAAGTGTTTATCGACACTCAATTTCCTGAGATGGTCAAGGAGGGTGAAACCCTAGATATGATGTCACTAGGCCATCATACTGTTGGACTTATAAAGCAAAATCGCAAGGGTAAAGTCATCTTCCAAGGATTTCATTCACTTGTAAAGTTTAGAAAATTTGCTGAGTTGAATGGGAGTTCTGAGTCTCATGGATCGTCTGATAAAATATCCTTTGAGCCTGCTTCTTCAGAAAGGATGATTTCAGAAGATGAAGTGATCACAGTGTGGGAACATGACGAAGAAGGAGAAGATACAACAATTCCCATTGCAGTCGTGGCTGAGTAACATGATATGACATCAGTTCTTGTGCAAAGTGATTACAATGAAGGGTCTTCAAAGAGTGAAACTGAAATTGACTTATATGAAGATCTTGATCTCACTTGCTTCGATAGAGATGAAATTCTTGTGAATTTTGGAAACAATGAAGATTACTTGTCAACTAAAAATCTCAAATCGCTACTTGACAATATCGATTATGTTGCTCACCCAACAACGGAGATACGAGACTCTGATGATGTTCTCGAATCAACGCCACCTACTACCAAACAAGTGGTTGAAACAGCAATTCCTATTGTGAAGGTGTCAGGGAATCCTCCCCTTGACATTGTCTCTCCTACAACAGAACCACTTCAGAGTGATAATACAACAACCCCAACCTCTCAACCTCCTCTAAAAAGAAGAAGACGTGATCCTAGGCACAGAATTCTTGATTCTGGTATGGATTGGTTAAGCCCCCACCATGCTGAAATTTTGTGTCACGAGAAGGCCGTTCGCCTTCACCTTCCAAAGCGCGAAACCCTAATTATATACGGAGACAAACCTAGCACGAACCTTCGTCTTATCTTGTGCATTAAGGCACAGAAGTATCTACGAAAGAAATACTTGATGTTCCTGTCTCATATAGTGGATAAATCCAATCAAGAGGTCAACATTCGAGACATTCCAGTAGCTTGCGAGTTCCCGAATGTCTTCCCTGATGATCTTCCAGGAATAACCCCAGAAAGACAAGTCGAGTTCCGAATTGACCTTGTACTAGGAGCTACTCCCATCGCCAAATCACCCTACAGATTGGCTCCTACAGAGATGCAAGAGTTGTCTAGCCAACTCAATGAGCTTTTGGACAAGGGATTCATCTGACCTAACTTCTCACCCTGGGGAGCTCCGGTTCTCCTTATTAAGAAGAAATATGGATCCTTTAGGGTGTGCATTGACTATAGGGAACTAAATAAGCTCACTGTGAAAAACCGCTATCCACTTGCACGAATCGACGATCTATTTGACCAACTTCAAGGCGCGAGCTATTTCTCAAAGACAGATCTACGATCTGGATACCATCAACTCAAGGTCCGGGAAGAGTATATCCCCAACATCGGTTTCCGAACTCGTTATGGGCATTATGAATTCGTTGTAATGCCCTTCGGTCTAACAAATGCCCTACCGCATTCATGGACCTAATGAATCGAATCTGCCGACCATTCCTTGACAACTTTGTCATCGTTTTCATTGACGACATTCTAGTTTACTCTCGAAACAAAGATGAGCACAACCAACATCTCTGACAAATCCCAGAAATCCTGCGAACTGAGAAACTATACGCAAAACTCTCTATGTGTGAGTTCTGGCTCCGCAGGGTGAACTTTTTGGTCATGATTGTTAGTCAAGAAGGGATACACGCAAATCCTTCTAAGATCAAAGCCATTGAAGGATGGGCGACCCCAACAACACCCATAGAAATTCGTCAATTTTTAGGTCTAGTAGGCTATTACAGGCGTTTCATCCAAAACTTCTCTAAGACCTCCAAGCCACTTACCATGCTTACACAAAAGGGTGTACCCTTCGAATGAACAGATAAGCAAGAGGTTGCATTCTGAACTCTGAAGCGAGCACTCTGCAGCGCATCGGTACTATCACTACCAGAAGGAATGGAGGACTTCGTAGTTTACTGCGATGCATCGAATCAGGGTTTAGGTTGCGTACTCATGCAACATGGGAAGGTGATAGCTTATGCATCCCGACAACAAAAGACACACGAGGTGAACTATACGACCCATGATTTAGAATTGGGAGCTGTGATCTTCGCCTTAAAAATTTAGAGGCACTACTTTTATGGTACCAAGTGCACCATTTTTACGAACCACAAGAGTCTCCAATATATCCTAAATCAATAATGATGAGTGATTAATTAACTCTTTGATCGATTATATCTTTGTAACAGGTATGCGATGAACGTAAAAACAGTAAACAAAACACAAGTATGAATCAAGATGTGTCGAATGATTAGATTACTCGATCCTCAGCAGAGCTCGACTAAGAACTTCCACTGTAGAGGATTCTAGGGTTACAAAACAAGAACGATAAATTTGCTGAACAATAAAACTCTAATCGTTACTAATCGTCCTCTAGTTCTAGGATGCATGCAAGCATCTATTTATACTAAACCCTACAAAACTCTCGGATGGACAGGCCCATACCAGAGATACATATTGGATTGGCTAACGAGCCCAATAGACGCAACACAAAATACGACCCAACAATCTCCCCCTTTGCATCAAATTGGAGCGAGACTACTTCTTCTTCTTGCTTGGGCCAGCAGCGGGAGCTTTCTTTACTGTGTCAAACAGACATGTGATAAGAGCAAGGATAGTCTGTTTGAACCGAATGTACCATTGAATCATATCATCAAAGTACTTGATATCATCCGCTGTGTTCTGCTTGCATCGATGGATGATCCCCAAAATGTGTTCCAAACATGCAGTGGTGTAGAGATGTTTGTCTGCCAAGGCGAAAAGGCATTTCTATCCTTCGTTCCTGGTAAACATGACAGAGTTTCTCTTTGGGTCGATCTTCCCCATCTGCATCATGTTGAGATCACTGGCAGAGCCAACAGGAGATATGGTAGGCTTCTGCTTGAACACGCTCGCAATCTCCTGATCCATCAAAGCAACTTCCATAATATAGAAAACAAGCCTCCTCTTAAAATGGTCGATGATCGGACCATATTCAGCTTCGTTTGTAAGAAGGATGTTGTGCAAGATAATCCAATCATGGGGATTAAGGTTAGGAAGATCTACAAGTGAGATGGCATGTTCGGCTTTGGCAGATCCCCTTAGTACCTTGAACCGAACGTTGGTGAAGTTGCCTTCCCTGTACGGCTTCAGAACCCGAACATTGACAATTTTCTGAGCCCTCCAAGTCTGGTATTGGGGTTGAGCAGCCTTCAGATAAAATTGAATCAAGTCCCGATCAACCTGTGGATGAGGATGAGGGAACTCTGCAATGTTGTCAAAGGCATGAAAAACAAACGCCTTTCGGGTCAGTGGCATGTCGAACTGTGAGTCGACAGTGTTAGAACGATCTAAAGAGATCACACGTTCTCGCCACAAGATACTCGGTGTGTCAATGGCTTCCTTAATCAGCCTCTCAAGAGTCCACGGAGGAAAAAGAGTTTTCCTTCTCTCAAGAAGGTCGTGGGCTTCTTTTTGTCTTCTTTCGGCTTCTTCAGCCTCTCTAGCCACACGAGCACTGATGTCAGCCTCTTTATGTCGACCTTGACGCTTCAGAAGGTCAGCAATTGTCTCTTTATCGTCATCATCACTCCCCTCAGCAATGTTTTTGCCTTTGTCTTTCACACCGAAACCTGAGGCTTGGCCTACTGGAGGAGGTTCGGTTGTATGAGTTGCTGAAGTAGGAGGTGGTTGAGACACTTGTTCTTTTTCTCCCCCTTGTTTCGGAATGGACACGAAATCAAGGAGCCCCTCCATTTTGCTGAGTAGATAAAGGGTGGGAGCGAGCTTCTCTGCAAGGGTACGGCGTACTGAATAATTGATGATTGGGTCATGTGCTTCAATGATGTTTGAGAGAGCAGAGTGGAAATCCGAAACACACGATTTAACCACCTATCTTTCAGATTGAACAGAGTCAATCTCCTGTTGACAGTTGGAGAGTTGAGTACTCTTGACCTTCAGAGTGGTAGTCTTCCTTGCAAGAGCATCCATGAGCGAGTTCTCGGCAGCTAAGTCTTCTTGAAGCTTTAAGAGATGCTCCTCAATGGTGGTTCTGAAAGCTGAGTTGTCGTCAGAGATAGACTGTCGAAGTGAAGCGAACGACCTCAGCTCAGAAGCGACTGATGTAGCCAACTGGTTGACAATGGGTTCCAGCGTAGTCTTGGTGGCTTCGGCACTTTCCTGTAAAAATTTCAAAAAGAAAGAAGCATCAGTGAATAGTTTATCGACTTTTTCGGTCGCTGCCTCACAAGCTTTGTTTGAGGCATCTATGGCTGCGGTGGCGGAATCAATTGAAACTTGATGAGCTTTGGAAAAAGCCTCAACAATTTTCTGAATTGCAGCTTCAGATATGGAGGACTGAGATGTGGAAGACGAAGCGATGAGCGAATTGATTTTGTCATGTAACTCCTTGAGATGCCTCTTTGTGACAGGAGCATCGTCATCGTCATCACTTTGAACTTGAAACGGACTATAATAGACCGAATTAAAAGTCATATTCTCCCCGCCAAGGAGTGGTTCTTCATCCTCTGAAGCATGAGCAGGAGAAGATAGTGGTGGTGAAACTATAGGCTCGGTAGTAGTAGTAGTTTCGGGTTGGGTGGTGTGTTTGGTTGTTGGTGTGGGTTCGGGTACTAAGGTGGATTTGGGTGCATCAGTATGAACCCCCGTATCAGATTCGTTGGTTCTAACATCTGCGGTGGTGGTGGTTGTTGCTTCGGCAAAGATTGGTGGTGGTATTGGGATGGAAGTAGGTGGTATTTGAGTGGTGGAGGTTATGGGGGGAATAGAAATAGGAATTGTAACGGGTGGAGAAGAGATAGGAGAAGTAGAAAGATGTATTTCTGGGGTAGGCGAACGTGGTGGAGTGTTGCCACGTTGAGATCCATCCGAATCAGAACCCTCATCCTCAAATTCGCTTGAGGATGAAGCGATAATTAGCTTTCGTCGCGGTTGGGTTTTTCTCCTCTTCTGCGGTGGAGACTGAGCAGCCTTGGTAGGTTTCCTTTTCTTGGGAGATGGGCCTTTTGTTCCCTTTGCCACCTGTTTTCCCTTATCAGCCTTCTTGCCTCTAGGAGCAGGCTTGTCAGCGTCATTAATTGATTTCAGCATCTATGGAGTAAGATCCCTCGGACCAGAACGTCCAAACTCCTTATGCGTTTGAATGATCCGGCTGTCAGCAGGAACGTCACCGTACATCATTTTCCGGGATAGACCCACGGAAGGGAAATTTTGAAGCATCCGACGCAATGATCTTCGTGGTATGGAAAGTACCAATCGAAGACATTGGAGCATCAGCGACAATGGGGACGTTGTACTTGTCCATCACCCATTTCGTGACAATAGTCCAGAACCAGGCATAGGAAATCTCTGACTGTCGAGAAGTCGAAGAGAGACTCGGAATGAGTTGTTGCCATAGGACTGACCCGTAGTCCATATTGATGCCATTGTAGATCCCGTACATGATGGAGAGAAATAAACGACTTGCCCCATCGGATCCAGCACTTCGTTCAGATAAGCCCTTGAAAAGAACAGTGAACATCCCATTCCACTGAGGGGGCAGGCACGACTTCTTGAATTTCGTGACAGTAATGAGCACCTCAATATACCCCATGTTGTAGAACATGTTGAATAGATGACCCATTGGAATGGTTTCCGGATTAACCATCAAAGAATCAGGGGCAAACCCTAACAGCGTATAGAACCTCTGTTTGGAAATCGACGCCTTGTGCTCAAAGACATCGAAGAAAATCCTGTCGACGACCTTGTCGTAGTGAGCCGTGGCAAAGATTTGTGACAGGAACTCCATTGGAACAGCTTCAGCCCTGGTAAGAGCAGGAGCGATTGGCGAGAACTTCAGGCATTCGATGATGGGAAACATGAAAGCGTCGTACACCTGAGGAGTGAGATCAATGATTAAACTCTGCTAGGGACGAATGGGCAAGATGTGAGAGGTCGCGTGAACAGATGAAGAATCCGCCATTGTTGAGATGAAAGTGGGAGAGATGATGAACAGTAGAGGTTTAGAGGAATTTCTTGCTCTCTGGGAATGTAGGTGCAGTAAAGAGGTAAACGGTGGATCACATTGCCTTTTATACTGTAGGTAAAGGAGAGAGAAAAATCTTTCCCAAATCTTCAATTGAAGAACGAAGGGTTTTTCAGAGATGACTGACGCGTGACAGTTGTGTTTGACGATGATCACGCAGGAGAGAGAGTGTCAGTCCCTAATTACACGCCTTCCCATCAGGCGCCGTTTGGAGATGAACCGGTTCCTATTCTCACGCTTTTCCCTGTTGCGCCGTTTGAAATCAAATCGATTGGACTCCCGCCTGAGTCATCATTTCGTCATCGTATCCCTTTAGAGTGAAACGACATCTTTAAAATAAAATCGCCATGTGGATCAATATTAACCACAACTTTTTATAACAGCCAACCCAATTAAAATTCCTTAGCATTAATGAAACCAGAATTTTGGAAAATCAAAAAGATTTTCGTGCTGAGTGTGTAAAAGAAAAAGAAATAAAGCAACACTTTTGAGGGATTATGTGATGTCAATAAAGACACGAAACAGTGGATCCCGGGCACGAATCTCTTCCTTCAAAGTCAAGAGAGACTTTAAAGTGTTTGTGTGGTTTCCCGTTGAATAACGATCTGACACTTATTAAGAAGTGTTGAAAGGCTTCTTTTAATTAGGCTTATGAGGTGGCTTTCGCTTCAATTCATAATTCCTGATCTTGATATAAGACATAAATCGAACGAAGTACTTGTGAGACCAATGTAGTCTGTTGAACAAGTAGGTTGGAGATAATTTAAGTGGCAAGGTAAACTAATGTTTGTGAAATCTCAAAAAAAAATTAACACTGGATCCCAAGGGAAGAAATGTTATTGAATTTAACAATTTCATAGGAATCACTCAAAAGAAAAAGAGAGATTTCATGTGGTACCCCCATGGATAAGTCCGTCAATTCATTAGTGAAAGCTAGAGCAAGTTAATTGTTCACCGTCAATGCATAATAGGTATTGAATTGTGGGTTTCACTTAGCACGTAGTGACACGAAGCTAAGATCATGAACACAGAAATTGTGCAACCATAAACCTCAATGGTAATGTCTGAGAGTCTCAAGGGTTACGTTTGTGAAACGAATGAGATGGAGAAAAACGATGTAGATGGTGTAAAGAAACCCAAAGTACCTCTGCTATGAAAAATAGGACTAAGCAGAAAACTCTTATCTCATGTGAGAAGAGAGTTAGGTAGCTCATGATTAGAATAAATATGAGAGCCTAATTGGGAAGACAATGTTTGTTTGTACCAAGTCAGTAAGGCTTTTATTCAGAATCAGATGAGGCTTTGGTCACATACAGCAGCATGCTTCTAGGGACACTTAGCTAGAGAAATAAGTTACCCACAATGAAATAATAAAAATAAAAATAATAAAAGCCAAAATAAAATAAATAAATAAATAAATATTTTTGGAGTTTTTGAATTTACGAAAAAAAAAATTTTGATTTTTGATCGAGATAAATAAGACATAAAAAAAATTTATACAAAAAAAAATGTTGGAACCGAACCCGAGCGTTCGGTTTATTTCGGTTGAGAAAACTTTGGAACCGGACCCGAGCGTTCGGTCTATTTCGGTTGAGAAAAATTTTGTAAGCGAACCCGAGCATTCGATCTATTTCGGTTGCCAAAAAAAATAAGATTGAAAAAGAGAAGAACTTTGACAATAAGAAAAATGAATTAGGAAAAATAATACAGAAGATTTACAACCAAGGAAACTACCTTTGAGTGATAGGCGAAGATCAGATGATACAACCTAACCCGAGTGTTCGGTCTATTTTGGTACACCAGATCAAGACCCGAACCCGAACGTTCGGTCTATTTCGCTTCTTACGTTTGATCTTGAGAGGTAATTTTTGGTACTGACTCTGATTCCATCATTCCAAGCCCTTGTAGAATTTTTTTGAAAGAAGATTCAGGAAGAGCTTTGGTGAAGATGTCAGCCAGTTGATCAGTGGTTCGAACAAAATAAATTTCGACGTTCCCATCTTCCACATGATCCTTAATGAAGTGATACCTCAGTGCTATGTGCTTAGTCTTGGAGTGTTGCACTGGGTTATGACAGATCCTAATTGCACTTTCAGAGTCGCAATATAACGGAATCTTTTTCATATTGAGTCCATAGTCCCGGAGTTGGCTTTGGATCCAAATCACTTGAGATGTACAGGAGGCAGCTGCGATGTATTCTGCTTCAGCTGTAGACAGAGATACACAAGTCTGTTTCTTTGATTGCCAGCTAACCAGCTTCCCGTCAAGGAATTAGCAGCCTCTAGTGGTGCTTTTCCTGTCTAGTCCACAACCTCCAAGGTCTGCATCTGAATAGGCTTGAACGAAGAAACCTGAGTTTAATGGATACCATAAGCCGAGAGAGGTAGTTCGTTTCAGATACCGGAGAATGTTCTTCACTGCAAGCATATGAGGTTCACGAGGATTCACCTCAAATCTAGCACAATAGCAAACAGAAAACATTATATCAGGCCTGCTAGCAGTAAGGTACATTAGAGAACCGATCATCTGGCGATATAGCGTAATATCGACTGCTGGCTTATCCAAGGATGGTGTGAGCTTGGTGCCGAACGCCATTGGAATTTTAACCTTTGAGTCTCCCGTCATGTCGAATTTGGCAAGGAGAGTCTTGGTGTATGCTTCTTGGTTAATAAAGATGCCTTCGGGTCCCTGTCTAATATTTAAGCCAAGGAAAAAGTTAATAGGACCCATTGAGCTCATTTCAAATTTAGTCTCCATTAGCTTTCTGAATTCAGCCGTTAAGCTAGGATTCGTTGAGCCGAAGATGATATCATCGACATAAATTTGAACAATCATAATGTGGTTACCTTCCTTCTTACGAAAGAAGGTTGCGTCAACCGAACCTTGTTTGAATTTGAACATCTTTAAAAACTTAGTTAGTGTTTCATACCAGGCTCTAGGTGCTTGTTTCAGTCCGTATACCGCTTTGTCCAGAATATAGCAGTGATTGGGGTACTTTTCATTCACGAATCCCGGAGGTTGCTCCACGTACACCGTTTCTTCAAGTTCTCCATTTAGAAATGTGCACTTCACGTCCATTTGGTAGACCTCAAAGTTCTTGTGTGTAGCATAGGCAAGAAATATTCGAACAAATTCTAGCCTAGCTATAGGAGCAAATGTTTCCTCATAATCAATTCCTTCCTCCTGGCAGTATCCTTTCACAACCAGACGAGCTTTGTTTCTTATTACATTGCCTTCCTTGTCCATTTTATTTCTAAAGACCCATTTGAGACCAACAACTGAGGCATCTTGAGGAGTTGGAATGAGGCGCCAAACTTTATTTCTTTCGAACTCATTAAGTTCGTCTTGCATAGCTTGAACCCAATCAGAGTGATCAAGAGCAGTATTTACTGTCTTCGGTTCAACTTTTGAGACGAAAGAGTTAAACATGCAGAACTCTACTTTTGAGAATATAGATGCTTGCTTTGCCTTCAGTTGAGATCGGGTCAGGACCTTTTCAGAGACATTACCCACTACCTGTGAAACAGGATGATCTCTGGTCCATTTGACAAGAGGAGGGTAATTTAGATCATAGGATGGATCCAATTCAACGTTTACCATCTCTTCTAATTCAGATTGACTGTCATCATCATAAAACATATCAGCATTCTCCCCCTCGAATGATGACCTTTCAGGGGTATCTTGACTTTCTGGTGCTACAGGAGTTTCGGGAGCATTTGGGCTTTCGGTAGCAACAGTACCTTCGGGTGCAGTAGAACTTTCGGGTGCATTTGAGCTTTCGGGAGCTACAATACTTTTGGGTGCAGCTGGAGAAGAGTTCTCCCCCTCAACTTGTGAACATGGCAGTTTTGATGAAGATGGATTCTCCCCCTCAAGTTAAGCACCGTGCTGAGAAGATTCATGTAGAACTGATTCTCCTTCACCCATTCGTTTGGCAACGTCATCGACGATTTTCTTTAGATGGTCAACTTTGTTGTCTGCTGCATTGGCTTCTGAGAGAGTAGCCTTCTCCGGTTCATCGAACAACTCCACAAATTGTTCAAACAAATTTGCAATCGAGGCTGTGACTTGGCCTGTTTGAGAGAAAATTTCTCCAACTGTTTCTTTCGTGGCCTTCAGCTTCTTGACGTAACAGTCGTTGAAAGTCACATAGTACGTTTCTTCAATCTTCCTCGAACGCTTGTTTAAAACCCTGTATGCTTTCGAAGTGAGAGAATATCCCAGAAAAATCCCTTCATCGACTTTTACGTCGAACTTGTTACGATGTTCTTTAGAATTGAAGATAAAGCATCGTGAGCCGAATACGTGGAAGAATTTGACATTGGGCTTTCTGTTGTTGATGATCTCATAAGGAGTAAGAGTGAAACGCTTCTTGAGATAGGACCTGTTCTGCGTAAAACATGCTGCAGCAATAGCATCAGCCCACAAATATAGAGGTAGAGAAGCGAAACTTAGCATGGTTCGGGCCGCCTCACACAAAGATCGGTTTCGTCTTTCGACAATTCCGTTTTGTTGAGGGGTGTAGGGAGCTGAGAAGTTGTGACTGGTTCCTTTTTCTGCTAAAACGTCTTCCAATTCTTTATTCATGAACTCCAGCCCATTGTCGCTTCTGATGTTGCGAACAACTTTCCTCAGCTGCACTTCAACCTGCTTGATAAACATCTTCAGCTTGAGAGTTGCCTCAGATTTGTGCTTCAGAAAGAACACCCATGTAAAATGTGAAAAGTCATCAACAATAACAAGAATATACTTGCTACCGCCAATGCTTTCGATAGAAGATGGACCACATAAGTCAATGTGAATTAACTCAAGTGGTTCAACGACTTTAGTGTTTATTATGGATGGGTGATTTTGACGACTCTGCTTCCCAATTTCACATGCAGCACACTAATGTTCTCGATCAAACTTGAGCAATGGAAGACTCCGAAGATGACCTCCCATGACAAGTTTGTTGATATCCTTGAAATTAAGATGGGAGAGCCTTCGGTGCCACAGCCAGCTTTCGTCAGAATGTGCTTTGGATAATAGACAGATAGCTGGATTTCCTTTGATAGGTTTGAGATTGAGAGGAAACATTTCGCCTTTGCGCTCTGATTTGAGAATCACTCTTTTTGTTTTCTTCTCTATTATTTCCGAACCCTCATCATTAAATGAAACTTTAAGACTAGTACCTCCAACAAGATGAGATACACTGATGAGGTTATGCTGTAGTCCTTCAACGTATGCAACTTTTCTAATCGTGAAGTCTCCAATTGTTATCATCCCATAACCTTTTATCGTGTCGTATGAGTTGTTCCCGAACTTGACATTCCCGCCGTTTGGAAGAGATCGAAATCCCTCAGCTCTTCCTTCCTTCCGGTTATGTGACGTGAGCAGCCACTGTCAATATACCATTCTTCGTCGAACTGCTCGTCACTGATAACCTGCAAAAATCAAGCAGATTTAGGAACCCGAAGTTTCTTGGGTCCACGTGAGCCTTTCACAGGAACAGGAATACTAAGAGAAATGTCAACAAGATATGTTCTTTATATTAAAGTTGTTTCATCTTTCTTCTTAATGGTGAAAACTTTAATTTTGTTGGGATTTGTTACAGTCGGTTTGGATTCAGATTCAGGCGCTTGGGCCTTGGAATGCTTTTGATCATTCATGACTGAGGAAACCTTCGATTTTGCTTTCAAATCTATTGAAGATTTTGGATTTTGAGTTTGAACATAATTGGATTTAGAATGGGGTTGAGAAGAATTAGAATAAGGGAATTTAGACTGAGAAGTTTTCTTGACTTGAGGTTCTAGATGGCCCTTTTGTTTTTGGTCATTAGTGGGACCGAACCTTGAGCCTTGGTAGCTTTTGATCTCGGAACCAAACCTATGCTTTCGGTAGTTGTTGTTCTCTGAACCGAACCTTTCCCTTCGGTTGTTATTCCTTTCTTGCGGTCTGACTTCTCTTTTCTCTGAATTTCTATCATGATCAGAAAAATGGGCGTTTTGAGATCGCCAGAACTGTTTTCGCTCTGAGAGATTATTTTTGTATCTCAGATTCCTTTGCTTCTTTTGATCCTTCACTTGCTTCGGCTGTCTGTGGATGTTGGCTTTTTGCTTTTGCTTCCTGTCAGCCGGTTCACTTTGAACTGACGATGTTTCACTTGAAGGAGTGACTTCTTCTACAGGAACTTCTTTTGTACCACTGGTACTCGGCACATCGATGTTGTCAGGCTTGTTAAGTGGCTCTGGCACATATCTGCCTTTGGTCTCCAGGACGTTCGCTCTAACAGACCAACAATTTTGTCTGCATTATCTATAGGAGCACACCAGAAAATTTCATCACAGCCATCTGCATTATCTTCGTTTACAATGGTGGTGAGTTTGGCTGTCTGATGTTCGATACTCCTGTGACCTTATACACCTGATTTGGTGTTTTTCTCAGCTTTTGGTACACAACTGCCTTTTCTTCTAGAATCGGGGACTTATTTTGGGAAAAACAAGCAAACTCCACAGAATTTTCAGAAATAAGATTTTTGTGGTTTTCGGGTTCACTCTTGACAAACTCAGAACAGTCGACTTCATCCTCTACAGAAATTTCACTCATATCATCATCCTCATTGAGATCAAATGCATTTTCCACATCAATTTTATTTTCTGAGCTCAAGTTGGCATTCAATGAGTCAAACTTTTGTATGGTTTCGGTCCTTAGTTTCAGTTTATCGTTTTCATCCAAAAGGTTTTTCAACATGTCCTTATGGTCCTTGGACTTTATAAAAGATTTGATTTTTTCCAGACCATACATAAATGTCGGATTCACATCATCAGACGAAACTACACTTTCACAATTATATGCTTCAGCGTCGATCTCATCTTCCTTAAATTCAAGGAAAAGTAAAATCATGCGATGAATTTTCTGCCCTATTTCACAGTTCAAGTGAAATTGAGTGATGTTAGCATAAAGACGTTTAGCAATTAAACAAAAAACATTTCTTTGTTTCAAAAGTTTTAAATTGTCTCTTTGCAAATAAATGTTTTCATCTTTGGATTTAATCAGCTCCGACTCCTTCAGCTCTATCCACATCCTCCGTTCCTCACTCTTGGAAGACACCCTGCTTATTAGGTTAGTTAGGTTAGAATTGGTGACCCGTGTTTGAGTTAAACTGCTATCTAGATTTGAGATTCTGGAATTTAAGCTTTTTAATTATTTTTCATATGAATTTTGTGGTACTTTAAATGAAACAAAAACGGATTGTACCTTCTTGATTAATTCATCTAGCTCATTGAACTGCACGCTGAGAGGTTTTGCTGTGAAGCATAGGTCCTCTCGCTCCTTGGTGTCTTCATTCCCACCATCCGTATTGTATCCCCTCATTTGAGATACATTTGTCACCATCAAACACTTCCCAACGCTTTCTTCACCTCTTGCAACGTATGCCTTTCCATGAGTTGGCTTCCTGACCTCATCATCCTCTGAGTCAGTTGACCAGACCTGCACGCCACCGAACTCGTCATCCGCTGCCGAACCCTGCACAATTAAAGCATTCATTGAAGGGTTAGCAGTAGCTTTCATTCTCTTGATCTCTTCCAGCTTTTTCATCAACAAGGCCTCTTCATCCTTTTCCTCATCCTTCTCTGCCATTTTCTTTAGAACACACTCTTTGGCATAGTGGTTCTTTCCTCCACAGTAGTAGCAGTTCACACCTGAATCTCCTTCAACTTTCACCTCTTTCTTTGGTTCCTCTGTCTTCGGTTCCTCCCTGACCTTTTCGGAACTGTAGCTTCCCTGCCAATTTCGGTTCTTATTGGTAGGGAACCTTTTCTTAATGAACCTCTTTGGATTCGACACCATCATTGCATAGTCTTCAGAAGTAAGATCATAGTCTTCCAAGTTGAGATCTTCATCTTCCACTACACTTTTGCTTTTGGACAAGAGGGCCAAGGACCCTAAACTGGAGACAACGTTTTTCTCTTGCAAAACAATCTTTTCTTGGGATTTCAAAATCCCCACCAGCTTTGCCAACGAATAAGATTTAAATTGCTCATGAGCTTTAACAGTGGACACAACCACTCTCCACTCGGATCTAAGTCCATTCAAAAAGGTTACCTTTTGCTCAATCAGCTTCCTTTCTATATCGTGTTTGATCATCTTGCTAAGAAGATGATTGAAGCGATCGAACGTCTGAGTAACAGTTTCATCTGAATTCTGCTTAAATTCACCAAACTCAGACAAAAGCAAGGTCTGAATAGAATGCTCCAAATCTTCATCTGTGGAATATAGCTCTCGCAGCCTATCCCATATTTCTTTAGTTGTGCTGCATGAACTCACTAGCCTGAATGTATCTGATTGCAAGGTGAATTGAATCAGTCTCAATGCTTTAATGTTGCATTGAAACTTTTCCTTTTCATCTTGAGCAATATCCTTTATGTCCTTTAACAGATCATTGTACTCCTGAGTTTTAATGATTTTTGACGTTCCAGAGTGAGCAAATGGTCCAGAAACGATTGCTTCCCAAATAAGGTATCCATTGTCTTCCGATCCGATGACTTAATCTTCAAAGTGATGTGCCCAGACTTCGTAATCTTGGGTGTAAAGGATAGGAATCTTCGTCGTCGATCCAATGCTGTTAGAGATGTTGATGGGATTAGATTGTGACTCGTCCATGCTTGATCGTTTTTAACCTGTTTGAAAGATCATACTTGTAATATTTAATATTAGGGCAAACAAATAAATGCTGAGTTACGTCAATAATGGAGTGACGGCTCAATAATTATTAGTTAACGCGGAATAACCCTAATCGCAAATTTTTTCACAGAAAAGATGTGTATGAATTACACAGCCTCCTGCTCTGATACCAATTGATGAGTTATTAATTAACTCTTTGATCGATTAGATCTTTGTAACAAGTATGCGATGAACGTAAAAATAGTAAACAAAACACCAGTATGAATCAAGATGTGTCGAATGATTAGATTACTCGATCCTCAGCAGAGCTCGACTAAAAACTTCCACTATAGAGGATTCTAGGGTTACAAAACAAGAACGATAAATTTGCTGAACAATAAAACTCTAATCGTTACTAATCGTCCTCTAATTCTAGGATGCATGCAAGAATCTATTTGTACTAAACCCTACAAAACTCATAGATGGACAGGCCCATACCGGAGATACATATTGGACTAGCTAACGAGCCCAATAGACGCAACACAAAATACGACCCAAAAAATAAGAATTGAACATGAGGCAACGAAGGTGGGTTTAGCTACTAAATGATTATGAGTGTGAAATCAAGTACCACCTAGGCAAGGCTAACGTGGTAGCTGATGCCTTGTGTTGGAAAGAATACTCAAATCGTCGTGTAAAGAATCTCTCCATAACCATTCAATCCCACCTGACCTCCCAAATCAGAGCAGTCCAGTCTGATGCCATGAAGACGGAAAACAAAGCAAGTGAAGCGTTACACGGGATGGAAAAGAAATTCGAAGTGAAGGAGGACGGAGCATATTATTTTATTAACCGCAACTGGATCCTTAAATTTGGGGGATTCAGAGAAGTGGTCATGGATGAAGCCCACACGACACGATACTCCATCCATCCGGGTTCAGATAAAATGTACTTGGATATCAAGCAACATTATTGGTGGCCCAACATGAAGGCAGATATTGCCACCTATGTAAGCAAATGCCTTACTTCCGCTAAAATGAAGGCGGAATATCAGAAACCCTCGGGATTATTACAGCAACCAGTAATTCCTGAGTGGAAATGGGAAAGGATTACTATGGACTTTGTGACCAAATTACCCAAGTCAACGGATGGATTGGATACCATATGGGTAATAGTCGATAGATTGACGAAATCCGCTCATTTCCTGCCAATAAAAGAATCCTACAAGATGGAGAGGTTGACGAGGATATACATCAAGGAAAGTGTGAGACTCCATGGAGTGCCAGTATCTATCATCTCAGATAGAGATAGTATATTCACTTCATGTTTTTGGCAATCACTTCAGAAAGCACTAGGAACACATCTCGACATGAGCATTGCTTATCACCCACAAACGGATGGTAAAAGCGAACGAACCATTTAGACACTTGAATACATGCTTTGTGCATGTGTGATAGACTTTGGAAATTCGTGGGATACCCACTTGCCCTTAATCGAATTCTCGTACAACAACAGTTACCACTCGAGCATCAAAGTTGCTCCCTTCGAGGCATTGTATGGACGTAAATGCAGATCACCATTGTGTTGGGTTGAGGTAGGTGACACCCAGCTAGCAAGAGGACTGACATCAAACAATGTGTTAACAGGACCAAAAATCATACGCAAAACAACAGAAAAGATAATTCAAATCAGAGCTCGACTACACGCATCACGAGACCGACAGAAGAGCTACGCTGATAAACGGTGGAAGCCCTTGGAGTTTCAAGTCGGGGGTCGAGTGTTGTTAAAGGTCTCTCCCTGGAAAGGGGTTATTCGTTTTGGAAAACAGGGATAGCTGATCCCACGATACATTGGACCCTTCGAGATCCTTGCCCGAATCAGCCCAGTGGCTTACAGACTGCAACTACCAGCCGAGCTCAACAGTGTACACCCCATGTTCCATGTTTCCATTTTGCAAAAGTGTTTATCCGATGAAACCCTCGTCATTCCACTTCAAGAAATAGAAATCAACGAGAATCTACTGTTCGTCGAAGAGCCAGTCGAAATCATGGACGGGGAGGTGAAGCATACTAAGCAAAGTCGCATTCCGATTGTGAAGGTACGGTGGAACGCGAAGCGTGGGCCAGAATTCACATGGGAACGTGAAGACCAGATGAAGCAAAAGTACCCTCACCTATTCTCGCATTCTTGAATATAGCTTTAGTGAGTAATAACGGGTGGCACCAACGTGTGTCGGTCGTAGTCTGTAGTTATAATCAAAGTATCATGGAGGTAGAGCGAGAGTTTGTGTATAGATCTATACGGGGGTGACTCCCCCACACCTCAACTATTCGTTACAGTTAGACTCTGTCAGTCTAGGGTGACAATATCGTAAGATCAATTTCGGCATTCACCGGAGTGCCAAGACAGAATAACTAGTCATTATCATGCATGGTTATAACGACTCACGTAAATAAATCCAATATAAATCAAGTAATCAAGGTGAGTCAAAATCATTCACGTGATGGGATAACAATTCGAACCATTAAATGATATTATTTTTTTTGGAAAACATTGGGGAGGTTCAACATTTTTATCTGGTACTTTTGATACAAAGTTTTTCTTTATTATACACGTTTTGAAACCATCATGCATATACTTACGGATCTCCACACTTTTAGATAAAGAATGGTCTTTTCAGAAAATATCAGATTTTTTGGGTTGTTTTCATTCAAGCTACACAAAACATTGTCACATCAAACCTGCTTATGAAATCACCAACATTCCATATGTTGACCGTTTTTCAAAATAACTTGTATTCTCAGGTAACAGGTAAGCGTAGGAGTAGTACCAAGTATGTTAGTGTGTTGTGTTTTTAAAAACTATCGAACATCTTATGTTATGGATTGTAATGTTAAAAAAATGTACTTGATGTAAACAACGTCAATTGTAATATATTGATGCATGGTGATGTTTATGTTATGATTTAAGTATATTCATTGAGATGATATTCAATTTAAGTCACGCGATCCCTCGGACGTTTCCGCCGTCTGGTTCGGGAGTGTGACAGTTACCCACTTCCAAGGGTGATTATTTGTTTGATCAGGTTCAGGGTGCATCCTAGTTATCTTTGATTGATTTGCGATCAGGGTACCACCAGATGAGGGTTAGAGATGAGGATGTACAAAAGACAACCTCTAGGACTCGTTATGGTCATTACGAGTTCGTAGTGATACCTTTTGGGATCACCAGTGCACCAACAACTTTCATAACACCAATACACTTGCAGCGTTCATGGATCTCATGAACCGAGTCTACAAGTCGATGCTGGATCAGTCTATGATTCTTTTCATTGATGGTATTTTGGTCTATTTCAAGACCAAGGAGCAACACCAACAACATTTGCGTGAGGTGTTGGAGACCCTTAGGAGGGAAAGGCTTGATGCTA
Source organism: Lactuca sativa (assembly GCF_002870075.4). NCBI lineage: Eukaryota > Viridiplantae > Streptophyta > Magnoliopsida > Asterales > Asteraceae > Lactuca > Lactuca sativa. The sequence goes on from NC_056630.2 coordinate 317,919,097, forward strand.
AATTCTCCAAATGTTAGTAGTACTTGCTCGAGGTGCAGTTTCTAGGGCACATCATCAACTAGAAGCGAAACTTGGTGGACCCGACCAAGATCGATGATATGATATGTTGTGAGGTCCCTGAGATTCAGAGTTTCTTAGGTCTCATGGAGTATTATCAGAGATTTATCAAGGATTTCTCCAAGATTTTTGTGCCTTTGACCCATTTGAAAAAGAAGAGTGTGATCTTTCATAGGGGGCTTGATCAGTAGTTGGCTTTCGAGACTCCAAGGTATATGTTATGTGAGGCCCTGATTTCCGAGGATTTGGATGATTTTGTCGTTTACCGTGATGCCTCTATTTCGGGTTTAAGATCTGTTTTTATACAAAGGTGTCGTGTGATTGCTTACGCTTCAAGGTAGCTAAAAGCTCACGAGGCGAAATACCACACACATGATTTGGACTTAGGGGCTGTGATTTTTGCCATCGGGATTCAGAGACTTTATTTATATGGGGTCTGGTGTACCATCTACACTTAACACAAGAGTTTGTGTTTTTTGATGAACCAACAAAATTTGAGTATGTGGCAAAGGAGATGGCTGGATGTGATAAAGGATTATGATTGTGAGATCCTGTGCCACCCGGGGAAGGCCAATGTGGTGGCCGATGCTTTGATATGCAAGGAGGCAAGTACTCCTATCAGAGTTGTTGTTTGAGAATGATTGTCATCTTGCCTCAGTAATATTTTATTAATGTAGGTCAGGTGGAGGGTTTAAAAAGGGAGAATTGGAAGATTGATCGGATAAGGGGGAAAATTCCCTTGTTTGTCAAGGACAATCATGGATTGTTGACTCAGTGTCGCAGGTTTTGGGTCTTGACATCGTGTGTGGAGAGACGGACGGTATTTGAGGAGGTTCATAAGTCAAGCCTTTCTATCCATCCAGGGGCCATGAAGATGTACAAAGATTTCAGGATAAGTTGTTGATGGTCTAGTATGAAAAATGAGGTAGCTTGGTTTGTTGAGTGGTTCTTGACTTGCAAGAAAGCCAAAGTCGAGCACAAGAGACCCCCAACAAGGTGCAACCACTACCCATTCCCATGTAGAAGTGGAATAGATCACTATGAAATTTATCATAAAATTGGCTATAAAGACATGTGGTGTTGATTCTATCTAAGTCATCATGGACAAATTAACCAACTTTTCATACCGATTGCAGAGAGCATATCAGTAGAGAAGCTAGCTGATATTTATGTCCAGGAAGTGGTGGTTCGACGCGGGGTGATAGTTTCAATGGTCTTGGACCGAGATGTTTGTTTCACCACCAGGTTTTGGAGGAAGTTTCATGAGGAGCAAGGTACTCAATTTCCTTTTAGTACATCATACCACCCTCAAACCAATGGTCAGTGTGAGCAGGAGATCCAGAAACTCGAGGATATGCTTTGAGCATGTGTGTTGGATGTTCGAGAGAGTCAGGATGCTTACCTTCCATTGGCCGATTTCTCCTACAACAACAGTTATCATGATAGTATTGATCGGCCACTATTTAAGATGTTAGATGACAGATGGTATTGGACCCTGGTTTGTTGGGGCGAGGTTGTTCAATGGGTCATGGGAAACGATAAATGGTGCTTAAGACCACATAGTTGATTCAGCAGGTGTGTGACGGGTTGTGGGTCGCACAGAGCCAAGAAAAGTTATGTTGATCGACGTCGTTCGAACCTTGAGTTTTAGGTAGGAGACTTGGTGTTGCTAAAGGTTTCACCTTGGAAAGACGTCACCTGGTTTCGGAAGCAGGACAAACTAGGCCACTAGTTTATTGGTCCTTTAAGGGTTACTACCCAAGTGGTCAGGGTTGCATACCGGCTGGATCTTCCGGGTGAGCTTAGTCAAATCCATAACACTTTCCATGTCTCCCAGATGTGGAAGTGTGTAGCAGATGATTCAACAATAATATCATTGGTTGATACTAAGGTGGATGAACGCCTGAATTATATGGATAGGCCAATTGTGATTCTCGACAGGAAAACTAAGTCTTTGCGCAACAAGGTGGTGAATCTGGTGAAGGTGCAATGACAACACTAAAAGGGATCGGAGTGGATGTGGGATCCGGATGACTAGATGAGGGAGCACTATCCAGATGTGTTTACATCAACAGACTATGAGGATGATGTCTAATTCAGGTGGGGGAGATTTGTAACATTCAATTCCAGATATTTTCCTTTTTTGTCCTTGAAGTTTAATTTATTTTCTGAAAATGGTTCCTTGTACACCAGGCGTACATTTCGGTACGCTTAGCGTACTAGCGCACCTTGGAATTGGGGAGCTTAGCCACGTATGTTGGGCATACATGGCATATGCAGGGTATACACTGCCAAGGATTAAACACTAATTTTTATGGCATGAGCTATATTTAAGCATCATTATAACCTTTAGACACTCAACCTCATCAACATCCACTTCTATTAACGTCCCATTAACCCTAGTTTACCATTGTGTGTGATTCTTGATCTTGGAACCGATATTTATGGCATTTTAGTGTGTTTTGAACAAGAAGAGCTTGGAGATCAAGCTTTTGTTAATGTCGAACTTCTAGATCAAGAGTCTACATCAACTTAGGAAGCTTTTGAAGGTAAAAATTTCTCACCTTGACAATTCATTTTGGTTGCTAGAGTTTAGGGCTTGTTTATGAGTTCATTTCAGTCCCAAGAGTTTATTTTTTGAGTTTGGGCAACTCTAGAACTTAGAGGTGTTAGATCTTAGTTGCTTTCATGTGTTAGATGCATAAAAATGTCATATTGGAGATTGATATGAGCCCATGCATGAAATTAAGTCATTAGTGTGACCCTTGTTGGAAAAAAGTGGATGTTGGGTTCGATTAAGACAGTAGTTGTTATGAATCAAGAATGTACAAGAAATCAGAGTTTGTATTTGAATCAAGAACACGTGATCCAATATAATGTAGATGGCTCGATTTAAATTCTGAAATATACAAAGAGTTTCTTAGAATAAGAACAACCAAGGCTCAAATGTTACTCTAACTCTAGTACCTATCCCTATTTCTAGGAATGAAAGAAGTTTACAAAAAAAAATACACAAGGGCTAAAAACAGTATGCTTTGACATACAGATGAGCCCTTATGCAATACATACAACACATACTTCGATACTAACAAATAACTAAGGACACTTTGACACCTCACAACTAAAATTTGACATCTACATTCTCCCCATTTGTGAGCAGTGTCGAATTCTAAGTCATTAGCATATTCGTTGCTTGATGAAGAACTCTTCTAACTTCTGTGTACCAAACTATTAATCTGCGAACCTCACTTTGTCACCTACAATATTCTTCTTGCATTTATTAATATGAACAAGTAAATTCATATATTGAGCATTCGTGTATCTTTCCACATTTTCGACTATGAATATATACTTGTATTCTAGTTTTGTTTATTCTTCCCAAAAAAAACGATTCCCAAGGGTTTCAGAAAAGTTTCACCATCATCAAAATTCTTCAAGTTTCTGACACTTTTCAATAAGGACTGTGGAATAGTGATTTGTTTTCATATTGCCAAATCCAACTCCACATCTGTTAATGCAAGAAAATCTTAATAAATTTCAACGAAGATCTTGATATGTGCATACCTAAGTAGGAAATCTTATTTTCTTGACACCTGGAGTATCAAAGCGTCAACCTCACTTAGAATTTTTGCCACACAGATGAGGTCATTAAGATTCATCAATGGAAAATCAACAATAGAGAAATCACTGGCCACATTATTAGCATGAACTATGTGATTATGAAAGTTCTGTAATAATCCTTAGAATAACAGATCCTTGGTTATACCCAAAACTTTGACTATCTTCAGTAATGACCAAAATCTCTTCTTCTTTCTTTGCGAGTACTGCGTGAAACCTCATTTTCGGATTTTTGAACACTTCTTTATCTTTGAATTTGTCTATTAATTGATATCGAGCTGAAATGAATGTCATATGATTTATAGGAATATCCAGTTGATTAAAGTCTCAATTTTCTATCTCATAGATTTTATTTGGGACTTTGAGAAAATCATGCATGTTACCAAGAGAAACAAATTGTTTCATAGTTTTGTAACAATATGGTTTCGTTGGATCACCCTTCCCAAGACCAGGAGGATCTGCTACCCTTTGTAATAACATACTTTGGATTTGCCTTTGTCTTTCAATATCCTTTTCCAATACAATCTACTTCTCTTCTTCAGTTGGATCAGTGTTGATTCTGTTTCCTTTTCCTTTCTTTTCTTCAGTTGATGAAGGTGGCTTCGAACTTGATCCACTAGTATATGAACCAGTAAAAATACCTTTTGTAATAGGCTTCGAAGTCATGGTTGCTAAAGAAGTTTTCATTGATGTTGGAAGTGAAGTAGTAGTATGTGTAATAATAACCTTCCTGAAATTTTTTCCGTTAGAGGGATCTTTCGAAGAACAAGTATCAAAACCTTTTGAAATACCTGAACAAAAACCCTTTTCTCCCCCTTGCACCCCTATGCGAATAGGCGGGGGATTAGTTGACATCAAATTAACCAATTTTAAAAGTGCAGCCAAATCAGCCTTGAGAGTAGACTCCAATGAAGAAAACATCTTAGAAAAAAGAACTCTTGAGAACTTGAAGATTGTAAGGAAGAACTAAAGCTTTGAAAGTAATTCATTGAAACTTCCCAATAACTATTCCAGTATGGCAAAGCTTTTAGAATCATCATCCGAATTTGTATCAATCTTTGTGAGAAGAGATTTATATAGTTCAACAAGTTTTGTAATAGCAGCAACAACAATATCTACCTTCATGTTAAGAGTTGAGTAATCGTTATCAAGTTTGACAACCTCCTTCGCCATTTCGAAACAAATTTCTTCAAGTTTCAAATTCACAACCTCCTGTACTCGTTTAATAGCTTCAACTAATAAAATATGTTTTTCTTTTGCAACCGCCCTGAAATCCTTCACCTCATGAACAAAAGAATCTTACTGTTGCTTCAAATATTTTTCAGTTTTCGTATCATACAGTTCCATCAAGGCTTTTAAATGAAATTCCTAAGATTTGATCATGACATCAACCTCAATCCCAGATACACAATATCTATTACCAACATCAGCTTGAAGTTGTCACAAAGAATTGGGCTTTCGATTGAGGATTTTGAACTGCTTACCAGACATAAGCATGTGATCAGGAATGTTATCCTCCTTGGGATCAAATTAGCAAAAGAAACCATATAATCATTATCATCCTAGCCACTATCTGAGGTAGACTTTGGACCATCAATGGATTGTGAAGAAAATAAAGATGAGATAGGTTGATGGATGATATTCGAGAAAGTATGTGATATGGTAGAAGCAACTAAAGATGTGGGAATGAGTGAAAAAAAATGGTCGTAGCGGAGTAGAAGTATCAATACCAATGGTTTCAAATGTAGAAGAAAGAATGATGGAAACAAGAATGTAAACAATAATGGACTAGCCTTGGTAGCCTTCTTTGGATTCTTGCCATGTTTTGAAGTACCGATTATTCCCTTTGCGAGTAGAACACATGTTTCGATAGAAAGATTAATGGTTTCAAGATAAGCCACAAGAACTGGATCTACTGTATCGATTCTACAAAGCATAGCATCAAGGATCCTTGCTACATTCGGAAATACCTCTGAATCATCTTCCACCGTCTTGGCATGTTGACACAAGACAAATTCTACTTTGGGAACATTATTTGGAACCATCATTTCCTCTTTTTCATACACATATCGAAGATCAAACTCCAATATCTGGAAAAAGAGACACCATTCACAGCACTAGTGTGGCCAATACTGTTACCAAACTTTTGCCACAGTTGAGTTCCATAATCTACTTGAAGATCATAGTACAAACCAACAACCATTGCATATACCTCCAACTTTTCTTTATCCAACCCAACACTTCTACTTGTCAATCATCAAAGAAAATTGCCAAATAGAAAACTCCATATGCAGGGTAAGGATGATTTCTTGAAATCGATGATCTTAGTGAGTGGGGATTGATGTCCCATCTCATTGAACATATGAACAATTTGTTCAATTGTAACCACATAAAAAGGTTCAACATTAGGAATAATCAAGATTTGAGCAAATTACTTCTTTTTCAGTTTATATTTATTTTCATTGGAGATTTGAAAAGTGTAACGCCCGGGTTTCAGGGTGTGACAACCCGAAATTTCCATTCTGTACAAACAATATCACTTCAATAGAAGTTATATCAGTCACAGTAAATTTTCAGACTTTTCCATATAAGTTTGAGTAATTCAGGGTTTACACTTCAGGAAATACCAAGAGAGCGGATGCCCTAGGGTTATGTGCAACACTGTTATTCCAACACTCTATTATGTTAGAGATCATTTCAGGAATAAAATATTTTCTGCCAAAAATCTCAGGACTATAAATAGAATTCTGAAAGAATTTCATTTATTATTCGCATTTCCAACTAGAGAAAAGCCATTTTCTCTCTCATGGATCTTCAGGTTTTTATAGCAAAACGTGAGTAACTCTCTCAAGTAGTGTTAGAAAGCTTATTATGTGTTTATAACATGATTTAGATGGCTAAATCACTAGAATTAGGAGTTTACTCCCCAAGGTGTTCTTGGGCGGTAAACTCCCGAAACAATGCCTAGACCTTCCCTTATGATATGATACTACTTTTGGGCTTGTATAGAAGTGTATTAGGGACAAGAAATCAACCAAGAAACACATATGTTTGGGTGTTCACGGCCCAAGAAGACCTTGGACCGTGAACTCCAAAATCATGGACAAAAGGGTGCTTTTAAGGCACCTAAGGCCTTAGACATTTACTAGAAATTGTTCCCACCTAAATGAAGGACCAAAACACATAAAAATCACCACTCAAAGTGAGTTCACGGCCCTAATAAGGTTCTTGGGCCGTGAACATCAAACAAAGGCACCAAAGTGTGCCTATGGCCTTTATATGCTTGGGATAAAAGTTTAAGACCTATACTACATGTGTATGAGACTTGAAAGCATCAAAACACCCATTCTTAAGAGTTTACGACCGCAAAATCTAAAGGAAATGGCCTTAAGGCCGTAAACACCTCAAAGGGGTGTTTCTATGCCTTCAACCCTTCCAAGAATTTAACCACCAAGTTGGAATAATTCTAGGGATCATTTGGGACTTCAAAACACAAAATATCACCAAGATTGGGAGTTCACGACCGTAAACTCAAGAGTTTACAACCGTAAACTCCATGTGTGATGCTATATGGAGAGTAAACTCAAGTATAGGGTCCTTTGGAACCCTAAACCCAACTACCTTGTCCCACAATAGCTTAGGTGCATTCCTCAAGGCTTAAAACACTTATATAAAGTGTATATTATGTTCTAGGATGTCTTAACATTATCAATTAGTAATTTAAGACTAATTGAGTACATATATGTGTGATTATATGTTCATTAGGATCGTAGTGTGTGTACAAGTCCTCACTTGACACCTAACAATCCTACATCGTTCAGTTCATCCAAAACACCATCTACAGGTGATGTCATACCCCTAATCAATGTTTTAAATGATTTTAAAAATCTTTAATGGGGGGGGGATACAAGTACAAAACAGCATGTTATTAAATCATCTATATGTATTTTATAACTGTGTTTTCATTCAACATATTTCACATACTACAAAATGTGATGCATGAAATGGTTTTCTATCTTTAAAATACTTTGTTATCAAATGTATTACTTTTGAAATGTTTATCAAAATAACATCAAGTCACTTTTATATTTGTTCAAAACCCTTGGATGTCTTACAAAACCATTTTACATGCTTGAACTAAACTATGCATATACACTTATATTCTTATATATGTATTGATGTTATAGTTTACATCGTTCATTTAGTTTCCCACACCCTTTAGTAGTAAGAGTGTATAAACCTACTTGATCAACCAATTACATTTCAGTAAATTATCATAGGGATAATTTGAAGATATCAAACATTATTCCTATTACACGGAATCACACAAGAGTCAGTTCATTCATGAGTCTATACCAGTACATTACCTGATACATGAGTACATATACATATGCTTACCTGATACATGAATATGTTTACATATACTTACCTGATACATGAACATACTTACATGAATACCATACATGAACACTGTTACATAGATGCATTATCCAGTATTCACTTACCTGGATACTTGTATCTTGACTTGCGAGGATGATTTATTAGTACTTTTTGTGTAAATTATCTTTTCCTATCCCGGGTCAATGGGATATCTAGGCGGGACTAACCATTCCGAACCCCACTGATTAGCACCAGTGGACGATGACCATCTACGGAGGTCTAAGGTTACTATTTATATTAGGTAGATCGATATCGGGGCTAACCCCTCCACCCACCTACTGCTGCTATAGAGGACAAGTGGACAATCTTCGAATGTTGATTAGGCTATAGCTTTCGCTTATTGCGATGTTGTGTTAGTCCTGGTACCCAGTGACAACATTTCATAATAATAGAAAATAAGGGATTTTCATAATAGTAGAAAATAAGCGAAATAGAAGGAAAAACTATCATTTTACTTAGAAAACATTCGAGTCTTGTTTGAAGACTACATTTCATAATAATAGAAAATAAGGGATTTTCTAGGGCTTTTCATACTTACATTAACATTTTCATTTATAGTTTTACATGACTTTTAAAACAGTTTTTCAAAGCAAGACAATGACACTTAAATACTTATGAATTCACTAGCTTTAAAGCTGATACTCTCTTTCAAAATAACTTGTATTCTCAAGTCATCAGTAGACTGGTACGGTGACCAGTTTTTGAGAAGACGGAGCAGACAAGTCTCGTCTTTTATTTTGATTGTATATTTTTGGTGTCTTATTACAATGAAAGAACACACATGTATTAAAACTTTACTTATAATGCAATTGATGATGTTGTTGCTTGTTTACTATTTTACACTGTTGTGATACTGTACATGACGTCCTCCACCCCTGAACGTTTCCGCCGTTCGTGGTTTTGGGGTGTGACAGATTGGTATCAGAGCATTGTTTATAGTGAATAAAGTATATCAACCCATAAAAGATATACTAACTATAAATACATAGGGATTAAAACACTCTGTCTAAGAGTTATACTTTTAAATAATAAAATATTTAACAAAGTATATGTGCCTGCATTCATACTAAAACCAGTGTCACAATGACAAGAACAAAAGTATTACGATTGTTGAATATCACAAGTAAGCCTGGAGATATATGGTCAGTCTTGGGAATGGCATAGCCTGATCAACTATGTTGGTCTGAGGAGTGATTACCATATGCCCCAGAATGGTTGTGATATGGCAACAAGTCTAAAAACTTACCAACACAACCATAAAGAAATACCATAGGGGTATTTGGTCTTATTGTAATTATCTTAGTCAGTTCATCTATTTAGCTATTTCTTATATCCCTTTTCTCGCGTAGATTTTAATGGCTAGATTTCACCACGGCGATCCGTACTTCCCGAACCAAGGCAATGCTGGTTGGCTAGAGGTAGAACCGGAAGATGATCACCCAATCCCTTTGGATGATCACCATGCTGAGGGTTTTTCCAATATTTCTGACTTGGAGCCTGAAGTCAACAACCTATTCTCAGCTGCTCAAAACCCAAACCTGAACCCCCGTCCCGCGTTTCAAGGACCCACACCTCTGTGGGCCACTAACTTGACTAGATAGAGTCAGGAACAAGGTCAGCCCATTCCCTACAATGGAGACCGAAGTTTCTACAACCTCACTGAAGGAGGTTCTGCTGACAGCGTCCTACCCATCATGGTTCGTAGAATTTCCAAAAACACGATACTGGGTCAAATAACTATTAACTGGGTCGTGGAGATTGAAGCCAACTTCTGCGTTAACACTGTCCACATTCGCCAACTAGAGTCTGCTCATGAAAGGACTCTGGTCTGCAATGCAAATCTACAGAGGGAACTTGCTAAAACTCAAGCTGAAGTTAGGGAACTTCGAGCTCAGCAAGTGAGAGCTGACAGGTGTATGAGGGACATTGAACGTCTAGTATCGGGATCAAGAACTCATGCTAGCAGTTCTCGTTGCCGATAGAATCTCGTCGACTCATCTTTTGGATATAACCTAGTTTATGTAAAAACTTTGGTCTAATTTCCTATCTTTATAAATCTTAGACCTGTTAGGTCTTGATCTAGTCTTAATTCTGTCAAAATTTTCCATCTTGGTTGATGTAAGGCCTAGTTTTAGGCCATTTTTCCCGAACTTGTTACATCTGTAATTCTAGTATTATTGACAGATATCTAATCTTATGGAAATCATTATCCAAATGCTGTCATCTTCATTTAGTCATTCTATTCATTTTGTTGTTGGACTATGGGGAGTTAGTCCATGAGACACATTCATTAATCATTTATTCTTATCCATGTCATCATCTTTTAAGCGTATAGTTAAAGATGCCGCCACGCAGAAATACTAGGCGTAACCCAAACAACGAAGCACCGATACCACCACCTCCACCACCACCTGAACCTCTTCAACCACCTAACCCCTTCGATGCCAACATGTTCCAAGCAGCTTTCACAGCAGCAGTTGCAGCTACTATGTCAGCAATCAACGCCCCTGTCCCTAGTGGATCGGGAACAGGTGCACCTCCCTCGAACCACGGCGAAAGCCATGGACACCCTCGGGAATGCACCTACAAGGACTTCACGAATGCCAAACCCCGCAACTTCAATGAAACTGGAGGTGTTATGGTGTTGAGACAATGGATTGAAAAGATAGAATCCGTCTTTGAAATCTGCGCTTGCCAGGAGGGCAACAAGGTCATATTTGCAGCTTGTACCTTCTCTGACAGAGCACTAACATGGTGGAACGACCATGTTAAGTATCTGACTTTGGTGGTGGCGTATTCCATCAGCTGGGAAAAGTTGAAAGACATGCTGATTAAAGAATACTGTCCTCGAAGCGAAGTACAAAAACTCGAGCAGGAATTCTGGGGTCTACAAATGGTTGGATCCGACATCACGACCTACACAAATAGGTTCTGTGATCTGGCAAACCAATGCCCTGATATGGTTGCTCTCGAGAGCAAGAAGATAGAGAGGTATATCCGGGGACTGTTGCCCCAGATCCAGTCAAGTGCGTTAGCCTCCAGGCCTATCACTTTTGATAGTGCCAAGGAACTAACACAAACTCTCATAGATCACAGGAAACCTCAGAACCCAACAATCCCTACACCCGTACCACAAAAGTCTAACCCCAACCACAACAGGAAGGGGTGGAATATGAGGAAAAGAGGGGCTTCGCAAGGATCCTCCAAGAAAGAACAACTTGTGGCGATCAATGCTGCCACAGTGACTCCCATTGTCCCTGCGAACCCCTTACCAGCAAAAACATATTCTGGAACTCTCCCGAGGTGCACCAAGTGTAATTTCCACCACCACGGACCTTGCAAGGAGATGCAGTGCTCTAACTGCAACAGGAAGGGACACACAATCCATTTCTGCAAGACTCCAACAGCTCAGGCCGCCCAGGTTCCTAACGCCGTTATGGGCCAAACTTGCTACGGTTGTGGCGAAGTGGGCCATTACAAGAGGAACTGCCCTTAAGCAGGGATGGTTGGAGGAGTAGGAAGAGTTATGGCCCTACGCCATGAGGAAGCGGTAGCTGATCCTACGATAGTTGCTGGTACGTTTCTCCTCGATAACTCATATGCTTGCATACTTTTCGATAGTGGAGCAGAGAAAAGTTTCGTAAGTCACAAATTTGCACACCTGCTTAAACAAAAAAACCCTGTGCATTAGATAATTCATTCACAGTAGAAATGGCTAACGGGAAAACGGAGAGTACTAACTGCATATATGTAGGTTGTACTTTAACTTTAGATGGCCATACTTTCAAGATAGACCTCATGCCAGTCCAAATTAAATGTTTCGACGTTATCATCGGCATGGATTGGTTAAGTCTTCTTCGCGCCGACATCATGTGCTTTGAAAAAGCAGTTCGTCTTAACCTTCCTAACAACGAAACCTTAGTTATCTATGGCGACAAACCTAGTACGAGCCTTCGCATCATTTCGTGCATTCAAGCCCAGAAGTGCTTGCGAAAGGAATATGATGCATTCCTCGCACACGTCGTCGATACAAGTCAAGAAATGAAAGACATTCAGAACATCCCAGAAGTGCGCGACTTTCCCGACATCTTCCCAAAGGAACTTCACGGTTTACCACCGCAACGCCAATTCGAGTTCAGAATCGACTTAGTGCCAGCAGCTACCCCAGTAGCCAAATCTCCTTATTGTCTGGCACCGGCCGAGATGCAGGAACTTTCCAGTCAACTTAACGAACTTCTCAAGAAGGGATTCATTAGACCAAGCTTCTGACCATGGGGAGCACCGGTCTTGTTCGTCAACAAGAAGGATGGATCGTTTCGCATGTGCATCGACTATAGAGAACTCAACAAACTTACAATTAAAAATCATTATCCTTTGCCCCGCATTGATGATTTATTTGATCAACTTCAAGGAGCCAACTACTTCTCGAAGATAGATCTACGATCCGGATATCACCAACTATGAGTGTTAGAGGAGGATGTTCCCAAGACAGCCTTCCGAACTCGTTATGGACACTACGAATTTGTAGTGATGCCGTTCGGATTAACTAACACGCCCGCAGTATTCATGGATCTGGTGAATAGGGTGTGTCGTCCTTACTAGGATCGGTTCGTCGTCGTCTTCATTGATGACATACTCATCTACTCTCGAAGTAAGGAGGAACATAGCCAACATCTCCGTAAAATCTTAGAAACATTGCGGTCGGAGAAGCTCTATGCGAAGTCCTCCAAGTGCGAATTTTGGATTCGGCGAGTCGAATTCTTGGGCCATGTTGTTAGCGAAGAACGAATACACGTGGACCCTTCCAAAATTAACGCCATTGAGAACTGGTCAACACCGAAGACACCTACAGAAATTCGTCAATTTCTAGGTCTGGCTGGCTACTATCGCAGGTTCATTCAGAACTTCTCCAGCATAGCGAAACCTCTAACAACCCTGACCCAGAAAGGCGTGGCCTTTGACTGGGAAGAGAAACAGGAAAGAGCGTTCCAAACGCTCAAACGAGCCTTGTGCACCGCACCGATACTATCCCTCCCCGAAGGGATAGAGGACTTCGTTGTCTATTGCGATGCATCAAATCAAGGACTCGGATGAGTTCTGATGCAGCGAGATAAAGTCATAGCCTATGCCTCGAGACAGTTGACGACGCATGAGGTTAACTACACCACCCATGATCTTGAACTAGGAGCAGTCGTATTTGCTCTGAAGATCTGGAGACACTACCTGTATGGTACAAAAAGCATGATCATTATAGACCACAAGAGTCTACAACACATCTTCGACCAGAAAGAGCTCAACATGAGACAACGACGGTGGGTAGAGCTACTCAGTGATTACGAGTGCGAAATTCGTTATCATCCGGGTAAAGCCAATGTAGTAGCCGACGCCCTGAGTCGGAAAGAATATACTGGTCGTAGAGTCAAATCTTTGACTCTCACTATCCATTCACACTTTTCCACGCAAATTAAGGAGGCTCAGCTTGATGCTTTGAAACCTAAAAATGTGGCTGGTTAATCCGTTAAAGGGATGGATAAGAACTTAGAAGTCAAGGGTGGCAGAGCCTTATACCTCATGGATCGGATCTGGACACCGAAACACAGTGGCTTCAGAGACTTGGTCATGACGGAAGCTCACAACACTCGTTATTCCGTCCACCCGAGTTCAGATAAGATGTATCTGGATCTTAAAAAGTTATATTGGTGGCCTAACATGAAAGAAAATATTTCTACCTTCGTAAGTAAGTGCCATACTTGAGCGAAGGTGAAGGTCGAATACCAGAAACCCTCCGGTCTTCTACAACAACCGGAGATACCAGAATGGAAGTTGTAGCGGATCACTATGGACTTCATAACCAAGTTGCCCAAGACGACGGGTGGACTTGATTCCATATGGATCATCGTCGATAGACTGACCAAGTCCGCACACTTCTTTCCAATCAAAGAAACAAACAAGATGGAGAAACTCTCATGAACATATATTAGGGAGATTGTAAGACTGCACGGTGTTCCTATATCCATTATCTCAGACAGAGATAGTAGATTCATTTCGAGGTTCTGGCAGTCGTTACAAAGTTCCTTAGGAACTAGGTTGGACATGAGTACAACCTACCATCCACAGACCGACGGGCAAAGTGAGAGAACTATCCAAACCTTTGAAAATATGTTGTGTGCCTGTGTGATTGACTTTGGAAAAGCTTGGGATACCCATTTACCCCTTGTCGAATTTTCCTACAACAATAGTTATCAGACTAGCATTAAGGCAGCTCCATTCGAGGCCCTCTATGGCCAAAAGGGCAGATCCCCTCTATGCTAGGCTGAAGTGGGTGATACCCAGTTAGCTAAGAGACGAGTTCCCGAAAGCACTCTCATAGGTCCGGAGATCATTCGGGAAACGACAGAGAAGATCGTTCAAATTCGTGAATGATTGAAAGCCTCTAGAGACCGACAGAAAAGCTACGCTGACAAGCAAAGGAAACCGTTGGAATTCCAGGTGGGCGACCGAGTCCTACTGAAGGTCTCACCAGTGAAGGGCTTGATACGCTTTAGAAAGCGTGGGAAGCTAAATCCAAGATACATAGGGTCTTTCGAGATTCTAATGAGAATCGGCCCTGTGGCTTACAAACTCAATCTACCGCACGAACTCAGTAACGTACATCCTACCTTCCACGTTTCGAACTTGAAAAAGTATCTGTCTGACGAGACTCTTGTTATTCCACTCGACGAGATCGAGATCAACAAGAGCCTCAACTTCGTGGAGGAACCAGTAGAGATCATGGACCGAGAGGTCAAGCAAACAAAGCAGAGCCGTATCCCAATAGTGAAGGTTCGTTGGAATGCAAAATGTGGACTTGAATTCACTTGGGAACGAGAGGATCAGATGAAGCTGAAATACCCTCATCTTTTCGCTTAGTTATTTGTAATTTCTTATTTGCTTAAATTCTAATTTCGGGACAAAATTCCTTCTAACGGGGGATGATGTGACAACCCGGAATTTCCATTCTGTATAAACAATATCACTTCAATAGAAGTTATATCAGTCACAATAAATTTTCAGACTTTTCCGTATAAGTTTGAGTAATTCAGGGTTTACACTTCAGGAAATATCAGGAGAGTGGATGCCCTAGGGTTATGTGCAACACTGTTATTCCAACACTCTATTATGTTAGAGATCATTTCTGGAATAAAATATTTTCTGCCAAAAAATCTCAGGAATATAAATAGAATTCTGAAACAATTTCATTCATTATTCGAATTTCTAACTAGAGAAAAGCAATTTTCTCTCTCACGGATCCTTGAGTTTTTATACCAAAACGTGAGTAACTCTCTCTAGTGGTGTTAGAAAGCTTATTATGTGTTTATAACATGATTTAGATGGCTAAATCACTAGACTTAGGAGTTTACTCCCCAAGGTGTTCTTGGGCGGTAAACTCCCGAAACAATGCCTAGACCTTCGCTTATGATATGATACTACTTTGGGCTTGTATAGAAGTGTATTAGGGACAAGAAATCAACCAAGAAACACATATGTTTGCGTGTTCACGGCCCAAGAAGAACTTGGACCGTGAACTCCAAAATCATGGACAAAAGGGTGCTTTTAAGGCACCTAAAGACTTAGACATTTACTAGAAATTGTTCCCACTTAAATGAAGGACCAAAACACATCAAAATCAACCCTCAAAGTGAGTTCACAGCCCTAATAAGGTTCTTGGGCCGTGAACATCAAACCAAGGCACCAAGGTGTGCATAAGGCCTTCATATGCTTGGGATAAAAGTTTAAGACCTATACTACATGTGTATGAGACTTGAAAGCATCAAAACACCTATCCTTAAGAGTTTACGGCCGCAAACTCTAAAGGAAATGGCCTTAAGGCCGTAAACTCCTCAAAGGGGTGTTTCTATGCCTTAAACCCTTCCAAGAATTTAACCACCAAGTTGGAATAATTCTAGGGATCATTTGGGACTTCAAAACACAAAATATCACCAAGATTGGGAGTTCACGGCCGTAAAATCAAGAGTTTACAACCATAAACTCCATGTGTGATGCTATATGGAGAGTAAACTCAAGTATAGGGTCCTTTGGAACCCTAAACCCAAGTACCTTGTCCCACAATAGCCTAGGTGCAATCCTTAGGGCTTAAAAGACTTATATAAAGTGTATATTATGTTCTAGGATGTCTTAACATTATCAATTAGGAATTTAAGACTAATTGAGTGCATATATGTGTCATTATATGTTCATTAGGATCGTAGTGTGTGTACAAGTCCTCACTTGACACCTAACAATCCTACACCGTTCAGTTCATCCAAACCACCATCTACAAGTGAGTTCATATCCCTAATCAATGTTTTAAATGATTTTAAAATTCTTTAATGGGGGGATACAAGTAGAAAACAACATGTTATTAAATCATCTATATGTATTTTATAACTATGTTTTCATTCAACAGATTTCGCATACTACAAAATGTGATGCATGAAACGGTTTTCTATCTTTAAAATATTTTGTTATCAAATGTATTACTTTTTAAATGTTTATCAAAATGACATCAAGTCACTTTTATATTTGTTCAAAACCCTTGGATGACTTACAAAACCATTTTACGTTCTTGAACTAAACTATGCATCTACACTTATATTCTTATATATGTATTGATCTTATAGTTTACACCGTTCATTTAGTTTCCCACACCCTTGAGTAGTAAGAGTGTTTAAACCTACTTGATCAACCCATTACATTTCAGTAAATTATCATAGGGATAATTTGAAGATATCAAACATTATTCCTATTACAAGGAATCACACAAGAGTCAGTTCATTCATGAGTCTATACCAATACATTACTTGATACATGAGTACATATACATATGCTTACCTGATACATGAATATGTTTACATATAGTTACGTGATACATGAACACACTTACATGAATACCATACATGAACAATGTTACATAGATGCATTATCCTGTATTCACTTACCTGGATACTTGTATCTTGACTTACAAGGATGATTTATTAGTACTTTCTGTGTAAATTATCTTTCCTATCCCGGTTCAATGGGATATCTAGGCAGGACTAACCATTCCGAACCCCATTGATTAGCACCAGTGGTCGATGACCATCTATGGAGGTCTAAGGTTACTATTTATATTAGGTAGATCGATATCGGGGCTAACCCCTCCACCCACCTGCTGCTGCTATAGAGGGCAAGTGGACAATCTTCAGATATTCATTAGGTTATACCTTTCGCTTATTGCGATATTGTGTTACTCCTAGTACCCAATGATAACACTTACATTAATACTTTTTCTGGACAATCTTCAAATGTTCATTAGGTTATCTATTTCCCTTATTGCGATGTTGTGTTAGTCCTAGTACCCAGTGACAACACTTACACGAGTATATTTTTCCTGTTTACCTTATTTTGTGATATGTTCACATTAACGATGAGTTAGACTAAGTACTTTAGTACTAGTCAATAGAAGGAAAAACTATCATTTTACTTACAAAACATTCGAGTCTTGTTTGAAGACTACATTTCAAAATAATAGAAAATAAGGGATTTTCTAGGGCTTTTCATACTTACATAAACATTTTCATTTAAAGGTTTACATGACTTTTAAAACAGCTTTTCAAAGCAAGACAATGACACTGAAATACTTATGAATTCACCATCTTTAAAGCTGATACTCTCTTTCAAAATAACTTGTATTCTCAGGTCATCAGTAGACAGGTACGGTGGCCAGTTTTTGAGAAGACGGAGCAGACAAGTCTCGTCTTTTATTTTGATTGTATATTTTTGGTGTATTATTACAATGAAAGAACACACATGTATTAAAACTTTTATTATAATGTAATGGATGATGTTGTTGCTTGTTTACTATTTCACACTGTTGTGATACTGTACATGACGTCCTCCACCCCTGAACATTTCCGCCGTTCGTGGTTTCTTGGTGTGACACAGGGCTTAGCATTTTTGAACGATGTAATGGTCTAGGTCAACTATTGTAACTCTTTTTGAATTAATAAAGATGAAATATTTGAATTCTATGTGAATTATATGTATTATAAATATATAGTTAATAAAGAATAAAAATAAGCGTCAAAATTAAAGTGTGAGATATGTCCGACATCTTTATACAAAGTTTTAGTGGTCGAAACACGAATTACGGGGATATAAAGAACGCCAAAATCCGAGTTATAATGAAGTTTTACGGCAAAACCGACACGGCACCGGGAGCCGTAAATACTGAAGTTACGATGGAGGACTTTTTAGCCTTAATGATCTAAACCAAAGTTGTAGTATATGTTAAATCGAGAACATCCATTAAAAGAACGCCCAAATCTGACTTTGTATGAGGAAGTTATGATTTTTCTAAGATTCGGCTTAGCTGTGCACGACCCGAAACTTGAATTTTAGTTCGAGCGCTTTTTGGCTTACGCGACCTAAATGAGAGTTGAAGATCTCATTAATAGGGACTCAACAGTAAAAAGACAGATAAAAACCGAGTCCGTATGAAGAAGTTATGAATTTTACGCAGACGTTTAACAGTGTAATCTCCTTTTACTGTTAAATTTAAGATCGGTCGAGAATTAGCCGACAGAGTCAAAATGATAGTTGTAGATTTTTCTTTTATCTACGTGTGGATATAAAAAACGTCAAAAACGGAGGTCGTATGTGAATGCTATGGATTTTAGAAGTCGGACGTGTGCTGTTCGGAAATTGGTGATGTGGCACAATCTTGGCTATTGCTTTCTCCCCAAGTCTTGCCACTAGATGGTAACATGTGGCACCAAGATCAGCCAATTTTCACCATATAAATAGAACCTCTCCCACCCTCATTTTCTTCACACCTTTCTCATTCTTTCTTCTCTTTACTCTCTCTTTGGAACCTCTCTCTAGCCCCGAAACCACCCAAAAAGCCTAGGGAACCTCCCTAGCATGAGGCGGAAGCCCTGGAGTGCTCGACGGCTCCAAGAAGAAGAGCTTTTCGGCTCGGGAACGCTGCTCCAAGCAATGCTCGATTTTCTATAAAACCCATTCTAAGTGAGCTACGCCTATGCTATTTTTAATATATTGTTTATTTAATTATACTAACGTTATTAAGAACTTATAATAAGTACTTGGGCTATTATTATGGGTTATATAAGTATTGTTTGACGCTTATATAATAGTAATAATAGCTAGACTATTAATTAGTCTCAGCGAATAATAGACTAAACTCTAGTGGTAATAATACTAGGTTTCGTCGAAGGAAATTATTTTTAAGAAGCAAAGCTCAATTTGAGTTCGGATTCACCACCTTTTCAGGTGAGTGCATAGTTACTTTCAGCTTACACATAGATATGAAGTATTTTATATAAATTACGTGATGTGTGTGCATATTATCTGTATACTTGCTATCTATGTTGGATGAATGATTTTATATATATTTTTTAAATGATATAAACTGAATATGTATTTTATATCTACAAAATGTGTTGGGTAAACATGGGTAGATGTAATAGTTGTTGTGTGACAAAATAAAGTAATGAGAGGCCTTGTAATAGATGTTATTGATAATCCAGTTGTCTAGCGGAGTATAGATGATGACCACGGACTATTCTAGACAGTCCAGTGGAACGCTAGCTGGCTCGGAACCTATATGTGTTTTTTTGAATGATTTGTTTATTTGAACTGTGTGCTCACCAGGTGTACTCCATCTCCCACATGGTTGCCTTAAGTACATTTATCGTTGAGGAATCCCCTTAGCAGTAGTGTCCATCCCGATGAAAGTCCTTAGACTAGGTCCCTTGTGTTAGATGTTTTAGGGACGTAAAGTGAGGATAACTGGAACGGGTAATCGGGTTGTTTGGTTTGATAAAGTTAATAAACTTATTTATTGTGGGTTGAAAACCCCATGTGCTCACCAGGCTCCCAAGCCTGACCCACTCAGTTTCTTGTATTACAGGTAGTTGCGCATGAGCATAGATGTGATGTCTTGGGATGACAGATTAAGGAATTTTAGGCGTGTAAATACGGAATAATGTAGTAAGGCCTATGTTGTATTGTTTATGCTTATGATCTGTATCGAACATGACATCCCGAGTCTTTTTAACGAAATACATTTCTATGGAAATGCTTTTGAAAAATCTTTATCATATTTTGTTTTGGGACAAATTCCGCAACACTTTTATTTAAAATGTTACTCTGATTTTTAAACAAAGCATAAACAAAATTGGTATTTTCTGGCGATGAAAATGGGGATGTCACAGTTGGTATCAGAGCATTAGTTTAAGCGAACTAGGAATTTGTAGGATTTCTAGACTTAAACTTAGAATGCTAAGCGATGATTGTGAGAAGTGAGCACTAGCTTATTTTCAGGAATTATGCCTAAAATGCTTTTATGTGCTAAATGCTTTGGGCCTTATATGCTATTAATTATTTGGATCTATGGTCTGTTGCCGACCGGATCTAGAAATCTTATGTGTTTAGGATTCTAAACGTACGACTACAATATTAGAAATAGCATGTAAATGTCTCATAGAGATAAGGATGATTTGAACATTAGTCCTAAATAAATATTTAATTGACCATATTTGGTGTTTAGATCAAGATGGCAAGGACCCATTGCGGAAATGTGAATGCAAATGGAAGTAGAAACCACCCCCCAGTGATTGAGCAAATACTGGTTGTGGAAGCCACTGCTGAGCCAATAACGATGGACGGAGTGCAAACGATGATCTAGGCGATGTTGGATTGTCAAATGGAGGAAACCAGACATTTGGTCCAGCGAAATCGAGAGGAAGCAACCATACAGATCAAACAGGTCGAGTTGAACGAAGGCCAGACCGAGGAGGGAAACTACAGTGGAACCGTTGGTCAAGTCAACCCACCAATAGTTCAACAAAACAACCAATATGACGGAGTCGAGAGAAATGGATGCAAGTACAAGGATTTTCTTACTTGCAAGCCATCGACTTTCACTGGAAAACTACAGACCACGTTTGTAGAGGAAAACTACAGACCACGTTTGCAGTGCGTCAGTTTCGAGGAGGCGTTATACATTGGTGGAATACCTTGGGGAACACTTTAAGCCCCAACGAACCCCTGCAACTTACATGGGCAGAATTTCTGGTGCAATTCAAATGAAAGTACTGCTCAGCTGAACACATGCTCGAGCTAGAGAACTAGTTCCTAACCCTGAAGAAGGGAAGCATATCAATCGATGAATACACGAAAAACTTCAAAGAAAAGATGTAGTTTGCCTTGCGTCTTGTTCCGGATGAGCTGACGAAAATCGATAAGTACGCAAAGGGACTTCCATGGGAGTACGCGGTGCCAGTGCGTCAGACACATACTCTGGAGGCAGCTATCTGGGCTGCCAAGTCTGTGGAGGATATGATTAAGGGAAGAGCTACCAGTAAGGTTGAGGTTGGCGAGAAGAGGAAATTTGAAGGGTCTGCTAAACCCAACAAAAATAAGAGTAAGTTCGATTTAAAGAAGTCCGTGGGAGGAGGAAATGAATTGAAACGGTGCGAGAAGTGCAAGAAGAAGCACTCGGGAAAATGTAGCGAGGAAGTAACCTGCTACAAGTGTGGGAAAACGGGGCACTATGCCAATGAGTGCACCATCAACAAGAGGGTGTGCTACGAGTGCCGTGAAGAAGGGCATATTGCTAAGGATTGCCCAAAGAAGAAAGATGTGGGAAGGCCCAACATTCCACCAAAGCCAAAGGTGAGAGCCTTCCAGATGACACTCGAGGCTGCAAAGGAGGAAGCAAACGTCGCTTCAAGTACCTTTCTTGTAAATGGTTTCCCTGCTAATATAGTATTTTTTATTCTGGAGCCAACTACTCCTCTATGTCGTGTAAATTTGGTAGAAAACTAGCATTACCTGTAGAAAAACTTGATAATGCCCTAATTGTAGAAGTTGCCAGTGGCAAGTTCGTACCTGTTAGTAATCGTATTAAGAACGTTGTCATCGACCTAAATGGAAACGAATTCCATGAGGATCTATTACCCATAGAGTTAAATGGTTTCGACATCGTTTTGGGTATGGATTGGCTAAGTGCCAACAATGCTGAGATTCAATGCCAAAAGAAGATAGTAAGGGTAAACCCACCCGGAAAGGAATCATTTATGGTGTATGGGGACAAACGCAGAGTGAATTCTGGAATCATCTCCCTGATGAAAGCCAGGAAATGTTTGTCCAAAGGATGTGCATCGTACATGGCATTTGTAATCGATGCTAAGAAGGAAAAGAGAGAGGTGCAGAATATACCGGTCGTGTGTGATTATCCGGAAGTCTTTCCCGAAGATCTTCTCGGATTACCACCTGATAGGCAAGTGGAGTTTTGGATAGACTTGTTACCAAGTACAACACCGATAGCAAAGGCACCTTACCGATTAGCACCGACGGAGATGAAGGAGCTTATGACACAACCTCAGGAGCTATTGGACAACGGTTTCATTCGACCTAGTTCATCACCCTGGGGAGCTCCGGTGTTATTCGTGAAGAAAAAGGACAAAAGTATGAGAATGTGTATAGACTATCAGAAGCTGAATAAGGCAACGGTGAAGTACAAGTATCCATTGTCGAGGATTGATGACCTATTCGATCAGCTGCAAGGTTTGAGCTACTTCTCAAAGATCGATCTTAGGTCAGGATATCATCAACTGAAGGTAAGAGAGCAGGATATTGAGAAGACTGCATTTAGTACGGGATATGGACACTACGAGTTCTTGGTTATGTCATTCAGACTAACCAATGCTCCAGCAGCATTCATAGATTTGATGAATAGGGTTTGTAAACCATTCCTCGACAAATCCGTGATAGTGTTCATCGACGACATTCTGATCTACTCGAAAAGCCAAGGGGAGCATGGCAAGCATCTACGGGAAGTGTTAGAAGTGTTAAAGTAGGAGAAGCTTTAGCTAAGTTCTCCAAGTGTGATTTTTGGATCCGTGAAGTCAAATTCTTGGGTCATGTGGTTAACCAAGAAGGGATAATGGTTGACCCAACAAAAATCGAAGCGGTAATGAAGTGGGAACGTCCAAAGAGTCCGACGGAGATTCGAAGCTTTTTAGGATTAGTCAGATATTACCGACGATTTATCAATGGCTTTTCTTTGATAGTTGCTCCATTAACAGCGTTGAACCACAAAGGAGCTACGTATACATGGAGTGAAAAGCACGATGAGGCATTCGAGAAGCTAAAAAAGAAGTTATGTGAAGCACCAATACTTTCTCTACCCGATGGAGTTGAAGACTTCACGGTTTACAGTGACGCATCTGGAGTCGGGTTGGGTTGTGTTCTAACCCCGTTGAAACGTAAAAGTGACCGTCTTGAACTTAACTACTGCAACGGTTCAGTACTTACAGCCAAATACAGCACCCGGAGTCAATCTTTACAACTATGACCGCAACCATTCTTCATCAGCAACCATACCAGCATCCGGAGTATTTAAGTCTTTCCTATCCGCTGTCTTAGTTATTTCTTTTATTATGTAATTCACTCTATTGTCCAACATGCCTTACATGGCTGCTCATAGAGTTGTTCTTTTCTAAACTCTATAAATAGATACTCTTTCTTATGTATTATGTACTTGTGATATATATGAGTGTGAAAACTCTTAACTTCTCAATACACAAGATTTATCATTCAATCATCTTTCTTATGTTCATCTATTATCAATCTTATTACTCTTCACACTCAAACCGCTACTGGAACATAACCTCTCTTCGGAGCAAGTCTTCTAGACTTAATCACTAAACTTGATCTCACTTACTAACTTGGAGTAACTGCATTCCTTGTTATTCTTCATATAACTTTTGTCATTTACCTTTCTTTACTTTCCTTAACTAACTATCTAACTATCTAACTATCTAACTATCTAACTATCTAACTTTATTATTGTTGAGCTTTTAGATCCTTAGAGATTAACTATTCCGCAACTTACTTGTTCTAACATTTGTTCAAGTGTGTCTCCAAGTTTTTCTCTCAACAAACCCAGAGAGAAAAGGTGATAGCATACGCATCTCGACAATTGAAAGAGCATGAAAAGAACTACCCCACTCATGATCTAGAGTTGGCAGCGGTAGTATTTGCCTTGAAAATATGGAGGCTTTACCTCTATGGCACGAAGTGCAAGCTTTTCACTGATCATAAGAGCCACCAGTATCTCTTTAATAAGAAAGAATTGAACATGAGGCAACGACGCTAGTTAGAACTACTCAAGGACTATGACTGCGAGATACTTTACCACCACGGTAAAGCAAATGTTGTTGCTGATTATCTCAGTCGGAAAGTCACCCTTGAAAGGAAAAGGCCAAGAGCGTTGAGAATTGAAGTCGTCTCAACAATTGTGGAAAGTATCAGAAAAGTCGAAGAAGAAGCTTTAGAGAAGAATGACCGAAAGGAAGAATGTTTGGGCAAAACGTTAGTGTTCCGTACAAACAGTCGAGGACTGAAGGTATTCCAAGATCGGATTTGGGTACCTAAGACAGGAGGAATAAGAGATGTTCTGATGGAAGAAGCACACAAGACCATGTACTCGATTCATCCCGGTAGAACTAAAATGTATAGGGACCTAAAACCCTACTACTAGTGGCCGACGATGAAGCTCGATGTTGCGAAGTATGTGGCCGAGTGCGTGACATGTGCAAGTGTTAACGCACAACATCAGAAACCGTATGGGATTTAGAACCTTTACATGTATCCATGGGTAAATGGGAAGACATCACCATGGATTTTGTGACTAAACTGTCCAAGACGAAGAACGGACACGACATGATTTGGGTAGTCGTGGATCGTTTCACCAAGAGTGTTGTGACATCCCCTAATTTTTTAGCCAGAAAAGACCGATTTAATTTATGCTTTTTAAAATAAAATCAGAGAAATCTTTTTAAAAGATGTTTCGGAATTGGTCCCCAAAATAATACATGATAAAAGTTTATCAAAATCATTCCTTAAAAAATGTACAGTTTCAATTCACATCAAAACCTCGGGATGTCATGTTCCGATACAGATCAAAAGCATAAACAAGACATTATAAGCCTTTCAACAGTTATTTACAACTACTAGCCTATAATCAAAAATCTCTCATCATCTTCCGACTATGCTCGGGGTCCACTACCTGTAATCATAAAAACTGAGTGGGTGAGGCTTCGGAGCCTGGTGAGCATATAGGGTTTTCAACCCACAATAATAATATACTTATTAAGTTCACCAATCAACAATAACCCTGATTACCCATCCCCATTGTCCTCACTTTACGTCCCTAAACACCTATCACAAGGGACCTAGCCTAAGGATTATCATCGAGATTGACACTACTGCTAAGGGGTTTCCTCAGCCATACATGTCCTAACGGCAACCATGAAGGGGGATGGAGTATGCCAATGAACATTTAAGTCATCAACACCTACAAGTTGTGAACCTGGTAGTGTTCCACTGGACTGTCTAGAAAGGTCTGTGGTCGTCATCTATACTCCACTAGATGACTACAACAACAACAACATCGAGGCCTCTCACCATTTTAACACACATCAGCTATTTCATCTACCCGTGTTCTACCCAACATATTTTGTAGATAAAATACATATACAGTTTAAAACTTGTATAAAACATCTATTAACAGTCACCTCAAATAAAAACTTAATATAATTACAGATAGCACGTATTTTATAGAAAATACTTCATATCTAGGTGTAATATGAAAGTGACTACACACTCACATGTATTGATGAAAATCGGGCAGAAATTCGTTTCCTAAAATGATCGTTTCTAGTAAAACCGAGAGTTTTTATTGAGAAACCGGGCTCTGCAACAGTCGAGCTTCGAAACCGAAAAGATAAATTTTTTGGGCTTCACGGGCTCTTCGTGGCGTATTTTGAGGCTTCTAATTGATACCGGGGCTTCGGGGGATGATAATGTGAAAGAAATCTGGAGAAAGGGGCTAAAAATGACAAGTTTTCCAAATACCCCCAGGAGGTCTCGCACCCTTCTATTTATAGGAGGAGGCTTCTGATTGGACGGCTGAGAAGAAACCACACATCGTACTTCCGAGGGCTCGCAAGGAGGGTGGCTCGCACATGGTCTGCGCATGCAAGGGGCTCGCTGGCAGTCTATGATTGGACCGAGGTCTAGGGTCCGAAGTAGGGGGTTCGTGGCATGCTACGAGGGCTCGGTCTCATGCAAGAGGGTACGTGTGGCCTTCTCACTGGACCACTTCGGATAAGGCCAGGTGCTCGGATGACTCGGCAGGACACGTGGTGCGTTTTGAGCGAGGATGACGTGGCAACTCGTGACCATGCGAATTTTCTCGATTTTTGCGCCAAAACTTCTAAAATCCATAACTTTCCCATACGAGCTCCGTTTTTTACGTTCTTTATATGCACACGTACCTAAAATTATGCTCTACAACTTCCGTTTAGACTTCGTTGGCTAATTTTGAACTTAATATTTTTATTATTATTTTTAACAGACCGGGACAGGAAAAGCCGTTAAAAATTCCTAACTTCTTCATCCGACGTCTGTTTTCGTCAGACTTTTTACCGTTGTGCTACTAATGACGAGACCTTCAATTCTCGTTTAGGTTGTGTCGGCTAAAAATCGCTCGATCAGAAATTCGAGTTTTTAGTTGTCTATTGCTAAGCTAAAACTTCGAAAAATCATAACTTCCTCATACGAAGTCAGATTTGGGCGTTCTTTTTATCGAACTTCTCGGTTTAAGGAATACTAAGTCTTTCTTTTAGATCACTAATGCTAAAAAGTAGTTTATCAAAAACTCATGTTTTACGACATTCAACACCGCGCTGGTTTTGTCGCTAAACTTCGACAAGTCATAACTTCTTCGTTATAACTTGGATTTTGGTATTCTTTATATCCCCGAAATTGTTTTTCTGACAACTACAACTTAATGTAAAGATATCGGGCTTATCTCACACTTTAATTTTGATGCTTATTTTTATTCTTTATTAATTAAACGCTAATAATTAAGTATAAAACAGATAATTCACATAATTCCTTTTCATTTCTTCAAAATGAGTTACAAAGGTTAAACTAGGCTATCACCTCAATATAAATGCATAGGCTAGAAACACGAGTGTTACAATTCTCTCCCCCTTAGGATGATTCCGTCCCCGGAATCACATATCACCAAACAACTGCGGGTAGCGACTCATCATGTCACTCTCCGTTTCCCAAGTGAGATTTGGTCCATTCATATGTTTCCAATGCACAAGCACTAAATCGACCATCTTCCGTCGCAACTTCATAGTCTTACGGTCAACGATTGCCTCAGGTTCTTCGATCAGCCTCTTGTTTTCATCCAACCTTAACTCAGAAATCGGAATTATGTCGGACACATCTCCCGTGAACTTTCTCAAGTAACACACATGAAAGGTGTTATGAATGCCTTCCAGTTCTTCCAGTAATTCTAGCTTGTAAACTTGATTCCCGATCTTCTGAAGAAATTTAAATGGTCCAATGAACCTTGGACTCAACTTTCCCCTTTTTACCAAATCTTATAAGTCCCTTCCACGGTGAGACTTTAAGTAAAACCGAATCGCCAACTTCGAAGGTTATCGATTGTCTTTTCTTGTCAGCATAACTCTTTTGTCGATCTTGTGCAGCTAACATCCTTTCCCTTATCACTTTCAACTTTTCAGTAGCCTGATGGACTATTTGAGGTCCCATAAACTGCTTTTCCCCAGCTTCCAGCCAACATGATGGCGTTCGACACTTTTCTCCATATAAGGCATGATAAGGTGCCATATTAATGCTTGAGTGGAAACTATTATTATAGGAAAATACTACTAGAGATAAGTGTTCATCCCAATTACCTTGGAATTCTAGGGTACATGCTCTCAGCATATCCTCCAATGTTTGAATTGTTCGTTCGCTCTGACCATCAGTTTGCGGATCGTAAGCTATACTCAAACACAACTTAGTACCCAATTCCTCTTGTAGACTCCTCCAAAACCTTGAGGTAAAATGGCTGTCATGATCGGATACAATCGTTAGCGGAACACCATGAAGCCTCACAATTTCCTTCATGTAAGAATTCACAAGTTTATCCATAGACCATTTCACTTTGGCTACTATGAAATGCGCACTCTTAGTGAAGCGATCAACGACCACCCAAATCATGTCGTGACCATTCCTTTTTCTGGGCAGTTTAGTCACAAAATCCATGGTGATGTCTTCCCATTTACCCATCGGTACGGGTAAAGGTTCTAAACTCCCATACGGTTTCTGATGTTGTGCCTTAGCCCTAGCACAAGTTACACACTCGGCCACATACTTAGCAACATCGAGCTTCATCGTCGGCCACCAATAATAGAGCTTTAGATCCCTATACATTTTTGTACTGCTGGGATGAATCGAGTACATGGTCTTGTGAGCTTCTTCCATCAGAAGATCTCTTACTCCACCCGTCTTAGGTACCCAAATTCTATCTTGGAATACCTTCAACCCTTGGTTGTTTGTACCGAATACTAACGTTTTGCCCAAACGTTCTTCCTTTCGGTCATTTTTCTCTAAAGCTTCCTCTTGAGCTTTCTTTATACTTTCCAGAATTGTCGAGACAACTTCAATTCTCAACGATCTTGGAATTTTTCTTTTCAAGGTTTACCTTCTGACTGAGAGCATCAGCAACAACATTTTCTTTACCAGGGTGGTAAAGTATCTCACAGTTGTAGTCCTTGAGTAACTCTAGCAAGTGTCGTTGCCTCATCTTTAATTCCTTCAGATTAAAGAGATATTGGAGACTCTTATGATCAGTGAAAAGTTTACACTTTGTGCCATAAAGATAATGCCTCCATATATTTAGGGCGAATACTACCACTACCAACCCCAAATCGTGAGTGGGGTAGCTCTTTTCATGCTCCTTCAATTGCCTCGATGCATACACTATCATGTTATCCCTTTGGGTCAGAACACAACCTAACCCAACTCCAAATGCATCGCTATAAACTGCAAAGTCATCAACTCCTTCAAGCAACGAAAGAATCGATGCTTCACACAATCTATTCTTCAACTTCTCAAAGGCTTCCTTATGCTTCTCATTCCAAGCATAAGTAGCTCCTTTGTGGGTCAAAGCTGTTAATGGAGTAGCAATTGAAGAAAAGCCTTGGATAAACCTTCGGTAATATCCAGCTAATCCTAAAAAGCTTCGAATGTCTGTAGGACTTTTTGGTCGTTCCTACTTCATTACTGTTTCAATATTTGCTGGGTCAACCATTATTCCTTCTTGGTTAACCACATGACCTAAAAATTGGACTTCTTGAATCCAAAATTCACACTTGGAGGACTTTGCATACAACTTCTCCTTTTTCAAGACTTCCAGCACTTCACGCAAATGCTTTTCATGCTCCTGCTTGCTTTTCAAATAAATCAAGATGTCGTCTATGAATACTATCACGGATTTATCTACGAATGGCTTAGAAACCCTATTCATCAAATCCATGAAAGCTGCTGGGGCATTGCTTAGTCCGAACGACATAACCAAAAATTCATAGTGTCCATATCTTGTTCTAAACGCAGTCTATTCAATATCCTGCTCTCTCACCTTTAGTTGATGGTATCCCGACCTAAGATCGATCTTCGAGAAATAGCTTGAACCTTGCAACTGGTCGAACAGGTCATCGATCCTTCGCAACGGGTACTTGTTCTTTATCGTCGCTTTGTTCAGCTCTCTATAATCGATGCACATTCTCATGCTCCCGTCTTTCTTCTTTACGAATAACACAGGGGCTCCCCAGGGCGATGAACTAGGCTGAATGAAACCTTTGTCTGATAATTCTTGAAGTTGTGTCATAAGTTCTTTCATCTCTGTTGGTGCTAATTGATATGGTGCTTTTTCTATCGGCGTCGTTCCTGGTAACAAGTCGATACGAAATTCTACTTGTCGATCAAGGGACAATCCGGGAAGATCTTCGGGAAAGACTTCCAGATAGTCACACACCACCGGAATATTCTGTACCTCCTTCTTTTCCATCTTAGCATCGATCACGAACGCTAAATATGATGTACACCCCTTGGCCAAACACTTTCTGGCTTTCATTAGAGAATTGATTCCATAATTTACTCTGCGTTTGTCTCCATACACCATAAATGACTCTTTCCCTGGCGGGTTTACTTTTACTATCTTCTTTCTACATAATATTTCTACATCATTGGCGCTAAGCCAATCCATTCCTAAAACTATTTCGAATCCATTTAACTCGATAGGCAATAATTCCTCGTGGAACATATTCCCATCCAAGTCAATGAGGATGTTTTTCATACGATATCTAACAGGTACAAACTTGCCACTAGCAATCTTAACTATTATAGCATTAACTAGTGTAACACTGTAAATTTCCAAAATAATTTTTCACACTTTATAAAAACATTTCCCATTAACTTTTCATAAAATCATCAAGTTTAAATCCCAATTTACATTGTACAAAATCCCAAGATCACAAGTATAACAAAATCCCATGCGTGTGTACGGATCAAGCCGGCGCCTTCCCACGGTCATCGCTAGTACCTGAAACAACAACACTAACACTGTAAGCACAAAGCTTAGTGATTTCCACAAAATACCACACATAAAACGCATATTAGCCACTTGAGGCTATAACTCTATGGGTCCGTGCACCCAAACTCTGTGAACCCTCAGGTTCTAACTCTAGGAACCTTCCGGTTCCAACTCTGTAAACATGCACATCATAATCACATAGAAATAATGCAGTACAACATATAGCATACAATACTCTATCACATAACTCTGGTTACCTACTCAAGGTAAAGTATAGTGAGAAGACTCACCTCGCGTATCTCGATGACTCACAATATAACGACCCAAAAATCACGACTAAAAATTTCTTTTAAAACCTTACTAAAAATAGGTTTATAAACAACGTATCATAAATCCAACATAACTTTTGAGTATTATATTCAAAACATAATAGCATTATCAGAGTCAAACATTCCCAAGCTAACTGACTATGGTGTGTGCTCTGCAATCTTCCCGAGCTCCTCTTTTGAAAACCGAGTACCTGAAACCAAAACTGAAAACCGTAAGCACGAAGCTTAGTGAGCTCCCCCAACTACCACATACTACACAAAAACATATAAAGCACATATTGGGCCTTGCCCACTGCATCGGACCGAAGTCCGGACTAACTGGGGCCTTGCCCCCTGCATCGGACCGAAGTCCGGAAACTGACTGGGACCTTGTCCCCTGCATCGGACCGAAGTCCGGGCTAACTGGGGCCTTGCCCCCTGCATCAGACCGAAGTCCGGACTAACTGGGACCTTGTCCCCTGCATCAGACCGAAGTCCGGGCTAACTGGGGCCTTGCCCCCTGCATCGGACCGAAGTCCGGACTAACTGAGACCTTGTCCCCTGCATCGGACCGAAGTCCGGGCTAACTGGGGCCTTGCCCCCTGCATCGGACCGAAGTCCGGACTAACTGGGACCTTGTCCCCTGCATCGGACCGAAGTCCGGGCTAACTGGGGCCTTGCCTCCTGCATCGGACCGAAGTCCGGACTAACTGGGACCTTGTCCCCTGCATCGGACCGAAGTCCGGGCTAATTGGGGCCTTGCCCCCTGCAACGGACCGAAGTCCGGACTAACTGGGACCTTGTCCCCTGCATCGGACCGAAGTCCGGGCTAACTGGCAATAACATAACATAAACATATCAACTAGCATGAACACACGTATACTGCATACTACTTCGGGCCGTAGCCCGGAACACATAACGCATAAATCCTGTCTGAGCCACGAAGGCATCAAACATACTATCTACTATATCAGATCAACATCCGAAAACTACTGCTAGCTAAACGGGCTGGCATTGTGGCCTTAGACCCGTTCCTACTGGAAGGAAACTCACCTGAACTGCTGAGCCCTGCTGATAAACCTTTGGCTGCTACTCGACAATCCCCTGAACCGCTGCTCCTCTAGCTCTCCGAGCTATCAATATACATATAACACTTAGTCTGACAGTCAACTAGGTCAACTCTGGTCAAAGTCAAAATCCTGGTCAAAGTCAACCTTCCAGGTCAACCCTACTCGCCGAGTCTACCTACTGACTCGCCGAGTTCATACGCTCAGGGTCTTTCTTATTCGCGACTCGACTCGCCGAGTCAGTCTATGACTCGCCGAGTCCAACTAGCTCCCAGTCTCAACTCGAAGGGTTTGAGGTTTCACGATCTGACTCGCCGAGTCCAAGAACAGACTCGCCGAGTCCAAGACCATCTTCAACCAACTCGTCGAGTTGTTCATCCAACTCGCCGAGTCCATGCCTAACTTCAACTTACTCGACGAGCTGTTCATCCTACTCGTCGAGTTCCTCCTCATCTTCAAGTTACTTGCCGAGTCCACTCGAAGGACTCGCCGAGTCTATCCAGTCTCCAATCCATGCAGTGGCTTTTCGAGCCAAGCAGAACTTCCAACTCATAGATCCATACTTCTAGGGTCTATTCCCCACGTAAAGTGGCTAACTTTACGTGTAGATTGGGAGATCTATGCTCAAAACACACTAAACTAGGGTTTATGGCAAACATGCTTCTTCAACATACCAAGGGCTGATACTTTAGGGAATTCAAGACCAAAACCAACATGGATCTGAGGTAGCAACCTCAGATCTGAACCTCCAACTCGAATTGGTTACAAAACATACCAATAATGACCAAAACTCACACATAAGAATAGATCTAGATGCAAAGAGAGTCCAATCAACAGCTTATTACCTCCAATTGATCTGAAATGTCTTCTAAATCTCGGATCTATAGTCCCTTCTTGCACTTCCAAGGCTTTTCTTCCTTCTCCAAGCTTATAGTGCTCTCTTCAATGCAAGATCTAGCTCAAAAACGGATATGGCGGCTAGGGTTGATGTTCTGGGGTAAAGAGGCACTAAAGGAACCCTAGGAAAGAGAATGAGACGCTTAAATAGGCTCCACGTCCCGGATTTAGGGTTTTCCACGTTCAGACCCAACTCGTCGAGTCTCCTTGGTCGACTCGCTGAGTCGGTCGCTTTCACCACAACCCGGATCCCGCTCGGACTCGCCGAGTCCCTCAATGGACTCGCCGAGTCTCCCCTAAACTTGAGGTTTTCTTTCTTTTCTTGGCTTTCCAAACTTTGGGGTGTTACAACTCTCCCCCACTTAAACTAAACTTCGTCGTCGAAGTTTGCTATGATCAACTGCCTGCGAACTGCCTCTAACTCTCTGTCTTGAAAATCCAACACCCTTTTGCCCATCACTCCGGCCACTCACAGTGCCGATCACTACCGATAGAACATACTGAATCCTTTTCTTTCCCATAATTTCCTCGATGTTGCTTCCTCCGACTGAAAATCCTGCTGTCTCCCATCCGCCTACCGGATGCACTGAGACTACTCTGATCTAACCAATCTACCGATATATGAGTTACCGGACTCCCACCGGTCACTACACTCCATCGCAAACTCTGAGTCTCATCCAGCGACTCCTGAAGATACTTCGACTATCTATAACTCTTCTATCCATTCTGCCGCTCATACAGAAACGATGCTGCTGGAACCAGCTTGCTTTTATCCCACCTGATTACTCATCTCCTACTAACTCGAGCCTTCCCTCCTGAATGAAAAGCTACCTGCCTAGCTATCCTTACAATTCACTTATACTCGGCAAAAGGCTCAACTGATCCTGCTGAGAGGTACTTGCCATTTCCAAATCAACCAACTATACCGTCAGCACTTGCATTCCTACACAAATACACTACTGACCCAAAACCCTGAAACCTCCCAAACACTGAACTGCCTGCAACACTGAGCTGGCTGAAACACTAAACTGCCTAAACGCTGAACCGACTGAAACGCTAAACGGCCTGAAACACTGAACTGACTGAAACACTGAGCTGCCTGGAACACTGAACTGACTGGAACATTGAGCTGCCTGAAACACTGAGCTGCCTGAAACACTGAACTGGCTCAAACACTGAGCTCCAACCCAACTGTGGAGTCAAAGGACTCCTCACTTAGTCGCTTCCATAAATTCTAAACGAAATCTTCCCCTGAGACTAGTTTCCACTAGTTATCCTGTCACTGTGGCTCTAGCAACCTTCCGATCCAACCGATTGGGTCCAAACGTCACATCCTGACATCATCAATTCCACGACTAACAACATGATGGCTCCCTGACTGACGGTAGCCCTTAACATACCCGAACCCCAACGATCCACTGCTACTCTGATCTCATAACTGATGTGACGATCTATAGCCAAAATTGCTGACTCAGCCATAACTGAACCATTTGGGAAATCCGAAATCTAACCCGTGGATTCCCATATCCTCACTGCTGCACCCGAACGGGTGGGAACTACTGCTTTCCCGCGTCCAACAACGCACTCATGCTGTCTGCCAATCTGATAAAGGCCACGGCTACACCCGCGGACTTACGACTCTCTAATACTATCTGGCTACTAGTGAATGCTACGGCTACCCCCGCAGACTTACAACAATCTACTACTATCTGACTGCTAGTGAATGCTACGGCTACCCCCGCAGACTTACAACACTCTACTACTATCTGACTGCTAGTGGATGCTACGGCTACCCCCGCAGACTTACAACACTCTACTACTATCTCGAGGACATCAAGACTATCCCTAGTTACCCGCTAGTGATTCCTCATCCTAATTTCTCATAACCGCTCTTAGTCTTGAACTACTGCATCATCCTCGACATCCTATATCCTTGAAATACTTAGCGCTTCGTCGAGGAACTCTTCGGCTTGGTTCCCAAACCAACCGGCTATTAATCCGGATACAAGAAGCTATTGTTGGGAAGTTTCCAAACTCCCAACTCCTGAATCCACGCTATCCTGCATGCTAACTCTGCCACTGGCTACTCATACGAAAACATCCCTTGTTACCCGTTCTCAGGATCTTCATTCCGATTCTCATGCGTCCGACAGGTGGTCCTCCATTCCTGGATTCCCAACCAGCTTCTAACCATCTCGATTACATGAACCAGCTGCTGGGAAAAGTTCTCGAACTCCCAATTCCGAACTTCTCAATCCATCCATCACTGTGCTACTACCATTTCTTCTCGGAGGCTGCGCACTCATTCTGGGTCTACGTGTCTCTTATCCATGAATACTCGGAGGGTTCTCCCCCACTTCGATCCTGCTTACCCCTTGCTGCTTCACACTCAAAAGAGATCCTGATCTTCACTACCATTCCGGAACATCTACTAGGGAACCCAAGCCTGCCAGGTAGGAATTTAACCAATCCATCCCAATCATTAACCACTCCAAACTAGTGAAACGAACCAAATCTCTCTCAACCATGCTACAGTTGCTGCATCCTCCGAAACCTTCTCCATAAGAGCACATTCCCTAACTACCAACCAATTATCCGAGGTATGCAAATGGCATATAACATAATCACAAGCAAGCCACACTATAACACAACACTTATACCACAATTTGATGCAGAACCATAACAATATAATCATGACATAAGCTGACAGAAAAACAAAAGTTACGTACCTTCATTACTCAGTGCTGCTCGAATCCCTGCTGAAATCTACCGGAAAACTCGGCTCTGAGCCGTAGGCACCCTTGCCCGGCCTCGACAACTGCTGGCGGTACTTGAAGTCCCAAGGGCAAGAACTGGCACCTGCCCTGCTGGATACAAACTCGGACAGTGGGCCTTCTTGTGGCCCCTCTGACTGCAATGGAAACATAATGGATCAAGCCCCTGGGCGATGGTAACAACACAGTCTCTGCTAAAATGACCAATCTGGCCGCACTTGAAACACCCAGCATCGCCACCACTCCTACGCCTACACACACCCATGTGCGTCCTTCCGCACTTCCCGCATCGACTGCGGCTCTGATAGTTCCTCGTCCTCAAATCTGGACCCTTGGGCCTCTTACCCGAACCTGTGGCTACCTGAGTCTCATCAATTTTCCTTTTCCCCTCTGACTCCCTGCCCGACTCTCTCTCCTGCGTTACCCCAACGGCAACGCCTGCTAACTGAACAACAGATGTCTGATCCTGAAGCCTCGCTGTCAATCTATCAGTGATCCTCACGACCATGTCGGGCAGATCCTCGCGAATGGCTCGCGAAACTTCCTCAACTATCCAATCATGCAATGGTCTCTCTTGGAGACAGAATTCCCCACTCACCCCTGCCCCCTGATGGCATAAACCAGAAATGGGATCTTCCTCCCTGATGGATCCCTGAACTCCATAAGATTCGGGACCTAGACGAGCCCCAAACTGCCCTGAAACTAACCCGGGCCTAAAGGCCTCAAGATGACTGTCCATAAGCTCCACGATGGCCTCTCTAACTGAACCAAAAATCACTGGAGTCTGATCAATGATGTTGCGCACAATCTCTGCGGAAATGAAATCCCTCATCTGATCATCAAGCTGCCCGACTCCAAAACCTGAGCCAGATCCCTCCTCGACGCTTGAACTGCTAACTGGTAGCTCGCGCAATGTCACCATACTGAAAAAATATAACGAAATCCTGATCAATTTACATACTACTGCTGAGGGACCTCTCACACACTCTACCATTCCCTGGTTTCGTCTTGGCCCCTCTTGAATCGAGTACGGATCCTCTGCTTTCAGTAGTATGGGCCCCTACTACCTTCCACATCTATCCATACTTTCCTCAAGAGTCACCTCAACTCCACCAAATCCCCTTTTCTCTACTACTGATCTCTGCTACTCTCATCCTAGGCTTGTCCTAGGGAACTTCTAACTCCACCCAACCTAGTCCTCAGCTGCTGAAGGCCTCCTTGTAATGCCAATTAGCCACCACCTGAATACCATCATATGCAATGAGGTTCGGATAATCCTTCGAGTAAAAGTCTCGTCCCTACAACGGTTGGACTCAGACGAGAGCTGCGCAGTAGGGCCAAATCCAGCACTCTGAGATTATTCAACCCTGATCACATGTGATGTGACGTATTCACCTAATGGCTAACTCCCATCACTCAGAGTCCCACAAAGCACAAAGCAAGCAGCATTCGGACAAAGGAAATGTACTCAGGCAAAACAATTCTCATAACAAGAAACTGCACTAGCATATAATGCTAAGCTCATACTATCAGGCATAGCCTACACAGGCTATCCTACTACTGTCTACTCATTACTAGCATACAATTCTCATCAAGCTGGAACACATAAAGCAGGCACATAAGGCATCATCCTAGATCCTTAGTCCTATTCTAGCATGCTGTTCTACTGAAGCTGGAACTGAAACTGAAACTGAAACTGAAAATAATAACATAACTTGTATGGGTAAATTGGGAGTACTTACTTGAGCTCGGCTGATTGCATGCACCACACCCTTTTCTCTTTTCAAAACTCTTTTTTTTTTTTTACCTTTTTCTAAAACTCTTTTCTTTACACTTTTTTTTTTAAATCGTTTTCTTTTCTCAAAATTCTTTTGTGACTACGATATTTCTTTTGAAAACTCTATACCACTTCCTTAGTTTGAGTTCAGGCACACTCGGAAGTGCGTCCGAATCCCTCAAACCAAGGCTCTGATACCAACTTGTAACGACCCAAAAATCACGACTAAAAATTTCTTTTAAAACCTTACTAAAAATAGGTTTATAAACAACGTATCATAAATCCAACATAACTTTTGAGTATTAAATTCAAAACATAATAGCATTATCAGAGTCAAACATTCCCAGGCTAACTGACTATGGTGTGTGCTCTGCAATCTTCCCGAGCTCCTCTTTTGATAACCGAGTACCTGAAACCAAAACTGAAAACCATAAGCACAAAGCTTAGTGAGCTCCCCCAACTACCACATACTACACAAAAACATATAAAGCACATATTGGGCCTTGCCCACTGCATCGGACCGAAGTCCGGACTAACTGGCGCCTTGCCCCCTGCATCGGACCGAAGTCCGGAAACTGACTGGGACCTTGTCCCCTGCATCGGACCGAAGTCCGGGCTAACTGGGGCCTTGCCCCCTGCATCGGAACGAAGTCCGGACTAACTGGGACCTTGTCCCCTGCATCGGACCGAAGTCCGGGCTAACTGGGGCCTTGCCCCCTGCATCGGACTGAAGTCCGGACTAACTGAGACCTTGTCCCCTGCATCGGACCGAAGTCTGGGCTAACTGGGGCCTTGCCCCCTGCATCGGACCGAAGTCCGGACTAACTGGGACCTTGTCCCCTGCATCGGACCGAAGTCCGGGCTAACTGGGGCCTTGCCCCTTGCATCGGACCAAAGTCCGGACTAACTGGGACCTTGTCCCCTGCATCGGACCGAAGTCCGGGCTAACTGGGGCCTTGCCCCCTACATCGGACCGAAGTCCGGACTAACTGGGACCTTGTCCCCTGCATCGGACCGAAGTCCGGGCTAACTGGCAAGAACATAACATAAACATATCAACTAGCATGAACACACGTATACTGCATACTACTTCGGGCCGTAGCCCGGAACACATAACGCATAAATCCTGTCTGAGCCACGAAGGCATCAAACATACTATCTACTATATCAGATCAACATCCGAAAACTACTGCTAGCTAAACGGGCCGGCATTGTGGCCTTAGACCCGTTCCTACTGGAAGGAAACTCACCTGAACTGCTGAGCCCTGCTGATAAACCTCTGGCTGCTACTCGACAATCCCCTGAACTGCTGCTCCTCTAGCTCTCCGAGCTATCAATATACATATAACACTTAGTCCGACAGTCAACTAGGTCAACTCTGGTCAAAGTCAAAATCCTGGTCAAAGTTAACCTTCCATGTCAACCCTACTCGCCGAGTCTACCTACTGACTCGCCGAGTTCATACGCTCAGGGTCTTTCTTATTCGCCACTCGACTCGCCGAGTCAGTCTATGACTCACCGAGTCCAACTAGCTCCCAGTCCTGACCTGTCCAACTCGTTGAGTCACCACCCGACTCACTGATTCGAGTCTCAACTCGAAGGGTTTGAGGTTTCACGATCTGACTCGCCGAGTCCAAGAACAAAGTCGCCGAGTCCAAGACCATCTTCAACCAACTCGTCGAGTTGTTCATCCAACTCGCCGAGTCCATGCCTAACTTCAACTGACTCGACGAGCTGTTCATCCTACTCGTCGAGTTCCTCCTCATCTTCAAGTTACTCGCCGAGTCCACTCGAAGGACTCGCCGAGTCTATCCAGTCTCCAATCCATGCAGTGGCTTTTCGAGCCAAGCAGAACTTCCAACTCATAGATCCATACTTCTAGGGTCTATTCCCCACGTAAAGTGGCTAACTTTACGTGTAGATTGGGAGATCTATGCTCAAAACACACTAAACTAGGGTTTATGGCAAACATGCTTCTTCAACATACCAAGGGATGATACTTTAGGGAATTCAAGACCAAAACCAACATGGATCTGAGGTAGCAACCTCAGATCTGAACCTCCAACTCGAATTGGTTACAAAACATACCAATAATGACCAAAACTCACACATAAGAATAGATCTAGATGCAAAGAGAGTCCAATCAACAGCTTATTACCTCCAATTGATCTGAAATGTCTTCTAAATCTCGGATCTACAGTCCCTTCTTGCACTTCCAAGGCTTTTCTTCCTTCTCCAAGCTTATAGTGCTCTCTTCAATGCAAGATCTAGCTCAAAAACGGATATGGCGGCTAGGGTTGATGTTCTGGGGTAAAGAGGCACTAAAGGAACCCTAGGAAAGAGAATGAGACGCTTAAATAGGCTCCACGTCCCGGATTTAGGGTTTTCCTCGTTCAGACCCAACTCGTCGAGTTTCCTTGGTCGACTCGCCGAGTCGGTCGCTTTCACCACAACCCGGATCCCGCTCGGACTCGCCGAGTCCGTCCATGGACTCGCCGAGTCTCCCCTAAACTTGAGGTTTTCTTTCTTTTCTTGGCTTTCCAAACTTTGGGGTGTTACACACAATTCCTGAAATCCCTCGTGCCCGATTCTCCGAGCTATAATCCTCCTATAACATCATATGTCTCTAATTAACACTTTTTATCTCTAAGGTTGACTATCCCTAAGAAGTCAACACAGGTCAACTCTGGTCAACGGTCAACGGTCAATTTTGACCGGACTCGGCGAGTGCACGAGGGCAACTCGACGAGTCTAGACGTTTTCACCAACTCTCTAGGATTCCCTTCTTACACGTCGAGTACTCCCCCTGAGTCGACGAGTCCCACCTGGAAGAATCGCGGGGCCACCCCGACTCAACTTGCCGAGTCTCAAGAACAACTCAGCGAGTCCCAGCTCGACTCAGTCCTCTTGACCACCCTTCCCTACTCGCCCTGACTCACTGAGTCAACCCATGACTCGACTGGACCACTCACTGGCCGAATCAAGGCAATCTTCAAGCTACTCGCCGAGTCTGCTCATCGGACTCGGCGAGTCCATGCCATGCAATCACTCAAACTCGCTTCTAAGGTCAGATCTGTTCTATCAATTCATAGATCTGGCCTTCCTAGACTGATTCACCACGTAAAGCCCCAAACTTGGTGTACATACAACCTCTATGTGTCCATATATGAAGAATTATCAACAAATATCACAACTCAAGGTCATAACCTCAATTGTTCTTCATAAAGCTTGATGAATGAGGCTCTCTGGACCTCTATGGATCCAGATCCAAAGCCTCATCACTAGCAAGGGACTATTTGGCCATCAAATCAACCCAACAAAGGCCACAAGAAACCCTAAACCCAAATATACTTCACAAAACAGAAGATGAGCCGAATTCATACCTTTAGATCGATGATCTAAGCTTCAAATCCACAGAATAGCAACCTCCTTTGCTTCCTCTTGGCTAGAACCTCCCTCTTCTTTGCTAAACAACACACAAAGGTCATGAAATGCTTCCTCTCTCTCTCAAATCGCTAAAGCACTCTAGGGTTTCTCTCTATGGACTGCTGGGTACAAATGACGGCCATTAGGTCCTTTAAATAGGTCCCAAACCCGAGAAATTAGGGTTTCATTAAACAGCGCGGACTCGCCGAGTCCATATCCTGGACTCGCCGAGTCCAGGTGAATCCCGCGTCCAGAATCGCGTCCCTACTCGACGAGTCTGAGCTCCAACTCACCGAGTCCCGTCTCAAAACACCAAAATCATAAACAATAAAGATACCTGGAAATCCACGCTATTACAATTCTCCCCCACTAGAACTAGACTTCGCCCTCGAAGTCTCGCTCTGAAAATAGCTTTGGATGCTGCTCCCGCATCTCACGCTCCGGCTTCCAGGTCATCTCTGACCCTTTCCGGTGTTGCCACTGAACCAACACCAGAGGTACCTCCTTGTTCCTCAAAACCTTGATCTTCCGATCTCTGATGGCCACTGGCCTCTCGGCATAATTCAGGCTCGCATCCACCTGAATATCCTCTAATGGAACCACTGCCGACTCATCGGCTGTACACTTCCTCAATTGCGACACATGAAAAGTGTCGTGGATCTGCCCCAACTCTGCTGGCAACTCCAAACGATAGGCTACCCGGCCTACCCTCACAATCACACGAAATGGCCCAATATACCGGGGTGCGAACTTACCCCTCTTCCTGAATCGAATCACTCCTTTCCAAGGAGAGACTCTCAGGAGAACAAAGTCGCCGACCTGAAACTCAAGCTAGGACCGGCGTCGGTCTGCATAACTCTTCTGTCAGCTTTGGGCGGTCAATAACCTCTGTCTGACCTGCTGAATCTGCTCTGTCGTCTGAAGCACGATCTTTGTACTACCCATCACTCTCTGCCCAACCTCTTCCCAACAAATGGGGGTCCGACACCTCCTACCATACAACAGCTCAAAGGGTGGCATACCAATGCTCGAATGATGGCTGTTGTTGTAGGAAAACTCTGCCAAGGGTAAATATGCGTCCCAGCTACCCCCGAAATCTAACACACATGCTCGAAGCATGTCCTCAAGCGTCTGAATCGTCCGCTCACTCTGGCCATCTGTCTGGGGATGATATGCGGTACTAAAATGCAATCTAGTACCCAACTCCTCATGAAATTTCTGTCAGAATCTGGAAGTGAAACGCACATCACGGTCCGAAACAATCGAGATCGGCACCCCATGCCGAGATACCGCTTCTCTCACATATATCTCCGCCAACTTCTCCGCTGAAGAACTCTCGCTGATGGCGAGGAAGTGAGCGCTCTTCGTCAACCTGTCCACAATCACCCAAATTGCATCAACTCCTCTGGCAGTCCTTGGCAATTTGGTGATGAAATCCATAGTGATCTGCTCCCACTTCCATTCGGGAACCTCCAATGGCTGCAACTTGCCATGCGGTCTTTGGTGCTCGACCTTAACCCTGCGGCAGGTCAAGCACCTCTCAACAAACCAGGCGACGTCCCTCTCCATACATGGCCACCAATACTCTTTCCTCAAATCCAAATACATCTTCGTGGCCCCCGGATTGATCGAAAATTTCGACCGATGAGCCTCCACCATCAAAGTAGCACGCATACCGCCCACAAACGGTACCCAAATCCGACCCTGAAAAGTCATAAGCCCTCGACCATCCGTAACGAACTCTGAAACCAAACCAACGACCCATTCCCTCTTCTGCATCCTCGGAGCTATCACGGTCAACCTCAAACATACATCTCGCAGTGGTGTGCTCTCCGCCCTGCGGCTCAACGCATCGGCTACCACATTAGCCTTGCCTGGGTGGTATAGCATCTCACAATCATAATCCTTGACCACATCCAACCACCTCCTCTGTCGCATATTTAGGTTGGGCTGATCCATCAAGTACATCAAACTCTTGTGGTCCGTGTATATCGTACACCGAACCCCATACAAGTTGTGACGCCAAATCTTAAGGGCGAACACTACTGCCCCCAGCTCTAGATCATGCGTGGGATATCTCGTCTCATGAGGCTTCAGCTGCCTCGATGCATATGCTATCACATGACCCCTCTGCATCAACACCGCACCCAGCCCCAAAATCGATGCATCACAATATACTACAAAATCCTCCATCCCTTCCGGGAGAGCTAATACCGGGGCTTCGCACAACCTTTGGCGAAGTGTCTCAAAGGAGGTTTGCTGCTCGGGACCCCATGAGAATGCAACACCCTTCCGGGTCAGTCTGGTGAGTGGCACTGCGATCTTGGAGAAATCCTTGATAAATCTCCGATAATACCCTGCCAACCCAAGGAAACTCCTGATCTCAGATGGTGACTTCGGCACCTCCCAACTCATCACCGCCTCAACCTTGGCCGGATTGACCAGAATCCCTTCCTGGTTAATAAGATTTCCTAGGAACTGGACCTCCCGCAACCAGAAATCACACTTAGAGAACTTTGCATAAAGCTTCTCCGATCTCAAAACCCCAAGGACCTCCCTCAAATGCTCCTCATGCTGCTCTCTAGATCTCGAATATACTAGAATGTCATCGATAAATACAATCACCAACCGATCCAACATCGGCCTGCATACCCTGTTCATGAGATCCATGAACACCGCCGGGGCATTGGTGAGCCCAAAAGGCATCACCACAAACTCATAATGCCCATATCGCGTCCTGAACGCTGTCTTATGGACGTCCTCATCCCGCACTCTCACCTGATGATATCCCAACCTCAAATCGATCTTGGAGAACCAAGATGCTCCCTGCAACTGATCGAATAAATCGTCGATCCTCGGTAACGGGTAACGGTTCTTGACCGTCAGCTTGTTCAACTCCCGGTAGTCAATGCACATCCGGTGTGAACCATCCTTCTTCTTGACGAACAGGATAGGCGCTCCCCACGGTGAGCTGCTCGGCCGAATAAACCCCTTCCCCAACAGCTCCTGAAGCTGCGAGGATGATTCTTGCATCTCTGGAGGTGCAAGACGATAAGGCACCTTAGCGATAGGTGCGGCCCCCGGAACCAAATCAA
Organism: Lactuca sativa; assembly: GCF_002870075.4. Lineage (NCBI taxonomy): Eukaryota > Viridiplantae > Streptophyta > Magnoliopsida > Asterales > Asteraceae > Lactuca > Lactuca sativa. The sequence goes on from NC_056630.2 coordinate 317,963,063, forward strand.
TACTGAACTCCACTTGCCTCACAAGAGGCACACCCGGTAACTCCTCAGGAAAAACATCTGGAAACTCAAGCACCACCGGAACCTCCTCAACTGAACTCGGTCTCTCGGAAGCCACCCGCGTATCCATCACATACGCCACAAAACCCTTACAGCCCTGCTGTAGACACTGCCTCGCCCTAGCGGCCTAACAAAAAGCTGATCCTGAACGAGTACCCTCACCGTATACTGAAAGAACTCCCCCACTAGGGTCTCGTATGGTCACCAGCTGACGCTCACAGTCGATAACTGCGCCGAATCGGCTCAACCAGTCCATGCCCACAATGACACAGACATCACCCATCGCAATAGGAATCAGATCAATCGGAAACTCAACCCCGAAAATCTCTAATACACATCCCCGGAGAACCTCCCTGGCACAAATCACTCTATCGTCAGCTATGGAAACTCTCAGAGGCCGACTCAATGCCTCACGACTAACACGGATATGCTGACTAAAGGCCAAAGATACAAAAGACCGACTCGCACCCGAGTCAAATAACACTAAAGCAGGTACAGAGTTCACAAGGAAAGTAACTATGCATAACATAATATAAGCATAATATCTCAACATCAAAATAAATACATGAAAGGAAACATACCAGCCACAACATCGGGCGCAGCGCGGACCTCCTCCGCAGTCAGCTGGAAAGCTCTCCCTCGAGCTCTCGGCGCCTCGGCCTTCACAGGCCGACTCTCTGTAGCTCTGATGGCGGCAGGAGCAGATCCCTGAGATGCTCCGCGCAACTGCGGACACTCGGCTTTCCGGTGTCCGGTCTGGATGCAGTGAAAACACACTGCAAACCCCTTGGGGCAGTCCTTGGCCATATGCCCCTCCTTGCCACATTTGTAGCAAGATCCTGCTCGACAGACTCCATCATGACCCTTGCCGCACTTCCCGCAAGTGCGGATCTTCTGGCTCCCTGGTTTGGGATCAGCGGGCTTGGCCCACTTGGCTGCCGGCTGAGACTGTGCCGGTCGCCGATCCCTCCCCTAAGACTCCGCCTCCTCCCTGGCCTGAGTCTCAAGCTCAATCTCCCTCTTCCGGGCATTTTCCTGAAGCTCAGCAAATGTCCGGTACGAGGAGTTCACAGTGAACTCCCGAATATCCCGCCTCAAAATGCTCAAGTAGCGGCTCATACGTGCCTGCTCAGTGCACACGTACTCAGGGCAGAACATCGCCCTCTCATGGAACATCCTCGTGATCGCTGTAACTGACTCAGTACCCTGCTTGAGGGTCAGAAACTCCTGTGCCAAACGCTCCCTCTCCACCTGGGGAACGTACTCATCCCGGAACATGGTAGTGAACCTCTCCCAGGTCACCGCAAAAAGCTCAGCAGGCGTATAGTGCGCCGTCACAAACTTCCACCAGTCCTTCGCTCCCAAGCGAAGCTGGTTCAGCGCGAACCGAACCTTCAAATGATCAGGAGAAGAGCAAGTGAAGAAACTTTTGGATTAATGTCTAAGTCAATAACTATAATTGGTAAGACTTGACCCGACCCGCATGGTCCATTTGGGTTGCATGGCATCATGCACTTGGATAGACTAAATGAGAGAAATAAGACACTTATGGTTATTAATATATTATAAGTTCTAGTATATTAATAATAAGAATAATAGTATTTAATTAGTATTGATCACGAATTAATCTAGGATTAATTAAGTGATCAATAGAAGACTAATTAAATATATGGGTTGATTGTGCAAATCATCCATAACTTATATAGTGGGCCAAAGCTCCATGGATAATCAAGTTGGGTTAAACCCATAGGATGGTCCATGGATGCTCCATGGAGGTTACAAAACCCATGGGTCATGGAAATGAAAGGTCATGACAATTAGAGTTTACATGGTGTAACTCTAATTGTAACATACTATATAAGCATCATATTATTCACCAAAATCGGTGCTAGTGGGTGTACTAGAAGGGCTAGCCGATTTCATGAAGTGTGGGTTTTCTCTCAAGTAATTCCATGTGTATTTGGTGTTGTGTGAACCATTTGAGGTGTCACACTTGGGGCACTAGGCACTCAAGCTTCATGAAGACTTTCTACATGAAAGAGGTATGTATTCTATCCTGTTATATTCATTATTTTATATGCTAGATTAGGATAATACCTTGGAAGTTCTTATTTGCATGCATAATAAAGAAAACATAGATCCAAGGTATTTAGGGTTGCATGTACACTTAGGAGTGTTAGAATGCTCAAAACCCAACAGTGGTATCAGAGCCTAGGCTTGCTTTCTCTTATACTTGTAATTAAAAGTTGAAAAAAGTCGAAAACTTGTTGTCTGACGAATGGACTCGGCGAGTCCATGGGGGGGACTCGGCGAGTTCATGTGTATCTTCAACCTACTCGGCGAGTAGGTTCATGCAACTCGGCGAGTAGGGTCGACAGAGTGCAGATTTTCGACTTTAGTTGCTGGAAATGGATTGGAAACATTACCCTAAACTGTTTTGGTACTTGAAAACTTGTTTTAGCTGGTGTAATGTTTTTGCTAATTCATTTACAACAACTAGTTATCAAAATTACAAAGTTTAATGTGTAACAACCCGTTATCCCGGGCATTATAAACCGAGTCTTGTAACCCCCTTTTGAATGTAATGGGAATATCATCGATAAATGAATTGTTCAAAAGCTCTGATTTGGAGTACGCTATGTATTAGATATCTTCTTAAAGGTTCCAAATAAATAAAGAACACTAAAATCTGAGTTATGGCGAAGAAGCTATGACCACTCTAAGATTTCTGTCAAAACCGACAACACCGATCAAACGAAAAACGCAAAGTTTCAATACGATAACATTTAGCCTTAGGTATCTAAATGAAAGTCATAGATAACATTAAACCGTGAGCGTACACAAAAAGAACGTCCAAATCTGACTTCGCATGAGGAAGTTATGATTTTTCAAAGAAATTCCTTAAAAACGATTAGTTATAAAATAAATAATAAAAATAATTTTGGAATTTGCCAACGGAGTCTAAACGAAAGTTGTAGATCGTAGTCTCACCTACGCGTGGATATAAAGACCATCGAAAACGGAGTTCATATGAAGAAGATATGGATTTTTGAAGTTTATTAAATAAATTAATTAATTATTTAATTCAAAATTCGGATATTATCCGAAGAGGAGTCAGCGTCCTTCTCCGAAGTACGCGCTGCGTACTCCTGTACGCCCCGCGTAACCGAGAGGATTGGCCTCGGATCGTCCACGTCGCCATATCCGAGGAAGCCGACCCGTCCGACCCGTCCGACCCGTCCGATCCGACGTCCCATCCGACCCGGCGTCCCATCCGACCCGATAACCCAGGAACCCGTCCCATCCGAACCGAGGCAGTCGAGGCTTCGGTCATGCATGACGTACGCGTACGCAGCGCGTACGAGCGTACGCCCCGCGTACCGAGGCAGACTTGCCTTCCTATAAATAGAATGCGAGGGTTTCCAAAGAAAGGGTTCATTTCTCTTCTCTCTCTCTCAGCATTTCCTCGTTTTCCGTGTCCGTTCAAACCCGAAGCTCTGGTCTTTTTGGCTCAAGTCCCGAAGGCCGATTCCACTCCCGAGATTCCCGAGAATCCCAAGAAAAATCAGTTTCCCGAGACGAAACTCTGCTCGGTTTTCCACCTCACAATCTTCAAACTATCAAGTGAGTTCATATCCCCTTCGAACACTCTTTAAATACATTTTAAATGTTTTATACTCTTTTTGGGGAGGAATACAAGTAAACACACGACTAAAATCGTGTGAAACACCGATCTTTTGCTATACTTTTCATACTATTGTTTTAACTATCTTATGAAGTTATTATGATGCAAAACACCTCACAACGCAGCTTTACCATCTTGGGATACAATATGTTTATATATAGAAATATGTTTTATCTATACGTTTACATACAAATACATCATATCAAGGGTAACATTCTTTACTAAATCATTTTATGCATTCAAAGAATTTATGATTTATGCTTTGTCAAACATTGTGAAAGAAGTTAAACTTTGCATCCAAACTACTACTTTAATACAGACTTAGTTGAGAATCCATGAGTCGTGTATATCTTCAAACGTTACTTTCTTTATTAGAAAATAATGCTGCAAGTCCTGTCTATAACCAGAGTCTCCCGTTCGGAGAACGTGTCAAATGTGTATAGATCTATACGGGAAGTCATGATCCCGCGCCCTGACTGTTAGCTACAGTCCGTCTTTTGGGGTGACAGTTGTCATAACGCTACGACGCCTGAAGAACGTCGCTACAGGCATATTATGTTTAGTATGGTTATAAAACTCATCGGATATACAATTATTATGGTATTATGCTTTTATGAACGAGTAGTCATTAAAACTATTCTTCATCTAATAAGTGCGATCTTCGTATAGCTTTACTATGTAAAACTATGCCACACCTTTCGAGCACGTCGATTGCTTGCGATTTTCGGTCTTAGAGACTGCCAGTTATGTCAGGGAAATAAGGGTTTTTCCTATATACAAACCAAACAACTAATAGGAAAATAAGGGATTTTCTTGGTACAATTAGTTGCAATTTACATCACGAACATTCATATGCATTGCATACTTTAATAAGAAAATAAGGGTTTTTCCTATATACAAACCAAACAACTAATAGGAAAATAAGGGATTTTCTTGGTACAATTAGTTGCAATTTACATCACGAACATTCATATGCATTGCATACTTTAATAAGAAAATAAGGGTTTTTCTGGAAAACATGCAAACACTTTCGAATGGCATACATCTTCTCAAAACACTACTTATGAACTCACCAACTTAAATGTTGACACTTTTTCTTTGAAATAACTTGTATTCACAGGAAACCGCTAGCCAGGTAGCAACTACTTCTGAAGACTAACGCATTGGCGTTAGTAACATATTTTGGATCACCATTTTATATTTGATTTCTTTTGCAAACATGTAACACCTACAATCATGTAAACTTTTCAAACATATTTATATTATGGTGGTGTGTACTTTCCTTTCTATGAACTGTTATGATACTGAATATGATGTCCTCCGCCCCCGAACGATTCCGCCGTTCAGGTTTGGGGGTGTGACATAATGTGATTTTGATTCTTGAAAGTGTTCATATTCATGTTCTTTTTCATATGAAGTTTAGATGATCATAGGAATTATTTGTAACCTATGTGGTAGTTTAATTCTTGATCATAATGTGTTTTAATGGAGTCCATAACTTGTCCTCAAGTTATGGAAAACCAAAAGTCTCTTGGATTAAAAAACCATTAAAAGAACACAAGAGTTAGAAAAATGAAAAGTCCTCATTTTATTACTCTATTAAACTCATAAGTTACAAGAAATGAAAAGTTTTGAAAGTTTACAAAACTTGCCCTCAAGTTTTGGAACAAGTAAAGTTAAGTTAAACTTTAGTTCCAACCCCTAGAATTTTAAAAGTTAAAATTCAACCCTTATACTTTATAATATTATAAGTTAATAATATATATATATGTATAAGAGTAAAGTCAGTCTTACCACTAGTACGCCACATTCACGAAGCCGGTCTATAAGGTGGGCATAAGGTTGTTGCCTATAAAATGGCAACTTAATGGGTGTCCACTCTCACCCAGCGCTTGCTTGACTGGTGGAGGGTCGTTAGCCGAACGGGTTTGACAAGACTATAATTCTCCTTTCATTAAAAGTATTAATGATAAATACTAAGTAACTAAACTCTTAATAATACCCAATCTTAGTTACTTAGGAAAAATGTGAATAAGGTGCTAATCCATGAAATTACACTTTGCACTTTGTTTAAGTCGGTTAGTGGAGCGTGTGTGGTTAACCGGCACACTAACTCGTATTTAACAAGGTAGGCAAAGGGTAACTTAATGTCTATCATAGTATCGATGGAGCGTGTGTGGTTAACCGGCACATCGATTGAGGGGTAAACACTTAAGGGTACCCAGTAATTTGCATGGTTACTTCACACCTTGTTTTGTGATCCTCGGCATCCCAGTCACAAAACCTGAAGGGCACACTCGAGATTGAAACATGCCATTGAACAGTTCAATGAATCTCAAAGATCTAGGAGTTTCAAAACCAATTAAAACCTAATTATACATTTTGTTTATCTTGGTGGAAATTGGTGAATCGTCATTCACCTACCTTCAAATATTTTATAGCTTGGATTACGGCATACCTCTTCTAAGTTATAAAATAGTTTGTTGGGTCCTAGCCTTAATATTTCAAATTGGGTGTTATATTAAGGACTTAATATCAACTATCTTGAATATCTCTGAAAAGATGTCTAGTTTAGACATATATGATCTTTCCAAATCTCTTGAAACAAGCTTTCCTAAATGAAGATGATGTCCCATGGAAATCATACTTCTTTCGCCTCCTCCAATTATTCTCCCCAACCCACAAGTTCTTGAAAAGTTTAAGGTTACTCAAGCCCTATTGGCAAGGCAAGGTCTAGGTGTGATCACATCTTGGAGATGTAGTCACATATTGACAAGCCGGGAGAGTTGGGTGTCAAAGTCTTGAGAAAGTTGGTGGTTCAACTACTTTCTAAGTCACATAGTGAGTTCTTTTGGAACACCTATGAAATAGACTATGACAAGACCCTTAATGATCTTATCTATTTGTTAAGATCAACTTCCTTAAAACTTAATGGACATTGGATATCTAGTAAAGCATTCTCTTCCCAATGGAAAGGGATCGGCCATAGTCAACTCGGTTGACCAAATGGTAAAGAGAAAAGCTAAGTCTGTGATAGTCCTGTGTACCATTATCAAAGGGTCCATCTGTTTATATTGCCAAAGAAAGGGGCATTGGTTGCGAAACTGCCAAATTTACCTAAGGATGTTAAAGTTAATAAGTTTGACTCTACTTCAGGTAAAGTCCACTATCTAACTCTGCTAAGTTTCTATTCTGAGATTCTTGATACATGATGTGACTGGGTTACGTGGTGATGTTTTAAGAATCAAAGAAAATTGAAGAAACTTAAAGAAAGAATATGCTGAATCTGATGGCGTAGATGGATTTCTATCGCATAGTTTGAAAATTGGATTCTTGAGCTACTTCTTAGGAGTTATGAGATATTGCTTAGGAATAGATAACAACAAGTTTTCATATGGATTGTAAGGATAAGTTTTTCTGCATAGTTTTAAAATAAAAGAAAATTTTTTGATTTTATTTATTTTAAAATATCCTTACAATGGCATTTGAGGAAAAATTGTTGCTTATATGATTCCATTCAGAGCAAGAGTGGAAATATGAAATTAATTCTTTCATTTGTGGTAATGTCTAAATTTACCAAATAAGGAAAGATTCTCATCACCCAAGTTTCAATTGGACCAGAACTTGGAATCATGCAAGTTGTATAGCATGATGAATGAGAACTTTCAAGTATTGGAAAATTAAGACTAATTACTTGTTCACATGGATGTGTGAGTCAAGTGAAGGACTAAGGGATCGAGTACACATTCTTGTGCACTGGTCAAGTCCACCACAAAAGATTGACAAAACTATTCGTCATAGTTTACTAATGCTCAGTAAATATGATTATACTTACAAGCTTAAGTGTAATTCTGAGACATTGGAAAAAGGTTCCAATGTATGACAGAGCGAATAAGAAGAATCAAATTAGGCAGAAGGATAAAAGTTTCTCAAATCTGAAGAGATGGGAGAGTACTTTAGTATCAGTTTTGTGATCATCTTAATGATTAAGAAACCATAGCACAATTAGTTCTCTAAGGAAGTCTTAGTGCATTCTTATGACTAAGAAAAGGAACTTGAATTGTTGAAATGGTTAAATCAAGAAGATGAGTCATACTTCGTTCCAATACAAGTCTTAGAGTCCTACTCCAAGATTGTAACTTGAGTGACATGTCTTAAAGAAGGTTTAAAACACTTGTCAAATGTAAGAGTAAAAGTTTTCTACTCTTGTACATTTGAAATTGGTAAGTTGTGATGTTTTGGATAAAACAAAGACCAACTTAGGCCAAATGTGTGAAGTGTTTGTCTTGATTAGAATCCTCACTGTCTCTTGGATGTTTGACAAGGGAGTCTTATAGGTCAAGAGGACAGTGGGAGTCTTAAAGGTCTTGAAAGTATCAAGAACTAATCAAGAATAGAACCTGAAGTTCTTCACTAGCACACGACTTGAGGTTTATAACCTATCGTGTTGACATATTCTGTGCCCATTCCAGTTAAGGTTGGCTTTGCATATGAGTTCTTAGAGTTCTCAATGTGTTGCACAACAACTTGGAAGCAATGGCAGGCCCTTAAGCTGCCAGGCGGCAAGAAATTAAGATTGAGTTCAATCCATATGGTTTTGGATTTGTCATTATCCTTGTCTTGTGACTATGATTTTGACAATTCACATGGATAAGAACACATACACCATTAAATCTAAGTGTCATAAGGTTTCTCTCCGATTCATGAAAATGATGGTGAGGAAACACTTTCACTAAGTAGATTTTATCTAGATAGCAATTGTGATATTTGCATTCTCAAAGTCGTTAGTGGAGCGTGTGTGGTTTACCGGCACACTAACCTGGACTTGTGAGAAATGGCAAAGGTCAAAACAATCAAGACTATGATTACGGAATCCTTTTTCATAGTTCTTCAAATTGTTTAGACACACCCATGAGCTATCTAAGGAAAGGTGTATGATTTTGATAAAGTTCTATCAAAACAATCTTGTATCAGAAATCTGAACTTTGGTGAGAAAGTCAGTTGATTTCTGAGTACATGTCAAAGCTAGTGGGAGCATAAGTGTTATGCTAATAATCATCATGTTAGTGGGAGCATGATAATTATGATAAGTATTGCAAGTTAGCAATGTTAATTATAGAAAACAAAAAGTTTCAATTCGTGAGGTTGCAGGGGTTGAAAAAGTTGTTTTGCTATAATTAAGGGAGAGGAAATTATACTTCATCTCAAATCTATAAGCTTAGATCGTGAGGTTTTAATCATTTAGTCAAGGATATATATATGAATTTCATGTTGGAATGGCTCAACATAAGGAAATTTTGTATATGGGTCCATTATTTGTGTTCTAAAATTCGATTATGATTACGGCATCCCTTTTCATAATCTGAATTATGAGAACTTGGCAAATTGAAATGGACATATTATAGCAAAAGACTGGTTTAGTCTTTATGTGAGACATCATGAATCGTGTCCCATATGCTTCGGATATAGGATCAATTACATGTGCTATAATCATCCGTTCTAAAATTTTCAAAATGCCTGGGGCATTAAGAAGGGAAAAGGTTTAGAACTGGATATGACTAAAAGGATTAAACAATTGTCGAGGACAATCTATGGTTTACCAAAGATTGGTTGCTCAAGGACAGTTGGAAGTATAGTGATAATTCTGGAAGGACCATATTGACATAATCTGTAAGGAGGCAACTCTTGTTCAGAAGTGATAGTCAAAATGGAATCTAGAAAGGTTTCAAAGTTAGAATTTTCAATCTGTGTAAGATTAAGGAAACTTAATGCAAGAAGGATATTTCCAAGGAGTTGATCTCCTTTGGAATACTCTGTAATGATTGTTGCCAAGTCTTTGTGACTTTGTGCATAATCATTACAAGAGGATCAATGCATATAAGTTTAGAATCTAACAGATTTCAGTAAATGGCATGAATTTGGAATTCTTGCATTTGTAGTAAGGATTTGGGACTGTGAAAAGAGAATCATTAAAGTTATGTTCAATTGATCTAGTTCACAAAGTAAATATCATAGACAAACATAGTATGCATACTTGGCATATGGCATGACTAGTGTTTAAGAAAACATATTGTACATGCTTGGACATGGGACAACTATTGTTTTAAATTCAAGAATAAAGTTGATAGCTGAAACAGTATACAATGAATAATGTGTAATCATATGGTGATAAATAAAAGGTGTTTTATTTATGTTCAAAGAGTTGATACCATATTGGATTCAATTATTATTGTGTTTCACTTTGCATGTTTTGACTTCCCGAATAAACTAGGTTATTCTTCCGGAATGACTAAGTTATTCAAACCATCCACAGTCGGTCATATGTTGGAAGTAGATATGAATTAAGACTGTCATGGGTTGGCTTGTAGAGGTCTAAGGTGATTGGACAAAGGACTACAACACTCATGAGTGCTCAAAAGTTCTGAGTATTGGATTCAACCCGCGCTCATTGGAATCACTTCATGGATTTTATCACGAGTCATCATGAGACGATAATATCTTATATTCTTCAAACCTAGAGATATGAGTTGTTACTATGAGTTGATAGTACATTGATTGCACGAAAACGCATTTGCTAACTCGGTGCTATAAAGCGTGCTTTTGTGTATGATTCAACAAGTAGTAGAACAAGCCATATGAGTCGAAGTTTATCCATTCCTTTTACCTTCGGGATAAAAGCGATATCTGTGGGCCCCTCGATGATTTGATGATGACAAATGGAAGTGCTCGGCCGGGCCAGGACTGATTTGATTTGTTCAATTAGTCAGTCGTCATAAATCGGAAATCGGGAAACAACAAATTGACAGAGAGAATGATTATAATCCATGTCTCAGTCCATATGATATCTAGAATGGAGGAATATATGATCCCTGATCTAATGGACAAGTCATTGACAAGGTCAGAGTTCATCTACAAGGTCAGAGTTCGACAGAAGCTTTTGAGAGCTACGATTGCCAGTCGGTTCCTGAAGTCATACGCAATATTAGTTTTAGACTTATCCAAGTGGGAGACTGTTGGATTAATGTCTAAGTTCATAACTATAATGGGTAAGACTTGACCCGACCCGACATGGTCCATTTGGGTTGCATGGCATCATGCACTTGGATAGACTAAATGAGAGAAATAAGACACTTATGGTTATTAATATATTATAAGTTCTAGTATATTAATAATAAGAATAATAGTATTTAATTAGTATTGATCAAGAATTAATCTAGGATTAATTAAGTGATCAATAGAAGACTAATTAAATATACGGGTTGATTGTGCAAATCATCCATAACTTATATAGTGGGCCAAAGCTCCATGGATAATCAAGTTGGGTTAAACCCATAGGATGGTCCATGGATGCTCCATGGAGGTTACATAACCCATGGGTCATGGAAATGAAAGGTCATGACAATTAGAGTTTACATGGTGTAACTCTAATTGTAACATACTATATAAGCATCATATTATTCACCAAAATCGGTGCTAGTGGGTGTACTAGAAGGGCTAGCCGATTTCATGAAGTGTGGGTTTTCTCTCAAGTCATTCCATGTGTATTTGGTGTTGTGTGAACCATTTGAGGTGTCACACTTGGGGCACTAGGCACTCAAACTTCATGAAGACTTTCTACATGAAAGAGGTATGTATTCTATCCTGTTATATTCATTATTTTATATGCTAGATTAGGATAATACCTTGGAAGTTCTTATTTGCATGTATAATAGAGAAAACATAGATCCAAGGTATTTAGGGTTGCATGTACACTTAGGAGTGTTAGAATGCTCAAAACCCAATAGAAACAACGCTCAATATCAGATATCCACCTCATAGCTGCCACAGGATCCTGAGTCCCATCAAACTCTGGTGGTTTGGTGTTGCTGAACTCCCGAAACAGCAACGCATCACCACCCTGCGGCCTCGCGGCAGCAATCGCTGCGGTAGCCGCTGCAACAGCAGCCTCAGATAGAGCGGCATAACGCTCATCAAACGTCTCAATCAGTGTGGTCTTTATAGACCCAAACATCTCCGGTATCTCCGCCCTGATGGCCGCAGCCACCTCCTCCTGGATGATCCGACGGATCTCCTCCTCACTGGCACCACTGCTCTCGGGCATCAAACGTGTCCTCACCATGTTCTTGTTGGATAAGGTGTCTAAGTCCATAACTATTTCGGGCTTGTACTTGACCCGACCCGGCATGGTCCATTTGGGTTGCATGGCACCATGCAATTGGATTGACTAAATGAGAGAAATAACACTTGGAGATTATTAATATATTATAAGTTCTAATATATTAATAATATTATTTGATTAGTTGATCAAAGAATTAATTTGGAATTAATTAAGTGATCAAAGGATAACTAATTAAATATATGGGTTGATTATGTAAATCATCCATATCTTGTATAGTGGGCTAAGAGGCTCCATGGATTATCAAGTTGGGTTCTACCCATAGGATGCTCCATGGATGCTCCATGGGAGTTACAAACCCATGGGTCATGGAAATGAAGAGTCATGACACATTAGGGTTTACATGGTGTAACCCTAGATGTGTCAACACTATATAAGAAGCATATTCTCCACCAAAAATCGGCACTACTAAGGAACTAGAGGGCTTGGCCGATTTTGAGAAGTGTGTGTTATCTCAAGAGTCTTTCCAAGGGCATTTGGTGTTGTGTGAAGCATTTGAGGCATCACACTTGGGGTGCTAGGCTCACAAGGTTTCAAGGAACACAAGCAACAACAAGGTAAGTTATTCTATCTATGATTCAAGTTAAAATTGTTCCCCATGTATGCTAGATAGGAATATAACCTTGGAATTCAACTTTGCATGATAATTAGACAAACATAGATCCAAGGTTATTAGGGTTGCATGTACACTTAGGAAGTGTTAGAATGCTCAAAACCCATCAGTGGTATCAGAGCCTAGGCTTGTTTGTTTGTTATTTGTGCTTAAAAGTTGAAGAAAGTCGAAAATCTTGCTGTCTGACTGATGGACTCGGCGAGTCCATGGGGAGGACTCGACGAGTTCATGTGTATCTTCAACCTACTCGGCGAGTAGGTTTATGCACTCGGCGAGTAGGGTCGACAGAGTGCAGAATTTCGACTTGTGTTGCTGGAAATGGATTAGAATCATTACCCTAAAATGTTTTGGTACTTGAAAACTTATTTTAGAAGGTGTAATGTCTTTTCTAACTCATTTACAACAACTAGTTATCAAAATTACAAAGATTAATTGTGATTTTGAAAGTGTTCATATTCATATTCTTGTTCTTATGGTGTTTAGATGATCATAGGAATTATTTGTAACCTATGTGGTAGATTAATTCATGATCATAATGTGTTTTAATGGAGTCCATAACTTGTCCTCAAGTTATGGAAAAACCAAAAGTCTCTTGGATTAAAAAAAACCATTAAAAGAACATAAGAGTTAGGAAAAATGAAAAGTCCTCATTTTATTACTCTATTAAACTCACAAGTTACAAGAAATGAAAAGTTTTGAAAGTTTACAAAACTTGCCCTCAAGTTTTGGAACAAGTAAAGTTAAGTTAAAACTTTAGTTCCAACCCCTAGAATTTTAAAAGTTAAAATTCAACCCTTATACTTATATTATTATGATTTAATAATTATATATATATATATATATATATATATATATATATATATATGTATAAGAACAAAGTCGTCTTACCGCTAGTACGCCTCATTCACGAAGCCGGTCTATAAGGTGGGTATAAGGTTGTTGCCTATAAAATGGTGACTTAATGGGTGTCCACTCTCACCCACCGCTTGCTTGATCGGTGGAGGGTCGTTAGCCGAACGGGTAAGACAAGGACTTATTAATTCTCATTCAAAGTATGATGAATATTATAAAGTAACTAAATGTTTTATTAAATTCCCAATCTTAGTTACTTTAGGAAAAATGTGAATAAGGTGCTATTCCATGAAATTACACTTTACACTTTGATTAAGTCGTTGGTGGAGCGTGTGTGGTTAACCGGCACACTAACTTGGACTTAACAAGGTAGGTAAAGGGTGACTTAAGGTTTATTATAGTATCGATGGAGCGTGTGTGGTTAACCGGCACATCGATTGAGTGATAAACTTTAAGGGTACCAAGTGATTTGCATGGTTACTTCACACCTCGTTTTGTGATCCTCGGTATCCCAGTCACAAAACTTGGAGGGCACACTCGAGATTGACACATGCCTTTGAAAAGTTCATTGAATCTCAAAGAATCTAGGAATTTCTAAGAACCATTCAAAAACCTAATACTAAAATATTGCGGTTTTCGTGGTGGAAATTGGTGAATCGTCATTCACCTACGTTTCAAATATGATATAGCTTAGATTACGGCATACCTCTTCTAAGTTATATTATATTGTGATTGGATCCTAGCCTTAATATTACATTTGGGTGTTTTTATTAAGGACTCTCTTATATCTAAACCTATCTTGTCCTCTTTCCTTCAGATGTCTTTCAACAATGCTTCTGGCTCTAATCCTAATGGCTCCTTTTCCCTTATGAACTTGTGTGGGAAAGTCACCTTTGATGGATCCAACTTCAATGAGTGGATCAGAAACATCAGGATGATTACCCGCTACGAGGACAAAGAATATGTCCTTGACAAGGAGCTTAAGGAGATTAATGAGTCCACTGCAACTCCTCAGGAGATCGCTGAATTTTGGGCACATGAAAGGGATGCTACGAAAGTGGCTTGCATCATGACAGCCACGATGACAGCAGAACTCCAAAAGTCTTATGACGATTTCTACCCTTATGACATGCACCAAGATTTGATGGAAAGATACCATCAAAGTGCAAGACAAGAGAGGTATGAGATCATCTGCTCCATGATAACAACCATGATGAAGGACGGGGAATCTGTCACGAGCCACATGCAGAAAATGCTAAGGTATGTGGATCGTTTGCTGAAGCTTAATGTGAACTTCCCGGAGGATCTTGCAATAGATATTATTTTGCATTCCTTACCATCGTGCTATGATCAATTCCGCATGACATATCACATGAACAAGGAAGAAGTCACCCTCAGCAAACTTCAGGGACTCCTCAAGACCGCAGAAACAGGTCTTAAGGGGAAGTCGGTTGCTATCACTCCTACTCAAAACTCTACTCCGGTTTTGGCAATCGGGAAAAGTCGAGGGAGGAAGAGAAAGAGCGCTTCTAAGGGTACCAAGGCTCGGACCCTTGATGGCTCTTCTTCAAGTGGAACCAAGAAAGGTTTTGTTACTCCTTCTTCTGACCCAAAAGAGGCTGAATGCTTCTATTGCCATGAAAAAGCTCATTGGAAGCGGAACTGCCCAAAATACCAGCAAGATGTGAAGGATGGGAAAGTTAAACCCAACCATGCAGGTATTTACACTATCATTTCTAATAACTCACCCCATTCTAATTCTTGGGTCCTTGATACCGGTTGTGGTATTCATATTTGTTGTGACTTGCAGGGACTAAGAAGAAGTGAGGATGTGGAGCAAGGAAGGATAAACTTGATCATGGGGAATAGGAAAGCTATACCTGTTACCAAGATTGGAGTTTATACTTTGTCGCTAAGTAGTGGGTTTAGTTTAGATCTGAATAAGTGTTGTTATTCGCCAGGAATGGCAAGAAATATTATTTCCTTCCATGCTTTGTACAAACAAGGGTTTACCTTTTCATTTAATAATGAAGTTGGTTCTATTGATGCTTTCTTTAATAATGTTTTTTATTTTAAAGCATTACCTTGTGATGGTGTGTATGAAGCTGTATCTGTTGTAGATAACTTGGGAAATAATGTTTTGTGTATTGATTCTACTAATAATAACTTGGATAAAGCATCTTTATGGCATTGTCGTCTTGGACATATAAGCAAGAAACGCATAGGCCAACTCCAAAAGGATGGAGTCTTGGAGTCGTTTGACCTAAAGTCAGATGATAGTTGCGAATCATGCTTACTTGGAAAAATGACAAAGTCACCCTTCACAGGTTCGTGTGAGAGGGGTGAAGGTTTGTTGGACCTTATACACACGGATGTGTGTGGACCATTCAAACATGCCACAAGGGATGCTAATCGTTATTATTTGACTTTTACTGATGATTATAGTAGATATGGATATGTCTACTTGATCAAGCATAAGTCAGAGACTTTCGAGAGGTTTAAGGAATTTAAACAGGAAGTCGAGAATCAATTGGGCAGGAATATTAAGATGCTTCGATCCGATCGTGGTGGTGAGTATCTTAGTTCAGAGTTCCTCGACTATCTGAGGGAATGTGGGATAGTCTCACAATTGACACCTCCCAGGACACCACAGTTGAATGGTGTGGCTGAGAGGCGTAATCGAACCTTGTTGGATATGGTTCGTTCCATGATGAGTCGAGCTACGCTACCAATCTCATTCTGGGGGTATGCCTTAGAGACTGCCGCCCATATTCTTAATCTAGTCCCTACAAAGAAAGTTGCCAAAACTCCTCACGAGATGTGGACTGGTAAAGTACCTAAACTAGACCACATCAAGATTTGGGGTTGCGAGGCTTTCGTGAGACGCGAGACTCATGATAAGCTCGAACCTCGAAGCGAGAGGTGTATTTTCATCGGTTACGCACAGCGATCCTTTGGTTACCTCTTCTACAGACCTAGTGACAATGTGGTTTTTGTAGCAAGAAGAGGAGTCTTTCGAGAAAGAGAGTTTATAAGCCAAGGAGACAGTGGGAGGCAAATTGATCTTGAAGAAATTCAAGAATCAAGCGGTGAAGGAACTTCAAACTCTAGCCCTCAACTTGAGGAGGAAACTCCTGTTGAGCCAATTGACAAATCTGTACCTCTGAGACGTTCCACGAGAGTTAGGAGTGCACCTGAGCATTACTATGGATTCCATATTACTGCAGAAGGTGAGACACTTATTAGTGATGGGACACTAGTAAGTCAAGATGACCCTAACAGCTACGAGGAAGCCATGGCAGGCCCCGAGTCTGCTAAATGGAAAGAGGCTATGGATAGCGAGATACAATCCATGTATGACAATCAAGTTTGGAACTTGGTTGAAAATGTACCAGGTCGTAAGACAGTAGGGTGCAAATGGGTCTTCAAGAAGAAGACCGACATGGATGGTAAAGTACACACTTATAAGGCTAGACTGGTTGCAAAGGGCTTCTCTCAAATTCCTGGAGTGGATTACGATGAGACCTTTTCTCCGGTAGCCAAGATTAAGTCTATTCGGGTTCTGTTAGCCATAGCTGCATTTCATGATTATGAAATATGGCAGATGGATGTCAAAACCGCTTTCCTTAATGGGAAGTTGGCTGAAGATGTTTACATGAGTCAGCCAGAGGGTTTTGTCAGCAACGAGTACCCTAATAGAGTGTGTAAGCTTGAGAAATCCATTTATGGATTGAAGCAAGCACCTCGCAGATGGAATCTTTGCTTTGATGAAAAGGTCAAGGAATTTGGCTTTTCTAGGAGTGAAGATGAATCTTGTGTGTATGTCAAGGCTAGTGGGAGTATAGTTAGCTTTTTGGTATTGTATGTGGATGACATACTACTCATAGGAAACGACATTCCAACCCTGCAGGAAGTAAAGTCCTGGCTTGGGAAGTGTTTCGCTATGAAGGACCTTGGTGAAGCTGCCTATATTCTAGGGATAAGAATCTTGAGAGATCGGAGTAAAAGACTAATTGGACTTAGTCAGAGTACCTACTTGGATAAAGTGCTGAAGAGATTCAGCATGCAGGATTCCAAGAAAGGAGAGTTACCCATCCAGAGTAACACCAGATTGAGTAAGACACAAAGCCCTAGCACTGAGGCTGAGATAGCAGAAATAAGTCGAACACCTTATGCTTCAGCTGTAGGATCGATCATGTATGCTATGACGTGTACTCGACCCGATGTAGCTTTTTCCTTGAGCATGGTTAGCAGGTATCAGGCGAACCCTGGCAAGGCACACTGGACTGCGGTAAAGAATATCCTCAAGTACCTACGGAGGACTAAGGACTGGGTCCTTACCCTAGGTGGGAGTGATGACTTGAGAGTTGTTGGGTATAGTGATGCTAGCTTCCAGACTGATAGGGATAATTTCCGCTCTCAGTCGGGCTGGGTCTTTACCCTAAACGGAGGAGCAATTTCTTGGAAGAGTTCCAAGCAAGAGACAGTGGCAGATTCTACTTGTGAATCAGAGTATATTGCAGCTAGCGAAGCAGCAAAGGAAGCGATATGGCTGAAGAACTTCATTGGAGACCTTGGAGTTGTACCAGCCATTAAAGAGCCAATGGAAATTTTCTGTGATAGTGAAAGTGTTGTTGCCTTAGCCAAGGAACCAAGGGATCATGGGAGATCCAGACACATCGACAGAAAATACCATTTCATTAGACATCGGATCGAAGAAGGACTCCTCGTGGCAAAGAGGGTATCATCAGATGAGAACCCAGCAGATCCCCTCACGAAGGGACTGAGTAGGGTTAAGCATCTCCAGCATGCTCGGAGCATAGGGCTGAAGGATGATATAAGTTTTAGTAGTTAGGTAACCCAGAAATTTGTAAAGTGTAATTGACATTAGATGATGAATAAAAGGAGTTTTATTTATGAGTAAAGTGTTGCTATCTCTTGTCGATCGTTTACTATATTTCTTTTGCATGTTTTGACTTCCAGAATAATTTTGTTTGGTATAACATATTATTCAAACCTCCACAGTCGGTCATATGTCGGAAGTAGGTATGAATCAAGACTGTCATGATGGGTTGTAGAGGTCTAAGGTGTTGGACAAGGCTACAACAATCATGAGTGCTCATAAGTTCTGAGTATTGGACTCAACCCACGCTCACTGGAATCACTTCATGGAATTCTATCTCGAGTGATCGTGAGACGGTAATATCATATAAGTCTTCAAACCTAGAGATATGATTTGTTACTTACGAGTTGGTTATGCATTGACTGTACGAAACCGCATTGGTAACTCGATGTTATAAAACGTACTTTTGTGTGTAATTCAATGAGTGGTAGAACAAACATATGAGTCGAAGTTTATCTATTCCTTCTTGGATTAGAAGCTGATATCTGGGCCCCTCGATGATTTTGTTTTGACCCATGTACCGGGCCCGGTCAGAACTAAGTTGATGTGTTCAATTAAGTTCTATGTCAAACAAATCGGAAATCGAGAAACAAATGCTGGACAAGAAGTAAGACAATGTTCCATGTATTTGTCCGGCTGATATCTAGAACGGAGGATTATATGATCACTTATCTTAAATGGCGTACTATCATCTTCTCAGTTCCGAGAAACCTTGAAAGAGCTACGATTGCCGGTCGGTTCCTGAAGTACTAGAGATATAGTTATTAGACTTATCCAAGTGGGAGACTGTTGGATAAGGTGTCTAAGTCCATAACTATTTCGGGCTTGTACTTGACCCGACCCGGCATGGTCCATTTGGGTTGCATGGCACCATGCAATTGGATTGACTAAATGAGAGAAATAACACTTGGAGATTATTAATATATTATAAGTTCTAATATATTAATAATATTATTTGATTAGTTGATCAAAGAATTAATTTGGAATTAATTAAGTGATCAAAGGATAACTAATTAAATATATGGGTTGATTATGTAAATCATCCATATCTTGTATAGTGGGCTAAGAGGCTCCATGGATTATCAAGTTGGGTTCTACCCATAGGATGCTCCATGGATGCTCCATGGGAGTTACAAACCCATGGGTCATGGAAATGAAGAGTCATGACACATTAGGGTTTACATGGTGTAACCCTAGATGTGTCAACACTATATAAGAAGCATATTCTCCACCAAGTGTGTGTTATCTCAAGAGTCTTTCCAAGGGCTTGGCCGATTTTGAGAAGTGTGTGTTATCTCAAGAGTCTTTCCAAGGGCATTTGGTGTTGTGTGAAGCATTTGAGGCATCACACTTGGGGTGCTAGGCTCACAAGGTTTCAAGGAACACAAGCAACAACAAGGTAAGTTATTCTATCTATGATTCAAGTTAAAATTGTTCCCCATGTATGCTAGATAGGAATATAACCTTGGAATTCAACTTTGCATGATAATTAGACAAACATAGATCCAAGGTTATTAGGGTTGCATGTACACTTAGGAAGTGTTAGAATGCTCAAAACCCATCAGTTCTACCTCTGAAATACAACATACGAAAATCAGAATCCACACGAGCATACTCACACTCGACAACTCTTTCCTCCTTGATTCTTGGTATTCCAAAGATTCTTACTTGGGCTGCATACCGCTCCGGTGCTTCCAGTAGTACGGGCCCAATACTACTGTCCGCACCGCACCAGAATACACTCCAAGTCCTCCTCTTCGGATCCCAAGTCTCAAGTACTCTATCATGCGTAGACCACTCTCTAATAGATCTCTCATAAGCCCCTCGCTGGTATCTACTCACTCTCAAGCATCTCATAGCAGCTCACCTCCCCCTAGGCTAAGGCATCACAAATCAGGCCACTCTAGTCCTAATAGCAATACCTAGCCTACTCTAGCATGCAAATACATCATATCAATATCAATTATAAAGGTATTTTGGGAAATCACCGTTCGGGCGCTGACTGATCGTACACACATCTCTTGCCCTGCGTTTTTCAAAAATCTTTTACTCTTTTTGTAAATACATCACAAATCCTCAGTTTGAGTTCAAATACGCCCGAAGGTGTACTTGAATTCCTCAAACCAAGGCTCTGATACCAACTTGTAACACCGTAAATTTCCAAAATAATTTTTCACAATTTATAAAAACATTTCCCATTAACTTTTCATAAAATCATCAAGTTTAAATCCCAATTTACATTGTACAAAATCCCAAGATCACAAGTATAACAAAATCCCATGCGTGTGTACGGATCAAGCCGGCGCCTTCCCACGGTCATCGCTAGTACCTGAAACAACAACACTAACACTGTAAGCACAAAGCTTAGTGAGTTCCCTAAGATACCACACATAAAACACATATTAGCCACTCGAGGCTATAACTCTATGGGTTCGTGCACCCAAACTCTGTGAACCCTCAGGTTCTAACTCTAGGAAACTTTCGGTTCCAACTCTGTAAACATGCACAGCATAATCACATAGAAATAATGCAGTACAACATATAGCATACAATACTCTATCACATAACTCTGGTTACCTACTCAAGGTAAAGTATAGTGAGAAGACTCACCTCGCGTATCTCGATGACTCACAATTCCTGAAATCCCTCGTGCCCAATCCTCCGAGCTATAATCCTCCTATAACATCATATGTCTCTAATTAACACTTTTTATCTCTAAGGTTGACTATCCCTAAGAAGTGAACACAGGTCAACTCTGGTCAACGGTCAACGGTCAATTTTGACCGGACTCGGGGAGTGCACGAGGGCAACTCGGCGAGTCTAGACGTTTTCACCAACTCTCTAGGATTCCCTTCTTACACGTCGAGTACTCCCCCTGACTCGACGAGTCCCACCTGGAAGAATCGCGGGTCCACCCCGACTCAACTTGCTGAGTCTCAAGAACAACTCGGCGAGTCCCAGTTCGACTCAGCCCTCTTGACCACCCTTCCCTACTCGCCCTGACTCACTGAGTCAACCTATGACTCGACTGGACCACTCACTGGCCGAATCAAAGCAATCTTCAAGCTACTCGCCGAGTCTGCTCATCGGACTCGGCGAGTCCATGCCATGCAATCACTCAAACTCGCTTCTAAGGTCAGATCTGTTCTATCAATTCATAGATCTGGCCTTCCTAGACTGATTCACCACGTAAAGCCCCAAACTTGGTGTACATACAACCTCTATGTGTCCATATATGAAGAATTATCAAAAAAATATCACAACTCAAGGTCATAACCTCCATTGTTCTTCATAAAGCTTGATGAATGAGGCTCTCTGGACCTCTATGGATCCAGATCCAAAGCCTCATCACTAGCAAGGGACTATTTGGCCATGAAATCAACCCAACAAAGGCCACAAGAAACCCTAAACCCAAATATACTTCACAAAACAGAAGATGAGCCGAATTCATACCTTTAGATCGATGATCTAAGCTTCAAATCCACAAAATAGCAACCTCCTTTGCTTCCTCTTGGCTAGAACCTTCCTCTTCTTTGCTAAACAACACACAAAGGTCAAGAAATGCTTCCTCTCTCTCTCAAATCGCTAAAGCACTCTAGGGTTTCTCTCTATGGACTGCTGGGTACAAATGACGGCCATAAGGCCCTTTAAATAGGTCCCAAACCCGAGAAATTAGGGTTTCATTAAACAGCACGGACTCGCCGAGTCCATATCCTGGACTCGCCGAGTCCAGGCGAATCCCGCGTCCAGAATCGCGTCCCTACTCGGCGAGTCTGAGCTCCAACTCGCCGAGTCCCCTCTCAAAACACCAAAATCATAAACAATAATGATACCTGGAAATCCGGGCTGTTACAACTAGTCTATCTATAGGCAAAGCTAGCTTTCTACCAAATTCATGCGATATGAAGGAGTAATTGACTCCAGAATCAAACAAAATTTGGGCAGGCAATTCATTTACAACAAAGGTACCTGAAGCGACATCGGCTTCTTCTTTCGCAGCTTCAAGTGTCATCTGAAAGGCTCTCGCCTTCGGATTTGGTGGACGATTGGGTTTTTTTGTGTTCTTCTTCTTCGGGCAGTCCCTCAAAATATGCCCTTCTTCATTGCACCCAAAACATACGTTCTTATTGAAGGTGCATTCATTGGCATAATGCCCAGGCTTTCCACATTTGTAACAAGTGACTTCCACGCTGCACTTCCCAGCATGTTTCTTCTTACACTTGTCACACCACTTAGCTTCGGCTCCTCCTACAAATTTTCTCGAACCAGTCATTGAGAATTTGTTCTATTTATTGGAACCTGAAGTTCCTTCAAACTTTCTCTTTTCACCAACTACAACCTTGCTGGCGACTCTCCCTTTTATGATATCTTCAACAGACTTGGCAGCCCAGATAGCTGCCTCCAAAGTAAGTTCCTGATGTACTGGCACCGTGTACTCACATGGAAGTCCCTTTGCGTATCTGTCAATTTTTGCCAACTCATCTGGCACAATACACAAATCAAACTCCATTTTGTCTGTGAAGTTATTCATATACTCATCAAGAACTCTGCGTTTTGGGCCGAGCAGTACTTGCGCTTGAAGTGTACCAAGAACTCTGCCCAAGTTAGTTGCAGTGGGTCATTAGGGCTTAGGATTTTCCCCAAAGTGCTCGACGATCAAGCAGCACTACCCCTGAATTGACGTACTGCAAACGTGGTTTGTAACTTGCCTTGGCAATCACATGTCATGAAAGCCAACTCCATTTCCGAGATCCAGTCCATTACTCCGATAGGATCTTCCTTTCCAGTGAAGTTCGATGGCTTGCAAGTCATAAAATCCTTATACTTGCACCCATTTATCTCCATTCTACCCTTCTGGTTATTTCTTCCAACCACAAGTGGATCAGTTTGATTAACGGATTGATCGTCATTCAATTCACGTTGTTCAACAGGAACTGAAGGTTCATCCCTGTTGTTCAGCAACATTTGCCTCAATTCCTCCCTTTGTTCAGCCAACATGGTCTGAATCATAGTTCATACTCCAACCATGGTGATGGGTTTGGGTGCAACTCCCACTATCGGCACCTGTTCCACCACTTGAGGTTAAGGTTGTTGGTTTCTGTTTGCATTTCCCGCTCCACTTCGAGTTCTTGCCATTACAATCTATATACCGAATAAGGTGAATTTAGGTATTTATCCTTGTTAGACATGTTAATTCCCTTATCACTCGTAAACCTTTACATGTTAGTTCTAATCTCGTAATCATATGCTTAGAATCCCAGACACATAAGGTTTCCAGATGCGGTCGACAATAGACCATAGATCCAAACAAATGATGGCATATATGGCAACATACAGCATTTAGCACATAAAGGCATTTTAGGCATCTTTCCTAAAATAAACTAGTGCTCATGTCTAAAATATGGTAGACACTCATCTCACAATCATCACTTAGCATTCTAAGTTCAAGTCTAGCAATTCTACAATTTCCTAGTTCGCTTAAACTAATGCTCTGATACCAACTGTGACATCCCCTAATTTATCGGCCAGAAAAGACCGATTTAATTTATGCTTTTTAAAATAAAATCAGAGAAATCTTTTTAAAAGATGTTGCGGAATTGGTCCCCAAAATAATACATGATAAAA
Organism: Lactuca sativa; assembly: GCF_002870075.4. Lineage (NCBI taxonomy): Eukaryota > Viridiplantae > Streptophyta > Magnoliopsida > Asterales > Asteraceae > Lactuca > Lactuca sativa. The sequence goes on from NC_056630.2 coordinate 317,986,974, forward strand.
GTTTATCAAAATCATTCCTTAAGAAATGTATAGTTTCATTTCATATCAAAACCTCGAGATGTCATGTTCCAATACAGATCAAAAGCATAAACAAGACATTATAAGCCTTTCAACAGTTATTTACAACTACTGGCCTATAATCAAAAATCTCTCATCATCTTCCGACTATGCTCGAGGTCCACTACCTTTAATCATAAAAACTGAGTGGGTCAATCTTGGGAGCCTGGTGAGCATATAGAGTTTTCAACACACAATAATAATATACTTATTAAGTTCACCAATCAACAATAACCCTGATTACCCATTCCCGTTGTCCTCACTTTACATCCCTAAACACCTATCACAAGGGACCTAGCCTAAGGGTTATCATCAGGATGGACACTACTGCTAAGGGGTTTCCTTAGCTATACATGTCCTAAAGGCAACCATGAGGGGGATGGAGTACGCCAATGAACATTTAAGTCATCAACACCTACAAGTTGCGAACCTGCTAGTGTTCCACTGGACTGTCTAGAAAGGTCTGAGGTCATCATCTATACTCCACTAGATGACTACTACAACAACAACAACAACATCGAGGCCTCTCACCATTTTAACACAGATCAGCTATTTCATCTACCCAACTTATTTTGTAGATAAAATACATATACAGTTTAAAACTTGTATAAAACATTTATTTAACAGCCACCTCAAATAAACACTTAACATAATTACACGTAGCACATGTTTTATAGAAAATACTTCATATCTAGATGTAAGATGAAAGTGACTACACACTCACATGTTTTGATGAAAATCGAGCATCAATTCTTTTCCTAAAACAATCGTTTCTATTAAAACCGGGAGTTCTTATTGAGAAACCAGGCTCTGCAAAAGTCGGGCTTCGAAACCAAAAAGATAAATTTTCTGGGCTTCACAGGCTCTTCGTGGCGTATTTCGGGGCTTATAATTGATATCGGGGCTTCGGGGGATGATAATATGAAAGAAATATGGAGAAAGGGGCTAAAAATGACAAGTTTTCCAAATACCCTCGGGAGGTCTCGCACCCTTCTATTTATAGGGCGAGGCTTTTGATCGGACGGCTGATAAGAAACCACGCATCGTACATCCGAGGGCTCGCAGGGAGGGTGGCTCGCACATGGTCTGCGCATTCGAGGGGCTCGCTCGCAGTCTTTGATTGGACTGAGGTCTAGGGTCCGAAGTAGGTGGTTCGTGGCATACTGTGAGGGCTCGGTCTCGTGCAAGATGGTACGTGTGGCCTTCTCACTAGACCACTTCGGATAAGGCCAGGTGCTCGGATGACCCAGCAGCTCGGATGAATCAGCAGGACACGTGGCGCGTTTTGAGCGAGGGTGACGTGGCAACTCGTGACTATGCGAATTTTCTCGATTTTCGCGCCAAAACTTCTAAAATTTATAACTTTCGCATACGAGCTCCGTTTTTGACGTTCTTTATATGCACGCGTAGCTAAAATTACGCTCTACAAATTTCTTATAGACTTCGTCAGCTAAGTTTGACATGAATTTTTTTATTATTATTTTTAACAAACCGGGACAGGAAAATCCGTTAAAAATTCATAACTTCTTCATTCGACGTCCGTTTTCGTCAGACTTTTTACTGTTGTGCTACTAATGACGGAACCTTCAATTCTCGTTTAGGTTGTGTCGGCTAAAAATCGCTCGATCTAAAATTCGAGTTTTTAGTTGTTTACTGTTAAGCTGAAACTTCGAAAAATCATAACTTCCTCATACGAAGTCAGAATTGGACGTTCTTTTTATCGAACTTCTCAGTTTAACGAACACTACGACTTTTGTTTAGATCACTAAGGCTAAAAAGTAGTTTATCAAAAACTCACTTTTTATGACATTCAGCAGCGTGCCGGTTTTGTCGCGAAACTTCGACAGGTCATAACTTCTTCATTATAACTCGGATTTTGGTATTCTTTATATCCCCGAAATCCTTGTTTCGACTCCTACAACTTAATGTAAAAATATTGGGCTTATCTTACACTTTAATTTCGAAGCTTATTTTTATTCTTAATTAATTAAACGCTAATAATTAAGCATAAAACACATAATTCACAAAATATTCACATAATTCCTTTTCATTTCTTCAAAATGGGTTACAAAGGTTAACCTAGACTATCACCTCAATATAAATGCCTAGGCTAGAAACACGAGTGTTACAAGTGCACACTTCATAGCAGCCAACGAGAAGTGGTCTATGGATAAGCTCGCAAATGCTTATGTGAAGGAATTGTAAGACTTCACAGTGTTCCTCTTACAATCGTGTCAGATCGTGATAGTCGTTTCACGTTGAGGTTTTGGACGAGTCTACAAGAGGATTTGGGTACAAAGTTGTGTTTGAGTATTGCTTACCATCTGCAAACTGATGGTCAGAGCAAAAGAACGATTCAAACACTGGAAGACATGCTGAGAGCATGTACCCTTGAGTTCCAAGGGAACTGGGACGAAGACTTACCTCTGGTAGAATTCTCCTACAACAACAGTTTCCACTCAAGCGTCAAGATGGCACCTTATCAAGCCTTGTATGGACATAAGTGTCGTACGCCGTCTTGTTGGCTTGAAGCCAGAGAGAAGCAGTTTATAGGCCCCGAGATAGTCCATGAGACTGCGAAGAAGTTGAAAGTGATTAGGGAAATGATGTTAGTAGCTCAGGATCGTCAGAAGAGCTATGCTGACAAGAAAAGACGACCAATGAATTTTGAAGTTGGGGATTCAGTTTTGCTTAAAGTCTCACCGTGGAAGGGACTTATAAGATTCGAGAAACGAGGAAAGTTGTATCCAAGGTTTATTGGACCGTTCAAAGTTCTTCAGAAGATTGGGAACCAAGCTTACAAACTGGAATTGCCTGAAGAACTCGATGGTATTCATAACACTTTTCATGTGCATTATTTGAGGAAATTCATAGGAAAAGTTCCTGACATAATTCTAATCTCAGAGTTAAGAATGGATGAAAATAAGAGGCTGATCGAAGAGCCTGAGGTAATTGTTGACCGTAAGACTAAGAAGTTACGACGCAAGATAGTCAACCTAGTGCTAGTCCGATGGAAACATTCGAATGGGCCGAATCTCACTTGGGAAACAGAAAGTGACATGAGGAGTCGCTACCCACATCTGTTTGCTGATGCATGATTCTGGGACGGAATCATCCTAAGGGGAGAGAATTGTAACGCCAGGGTTTCAGGGCTTAGCATTTCCGGACGATGTACTAGTGTAGGTCAACTATTGTAACTCTTTTTGAAGTAATAAAGATGAAATATTTGAATTCTATGTGAATTATATGTATTATAAATATATAGTTAATAAAGAATAAAAATAAGCATCAAAATTAAAGTGTGAGATAAGTCCAACATCTTTACATAAAGTTGTAGCGGTCGAAACAAAGATTACGGGGATATAAAGAACGCCAAAATCCGAGTTATAACGAAGAAGTTATGGTCCGCCGAAGTTTTACGGCAAAACCGGCACGGCACCGGGAGACGTAAATAGTGAATCTACGACGGAGGACTTTTTAGCCTTAATGATCTAATCCAAAGTTGTAGTATATGTTAAATAGGGAACATCCATTAAAAGAACACCCAAATCTGACTTTGTATGAGGAAATTATGATTTTTCTAAGATTCGACTTAGCAGTACACGAGTCGAAACTTGAATTTTAGTTCGAGCGGTTTTTCGCTTACGCGACCTAAATGAGAGTTGAATATCTCATTAATAGGGACTCAATAGTAAAAAGACAGATGAAAACAGTGTCCGTATGTAGAAATTATAAATTTTACGCGAACGTTTAATAGTATAATCTCCTTGTACTGTTAAATTTAAGATCGGTCATGAATTAGCCGACGGAGTCAAAATGAAAGTTGTAGATCTTATTTTTACCTACATGTGGATATAAAGAACATCAAAAACGGAGGTCGTATGTGAAAGTTAAAGATTTTAGAAGTCAGACGTGTGTTGTGCGAAAATGGGTGATGTGGCACAATCTTGGCCATTGCTTTCTCCCCAAGTCTTGCCACTAGATGGTGACATGTGGCACCAAGATCAGCCATTTTTCACCCTATAAATAGAACCTCTCCCACCCTCATTTTCTTCACACCTTTCTCATTCTTTCTTCTCTTTACTCTCTCTTTAGAACCTCTCTCTAGCCCCGAAACCCCCCAAAAAGCCTAGGGAACCTCCCTAGAAAAAGGCGGAAGCCCCGAATTGCTCGACGACTACGAGAAGAAGAGATTTTTGGCTCGGGAATGCTACTCCAAGCAAACCCAGTTTTCTATAAAACCTGTTGTAAGTGAGCTACGCCTACGCTATTTTTAGTATATCGTTTATTTAATTATAGTAATGTTATTAGGAACTTATAATAGGTACTTGGGCTATTATTATGGGTTATATAAGTATTGTTTGACGCTTATATAAGAATAGCTAGACTATTAATTAGTCTCGGCGAATAATAGACTAAACTCTAGTGGTAATAATACCAGGTTTCGTCGAAGGAAATTATTTTTAAGAAGCGAAGCGCTGTTTGAGTTCGGATGCACCACCTTTTCAGGTGAGTGCATAGTTACTTTCAGCTTACACATAGATATGAAGTATTTTATATACATTACGTGTTGTGTGTGCATATTATCTGTATACTTGCTATCTATGCTGGATGAACGATTTTATACATTTTTTTTAAATGATATAAACTGTATATGTATTTTATATCTACAAAATGTGTTGGGTAAAACATGGGTAGATGCAGTAGTTGCTGTGTGAAAAAATAAAATAATGAGAGGCCTCCTTATAGATGTTATTGATGATCCAGTCATCTAGCGGAGTATAGATGACGACCACAGACTATTGTAGACAGTCCAGTGGAACGCTAGCAGGCTCGCAATCTGTATGTGTTTATTTGAACTGTGTGTTTATTTGAACTGTGTGCTCACCAGGTGTACTCCATCCCCCACATCGTTGCCTTAAGTACATTTATTGCTGAGGAATCCCCTTAGCAGTAGTGTCCATCCCGATGAAAGTCCTTAGACTAGGTCCCTTGTGTTAGATAAAGTTAATAACGGGAACGGGTAATCGGGTTGTTTGGTTTGATAAAGTTAATAAACTTATTTATTGTGGGTTGAAAACCCTATGTGCTCACCAGGCTCCAAAGCCTGACCCACTCAGTTTCTTGTATTTCAGGTAGTGGCGCATGAGCATAGATGTGATGTCTTGGGATGAGAGATTAAGGAATTTTAGGCCTGTAAATACGGAATAATGTAGTAAGGCCTATGTTGTATTGTTTATGCTTATGATCTATATACATCATGACATCCCGATTCTTTTTAATGAAATACATTTCTACGGAAATGCTTTTGATAAATCTTTATCATATTTTGTTTTAGGACACATTCCGCAACACTTTTATTTAAAATGTTACTCTGATTTTTAAACAAAGCATAAACAAAATCGGTATTTTTTGGCCATGAAAATGGGGATGTCACAAAAAGTAAAAACCTTTTTTGTTCTGTTAAACACAACTGTGGATCTAGCCAGTGATAACCAGGTCATCGGTACTGAAAAGGAAGACGACATCACTGTAGACAACACCAAGTGATTTAAGGCAAGAATGTAACATCTTTAGTTCTTCTGGGTACATAGAAGCATCTGGTTGAACTCAGTAGTTGGTAGTCTAGATCTTTAATAAAGGTTAAGATGTTGCATCATCAGTACTTAGAGAGGGAACAATGTTTACATTTATGGCCACCATTGTTAGGGTTTGAAGCTATGAGAGAGCAAGAAATAAAAGGAAAGAGAATTGAGGAAAATTCTAAGTCTAATCACGTAATGTTTCAATGAGATGACCCCAAAACCCTTTTATGCATAAACTCAAAGTTTGAATTTGAAGCGGTTATTCATTAAAATCATGCCAGGTGTTTCCTTGAAAATCAGACTAGTTAAGATCGTGAACTAACCAGACCGTCACATCAAACCATCGTTTCACTTTCCCCAAGGGGATAAGAACCGTCAATAAACCTTCGGGATGGAGGCTGGGCTCATTCGCATTTTGGTTTAGAAGTGAATTCATCTTCCAAATTGTTCGAAATCATCAGCCTGAGTTGGTATTACTCAGAACCTAAAGGATATCATTGTGTACAAAAGTGTTCCAGAGAATTAGATGGGAACAAATTAAAAGAAATTATTTTTGTGATGTCAATGAAATAATCGACATTAAAGTAGTAAGATCCCGGGAAATATCACTTTGTTCTACATCAAGAGAGATGTCGAAAAACTTTTGTGGTTTCTTATGAATTACAATTGAATACTCATAAAGGAGTATCGAAGGGCTTCTTTTAATAAGGCTTCAAAGGTTGGCTCAACTTTGTTCATTATCACAACTTAAAACAAGTGTGAATGCAATGAGAAAAATTACTTGTGTGACCAGTGCAGTGAGTGACAAGTTAAGATTTGAGAATATTGTAAGTGACACAGAAGCGAAGTGTTATTCAGACAGAAACCATATTCCATGAAAAATAAAATGTTGTAGCTTGTTGGGTTAAAATGTCTTGCGTGAAGAACATTTAATCATGATCACTCATAATGAAGGAATATGATTTTGAATATCAAAGAAGGGTTCATAAACAATAGTTTCATTAAAATCTTGAGCATAAAGATCACCATCAATTCCTTAAATGTTTGGAAAGTACGGGTTTCACTATCATAGCGGTCTCATGAATTAGGATCAATAACAGAGACTTGTTATATACCTAAATCCTAGTTGGTTTGAACCAGAGATCTCTTTGTTATATGTCATTATGTATGATCTTGAAAAAACATTATGGAGACAAAGAGTGGTTTAGAAACGAAATGTAGCTGTGGTGTATGTGGACCAAGCAGGAAACTCACAAATCGATATGAGAAGAGTAAGGTAGCTCAGTGACTAATGCAAATATAGCCTTTCCCTAAAGTTGCAATGCAAGTTCCATCAGAAGAGTTCGATAGCAGGCTACACAAAGGACCAATATGTACCTTGAAAAATCATCAAGAATGACCGATATGTAACTTTTATTGTTGAGATTCTCAACAACTGAAGGGCCACAAAGGTCAATGTGAGGTAATTCGAGAGGTTCAATAATCTTCAAATCAATGATTATCGGATGACTTTGACGATGTTGCTTCCCTTTTTCGCATGCTTAACATACCGAATCATTACCAAAATTTAAAACAGGTAAGCCTCGAACAATATCATTTAGCACTAATTTGTTTAATTTTTTGAAATTTAAGTGAGAAACTCTGCAATGCCATAGTCGACTTAGATCAGACAACGCCTTCGGGAGTAGGTATACTAAGGGAACACCAACAATTGGCTTGATATCAAGAGTGGAAATATCTCCTTTTCTTTTTGACTTCAGCAACACTTCTTTGGTTTCTTTATATGAGATAAAACTCCTTTCTTCATCAAATACAACTTGATTACGAGTGCCCACAACAAGTTGTGAAACACTTATCATGTTATATTGAAGACCTTCGGCATATGCCACTCGATTAACTGTGAATTTTTGCTATTTGTTACTTTACCATATCTTCTAACTTTGCATTTATTGTTATTCCCAAACTTCACCATACCAACATTATGTAGACTTTGATAATATCGTAAATTTTCCTTTCGATCTTTCATGTGATGAGGACATCCACTGTTGATATACGAATGTTCATCATATTACTCGTCACATAAAACCTGCAATCAGTTAAAGAATTTAGGTCCCCAAGCCTTTTTGGGTCCTTTGTTATTAGAACTTAATGCCTGATGAAATTAAGAGACTAAATATCAATTACAAACATTAGACTTAATTCTATCAATTAATTCGACTTCCACAGACTCAGGTATAGAAATGTAGTCCATTATTAGTTTAGAATCAACACTAACTTTCCCTTTTTCTTATGTAGTTTGTTTGGCCTCAATATTTTATTTTTGAACAACTAGCCACTTTTTAACTGATGGATCCGATTCCATTGATGATGTACTTCCACTTTGCGATTCATTCGAGTAGCTTTCATAAGCATTCATGATCTCTTCTTGCAAGAACTTTCATGATTGAAATGCTTTTCCTTTTCCTACAAGCCAATGATTTATGTTCTTCATGTCGGTTTTTCTTTTAGCGAATGAAGCTTTCACTTTTTGCTTCGAATCACGATTAGGAAATAGAGGTTGTGTGCGTTTGAAGGGTTCATTTGTTTTCCTATTAACTTTCAGCTTTTCAAATTGTCGATTTGAAAATGTTGTTTTTGCATGGGGTTTGAAACGATTTTGAAAAGTTTATTATAACCAACATTATTTAGATTAAAAACTTGTTGAGTATTAAAAAACCTTCTTTGATTATTAAATTGTTCAAATTTCCTCTGGTTTTGAAAACTATTCATTTGGAAATTATTTTGAGATAACCTTGCATTTTGATGATTAGAAACATACTTCCTTTGAGAGTTGTTTTGAACAAAATTTGCAACTTTTGGTTTCTGAACAATCGAGGATAGATTCGGTTTTTGAACTTTTGATTGTTCTTTTGAAAAAATTTGTTTTTGAGGGGGTTTGTTCTTAAAAAAAGACTTACTTTGAGAAGAAGTCTTAACTTGTTCAATATTTTTCTTATCAAATGATTTGTGAACAAAACTTTTTGATTCTTACGCGACTCAACATTTTGCCAATAAACCTTTTTCCTTGCTTTAGTCATTGGAATTCCTTCATCTTTTGAAATTTTTTGAATTTGTTCATAAAACATTTGAGCTTCTGTGGTTTGAGTTTTAGAATCTGATTCATTTGATGGTTTTTCATCATCTACTTTGTCTTTCTTAACATCCCAAACTCTTTTCAGTTTTTGTCATTGAAAAGTGGATGAGTTTTTGTTTAAATTGTTTTCGACAGTGCTTTGAGTTGAAAAAAAAATCCTTCTTTTGAAACTGCTTTGTTTTCCTCAACAAATTTTTTTTTGATCTTTGGTTTTATTTTGTCACCATTTCCTGAGGTAACAAATAGTTGATATGGAAATACAACATCATTTGTGCATTTGAAGTTTGGATACACTACAAAATTTTCATTTAGATACTGAGGACCTTTTTCCTTCATTACCTTGTTGAATTTCTTTGTTTCTTCATACACTTGGTCAACAACTCTTGGAATAGTTGTGTCACTAGAGTCAACTTCGTCATCATCATCATTATCAGTCTGACTGTCTTCGATAATTATGCGGTCACGATCATGAACTTTCGAAGTCGAGGGTTGGTCACTGTTATTCTTAACCAAAGATTCATGATATTTTTCTTTAGCCTTATTTATAGAAGTGACATTAGTAATAGATAACTTTGAAGAGTCACTGACTTCCTCCTCCTATATTTTTCTGATATTATCATAATCATCTTCGATGTTAGCTAAATTGGTTTGTAAGTTAGATGTCGAATTCTCAGTTCTTTTCAAAATTTGCATTTATTGGTTTTTGGTCAAGGCCTTATTCACAATATCAACAAGATCATTTGCATCTAAAAATTCATCAATTTTAACGATATATTTTTCTCACAGTCATAGGAAATCGAATCAATTTTCTCCTTTTCGTAAGCAAAAAAGGGTAAAAGCTTCCTATGCTATTCCTTACTAATGTCTGACAAATGATGCAAAGAAGTCGATTTATCATAAAGTCTCTTATGAAAATTACAGTAGATGTTTTTCTGTTTTAGCAAAATATCGTTATCCATATCAAGACTATCTCTATCGCACATAACATTTTTCAACTGTAATTCAGTGTTATCTAACCTACTGCTCTTCGACTCCAGTCTTTTCTAACAATCTAGTAATAAGGATTTTGATTTTTCTGGGTTGCTACTAACAGAGATAAGCATGTCACTAAAGCAAGATAGATTATTATCGAAATCAAACAAAATAGCATTATATGAACTAAAAGGAATTTCAAAGGATTCGAGAAGAATACGTACCTAAGAAGTCATAGGATACTTATCAACACTAGTAGTAACAAAGCATTTGGCAGTCACCGTCACTTCTTCCTCACTTTCTCTTTGAAATTAGCATACATAACACCCTGTGTTGGATTTCGCATATGCTCATTTTCTGATCCAGATGATCAAATCTGATATATGTCATCCTCTTCACCACTCCCCTTAGCCACAAAAAACACACCCTTTGTGTTTACTCTACATTCTTCAAGCCTTTCCACGTAGTTGGCTTCATCTTTCACCCTATTCTTCTTTTCATCTCTCTTCCTTAACATACAATCACTAGCCATGTGGTTCTACCCATTGCAATATTGGCAATCGAATCGAGAGTCACCCTTTATATTATTCTCTGTCTTTGCATCCTAAGACTTAACTTCCTTCATCTCCTCTTTCACACTCTTCCCAGAAACACTTCCTTTCGATTCACTTGTTTTAAACATCCAATTAAATGGCTTTTTGAAAAATTTATTCTCTTTATTGTTTGAGTAAAAAGCCACGGCTTCATCATCAGAATTAACAATCAAACCTTCATCTTCTGATCCTTCATTCTGTTTTTGAGTCAATCTCAACTTCTCTACTTGTCACCTTCGAAATCAAAGCTAGAGGACCACCCAAACTTATTCTTGTTTCCTCAGCTATCTCATTGACTTCGCTTTCATGAGCCTTTAAATCATTGTAAACATCACTAAGAGAAAATTCTTCGAAGCATTGTTAGGTTTTTATCATCAAACTGACATTGCGCCATTCCTTACGAAGTCCCATTAAGAAAGTCAAGTCGTACTCTATTGTTGATCTGTTGAATCCATATATCCTACACTTGAATATTAACTGATTCAGAGGATCGTAGTAAAGCTCAATATTCTCACCTTCTTTCTGCTTGAATTCACCTAAATCAAGCAGACATTGCTTAACAAAACTCTTTTTTCATTTTCTCACTACCTTGCTGTTTCTCCTTCAATGTGTCGCAGGTTTCTTTTGCAGTAGAACATTCACTAACATAGTTATACACAACAGGTGGAAGAGCACCATGCAATTCATGCATGCATTTCTTATCATTTGTTTTCAACTTGTTAGTTCGAGTAGTTACATCAATGGATGTACCAACACTTCCAACATTAGAAAGCATCAACAGACAAAAAATACCTCTCTTAACACACCTCCATAAATCTTCATCAATACGTGTGAGATAATCCTCCATCATATCAAATCATTTTTCATTGTATTCAATGATTAACATAGGAATTTTGGTTGAAGGACCCAAAATATGAGAAAATCCTTACAACATATTAATATTTGAAGTTAGCCATTGTTGTATATAAGAAACTGGAGAAAAGCTTCAAAAGTTAGGATCTGATGGATGGAACTTCCAGAAATCAAACACAGAACACTTGATTTAACAAACTAAGAACAAAATCGAATCAATACAGACGATCTAAAACAAGTTTCAAAATCAAAAGTGCAGAAAATTTTGAATGTAGAACGAGACTCAAAAACTTTTGAAAAATTGAGAAAATTAGAGATCAACTATAAGAATCATGCTTTGATATCAAATGTAGTTGTTCTGAATCGAGAATGTAAAAGAAATCAAAGTGTGTATTTATATCATGAATACACGAGTAAATATAATCTGGATGGCACGATTAAACTTCTGAAAGATACAAAGAGTTTCTCAGAGTAAGAACAGCGGAGGCCCAAAAGTTACTCTAACTTTAGCAACTACCCCTATTTTTAGGAATAAAAGAAGTTTACAAAAAAAATAATATGCAAGGGCTTAAAACAGTTACACTTCGACATATAGATGAGCCCATATGTAATACATACAACACATACTTCGACACTAACAAATAAATAAGGACACTTTCACACCTCAAAACTAAAATTCACTTCTACAAAGACATGCTAAGGCATAAAGTTTCCAACATTATGTATTAGAAGCCCATAATGTCGAGACCTGAAAGTTGGATCATGTGGCTGCAAGGATTAAGCACCAAATGCATTATGGTGGTAAGCATCTTAGTACGTCACGCGTATGAAGGGGTACGCAACATGTACTGGCAAGTGCATATGTACGCCAAGATTACATAGCATATGCCAAGCATGCACATTTCAGTAGGCTTTTGGACTTAAGTTCAACTTTACACATTTGAGCTTTAGCTAGTTTTTGGGCTTTGGCCTACTTAGGGTAGGTGGGCCTCATATTTCTGTTGTGTGACTTAAGTGGCATGATTTAGGACTTTTTGGGCCTTGGGGCCCATTATTGTGTTATGGGTCAAGGTTAGTCAAGCCCATTTATCGGTAAGGTGAATGTGCCTTGATCTTAGGAGTTTGGATTTGGGATCTAGGGCTATGGTTATGGTTTTTAACCTATTTCTGATTATGGTAATTTTTATATGTTCAGTGTGGGATCTTCTGGATTGATAGACGAGCAGTTTGTATTTATTAGTAGATTAAGGTGAGCTTTTTCACTGTATCAATGGGTTAAAGGCACCAAGTTAGGCCCATTAGTTATGATTTAGGATGTTAGCTATATTATAAATATGTGTATGAAACACTAGGATTTGCCCCGTGGTAATTGTATGGAAGATCTAGATCTGGCCCTTGGCAATTGTCTATAACACCAGGATTTGGCCCTCGGTAGGAAATTGTATAAAAGACCACGATCTAGCCCCTGGAAACTGTCTATAAGTCCAGAATTTGGCCCGCAACAGGAAATTGCTTGTAAGATTATGGTTTGGTCCATAACACTATCTTATTTATGTTTGGTATGTGGTACTTTAGGAACTCACTAAGCTTTTGCTTATAATTTATATTTGTGGTTTCAGGTACTTCTGATACTAAGGGGAAGGGTCTAGTGTGATGGCACAACATTCACTCCTCACTATTTTCCTTACATTTTATATTGTACTATGATGATTTGACATTATTATTACGGGATGGTTTTGGAACAATGTGATTATTGTAATTCTTATTTTTAAAATGAAAAAAAATATATACTGGTTTCTGGGCTGTTACACAAAATGCAACACTTTTTAGTTTTTACTTTAAAACACTTCTTGCTTACCAAGATTTGAGAAAGAAAAATACCATATACACTATTCAAATCTAAAGGAGAGAACTAAACAACTTGTCAGAGGTGAATGGATTATCAAATATGAAAATTCAATAGAGAGGATAAGACTAAATATTGGTGTCTGAACCTAAAAGTGAACCTCTAGCAAAAACATGTAATTAAGATCCGAAGTCATCATGTTCCAAAGTATAAATGGAGTCCTAAATGAAGAACATTCCAAGATGGAGAAAATATCCAAGATAGATAGTCTGTTTGTGCGTTTATTATTTCGTATCTTTTGTGTGATGTAACGTGTCATATGACTTTTCCGTTTGTATCAATTAGATTACCACTTTTCAGAAGTTGTTTATTATCTAGTCCTTACAATGTTTTACTGTTTGTACAATGTACCTCTTTCTCCTATATAAGGAGTGTTTCATGACAAGAAACACATTGGTTGTTCCTCCAAAGATATCAAATATTCCTCTTAACTCACTTTCACTTTTCTCTAAAGTCAAAACTTTTCAAAACATTCTTCTTGTTCATTTATTCAATTTACCTTCATTATACTCATAGTTTATTCAGTTAATACTTGTGTACATTGTTGAATCTTTACTTCAAGTCTCGACTGGTATTACCAGACTTGACTGGAACATCAATTAAGAGAAGATGTTGATTTTAAAGATTTACTCAAGGATTGAGTTTTCAAAACTTGTCGTTGCACATTGATTCTAATACTCATCATTGGGTGGTACATTAGATATGACGGGACAACCAGATATGCATGCGGATCCTCCAAGGATGGAAATGTGTTTTAGATTGCTTTTCAAAACAAATTATTGACTTATTGGCTTTTTGAAAAACCAATATGTTGAAAAAAGTTTTTTGCTAAGTCAAAGGTGATTTTAAAAGTAGCATTTCCAGAAGATTTTCAAAAGCATTCAGAACTAGGATTTTTTAAACCCTTTTTAGGTTTTCAACCACAATAGCTTCAAAAATGAGATTTTAAGCCGAGCACTTTTTAACTTACTGACTTATTGGCTTTTGCCATAACAAAAGCTAATCCATACACCTTTCAAAAGACCCATTTTGGTATAACTATAAGTCAATAAACACTTTTAAGAAAAAACACTTTTGGAATTAAAAAAGCGATACCAAACACCCCCAACCAGTTTCATACTCCAATACCTAACGGAGAGGCAGAGATGATAGAGAGAAACTTCTGGTGAGTCAGACCATTGGACTAGACCGTGATTTTTGAAAGCCAAATGATGGTTGTATGACGTTTTCCTTAAATTAAGTTTCATTAAAAGTTTTGATTTTTTAAGGATAAAGTGAGATTTTCATAAATTTTAAAGTTTCTAAAAGATTCCATAGATGGTGGGTGACTTTCCCGATTAAATACTAGAGATGTGATTAATATATAAATACTATATTTTTTCAGATAACCAAGACCTATTTTTAGGGTATTTATGTATTTTGATTAGGGTATGCAATATTTGTTAATATATATAATTTTTCTCTAGAACACAACTATTAGAAGTTCTTGTAATAAATCAAGGGTATGCAATACATACCCTTGTTACATTGTACATCCACCCTTGTCTCCCATAACATCCATAGACACCGCACCATCAAACATTATTCCATTTCATTTCGGAGAAGAGGATTTAACAACATAAAATTTCAAACAAAATTTTCATTTTGAAACACAATAAAACTCATATTACATCTTCGCAAAACCTACAAGTGTATCAAATTTAAAAAAATCCACAAGTAAAAATCACTATTCCAAAATCATAAAAATAATCTCGCTCTAGTGTGTACTTTCAATTCGGTTCCTTCCCGGGATCCTAAGAGGCACCTGAAACACATAACACATAATACAGTAAGCACGAAGCTTAGTGAGTTCCCAAAAATACCACACATGGCTATGCAAAAATAAGACCCTCCAGTCAATGTGTCTCATTGGGACCCTGTAGTCCCACAACTCGGGTGTACCCTCCGGTCCTAATTCTGTAAGCTCAGAATAATACATAGCACAAATCAAAAACACATAATGTAGGATATCACATTACTTAATATAACTTGTAAGACCCTCTGGTTACACAAGGATTACAACACTAGGTAAAGTATAGTGTGAAGACCCACCTCATAAACTAGCAAGTAATAATCTCATACATGAATCTCGAACTATCCTTCGCCTAACACATAAGATAATAATATCTAATTAACACTTAAATCAATACTCAAAATAAACAAGTTTATTGTCTCTCTAACACTTAAATCAATACTCAACTGTAGATGTTGAACTAACTTGCCGAGTGCATCTATGCGACTCGTCGAGTCCCCTTTCTTCCTTTAGAACATCACAAAAATGCAACTTAACTCTTCGAGTTATCCCGTCAACTCGCCGAGTTACCCATGTCCAGACTCATCGGCGAAAATCCTAGCCGACTCATCGAGTCCCTTCAGTCTGAATTCTCATTTAGTTATTTTAAGGCAGCTCTACCACTCCACACTCTAGATTTAGGCTCACACGGCTCAAATGTCACATAAAGCTTCCATCTTAATGTTCATGTATGGCACACTTTGCTCCAAACTGCCAACACAACTCTAACAAGGGTGTTTAAGCACAAGAATTCTTATATGGCTAAATAAAGTTGCGACCATTGGACTCTATAGATCTCACAAGGTCTAGATCTAATGTCTAGACCTCCTGATAGACTCAATGCACTCAATGTCCAAATAAAACGTGGTAAAAGCCCTAACTTCCATAATCATGAGATCTAACCTATAAGAAGAGTAAGGTGTAGGCTTTTTACCTTCCACAGAACCTCTAGACAATATATCACTAGATCCAATAGGTTCTCCTTGTTTCTTTCTGGATAATCTCCTATTCTCCTCAAAAGATGAGCTAGAATATTAAAAGATCAACTCTATAACTCTCTTAGCTCGCTACAAACGATTAGAGTTTTGCACAAGGGAGTTGGGAATCTGGTGAGGCGGAAATGAGGACATAAGTGTTGGATTAGTGTCTAAGCCCGTAACCATATTTGGTAAGTACTTGACCCGATTGTGCATGGTCCTTTTGGGTTGCCTTCACCAAAGCAACTTGACTGGAGAAATAATAGAGAAAGAGGCTATTTTGATTTATTGATATATTATAAGAATAATATATTAAAGGAGAAATCATATTTGTTTAATTAATATTGGTCAATAATTAATTAAGAATTAATTTAGTGATCAAGTGTAATTAATTAAACTAGAGGGGCTGAATTGTAATTATGTGATAATTACAAAATATGGTAATGGTTATCCTAGATATGCGTTGGACGAATTCAAGGGGATAAGGATCCTTGAAATCGTCCAAAGGATAAGGATAACAATTTTCAAGGCTTATCTTATGGTTACTTGGTGGGCAAGCAACTAGATAAGGATAAAGACTGAAACCCTAGTCTCTACACCTATATAAATACCCCTAAGGCCATAAGAATTCGTCCATGCCTTGTCTAGGGTTCCTAGGGACGAATTTTATACCTCTTCTCTCTCTCTCCTTCTTGCCTCTCCATTTGCTATTGGTGTTTGTGAGCCATTAGAGGTACTACACTTGTGGTACTTGCTTTCAAAGATAAGAAGATTCAAGATTTAGGTTGTTATTACAATATAAAAACAAGAGGTATGTATTTCATCTTTCCTTGTGGATTTCGAAATTCCTAGAAGCCTTTTAGGGTTTTTCAAGTGTTCATAATGCGTATAACTAATAGTGATAACATAGATCCAACTCTAGTGTTGCATGCACACATAGGATTGTTTGTATAAAACCCATCAGTGGTATCAAAGCCTTTGGTTAACTTGTTTTCAATTAGTATTATACAATTGTATGAACTTGACATACTAGGGTTTATAGCCAATAAACCCTAGGAGGCTAGAAATTTCGAGATTAGGGTTTCTATACCCTAATTTGAGAAAATTTGAAAGGGTTTTCAAATCCTTTCCTTCAGCCTCAAGATTTCGAAATCTAGGGTTTGAAAAAACCCCATGATTTTCGAAATTAACCTCCTCCCCAAGATAATATCCTAAATTTTGGGGATTTGGATTATCCTATATCTTGTAATTATCCTTTAATGGTAGTATACGGTAATTAAATATTTTGAATTATCCTATCCCATGATTTTCGAAATTTAGAGGGATTAAAAGGATTATGATAAATTAATTATTTAATTTGTAATTATCCTTTATGATTTGGATAATACCTTATGATTTAATAATTTAAATTAATAGTTTAATTCAAGATAATTATTAAATCAAGAGTTTTAATATTTAAAATGTTAATTTAAATAGTCTTAAATTCAAAAATTTTAAAGTGAGATTAAAACCTAATTGTTTTGAAAAGTTTCAAATACTTGCCCTCAAGTTTTGGAATTTAAATTGTTTGATTAAAAGTTTAATTTTGAAAAATGTTAAATTCTAAAACCCTAAATTTGAAAAAGTTCAAGTTACACCCTTATGGTTTTATTAAATTAATTAAGTGTATGATTAAAAGAGAGTTAATAAATCCATAATGATAAGGATTATATTTTAAGTGTAATTTATAAAATTTAAACCACCTAGTATTTTAAAAGTGTAAAATACACCCTTATACTATGTATAACATTAAAAGTCTAATATTATATATGTATAACTTAAATGCTAGTCTTACCGTTAGTAAGCCTCATTCACGAAGCCAGTCTATAAGGGGGTATAAGGTTATGGCCTCTAAAATGGCCGTTTAATGGGTGTCCACTCTCACCCACCGCTTCCTTGATTGGTGGAGGGTCGTTAGCCAAATGGGTAGGATAGGACAAACCCTCTCCTCATTAAAGGTATAATAAAAAATAAAGTAGCTAAATGTTTTATAAAATTCACAATCTTAGTTACTTTAGAATTGATGCAATTCCATGAAATTACACTTTGTACCCTTGCTAAGACGTTAGTGGAGCGCGTGTGGTTAACCGGCACACTAATTCAGTTCTAAACAAAGGTGGCAAAGGGTGACTCAATGTTTGTCATAGTTCGATGGAGCGTGTGTGGTTTACCGGCACATCGAATAGGTGACTGTAACAATGAGGGCACCATGTAGATTTGCATGATTATTCACACCCACTTTGTGATCCTCGGCATCCCAGTCACAAACGAGAGGGGCATATCGAGATTTAAACAAGCCATTGAAAAGTTCAATGAATCTCAAAGGAAATCTAGGAATTCTTAATACATTTAAAACTTAAGCCTTTATGTTTTTCATGGTGAAGAATTAGTGAATCGTCATTCACTTATCTCCGAATTATTTGCATGTTGGATTACGACATCCCCCTCCTAATGTGTAAATAATGTTGTTGGATCCTAGCCTTAATGTCTCATTTGGGTGTTTCATTAAGGATTCAATCAACTAACTTGAAATTTCTCCCGTTTTGTAGATGTCTGATTCTAACCGTGGTCTTCCCGAATCCCAAGGAAAAAGTGTTCCTGTTGAAAGTGAAAGCTTGTTCCAAAGTGAAGGATCAATGTGGACTAGCTTGATTTCACTTCTTCCTCCTCCTCCCGTTGTTCTCCCTGACCCACAAGATCGAAGATTTGAAAGGTTCAAGATCACCGAAGCCCTATTGGCAATGGAACATGAAGATGGTAAACATGTGTGTGCTCACGTCCTAGGGATGAAATCACACATTGATAGGTTGATTATGTTGGGTGCGTCTTTCCCCAATAAGTTGGTTGTGGACTGGGTTCTTCAGTCACTACCTAAATCATATGATAAGTTCATAAGAGAGTATTATATGATGAATCTTGACGCGACCCTCATTGACTTAACTTACATGCTTATTGCTGCTGAATCGGAAATGATTTGGCGAAGCAATGGAGCATATTTGTCCCATAATTCAAGCAACCATGCTTCCGTGGACACTCTAGAAGAACCCACCTGTTTTTGCTGCTAAGAGAAGGGGAAATGGATACGAAGCTGCCCAAAGGACCTGAAGAGTCTAAGAGATGGAAGAGTCAAGAAGTATGGCTCTACTTCAGGTATAAAATCCACTATCTAACTCCATTAAATTCCTATTATTTATACATAATGTGATACGATTACATTTGTATGTTACGCAGGAATAGAGAAAATAGAGGAAGTTTGATGGAAGAGCAAGATGAGTCTGATCACGAAGAAATGGATTACGATTGCATGGATTCGAAGATAAGATTTTGAGCTTAGGAAGTTATGATAGATTTGTTAGGAGTATTTGATTACATAGTTTTTCAGTTGAATTTTGCATTGTAAGGACATGTTTTCCGCTGCTTTTATGAATAAAATAAATGTTAGTTTTATCTTATTTGTTTATCCTTACAATGGCATATATGAAAAATTGATGTTTGTGTACTTCTATTATTAGAAAAAATGGATTTGATTCTTGATTAGGTTATTTGTGGAAGTGTCTAGAGTTTACCAAATTGGGAGAGTTTCTCATCGCCCAAGTTTCAAGTGGATAGGAACTTGGAATAGTATAAAAAGTATTATATGATGAATGGAAACTTTTACATTTGGGAAATTCGGACTAATTCTTTGACAAAGTGTCAATTGAAGGACTAGGAGATCAAATACACTAGGTCATACATTGATCAAGTCTACCACAAGAATGATAAAGATATTCGTGATGATTTACTCAAGTTTAGTGAATATGGTTATACCTATAAGATTTAGTATAATTCTAAGTTGATTGGAAGAGTTTCATTCAATAGCAAAACGAATAAGAAGAATCAAGTAGGTTTTAAAGATAAAAATTTCTCTATTCTAAGAAGAAGGGAGAGTACATTTTATTATGTTTTATGATAAGTCTTAATGATTAAGAACCTTATCTCAATTGATCCTCTAAGTGAGTCTTAGTACAATTTGTATGTCTGATAAGAGGAATCGGGAATTGTGGAAATGGTTAAGTCAAGAAGTCAATCATACTTCGTTCCAATATCAAGTCTTACACTTATACTCCAAGATTGTGAATTGAGTGACAAGTCTTAAGAAGGTCTATAACATTCATCAAATGTGGAATTTGGAAAAGGTTTTTTTTTCTTATTCTTGAACATTTGAAATTGGTAAGTTGTGATGTCTTGGATAAGACAAAGACCAACTAGGACCAATCATATGAAGTGTTTTGTCTTGATGAAAGCTACACTAACTCTTGAATATTTCTTTGTCAAGAAATGGTTCTTGACAAGAGAACCTTATATGTCAAGGAGTTAGTGGGAGTCTTAATGGTCTTGAAAGGTTTCAAGAACAAATCAAGAATAAACCTTATCGATCATCACTAGCACACGACTTGAGGTTTACAACCTATCGTGTTCACACTATTTTCTTTTTGTGTCATTCCAATTGAGTTAACTATGCATGTGAGTTCTACGAGTTCTCAATGGGATGTATAGGGGCAAGGCACCTTGTTCAATGGGAAGTACATTGAAATTAAGGGGTAGGCAGTTTACTAACTTGGAAGTAATGGTGGGACCCTTGATGGCAAGAAATTAAGAATAACAAGTTCTATCCATAAGAAGTTTGAATATGTCACTAACATTATCTTGTGATTATGGTTATGACGAATTCACATGGATGGGAATGTATATACCACAAAATCTAAGTGTCATAAGGTCTCTCTAATTCATGAAAATGATTGTGAGGAAACGCTTTCACTAAGAGAGATTTTGAGGATAGCATTATGTGATTTGGGTTTCTCGAATTCAACTATGATTACATCATACCTCTTCATAATTCGAATTGTGGGAAATGGAAAATGGGTCTAAACATTTTAGACTTGTTGATATGAGTCCTAGAATCGTTTAGACATATATATATATATATATATATATATATATATATATATATATATATATATATATATATATATATATATATGAGTTGTCCAAGGAAAAGTGTATGAGGTTGAGAAGCTTAGATAAAGACTTATCGAAGCATCTAGTATTAGAAATATGAACTTAAGAAATTGTTTTCTAGAAGTTCAGCTGATTTCTGAATACATGTCGAAGCTATTGGGAGCATAAGTGTTATGCTGGTAAAGAAATAATCATCATGTAAGTGGGAGCATGATTATTACGGTAAGTATTTCATGTTAGAAATATTAATTATAGAAAACAAGAGTTATACTTTGCAAGTTGTAAGAGTTGAAAAGTGGTTTTGCTATAATTAAGGGAGAGAATATTATACTTCGTTCAAAATCTAAAGCTTAGACTGATAAATTTTAATAAATTTAGTCAAAGGATACATAGTGTGTTCTTAAATATCGATTATAATTACGGTATCCCTTTTCATAGTTCGAATTGTAAGAACATGACACATAAAATGGCAGAAGATTGATAGAGTATCGTATCTTTATGTAAGACATTATGCATCGTGTCCCATACGCTTCGGGAAAAGGATCGATTGCAAGTGCTATAATATTTGACCATTCTAAAATTTTTCCAAATGTCTAGCGCATTAAGAGGGAAAAAGGACAAGAATTGGTATTGACTAAGATAATTAAAAAACTATCAAAGGACGAATCCAAAGTTCGTTGAGGATTTGTCGCTTGTGAGTAGTTGGAAGTATGGTATTGAATGGACCATATCGACATTATTATGAATAGATAAGATTCTATTAAGAATGAGTTGTCATATGGTAAATATGGAAATGTTTCCATAATTGGGAGTTGGAAATTAAGAATTTATGTCTAGATTAGAAAATTTTATGCAAAAGGATGTTCAAAGGAATGTACTTTGAGTGAGAGACATCACATCTATAGAATTGTTCTGTAACAATTTTTTATAGAGTACCTTGTGATTTTGTTGGCCGAGTCTTTGTGATTTTTGTGCCGTGACTTCACAAGAGGATCATTGCATAAAATATTAGAATTTGACATATTATAAAAGGTGGCAAGAATTTGGTATTCTTAGACTAATTATAAGGATTGGGGATTGTGAAATGAGTTGCATTTGAAAAGTTTCAATTGATCTATTTCACAAAGTATGGACAATAGGAAACCAAAGTGTGCATACTTGGAGCATGGGACAATTGTGGTTATGATTCGAGTTATAAAGTTGATTATCTGAAATATTGAACAATGGATAATGAGTAATGAATATGATGATTAAATAAAGGTGTTTTATTTATACTCACAAGTTTGGGGTTATATAAGATTAAGTATTATCATTGTGTTTCACTTTGCATGTTTTGACTTCCTGAATAATTAATTATTTCAGAATAATCAAATTATTCGAATGGTCCATAGTCGTTCATATGTTGGAAGTAGGTATGAATGAAGACTGTCATGAATTGGTTTGTAGATTGTCTAAAGTGTATTAGACATCGCAAAGGTTTGCTGCAACGTTCATGAGTGTTTATGAATATGATTTTGAGCATTGGATTAAACCCACGCTCACTTGGATCGCTTCATGGATTTTATCACGAGCGATTGGTGAGACGATAATATCTTGTATTCTTGAAACCGAGATGTGTGAGTTGTATCTTGCGAATCGGTTGCACCTTGATAGTAAACGCACCAGTAACTTGGTGTCATAAAACTTATTGTTGTGTGTGATTTAGTGAGTGAGTGCTAGCAAACATTGAGTTGAAGTTTATCCGTTCCTTTTACCCAAAGTGGGATAAAAGCGATATCTGTGGGCCCCTCAATTATTTAGTGATGACAAACGTAAATGCTCTGTCAGGCTAGGGCTAATTTGATTTGGTCAATTAGTTAGTCGTCGTAAATCAGAAATCGGGAAACAACACATAGACTGATAGAATGATTTCAATCAATGTATCATGTCTATACAATATCTAGAATGGAGGAATATATGATCCCTTATCTAAAGGACAGGTCCCTGATAAGATCAGAGTTCGACAACGTCTTTGAGAGCTACGATTGCTATCGGGTAGTACTTACTATTATAGTTACTAGACTTATCCAAGTGGGAGACCATTGGATTAGTGTCTAAGCCCATAACCATATTTGCTAAGTACTTGACCCGATTGTGCATGGTCCTTTTGGGTTGCCTTCACCAAAGCAACTTGACTGGAGAAATAATAGAGAAAGAGGTTATTATGATTTATTGATATATTATAAGAATAATATATTAAAGGAGACATCATATTTGTTTAATTAATATTGGTCAATAATTAATTAAGAATTAATTTTAGTGATCAAGTGTAATTAATTAAACTAGAGGGGCTGAATTGTAATTATGTCATACTTACAAAATATGGTAATGGTTATCCTAGATTTGGGTTGGACAAATTCAAGGGGATAAGGATCCTTGAAATCGTCCAAAGGATAAGGATAAGGGTTTTCAAGGCTTATCTTATGCTTACTTAGTGGGCAGGCAACTAGATAATGACAAGGACTGAAAACCTAATCTCTACACCTATATAAATACCCCTAAGGCCATAAGAATTCATCCATGCCTTGTCTAGGGTTCCTAGGGACGAATTTTATACCTCTTCTCTCTCTCTTTCCTCTCCATTTGCTCTTGGTGTTTGTGAGCCATTAGAGTTACTACACTTGTGGTACTTGCTTTCAAAGACAAGAAGATTCAAGATTTAGGTTGTTTTTACAGTATAGCAACAAGAGGTATGTATTTCATCTTTCCTTGTGGATTTCGAAATTCCTAGAAGCCTTTTAGGGTTTTTCAAGTGTTCATAATGTCGTATAACTAATAGTGATAACATAGATCCAACCCTAGGGTTGCACGCACACATAGGATTGTTTATATGAAACCCATCAATAAGTTCTCTTAAATAGGCCCCAACACCGGAGATTTAGGGTTTTACCTCACAGCGCCAACTCGGCGAGTCGGCTTTGTGACCCGTCAAGTTGGCTATTAAACCCACGTGACCAATTCGACTCTACTAGACGAGTTGGGCTCATAACCCGTCAAGTCACTCAGTAAATCTCAACAATAAATACATAAATAATATACATGGGAGCCTGGATGTTAGAACTCTCCCCCACTAAGATAAGACTTAGCCCTCGAATTCATGCTATGGAAATAGCTTTGGGTAGTGCTTACGCATCTCAAAATCTGACTCCCACATCCACTCGGAACCTTTCCAATGTTGCCACTAGACCTGAACTAGGGGCACCTCTTTGTTCCTCAGAACCTTCACTTTTCGATCCGATATCGTAGTCGACCTCTAAATAAAATTCAGGCTCGCATCCACCTGAATGACGTCTAATGGTACCACTGTCATCTCATCGGCTAAGATGTTATGAATCTGACTCAATTCCATAGGTAGCTCTAGTCAATAATCTACATTTCCTACTCTGGTTATTACTTTAAAAGTAACGATGTATCGGGGCCCCAATTTGCCTAGTTTCCTGAATCGGATCACCTTTTTCCATGGATATACCTAAGGAGGACAAAATCTCTAACCTAGAAGTCTAACTCGGATCATCGCCAATATAAGTAACTCTTTAGGTGACTCTGGGCTGTCAGTAACCTCTGTCTAACCTGCTGAATTTGCTTGGTCGTCTTTATCACTATCTTAATGCCACCAATCACTCGATGCCCTACCTCACCCAAACAGATGGGAGTCCGACACCTCCTCCTTTATAAGAGCTCGAAGGGAGGCATTCCAATACTGGAATGGTGGTTGTTGTTGTAAGAAAACTTATCCAAGGGCAAATAGGTGTCCCAACTTCCGCCAAAGTCCATAACAAATGCACGTAGCATGTCCTCGAGCGTCTGAATCGTCCGCTCACTCTACCCGTCTATCTGCTGGTGGTATGCGGTATTGGAATGCAACTAGGTGCCTAACTCCTCATGAAATTTCTTCCAGAACATGGAAGTATAATTCACATCTAGATCTAACACTATCGAGGTCGGCATTGCATGACGTGCTACCACATATCTCATATAAATCTCAACCAGTTTCTCTGCAGAAGAGCTCTCACTGATAGCAAGGAAGTAAGCAGTGTTTTTCAACCGGTCTATAATCACCAATATCATGTCAACCCTATGTACGGTCCATGGTATCTTGGTGAGAAAAACCATCGTAATCTGCTCCTACTTCCACTGGGGAATATCTAAATGTTGTAACGGGGCATGTAGTCTCTACTGCTCCGCCTTAACCCGATGACAGGTGAAGAAACTCAAAACTGCCCATGCCACATCCCTCTTCATAAACTTCCACCATTAGTGTCTCTTTAGGTCCAAATACATCTTAGTCGCCCCTAGGTGGATCGAGAATCTCGATCTATGCGCCTCCTCCATCAATATATGACGAGCTCTACCTATATAGGGCACCCAAATCCGCCCTCGAAAGGTCATAATGTTGGATAAGGTGTCTAAGTCCATAACTTATTTGGTATATACTTGACCCGACCGGCATGGTCCATTTGGGTTGCATCTCATCCAAACTATTATGGATAATTTTATGAGAGTTATACACATATGTTTATTAATATATTATGAGTTATAATATATTAATATGAAGTTACGTTATTTAATTAGTTTTAGTCTTAAATTAATCATGAATTAATTTAGAGATTAAAAGGAATACTAATTAAATTATGGGCTATTTGTTTTATATAGTGTGGGCTAATACTCATTTGTTAATGGGCTAGGCTTATGTGGAAGTCCATGGATGATCCATGAAGCTTTTAACCCATGGATCCTTGGAAAAGGAAAAGACATGGGTTATTAGGTTTTCACCCTAACCATGCATACTATATAAGCATGCTTATGGAGCATGAAATGAAGCCTAAGATACACTAAGAGAAAGCTAGTGATCTAGTGTGTGTGTGCATGTGTGTGGCCGATTTATACAAGGTGTATATACTCTCTCAAAGTTTTCCAAGAGTTTGTGGTGTTTGTGATTCCATTTGAGGCATTCACACTATTGGTGCTTGGCCCTCAAACTCCTAAGAACCCAACACACCAAAAGGTATGTAATCTCTTCTAACTCTTTTATGTTGAAATGTTCCCCATGCCATGTTAGATAGGTTATAAACCTTGGAAAATTATTATTTTGCATGTATTTAGACAAACATAGATCCAAGGTTTATTAGGGTTGCATGCACACTTAGGAAGTGTTAGATTGCTCAAAACCCAACAGTGGTATCAGAGCCTAGGCTTGCTTGTTTGATACTTGATGCAAAATAGTGATAAAAGTCGAAATCGTTGCTGTCTGCATGCTAGACTCGCCGAGTCCATTGGGGGGACTCGCCGAGTCCAAGGCAAACTTCAACCTACTCGACGAGTCCGTTCGTGCACTCGGCGAGTAGGATCGAAAGAATGCAGAATCTCGACTTTTGCTGCTGGAAATGGACTAGAAACATTACCCTAAATTGTTTTGGTGTTGTAAAACTTATTTAGTTGGTGTAATGGTTGTTCTAATCCATTTACAATAGCATATATCAAAATTCCATGATTTTATGTGTTCATATATTTCTTGAATTTTGATGATCATGTTCATGTTCTTATGAATTTAGAAAATGATAGGAATTATTTGCTGAATTGTTTAGAATTAATTCTTTATCATTTATGTGTTTTAATGGAGTCCATAATTTGTCCTCAAGTTATGGATTACCAAAGGTCACCTTCATTTAACACACACTTAAAACACATAAGTTACATGAAAATGAAGAGTCTTCATTTTTATGAACCTTTAATTCATAAGTTATGAAATGAAGAGTTTTGCAAGGTTACAAAATGAAGAGTCTTGTGTCATTGAATTTTTTTTTTTTATGACTCCATAACTTGTCCTCAAGTTATGGAAATTCAAGAGTCACTTCATTAATAAATAAATAAATAAATAAAGTGTAACCTTAATTAATTCCATAAGTTATAAAAATAAAGAAAAGATTAATTCTTTTATTGGTTTAAAGTCTTCCATAAGTTATGGAACTTGAAGAGTTTTTTGGATTAAAACTACTTTAAACACATAAGTTATGGAATTAATTAGTTTTGAATAGTTTCAAAACTTGCCCTCAAGTTTTGGAATTTGTAAAGTTTCACACACTTTAATAAACTTTAATTCCAAACCTTAGAGTTTTAATAGTTAAAATTCAACCCTTATACTATTTATAACATTAATGGTTAATTATTATATATATATGTATAAGAATAAGTCGTTTTACCGTTAGTAGGCCTCATTCACGAAGCCGGTCTATAAGGTGGGTATAAGGTTGTTGCCTATAAAATGGCGACTTAATGGGTGTATACTCTCACCCACCGCTTGCTTGATCGGTGGAGGGTCGTTAGCCGAACGGGTAGGACAATGACTTTAAATTCTCCCTTCATTAAAAGTATTAATGATAAATACTAAAGTAACTAAAATCTTAATAATTCCCAATCTTAGTTACTTTAGGAAAAATGTGAATTTGGTGCTAACCCATGGAATTCACACTTTGTACCTTACCAAGTCGTTGGTGGAGCGTGTGTGGTTAACCGGCACACTAACTTGGACTAGTAAGGACCACGAAGGGTGACTTAATGTTTTTCATAGATCAATGGAGCGTGTGTGGTTAACCGGCACATTGATTAGGTGATAATATTAAGGGTACCAAGTGAATTGGTATGGTTATTCACACCTTGTTTTGTGATCCTCGGCATCCCAGTCACAAAATTTGAGAGGGCACACTCGAGATTGAAACATGCCATTGAAAAGTTCAATGAATCTCAAAAGATCTAGGAATTTCAAATCCAATTAAAACCTAATAAATTATTTCGTTTTTCATGGTGGAAATTGGTGAATCGTCATTCGCCTACCTTCAAATATTTTATAGCTTGGATTACGGCATCCCTCTTCTAAGTTATAAAATAGTTTGTTGGGTCCTAGCCTTAATATTTCATATTGGGTGTCATATTAAGGACTTTAAATCAACTATCTTGAATATCTCCCAAAACATGTCTGGTTTAGACATTTATGATCTTCCCAAATCTCTTGAAGATGATGTTCCTCAACATCATGCTTCACTTCCTTTATCTCCTCCAATTATTCTCCCTCACCCACAAGTTCTTGAAAAGTTTAAAGTCACTCAAGCCCTATTGGCAAGTTAAGGTCTTGGTGTGGTCACATCTTGGAGATGTAGTCACATATTGACAAGACGGGAGAGTTGGGTGTCAAAGTCTCGTGAAAGTTGGATGTTCAATCACTTTCTTAGTAACATAGCGGGTCACTTTGGGACTACTATGAGACAGACTATGACACGAGCCTTAATGATCTTATCTATTTGCTTTGTGCTGTGGAATCAGCAATGATTTGGAACACTAGTAAAGCAAATTTTGTTAGAAGATCAACTTCCCAAACCTTAAATGGACATTGGCAATGGTAGCATTGGATATCTAGAAAAACATTTCTCTTCCCAATGGAAAGGGATCGGCCATAGTCAACTCGGTTGACCAAATGGTAAAGAGAAAGGCTAAGTCTGAAATAGTCTCATGTGCCATTATCAAAGGGTCTCCATATGTTTATATTGCCAAAGAAAGGGGCATTGGTTGCGAAGCTGCCCTATTTACCTGAAAGGTCATAAGGTTGATCAAGTCAAGAGGTTTGACTCTACTTCGGGTAAAATACACTGTATAACTCTGTTAAGTTCCTATTTGGAGATTCTTATTACATAATGTGAATGGGTCACATGCTGATGTCTTTTAAGAATCAAAGAAAAGATAGGAAGCTTAAAGTAAGTATATGCTGATTCTGATTGCGAAGATGGGTTTCGATCGCATGGTTCGGTAATCAGAATTTTGAGCTGTTGCTTAAGAGTTATAATATATTGCTTGTGAATAGATAACAACAAGGTTTTCATGTGGATTGTAAGGATAAGTTTTTCCGCAAAGTTTTAAAATAAAAGAAAAAAAGGTTTTAATTTTATTTATTTTAAAAATATCCTTACAATGGCATCGGTGGAAAATTGTTGCTTATATGTTTCCAGTAATAGCAATATTGGAAAGTGGATTTGATTCTTTCATTTGTGGTAGTGTCTGAATTTACCAAATGAAGAAAGTTTTTCATCACCCAAGTTTCAATTGGACAGAAACTTGGAATCATACAAGTTGTATTGTATGATGAATGAGAATTTTCATCTTTGAAAAATTAAGACTAATTCTTTGATCACATGTATATGTGAGTCAATTGAAGGACTAAGGAATTAGGTACACTGGGTGTGCGCTGGTCAAGGTCCATCACAAAGATTGATTTGTCATGATTTACTAAAGATTAGTAAATATGATTATACTTATAAGGTTAAGTATAATTTTGTAACATTGGAAAACGAATAAGAAGAATCAAATTAGGCAGAAAGATAAAAGTTTCTCAAATCTGAAAGGACGGGAGAGTACTTTAGTATCAGCTTTGTGATCATCTTAATGATTAAGAAACCATATCAAAATTTGTTCTCTAAGAAAGTCTTAGTGCATTCTTATGACTAAGAAGAAGGGATCTTGAAATTGTTGAAATGGTTAAATCAAGAAGATGAATCATACTTCGTTCCAATACAAGTCTTGGAGTCATACTCCAAGATTGTAATTTGAGTGACATGTCTTAAAGAAGGTTTAAAACACTTATCAAATGTAAGAGTAAAATGTTTTCTACTCTTGTACATTTGAGATTGGTAAGTTGTGATGTCTTGGATGAGACAAAGACCAACTAAGACCAATTGTGTGAAGTGTTAGTCTTGATAAGAATCCGCACTATCCCTTGAATATTTGTTTTATCAAGGAATGGTTCTTGACTAGGAAAACTTATATGTCAAGGGGACAGTGGGAGCGTTAAAGATCCTGAAAGAGTTTCAAGATTTAATCAAGAGTAAAACCTGTAATTTATCACTAGCACACGACTTAAGGTTTTCAACCTATCGTGTTGACATAATTCTTATTTCTGTACCTACTTCAAATAAGTTGAATTTACATGTGAGTTATCAGAGTTCAACTTGGAAGCATTGGTGGGCCTTGTGTTACCAAGGTGACAAGAAACTAAGATTGAATAAGTTTAATCCATGTAGGGCTGAATTTGTCACTAACCTTATCTTGTGATTATGGTTTTGACAAATTCGCATGGATAGGAACTCATACACTATTAAATCTAAGTGTCATAAGGTTTCTCTCCGATTCATGAAAATGATGGTGAGGAAATGCTTTCACTAAATAGATTTTAAGTAGATATCAATTGTGTCATTTGCATTTTCAAAAGTCATTAGTGGAGCGCGTGTGGTTAACCGGCACACTAACATGGACTTGTGAGAAATGGCAAATGCCTAAGCAATTGAGACTATGATTACGGCATCCCTTTTCATAGTTCTGAAAATTGTTTAGACACACATGTGATCTATCTAAGAAAGGGTGTATGAATCTAAATTTCAGAAGTCCAACAGATTTCTGGAAATGTGTCAGAGCTAGTGGGACCATAAGTGTTATGCTGATAGTCATCATGTTAGTGGGAGCATGACTATTATGATTTGTATTGCAAGCTAGCAATGTTAATTATAGAAAACAAAGTTTCAATCCGTGAAGTTGCAGGGGTTGAAAAGTTGTTTTGCTATAATTAAGGGAGAGGAAATTATACTTCATGTCAATTCTAAAGCTTAGATTGAGATTTTAATCATCTTTAGTCAAGAATATATGTGAATTTTGTGTTGGAATGGTTCAACTTGAAGAAATTCTATATATATTGCATTTTCAAAATTCGATTATGATTACGGCATCCCTCTTCATAGTTAAATTTTGAAAACATGGCAAATAAAAAATATTGTAGCAAAAGACTGGTCTAGTGTCATGTCTTTATGTCAAACATCATGAATAGTATCCCATATGCTTCGGATATAGGATCGATTTCATGTGCTATAATATTCATCCTTTCTAAATTTTCCAAATGCTTAAGGCATTTAGAAGGGAAAAGTCTAGAACTGGATATGACTAAAGTGATTAAGCAATTGTCGAGGACAATCTGAGGTTCGCCAAAGATTGGTTGCTCAGGGACATTTGGAAGTCTAGTGTTAATTTTGGTAGGACCATATCGACATTTTCTGAAAAGAGGTAACTCTTGTTCGGAAGTGATAGTCAAATAGGACTATGGAAATGTCTCCATAGGTGGAAGTGATTCAATCTATGTAAGATTAGGAAACTTAATGCAAAAAGGATGTTCCCAAGGAGCTGATCTCCTTTGGAATGCTCTGTAATGGTTGTTGTCAAGTCTTTCTGACTTTGTGCATAATCATTACAAGAGGATCAATGCATATAAGTTTAGAATCTAACAGATTTCAGTAAATGACATAAATTTGGAATTCTTGCATTTACAATAAGGATTTGGGATTGTGAAATGAGTATCATTGGAATCATGTTCAATTGATCTACATCACAATGTAAGGATCATAGACAAACATAGTGTGCATACTTGGGGTATGGCATAACTATTGTTTAGAAAAACAAAGTGTACATGCTAGGAGCATGGGACGACTGTTATTTTTTATTCAAGTCTTAAGTTGATATTTGAAACATTGAATAATGTGTAATCAATATGGTGATAAATAAAAGGTGTTTTTATTTATATTCAAAAGGGTTCTGAGACCATATTAGATTCGATTATTATTGTGTTTCACTTTGCATGTTTTGACTTCCAAAATAGCTAGGTTATTCTTTTCGAATGACTAAGTTATTTAAACACTCCACAGTCGTTCATATGTTGGAAGTAGGTATGAATCAAGACTGTCATAAATCGGGTTTGTAGATGGCTAAATGAGTTTAGACATGGCAATGGTTGCTGCAACATTCATGAGTACTCATAAGTTATGAGTATTGGTATAAACCCACGCTCACTTGTATCACTTCATGGAATTTATCTCGAGTGATCGTGAGACGATAACATCATATAAATCTTTAAACCTAGAGATATGAGTTGTTACCTATGAGTTGGTTGTGCATTGATTGCACGTAAACGCATCAGTAACTTGATGTTATAAAACGTGCCTTTGTGTACAATTCAATAAGTAGTAGAACAAGCATATCAGTCGAAGTTTATCTGTTCCTTCTAGAAATAGAAGCGATATCCGGGCCCCTCGAAGATTTTGTTGTGACCCATGTACCGGCCGGTCAGAACTGAATTGATGTGTTCGATTAAGTTCTTTGTCAAACAAATCGAAAATCGGGAAACAAACTGCTGGACAATAAGTACGACGTTGTTCCATGTATTTGTCCGGCTGATATCATGAGAACAGAGGATTATGTGATCACTTATCTAAAATGGCGCTTCATAGTTCGACAGAGTCTTCACTGTTCGAGGGAGTTTTCGAGAGCTACGATTGTTGGTTGGTTCCTGAAGTTATAGGCAAATATAGTTATTAGACTTATCCAAGTGGGAGTCTGTTGGATAAGGTGTCTAAGTCCATAACTTATTTGGTATATACTTGACCCGACCGGCATGGTCCATTTGGGTTGCATCTCATCCAAACTATTATGGATAATTTTATGAGAGTTATACACATATGTTTATTAATATATTATGAGTTATAATATATTAATATGAAGTTACGTTATTTAATTAGTTTTAGTCTTAAATTAATCATGAATTAATTTAGAGATTAAAAGGAATACTAATTAAATTATGGGCTATTTGTTTTATATAGTGTGGGCTAATACTCATTTGTTAATGGGCTAGGCTTATGTGGAAGTCCATGGATGATCCATGAAGCTTTTAACCCATGGATCCTTGGAAAAGGAAAAGACATGGGTTATTAGGTTTTCACCCTAACCATGCATACTATATAAGCATGCTTATGGAGCATGAAATGAAGCCTAAGATACACTAAGAGAAAGCTAGTGATCTAGTGTGTGTGTGCATGTGTGTGGCCGATTTATACAAGGTGTATATACTCTCTCAAAGTTTTCCAAGAGTTTGTGGTGTTTGTGATTCCATTTGAGGCATTCACACTATTGGTGCTTGGCCCTCAAACTCCTAAGAACCCAACACACCAAAAGGTATGTAATCTCTTCTAACTCTTTTATGTTGAAATGTTCCCCATGCCATGTTAGATAGGTTATAAACCTTGGAAAATTATTATTTTGCATGTATTTAGACAAACATAGATCCAAGGTTTATTAGGGTTGCATGCACACTTAGGAAGTGTTAGATTGCTCAAAACCCAACACATAAGCCCACAACTTTCCGTCTCAAACTCGAACACCTGTCCACTAACTCGCTCCCTCTTAAGGTTCTCCGGTCTCACGACCTCCACCTTGGACCCTCGGATGGTGTCTAAGACTGGACTCATCACTGCCATCCTCATGCATACATCTCGGATCTTAGAACTCACTACTCTATGGCTCAGGGCGTCGGCTACCACATTAGCCTTGCTTGGATGAGATAAGATCTCACACTCATAATCCTTCACTACATCCAACCACCTCTTCTGCCTCATACTCAGGTTGGGCAGATCCATGAGGTACTTCAGGCTCTTATGGTCCGTATATATGGTACACCGAACTCCATACAGGTAGTGGCGCGAGATCTTGAGGGTGTGTAACATCCGAATTTCCAGGTATATTATTTTATTTAATTATTTTTGGAGTTTGTGGAGGAACTCGGCGAGTTGGAGCCAAGACTCGCCGAGTAGGGTTGTGGATGTTCATCCGGGTTCACGTCCGGACTCGGCGAGTCCACGCTATTTAATGAAACTCTAATCCCCTGGGTTTGGAGCCTATTTAAGGGCACTTATAGCCTCCCATTGCGGCTACCATCCCTTGAGAGAAACCTAAGTGAGCCAAATCGTTATGAGGAAGAAGAAGTCACTTTTGATCCTTGTACCTTTGGTTTAGCAAGAAGGAGGTGACCAAGAGCAAACAGGAGGTGCGATTCTAATAGTTCCAGAGTTCAGAGACTTCATTTTGAGGTAATAGTTCGAACCTCCTTCAGTTTTGGTGTTGATCATTAGAGTTAGGGTTTTCTAACCCCCTTTGGAGAGTGATTATGTGGAGCAAATGGTCCCACTTCGAGTTTATGCCTTGGATTTGGACTCAAAGAGGTCCAACGACCTTAACCCTTGGAGCTTTATGGATCAGTTTGGGGTTATTGGACTTAGGTTGCCATTTTTGGGACTAAATCTCCTTTTGATGCCTTGTTGTTTTTATACAAGCATGAAGTTTCAGACTTTACATGACATTCATTCTTGGGAAGGCCAGATCTATGGTTTAGGGAAACAGATCTGACCTCAGGAGGCCATTAGAGTTTGTGCATGGCATGAACTCGCCGAGTTGTTCTTGGGACTCGGCGATTAGGGTTAGGGTTTCACATAAATTGCTCAGTGAGTAGACTTGCTGAGTTGGGGAATGACTCTGTGAGTCAGAAGGGGGTTAGAGGATTGGACTTCAAGGCGGTACTCGCCGAGTTGTTCTTGAGACTCAGCGAGTTGAGTCGGGGTGGCCTCGCGATTCATGCCCGGTATGACTCGTCGAGCATAGGGAGCGACTCGACATGCCAAGCGGGACAAGTGTTAGAGAACATGTGTAAACTCGCTGAGTCACCAGGGTGCACTCAGTGAGTAGGGTCAAAGTGTGACCATTGACTTTTATTGACTTTAGGGGTTTGGTCAACAATGGAGTACTTGTGTCGAGAGGGGGTAAAGTAGTCTTTTACCCTTCTAAGGGTGGCAATGGCAGGTTGAGTCTAGTCTCGAGAGTTATATTTATAAGAGTATTTACTTTATGTGAATAGGCGGAGACTAGGCAATATTTCTACCGAGTCAGAGATTTACCGAGACGCCTGAGGTGAGTCTTCTCACTATAATTTACCTAGTGTGGTAACAGAGTTATGTGACAGTGTATTTTAGAGTTATGTGCTAGTGTATTGGCATGTTATTTATGTGTTGTGATTTATTATATGTGATTTGCATGATTCAGAGTTTACAGAGTAGGACTAGTGGGTCCATAGAGTTAGGACCCTCGGGTCCATAGAGTTAGGGCCAGAGGGCCCACAGAGAGTTGGGGTTGGAGGGTCCCACTGAGACACATTTGATGGGTTTTGGTCATAAGACATCCTATATGCTCATACAAACCCTGATGCTTGGATCTAGGTTTCTCTATTGTACATGCTTTGAATCCAAGACTATAAACCCTAATTCTAGCATATGGAAATCAATATTAACATATAATTAGGTTTATGATATTACCTTGATTGTTATGTAGCAACAACAATCCCAATTCCTCCTTGGATTGGCTTTGGAAGGCTTAGAGTCACAAGTGTCACTCCTCTAATGGCTTAGAAACACCATAAGCAAGTGGAGAAGGAATAAGGAGAGAGGGGAGGTATTGAATTCGTTTCTAGGACCTCTTAGGAAGGCTTAGACGAATTCATGAGCCTTGGGGTCTTTATATCGGGTTAGGATTAGGGTTTCAGTCCTTATCCTTATCTAGTTACTTGCCCATCAAGCAACCATAAGATAAACCTTGAAAATCCCTATCTTTTGGACCTTGGACGATTTTAAGGATATCCTTATCCTTGAATTCGTCCATCCTTTAACAAGGATAACCATTGCCCTATTTTGTAACTATCACATAATTACAATTCAGTCCCTCTAGTTTAATTAATTACACTTGATCACAAAATTAATTCTTAATTAATTATTGACAAATATTAATTACAAATATGATTTCTCCTTTAATATATTATTCTTATAACATATTAATAAATCATAATAACCTCTATCTTTATTTATTTCTCCAATCAAGTTGCTTTGGTGAAGGCAAGCCAAAAGGACCATGCACCATCGGATCAAGTACATGCCAAAATAGTTATGGACTTAGACACTAATCCAACAGTCTCCCACTTGGATAAGTCTAATAACTATTATGCGTATGACTTTAGATCCTGATCTGCAATCGTAGCTTTCCAAAGCCGCTGTCAACTCTGATCATATCAGATACGCGTGTCCTTAGATAATGGATCATATATTCCTCCATTCTAGATATATGAGATATGATTTCAAATCATTCTCTTTGTACTATATCTCGATTCCCGATTTATGACGACTGGCTAATTAAACAAATCAAATTAGCCCTAGCCCAGCCAAGCATTTATGTTTGTCATCACAAAATCATCGAGGGGCCCAAAGATATCGCTTTTATCCTACTTTGAATAAAAGAAATGGATAAACTTTGATACAATGCTTGCTTGCACTTTCTAACCAATTCACACACAACAATATGTTTTATACCACCAAGTTACTAGTGCGTTTACATATTATCAATGTGCAACCGCTTTGTAAGATACAACTCACACATCTCAGTTTCAAGAATATAAGATGTTATCGTCTCAACAATGACTCGTGATACAATCCATGGAGTGATCCAAGTGAGCGTGGGTTTAATCCAATGCTCAAATCATATTCATAAGCACTCATGAACGTTGCAACAAACATTTGCTTATGTCTAATACTCGTTTAGACAATCCACACACCAATTCTCGATAGTCTTCGTTCATATCTACTTCCAATATATGAACGACTGTGGCCCGTTCGAATAATTCGATTATTCTTAATAAACTTAATTATTCTGGAAGTCAAAACATGCAAAGTGAAACACAAGAATAATACTAATCCCATATGGTCTCAAACATTTGAGCATAAATAAAACACCTTTTATTTATCACCATATCGATTACTCATTATTTGTTGTTTCGGTTAATCAACTTCTTACTTGAATTACTACACTTGTCCCATGCTCCTAGCATGCACACAATGTTTACCTATGGTTCTTACTTTGTGAAATAGATCACATTGAACACATTTCCAATCATTCTCATTTCACAACTCGAAATCCTTTTTCATAAGTTTAAGAATATCAAATTCTTGCCACTTATAGAATATGCTAGATTCTAACATTTTATGCAACTATCCTTTCGTAATGTCACTGCACCAAAGTCACAAAGACTTTTTCCAATGATGTTACAAAGTCCTCAATCGGAGATTGTTACAAGACAATTCCTTAGATATGATGTCTCTCACTCAAAGTACATTCCTTTGAACATCCTTTTGAATAAAGGTTTCTAATCTAGTCATAGATTTTTCAATATTCAATTTCCAATATGGACACGCTTCCGTATTTTCCATATGACAACTCATTCTTAATAGAATCTTATCTATTCGTAATGATGTCGATATGGTCCATCCAATATGGAAACATTTCCATAATTTCCATATGACAACTCATTCTTAATAGAATCTTTTCTATTTATAATAATGTCGATATGGTCCATCCAATACCATGCTTCCAACTACTTACAAGCGACCAATCCTCGTCGAACTTTGGATTGTCCTTTGATAGTTGTTTAATTATTTTAGTCAAAACCGATTCTAGTCCTTTTTCCCTCTAAATGCGCTAGACATTTGGAAAATTTTAGAATGGTCAAACATTAAAGCATTTGCAATCGATCCTATACCCGAAGCGTATGGGACACGACGCACAATGTTTTATTTGCTATGTTCTCAAAATTCGAATTGTGAAGAGGAATGCCGTAATCATAATCGAAATTTTAAGAACACACTATGTACCCTTGACTAAATTTATTAACATTTCTCAACCTAAGCCTTTAGATTGGAAATGAAGCATAATATTCTCTCCCTTAATTATAGCAAAACAACTATTCCTTCCTTACAACTTTGCAAAGTATGACTCTTGTTTTCTATAATTAATATCGCTAACCTTGCAATACTTTCCTTAATAATCATACAATCATAACATTTATGCTCCCACTATCATGATGATTATTATAAAACATAACACTTATGCTCCCACTAGCTTCGACATGTATTCATAAACATCTTAACTTTCAGAAAAACAATGCTTATTGAATTTCTTAAGTTCATGTTTCTAATACTTAGTGCTTTGATAATCTTTTATCAAGGTTTCTTGAACTTATACACCTTTGCCTTCGATAGTTCATATGTGTGTCTAAACAATTAAGACTAATTACCAAACCTCACAATTCAAATTATGGAAAGGGATACCGTAACCATAATCGAATTCGAGAATGCAATTTTACAATCACTATCTTCTTAAATCTTTCTTAGTGAAAGCATTTCCTCACAATCATTTTCATGAAGGAGAAAATCTTATGACAGTTAGATTTGAGCGGTGTATGTGTTCCTATCCATGTGAATTTGTTGAAACTAAGGTTTACGACAAATTCAAACTCATATGGACCGATCTTTCTTAATCTTGATTTCTTGCCTTATGCTAGCACAGCTGCTCACCATGTCTTCCAAGCAGTTAAGCAGCTCACCCTTTCCTATCAATGTACCTTTCGTTGATTAAGGTGCTTTGCCTTTTATGCGTTCAAAATGAGAACTCATAGAACTCACATGCATAATTAACTCAATTGGAACGACACAGAAACTAAATAATGTCAACACGATAGGTTGTAAACCTTAACTCGTGTGCTAGTGATGATCGATAAGGTCTATTTGATTTGTTCTTGAAACCTTTCAAGACCAATAAGACTCCCACTGACTCCTTGACATATAAGATTCTCTTGTCAACAACCATTTCTTGACAAACAAATATTCAAAAGTTAGTGTAGCTTTTATCAAACACTTCATAAATTGGTCCTAGTTGGTCTTTGTCTTATCCAAGACATCACAACTTTCCACATTTGATGAATGTTACAAACCTTCTTAATACTTTTCACTCATTGTCACAATCTTAACTTTAAGACTTGTTTTCGGAACGAAGTATGATTGACTTCTTGATTTACCATTTCTTCAATCCTTGATTCCTCTTCTTAAACATACAATTGTACTAAGACTCACTTAGAGGATCAATTGAGATATGGTTCTTAATCATTAAGACCTATCATAAAGCATAAAAGGTACTCTCCCTTCTTCTTAGAATGGAGAAACCTTTATCTTTCTGCCTACTTGATTCTTCTTATTCGTTCTACTATTGATTTAAACCTTTTCCAATCAATCTAGAATTACACTTAATCTTGTAAGTATAATCACATTTACTAAACCTTTAGTAAATCATGACGAATATCTTTGTTACTCTTATGGTGGACTTGATCAACACGCAACTTTGTGTATTCGATCTCCAAGTCCTTCACTTGACACTTTGTCAATGGATTAGTCTAATTTCCAAATATGAAATTTCTCATTCATTGTGCAACCAAGTTGCATGATTCCAAATTTCTGTCCAATTGAAACTTGGGTGATAAGAAACTCTCCCTATTTGGTAAATTCTCGAATAACATAATAAGAACCAAATCCATTATTGTTAATAATAGAAACATTTTAACATCAATTTTTCATACACGCCATTGCAAGGATAAATAAATAAAATTTAAAATCAAAATTTATTTTATTGCGGAAAAATTTGTCCTTACAATGCAATTCATTGAAAAACTATGCTAATACATCTTTCTTAGCAATCTAATTTTAACTCTAAGTAGTAGCTCAAAAATCTAATCTTCTAGAAATGCGATCGAAATCCATTCTTTCACGGTTAGATTCTGCCCACTTCTTCCCTTAAGCTTACTTTCTTATCTTCGATCCTACAAAACATCAATTGTAATCTTATCACATTATGTATTAAGAATCTAGAATAGAAGCTTAAAAGAGTTAGTTAATGGATTTTACCTATATTAGAGCCATACGTTTCGACTCTCCCATCTCTTAGATCTCTTAGGTAAATGGGGCAGCTTCGTCTCCAATGCCCCCTCTCTTGGCAATAAAAGCAAATCGACTCTTTTGGAACAGGACATGGAACTACTTCAGACATTGCCTTTCTCTTATGATCATACTTTTTGATCATGGCATGTCTTTCGTTGCCATTGTCTATCTCCATAGAGGTCTTGAAGGCATATTCACCAATCAACTTTGCTTTTCTATTGCGCCAAACCATTGCTGATTCAGCAGCAATAAGCATATAGGTGAGATCTATAACGGTCACGTCGCGGTTCATCATATAGTACTCTCTTAAGAACTCACTATATGAGCTAGAAAGTGACTTAAGAACCCAATCAACAACCATTTCCTCAGAGACAATGGATCCCAACATTCTTAACCTATCAATGTGTGACTTCATCCCTAGGATGTGTGCACACACCGACTTTCCTTCTTTATGTTTACTTGCCAAAAGGGCTTGAGTGATCTTGAACTTTTCAAGCCTTTGAAATTGTGGGTTAGGGAGAATAATTTGAGGAGGAGGAGGAAGTGAAGCATGATCTCTTGTTCCTCGATCGAATCGTGGAATATCATCTTCATGTGGAATTCTTGTTCCACGGGATTTGAGAGACCATAGTTGTCAAACTTTGACATCTACAAAATGGGAGAAAACGAATTCAAGTTAGTTGATTGATTGAGTCCTTAGTAACTCACCCAAATGTGATACTAAGGCTAGGACCCAACACAATATGCTACAACTCGGGAGAGGGATGTCGTAACCCTAATTGCGAAATATTTGAAGGTAAGTGAATGACGATTCACTAATTTCCACCACGAAAAACGAAAAAGAATTTAAGTTTTAAATCTATGAAAACTCCTAGATCCTTTGAGATTCATTGAAATTTCAATGGCATGTTTAAATCTCGATATGCCCCTCTTGTTTGTGACTGGGATGCCGAGGATCACAAAGCGAGGGTGAATAACCATGCAAACTTACATGGTGCCCTCACATGTTACAGTCACCAATTCGATGTGCCGGTAAACCACACACGCTCCACCGAACTATGACAAACATTGAGTCACCCTTTGCTACCTTTGCTTAGAACCATTTAGTGTGCCGATAATCCACACACGCTCCACTAACGTCTTCTCAAGGGCACAAAGTGTAATTTCATGGAATTGCATCAATTCACTTTTGCCTAAGTAACTAAGATTGGGAATTTTATGAAAACATTTAGTTACTTTTATACTTCATTATACTTATAATGGAAGGTTTCGTCCTATCCTACCCGTTCGGCTAACGACCCTCCACTAGGCAAGAGTGCGGTGGGTAAGAGTGGATACCCATTCAATCGCCATTTTATAGGCAATTTCCTTAAACACCCCTTATAGACCAGCTTCGTGAATGAGGCCTACTAACGGTAAGACTGACTTTTACTCATACATATATATATAATGTTAGACTTTTAATGTTATATATAGTATAGGGTATATTTTACACTTTTAAAATACTAGTTGGTCAAATTTAATAATTATACCTTTAATTCAATTAAATTGTAAACCAAAACTTTTATGGATTTATTAAACCTCGTTTAATTATACACCTTAATTAATTAATAAAACCATAAGGGTGTGATTTGAACTTTTTCAAAACAATACTAAGGTTTTAGAATTTAACATTCCTAATTAAACTTTTAATCAACTTTTAAATTCCAAAACTTGAGGGCAA
The DNA here is from genome assembly GCF_002870075.4 of Lactuca sativa. Taxonomy (NCBI): domain Eukaryota; kingdom Viridiplantae; phylum Streptophyta; class Magnoliopsida; order Asterales; family Asteraceae; genus Lactuca; species Lactuca sativa. The sequence continues at coordinate 318,028,392 of NC_056630.2, forward strand.
GTTTTGAGACATTTCAAACATTAGAGTTTAGAATTTAAATACACATCAAAATTAAACTATTAATCAAAATTTAAATTCCAAAACTTGAGGGCAAGTTTTGAAACCTTTTTCAAAACATAAGGGTTTCAACTATTTAAATTTCAAAACTTTTGGGTTCAAATTTAAACTATAAAACCTAAAGGGAAAAATATGAAACTTTTCATAACAACAAGGATCAAATAACAAATAATTTAAATTAACATTTAATCACATAATTATCCATATTTGATTTGTTTAATGATTTCTTGCAAAACAATTTATCAATTTAGTCAAAATAATTAATCAATTATCTAATAAGGAAACAATTATCTTATTAATTGATAAATATCTTCAATTAGATCAAAATTATAGTCAAATATAACATATAATCGGATTAATATTGATCTAACATGATAAGATAACTATCCCAATGCAAAAACAACAAGAAATCCCGAGATAACCTCCATCTGACGAGTTGACTCGTCGAGTCAAACTTGGACTCGTCGAGTCACCTTGGACTGGGCGAGTTCAGCTATGGACTCGGCGATTCCAGCCTCCAGAAACCCAAAAATCGAATTTTTTAGATATACAATGCATCAATACAATTGAAACCAGTCTAGGCTCTGATACCACTGATGGGTTTTGGTCATAAGACATCCTATGTGCTCATACAAACCTTGATTCTTGGATCTAGGTTTCTCTATTGTACATGCTTTGAATCCAAGACTATAAAGCCTAATTCTAGCATATGGAAATCAATATTAACATATAATTAGGTTTATGATATTACCTTGATTGTTATGTAGCAACAACAATCCCAATTCCTCCTTGGATTGGCTTTGGAAGGCTTAGAGTCACAAGTGTCACTCCTCTAATGGCTTACAAACACCATAAGCAAGTGGAGAAGGTATAAGGAGAGAGGGGATGTATTGAATTCGTTTCTACGAACTCTTGGGAAGGATTAGACGAATTCATGAGCCTTGGGGTCTTTATATAGGGTTAGGATTAGGGTTTCAGTCCTTATCCTTATCTAGTTACTTGCCCATCAAGCAACCATAAGATAAGCCTTGAAAATCCCTATCTTTTGGACCTTGGACGATTTTAAAGATATCCTTATCCTTGAATTCGTCCATCCTTTAACAAGGATAACCATTGCCCTATTTTGTAACTATCACATAATTACAATTCAGCCCCTCTAGTTTAATTAATTACACTTGATCACAAAATTAATTCTTAATTAATTATTGACCAATATTAATTACAAATATGATTTCTCCTTTAATATATTATTGTTATAACATATTAATAAATCATAATAACCTCTCTCTTTATTTATTTCTCCAATCAAGTTGCTTTGGTGAAGGCAACCTAAAAGGACCATGCACCATCGGGTCAAGTACATACCAAAATAGTTATGGACTTAGACACTAATCCAACAGCATTGACCAGAGGGTCAACAGAGTTATAGCCTTGAGTGGCTAATATATGTTAGAGTGGTATTTTGGGGAACTCACTAAGCTTATGCTTACAGTGTTACGTGTTATGTGTTTCGGGTACCAGTGATGACCGCGGGAAGGCGCCGGCTTGATTCGTACACACACATGGGATTTTATGTATTTCGATCTTGGGAGATGTTTTGTGAAACAAAGTGATGATACTATGACATTTTATGAATGACTGAGTTTTTAAAAATGCGTTTGAAAATGCGAAAAAATTGTTTTAAATTTTTATGGTGTTACAGGGTGAACACCATTGCCCCCAGCTCTAGGTCATGGGTGGGATACCTCAGCTCATGAGGCTTCAGCTACCTCGAGAAGGGCTAACATTGGGGCTTCACACAGTCTCTAGCGAAGGGTCTCAAATGAGGTTTGCTGCTCAGGACCCCAAGTAAAAGTAACACCCTTCTGGGTCAACCTTGTGAGAGGAACTGTAACATTTGGAATCCCAGGTATATTATTGGTATGTTTATTCTAGGGTTTATTGAGTGACTCGACGAGTTATGAGTCCAACTCGTCGAGTAGAGTCGAGATGATTGTGTGGGTTTAATGAGAGAACTCAACGAGTCAAAGAGCCGACTCGCCAAGTAGGTGCTGGGTAGTGAAACCCTAATTCCCTGGGTTTGGGGCCTATATAAGGGAATATATAGCCTCATTTGCGGCTCATGAGTTGCCCAACTTCACTGAGAGAAACCCTAGTCATCTTTTTGAGTTGAAAGAGCGAAAGTTGAGATTATATTGAGTATTTTGTTGCATCTTTGGAGGGGAAGAGATGGAATTTAAGCAAGGAACGAAAAGAGGCTATTAGATATGTTGCTTGTCATCCAAGAGCTTCTGTAAAAGGTGAAAAGCTCATACCATTATAACTCTTATGGATAGATCTCTTGATTTTGGAAGGTTAGAGTTTATGCCACCTTTATTTGGGGTTTTGAGCTTACATAATTTTCTTGATGTTTAGACCTAAAATCTGGACCTTGTGAGGTCCCTAGAGTCCAAAGGTCCAAACTTTATTCCGCCATATGAAGGATATTGTTCTTGACACATCGTGAGAGCATGTTTTGGTATGTAGGAGCAAAAACTACCATGCATGAACGTAATGATTGAAGCTTTACGTGGCAATGGAGTCTCGGGATGCTTGATCGACTGTTTGGAGTAGTAGAGCTGCTTTGAATCGTCTAAATGAGAAATCAAATTGAAGGGACTCGCCGAGTCTATGAGTTGACTCGACGAGTCGGCTGAGGTTTTTCCCCGATGGGTCTGGATATGGGTGACTCGGAAATTTAGCGAGACAACTCAACGAGTCAAGGAGGATTTTCGTGATATGACAAGAAAAACAAGGGGACTCGACGAGTCACATAGATTCACTTGGCGATTCGGGTCAAACATCGACTGTTGCCTCGAGTTTGACTTCTGTTGACTTTAGGGTTTTGTCATACATGAGTAATGGAGACCATGGAGGGGTAAATTGGCCTTTTACCTAATCCAAGAGTTAGAAAGAGAAAGAGAGGGAAACCTTTTGGTATTGAGAATGAATAGGGTATTAATTAGAGATATTTATCCTATGTGATAGGCGGAGGCTGGTTTGAGATTTCAGTGTGTGAGATTATTACTTGTAAGCTTTCGAGGTGAGTCTTCTAACTATACTTATCAGATGTGGTTTCTTTTTGCAGACTAGATGTCTTATGTGATTATTGTTGGATAAGGTGTCTAAGTCCATAACTTATTTGGTACATACTTGACCCGACCCGGCATGGTCCATTTGGGTTGCACTTCACCCGAACTATTTATGGATTATTTTATGAGAGTTATACACATATGTTTATTAATATATTGTAAGTTATAATATATTAAGATGAAGTTATTTAATTAGTCTTAGTCTTAAATTAATTATGAATTAATTTAGAGATTAAAAGGAAGACTAATTAGATTGTGGGCTATTGGTTTTATATAGTGTGGGCTAACACTCATTTGTTAATGGGCTAGGCTTATATGGAAGTCCATGGATGATCCATGGAGCTTTTAACCCATGGATCCTTGGAAAGGAAAAGACATGGGTTATTAGGGTTTCACCCTAATCATGTACACTATATAAGCATGCTTATGTTGCATGAAATAGCAACTAGTGTAACTAGTGTGGTTTTGTGTGTGTGGCCGATTTTCTATGTGTGTATACACTCTCTCAAAGTTTTCCAAGAGTTTGTGGTGATTTATGATTCCATTTGAGGCATTCACACTATTGGCACATACTTGACCCGACCCGGCATGGTCCATTTGGGTTGCACTTCACCCGAACTATTTATGGATTATTTTATGAGAGTTATACACATATGTTTATTAATATATTGTAAGTTATAATATATTAAGATGAAGTTATTTAATTAGTCTTAGTCTTAAATTAATTATGAATTAATTTAGAGATTAAAAGGAAGACTAATTAGATTGTGGGCTATTGGTTTTATATAGTGTGGGCTAACACTCATTTGTTAATGGGCTAGGCTTATATGGAAGTCCATGGATGATCCATGGAGCTTTTAACCCACGGATCCTTGGAAAGGAAAATACATGGGTTATTAGGGTTTCACCCTAATCATGTACACTATATAAGCATGCTTATGTTGCATGAAATAGCAGCTAGTGTAACTAGTGTGGTTTTGTGTGTGTGGCCGATTTTCTATGTGTGTATACACTCTCTCAAAGTTTTCCAAGAGTTTGTGGTGATTTATGATTCCATTTGAGGCATTCACACTATTGGTGCTTGGCCCTCAAACTCCTTAGGAATCAAACTCATCATCAAAAGGTATGTAATCTCATCTAATTCTTTTATGTTTAAAAGTACCCCATGCCATGTTAGATAGGTTATGAACCTTGGAAAAATTATCATTTTGCATGTATTTAGACAAACATAGATCCAAGGTTTATTAGGGTTGCATGCACACTTAGGAAGTGTTAGATTTCTCAAAACCCAACAGTGGTATCAGAGCCTAGGCTTGCTTGTTTGATACTTGATGCAAAATAGTGAAAAAAAAGTTGAAATTGTTGCTGTCTGGCTGATGGACTCGCCGAGTTCAATGCAAAATTCATCCTACTCGGCGAGTAGGTTCGTGCACTCGACGAGTAGAATGATCAGAATGCAGAATTTCGACTTTTGCTGCTGGAAATGGACTAGAAACATTACCCTAAACTATTTTGGTGTTTTAAAACTTGTTTTAGTTGGTGTAATGGTTGTTCTAATCCATTTACAATAGCATATATCAAAATTCCATGATTTTTTATGTGCTCATATCATTCTTGAAATTTTGATGATCATGTTCATGTTCTTATGAATTTAGAAGATGATAGGAATTATTTGCTGAATTGTTTAGAATTAATTGTTGATCATTTATGTGTTTTAATGGAGTCCATAATTTTTCCTCAAGTTATGGATATCCAAAGGTCACTTTTCTTTAACACACACATTTAAACACATAAGTTACATGAAAATGAAGAGTCTTCATTTTATGAACCTTTAATTCATAAGTTATGAAATGAAAAGTTTTGGATAGTTACAAAACTTGCCCTCAAGTTTTGGAATTTGTAAAGTTTCACACACTTTAATAAACTTCAATTCCAACCCTTAGAGTTTTAATAGTTAAAATTCAACCCTTATACTATTTATAACATTAATGGTTAATTATTATATATATGTATAAGAATAAGTCGTTCTACCGTTAGTAGGCCTCATTCACGAAGCCGGTCTATAAGGTGGGTATAAGGTTGTTGCCTATAAAATGGCAACTTAATGGGTGTCCACTCTCACCCACCGCTTGCTTGATCGGTGGAGGGTCGTTAGCCGAACGGGTAGGACAATGACTTTAAATTCTCATTAAAAGTATAATGAATATTATAAAGCAACTAAATATTTTTTATTTAATTCCCAATCTTAGTTACTTTAGGAAAAATGTGAATTTGGTGCTAGCCCATGGAATTCACACTTTGTACCTTACCAAGTCGTTGGTGGAGCGTTTGTGGTTAACCGGCACACTAACTTGCACTAGTAAGGATCACGAAGGGTGACTTAATGTTTGTCATAGATCAATGGAGCGTGTGTAGTTAACCGGCACATTGATTAGGTGATAATATTAAGGGTACCAAGTGAACTGGTATGGTTATTCACACCTTGTTATGTGATCCTCGGCATCCCAGTCACAAAATTTGAGAGGGCACACTCGAGATTGAAACATGCCATTGAAAAGTTCAATGAATCTTAAAAGATCTAGGAATTTCAAATCCAATTAAAACCTAATAAATTATTGTTGGGTTTTGAGCATTCTAACACTCCTAAGTGTACATGCAACCCTAAATACCTTGGATCTATGTTTTCTCTATTATACATGCAAATAAGAACTTCCAAGGTATTATCCTAATCTAGCATATAAAATAATGAATATAACAGGATAGAATACATACCACTTTCATGTAGAAAGTCTTCATGAAGCTTGAGTGCCTAGTGCCCCAAGTGTGACACCTCAAATGGTTCACACAACACCAAATACACATGGAATGACTTGAGAGAAAACCCACACTTCATGAAATCGGCTAGCCCTTCTAGTACACCCACTAGCACCGATTTTGGTGAATAATATGATGCTTATATAGTATGTTACAATTAGAGTTACACCATGTAAACTCTAATTGTCATGACCTTTCATTTCCATGACCCATGGGTTATGTAACCTCCATGGAGCATCCATGGACCATCCTATGGGTTTAACCCAACTTGATTGTCCATGGAGCTTTGGCCCACTATATAAGTTATGGATGATTTGCACAATCAACCCATATATTTAATTAGTCTTCTATTGATCACTTAATTAATCCTAGATTAATTCTTGATCAATACTAATTAAATACTATTATTCTTATTATTAATATACTAGAACTTATAATATATTAATAACCATAAGTGTCTTATTTCTCTCATTTAGTCTATCCAAGTGCATGATGCCATGCAACCCAAATGGACCATGCCGGGTCGGGTCAAGTCTTACCAATTATAGTTATGGACTTAGACATTAATCCAACAGTCTCCCACTTGGATAAGTCTAAAACTAATATTGCGTATGACTTCAGGAACCGACTGGCAATCGTAGCTCTCAAAAGCTTCTGTCGAACTTTGACCTTGTAGATGAACTCTGACCTTGTCAATGACTTGTCCATTAGATAAGGGATCATATATTCCTCCATTCTAGATATCATATGGACTGAGACATGGATTATAATCATTCTCTCTGTCCATTTGTTGTTTCCCGATTTCCGATTTATGATGACTGACTAATTGAACAAATCAAATCAGTCCTGGCCCGGCCGAGTACTTCCATTTGTCATCATCAAATCATCGAGGGGCCCACAGATATCGCTTTTATTCCGAAGGTAAAAGGAATGGATAAACTTCGACTCATATGGCTTGTTCTACTACTTGTTGAATCATATACAAAAGCACGCTTTATAGCACCGAGTTACCAAATGCGTTTTCGTGCAATCAATGTACTATCAACTCATAGTAACAACTCATATCTCTAGGTTTGAAGAATATAAGATATTATCGTCTCATGATCACTCGTGATAAAATCCATGAAGTGATTCCAATGAGCGCGGGTTGAATCCAATACTCAGAACTTATGAGCACTCATGAGTGTTGTAGTCCTTTGTCCAATCACCTTAGACCTCTACAAGCCAACCCATGACAGTCTTAATTCATATCTACTTCCAACATATGACCGACTGTGGATGGTTTGAATAACTTAGTCATTCTGGAAGAATAACCTAGTTTATTCGGGAAGTCAAAACATGCAATGTGAAACACAATAATAATTGAATCCAATATGGTATCAACTCTTTGAACATAAATAAAACACCTTTTATTTATCACCATATGATTACACATTATTCATTGTATACTGTTTCAGCTATCAACTTTATTCTTGAATTTAAAACAATAGTTGTCCCATGCTCCAAGCATGTACAATATGTTTTCTTAAACACTAGTCATGCCATACGCCAAGTATGCATACTATGTTTGTCTATGATCTTTACTTTGTGAACTAGATCAATTGAACATAACTTCAATGATTCTCTTTTCACAGTCCCAAATCCTTACTGCAAATGCAAGAATTCCAAATTCATGCCATTTACTGAAATCTGTTAGATTCTAAACTTATATGCATTGATCCTCTTGTAATGATTATGCACAAAGTCACAAAGGCTTGACAACAATCATTACAGAGTATTCCAAAGGAGATCAACTCCTTGGAAATATCCTTCTTGCATTAAGTTTCCTTAATCTTACATAGATTGAAAATTCTAACTTTGAAAAATTTCCAGATTCCATTTTGACTATCACTTCTGAACAAGAGTCGCCTCCTTACAGATTATGTCAATATGGTCCTTCCAGAATTATCACTATACTTCCAACTGTCCTTGAGCAACCAATCTTTGGTAAACCTTAGATTGTCCTCGACAATTGTTTAATCCTTTTAGTCATATCCAGTTCTAAACCTTTTCCCTTCTTAATGCCCTAGGCATTTGGAAAATTTTAGAACGGATGATTATAGCACATGTAATCGATCCTATATCCGAAGCATATGGGACACGATTCATGATGTCTCACATAAAGACTAAACCAGTCTTTTGCTATAATATGTCCATTTCAATTTGCCAAGTTCTCATAATTCAGATTATGAAAAGGGATGTCGTAATCATAATCGAATTTTAGAACACAAATAATGGACCCATATACAAAATTTCCTTATGTTGAGCCATTCCAACATGAAATTCATATATATATCCTTGACTAAATGATTAAAACCTCACGATCTAAGCTTATAGATTTGAGATGAAGTATAATTTCCTCTCCCTTAATTATAGCAAAACAACTTTTTCAACCCCTGCAACCTCACGAATTGAAACTTTTTGTTTTCTATAATTAACATTGCTAACTTGCAATACTTATCATAATTATCATGCTCCCACTAACATGATGATTATTAGCATAACACTTATGCTCCCACTAGCTTTGACATGTACTCAGAAATCAGCTGACTTTCTCACCAAAGTTCAGATTTCTGATACAAGATTGTTTTGATAGAACTTTATCAAAATCATACACCTTTCCTTAGATAGCTCATGGGTGTGTCTAAACAATTTCAAGAACTATGAAAAGGGATGCCGTAATCATAGTCTTGATTGTTTTGACCTTTTCCATTTCTCACAAGTCCAGGTTAGTGTGCCGGTAAACCACACACGCTCCACTAACGACTTTGAGAATGCAAATATCACAATTGCTATCTAGATAAAATCTACTTAGTGAAAGTGTTTCCTCACCATCATTTTCATGAATCGGAGAAAAACCTTATGACACTTAGATTTAATGGTGTATGTGTTCTTATCCATGTGAATTGTCAAAATCATAGTCACAAGACAAGGATAATGACAAATCCAAAACCATATGGATTGAACTCAATCTTAATTTCTTGCCGCCTGGCAGCTTAAGGGCCTGCCATTGCTTCCAAGTTGTTGTGCAACACATTGAGAACTCTAAGAACTCATATGCAAAGCCAACCTTAACTGGAATCGGCACAGAATATGTCAACACGATAGGTTATAAACCTCAAGTCGTGTGCTAGTGAAGAACTTCAGGTTCTATTCTTGATTAGTTCTTGAGACTTTCAAGACCTTTAAGACTCCCACTGTCCTCTTGACCTATAAGACTTCCTTGTCAAACATCCAAGAGACAGTGAGGATTCTAATCAAGACAAACACTTCACACATTTGGCCTAAGTTGGTCTTTGTTTTATCCAAAACATCACAACTTACCAATTTCAAATGTACAAGAGTAGAAAACTTTTACTCTTACATTTGACAAGTGTTTTAAACCTTCTTTAAGACATGTCACTCAAGTTACAATCTTGGAGTAGGACTCTAAGACTTGTATTGGAACGAAGTATGACTCATCTTCTTGATTTAACCATTTCAACAATTCAAGTTCCTTTTCTTAGTCATAAAAATGCACTAAGATTTTCCTTAGAGAACTAATTTTGATATGGTTTCTTAATCATTAAGATGATCACAAAACTGATACTAAAGTACTCTCCCATCTTTTCAGATTTGAGAAACTTTTACCTTTCTGCCTAATTTGATTCTTCTTATTCGCTCTGTCATACATTGGAACCTTTTTCCAATGTCTCAGAGTTATACTTAAGCATGTAAGTATAATCATATTTACTGAGCTTTAGTAAACTATGACGAATAGTCTTATCAGACTTTTATGGTGGACTTGACCAGTGCACAAGAATGTGTACTCGATCCCTTAGTCCTTCACTTGACTCACACATCCATGTGAGCAAGTAATTAGTCTTAATTTTCCAAAACTTGAAAGTTCTCATTCATCATGCTATACAACTTGCATGATTCCAAGTTCCGGTCCAATTGAAACTAGGGTGATGAGAATCTTTCCCTATTTGGTAAATCTAGACATTACCACAAATGAAAGAATCAATTTCATATTTCCACTCTTGCTCTTAATGAAATCATATAAGCAAGAATTTTTCTCAAATGCCATTGTAAGGATATTTTAAAATAAATAAAATCAAAAATTTTTCCTTCTATTTTAAAAACTTTGCGGAAGAACTTGTCCTTACAATCCATATGAAAACTTGTTGTTATCTATTCCTAAGCAATATCTCATAACTCCTAAGAAGTAGCTTAAGAATCCGATCTTCAAACTATGCGATAGAAATCCATCTACGCCATCAGATTCAACATATTCTTTCTTTAAGTTTCTTCACTTTTCTTTGATTCTTAAAACATCACCATGTGACCCAGTCACATCATGTATCAGGAATCTCAGAATAGAAACTTAGCAGAGTTAGATAGTGGAATTTACCTGAAGTAGAGTCAAACTTATTGACTTTAACATCCTTAGGTAAATTTGGCAGCTTCGCAACCAATGCCCCTTCCTTTGGCAATATAAACATATGGACCCTTTGATAATGGTACAAGGGACTATCACAGACTTAGCTTTTCTCTTTACCATTTGGTCAACCGAGTTGACTATGGCCGATCCCTTTCCATTGGGAAGAGAATGCTTTACAAGATATCCAATGTCATCATTGTCAATGTCCATTAAGTTTTAAGGAAGTTGATCTTAACAAATAGATAAGATCATTAAGGGTCTTGTCATAGTCTGTTTCATAGGTGTTCCAAAAGAACTCACTATGTGACTTAGAAAGTAGTTGAACCACCAACTTTCTCAAGACTTTGACACCCAACTCTCCCGGCTTGTCAATATGTGACTACATCTCCAAGATGTGATCACACCTAGACCTTGCCTTGCCAATAGGGCTTGAGTAACCTTAAACTTTTCAAGAACTTGTGGGTTGGGGAGAATAATTGGAGGAGGCGAAAGAAGTATGATTTCCATGGGACATCATCTTCATTTAGGAAAGCTTGTTTCAAGAGATTTGGAAAGATCATATATGTCTAAACTAGACATCTTTTCAGAGATATTCAAGATAGTTGATATTAAGTCCTTAATATAACACCCAATTTGAAATATTAAGGCTAGGACCCAACAAACTATTTTATAACTTAGAAGAGGTATGCCGTAATCCAAGCTATAAAATATTTGAAGGTAGGTGAATGACGATTCACCAATTTCCACCAAGATAAACGAAATGTATTATTAGGTTTTAATTGGTTTTGAAACTCCTAGATCTTTGAGATTCATTGAACTGTTCAATGGCATGTTTCAATCTCGAGTGTGCCCTTCAAGTTTTGTGACTGGGATGCCGAGGATCACAAAACAAGGTGTGAAGTAACCATGCAAATTACTTGGTACCCTTAAGTGTTTACCCCTCAATCGATGTTCCGGTTAACCACACACGTTCCATCGATACTATGATAGACATTAAGTTACCCTTTGCCTACCTTGTTAAATACAAGTTAGTGTGCCGGTTAACCACACACGCTCCACTAACCGACATAAACAAAGTGCAAAGTGTAATTTCATGGATTAGCACCTTATTCACATTTTTCCTAAGTAACTAAGATTGGGTATTATTAAGAGTTTAGTTACTTAGTATTATCATTAATACTTTTAATGAAGGAGAATTATAGTCTTGTCAAACCCGTTCGGCTAACGACCCTCCACCAGTCAAGCAAGCGGTGGGTGAGAGTGGACACCCATTAAGTTGCCATTTTATAGGCAACAACCTTATACCCACCTTATAGACCGGCTTCGTGAATGAGGCGTACTAGCGGTAAGACTGACTTTACTCTTATACATATATATATATATATATATATATATATATATATATATATATATATATATATATATATATATATATATATATTATTAACTTATAATATTATAAATTATAAGGATTGAATTTTAACTTTTAAAATTCTAGGGGTTGGAACTAAAGTTTAACTTAACTTTACTTGTTCCAAAACTTGAGGGCAAGTTTTGTATACTTTCAAAACTTTTCATTTCTTGTAACTTATGAGTTTAATAGAGTAATAAAATGAGGACTTTTCATTTTTGTAACTCTTGTGTTCTTTTAATGGTTTTTTTAATCCAAGAGACTTTTGGTTTTCCATAACTTGAGGACAAGTTATGGACTCCATTAAAACACATTATGATCAAGAATTAAACTACCACATAGGTTACAAATAATTCCTATGATCATCTAAACTTCATAAGAACAAGAACATGAATATGAACACTTTCAAGAATCAAAATCACATTATACTTTGTAATTTTGATAACTAGTTGTTGTAAATGAATTAGCAAAAACATTACACCAGCTAAAACAAGTTTTCAAGTACCAAAACAGTTTAGGGTAATGTTTCCAATCCATTTCCAGCAACTAGAGTCGAAAATCTGCACTCTGTCGACCCTACTCGCCGAGTTGCATGAACCTACTCGCCGAGTAGGTTGAAGATACACATGAACTCGCCGAGTCCCCCCCATGGACTCGCCAAGTCCATTCGTCAGACAACAAGTTTTCGACTTTTTTCAACTTTTAATTACAAGTATAAGAGAAAGCAAGCCTAGGCTCTGATACTACTGTCGGGTTTTGAGCATTCTAACACTCCTAAGTGTACATGCAACCCTAAATACCTTGGATCTATGTTTTCTCTATTATACATGCAAATAAGAACTTCCAAGGTATTATCCTAATCTAGCATATAAAATAATGAATATAACAGGATAGAATACATACCTCTTTCATGTAGAAAGTCTTCATGAAGCTTGAGTGCCTAGTGCCCCAAGTGTGACACCTCAAATGGTTCACACAACACCAAATACACATGGAATGACTTGAGAGAAAACCCACACTTCATGAAATCGGCTAGCCCTTCTAGTACACCCACTAGCACCGATTTTGGTGAATAATATGATGCTTATATAGTATGTTACAATTAGAGTTACACCATGTAAACTCTAATTGTCATGACCTTTCATTTCCATGACCCATGGGTTATGTAACCTCCATGGAGCATCCATGGACCATCCTATGGGTTTAACCCAACTTGATTGTCCATGGAGCTTTGGCCCACTATATAAGTTATGGATGATTTGCACAATCAACCCATATGTTTAATTAGTCTTCTATTGATCACTTAATTAATCCTAGATTAATTCTTGATCAATACTAATTAAATACTATTATTCTTATTATTAATATACTAGAACTTATAATATATTAATAACCATAAGTGTCTTATTTCTCTCATTTAGTCTATCCAAGTGCATGATGCCATGCAACCCAAATGGACCATGCCGGGTCGGGTCAAGTCTTACCAATTATAGTTATGGACTTAGACATTAATCCAACAATTATTTCATTTTTCATGGTTGAAATTGGTGAATCGTCATTCGCCTACCTTCAAATATTTTATAGCTTGGTTTACGGCATCCCTCTTCCAAATTATAAAATATTTTGTTGAGTCCTAGCCTTAATATTTCATATTGGGTGTTATATTAAGGACTTTGAATCAACTAACTTGATTTTCTCCCATTATAGATGTCTGGTTCAGACAACTATGATCTTCCCAAATCTCTTGAAGATGGTGTCCCTCAACATCATGCTTCACTTCCTCCACCTCCTCCAATTATTCTCCCTCACCCACAAGTTCTTGAAAAGTTTAAAGTCACTCAATCCCTATTGGCAAGCATAGTCGATGTGTACTCACATTTTGGAGATAAAGTCACATATTGACAAGTCGGGTAAGTTGGGTGTCAAAGTCTCGTGAAAGTTGGATGTTCAATCACTTTCTTAGAAACATAGTGAGTCTCTTTGGGACTACTATGAGACAGACTATGACATGACCCTTAATGATGTTATCTATTTGCTTGGTGTTGTGGAATCAGCAATGATTTGGAGCACCATTAAAGCAAATTTGATTAAAAGAACAACTTCCCAAGTCTACATGGACATTGACAATGGTAGCATTGGATATCTAGAAAAGGATTTATCTTCCCAATGGAAAGGGATCGGCTATAGTCAACTCGGTTGACCAAATAGTAAAGAGAAAGGCAAATTCTGAGATAGTCTCATGTGCCATTACCAAAGGGTCCATGTGTTTTGTTGCCAAAGGAAGGGGCATTGGTTGTGAAGCTGCCCTATTCACCTGAAAGGTCATAAGGTTGATCAAGTCAAGAGGTTTGACTCTACTTCGGGTAAAGTCCACAGTCTAACTCTATTAAGTTCCTATTTGGAGATTCTTATTACATAATGTGAATGGGTCACATGCTGATGTTTTTAAGAATCAGAGAAAAGATGGGAAGCTTAAAGTAAGTATATGTTGATTCTGATTGCAAAGGTGGGTTTCGATCGCATGGTTCGGCAATCAGAATTTTGAGTTGTTGCTTAAGAGTTATAATATATTGCTGATGAATAGATAACAACAAGGTTTTCATGTGGATTGTAAGGATAAGGTTTTCCGCAAAGTTTTAAAATAAAAGAAAAAAAGGGTTTTAAGTTTATTTATTTTAAAAATATCCTTACAATGGCATCTGTGGAAAATTTTTGCTTATATGTTTCCAGTAATAGCAATATTGGAAAGTGGATTTGATTCCTTCATTTGTGGTAGTGTCTGAATTTACCAAATGAAGAAAGTTTTCGTCACCCAAGTTTCAATTGGACAGAAACTTGGAATCATACAAGTTGTATTGTATGATGAATGAGAATTTTCATCTTTGAAAATTAAGACTAATTCTTTGATCACATGTATATCTGAGTCAATTGAATGACTAAGGAATTAGGTACACTGGGTGTGCGCTGGTCAAGGTCCACCACAAAGATTGATTTGTCATGATTTACTAAAGATTAGTAAATATGATTATACTTATGAGGTTAAGTATAATTCTGTAACATTGGAAAGGTTACAATGTATAACAAAACAAATGAGAAGAATCAAATTAGGCAGAAAGATAAAAGTTTCTCAAATCTGAAAGGATGGGAGAGTAATTTAGTATCATACTTCATGATCATCTTAATGATTATGAAACCATATCACAAATTCAGACTCTAAGGATGTCTTAGTGCATTGTTATGGCTAAGAAGAGAGGTCATGAATTGTTGGATTGGTTAAAATCAAGAAGATGAGTCAGACTTCGTTCCAAAACAATTCTTAGAGTCATACTCCAAGATTGTAACCTTGAGTGACATAAAGGAAGATTTATTAACACTAGTCAAATGTAAGAGTAAAATGTTTTCTACTCTTGTACATTTGAGATTGGTAAGTTGTGATGTCTTGGATGAGACAAAGACCAACTAAGACCAATTGTGTGAAGTGTTAGTCTTGATAAGAATCCGCATTGTCCCTTGAATATTTGTTTTGTCAAGGAATGGTTCTTGACTGGGGAAACTTATATGTCAAAGGGACAGTGGGAGCCTTAAAGATCCTGAAAGAGTTTCAAGATTTAATCAAGAGTAAAACCTGTAATTTATCACTAGCACACGACTTAAGGTTTGCAACCTATCGTGTTGACATAATTCTTATTTCTGTACCTACTTCAAATAAGTTGAATTTGCATGTGAGTTATCAGAGTTCAACTTGGAAGCATTGGTGGGCCTTGTGCTACCAAGGTGACAAGAAACTAAAATTGAACAAGTTTAATCCATGTAAGGCTGAATTTGTCACTAACCTTATCTTGTGATTATGGTTTTGACAAATTCACATGGATAGGAACTCATACACTATAAAATCTAAGTGTCATAAGGTTTCTCTCTGATTCATGAAAATGATGGTGAGGAAACGCTTTCACTAAGTAGATTTTACGTAGATATCAGTTGTGTTATTTGCATTTTCAAAAGTCGTTAGTGGAGCGTGTGTGGTTAACCGGCACACTAACATGGACTTGTGAGAAATGGCAAAGGTCTAAGAAATCGAGACTATGATTACGGCATCCCTTTTCATAGTTCTTGAAATTGCTTAGACACACATGTGATCTATCTAAGAAAGGGTGTATGAATCTAAATTTTAGAAGTCCAGCAGATATCTGGAAATATGTCAGAGCTAGTGGGAGCATAAGTGTTATGCTGATAATCATCATGTTAGTGGGAGCATGATTATTACGTTTAATGTTGCAAGTTAGCAATGTTAATTATAGAAGACAAAAGTTTCAATTCGTGAAGTTGCAGGGGTTGAAAAGTTGTTTTGTTATAATTAAGGGAGAGGAAATTATACTTCATTTCAATTCTAGAAGCTTAGATTGAGATTTTAATCATCTTTAGTCAAGGACATATATATGAATTTTATGTCTGAATGGTTCGATTTAAGGAAATTCTATATATATTGCGTTCTCAAAATTCAATTATGACTACGGCATCCCTCTTCATAGTTAAATTTTGAAAACATGGCAAATAAAAAAATATTGTAGCAAAAGACTGGTCTAGTATCATGTCTTTATGTGAGATATCATGAATCGTGTCCCATATGCTTCAGATATAGGATCGATTTCATGTGCTATAATATTCATCTTTTCTAAATTTTCCAAATGCTTAATGCATTGAGAAGGGAAAAGTCTAGAACTGGATATGACTAAAGTGATTAAGCAATTGTCGAGGACAAATCTGAGGTTCGCCAAAGATTGGTTGCTCAGGGACAGTTGGAAGTATGATGTAAGTTGTCGGAAAGGACCATATTGACATATTCTGAAAAGAAGTAACTCTTGTTCGGAAGTGATAGTCAAAATGGGACTATGGAAATGTCTCCATAGGTGGAAGTTATTCAATCTATGTAAGATTAGAAAACCTTAATGCAAGAAGGATGTTCAAAGCAATGAACTTTGAATATGAGACCTTCGTTCCATAGAAGTTGACCTTCTTTGGAATACTCTGTAATGACTGGTGACAAGGTTTTGGTGACTTTACGCATAATCATTACAAGAGGAACATTGCATAAAAGTTTAAAATCTAACAGACTTTTTGGTAAATGATAGGAATCGGGGATTCTCACATTTACAATAAGGATTTGGGATTGTGAAATGAGTATCAATGGAATCATGTTCAATCGATCTATATCACAATGTAAGGATCATAGACAAACATAGTGTGCATACTTGTGCATACTTGGAGTATGGCATAACTATTGTTTAGAAAAACAAAGTCTACATGCTAGGAGCATGGGTCAACTGTTGTTTTTTATTCAAGTCTTAAGTTGATTGTTTGAAACATTATACAATGAATAATGTGTAATCAATATGGTGATAAATAAAAGGTGGTTCTATTTATATTCAAAAGGGTTATGAGACCATATTGGATTCGATTATTATTGTGTTTCACTTTGCATGTTTTGACTTCCAAAATAGCTAGGTTATTCTTTCCGAATGACTAAGTTATTTAAACACTCCACAGTCGTTAATATGTTGGAAGTAGGTATGAATCAAGAATGTCATGAATCGAGTGTGTAGATGGCTAAATGGGTTTAGTCATAGCAATGGTTGCTACAACATTCATGAGTGATCATAAGTTATGAGTATTGGAATAAACCCACGCTCACTTATATCACTTCATGGAATTTAACTCGAGTGATCGTGAGACGGTAATATCATATAAATCTTCAAACCTAGAGATATGAGTTGTTACTTATGATTTGGTTGTGCATTGATTGTATGTAAACGCGTCGGTAACTTGATGTTATAAAACGTGCCTTTGTGGAGAATTCAACAAGTAGTAGAACAAGCATATGAGTCGAAGTTTATTTGTTCCTTCTAGAAATAGAAGTTATATCTGGGCCCCTTGATGATTTTGTTGTGACCTACGTACCGGCCGGTCAGAACTAAAATTGATGTGTTCGATTAAGTTCTTTGTCAAACAAATCGAAAATCGGGAAACAAACTGCTGGACAATAAGTACGACGTTGTTCCATGTATTTGTCCGGCTGATATCATGAGAACAGAGGATTATATGATCACTTATCTAAAATGGCGGTTCATAGTTCAACAGAGTTTTCGAGAGCTACGATTGCTGGTTGGTTCCTGAACTAACATACGCAAATATAGTTATTAGACTTATCCAAGTGGGAGTCTGTTGGATAAGGTGTCTAAGTCCATAACTTATTTGGTACATACTTGACCCGACCCGGCATGGTCCATTTGGGTTGCACTTCACCCGAACTATTTATGGATTATTTTATGAGAGTTATACACATATGTTTATTAATATATTGTAAGTTATAATATATTAAGATGAAGTTATTTAATTAGTCTTAGTCTTAAATTAATTATGAATTAATTTAGAGATTAAAAGGAAGACTAATTAGATTGTGGGCTATTGGTTTTATATAGTGTGGGCTAACACTCATTTGTTAATGGGCTAGGCTTATATGGAAGTCCATGGATGATCCATGGAGCTTTTAACCCATGGATCCTTGGAAAGGAAAATACATGGGTTATTAGGGTTTCACCCTAATCATGTACACTATATAAGCATGCTTATGTTGCATGAAATAGCAACTAGTGTAACTAGTGTGGTTTTGTGTGTGTGGCCGATTTTCTATGTGTGTATACACTCTCTCAAAGTTTTCCAAGAGGTTGTGGTGATTTGTGATTCCATTTGAGGCATTCACACTATTGGTGCTTGGCCCTCAAACTCCTTAGGAATCAAACTCATCATCAAAAGGTATGTAATCTCATCTAATTCTTTTATGTTTAAAAGTACCCCATGCCATGTTAGATAGGTTATGAACCTTGGAAAAATTATTATTTTGCATGTATTTAGACAAACATAGATCCAAGGTTTATTAGGGTTGCATGCACACTTAGGAAGTGTTAGATTTCTCAAAACCCAACAATTATCTGTATATTGTGAGATTCTGAATTATGTCTTTGTGATTTATGCTGAGTATTAATATTTTGAGCTTCCTGAGTTAGGACCGGAGGGTCCACTCGAGTTATGGGACCGGAAGGTCCCACTGAGACACTTTGACTGGAGGGTCTTATCCGAGTATAGCCATTAGAGGCTACTGAGATGTGTGTGGTATTTTGGGAAACTCACTAAGCTTTATGCTTACTGTGTTATGTGTTATGTGTTTCAGGTACTTTTCATAATATCGGGAAGGCACCGGCTCGATTGTAGACACGAGACAAAGGGTTATGTTTTGAGGATCCTAGATTTGTGATAAACAATTTTAAATAAAAATATGCTGAAATTTGTTACTAGTGATTTTGAGGAAAAGTGACATATGTTTATTGTGTTTAGAAATGAAAAAAAAATTGGTTTAAAACTTTATGGTGTTACAGGAACGACAATCTTGGAGAAATCTCTGATAGTATCCGACTAAACTGAGAAAACTCCTGATATCAATCGGGGATCTCAGCACCTCCCATCTCATAACGTCCTCAATGTTGGCCGAGTCGACCAATTTCTGATTCTGATTAACGAGTTATCCCAGGAAGCGGACCTCTCATAACCAGAAATCACACTTGGAGAATTTGGCATACAACCTCTCCGTCCTCAAAACTCCAAGAATCCATCTAAGATGCTCCTCGTGTTGCTCTCTGGATCTCGAATACACTAGAATATCGTTGATGAACACGATCAACAATCAATCCAACAAAGGCATGCACACCCGGTTCATGAGGTCCATGAATGTTGTCAGTGTGTTGGGGTGTTCGAATGGCATCACCACAAACTCATAGTGCCCATAACTAGTCCAAAAGGTCGTCTTCTGTATATATCCTCCTCATAGACTCTCATCTGTTGATATCCAGACCTCAAATTAATCTTGGAAAACCAAGACGGCCCCTGCAACTGATCGAACAGATCGTTGATTATTAGTAGTGGATAATGGTTCTTGACCATCAGCTTTTTCAACTCCCGGTAATCAATACACATCTGGTGTGAACCATCTTTTTTCTTGACAAAAATGATCGATGTTGCCCACGTTGAGCTACTCGGTCTGATAAAACCATTCCCCAGTAGCTCCTAGAGTTGTGAGGATAACATGTACATATCTACTGGCCCAAGGTGATAAGGTGCCTTCGCAATAGGTGCCACTCTCGTAATCAAATCGATCCGGAACTCCAACTGCCTCTCAGGAGGCACGCCCGGCAACTCCTCGTGAAAAACATTTGGAAACTCGCACACTATCAGAACCTCGGTTATAGAACTCAACCTCTCTGTGGCAACCCGCATATCCGTCACATACGCCAAAATGCCCATACAATACTGATGTAGACTCTGTCTTGCTCTAGTAGTAGAATAGATAGTTGATCCAGATCTAGTAGCCTCGCCATACAACGTATGCACTCCCCCACTATGGTCTCGTATAGTCAGTAACTGCAGCTCACAGTCGATCACATGTCCAAAACGACTCAACTAGTCCATACCCACTATGACACAGACGTCACCCATTGCGATCGGTACTAGGTCTATCGAAAACTCAACACTTAAGATATCTAGTACACACCCCTGGATCACATCAATATAAAAACCCACATGCTCGTCAGCTATAGAGACGCATATAGGTCGACTCAATGCCTCACATCGAATACTGATGTGATGACTAAAAGCTAAAGACACGAAGGATCGACTCGCACCCGATTCAAATAACACCAAAGTAGGTACATAACTCACATGAAAAAGTACATATACACAACATAATATAAGAACAACACATCTCAAAGGAATATAAATAAAGAATACGTACCAGCCACAACGTCAGGTGCTGCTCGAACCTCCTCCGATGTCAGCTGAAAAACTCTCCCACGAACCCTCAGTGTCTTGAAATTTGCGGGAAGACTCTCAGTAGCACGTAAAGCAATAGGTGCAGATCCATGTGCTAATCCCTAAAGAAGTTGGGGGCACTCGGCCTTCCGATGGCTCGTCTGGTTGCAACGAAAGAAGACTGCAATCCCCTTGGGGCAATCCTTCGCCATATGCCCCTCCTTTCCACATAAGTAGCAAATCCCCGCTTGACATGATCCCTGGAGACTAGTGTCGCGCTTACCACAAGTGTGGCCCTTCTGCCCCTAATACTCAAATCAACGGGCTTAGCTCGCTTCCTCTCCGGCTACGACTGTACTAGTCTCCGATACCTACCCCAGGACACCACCTTATATCTAGTCTTTAACTCTAGTTCAATCTCCCTCCATATGGCATGGGTCTGAAGCTCATTTAATGTCTTGTATGATGTGTTCATCACAAACTCTCATATATCCCTCCTCAATATGCTCTGATACCGGCTCACACGTGTTTGCTTAGTGGACACACGTCTAGGGTAAAACAATGCCCTCTCATGAAACATCCTCGTAATCTCAGTCATAGACTCTGTGTTCTCCTATAAACTCCAAGGCTAAACGTTCCATTTCCACAGGGGGGACATACTAATCTCAAAATAATTGGGTGATACTCTCCCATGTCACTGCAGCATGATCCGCAGGAGTAAAATTGGTAGTCACAAACTTCCACCAGTCTTTCGCCCCAGCGCGAAGTTGGTTCAACGCAAAGCAAACCCTCAAATGTTCAGGACATGAACATGTGTAAAAACACCCCTCTATATCAGAGATCCATCTCAACGCAAATATCAGATCCTGGGTCCCATCAAACTTTTGTGGCTTTGTGTTGCTGAACTCCCGAAACAACAACGAGTCATCTCCCTGTGGCCTGGCAGCGACGACAGCTGTAGTGGCTGCAGCAGCCGCCGCCTCAAAAACAACAACATATCGCTCATCAAACGTCTCAATCAGTGTGGGCTTAATAGACCCAAACATCTCAAGAATTGCCTTCCGTATGGCAACAGCCACCTCCTCGTGAATCATCCTATGTATCTCATCATCACTAGTCCCACTGCTCCTAGAGTTGTGGTGTGTACCCACCATGATGTCTCTGAAACATAAAACAAAAATCATTAGAGACTCGCTCGAGCATACTCACACTCGATCACCCATACCTACTTGTTCCTTAGCATCCTAAGGATTGTTACTTGGGTTGCATACAGATTTGGTGCTTTTAGTAGTACGGGCCCAATACTACCTTGCATACCAACCTGTAGTCACGCCAAGTGCTCCTCCTAGGATCCTAGTTCACAAGTACTCTAACTCTCACGAATAACAGACTACACTCTTAGTAGATCTATCATATGCTTGTCTAGGTATCTCTCCTAGATTATCTTTCGACTCTATAATCTCTCTATGTGATTCGTGTTAGATACTCTTACTCAACACATACGCAAAGCGCATAACAGATAGCAACTATTCCTAGGCTAAGGCATCACAATTCAGGCAACTCTAACCCTATATATGAATTACTTAGCCTATCCTCTAGCATACATCACTAATATCTCATAAATATGTCATAAAACAAATAAGTAAGGGTATTTTGGGAAATTACCACTCGGGCTCTGGCTGATTGTACACACTGCTCCAACTCGTTTTTTCTTAGAACTCTTTCTCGTTTTTAGAAAAATTTATTTGTTTTGAATTTTTTTTCTCAAATCTTCAGTTTTAGTCCAGACACACCCGAAGATATATCTGAATCCCTCAAACCAAGGATCTCATACGAACTTGTAACACCATAAATTTTCAAACAAAGTTTTCATTTTGAAACACAATAAAACTCATATTACATTTTCTCAAAAACCACAAGTGTCTCAAATGTCAACAAATCCACAAGTAAAAATCACTATCCCATAATCATAAAAATAATCTCGCTCAAGTGTGTACTATCTAGCCGGTGCCTTCCTATGATAGTGAGAGGTACCTGAAACACATAAAACATAACATGTTAAGCACGAAGCTTAGTGAGTTCCCCAAAATACCACATATATCTCATTAGCCTCTCATGGATATGCTCAAATAAGACCCTCCGGTCAATGTGTCTCAGTGGGACCCTCCAGTCCTACAACTCGGGTGGACCCTCCGGTCCTAACTCGGTTAGTTTAGAATAATACCCAACATAAATCACAAAGACATAATGCAAGATGTCACAATACTCAATATAACACATAAGACTCTCCGGTCACACAAGGATTACTACACTAGGTAAAGTATAATGAGAAGACGCACCTTGTAAGCTAGCAAGTAATAATCTCGTACATGAATCTCGAACTAGGCTCCACCTAACACATACGATAAGAATCTCGAATTAACACTTAAATCACGTCTCAAAATAAACTAGTTTATTTTCTGTCTCAAACTCTTGGAATGGGTAAAAGACCATTTTACACCTCAATGGTTCCCATTCCCCCTGCCTTGACCAAACTCTAAAGTTAACAGGAGTTAACACTCGAGTCAAATATGCATGTTGGCCTGACTTGCCGAGTGCATCTATGTGAATCGACGAGTTCCCCTTGTTCCTTCAGAACATCGCAAAAACCTAACTCAACTCGTGGAGTTGTCCCGTCAACTCGCCGAGTTACCCATGTTCAGACTCATCTGGGAAAACCCTAGCCGACTCGTCGAGTCAGCTCGTTGAGTCGGTGACTCCCTTCAGTCTGAATTCTCATTTAATCATTTTAAGGCAGATCTACAACTCCACACTCTAGATCTAGGCTCCCAAGGCTCGAATGTCATGTAAAGCTTCGATCTTTACGTTCATGCATGGCATACTTTGCTACAAAATGCCAATACAACTCTAACAAGGGTGCTTAAGCATAATAACTCTTATATGGCTGAATAAAGCTGGGACTTTTTGTCACACCCCGCTAAAGTGGAAACACAAGGTGTGGCAGTATAAAGGGTTTCATAGCAAAAGTTAAAAGACAACACCAACCATAGTATTAAAAATCATTACAATTTTACAATGGGTTTGAACAACTTTAAGAAGAAATTACAATGTAAATTGAAATACAAAACACGCGAATGCTCTTAAAAGTGAAGTGTCCTTAAGTGCCACTTTCTTGATGATTCCTGAAAAGCATGTAAAACGAGCGACAACTATAAAAATAGTTGGTGAGTACTCATAGATAAACAAAATAATATTAGTTCCCTGAATCGAAATCAATGTTTCGATAAAAGCTTCCAATAATAAAAGTATATTGTTAAAATGAGTAAATAAGTTTGTAAAAAAAGTTCTTTGTCATCATGAGAGATAAAGTATGTTGCCTAAATGAGATGCAACGTTCATATTCTCATAGAAGATAAAGTCCGTTAGTCAAACGAGTAAATAAGTTTCATTGCTAAAATGAGCAATCATTTTCATTGCTACAAGGAGCAATCATTTTCATTGCTAAAACATGTATATAAGTTTCCAGTAATAATAGTTCGTTGTTATAATGAGATACAAAGTTTATTGCTATAATGAGAAACAAAGTTCATTGCTATAATTGTTAAACGAGTTTATTGCCATAATAAATAACAAGTTTGTATGTGTATGAGCAAACAATGAGTTCTCAACCAAGCCTATGACTGAAGCCCTATCAAGATCTATGCTTATCGTTCCATAGATTATATGGTATCATGCACTCTAGCAATCGGGCGAGTGAGGAGTTGTCAATTCCTGATAGCGCTATCCAGAATGACCATTGGCTCAAAGAGTTAATGGTTAGAGAAAAGTGTAAGGGAAGGGCCTTAAGACGATAAGTTCTCATGTTCTGTGTTGCATAGACATACATAGAGAGATATATCAATAAAATAGCAATCATGTTTGATACAAATAAATTTAAATACAACGAACAAATAATAGTTTTTCGGGACATGCTTTTCCACCCCAAAATATAAAACCTGAAAAAAATGGGGAGTGCATGAATACTCACAATGCATTGAGATGATGCAAATGGTGCCTTGACTACGCTCCACTCGTACCACTATCGATTCCTACAATAATGGTATTCGCTAGTGAGTCTCTAATCGAATGCTAATACTAGTATAGTTACTACTACAATAGAATTATGCCAATAACGTGTCAAAATTTAATATTGATGAGTTACAAACATTTTTCCGTGAAAATTAAACTTCAATGAATCAATTGTTATCTACCAATTTAAGTGGAAATTTCCCATTATTGAAATGCTAATATTTAACATTTTAAGAGGTGTTCGAATGATTAAATATTCAAAAACTAAATCAATTTAGTTTTAAAATTTTCCAAAGTTTGCATTTCAGTTTTAATTGAAGTAGAGGACTTCAAGATAAATTTTCTTGAATTTTTGATTTGTCTGACTATTTTTTACAATTTTAGTTTCTTGAATAACCATAAAATAATAAAATAATATTAAACAGTTAATAAAAATTACCAAAATTCAGATTTTGGTTCTAAATGTATTAAAAGACTTTTAGATAAAATTTCATGGATTATGGATATGCATAACCATTTTTCATATATTTATTTCTCTAAATAGACACAAATGCATGAAAAATAGAACTATGTTAAGAAAATACCCCAAACTTTTTATAATAATGTCATTACACATAAATAAGCTGGGAAAAATATACAAATCGGTTTCTAAACAGTTTAACCCAATTTTATAATTTTTAAGCATTTATTATAATAAAAATGGGGATAAATAGAAAACAGTTTCCAAAATTACCCAAACTTTTTATAATACTGTTATTAGACATTTGTAACCTGTGAAAAATATAAAAATGGATTTCTAAACTGTTTATCTGAATTTTATGATTTTTGTGCATTTATTCTAATAAAACTTGACATAAATAGAAACCAGTTTCCAAAAATGCTCAAAAGTTTTGGACCACTGTTATTATACATATAGAAGCTCTGAAAAATATAAAAGATATTTTTCAATTAGTCTTTCTATTTTTCTTTGTTTTATCCTCTTAAATAATCATAAATTGAAGAATAATTATTAAATAGTTAAAGTAAATTACCAAAGTTTTTGTAAAGTTCATTTACAGTGTAAATAATCTGGGAAAAATCCCAAAGGTGATTTTTATCTACTGAAATCCGATTTTGTGGATTTAAGTGTTTTTAATCTTAGAAAATAGGAGAAAAACAGTATACAGAAGAGAAAAGTCATCAAAAAATTTTATGTAGCATCCTAATGTACTAGAAGGTACTCTGGTAAATTTTCATAAAGTTTGGATGAATAAACCTATTTTTCCTATTTTTAATCCATTATAAATACAAAAATTGTAGAAAAATAGGAATTCATTATGAAAAATTCTGAAAATATTTCTCTAAGTCTTCCACAGAGACTATAAGCGGGAAAAATTATTATATACCCTTTTCAAATTATCTAAAGTGGTTTTATGATTTATTGTAGCTAAACAAAAAGAAAATTCAAAACCACACTAAACAGTAACAAAAATCAATGAAACTTAATGAGAAGTCATTATTTAGCGTAAGGGACATCCGCGAATTTACCTACGATTTATAGACCTCATAAAGTATTTTATATGATTTATTTCCCGATTTCATTGCAATAATTATAATAATTCGAGAAAAAGGAATTATTTTCTAAAAAATTTTAGAGCATCTCATCTTGTTGGTGGAATAAAGGGAAAAATTAGATTTGATCAGAAAATGAGTTTTAGATATTTATTTGGAAATAAGTCCTTCATGAACCTATTTGGAAGCTTTTTAACAACAAACTTTGATCATTAAGCATCTAAGCTTGAAGATCATCACATGCATGCTGTTTTGAAGACTATTCATGAGTTTGAAATGTTCAAAAATCGTTTTTTATAGAAAACTTA
This sequence comes from Lactuca sativa, assembly GCF_002870075.4. Lineage (NCBI taxonomy): Eukaryota > Viridiplantae > Streptophyta > Magnoliopsida > Asterales > Asteraceae > Lactuca > Lactuca sativa. Next base: position 318,055,050 of record NC_056630.2, read on the forward strand.
GGGTGCATGTGGTGATTTTCCACCAAAACTTGTAGAAAAGTGAATTTTCATGATCTTGAATTAGGTTTTGGTCCTTGGATTTCACCATTTACAACATGCATGTTGTTTTGGATGAAATCCTACCACCACCATCATCAAAACCATGAGTTTGAGAAAGTGTTCTTGATTTTACCATAGAATGGAGTAGAATAAGGAGAAGTGCAAGAAAAATGTAAGGTCCAAATAACGGATCTTACCAGAGATCAAAAGCAAATACAATCACACAAAGCAATAATAAAAAAAGAATAAGAACAAACCACGCTTGCACACGTTTTATAGCAATAAACGTCTGGTACAACTTGATGGAAGCCGTGAACTCTAAAGGCATCAACAACCATAAAACGTCTGACTAACCCACTATTTATACACCACATGACCGAGAACTAATACAAAACAAGCTACCAACACACCCCCTACTATTACATTATAAAGCCTAGACCGAACCACTAATTTGAGCCCTTCAGTCTCCCCCTTGGTTTGGACTAGCTCGAAGTTAACCTTTGGTATCCACCATGACATCCCCTTGCCCCATTGCCCCATTCCACATTCGTTTGTTGAGAATCTCCGCAACCATCGTTGTGTACACCTTCGCACCATCTTCAAAAATATCTTCTGCAACCAAGATCTGAAAATTTCTAAGATGATGAATGTCCCATTTTCGAAACTGCAACAAATCTCTTCGATCGTAGAGTCGAATGCATCCATTATTGAGCTTGATGACCACACCAGAAGTGATCTCATCAAAGACCCAACACTCCATTGATCTGAGAGATCCGTCTTGATAGGTGTGAAGCATTGGGAATTGTTTGACCTGCTTGGTTGCAGGCCACATCACCACCTACAAAGGCTTATCAGTTGTGTGATCGACAACATCTGGATGCTCAAATATCACGGACTCAGCAGTTTACATTGTAGGAAACCCTCTTTTAAGTTGATCTTCAAGAAAAAGCTTGAATTGGGTCACTTGCGGATTATTTGTAAGATTTGAAAAGGGAGCTCGGGACAATTCCGTCAAATCAACCCTAGTCAATGAACTGAAATCATGACTATCTCTGTAGAGTTCAGAGTTACCACTTTTCCGCAACACTATCCACATCTTGAGGGGATCATGAAATCCCCAAGAAACAATTCCTGACCGATCACCAAAAGTATCCCTGAAACGAACGACTTCAAGGTCAGTCATTGTAATTGAGGGTTCATCCCAAGAGGCATTTTTATTAGGGTTCCTTTTAAAAAATAATTGTCCTTTCTTAACCGTTTCCTCCTGAGCATTACGAATGGTTGCTGACACATGGGGCCTTGTGGAGGCTCATTATCAACATAACTAACAACTCCAGATGATTGACCAGTAGGCAAAACAACTGGAAAGGCTTGGACATGAAGATTGATCTTGTACTCTTCAGCAGATGTCTGGTATTTATCTCCAAAGTCTTCCTTAAGCTTCTTTTTAAATTCAAAATAACTTGAAGTCAGCAGATTGAAGTGATCATGAAGATCAGAAATATGTTTGGACTTCAGCTCTTTATCCTTTGTAAGATCAGCTACTTGCACACCAAGGCTCGACTTATCAGACTGAAGTTCAGACACTTGAATACTAAGCTTTGCATTTTTAGCTCTAAGCTTTGACACTTGGATATCTAGCTCAATATTTTTCTGACTCAGTACCGATATTTCCTTCTGGAGTCCGGAAATAGTTAGGTTATCTCCTATAGAACCACCACCTCCTATAGAACACCTTTACCACGAGAGGAAGGCGTCAAAAGTTGCTTCTCAGCTATATGTAGGGCTAATCTCTCAAAAGCAGTACCCGAACCCGTAGCAAACATCTTTGTTGTGGTGAGACTGGTAGTAGTGGTAGTAGTAGGTGGTACTGGGAGGCTGCTAACAAGTCTTGCAATTACTTTACCCTGCCTCGGATCCCTTCTTTGTCTTTTCAATGGGGGTTGATCGGAATGTGTCGTTGCCAAATCACTTATAAACGACTCTGTGATAGGAGAAACAGAAACAGGAGGGGAAAATCCTATAACCATCTCCATTGGAATTGAAACACTTTCCATTTCACCTCTAGTAGGGGTTGTAGACTCAAAAACTTCATTTGTCTCCCTTATCTCAGTTGTCGGAAGAACAACATCATCGACATTGTTCAAAATAGTGTCAAGTTTATCATTTGACACCAAGTTAGCACTACTGGCTAACGAAGCAGCAATATCATCGTGATCAAAACCGTTGAGGTCAAGGTCACTAAAAGAATCATTCTTATCTCCCCCAATATTCTCCTCAATCTCTACATTCATTCCTAGATCATCATCTTGAGCACGATCAAACACTTTGTCATGTTCCACTGCCACATGAGCATCAGGAGTGGGAGTATCTTCATTTTCAGTACTTTCATCCTCAGAAACATCAATGACAATGCTATTTGGAGATGACTTCTCAATAGATGCTGGCTCAGAAGAAGCTTGATCAGATGAACCATAAGATTCTGTAGGTTCATCCAGCTAAGTGAATTTTCCAAATTTTTCAAGAGGGTACAATCCTCAAAAAACAACTTTTCCTCTTTGATTTTGCTTGATGAGTCCTACTGTGTGAGGACCCAAAGACTTCATATCTAGAGTTTCACCCTCTTTTCTCAGTTCTGGAAACTGAGTGTTGATAAACAACTGAACAAATCTGGGATATAACAAGAAAGTATCTCGAGTAGAAGCTCTGATGTTTATAACAAGCTCATCCAGGATGAATTTTGAGAAATTGAATTTCACCCCTGCAGCAAGAGAAACAAGTGCACCAGTAATTCGCTGAGAAATTTCATCCGCTCCTAATCTTCTCCCCTAAACACAACTGACGAACACATGCGCTAAAAACCTCCAATATGGATGCAAAATCTTCTTTAAGGTTGGAGGTGAAGTCCCTTCGTAGCTCATCCTTCTGAGAATTCTTTGTGTGTCTTGAATCCCAATCTACGTAGGGAAATTAGGTTGATCGTCAATTAGCAACGTGTTTCTGATGGAGATTTCATTGATCATAATTTCATGACCCTAAACCATAGGTTTTACCGTGAAATGACCGTCATTATCCATACTCGCGTTGGCAGTTGCCCAGAATTCTCTGATTAAATTTTGATACACAACAGGGTTTACTGTGATACCGGATGCCAGACAGCACTCCTGTAGCCTGTGAATCATTGATCGTAAGTCTGAATGAACAGCTGGAGGATCTGCAAGCACAATAGCAAGATTGTGCATATCCGCAAATTTCAAGTTTGCCATTTTCCTACACTCAACCATAATGAGTAAGAAAAAAAATTGCCAAATGAACATCCAAAATATTAATTTTTATTTTGATCCCGAAAATAAAATTATTTTATTTAAAAAATTTGATAAAAACAAAAATTATTTAAATAAAAATTAGTGTTCACGGTCAAATACCAAACACAGACAGTTCACTGCCCAAGAACAAAATCTGTGGCCGTGAATTCTGAGTTTACGGCCGAAGAGCACCAGTTTACGGCCGATGAACACCAAACTTGAAAAAAACGCATTTAATCAAGAGAATATAGTCACAAAACAACACAATAATCAATAAATGCTTGCGATCGTAATTCATTCACGGTCAAAATATGTTTACGGCCCTAAAACAGAGTTTACGGCCCAAGCTTGCGGCCGTAAACTCCGTCGGACCATTTTCTTCGATTTCTTCTCAAACGACACGGTGAAACACGCAATAAAATACATATTTATGATCTAGAACTCATTACCTTCAAGATTGTCAGACTAGATTTGCGAGATTTGACGATTTTTTTTTGGAGAGAGAGAGGGTGGGAGAGTAGTTTGCGGCCGGAATCTTGAGAGTGAGGAGATTCTGGCTGTAAACTCCTTAATTTACCATTTTTAACATTTACCTGATAATTACCTAGTATTAAGCAGATTCCAACACAGTTAAATTAAAAAAAAACCTTTCTGAGGATTATTTTTACTAAAGAAAAATTAAAAAATAAACAAAATAAAAAATTAATTTTGTACAATGAAAGTAAAAATTAAAACTAAAATTTTAAAAAAACTAAAAAAAAATTAATTGCTAAAAATAATAATAAAAAATAAAAATAAAAATAAAATTAAAAATAAAAATAAAATAATTTAACTTCAACTAAAACATAATCACAAAAATTTAACTACTGTGACTAAGTTTGTGACGCTGGGATTAAAGTCGTTGGACAGTCTTATTCTACTTGTCGGTACTCTTATCTTCACATCTTCGTCTGATCGATCGCCAGTATTGTGGTCCACTTAAACACGAAAAATTTGTGACAATATTTTGGACAATTTACCAATGACATGATACATGCATATATCTAATTGTAACTTTATTATCATGATACATGCATATATCTAATTGTAACATTTTATGAAATGATCCTTTCGTAATGTCACTACACCAAAGTCACAAAGACTATTGCCAATGATATTACAAAATCCTCTATCGGAGATTGTTACAATACAATTCCTTAGATATGATGTCTCTCACTCAAAGAACATTCCTTTGAACATCCTTTTGCATAAAAGTTTCTAATCTAGTCAAAGGTTTTCAATATTCAATTCCCAATATGGACACGTTTCCATATCTTCCATATGACAACTCATTCTTAATAGAATCTTATCTATTTATAATATTGTCGATATGGTCCATCCAATACTATACTTCCAACTACTCACAAGCGACCAATCCTCAGGGAACTTTAGATTGTCCTTTGATAGTTGTTTAGTTATTTAAGTCAAAACCGATTCTAGTCCTTTTTCCCTCTAAATGCGCTAAACATTTGGAAAATTTTAGAATGGTCAAATATTATACCATTTTCCATCGATCCTATACCCGAAGCATATGGGACACGATGCAAAATGTCTTACATAAATATTTGATACTTTATCAATCTTTTTCCATAATGTTTTATTTGCTATGTTCTCAAAATTCGAATTGTGAAGAGAATGCCGTAATCATAATCGAAATTTTAAGAACACACTACGTTCCTTTGACTAAATTTATTAACATTCCACAACCTAAGCCTTTAGATTTGAAATGAAGCATAATATTATCTCCCTTAATTATAGCAAAACAACTATTCCATCCTTACAACTTTGCAAAGAATGACTCTTGTTTTCTATAATTAATATTATCAACTTGCAATACTTTCCATAATAATCATACAATCATAACTTTTATGCTCCCACTATCATGATGATTATTATAAACATAACACTTACGCTCCCACTAGCTTTGACATGTCTTTAGAAACATATTGACTTTCAGACAAACAATACTTATTGAATTTCGTAAGTTCATGTTTCTAATACTTAGTGCTTTAATAATCTTTTATCAAGTTTATACACCTTTCCCTTAGATAGCTCTTATGTGTGTCTAAACAATTAAGACTAATTGCCAAACCTCACAATTCAAATTATGGAAAGGGATACCGTAGCCATAATCGAATTCGAGAATGCAATTTTACAATCACTATCTTCTTAAAATCTTTCTTAGTGAAAGTATTTCCTCACAATCATTTTCATGAAGGAGGAAATCTTATGACACTTAGATTTAAACGGTGTATTTGTTCCTATCCATGTGAATTTGTCAAAATCAAAGTTCACGACAAATTCAAACTCATATGGACCGAACTTTCTTAATCTTAATTTCTTGCCTTATTGTAGCACAGCTGCTCACCATGTCTTCTAAGTAGTCAAGCAGCTCACCCTTTCCTATCAATGTACCTTTCATTGATTAAGGTGCCTTGCCTTTTATGCGTTCAAAATGAGAACTCATAGAACTCACATGCATAATTAACTCAATTGGAACAGCACAGATACAAAATAATGTCAACACGATAGGTTGTAAACCTCAACTCGTGTGCTAGTGATGATCGATAAGGTCTATTTTGATTTTTTCTTGAAACTTTTCAAGACCATTAAGACTCCCACTGACTCCTTGACCTATAAGATTCTCTTGTCAATAAATATTTCTTGACAAACAAATATTCAAGAGTTAGCGTAGTTTTTATCAAAACATTTCATAAATTGGTTCGAGTTGGTCTTTGTCTTATCCAAGACATCACAACTTTCCACATTTGATGAATGTTATAAACCTTTTAATACTTGTCACTTATTGTCACAATCTTAACTCTAAGACTTGTTTTGGAATGATGTATGATTGACCTCTTGATTTAACCATTTCTTCAATTCTTGATTCCTCTTCTTAGACATGCAATTGTACTAAGAATTACTTAGAGGATCAATCGAGATATGGTTCTTAATCATTAAGGCCTATCATAAAGCATAAAAGGTACTCTCTTTTCTTCCTAGAATAGAGAAACTTTTATCTTTTGCCTACTTGATTCTTCTTATTCGTTCTACTATTGATTTAAACCTTTTCAATCAATTTACAGTTACACTTAATCTTATAAGTATAATCATATTTACTAAACCTTTAGTAAATCATGATGAATATCTTTGTTACTCTTATGGTGGACTTGATCAACACTCAACTTTGTGTATTTGATCTCCTAGTCCTTCACTTGACACTTTGTCAACAAATTAGTCTAATTTCCAAAAATGAAATTTATCATTCATCGTGCAATCATGTTACATGATTCCAAGTTTTTGTCCAATTGAAACTTGGGCGATGAGAAACTTTCCCTATTTGGTAAGTTTTCGACATTTCCACAAATAACATAACTAAGAATCAAATCCATTATTGCTAATAATAGAAAATTTTTAACATCAATTTTTGATACACGCCATTTTAAGGATAATTAAATAAATAAAATCAAAATTTATTTTTTTGCGGAAAAGATCTGTCCTTACAATGCAATTCATTGAAAAACTATGCTAATACATCTTTCTTAGCAATCTAATTCTAACTCTAAGTCGTAGCTCAAGAATCTAATCTTCGAGAAATGCGATCGAAATCCATTCCTTCACGGTTAGATTTTGCTCACTTCTTCCCTTAAGCTTCCTTTCTTTTCTTCGATCCTACAAGACATCAATTGTAAATGGGGCATATGTTTCAACTCTCCCATCTCTTAGATCTCTTAGGTAAATGGGGCAGCTTCATCTCCAATGTCGTTTCTCTTGGCAATAAAAGCAGATTGACTCTTTTGGAACATGACATGGAACTACTACAGACATTGCGTTTCTCTTATGATCAAACTTTTCGATCATAGCATGTCTTTCGTTTCCATTGTCTATATCCATAGAGGTCTTGAAGGCAGATTGACCAATCAACTTTGCTTTTCTATTGCGCCAAACCATTGCTGATTCAGCAGCAATAAGCATATAGGTGAGATCTATAAGGGTCACGTCGCGGTTCATCATATAGTACTCTCTTACGAACTCACTATATGAGTTAGGAAGTGACTGAAGAACCCAATCAACAGCCATTTCCTCACAGACAACGGATCCCAACATTCTTAACCTATCAATGTGTGACTTCATCCCTAGGACGTGTGCACACACCGACTTTCCTTCTTTATGTTTACTTGCCAAAAGGGATTGAGTGAGTTTGAACATTTCAAGCCTTCGAACTTGTGGGTTAGGGAGAATAATTGGAGGAGGTGGAGGAAGTGAAGCATGATCTCTTGTTCCTCGATCGAATCGTGGAATATCATCTTCATGTGGAATGCTTGTTCCACGGGATTTGGGAAGACCATAGTTGTCGAACTTTGACATTTACGAAACGGGAGAAACAAATTCAAGTTAGTTGATTGATTGAGTCATTAGTAAGTCACCCAAATGAGATACTAATGCTAGGACCTAACACAATATTCTACAACTCGGGAGAGGGATGTCGTAACCCAAATTGCAGAACATTTGAAGGTAAGTGAATGACGATTCACTAATTTCCACCTTGAAAAACGAAAAAGAAATTTAAGTTTTAAATCTATGAAAACTCCTAGATCCTATGAGATTCATTGAACATTTCAATGGCATGTTTAAATCTCGATATGCCCCTCTTGTTTGTGACTAGGATGCCGAGGATCACAAAGCAGGTGTGAATGACCATGCAAACTTACATGGTGCCCTCACATGTTACAGACACCCATTCAATGTGCCAGTAAATCACACACGCTCTACCAAACTATGACAAACATTGAGTCACCCTTTTCTACCTTTGCTTAGAACCATTTAGTGTGCCGGTTAACCACACACGCTCCACTAACGTCTTCGCAAGGGCACAAAGTGTAATTTCATGGAATTGCATCAATTCACTTTTGCCTAAGTAACTATGATTGGGAATTTTATGAAAACATTTAGTTACTTTTATACTTCATTATACTTATAATGGAAGGTTTTGTCCCATCCTACCCGTTCGGGTAACGACCCTCCACTAATCAAGAGTGTGGTGGGTAAGAGTGGATACCCATTCAGTCGCCATTTTATAGGCAATTTCCTTAAACACCCCGTATAGACCAGCTTCGTGAATGAGGCCTACTAACAGTAAGACTGACTTTTACTCATACATATATATAGTGTTAGACTTTTAATGTTATATATAGTATAGGGTGTATTTTACACTTTTAAAATATTAGGTGGTCAAATTTAACAATTATACTTTTAATTCAATTAAATTGTAAACCAAACTTTATGGATTTATTAAGCCTCTTTTAATTATACACCTTAGTTAATTATTAAAACCATAAGGGTGTGATTTGAACTTTTCAAAAAACAATTCTAGGGTTTTAGAATTTAACATTCCTAAATTAAACCTTTAATCAACTTTTAAATTCCAAAACTTGAGGGCAAGTTTTTGAAACATTTCAAAACATTAGGGTTTATAATTTAAATATACATCAAAAATTAAACTATTAATCAAAATTTAAAATCCAAAACTTGAGGGCAAGTTTTGAAACCTTTTTCAAAACATTAGGGTTTCAACTATTTAAATTTCAAAACAACAAAATTTTTGAGGTCAAATTTAAACTGTAAAACCTAAATGGGAAAATATGAAACTTTTCATAACAAAAGGGTCAAGTAACAAATAATCTAAATTAACAATTAATCACATAATTATCCATATTTGATTTATTTAATGATTTCTTGCAAAACAATTTATCCATTTAATCAAAATAATTAATCAATTATCACATAAGGAAACAAATATTTTATTAATTGATAAATATCTTCAATTAGATCAAGAATATAGTCATATATATCAAAAAATCGGATTTGTATTGATCTAATATGATAAGGCAAGTGTCCTCAAGCAAAAACAGCAAGAAATCCCGGTTTTCCCTCACTCTGACCAGCTGACTCGTCGAGTCAGGCATGGACTCGTCGAGTTCAGCATGAACTCGGCGAGTTCATCTAAAAAAACTCGGCGAGTTCAGCCCCCAGAAACACAAAAATCGAATTTTTTTAATATACAAAGCATCAATACAATAGAAACCAATCTAGGCTCTGATACCACTGATGGGTTTTGGTCCTAAGAATATCCTATGTGCTCATACAAACCCTAATGCTTGGATCTAGGTTTCTCTATTGTACATGCAAGTTATCCAAGACTATAAACCCTAGATGACAATCAATATAACATATAATTAGGGTTTAGATCATACATTGATTGTTATGTAGCAATAACAATCCCAATTCCTCTTTGTATTGACTTTAGAAAGCTTAGAGTCACAAATGTCACTCCTCTAATGGTTCACAAACACCAAGAGCAAGAGGATGAAGAGGAGAGAGGATGGAGGTTGCCCTAAAACGTGTGAGACCCTAGAAGGATGCTTAGCCACGTTTTTGGGTCATAAGGGATCTATATATATAGGAGGCTATTAGGGTTATCTAACAAGGAAACCCTAATTTGGATGCTTAAGCCCTAAGCAACCCATGGATCCCTTTCCTTAAGGCCTTGGACGATTTCCTTATGGGTTTCCCCATAGAATTCGTCCACTCCTTAATATAAGCCAATCCATGGCCCAAATTGCAATTATCTTATAATTACAATTCCAGTCTCTTAAGTTTAAGTAATCTCTTTTAGTCACAAAACTAATTACCAATTAATTATTGACTAATATTAATTAAACAATATGATTTATCCTTTAATATATTATTCTCATAATATATTAATAAATCATATTTAATCCCTTCTCTCCATAATTCATCCTATCAAGTTGCTTTGGTGAAGGCAACCCAAAAGGACCATGCACCATCGGGTCAAGTACATACAAAAATAGTTATGGACTTAGACACTAATCCAACATTTTTGACATTTCAAACGGCGCCTGATGGGAAGGCGTGTGAAATGGGACAGTCTTTCTCTCTCCTGTGTAATCATCGGGGCTCTAAACTGTCACGCGTCAATCACCTAAGGAAACGCTTCACATTTTCCTTGAAGATTTGGGAACAGATTTTTCTCTCTCTTCTCACCACGGTATAAAAGGTAACTTCTACCGTTATTTACCTCTTTACTGCACCAAATATTCAGAGAGCAAGAAAAGATTTGTTTCTCCTACTGTTCATTATCTTCCCCAAATTCTTCTCTTCAATGGCGGACTCCTCTTCAGTTCATGCTACTTCTCACATTCTGCCAATCTGTCCTCAACAAAGCCTGATAATCGATCTCACTCCACAAGTTTACGATGCTTTCATGTTTCCAATCGTGGAATGTCTCAAGCATTCGCCACTGGTTCCAGCTCTCACCAAAGTCGAACCTGTTCCAATGGAGTGTCTGTCGCAAATCTTCTCTACAGCCCACTATGACAAGTCTGTTGATCGAATCTTCTTCGACATTCTTGATAACAAGGCCTCCATCTCCAACCAGCGATTCTGTTCACTTTTAGGGTTTGAACCTGATGAGTCTAAGGTTAACCCTAAATCCATTCCAGTGGGAAAGTTGTTCTCCATGTTTTATAACATGGGTTATAATGAAATTCTGACGACCGTCACAAAGTTCAAGAAATCTTGCTTACCTCCTCAGTGGAACAACTTCTTCACAGTTTTGTTCAAAGGGCTATCGGAACGAAGTGCAGGATCAGACGGGGCGAGTCATTTGTTTATGACCATTCTCTATGGGTTGTACCACGACATCAATCTTGATTTTGGATCGGTTTTATGGCAGCAGCTGATTCAGAGTCTAGCGTCTACTTCTCGCCATTTAGATATCTCCTATGCCAGATTCTGGACGCTGGTCACAAAGTGGGTGATGGACAAGTATCACGTTCCTATTGTTGATGATTGTCCACTCTCCTCGATAGGAACTTTCCACACTACGAAGATAATCGTCTCTGATTCCTCTAAATTTCAGTTCATTGGCTCAATCCCTGAGTCAATGTATGGATGTGTTCCAAGCGACAGCCGCATTATCAGAACTTACAAGGAGTTTCGTCGCTCAGGTCCCAGAGAGCTCACTCCTGAAATGATTCAATCAATCCATGATGCTGATAGGCCTGCTCCCAGGGGAAAGAAACATTACAACGGAAAAGACAAGAAGGTTGTCAAAGGAGCGAAAGGTCCTTCTCCGAAGAAACGCAAACCTTCCAAGGCAGCTCAATCCCCTCCACGAAAGAAGAGGAAGACTCAAACTAGGCGCAAGCTTATTCTTGCCTCCTCCTCCAACGAATCTGAGGAAGAGAGTTCAAACTCCGAAGACTCCCTTCGAGGTAATACTCCTCCACGTTCGCCTACCCCTGAGGTACCTGTTTCCACTAGACCTGTCACTCCTCCCCCAATCTCCATCTCTATTTCCATTCCCCCCATAACCTCCACTACTCAAATACCACCCACCTCTATCCCTGTACCACCTCCTATTTTCACTGAATCTACCACAACAACCATTGTTGGCGTTAGAACCAATGTATCTGATACGGGGGCTCCTACTACAACACCCGAAACCACTCCCGCTACCGAACATACATCCGTACCCGAACCTACTTCCACAACCGAGCCTCCACCTTCACCCTCATCTCCTGCTCACTTAGCAGATAATGAAGAACCTTTTCTTGGAGGAGAGGACATGATGTTTGACTCGGTCTATTACAGTCCGTATCAAATGCAAAGTGATGATGACGATGATGCTCCAGTCACCAAGAAGCATCTCAAGGAGCTTCATGAGAAAATCGATTCTCTCATTGCTTCCTCCTCTTCTTCCTCACGATCTACTATCTCAGAGGCTGCTATTTAGGGGCTCGTTGATACGTTTACTAAGGCTCATGAAGCCTCTATCAACTCTACCACTACCGCTATCGACGCCTCTACCAAGGCGTGTGCTGCAGCGACCGAAAAAGTCGAAAAACTATTTGTTGACGCTACTTCTCTTTTGCTGTCTTTACAGGGAACCGCTGATTCCAATGCAAAGAAGCTTGACTCTCTTGTCAACACATTGGCCACATCATTTGGCTCCGAACTGCAGTCATTTGCTAGTCTTCGTCAATCTCTCAGCGATGACAACAAATTGTTTCAGGCGACTGTTGAGGAGCGCCTGACTAAGCTGCATGAAGACCTCGCTTTAGAGAACTCAGTGATGGATGCTCTCGCTCGCAAGACCACTGCTCTCAAGGTCAAGAGTCTTCATCTTTTCCATTCTCAAAAGGAAGTCGCATCTCTTCGATCTGAGCCTGAGGTTATTTCTTCATGTGTTTCGGATGTCCACGCTGCCCTTTCCAACATCATTGAAGCACATGATCCAATCCTGAATTACTCAGTGAGGCGCAATCTCGTAGAGAAGCTTGCTCCTGCCCTTGCTCTACTAAGCAAAATTGAAGGGCTCCTTGAGTTTGTGTCCTATCCGAAACAAGGGGGAGAAGATGTGTCTCAATCGCCTCCCACTTCCATAGCAACTAAAGCAACCGAACCTCCTCCAGCAGGTCAAGCCTCAGGTTCGGGGGTCCAAGACAAAGGAAAGAAGATTGTTGAAGACAGTGATGATGATGATGATAAAGAGACCATCGCTGATCTCTTAAAGAAACAAGGCCGGGATAAAGATGCTGACATGAGCGCTCGTGTTGCCAGAGAGTTTGAGGCGAACGAAAGAAAAATGAAGGAGGCTCATGACCTTCTTGAGAGTAGGAAAACTCTTTTTCCTCCGTGGACTCTTGAGAAGCTTTTAAAAGAGGCAATTGAAACTCCCAGCATTCAGTGGCTCGAACCAGTGATTTCATTGGATCGAATCAATTCTGTCGACTCTCAGTTCGATATGCCACTGACCCGAAAAGCCTTCATCTTCCATGCTTTTGATAACGTTGCTGATATCCCTCATCCTCATCCAAAGGTGATAGGGAACTTGTCCAATTCTATCTGAAGTCTTCTCAACCACAGTATCAGCCTTGGAGTGCTCAGAAGATCGTCAATGTTCGGGTCCTCAAACCGTTTCGTGAGGGGAGCTTCACGAACGTTCGGTTCAAAGTGCTGAGGGGTTCTGCTAAAACTGAACACGCTATATCACTTGTTGATCTTCCCAACCTGAATCCACATGATTGGATTATTTTGCATAACATCCTCCTCACCAACGAAGCTGAGTATGGTCCAATTATTGATCACTTCAAAAGGATGCTCGTATGCTACATTATGGAGGTTGCCAAGATGGATCAGGATATCGCTAGCATATTCAAGAAAAGCCTACTATTTATCCTGTTGGCTCTGCTAGTGATTTGAACATGATGCAGATGGGAAGAATCGACCCAAAGCGGAATTCTGTCATGTTTACAAGGAACGAAGGCCAAAAACGTCTGTTCGCCTTGACAGATAAGCACCTTTACACCACTGCATGCTTGGAACATGTTATGGGAATTATTCATCGATGCAAGCAAAATTCAGCAGATGACAAGAAGTATTTTGATGACATGATTCAGTGGTACATTCGCTTCAGACAGACCATCCTTGCTCTCATCCAACGTCTTTTTGAAACCACTAAGAAAGTTCCTGCAGCTGGACCCAGCAAGCCGAAGTGATAGTCTCGCTCCAATTGACACAAAGGGGGAGATTGTAGGGTCTGAAAGGTGGTGCGTCTTGGGCTCGCTATTTAGTCCATTTAGTCTCCCGATTGGGCCTGTCCATCCGTGAGTTATTTTTTAGGGTTTTGTATTTATAGGTGCTTGCATGCATCTTAGTACGTAAGTTTTTGGAAGTCAATTATTCTGAAAGATTTGATTTTTATTGTTTGTAACCCTAACAGCCTCTACAACGGAAGTTCTTTATTGAGCTCTGCTGAGGCTTGAATCTATTGAATCATTCGACATATTTTGATTCATTCTTGTGTTTTATATTGCTGTTTTTCATTTTTGTGATTAACCTGTTAGAAGATCTAAACGATCAAAGAGTTTCTTAACTCATCAGTAATATCTTAACTTCTAGTTACTAAGTGTAGTATGTGTCGTGCCTATATGTGCAACTAAGTTTATTCAAATCTAGAACTGACTCGAATTTTGACGGTTGTCACATTCTCCCCCGATAGAAAGAATTTCGCCCTGGAATTCAATTCGTGACGTATTCTATTAAAACTCAGTCGAATACAATTGTATAATTGGAGAGATGGTAAATTAAAGAGCTATTTGATTATTTTGGGCGAACTCCTCAAGGGAAGGGCCCAACTCTTAATCTATAATCAAATTAGTGTTTCTCTAAATTGAGTTCTGTCGTCTAGATTATGGAAAATTTGGTTCATGGAATCATAATCCAACCATGGAGACCTAGTCGAAAAGGATCATGTAGTTAGATATTATCTGAATTAAGAGAGTGGTATAAGTTTTGCTGATGCACCAACTGCACTGAGCGTTAAATCCACATTGATCCTTAAGTTGCATTCTAAATTAGCACTAAGTGTAAATTCTCCGCTTAATAAAGAGGAGATTAGGAACAATTTTTTCACTTTCGGGTTGGCTATTACATCTGGAAAAGATATATATTCCGAAATAAGATGGGGTAGCACGAATGAAAGGGAAACGGTCGAGGGTAAGTTCCTAAAAATACGTACTAAGGGTAAGCAACGAAGTTTTGGTACATCTCAAATGTAAAGGCTATTTAAGTGTCGTCAACAAAATAAATTACGAAATGACTGAGGATATCCGAGGCTATAATTACTACTACGGTTACTCTTACAAAAATAAATCCTTATTCGTAGAATGAATATATTTAGAGAGTCATTGTTGCAAATGAATAGATAGCATTTTAAGTGTTTAGAAGAGATAAAAATCTCACTGTTATAAAAATGTGTGTTTAGAAATGATAATTAATCTCAATATTATGAAAATGTGTAATAATTCCAAGATAATGAAGATACATGTGTGCCGATCCAACGAAGTAGTAAAATAATATAAAGATTAATTAAGGTTAAAGGTTTTTGTCGCCATTAAAGGAATTTGTATAGAAATATTTGTAATAATTTTTTTTTGAGAAATTGTCTAATTGTCTAAGTCAGGACAAATTCAAGTTTACGGGGAGTCGGAATCCTTATGAAAACAAGTTTGAGAGTTTAGGAACTCACTAAAATTGCAAAGTAAAATATTATTTTAAGAAATGTGTAACAATGTCAATCTTTCAAAATTGTGCATTCATAGTTTAGTGTTTCTACAAAAAACAATCATTTAGAGAATAGATAATCGTAAAATTCAAAACTTTTGATGTATTTAAAGAAAAGAAGAAACATAAGGAAACATATCCTTCACATATATTTTTCCGGATATAGAAAACTTATAAGAATAAGGGTATTCATCTTGTGTATTAATTGTAAGGTAAATACAATGAAAATTACACTTTAAGTCAAGTTTCCGAATTTAAAACGAAAGAGCAAATCTAAATAAGAATTATTTGTTTACAGTAGATTTCATAATAAAAATAAAATGTATAAGATAGAAGGCGTAATTGAATATATATCATAGTTGACTAAATCAAAAGTATGCCTCACAACTATACACGTATTAATAGCTCAAAACGGAATGGCAGACTTCTAGTCTTTATGTGTACGAACATGATACCAGGAGAAGCAAAAGAGACATTAATAAAGTTAGACAATATATTATGTTAATATTATGGCGTGCGAAATCTAAAATCAGAAGGAGAGCAAGAAATAAAGTTCTGGGGAAAGAAAAGGGAAGGTAGCGGTGCCAATGATTGTTATTGTTAAAATTATAAGAACAATATCTATAGCTAGATTTAAAACCAGGTTGAGATATATTTCAAACTTCAATATTTGAGGTATATTGATGATTAAATAAACATATGGGAGTTTTAAAGTGTTTGCTAAGGATTGCTAAAAATTCACGAGTTATCTATTAAGTTAAACTCCATTTGTGAAAAAGAAGAAACACTAAAACTTGTAATTCAAAATCTAACTATTTTGACCTTTTTGACTGGGGTCCAACAATGGTTAAAAAGGATAAAGTAAAGACTTAACATATTTAGACGAATAATTATGCATTGTCAAAATTACGTTGCTGCAAGTTTAAAAGTGAACACTAAGTTTTGCAATGTTGTAAGTTTTATAAACACAAATTATAAAACTAATTTGAAAAAAAAAAATAAACAAATAAGGTGTGTTTTGAAATGTAGGCATCAATGATGTCTTGTAAACACATTTGGATTACAAAGTTGTAAAAATACCATGTTAGGTTACTAGAAAACACATTTAAGTTAAGTATAATGCCTAACTGAGAAAGTAGTCAAAAGAATTAAAACAAAAGTGGTTTGAAGATCCGATGAAGCTTTAACACTTACTATGAACTTTAATGTCATATGTTTAAGTTTTATAGCATAGAGTTTAAACACTTTTATAAAAGAAAATGTTTCTAAGTTTTTCGAAAACGTGTCAATATGGTAAGCAAGGTTGAAAATGGTTTATATGCCCTTAAAAGCACATCTATCCATTTAAATGAATTTGAAATGAAATTGAAATAGCAAGGTTAAAACTAATATTGGTTAAATTGAGTTTTGAAGAAAAGTGTTAAGTTAAAGCAAGTTGTCAAAAGATTTTTATCAAGAATATGGCTTACATTGTTAGGAAATGTCTACTAAGTTGAATGAAGTGGTTATAAAATATTTTATCGATGATAAATAAAACCGGTGAACCGAAATAACTTTTCGATGGAATATTAAGAAGTAATGAATAGGTACATTAGTGTAGCTAATCGTACCTAAATACTAAGGCAAGTACAAGGCGAGTATAAGGCGAGTACCAATGTCTTTTTCCCCAAGATAAAGGAAAATAAAATTTGTTTGAAAGACGTTTTAAAGTGTCAATGCAATTTACGACCCTTTTATAGAGGTCAAAGGGACATCCTATGTTAAGTTTTAAGCTCAAGGTGGAAACAACGTAGAGCTAAATCGTAGCACGGTAATAAGGTCTCAAATATAGGTTAAACCTCCGTGTCTCCTCGTGAGTCGAATCTGGAATGCCCACTAATGGTATCCAAGTGATTACTTAGTGGCGACTCATCTACCTCCTTACATAATGCTCCAATTATCATTCGTTTCGATATCGAAACGCTTTTTCGTAGTTGTAACTCTAGTACGAAGACGATGAAGAGGTATTAAGGAATAATTGGTATATGTTTCGACTTAAGATTATTACTAGTGTATATCTAGCTACTAATCTTACATCTAAATTCAATAGCTACCGAGGAATACCCATTCTTTGTACTGAGTGCAATGCTCCTAGAGTGGCTAGTGATATAACCTAAGTGGTTAACCTAACACTTGATAAGGGACAAGAATATTTCTAAATAAAGGCATTGTTATAACAGTGAACTTAGTTTCTAAGTGTATCTAGATGAATGCCTATAATATGCACTGCCCATACGTACACCGAAAAATTTTATTTTTCAAAAGTTTAAGTTGAAAATTGTTTTGAACATAATTCTACTATAACCGTTTCATGCCTCACATTAACTTTCCTTAATTAAGCATAGTTGGCCAGGCTATACTTAATTAAAGTCCAATAATGCGTACTAGAATTAGTTATACCAGTAGTATGTTCTATATTTTAGAAACATTTAGAAATTTTTTGGCTATAGTTGTGGTTCTCCAAAGGAAAACCGGCATTCTCTATAACCTTCAGCTCTGATACCATTTTTTGTCACACCCCACTAAAGCGGAAACACGAGGCATGGCAGTATAAAGGGTTTCATAGGAAAAGTTAAAAGACAACACCAACCATAGTATTAAAAATCATTATAATTTTATTATGGGTTTGAATAACTTTAGGAAGAAATTACAATGTAAATTGAAATACAACACATGCGAATGCTCCTAAAAGTGAAGTGTCCCAAAGTGCCACTTACTCGATGATTCCTGAAAAAGCATGTAAAACGAGCAAAAACTATAAAAATAGTTGGTTAGTACTCATAGATAAACAAAATAATATTGGTTCCATGAATTGAAATTAAAGTTTTGATAAAATCTTCCAATAATAAAAGTATATTGTTAAAATGAGTAAATAAGTTTGTAAAAAAAACAAAGTTCTTTGTCATCATGAGAGATAAAGTATGTTGCCTAAATGAGATGCAACAATCATATTCTCATGGAAGATAAAGTTCGTTACTCAAACGAGTAAAAAAGTTTCATTGCTAAAATGAGCAATCAATTTCGTTGCTACAAGGAGCAAACAATTTCATTGCTAAAACATGTATATAAGTTTCCAGTAATAAGAGTTCGTTGTTATAATGAGATACAAAGTTTATTGCTATAACGAGAAACAAAGTTGATTGCTATAACTGATAAACGAGTTTATTGCCATAATAAATAACAAGTTTGTATGTCTATGAGCAAAAAATGAGTTCTCAACCAAGCCTATGACTGAAGCCCTATCAAGATTTATGCTTATCGTTCCATAGATTATATGGTATCATGCACACCAGCAATCGGGCGAGTGAGGAGTTGTTAATTCCTAATAGCGCTATCCACAATGACCATTGGCTCAAAGAGTTAACGGTTAGAGAAAAGTGTAAGGGAAGGGCCTTAAGACGATAAGTTCTCATGTTCCGTGTTGCATAGACATACATAGAGATATATAGCAATAAAATAGCAATGATGTTTGATACAGATCAATTTAAATACAAGGAACAAAAAATAGTTTCCGGGACATGCTTTTCCACCCCAAAACATAAAAACTGGTAAAAAAGGGAGTGCATGAATACTCACAATGCAGTGAGATGATGCAAATGGTGCCTTGACTACGCTCCACTCGTACCACTATCGATTCCTACAATAATGGTATTCGCTAGTAAGTCTCTAATCGAAAGCTAACACTAGTATACTTACTACTATAATAGAATTATGCCAATAACGTGTCAAAATTTAATATTGATAAGTTACAAACATTTTTCTGTGAAAATTAAATTTCAATGAATCAATTGTTGTATTACAATTTAAGTGGAAATTTGCCATTATTTAAATGCTAATATTTAACATTTTAAGAGGTGTTCGAATGATTAAATATTCAAAAACTAAATCAATTTAGTTATAAAATTTCCTAAAGTTTGCATTTCAGTTTTAATTGAAGTCAAGGACCTGAAGATAAATTTTCTTGACTTTTTGATTTGTTTGACTATTTTTCACGATTTTAGTTTCTTGAATAACCATAAAATCATAAAAATATATTAAATAGTTAATAAAATTACCAAAATTCAGATTTTCGTTCTAAATGTACTATAAGACTTCTAGATAAATGTTTATGGATTATGGATATGTATAACCATTTTTCATATATTTAATTCTCTAAATAGACACAAATTCATGAAAAATGGAAATCAGTTAAGCAAATACCCCAAGCTTTTTATAATAATGTCATTACACATAGTTATGCTTGAAAAAATATACAAATCCGTTTCTAAACTGTTTAACCCAATTTTATGATTTTTATGCATTTATTCTAATAAAAATGGGGATAAATAGAAAAAGTTTCCAAAATTACCCAAACTTTTTATAGTACTATTATTAGACATTCTTAACCAGGGATAAATATAAAAATGGATTTCTAAACTTTTTATCCGAATTTTATAATTTTTGTGCATTTATTCTATTAAAAATTGAAATAAATAGAAACCAGTTTCCAAAATTGCCCAAAATTTTTGTAATACTTTTATTATACATGTAGAGGCTGTGAAAAATATAAAAGATATTTTTTGAATTAGTGTTTCTATTTTTCTGTGTTTTATCCTCTTAAATAATCATTAATTGGAGAATAATTATTAAACAGTTAAAGTAAACTACCAAAATTTTTGTAAAGTTCATTTACATTGTAAATAATCTGGGAAAAATCCCAAAGGTGATTTTTATCTACTAAAATCTGATTTTGTGGATTTAAGTGTATTTAATCTTAGAAAATAAGAGAAAAACAGTATACAGAAGAGAAAAATCATCAAAATTTTTATGTAGCATCCTAATGTAGTACATGGGGTTCTGGTAAAGTTTCATAAACTTTGGATGAGTAAAAATATTTTTCCTATTTTTAGTCCATTATAAATACAAAAATCGGAGAAAAATAGGAATGCAGTATGAAAATTTTTGAAAATGTTTTTCTAAGTCTTCCACAGAAATTATAATCTGCGAAAATTATTATATACCCTTTTTAAATTATCTAAATAGGTTTTATGATTTATTGGGGCTAAAAAAAAAGAAAATTCAAAACCACACTAAACAGTAACAAAAATTGACGAAGCTTAATAAGAAGTCATTATTTAGCATAGGGGCCATCTACGAATTTACCTAGGATTTATAGACCTCAAAAAGTATTTTATATGATTTATTGCCCTATTTCATTGCAATAACTATAATAATTCGAGAAAAATGAATTATCTTCTGAAACTTTTTAGAACATCTCATCTTATTGGTGGAATACAGGGAAAAATTGGATTTGATCAGAAAATGAGTTTTACATATTTATTTGGAAATAAGTCCTTCATGAACCTATTTTAAAGCTTTTTAACAACAAACTTTGATCATCAAGCATCTAAGCTTGAAGATCATCACATGCATGCTGGTTTGAAGACCATTCATGATTTTGAAAATATTCAAAAATCTTTTTTGATAGAAAACTTAGGGTGCATGTGGTGATTTTCCACCAAAACTTGTAGAAAAGTGCATTTTCATGATCTTGAATTAGGTTTTGGTCCTTGGATTTCAACATTTACAACATGCATGTTGTTTTTGGAAGAAATCCTACCACCATCATCATCAAAACCGTGAGTTTGAGCAAGTGTTCATGATTTTACTATAGAATGGAGTAGAATAAGGAGAAGTGCAAGAAAAACCTTTAAAACTAGAAAGAAAATTGAAGGAGATTGTAGGATTTTCGTAATTACCATGAAAAACAACCCTAGAAGATGAAGATTTGATGGTTAAGAGATGTTCTTGGCTGGAGAATTTCTTGGTTTTAGAGAGGGAAAGAGAGTGTTTGAGTGTGGTAAATGGTGGAGTGTGAGAGAGAGTGTAGAGAGAGAGAGAGAGAAGTGAAGGAGATGGAGTGTGAGAGAGGAGCGATTATGTGTTTTGGGAAGAGGGGAAGTATCTTGGGAAGTGGGTGGACGGTTTTGAGTGTAAAATGCCCTCCCTCTCTGTTGATTTTATAAAAAATATCAAACTTTTTATAAAATATACACCCTAACCAAGTTTTTGCTCATGAAACCTTGATTTTTGACTTATAAATTTAGGGTATTTGTTAATGAGTTCAATTGTATTTTCCTTAAATTCATTTTCATAATTTTAATTATTATAAGATCATATTATAAGTTTCATAATTATTTTTATAGAATTTTTAAGGTTAAAGTTTATAAATATGAGTTTTTATGGATTTTAGGGTCTTCAGATTTAATAAATATTTGGATATCAAAATTTATTAAATTTTGAGATTTTTTAAATTCTTTTTGAGTTTCATAATTCTTATTCAAATTAGAAATAATGTTTGTAATTTATTTTTACCGGTTTATTGGCATTCTATTTAGTGATTTCGAAATTCAAGCGAAATTAAGGAATCAAGTATACTAGTCCTAGTCTTCAACTTTGGCTTAAGTTTCTATGAGACTTTGACCTAATTTCTACTTCTAGGTCAAGTGCATGATGTGTGTATATGATTCATGAAATGGTGTTCGAGTCAAAGAGTGACCCGAATATGGATAGCCTCTATAGTTAAGTAGTAGTATAATTCACATACTAATGTGAAATCCAAGCATATTATCCATTGTTTCTAATTGTTTCCAAGTTTCTAATAGGTTATATCTTAACTTCTAGTTACTAAGTCTAGTATGTGTCGTGCCTATATGTGCAACTAAGTTTATTCAAATCTAGAACCGACTCGAATTTTGACGGTTGTCACACCTTTGGACTCTATGGACCTCATGAGGTCCAGATCTATAGTCTAGACCTCCTGGTAGACACAATGCAGTCAAAGTACCAATAAAAGGTGGTAAAAGCCCTAACTTCCATAATCATGAGATGTAACCAATAAGATGAGAAAGGTGTAGGCTTTTTACCTTCTACTGAAGCTTTGGACAATATAGCACTAGATCCAGCATTTACTCCTTGTTTCTTGATTGATAATCTCCTCTTCTCCGTAAAAGATGCACTAGAATACTTAAAGCTTAGTTTTATAACTCTCTTAGCTCGCTACAAACATTTAGGGTTTCACACAAGGGAGTTGGGCTACTGGTGAGGCGGAAATGAGGATATAAGTTCTCTTAAATAGGCCCTAACCCCATAGATTTAAGGTTTCACCTCACAACGCCAACTCGACGAGTTGGCTCTCTGACTCGTCGAGTTGGTTATTAAACCCACATGGCAAATTCAACTCTACTCAACAATTTAAGCTCACAACTCGTCAAGTCCGTCAGTAAATCTCAAAAATAAATACATAAATTTTATACCTGGGAGCCCGGATGTTATAGAGGAGTTACAGTCAACATAGAACACGAGTTGGATGATGTACCCAATTTCAGATATTTTGTCTTTGGATTCCCTATCGAAGGTTGATGTAAATCATTGGAATCAAATTGATTGAATAATCACATATTTATTCATGAATACTTTTGATTTATTTCAATTAAGGAATCATATTTTTAACAACATTGTATGTTCATTTATGAATATTGTTTCGTATTACCACTAATACATCGTAGTTATGTGGTGTATGCTTATTACGAAAATTACCTTCAACATCTTTTCATGTTAATTTATAAAAACTTAAAAAATATTCATATGAGGGCATCATACTTTGAATATATGCTCTATAACAACCACTACTTCATCCCCCCAAAATTGGGACATTTATAAAGACAGTAAGACACATGTTCTAATTTCAACTTAGAATGATAAGAATCCTTAAGGTTCCACGCACAAAATCTTTCTAATAAATGCTACCAAAAATTCGACAGCTCTAACGTACATAAACATAAACAAACGAGTGACATAAACATAAACCTTTGAATTAACCATTAGATCGGACATACTTCACCATATTGTTTAACTAATACTAATCTTAAAGTGACATAAATATAAACATTAAATATAACTATTAGCTTTGATGGTCGCAAGACAACAAAACACTCATACGATATTCTACAATGACAAACATTCATAAGATAACCACCAGATAAGAGGAATAGAAACATAGGAAACTATTTAAAGCATTATCACATAGTTGAATGAAGATGAAGAAACAGATACAAAGGAAACCATTACACCATTTAAAACATTATCACAAGATATTGAAATTCAAATTTAATTCAATCGAAATAATACATCTATTTCTAATCTGTAAATGATATATTTTTAATAAATGGGTATGAACAGACAAAAACATGAATTCATACAAACATGCAGAAAATTAAAATTCAAACAAATAAACTCACGCAAGCATAATCATTTACATGTTCTTGCTGAAATTAGGGACACAAGCTGCTTAAGATAGAAACAACCAAGATCCAATAATCACCTTTGATGGTTTACAAATATTTTACAACATTTCAATCATGAGGACTATAAATATTTTTGATGCACCTCAAACTTCCACCTAAACAAAAAGGGAAGTGAAAAACAATACAACAATGGTTGAACTATTTTTTCATTTATTCATCAGCATCTTACTAGGAAAATAATGTTGTACTGGAAATTAACAGTGTCTTAACAGAATTATCATCAAACATCCTCACCAGTTCTTCTACATGCTTAGTAATAACCGCTATAGATTCCAAAATCGTATAACAGATGAAACCTGCCATAGAATTAATTAAGAAAACCACAATTATATATAATAAAAGAAGCAATTATGGAAACATGGTAATAAAGATTAAAATACCTTATTGCATAATATATCAGCATGCAATATAATGAAAAAGGAAAGAATCACACCGTAAAGAAGGAAATATTATTTTTACGATTTTATTACATGACACCAGAAGGAAATATATTGCAAGTAAAATAAAAATAAAAAATCCTCCTGTCATTCGCAGATTTAGATACGAATATAAGATATCTTTTCAGTGTGCTTTATAAGTTTGTTGGGTTCTTCCATAAGGTTTGGGATGAGCCCCAAGAAAATCAGACACCTAAAAAACATGAATGTTTCTCAAAATTTAAATATTTACACAACTGCCCCTGTGTCCAATTAACGGTTTTGCTGTCATAATGCACCGACAAATAGTGTGCATGATTCATAGCATGAAGAAACAAACAATATCTTCAAACGTTTATAGGGAAGAAAGGTGATTATAGGGTTAAGAAACATACACTACATGTAATAAGTTTCACTACAAGAATAAGCATCTATAGGGACGATAGCTGTAGGGACGAAAGAAGGCGTTTCTATACATCATCTATAGAGACGACACGTCGTCTCTATAGAGTTGACCAACATTTTTTGACTCGCTAATTTGTAGAGACGACCTGTTGTTGCAATAGGTTATAGATAGTTGGCGGGTCTACAAGTTAGGTGGGATTTTTCGCGGGACGTCGTTTTATCTAAGGGTTTGGAGACGATAGGTCGTCCCATAGGATTCTACTCCCTAAATCGAGAATACATCATCCCCCTCTCTCATTCAATCGCAACTGTTTTCACATTTTCTTCTCTCTCGATCGTCGATTGGTATATGTCAAACACCACAGGGCACATGGGATGATCACCTTTACTTCCGGCCTCCTTAGCAGCACCAACTGTCATTGCCAGCATTGGTACCAACGATCTCCTTCAGTAATTCGTGATCGCAGTCCCCTCTTCAATCTTCTCTCTTCTTTGATCGAAGATGTGTTGCTTTTCGGATACGAAATCGACGTCCATTTTACCAGCCCGACTCCTCAGCACAACCACCTTCACTATCAGTGATGCTTCAATTCCCCTGTGACAACAACTGCTTCTCCACTCTCCAACAACATCCAATTTCGAAAATCATAAAGGTATATCACTGATCTGTTTATTTTACTGATCGGTGTTTGGGAATCTTCCTTAAATTTGTACCGTTTTAAAGCATGTAATAAAATCATTTAGCACATAATCCACTCAATTTTGTAAATACATTGTATAGATTATGGAATCAGGTACAGATGAAGCTCTCGGGCATGCTGGTTCAGTTCTTTCAGGTAATGTAATCATATGAGTTATGTTGAATCTTTATTTATCAATCTTATTACAACTATTATGACTAATCAAAGTAACTTATTTCCTTTTTTTATTTCAATAGCATTGAGTGAGAATTAGTAACATCAATTGATCAAAATGGATTTCCAATTTGTGACATTTTAAAGCCAAATAAACTAAAAACATTAATTTATGTAACTTGTTTAATCTAAAAACTTCACTTAGCCAACAAGAACGTTCTACATTATATTAATGAAGGGATAAATGCACAGAGCTATTTTGTTGTGCTAGATAACATCCCACTTTAATTTCTTTGTATTACAACTTTACAACATTGTACTTCCATTTTTTTTTGAACTTTGAAATCTATACTCAGTTACAGCAATGTGCTTTCAACTTCTTACTAAGATATTATACTCTCTACTAATCATAGAGTGAATATTGATATGTATTTGAATGGCTTTGCTATAATTTGGTATCGAATGTGATGTTTTTGCTTCATAAAAAAGGGCTCCACGTGTATAGTTAATTCAGCTGGTGACAGAGACATGGCTGTATTTGCAGCTGGTATGGCTCAGGTACATAAAAATTCATTATGTTTCTTTTTTTGTTGGAAAAAATATGTATTTTAGTTTATTTGTGCTTTCACTATCAGGCAGAATTGAAGGGAAAATGATCTTGGAATCAGTAAAGGAAAAAGTGGTGGACTCATTGTTGTGGGCTCATATGTCCCAAAGACCACAAAACAGGTCCAGTAGTTTTTACACGAATTAATGTTCATTCTCCATGTAAAGTTTTAGTTTTCTTTTTTCACATTAAATAAATTATCAGTACTGATTTTCCTAAAATAAAAGGTTAAAGAACTCAAGTTGCAATGTGATCATAATATGAGAAGCATTGAGGTGAATGAGAGGATACATACACGAATACACACGCACACACAATGGTTTCTGTTGATAAACTTGCAATGAAGTCAGCAGAAGAGAGAGTACCTTAAGAATTTTTAGTAGGGCTAAATGCAAGAAAGCATTTGTTAAACAATCTAATACATGCAATGGAATTATGGAAGGAGTGATTGAGGATGAAAAGGATAATAAGTAATATTAACAAAGTTCTTTTTTTTTGTAGGGTGGAATAGTTGGGCCCTGAAAGCAGGCATCCAGGTGTTCCCTACATTGTTTTTCCAGGTATGTTTGGTTTATGGAATTGGAATTGGTGATTCCATTCCACTCTGTGTTTTGTTTACAAATGGACACAATTCAATTCCTTCGAATTTCCTATTTGATTGATTTCACCATTCCTAGGGGAGCGTCAAAGGAATTTAATTTTGCTCGTCCTTTTTTTTTTATTAAAATACCAAAGTACCCTCATTACATATATCATGAAACAAAAACACTAAAAAACATATATATTTACGATAAACAAATTTGGAATATTTTCTTGGTTTTAGGAAATGTGGGTGACACTAAGGCTTTGGCTGAAGTAGTCAAATCTTGGCTTGACCAGTCAGAATTTCATCAACCAAAGATCTGCTTGCTGTAAAACCAAGGTTCTGTTCTTTTTTTTTTTCATGTTATATCCCTCATTTTGGTTTGTGTTTTTTTATATTATTATGTGTAGGATGCAGAAAAAGGGTATAATATTGAAATTTGTATTGATCTTTAGGTGCTTATCACCATTCATTTTGATCATGGTAATTCCAAACAAGAAATTATGTAATTGTTGCAATATTTTCCAAATGTTCACTTGCAGGAAGCTGATCAGAAATTGGGAGTGCTGATAAGTGAAGAATTTGATACAAAGTTTGGTAGATCTGAATTAGTACAGTTATAAAACATGTAATGTTTGGGAATCTTCCTTCAATTTGTATTGCTTTAAAACATTTAATAAAATCATTTAGCATTATTTGTTGCAATTGAATTTATTGATTTAGCTGTTTTGTAAATACACTGCTTTAGCTATTTTTGAGATTGTTAAAACTGATAAAATACACAGAAAAAAGAGTAGGGTGTAGCTGAAAACATGTGGGCATACCTTTAGAGACGACATGTCGTCTCTACAGGTGAATGTATAGGGACGACATGTCGTCTCTATAGGTTTATCTATGGTGATGGGGAAAAGTATAGCGACGAACCCTTTAGAGACGATATGCCGTCTCTATAGGTGTGCTATTGCGACGAGTTTTTTAGTGACGACATTAAAGATCTATTACGATGGGGCTATGGAGACGAGAGCTATAGGGACGACATATCGCCCTAGACACCTATAGGGACGACTTTTTGAACCTATAGAGGCGACAATTGTCGTCCCTATAGGTCCGGTTTGTTGTAGTGTTTGGTAATCAGAGTTTTCTATATATTCATATCAATCAATTGTATAGAGAAGAGGAATTAATATAAGAAATACATCTGATAAAGGGAAATAAAGAGAAGAAGAAACCTATGATTAAGCCTAAAATTGAGGGGTAAATTAGGAAATGATATGAAAGGAAATCATGGTCAATACTCCCCTCAAGTTGGTGCAGGGAGGTTAATAATGCTCAACTTGTCAAGTAGTGTATGAAAAATCTGTGTTCCTAAAGCTTTGGTAAACATATAATCTATCTGTAACTTGAATCAATTAGCATGGGAACGATTTCTTTTGACTCAACTTG
Organism: Lactuca sativa; assembly: GCF_002870075.4. Classification (NCBI taxonomy): domain Eukaryota; kingdom Viridiplantae; phylum Streptophyta; class Magnoliopsida; order Asterales; family Asteraceae; genus Lactuca; species Lactuca sativa. Next base: position 318,083,275 of record NC_056630.2, read on the forward strand.
TTCCCTAACAAAGTGACAATCAACTTCAACACGTTTTGTTCGTTCTTGAAAGAAGGGATTGTTGGCTATGTGACGGGTAGCTTGGTTGTCACAAAAGAGTTGTGTGGGACTATCACATGATAACTCGAACTCCTTTAGTAACCATCTTATCCACAATATTTCGCCGAATGTGGAGGCCGTGGCGCGATATTCTGCTTCTGCCGATCATCGTGAGACTACAGACTATTTCTTTGATTTTAATGATACGTGGAATCCTCCCAGGAGTAATAAATAACTTGTTCTCGACCTCCTGGTGATTGGCATCCATGCCATAAGCTATAAGATTTGTACCACCGTATTTAGTAAGACATATGGCTTCTCCAAGTGTCGCCTTGAGATAACGCAACATTCCGCAGGCAACATCAAAATGACTCACTCTTGGATCACCAACAAAATGACTTAAGATGTTCACGACATAGATAACATATGGTATCAGGGCTTCTAGATAAAACAATATAACAATAAGTCTCCTGTATTGGTTTTCGTCTACTTGTGCCTTATTGCTTCGTTTGTATAACTTTAAATTTTGTTCCACACGGAATGAAATCGGACGACAGCCCATCATCCCTATGTCTTCTAAGATATCCAACGTATATTTTTGCTGACTTATGAACATTCCTTCTTCTGTATAAGCAAGATCAATGCCAAGAGAGAACTTTAATGGGCCAATATCCTTAATGATAAACTGCTTATTAAGCTTTCCTTTGACTTCCTATATGTTGAACTCGTCATGACCCGCAATAATAACATCATCAATGTATATGAGTGCAACAATGAATATTCATTCCTTTTAAACAAGAAAAGTGAGTGGTTTGCCACTGACTGTTTGAAACCCAAACCCTCTAAGAAACAGGTGAATTTTTTTTTATACCAGTTTCTTGATGACCTCTTGAGTCTATAAAGCGACTTTCATAGTTTGCAAACACATTTGTCATCCCCATGACCAAATCCTTATCGAATTTTCACATACACATCTTCATCTAGATCGCCTTGTAAGATGGCATTGTTAACATCCAATTAATGGACGTACCAGTGTCTCTTCACAACAACAGGCAGGAGGCTTTGAATAGTAACAAGCTTTGCCACAGAAGCGAATGTGTCATGAAAGTCAATTCCCTCCATCTGTGTGAACCATTTGGTGACAAGATGTGCCTAGTATCATTCAATCTCAATCTTTGTTTTGTACTTTATCTTGTAGACCTGCTTCGAGTCGATGGCTTGTTTCCTTTTTAGAACTTCTTGAAGTTTCCAAGTCCCATTTTCTTCAAAAGATTTAATTTCTGCCTTCTTAGCTTCCACCCATCTTAGATCTTGAGCAGCCTGGGCAAAAAAAATTCGGCTTATTATGTTGTGTAATGGCCAATAAAAAAACTTTGTGTGAGTTAGAAAAAAATTTATATGAAATAAAATGTGCTATGGGATGTACCACCGAAGGGTCATGATTAGATTCAGAGATGGAGTCTGTACTATCGAAAGATGGGGGGAGCTTCATGTAATAGTCTTGAAGGCGTGTAATGTAACAACTGGAATTCGGAAGACCAAGAAAGGAAAGGAAAACCCTAAGTCAAATGGGTCAACTCGTCGAGTCCATGGGTGAACTCGACGAGTCGGAGCGGGTTCCGCATCGAGATTTAAGTGACCGACTCGGCGAGTCAGGTATGGGTTCGGAAACCCTAATTTACGGACTTGGTACCCTATTTAAGCATCATTTCAGGCCTCCACCCCAGCCTCCATCGGTCCCTTTACCTACTCTCAAAACCCTAAGCCTTAATTGAAGTGCTCTCAAGCTTTCTTTGCCATTTTTGGGTGATTTGAAGCTAGAAGGAAGAAAGGAACCTTTGGTGATTCAAGAAGGGGTAGTAGATCCAGAGTTGGTGTGATATTTTAGATCATTTGAAGGTATGAAGCTCATACCTTGGTTGTTGCTCATTTAAATCTCCTTTCCTAGTTAGATTTTGTCACTTTTAGGCCATTTCGAAGGCCAATCCGAGTATTGTGCCTTTGAGGACAAAGAAGACTTCATATCTGAGTACTTTTGGGTTCTAGAAGCTCAAAGTTGTTAGCTTTTTCCATCCATGGCTCGATTCTATGTCATAGACCACCATTTTTGCTTGGATTTGGTGTTTTAGCTTCATAACCTTTACATGCACGTAAAGTTAGCAACTTTACGTGTGATGCTAGCCTTAGGAGTCCAGCTCTACGATTGGGAAGCAATGGAATGGACTGAAATCAACAGAATGAAAATGATGAAGGTGGACTCGCCGAGTCTGTTCTTGGACTCGGCGAGGTGGGTCGAAACCCTAATCTCTTCTGGATGCGAGTCGAGTCAGTAAGTTAAGACGATGAATTAGTAGGTTGGTCAGAACCAGGACTGGGATTCATAAGTTGATGGACTCGACCAGTCGCAGGGTGACTCGGCGAGTCAAGTCGCGATTGTGGGGGTTTCTGAATTCATGAACTCGGCGAGTCAATAGGCTGACTCGGTGAGTAGGGTCAACCTAGAAGGTTGACTTTGACCAGGACTTTGACTTTGACCATGGTTTACTTAGTTGGACTTCTGGAGGTCAGTTTGGGAGTAAGTGTTATATTGATATTGAAGCTCGGGGAGCTGTAACATCCGGATTCCCATGTATCTTATTTTAATTATCTATATTGAGTTTAATGAAGGGACTCGACGAGTAGATGCTCAGACTCGCCGAGTAGGATCACGAATTCTTATCCGGATTAATAACCGGACTCGATGAGTCGATGCGTGGACTCGGCGAGTCCGTGCTGTAAAGTGAAACCCTAAATCTCAGGGCCTGAGCCCTATTTAAAGGCCTTTATGGCCTTCATTTGCGGCCACTGCACCCCTGAGAAACCCTAAAGAGCAGAGAGATCGTTTGTGGTGCAAGAGGAAGGCTAATCCACCCTTTCTTGTGTGCTTTAGCAAGAATAAAGGAGAAAGGACAAGCTAGGCAAGTTGGGGAGCTTGGATCTACTTCCATTTGACCAGAGGAAGCTGTTGGAGGTATCAATTTGTGCTTAATCTCTTGATTATGATGTTTAGTTGAATCTAGGGTTTTTATATGCATTGTTTTGACTTGAATTTGGAGTGGATGAGGTCCCAAGGTGAAATGATTCTTAGATCTGGACATCAAGAGGTCTAGAGAGTCCCTATAACTATGCTTTATGCCATTCCTTTTGAGTTGTGCACCTAGGTAGCCATTTTAGTGGTTATTTCACCAAAAGAAGATTTGGGTGCATTGCTTGTGAGTAAATTTTCGACCATTACGTGGTTTTTGATCGTGGGAAAGTCAGATCTATAGATTAGAGAAGCAGATCTAACCTCAGAAGGTCATTTGAGTGTGATTATGGAAGCAACTCGCCGAGTTCATAAGTGAACTCGACGAGTCGAGTCGGGTTGCCCTGCGATTCGCGACCTGTGATAACCCATTGAGTGTAGAGTTGACTCAGCGAGTCGAGTGAGGACTCGGGGTGAAGAGGACATGAATGGACTCGCCGAGTCACGCGAGTGCACTCAGCGAGTCTGGTCAAAGTTGACCGTTGACTTTTGTTGACCTTTAGGGTTTACTCAACAATTGGATTTGTGGACCATTTGAAGGGTAAAATGGTATTTTATCCTTCTGAGAAGACATGAAATAGACTAGTCTAGCATGGAGAGCCGTTGTTGATTTGAGATAATTGTTTATGTGTTTAGGCGAAGGCTAGATGAGTGCATACGTGTGCGAGATTATCCTAGATATCCGAGGTGAGTCTTCTCACTATACTGTACCTGGAAGGGTACCTATGTGTGACCGGAAGGTCTTGTATGCTATGAGATGTATGTGCTATATGTTGTTTTGTGATATGTATGTGTTATGTATGTTATGTATGATAAGGACCGGAAGGTCAAGATGACATGAACCAGAAGGTCAGGAGGTTACGGACCGGAAGGTCAATACGGGTAGGACCGGAAGGTCTACCGAAATTCGGGACGGAAGTCCCCTGAGACACCTGAATTGGAAGATCTCACAGAGTTATGGCGTCGAAAGGAGTATGTGTTGTATGTGGTATTTTAGGGAACTCACTAAGCATTTATGCTTACAGTTGTGGTGTTATGTGTTTCAGGTACTAGTAATGATCGCGGGAAGGCGCCGACATGATTCGTGCACACTCATGGAGTTTATGTTTTGAGATACTGGGATATGTTTGTGATGATAACATTTGATACATTATGTTTTGACATTATTTTATGAGTAAATGTATGTTTTTAAAATGAAAATTTGTTTTGAAAATTTACGTTGTTACAAGTTAGTATCAAAGCCTTGGTTTGATGGATTCGGATGCACCTTCGGGTGTATCTAAACTCTAACTGAGGATTTGAGAAATCCTTCATAAATCAAACAATTTTCTAAAAGAATAAAAAGGTTTTGAAACGAGCAGAGCATAGTAGTGTGTACGATAGCCAGCGCCCGAACGGTGATTTCCCAATATACCCTTACATTATGTGTTAAGAGTTATGTTATGATATGTTATGCATGCTAAGTAAGCTAGGTATTCATATTAGGACTAGGGTGGCCTGATTTGTGATGTGTTATCCTAGGTGGATTTCTGCTGCTATGAGATGCTTGCGAGTGAGTAGGTAGTAGTGAGGGGCTACGAAAGGTTTACCGAAGGGTAGCCTATGCTAACAAGAAGTAGAGTACTTGTGATCTGGGATCCAAGGAGGAGGACTTGGGGTGAATACTGATGCGGTGTGGACGATATTATAGGGCCAGTACTACTAAAGACACCGGATGAGTACGCAGCCCAAGTAAGAATCTTTTGCGTACTAGGGAACAAGTAGGGTTGAGTTATCGAGTGCTAACATGCTCGAAAGGGTCTCTGATATTTTTATGATTGTATTTCAAAGACAACATGATTGGCACACGCCACATACTTGAGACGAGTGGCATGAGTGACTAGGAGCTTCGTCAGATGATCCACGATGAGGTGGCAGTGGCGTTTCGAGCCAAAATTCAAGAGATGTTTAGGTCTATCAAGACCACATTGATTGAGACTTTCGATGAGCGGTACGTAGCGGTGATTGAGGCTGTGGCTGTTGTGGCTACTGCTAGGCCTCAGGGAGGTGACTCATTGCTGTTTCGGGAGTTCAACAACACGAAGCCACCAGAGTTTGATGGGATGCAGGATCCGATCGCTGCGATGAGATGGATTTCTGATAACGAGGGATGCTTCTACACGTGTTCATGTCTGAAGCATCTGAGGGTACCGTTTGCGCTGAACCGGCTCCGCCTGGGAGCGAAGGATTGGTGGAAGTTTGTGACGGCGAACTTCACTCTTGCAAAGCTTTCAGAGGTGACCTGGGAGAGGTTCACCACCATGTTCAGAGACGAGTATGTTCCCCCGGTGGAGAGGGAAAGATTGGCCTAGGAGTTTTGACCCTCAAACAGGGTACTGATTCTGTTACTGTGGTTACCAGGAAGTTTCATGAGAGGGTGATGTTTTTCCCTGAGCAGGTGTCAACCGAGTAGGCACGTAAGAGCCGGTATTGGGCGTTTTGAGGAGGGATATTCGCGAGTTCGTGTCGAACTCGACTTACCGGACATTTGTCGAGCTCCAAAAAAATGTCCGTAAGAGGGAGATTGAGTTGGAGACTCAGGCCAGGGAGGCGGCCGAGTCTCAGGGGAAGGATCGGCGACCGACACAGTCTCAGCCGGCAGCCAAGCGGGCAAAGCCTGCCGATTCGAGATCTAGAGGCCAGAAGGGCCGCACTTTTTGGAAGTGTGGCATGGGACATGATGGGGTTTGTCGATCAGGTGCTTGCTACAAATGTGGCAAGGAGGGGCATATCGCCAAGGATTTCCCCAAGGGATTTATGGTTTGCTTTCATTGCAACCAGATGGGCCATCGGAAGGTCGAGTGTCCACAGCTGCTGTAGGGGTCAGTGCAGGGGTCTGTGCGAGTTACTGAGGGACGGCCAGTGAAGGCCAAGGCACCGAAAGCTCGCGGGAGAGCTTTCCAGTTGACAGCAGAGGAGGTCCGCGTAGCGCCGGATGTCGTGGCTGGTATGTATTCTTTCATTTATTTATGCTGAATTGTGATGTGATGCTTATTTTATGATATGCGTAGGTACTTTTCTTGTGAATTATGTACTTGCTTTGGTGTTATTTGACTCGGGTGTGAGTCGATCCTTTGTGTCCTTAGCTTTTAGTCGTCACATCAGTATTTGTCGAGAGGCGTTGAGTCGACCTCTTCGGGTTTCCATAGCGGACGAGCGAGCGGTTTATGCTACTGAGGTGACTCGGGGTTGTGTACTCGAGATCTTCGTTGTTGAGTTCCCGATTGATCTGGTCCTGATTGCGATGGGGGACTTTTGTGTTATAGTGGGCATGGATTGGTTGAGCCGTTTTGGGGCTATTATAGACTATGAGTGAAGGTTGGTGACGATACGAGACCCTAGTGGGGGAGTACTTACGGTGTATGGTGAGGGTACCCGTTCTGAGTCAGCATTCTGTTCGGCTGCTAGGGCGAGGCAGAGTTTACAGCAGGGCTGCAGCGGGTTTGTAGCCTATGTGATGGACACACGAGTGGCCGCTTGGAGGCCAAATTCGATTGATGATGTACCGATTGTCCGTAAATTCCCGGATGTTTTCCTGAGGATTTGCCGGGTGTGCCTCCCGAGAGGTAGGTAGAGTTCTGCATCAATTTTGTTCTGGGGGTAGCGCCTATCGCCAAGGCGCCTTATCTCCTTGTGCCGCCAGAGATGCAGGAGTTATCCTCGCAGCTTCAGGAGCTGCTGGGGAAGGGGTTTATTAGACCGAGTAGTTCCCCTTGGGGAGTGCAGATCCTTTTTTTCAAGAAAAAGGATGGTTCACACCGGATGTGCATAGATTACCGGGAGTTGATCAAGTTGACGGTCAAGAACTGTTACCTATTACCAAGGATCGACGACCTGTTCGATCAGTTGCAGGGGGCGTCTTGGTTCTCCAAGATTGACTTGAGATTTGGGTATCATCAGATGAGAGTGCGGGATGAAGATATCCAGAAGACGGCATTCAGAACTCGTTATGGGCATTACGAATTTGTGGCGATGCCTTTGGGGCTCACCAATGAACCGGCGACATTCATGGATCTCATGAACAGGGTGCGCAGGCCGATGTTGGATCGCTCAGTGATCATGTTCATTGATGATATTTTGGTGTATTCAAGATCTAGAGAGCAACATGAGGAGCATCTGAGAGAGATTCTCGGGGTATTGAGGTCGGAGAGGCTTTATGCCAAATTCTCCAAGTGCGAGTTCTTCTTATCGGAGGTCCAGTTCTTGGGGCATCTTGTCAACCAGAATGGGATTTTGGTCGATCTTGCCAAGATTTAGGCAATTATGAGGTAGGAGGTGCCAAGATTATCCACCAAGATCAGGAGTTTTCTAGGATTGGTCGGCTACTATCGGAGATTTATCAAATATTTCTCCAAGATCGTCGTGCCTCTCACCAGGTTGACCCGGAAGGGTGTTTCTTTTTCGTGGGGTCTGGAGTAGCAGACCTCGTTTGAGAAACTTTGCCAGAAACTATGCAAGGCTCCGGGGTTAGCCCTCCTGGAAGGGATGGAGGATTTTGTGGTGTATTGCGACACATCAATATCATGGTTGGGTGCAATGCTTATGTAGAAGGGGCATGTGATAGCATATGCATCGAGGCAACTGAAGCCTCATGAGATGAGGTATCCCACCCACACCATGCTGATATACTTTGTCACGAAAGGGTCGTTCACCTAAATCTGCCAAACGGCAAAACTCTTGTCATTTATGGTGACAAACCCGGTACCAATTTACAAATCATCTCTTGCGTCAAAGCCCATAAATACCTATGTAAGGAGTACCATGGCTTCTTAGCCCACGTGGTAGATAAGGAAAAAGAAACGAAAGGCATCAAAGACATTCCAGAAGTCTGTGATTTTCCTGATGTTTTCCCTGAAGATCTTCCCGGAGTTCCACCAGAACGTCAAGTCGAGTTCAGAATCGATTTAATTCCCGGAGCTACACCAGTAGCTAAGTCGCCATACCATCTAGCACCAACAGAGATGCAGGATTTATCCAGCCAACTAAACGAACTACTCAACATAGGATTCATCAGGCCGAGCTTCTCACCTTGGGGAGCACCAGTCTTCTTCGTAAATAAGAAGGATGGATCTTTCCACATGTGCATCGATTACCGGGAACTCAACAAACTCACTATCAAGAACCGAAATCCCTTACCACGCATTGACGACTTGTTCGACCAACTCCAAGGAGCGAGTTATTTCTCAAAGATCGACTTAAGATCCGGGTACCACCAATTACGAGTCTTTGAAGGAGATGTTCCCAAAGCAAGTTTTCAAACTCGTTATGGTCACTACGAGTTTCTAGTAATGCCCTTTGGATTAACAAACGCACCAGCGGTGTTCATGGACTTAATGAACCGGGTGTGTCGTTCGTTTCTAGACAAGTTTGTGATCGTATTCATAGATGACATACTCATTTATTCGAAGACTAAAGAGGATCATGGCCAACACCTCCGACAAGTCTTGGAAACGCTAAGAAAAGAGAAGCTATACACAAAGTTCTCCAAGTGAGAATTTTGGATTCGTAAGGTAGATTTCCTAGGTCACATGGTTAGCAAAGACAGAATACACGTGGACCCTTCCAAAATCAAAGCAATCGAGAACTGGTTAGCTCCAAGAACCCCAACGGAAATTCAACAATTATTGGGCCTTGTTGGCTACTACTGAAGGTTTATACAGAACTTCTCGAAGATTGCAAAACCACTTACCACCCTGACCCAAAAGGGTGTTACTTTCTATTGGAAAGAAAGACAAGACACTGCATTCCAAACACCGAAGCAAGCTCTATGAGCGCACCTATATTGTCCTTGCCAGAAGGAACATAAGACTTCGTGGTGTACTGTGATGCATTTAATAAAGGTCTTGGATGCGTACTAATGCAACAAGGTAAGCTTATCGCTTACGCCTCAAGACAACTCAAGACGCACGAAGTCAACTACACTACCCATGATCTTGAACTAGGAGCAGTCGTTTTCGCACTAAAGATCTGGAGACACTATCTTTATGGCATGAAATGCATGATCTTCACCGATCATAAGAGCCTTCAGCACATTCTCAACCAAAAAGAACTCAACATGAGGCATAGACGATGTGTTGAACTACTTAATGACTACGAATGCGAGATTCGCTATCACCCAGGAAAAGCAAATGTAGTGGCCGATGTTATTAGTCGAAAAGAATACTCAGTTCGCCGAGTGAAATCCTTAACCATGGCGATCCATTCACATTTGTCCACACAAATCAAGAAAGCTCATAGGGAAGCTTTGAAAATAGAGAACGTGGCAGGTGAAGCCCTAAGAGGAATGGACAAGAATGTTGAAGTCAAGGGTGATGGAGTTCATTACTTCATGAATCGGATATGGACACCGAAGTTTGGTGGATTCAGAGACGTTGTCATGAACGAGGCTCATAAGACTCGATACTTCGTGCATCCAAGTTCGGACAAGATGTATCTGGACCTCAAGAAACTGTATTGGTGGTCGAACATGAGAGCAGAGATCGCTACCTATGTGGGTAAGTGTCTGACTTGCGCCAAAGTCAAGGTAGAATACCAGAAGCCATCAGGATTACTACAACAACCCGAAATACCCGAGTGGAAGTGGGAACGCATAACCATGGATTTCATAACCAAATTACCCAAGAAAGAAGGTGAGCTAGACACCATCTGGGTAATTTTCGATAGGTTAACAAAATCCGCACACTTCCTACCCATTAAGGAAACCGATAAGAAGGAGAAGCTAACTCGAACTTACATCCGATAGATTGTACGACTGCACGGTGTACCAATATCCATTATCTCCGACAAAGATAGTAGGTTCACCTCACGATTCTGGCAATCGTTAAATAAATCCCTAGGAACGAGGCTCGACATGAGTACTGCTTACCATCCACAAACCGACGGTCAAAGTGACACGAACATACAAACCTTGGAAGATATGCTAAGAGCTTGTGTAATCGATTTTGGTAAAGCATGGGATACCCATTTACCATTAGTCGAATTTTCATACAACAATAGCTATCACTCCAGCATTAAGGTTGCTCCATTTGAAGCCCTCTACGGATGGAAGTGCAAATCACCGCTATGCTGGACTAAAGTAGGAGACACGCAACTAGCTAAGGGACAAGTACCCGACAACACTCTCACTGGCCTGGAAATCATAAGAGAAACAACTGAGAAGATTGTACAAATTCGGGAATGACTAAAGGCTTCAAGAGACCGACAAACGAGTTATGTGGACAAAAGGCGGAAGCCCTTGGAATTTCAGGTCGGAGACCGAGTGCTATTAAAGGTCTCGCCCTGGAAAGGGTTAATACGTTTCAAAAAACGTGTAAAACTAAACCCAAGGTATATCAGACCATTCAAGATCCTTGCAAGGATCGGCCCGGTAGCCTACAAACTTCATCTATCGCAGGAACTCGATAACGTACATCCTTCCTTTCATGTGTCGAACTTGAAGAAATGTTTGACAGATGAGACCCTCGTCGTCCCTCTAGACGAAATCGAAATCAACGAGAGTCTCCACTTTATAGAAGAACCAATTGAAATCATGGATAGGGAAATTAAAAGAACAAAACAAAGTCGCATACCCATCGTGAAGGTCCGATGGAATGCAAAGCGAGGACCTGAATACACCTAGGAACACGAAGATCAAATGAAACACAAGTACCCACATTTTTTTCCCTAATCCGCAAGTGTTTTTCTTACATTAAATTTCGGGACGAAATTCACTCTAACAGGGGGATGATGTGACAACCCGATATTTCGACTCTATGTAATGACCTAAAAAGTCAAGTATTGTAACCACTTTTGAAATAATGAAATTAACTTTGAAAATAAAATGTACAAAAGTCTCTATTGGTTTACCTACTATGTTAGATGTTGTGTCAAGGTTTACATAAATAATAAAAACACTAAAATCCGAGTTATAACAAAGAAGTTATGACCACTCTAAGATTTCTGACAAAACCGACAACACCGATTAAAGGAAAACGTGAAGTTTCAATACAATAGTTTTTAGCCTTAAGTATCTAAATGAATGTTGTAGATATCGTTAAACCGTAAAGGTACGTAAAAAGAACGTCCAAATATGACTTCGTATGAGGAAGTTATGATTTTTCCAAAATCTGGATATAGCAGTACACAGCTAAAAACTCGCATTAGAGATCGAGAGAATTTTGGCCGAAATAACCTAAATGAGAATCGAAGGTCCCAACAATATTAGCGCAACGGTGAAAAGTCTAACGAAAAAGGACATCGGATGAAGAAGTTATGGGTTTTTAACGGACTTTTCGTGTCCCGACCCATTAAAAATGATATAATAAAAATAAATAAAAATTAGCCGACGAAGTCCAAACGAGAGTTGTAGAGCCTTTTCACACCTACACGCGCATATAAAGAATGTTGAAATTGGAGCTCGTACACAAAAGTTACAGATTTTACAAGTTCGGGACACAAAATTCGAGGCTGACTCAGCCTCACGACGTGAGGAGACCAAAACTCACGACGTGAGCACGTGACTGATAGGTTCCAGAGTGTCAGCCACGTCAAATCGTCAAAGAGGATCATGCTAACTGAGCCTCACGATATGAGACACCCAAAACTCAGGACGTGAGACCCCAAAACTCAGCCTATAAATAGAAACCGATGGTTTCGAGTTCTAGTGCTTAATTCTCTCTTCTGTTGTGCTGAAACTCTACTTATAAGCCCCCGAGACCCTCCCGAAGCTGCGGTTTACACGTACAAGTCCCAAAGGAAGGTTTTGCATTCCTGAAATTCCCGAGAATCCCGAGAAAATCGACTTTCAGAAGCCGAAGTTCAACTTAATTTTCATCTCACTATCTTCAATCAACCAAGTAATTTCATACCCCTATAAACTACACTTTCAAATGTTTATCAATGCATTTTATACACTTTTAAGGGGGGTAAATACAAGTATACACACGGTTATTATCGTGTGTAACATAAAGTTTCACTATATGCTCTTTTATCAAGTGAATCATATATGATTCATAACTACTACATAGGAACTTTCGTATGCTATATATATTCAGGATAATCATCTTGTCTTTTGGAAATAAGACATGTTTATACATACATATATATATATATATATATATATATATATATATATATATATATATATACGAATCAAACACATTATTTATACTCTAGGTATATGTGATCATTTATGTCACTTTAAATGTTATACTTTACATAACAAGTGAGCATTACACTAGGATTTACTATATGAACGAAACACACACTTTGAAAAACTATAATAGGTATAGTTTACGAGAAAATCATGAACATTTACTTACTAGAAACACTATATCAAAGAGATACTTTCATATTCAAGAACAAATGGACATTTTCATGCGTAAATCTATTTTATACTAAGTTTTGTGAGGTATTTCACGTACTTTCGAGTATGCCTTTTATGTCCTGTATTATATACCGTAATCCCTTGTAGGGAGAGCGTGATTCTTGTGTATAGATCTATACGGGATTGACAATCCCGCGCCTAAGCTGTTAGCTACAGCTAGGCCGGTAGGCTTGGGTGACAAATGTCATAACTTTCCAACGCCTGAAGAACGTTGATATCGGCATCCTAGTCAAATAGTATGGTTATAAGACTCACATGGAGTATTAAAAACACACTGATTTACGGGGTTGTTTTTCTTCAAATGCCTTAGCGATTTATACATAAACCTACTATCTTAGGCATGAAAAGCACTATTGCATTACAGTTTTGGAACAATTAAACTACCATATACTATAGTAGAAAATATGGGATTTTCTAGGAATATTTAAACATGTACACACCATTTTCATTCTATTTCATACAAACATTGTCTCTAAATACTTATGAACTCACCAGCTTAAATGTTGTCCTACTCTTTCAAAACTACTTGTATTTCTCAGGGATTCAGTAATACAGGTAAACTACTGCTTTTGAAGAAGGGACGCTGTGGCATTAGTTTAATTTCATTTTAACATCATATTATAATTTCTTTTGAAACAAGTACTTTTCTACAATGTAAACTTTCAAATTATATATATGACGGTTGTGTTACTTTCTTTACTATGTATTCAACTGTTTCGATACTACATGAAGTCATCCGCCCTTGAACGATTCCGCCGTTCTAGTTTGGAGGTGTGACAGTGAGGCCCAAGACAGGCGAGGCCTTAGTACAGGAATGCAATAGGGTATGCTCAGTTTATGTTTTATATGCCATTGTTATATGTAGTATGTATTCAGCGGGCGGGGCCTAGAGATAGGTGGGGTCTAAGAGAAACAAATATGTATCCGAACGGGGCTCGAAGACAGGCGGGGCCTGGGATCGGCGGGGCAGATGTAGCGGGCGAGGCCCGGAGTAACAGGCGTGGCCCAATAGATACAATATGTGACCATACAGGGTATGTGGTAGGTTGGGGAACTCACTAATCTTCGTGCTTAAGGTATTCAGTTTTGGTTTCAGGTACTTCCTGTAGCGGAGGGAAGAGGTCGGGCTGATCGCATGGCACACACCATTGATTAGTCAGCCTTGGATGTTTTACTCTGATAATGGAAATATGTTTTGGAAATAAGACATGTTTATACATACATACATATATATATATATATATATATATATATATATATATATATATATATATATATATATATATATATATACGAATCAAACACATTATTTATACTCTAGGTATATGTGATCATTTATGTCACTTTAAATGTTATACTTTACATAACAAGTGAGCATTACACTAGGATTTACTATATGAACGAAACACACACTTTGAAAAACTATAATAGGTATAGTTTACGAGAAAATCATGAACATTTACTTACTAGAAACACTATATCAAAGAGATACTTTCATATTCAAGAACAAATGGACATTTTCATGCGTAAATCTATTTTATACTAAGTTTTGTGAGGTATTTCACGTACTTTCGAGTATGCCTTTTATGTCCTGTATTATATACCGTAATCCCTTGTAGGGAGAGCGTGATTCTTGTGTATAGATCTATACGGGATTGACAATCCCGCGCCTAAGCTGTAAGCTACAGCTAGGCCGGTAGGCTTGGGTGACAAGTGTCATAACTTTCCAACGCCTGAAGAACGTTGATATCGGCATCCTAGTCAAATAGTATGGTTATAAGACTCACATGGAGTATTAAAAACACACTGATTTACGGGGTTGTTTTTCTTCAAATGCCTTAGCGATTTATACATAAACCTACTATCTTAGGCATGAAAAGCACTATTGCATTACAGTTTTGGAACAATTAAACTACCATATACTATAGTAGAAAATATGGGATTTTCTAGGAATATTTAAACATGTACACACCATTTTCATTCTATTTCATACAAACATTGTCTCTAAATACTTATGAACTCACCAGCTTAAATGTTGTCCTACTCTTTCAAAACTACTTGTATTTCTCAGGGATTCAGTAATACAGATAAACTACTGCTTTTGAAGAAGGGACGCTGTGGCATTAGTTTAATTTCATTTTAACATCATATTATAATTTCTTTTGAAACAAGTACTTTTCTACAATGTAAACTTTCAAATTATATATATGACGGTTGTGTTACTTTCTTTACTATGTATTCAACTGTTTCGATACTACATGAAGTCATCCGCCCTTGAACGATTCCGCCGTTCTAGTTTGGAGGTGTGACGGTGAGGCCCAAGACAGGCGAGGCCTTAGTACAGGAATGCAATAGGGTATGCTCAGTTTATGTTTTATATGCCATTGTTATATGTAGTATGTATTCAGCGGGCGGGGCCTAGAGATAGGTGGGGTCTAAGAGAAACAAATATGTATCCGAACGGGGCTCGAAGACAGGCGGGGCCTGGGATCGGCGGGGCAGATGTAGCGGGCGAGGCCCGGAGTAACAGGCGTGGCCCAATAGATACAATATGTGACCATACAGGGTATGTGGTAGGTTGGGGAACTCACTAATCTTCGTGCTTAAGGTATTCAGTTTTGGTTTCAGGTACTTCCTGTAGCGGAGGGAAGAGGTCGGGCTGATCGCATGGCACACACCATTGATTAGTCAGCCTTGGATGTTTTACTCTGATAATGGAAATATGTTTTGGAATTAAGACTCTGTATTATGTTAGGGTTTATTTATGGCTTGACAATTATGATTTAAGTAATGTTTTAAAAAGAAATTCTTAGACTGTATTTTTGGGACTTTACATGTAAATTCATCCCAGTTGTCACTTCATATTGTTTTTATGTTCTTTTCAAACTGAACATGAACCGTTTTATGAAAATTAACCAAATGGGTACTAGCTTCATCTTTACACCTGAGAAGAAAAACCGAGATGGCATGGCTAAAGTCATCAACTATCGTAAGAAAATAACTTGTCCGTGTAAAAGATGGTGTCCGATACTTGCCCAAATATCACAATGAATAAGATCAAAACAAGCATCAATTTTCGTTTTAGTAGTTAGAAATGGAAGTCTACCAAGCTTTGCTTTATTAGAGGAATCACAAAAACCCTTTAAGGAAACATCTTTAAATAGAAGAACATTGCTAAGTTTGTAGATAGATGTGTGACCTAGTCACTTATGCCATGTACTAGGAGTTTTCATCATCGTTTGTCTCTTGTTTTCTACCATCCCCATCTTGTATAGACCTCTTTCGTACTCACCTGATCCAATCAACTCCTTCGAATTTTGGCTATACATCACACAAAATTTTGGAAAAAATGTTACATGATATTCTAATTCATTTGATAATTTACTAACTAATAACAAGTTGCATGCGAAGTCAGGTATATAGAGAACATCTTTGATTGCCATCCCAATGGATAGGATACAATCCTTATGACCTTTGACAGGTATGGTGTTACCTTTTGGTATCATAACTAGTGCCTCATGGGTTTTCTTTGTTTTATTTTTGAGAAAAAACATCATCACATGAGATGTGATCAGTGGCGCTTAAATCACCGACCCGCTTACCTTCTTCACCTAGGTTACCTTGCGACTGATTGTTTTCTTTCTTTTGGCGCTTCGGTATTTTCTCCAAATAACTTTGTAAACTATCTTTATTATTCTTCACTTAGTCCTAGAATGAGACTAGTCTCACCTTCAATACATGTTTTCCTCGGTTTAGACTACCTCCCTTTACCGACCGACCGTTCTAGATACCCGATCCGCTTGCAACAATCTCTTTTGTGCCCATCTTTGCCAAAAAAGTTGCAATTCTCAACAACACTAACCTTGCACTTTACCCTTCCCTTTGGTCATATTTTTTTGTGTTTTCTGACCTCTTTTCAATGGGAGAAAGGCCTGAAATGTAAGAGCTTCGGTTGTTATTCTTTTGGCATTGGACACAACCCTTTGTTGTTCATCACCTGTCACCAAATGGTAAGAAATACTAAGGCTAGATGTTAGGTGTAACATCCCGACTCACAGGTATAATATTTATATATTTATTTATATGTTAATTGAGCAACACGACGAGTGGGTGCACCAACTCGTCGAGAAGAGACGAATTGGCAACGTCAGTTTTACAACCAACTCGACGAGTTGGAGAAACCAACCCGACGAGGTGGCACTATGAGTGAAAACCCTAATCTTCCGAGTTTGTGTCCTATTTAAAGGGCCTTAAGCCCTCATTTCCATCTTCCTTATCATCCCACCACTCTGTGAAGAACCCTAATCGAGTCCTAGCCTTGTGTGTGAAAAAGAGAAGCAAATCTTGTGATTTTAGTGCACTTTTGGAGGAGAAGTGGAGAGCATCAAAGCTTGGATCGAGAGGAGTCTTTTGGATCTACAGATTCTTTAGGGATTTGATTCAGTTGGAGGTAAAAAGATGCTACCTTGATCATTCTTTGTGAGATCTTGGGTTAGGGAGTTTTTAGGGTTTTCTCCCATCTATTTTGGTAAGGTTGAGTCACTTGAGCATGTCTCGAGGTTAAAACTTCAGATCTGTACTGTAGGTGGTCTGGTGAGTCCAAAGACTCGAACTTCATTGCGCTAGAGGCAAACTTTTATGCATCTAACTCTTGTTGGAGTTTGTATGGGCATTATGAGCCCAATATGCCAAGCATGAACATAAAAGCTTGCAGCTTTACTTGAGTAACTAGGAATTTTAATGAGACATGAGTCTGGGCATGAGTAACTAGGCGAGTTGATGAGTCAACTCAATGAGTTAAGTTGGATTTTCGTAAGATTTCTGAGGAAATGAGGGGACTCGGCGAGTCATATAGATGCACTCGTGAGTCTTGTCAACATAGATTGTTGACTCGAGTGTTGACTTCTGTTGACTTTAGGTTTGGTCAAGACAGGGATTATGGGGACCATGGAGGGGTAAAATGGTCTTTTACCCATCCCAAGAGTTGAGAGATAAAATAACATAGTTTATTTAGAGTCGTGATTTAAGTGTTAATTGGAGATAATTATCCTTTTTGTTAGGTGGATGCTAGTTCGAAGATTCATGTACGTGGTTTATTTGCTTGCTTGCTTACGAAGTAAGTCTTCTCACTATACTTACCTAGAGTGGTAATCTTTGTGTGTGACCAGAGGATATTATGTGCTTATATGGAGTATTGTGATATCATGCATTATGTATTTGTGATTTATGTTGTGTATTATTCTGAGCTTACTGAGTTAGGACCGGAGGGTCCACCCGAGTTTTGGGACCAGAGGGTTCCACTGAGACACATTGACCATAGGGTCTTATTCGAGTATATACATGAGAGGCTAATGAAATATGTGTGGTATTTTGGGGAACTCAATAAGTTGCATTCATACCATGTTATGTGTTATGTGTTTCAGGTACTTCTCAGGATAATTTTATATTTTAGGGAATTTGAGATTGTGTTAATGAGATGGAGATATGTTTTAAGGATCCAAGGTTATGTTTTTAAACAACTTATGAGCGTATGTTTTTGGATAATTTGATATTTTTGGGAATTTGAGGTTGTGTTAATGAGATTAATGGGATTTTAAAATGAAAATTTTATTTGCAAATTTACGGTGCTACAAGTTGTTATCAGAGCCTTGGTTTGAGGGATGCGGATGTACCTCCGGGTGTGTTTGGACTCAAATTGAGGATTTGAGAAAAAAATTCAAAAGAAATGATTTTTCTAAAACAAGAGAGGGTTTAAAGACAAAAACGAGTTGGAGCAGTGTGTAGAATCAGCCAGAGCCCGAACGGTGATTTCCTAAAATACCCTTGCTTATTTGTGTTATGAGATATTTATGAGATGTCAGGGATGCATGCTAGATGATAGGATAGGTATTTCATTTTTAGGGATAGAGTTGCCTGATTTGTGATGCCTTAGCCTAGGAGTTCCTGCTATTTGTTGTTTGCCTTGAGTATATGTTGAGTAGGAGTAATTAGCAGGAATTACTTAGAGAGAGTTCTAAGTGGAGGTATAATCTAGGAGAGATACCTAGATGAGCATATGAGGGGTCTAATGAGAGAGTAGTCTGTTATTCGGGAGAGATAGAGTACTTGTGAATTGGGTTCCTAGGAAGAAGACATAGGGTGACTATAGGTTGGTGTGGAAGGTAGTATTGGGCCTGTAGTACTGAAAGCACCAGATCTGTATGCAGACCAAGTAAGAATCCTTATGATGCTAAGGAGCAAGTAGGGACAGGTGATAGAGTGTGAGTATACTCGAGCGAGTTTCTGATGATCCACGGGATCAGTGGGACTAGCGATGAGGAGATTCGCGAGACGATTCATGAGGAAGTGGCCACAGCCATTCGAGAGGTGATACTGGAGATGTTTGGGTATATTAAGACCACATTGATTGAGACATTTCATGAGCGATATGTTGTCGTTGATGAGGTGGCTACCGCTATAGCCACCGCAGCTATCGCCTCTGCTAGGCCACAGGAAGCTGACTCGTTGTTGTTTCGAGATTTCAGCAACACGAAGCCACCATAGTTTGATGGGACACAGGATCCGATTGCTTCTATGAGGTGGATCTCTAACATTGAGGGATGCTTTTATACTTGTTCATGCCTAGATCATTTGAGAGTTCGGTTTGCGCTGAACCAACTTTTCTTGGGAGTGAAGGACTGGTGAAAGTTTGTGACTACCAGTTTTAATCTTACAGACCATGCTGCAGTGACGTGGAGAAGGAACGTTAGGCGTAGGAGTTTCTGTCTCTTAAGGAGAAGACAGATTCAATGACTGAGTTTATGAGGATGTTCCACGAGAGGGCGTTGTTCTACCCTGAACACGTGTCAACTGAGCAGTCACATATGAGTCGGTATTTGAGTATCATGAGGAGAGACATTCAGGAGTTTGTGGCCGACTCGTCATACCGGATGTCACACCCCAAAACCAAGAACGACGGAAATGTTCCAGGATGGAGGACGTCATGTGAAGTATCATAACAGTGTAAAGTAGTAAACAAGCAACAACATTATCCATTGCATTAAAAGTAAAGTTTTAATACATGTGTGTTCTTTCATAATGTACAACAATAAAATGAATAATCAAAATAAGACGAGTCTTGACTATGCTCCGTCTTCTCAAAACCTGGCCACCGTACCTGTCTAACTGGTGACCTGAGAATACAAGTTATTTTGAAAGCGAGTATCAGCCTAAAGCTGGTGAATTCATTAGTATATAAGTGTCATTGTCTTGTTTTGTAAAACTGTTATGAATGTCTGGCAAATCTTTAAATGTAACAATTGATATAAGTTTGAAAACCCTAGAAAATCCCTTATTTCCTACTAGTATGAAATGTAGTCTTCTACCAAGAGCCGAATGTTCTGTTATATAAATGATAGTTTTTCCTCCTTTTTGACTATTACAAACAGTAATTAGTCTAACTCATCGTTTATGTGAATGCATCACAAAATAAAGTAAAATAGGAAATGAATATAATATAAGTATTATCCTTTGGTACTAGGACTAACACTACAAAAAGAATAGGATGGTCTTCTACCAAGACCTGAATGTTCTATTATAAAAATGATAGTTTTTTCCTCCTTTTTGACTATTACAAACAGTAATTAGTCTAACTCATTGTTTATGTGAATGTGTCACAAAATAAAGTAAAATAGGAAAAAGATATGCTATAAGTGTTATCCTTTGGTACCAGGACTAACAATACATCACGGTAAGCGAAATCTATAACCTAATGAACATCTGAAGATTGTCCAATTGTCCTATGTAGCAGCAGCAGGGGGGGTAGGAAGGGTTAGTCCCGTAATCAATGTGCCTAATATAAGTATTAACCATAGACCTCCGTAGATGGTCATCAACCACTAGTGCTAATCAGCTGGGATTCGGAATGGTTAGTCTTGCCAAGACATCCCCTTGAACTAGGATGGGCAGGAAAATTTACACAGAAGGTACGAATAAATCTTCCTCGTAACTCTAGGTACAAGTATCCTTGTAAGTGAATACAGGAAGAATGTATCTAAGTAACAGTACTCATGTATGGTATTCATGTAAGCATATTCAGGTAAATGTATCTATGTAAACGTACACATGTATCATGTAAGCATATGTAAGTGTACTCATGTATCAGGTAATGTACTGGTATAGACTCATGAATGAACTGACTCTTGTGTGATTCCTTGTAATAGGAATAATGTTTTGTATCTTCTAACTATCCCTATGATAATTAACTGAAAGGTAATTGGTTGTTCAAGTAAGTTTATACTCCCTTTCTACACAAGAGTGATGGAAACTGAATGAAAGTTGAAAACTATAACGTCAATACATATATAAGAACATAAGTGTATAAGTATAGTTTTGTTCGAGAAGGTAAAAATGGTTTTGTAAGACATCTAATAGTTTTGAACAATAATTAACAATGACTTGATGTTATTTTAATAAACATTTCAAAAGTAATATATTTGATAACAAAGTATTTTTAAGATAGAAAACCATTTCATACATCACATTTTGTAGCGTGTGAAATCTGTTGAATGAAAACACAGTTATAAAATACATATGAATGATTTAATAACATGTTGTTTACTACTTGTATTCCCCCCATTAAAGCATTTAAAATCATTTAAAACATTGATTTAGGGGTATGAACTCACCTGTTGTGAGTGGTTCTATCGGGTACGCGTGTATGGATGGGAAGTTCCATTAATGAAGTCCTGAGACACAATAAGTCCTAAATGACATATAAGGACACATATTGACATGAATATAGTGTTTATAACATCTATATGAAAGGAGACACCTTCCGGGACTAGGTAACACCTTGACCAAGTGTTGGAATCACATGTGATTCAACATAGGAAGGTATAAAGGCACTCACATGAGTTTAATACAGCGAGTTCACGACCCAAGGGAGTTTACGGCCGTAAACTCACAGCTACTCATGTGGGAATGCAAGTTTGAAGGCTTGGGAATAATTTAGGGACATTAGCTCTAATTTAGGATGAAGAAAACCCACTTTCTTTGAAGTTCTAAGGAGTTCACTGCCCAAATGAGTTTACTACCGTAAACTCATGGCCATTTATGTTTATGAGGGTCCTAAAGGTTAAAAGGAAGCATTCTAATTTCAAGCCTAAGCCTTTGGAAGTGTTTGTGGCATCAAAACACCCTTAACCTGAGTTCACGGCCCATGGACCATTTGGTCATGTGTTTGCGGCCGTAAACACTCATGGGTGTTGATATTTTTATTGTTTTGGGTCCTAGACACATCAAAGTAAGGTGCTATGTTTGTCTCTTGGCTTAATGAAGGTCTTTAGGGCATTTTGACACCCTAATATGGAGTTCACGGCCCAAGAACTTCCTTAGCCATGAACTCACTTTCAACCCTTGATTCTATTTGTTTTGGATGTCTAAACATGTCATGGGTAGTCTCAAGGTTCATTTCCAAGGTTTGGAGGGACATTGGGCACACTTTGGCCCTAGAAAAGGAGTTTACTCCCCAAGATGTTCCAGGGCGGTAAACTCTCAAATCTTGTGTTTTGAGGTTGTTTTCTGTCCCTAAACTCGTTAGTGTACAAGTCCAAACTAGTTTCATGGCTTAAGGAAGGACTAGGCACCATTTGGCTCTTGAAAAGGAGTTTACTCCCCAAAATGTTCTTGGGCGGTAAACTTACAGATCTTGATGTTCTGTCATGATTTTGATGTTATTAAGCACAATCTAAGCTATATAATTCAACTACATTGAAGTACTCACGTTTTGGGATAAAAACCCGAAGATCCGTGAGAGAGAAAATGGCTTTTCTCTAGTTGGAAATGTAACTAATGAATGAATATGGCTCAAATTTCTATTTATAGTCCTGAGATTTTTGGCAGAAAATATTTTATTCCCGGAATGAACTCTAATATCATAGAGTATTGGAATAACAGTGTTGCACAAAAACCTAGTGCATCCACTCTCCTGATATCTCCTTAAGTGTTAAACCTAAAATACTCAAACTTATACCCAAAGTCTGAAATTTCTCTGTAACTGTTCTAACTTCTATTGGCTTGATATTGTTTGTTCAAAATGGAAATTTCGGGTTGTCACACCGGACATTGGTTGAGCTTTAGACCAATGCCAGATGGAGGGATATTTAGCTACAGTTATAGAATAAAGAGGAGGAAGAATCTTGGGGTAGGGATCAGAGACCAGTGTAGTCGAAGAAGGGGATGATGCGGGTTAATCCCGTTGATACGAGAGCTAGGGCTAGAAAGGCCGCACTTGTGGCAAGTGAGAAAAGAGTCACGAGGGATCGTGTCGGGCAGAGACTTGCTACAAATGTGGCAAAGAGGGGCACATGGCGAAGAATTGCCCCCAATGGGTTTGCAGTTTGATTTCACTGCAACCAGACAGGCCATCGGAAGGTCGTGTGCCCTCAGCTCATTTAGGGATCAACACAGGATTTTGCACCTGCTACTTTACGTGATACTTAGAGTTGGCCAGCAAAGGTCGAGAAACCGAGTGTTCGTGGGAGAGCCTTTTTGCTGACAGCGGAGGAGTTTGGTGCAACACTTGACGTCGTGGCTGGTACGTAGTTATTTATTGAAATTATTTTGAGATGTGTTGTGATTATATTGGGCTGTGTATAGGTACTTTTCTTGTGAAGTTTGTATTTTCTTTGGTGTTATTTCACTTGGGTGTGACTCGATCCTTCGTGTCTTTAGCTTTTAGTCATCACATCAGTATCCGACGTGAGGCGTTGAGTCGACCTCTACGGGTTTCTATTACTGACAAGCATGCGGTCTTTTCTACTGATTTGATACGGGGGTGGGTGCTAGAGATTTTTGGTGTTGAGTTCCTGATAGACCTTGTACCGATCGCGATGGGTGATGTCTGCATCATAGTAGGCATGGACTGGTTGAGTCAGTTTGGAGCTTTGATCGACTATGAGCGTCAGATGGCGACCATACGAGACCCTAGTAGGGAGTGCTTACGGTATATGGCAAGGGTACCAGATCTGGATCAGCGTTTTGCTCTACTCCCAGAGCGAAACAGAGTCTACAACAGGGTTGTATGGGCTTTTTGGCGTACATGATGGATACACGGGTTGGTACAGAGAGACTGAGTTCTATCACCGATGTTCTGATAGTGTGCGAGTTTCCGGATGTTTTTCCCAAGGAGTTGTCAGGTGTGCCTCCGGAGAGACAGGTGGAGTTCTGGATTGTTTTGCTTCTGGGAGAGGCGCTTATTGCCAAGGTACCTTATCGCCTTGCTCCACCTGTGATGCAGGAGTTATCGTCACAGCTCTAGGAGCTGCTAGGGATGTGTTTTATCAGAACAAGTGGCTCACTGTGAGGAGCATTATTTCTTTTTGTCAAGAAAAAGGATGATTCACACCGGATGTGTATTAATTATTGGGAGTTGAACATGGTGGCGGTCAAGAACCGTTATCCACTACCGAGGATCGACGATTTGTTAGATCTGGATATCATCAGATGAGAGTTTGCGAGGAGGATAACCAGAAAATGACCTTTACGACTCGTTATGGGCAGTACTAGTTGGTGTTGATGCCTTTCGGACTCACCCATGCACTGACAACATTCATGGACCTCATGAACCGAGTGTACATGCCTATGTTGGATCGATTGGTGATCGTCTTCATCGACGATATTTTGGTGTATTCGAGATCCAGAAAGCAACACGAGGAACATCTTAGAGAGATTCTTGGAGTATTAACGATGGAGAGACTTTATGAAAAATTCTTCAAGTGTGATTTCTTGTTACGAGAGGCTCAATTCCTGGGATACCTCATAAATCAGAATGGGATATTGGTCGACCCAGCCAAGATTGAGGCAATTATGAGATGGGAGGTGTTGAGATCCCTGAACAAGATCCGGATTTTTATGGGTTTGATCGGCTACTATCGAAGGTTTATCAGAGATTTCTCCAAGATTGTCGTTCCTCTCACAAGACACACCCGAAAGGGTGTTACTTTTGCTTGGGGGCCCGAGTAGCAAGCCTCATTCAAGACTCTTCGCCAGAGATTGTGCGAAGCCCCAGTATTAGCCCTTCTCAAGGGAGTGGAAGACTTTGTAGTTTATTATGGTGCGCCGAGGCAGCCGAAGCCTCCTGAGACGAGGTGTCCCACCCACGATTTGGAGTTACGGGTAGTGGTGTTCGCCCACAAGATCTAGCACGACTAACTATATGGAGTCTGGTGTACTATATACACGGACCATAAGAGCTTGAAGTACCTCATGAATCAGCCCCAACCTGAATATGAGATAGAGGAGGTGGTTGGATGTAGTGAAAGACTATGACTGCAAGATCTTGTATCATTCAGGCAAGGCTAATGTGGTAGCCGATGCCTTGAGCCGTAGAGCAGCAAGTGCTTCGATCCGAGATGTGTGCATGAGGATGACAATTATGACTCTAGTCTTAGATACAATTCAAGAGGCTCAGATGGAGGTCATGAGACCGGAAAACTGCAAGAGTGAGCGGGTGATTTGGCAGGTTTCCGAGTTTAAGACGGATCGTTAGGGTCTTATGACTTTTCATGGGCAAATTTAGGTGCCCTATAAAAGTGGAGCTCATCGCATACTGATGGAGGAGGCACATAGATCGAGATTCTCGATCCACCCAGAGGCCACTAAAATGTGTTTGGATCTGAAGAGAGATTATTGGAGGCCTTGTATGAAGAGGGATGTGGCATGGGTAACAGAGAGGTACTTGACCTGTCATCGGTTTAAGGCGGAGCACCCGTGTCCACATGGCCCTTTCCAACCTCTAGAGATTCCCCAGTGGAAATGGTAACGGATTTCCATGGATTTTATCACCAAATTTCCAAGAACCACTCGAGGTGTCGACGCGATATGGGTGGTTGTCGACCGATTGATGAAGAGTTCTCACTTCCTTGCTATCAGTGAATGCTCTTCTACAAAGAAATTGACCGAGACTTATATGAGAGAGGTGGTGGCACGACATGCAGTGCTGACGTCAATAGTGTCAGATCGGGATGTGTGTTTTACTTCTAGGTTTTGGAAGAAGTTCCATGACGATTTGGGTATCCAATTGCACTTCAGTACCGCATACCACCCACAGACAGACGAGCAGAGTGAGCGGATGATACAAATTCTTGAGGATATGTCGTGTGCATGTGTTATGTACTTTGGTGGAAGTTGGGACATCTATTTGCCCTTGGCTGAGTTTTCTTAAAACAACGGTCACCATTCCAATATTGGTATGCCTCCTTTCGAGCGCTTATATGGGAGGAGGTGTCAGACTCCTACTTTTTGGGGAGAGGTAGGGTAGCAAGTGATGGGTGGCACTAAGTAGTGCTAAAGACGACTGAGCAGATTCAGCAGGTATGACAGAGGTTACTGACGGCCCAGAGTCGCCAGAAGAGTTATGCAGACCGGAAACGATCCGAGCTAGTGTTCCAACTAGGAGATTTTGTTCTCCTTAAGGTATCCCCATGGAAAGGAGGGATCTGATTCAGGAAGCGGTGAAAACTGGGTCCTAGATATATCGGTCCTTTTAGAGTGACTGCAAGAGTGGGTAAGGTAGCTTACTGGTTGGAGCTACCTGCAGAATTGAGCAAGAATCATAATACCTTCCACGTGTCTTAGTTGACGAAGTGTGTAGCCGACGAGACGGAGATTGTACTATTAGAGTACATTCAGGTAGATGCAAGCCTAAATTACATTGAGAGGTCGATAGCGATCTTGGATAGGAAAGTGAAGGTTTTGAGAAATAGAGAAGTGCCCCTGGTTTAGGTCTAGTGGCAACATCGAAAGGGATTCGAGTGGACTTTGGAGCTGGAGTCCGAGATGCGTGAGCAATATCCAGAGTTATTTCCGGAGCATGAATTCGAGGGTGAAGTTTGTTTCTAGTGGGGTAGAATTGTAACATCCTGAATCACAAGCATAATATTTATACATTTATTTATGAGTTAATTGAGCAACTCGACGAGTAGGTGCCCCAACTCATCGAGTAGAGACGAACTGGCCACATGGGTTTTACAACCAACTCGGCGAGTTGGCACTGTGATCGGAAACCCAAATCTTCCGAGTTTGTGTGCTATTTAAAGGGCGTTAAGCCCTCATTTATTCCTCCCTTATCAACCCACCACTCTGTTAACAACCCTGATAGAGTCTGAGCATTGTGTGTGAAAAAGAGAAGCCAAAGCTTGGATTGAGAGGAGGCTTTTGGATCTAGAGATTCTTTAGGGATTTGATTTAGATGGAGGTAAAAAGATGCCAACTTGATCATTTCTTTGTGATATCTTGGGTTAGGGAGTTTTAGGGTTTTCTCTCTTCCATTTTGGTGATACTGAGTCACTTGAGAATGTCTTGAGGTTGAAACCTCAAATTTGGGTTGTAGGTGGTATGGTGAGTCCAAAGACTCGAACTTTAATGAGCTAGAGGCAAAATTTTGTGCATCTAACCCTTGTTGGAGTTTGTATTGGCAAAATGATCCTAATATGCCATCCATGAATGTAAAAGCTCGCAACTTTACGTAACATTTGAGCCTTAGGAAGATAGATCCAGAGTATGGGGTATCATTTCCGCCTTAAAACATATGAATGAGAATTGACTGAATGGACTCGTCGAGTCGGTGAGCTGACTCGACGAGTTGGCTAGGGTTGTCCCCGATGAGTTTGGACATGAGTAACTCGGCGAGTTGATGAGACAACTCGACGAGTTATGTTGGATTTTCGTGACATTTCTAAGGAAACAAGGGGACTCGGCGAGTCATATAGATGCACTCGGCAAGTTTGGTCAACATGGACTGTCGACTCGAGTTTTGGGACCTGAGAGTTCCACTGAGACACATTGACCGGAGGGTCTTATGTACTTATATTGAGTATTGTGATATCCTACATTATGTCTTTGTGATTTATGTTATGTATTATCCTGAGCTTACTGAGTTAGGACCAGAGGGTCCACCGGAGTTTTGGGACCAGAGGGTTCAACTGAGAGACATTGAACGAAGGGTCTTATTCGAGTATATCCTTGAGAGGCTGAGATATGTGTGGTATGTTGGGGAACTCACTAATCTTCGTGCTTACTGTGTTATGTGTTATGTGTTTCCAGTACTTCTCAGGATCATAGGAAGGCACCGGCTTGATTGTACACACGAGATGATGATATGTTTTGAGGATCCTGGATTGTGTTTTTAAACAACTTATGAAGCTGTGTTTTTGGGTAATTCGATATTTTTCGGAATTTCAGATTGTGTTAATGAGATTATTGTGATTTTTAAATGAAAATTTTGTTTGAAAATTTACGGTGTTACATTAGGCACTGACAGCATAACAAGGATTTTGGTCATTATGGTTCCAAATTCAGCATCCAGTCTTAGCAGAAATTCATAGAGTTTTTCTATATCCTTTTGTTCTCAAAGTTTCTGTCCAATTCCACAAGTATAACCAACGCAGTTCCACGTGAGTATTGGAAAGGTAGATTGAATTTCGTCCTGTAACCTATGTAATTTTATATAGTTGGCTGAGACGGATAACCCTTCTTGTTTAATGGTGTTGAGTGATTGTTTCAATTTATAATCCCTAGTGTTAGATAAATGTTTATATAAGAGGGTCCTTTGAGTAAATGTGTAGTCTATATAAACTTTGTAATATTTTCCCATGATGAATACAATACACAATTACCAAGTTTAACTTGGTATCAGAGCCATTAATCCTCTCTCTAAAAATTAGCACCTATTACCCTAACCCTAACCCTATTGCAGCTGTCACTTACCTCCATGTTGTTGCCGCCTACCACCTGCTCCCCACTACCATTTACCGCTACTTCTCTTCATCATGACTACTCTCACTGCATTTTATCCAACATAAAAGATATCTCACAACTCCCACAAGTTTGGTTTCACCCTTTTTCCTACAAACTATGGATATTGGAATGCTATGATTCAACCGTTTCTCATCACCAACAATCCTTTTGGCTATGTTGATGGTACAATCCCATGCCCAACACCTCTTGTCACAACACCATGTAAATAAAGAGATCTCGTTACTACGACATCCAACCCTAGTCATTTAATCTGGAACTCAAATGATGCACATGTTCGTATGCTACTAATGCCAACCATATCAGAAGCATCATTGCAACATGTCCAAGGCACAACTTCTCATGATCTGTGGCTAACACTTGAACATGCTTATGCCACTAACACGTCATCAAGGGAATTTCTATTAAAAACAAAATTCTTAAAGATACAAATGAAGGGTGATGAGACTTATGTTGCTTATCTCACTAGAGCACAAGAGCATGCCACTGCTCTTGCTAACATTGGGCAGCCCATGTCAGACAAAGATATTGATATGTTAGTTGTTGCAGGTCTTCGCGACGAGTACGAAGAAGTCAAACAAAGTCTTCTTTCCAGCCAGTTTACCACCATCTTCTCCGAACTTCCAGGACACTTGACTGATCATCAGTTTCTGGTTCAGAAGCCAGTTTCTGAGGTTCCTCTGGCTCAAGCCTTTACTATCAACACCACCACTGGAGCTTCTCTTCTAACAGATACAATTCAAGCCATACAACTGATGGGTTTTGAGAAAAACCTACAATCCTATGTATGCATGCAACCCTAATTAAAAATCAACATTTTATGTAATTCAACATACAATAATGAACAACAAAGTATAAACCCTAGATCTATAGATAACAATCGAAAATCACATAAGAAGGGTTATGATTCATACCTTAAATTTTATTATAGTAAACAATCTTGAATCCTTTCTTGAAAGACCTTTGGTAGCAAGCGCCACAAGTGTCGCGCCTGTAATGGTTCACAAACGAACTCAAGCAACCAAGTAAAACTATAGAGAAAGAGAAATGGAAGTGAAATTTCGGACCTTAAGCTCTTAGAGGAGTCTTAGCTAAAATTTAACCCGGAGGAGGATTTATATAGGTGTTAGGAAGGTATTACATAAGGCAAGTGTATCCAGGATAAACCTAATCTGTTTACTTCCTCCTTAAGGCATCCAATGCACCCTTAGAGACTAAGGAAACCCTATAGATGCTCTAGATTTCGTTCCTCCTCTCTAGGGAGATTCTAGAATTGCCCAATGCTCAACTATTAAACATTACCACCTTTAGTCCCTGCAGTTTTAATTAACTCCTTTAATCCCAAAATTAATTCCAAATTAGTTTCTGATTAAATATTAATTAAATAATATTCTTTCTAATTAATATATTACTTCCGTAACACATTAATAATTCATTTATTTTGATTTCTAAATAATTTGTTAACCAATTAATAAATTAATAAATCATTCTTTTCTCTCGAACAGTCATCCTATTCAATTTCCACGTTTGAAGACAAACCAAAAGGATTATGCTAATATCAGTTCAAGTATATATCAATTATAGTTATGGCTTAGACACCTAATCCAACAGTCTCTCACTTGGATAAGTCTAATAATTATACTTGTCAGTATAACTACTAAATCAACTAGAAAATTGTAGCTACTAAAAGCCGCTATCGATCTCTGACCCAATCTGTAAAGTGTCCTTAGATAAGTGATCAAATATTCCTCCGTTCTAATAGATATCAAATAGAGATGAGACATGGATTATAATCTTCTTTCTGTCCAAGATTTGTTTCCCGATTTTTTATTGATAACGACTGAAATTAGACTACTAATTGAACACATCAACTCAGTCCAGGATTAGCGGAGCTAGTCATATGTCATCATCAAATTATCGAGGGGCCTGCATATATTGCTTTTCTAGTTAGGACAAAAGAAACAGACAAACATCAACTTACATGCTTGTACTATTTACTCATCAAATAATGCACAATAATATGTTTTATAACATCAAGTTACTGATGCGTTTACATACTATCAGTGCACAACTGACTTGTAAACAACAACTCACATATCTACGTTTGAATAATATAAGATATTATTGTCTCAAAATTACTTGTGATAAAATCTATGAAGTAATTCTTTCATCGTGGGTTAATCCAATACTTAAATCTCCATTTCAAAATTACTCATGAATATTGCAGCAAACCATTGTTATATCTAACCCCTTAGACAATCTACAATCTAATTTATGATACTCTTAATTCACTACTTACTTCCTTAAGTATGATCAATTGTGGATGTTTGAATAATCAAATTATTCGGGAAGTAAAACATGCAAAGTGAAACATAACAATAACCTAATTAACTATGGTCTCAAAACTATTGTATATAAATAAAACTCTTATTATTTAATCACCATATTAACTATACTTTATTTACGTAATCAACTACACACCTGAATTAAACATCAATCACGTCATGTAATAAACATGCATACTATGTTTCTCGATGATCCTTCCTTTGTAGACAGATCAAATGTACATTATTCCAACGATGCTCACTTCACAATTCAAATTTCTTATTAGAATATATATATATATATATATATATATATATATATATATATATATATATATATATATATATGCCCTGTATTGAATAATTTTTGTTCCTGGCATCATTAAGTGTTTTAAGGTTTTTGTAATTGTTAGATGAAAGTTGATTCAGTTACTCAATAATTACACATTTTTATGTATTATACGCTGATATGTTATATTGTAATTAATGGAGTCTGGTTTGAAATGTTTCTTGAAGATGTGGTTTTATAAATAACAAATATTATAGTTTTATGATGAGATTATCTTTTCGTTATTTGAAGTAATATTTACCCTAAACTAGACTAAACTTAAAACAACTTTTAATAATTGGCCTTACTTATTTTTTAAGCGGGGGTCATACAACTACTAACAAATTTAAAATTTTATAATTGGTCTAGGTACGTACAAACCACGAAAATAAAGTTGGATTCTCGAAAAGAAAACTAAACTTGAATTCTTAACACTCCTTGGTTTCACCCAAAACAGAATACGTGAACCAAAAGGAACCAAACCATGAAAATAAAACTATTCTTCGGTTTTTGACACGCCTTAGTAGATAAAAAAAACATTTTTAAAACCAAAATAATTGAAAATATTCGAAACAAAATTTCAAATATTGTTTTCGGAATTTATTTTTTCCAAAAAATATTTTATTTACGTATTCTAGTAAAAATATTAGAATATTTTATATATCCGATAAATCTAGCAGAATATTCTAACATTCTAAAAATCACATAAGAATATTTACAATATAATATTCTATTAGAATATTTCACGTATTTAAAAAAAAAAAATAACTTTTTTAGGTAATTAAACTTCCGAAAATAATAATTAAAAAAAAGAATTTTTTGATTTTTCCTTTTCTTTTGCGTTTTAAAATTATTTTTAGATTTGGTCTCACGGTGTCACAAAATTAATATGGTCTCATTAACTATACTTTATTTACCTAATCAACTACACACTTGAATTAAACATCAATCATGCCATGTAGTAAACATGCATACTATGTTTCTCGACGATGCTTCCTTTGTAGACAGATCGAATGGACATTATTCCAACAATGCTCACTTCACAATTCAAATTTCTTATTAGAATATATATATATATATATATATATATATATATATATATATATATATATATATATATATATATATATACCCTGTATTGAATAGCTTTTGTTCTTGGCATCATTAAGTGTTTTAAGGTTTTTGTAATTGTTAGATGAAAGTTGATTCAGTTACTCAATCATTACACATTTTTATGTATTATACGCTGATATGTTATACTGTAACTAATGGAGTCTGATTTGAAATGTTTCTTGAAGATGTGGTTTTATAAATAGCAAATATTACAGTTTTATGATGAGATTATCTTTTTGTTATTTGAATTAATATTTAGCCTAAACTAGACTAAACTTAAAACAACTTTTAATAATTGGCCTTACATATTTTTTAAGCTGGAGTCATACAACTACTAACAAATTTAAAATTTTATAATTGGTCTAGGTACGTACAAACCACGAAAATAAAGTTAGATTTTCGAAAAGAAAACTAAACTTCAATTCTTGACACTCCTTGGTTTACCCCAAAACATAATACGTGAACCAAAAGGAACCAAACAATGAAAATAAAACTAATCTTTGGTTTTTGACACGCCTTAGTAGATAAAAAAAACATTTTTAAAACCAAAATAATTGAAAATATTCGAAACAAAATTTCAAATATTATTTTTGGAATTTATTTTTTCCAAAAAATAATTTTTTTACGTATTCTAGTAGAATATTATAGTATTTTACATATCCGATAAATCTAGCAGAATATTCTAACAAAAAATTACATAAGAATATTTACAATGTAATATTCTATTAGAATATTTCACGTATTTTTAAAGAAAAAAAGTAATTCTTTTAGGTAATTAAACTTCCGAAAATAATAATTAACAAAAAAGAACATTTGGATTTTTCCTTTTATTTTTCATTTTAAAATTATTTTTTGATTTGGTCTCACGGTCTCACAAAATTAGTATGGTCTCATTAACTATAATTTATTTACCTAATCAACTACACACTTGAAATAAACATCAATCATGTCATGTAATAAACACGCATGCTATGTTTCTCAACGATCCTTCCTTTGAAGACAGATCGAATGGACATTATTTCAACGATACTCACTTCACAATTCAAATTTCTTTTATATACATATATATATATATATATATACATATATATATATATATATATATATATATATATATATATATATATATGTATATGACCTGTAGTGAATAGTTTTTGTTCTTTGCATCATTAAGTGTTTTAAGGTTTTTGTAATTGTTAGATGAAAGTTGATTCAGTTACTCAATCATTACACATTTTTATGTATTATACGCCGATATGTTATACTGTAACTAATGGAGTCTGATTTGAAATGTTTCTTGAAGATGTGGTTTTATAAATAGCAAATATTACAGTTTTATGATGAGATTATCTTTTTGTTACTTGAATTAATATTTAGCCTAAACTAGACTAAACTTAAAACAACTTTTAATAATTGGCCTTACATATTTTTTAAGCTGGAGTCATACAACTACTAACAAATTTAAAATTTTATAATTGGTCTAGGTACGTACAAACGACGAAAATAAAGTTAGATTTTCGAAAAGAAAACTAAACTTCAATTCTTGACACTCCTTGGTTTACCCCAAAACATAATACGTGAACCAAAAGGAACCAAACAATGAAAATAAAACTAATCTTTGGTTTTTGACACGCCTTAGTAGATAAAAAAAACATTTTTAAAACCAAAATAATTGAAAATATTCGAAACAAAATTTCAAATATTATTTTTGGAATTTATTTTTTCCAAAAAATAATTTTTTTACGTATTCTAGTAGAATATTATAGTATTTTACATATCCGATAAATCTAGCAGAATATTCTAACAAAAAATTACATAAGAATATTTACAATGTAATATTCTATTAGAATATTTCACGTATTTTAAAAAAAAAAAAAGTAATTCTTTTAGGTAATTAAACTTCCGAAAATAATAATTAACAAAAAAGAACTTTTGGATTTTTCCTTTTATTTTTCATTTTAAAATTATTTTTTGATTTGGTCTCACGGTCTCACAAAAT
This sequence comes from Lactuca sativa, assembly GCF_002870075.4. Taxonomy (NCBI): domain Eukaryota; kingdom Viridiplantae; phylum Streptophyta; class Magnoliopsida; order Asterales; family Asteraceae; genus Lactuca; species Lactuca sativa. The sequence goes on from NC_056630.2 coordinate 318,117,340, forward strand.
TAGTATGGTCTTATTAACTATAATTTATTTACCTAATCAACTACACACTTGAAATAAACATCAATCATGTCATGTAATAAACATGCATGCTATGTTTCTCGACGATCCTTCCTTTGAAGACAGATCGAATGAACATTATTCCAACGATACTCACTTCACAATTCAAATTTCTTTTATATACATATATATATATATATATATATATATATATATATATATATATATATATATATATATATATATATATATATATGACCTGTAGTGAATAGTTTTTGTTCTTTGCATCATTAAGTGTTTTAAGGTTTTTGTAATTGTTAGATGAAAGTTGATTCAATTACTCAATAATTACATATGTTTATGTATTATATGTTGATATGTTATATTGTACTTAATGGAGTCTGATTTGAAATGTTTCTTGAAGATGTGGTTTTTTAAATCGCAAATATTACAGTTTTATGATGAGATTATTTTTTCGTTATTTGAATTAATATTTACCATAAACTAGACTAAATTTAAAACAACTTTTAATAATTGGCCTTGCTTATTTTTTAAGCTGGAGTCATACAACTACTAACAAATTTAAAATTTTATAATTGGTCTAGGTACGTACAAACCACGAAAATAAAGTTGGATTCTTAAAAAGAAAACTAAACTTCAATTCTTGACACTCCTTGGTATAACCCAAAATAGAATACGTGAACAAAAGGAACCAAACCATGAAAATAAAACTAATCTTCGGTTTTTGACACGTCTTAGTAGATAAAAAAAATATTTTTAAAACGAAAATAATTGAAAATATTCGAAAAAAAAATTCAAATATTATTTTTGGAATTTATTATTTCCAAAAAATATTTTTTTACGTATTCTAGTAGAATATTATAATATTTTACATATCCGATAAATCTAGCAGAATATTCTAACATTCTAAAAATCACATAAAAATATTTACAGTGTAATATTATATTAGAATATTTAACTTATTTTAAAAAAAAAAAAAAAAACTTAATTTTTTTAGGTAATTAAACTTCCGAAATAATAATTAAAAAAAGAATTTTTGGATTTTTCCTTTTATTTTGCATTTTAAAATTATTTTAAGATTGGGTTTTACGGTCTCATAAAATTTGTATGGTCTCATATCAATCTGAACATATATATATATATATATATATATATATATATATATATATATATATATATGTGTGTGTGTGTGTGTGTGTGTGTGTGTGTCTGTGTCTGTGTGTGTGTGTCTGTGTGTGTATGTATGTGTGTGTATGGCTGGTAATTTCGATTTCATCTTATTTCTACTAATTGTTAAGATCAATTAATTTAAATATTTTACTTATGTGCCAATCTTTTAAGTTTAATCATGATGTTTACTTAAAATGTATTGATTTTAAAGGTGTTGTTGTATAATTTATAAATTGATGTTATTATTGTTTATTAATTTTAAAACCATTTAATATTATTAACTTACCGTTCTATATTTACAATATTTAAATATTTTTTATTACTTTGAAAAATAGTATTTGATAAAATTTTTATATTTTGGAATAAACATAATATTTAAATTAACAAATACATGTAATGTAATAACCATTTTAAAATTATGTCAATAAAAAGATAGTATTTTGCATTTAATAATATATTTTAAAATAATATATGAATTAGATTAACTTGGAAATTAAAATCTAATGGAGATTTAAAATGCATAATATGATAGCAACAAATATTTTCTTTATAGTATAGTATGGTGATATGATATGATATGAGGATATCAATGTCTTATAGTTTTCCCCACAAGTGTTTCCACCTATGTTTGTGTTATTAGTGTTCTTTTATTGTTTCATTAGATCATCATTAATTATGACATAATATGGTTGCTATCTGTTGCTAATACATATCATATAGTCTTGGGCTGGAGCGGGTTTTCCTGCACATTCAATGTTGAAATGTCAAAACAACATATTTTAGCTCCCTTAGTTTTTGAAATTATCATATAAATTTACCTCTGATGTACTGCATTTCATATTATCCGAAAGACCATTGGCAATTCGAACTCCTTCAATTACCCTTTCCCTTTTAGCATTGCCTTGTTTTATATTTTTGTAGAAACAAAAATTCTTTTTAGTTATTATCACAACTATTATTTCATTTGATCTCAAAAACTAGAACGTTTGACACAAAAGATAGCTCAAACTAAATGTTATATTATAACCATGCGTCCAAAATACCTTTCATATAAGTTTATATGTGATATCGTTAATCTGTTTTGTCCTTCTGTATCTGGTATAAGTAGCTACAATTGAAAATATTTTGTTAATGAGAATACCGATATATAGTAATTATATTATATATTAAAGAACAATGAAAACAAAGGCGTACATTACTACTTACATGCTCAAACCGAAATTTTTTATTGCCATTAACAATCATGCTTGCTTTTTCAATATAAACTTCTTCTACAAAACTCCCAGGTTCTCTTGATTTCTCATGAACAAACAAGTCTAGAAGCTTGTTATCGACCTCATTATTGGCAATAGCTAGTAGCTGATATAACTTGAAAAATGAAGTTAACATATATATATATATATATATATATATATATATATATATATATATATATATATATATATATATATATATATATATATATATATATATAAGAATGGAACAATTAAAAGATGGAAATAAGGATGTCACCTGTCTGGAAAGTTTGCTGATTAACCTTGCTATCGAGTAGATAAGTCCTGCCCTAGTGACAAAACTAGTTCGGCATTCATATTCATATTTTTCTCTATTTACAAGATAATTATGTAGGAAATCCAAGAATCTAAAATAAAAATGGAAATAAAATCAAATATCTGACAATGACCACATAAAAAACAGTTTGGTGAAAAGGAAATCATAACCTTACATAGCATTTGAATCATTACACGTTGTATCATTTAAACGCTGCCATTTCTCACTTGTAGATTGTTTAGCTTCTTGGAGTCTTGAGTATAATTCCTGTTCATTAAAGAAAAATTCATTACATGATGAAGTCTGAAGAAAATTTGAAATCCTCAATTTATAGCAAAGTATCATTACATGATGAAGTCTGAAGAAAATGTAGAAGGCATCATCTCCATAGAACACATGTAGATTATTAGCACCGACATCTTTGCCTAAATCACTCTCCTGATGTTTATCATGGTAATTTTGTTTGCCGACATCCTCTGTTGTATTGTCTACCTTCATTCTATCACCCATGCATGCTACAAAACCACCTTTTTCAAGATCTACAAGGGAAAATAAATCAACCTCGTTTGTCACGAACTCATGATAATTGTCGTTGCTCGTTTCTACTATTTGAACAAAACCAAACAACGGTTCCACCAAGCAAGTCCAGATTTTCAAAACATCTTCAAGTTGTTTTGAGGAAAATATTCCAGAACCATAAACTTTTATGAGCTTAAAGAAGTCTCCATGAATATACAGATCATAGTACTTGAAGTCTAGATGTGGAACTTGATGACTATTATCCTCTTTTGAATTGGCTTCACTAATTTTATTGATTTCCGCCAACAAAACTACAATATGAAAAGTGAAACACATAAGTAATGATTCATCGTAAGTAAGGTTGCATTTGTTACATAGGGGAATATCCAATGCGACTCGGGTAAACAAGCTTTCTAGAGTTATCTTTTAATGAAGGTGAGAGGGGAATTCATCTTCCCACCTATTTTAATAGACCAAAATGAACGGAAACTATGGCTACCTTATTAGGGTATCAGTTTACCTGTATCACGTAAAATCTTTTCATCCTGTTGCTTGAGATAGAAACCATGATGATCTAGAGACAATTGATGGTTTTCAACAAAAATTTGGCGCGACAACTTATCCAGTTCTAAATAGAACATTATCCATTCCTCTTGTTTCTGCTTCATACGAATTAATATTACAGGCAGACCAGAAGACACATTTTTCCTTAATTCATTCACCATATCATGTCCATAATCATCATAAATATTTGTGATGAACCTCAAACCTTGACCTGAGATCCATAAGGAAAGTGGTGAATAACAAGATTCAAAATTAGATGAACTACAGTTGCTTTACTGAAACAACATCTTACTTGGAAAATAATCTTCAAGAGGAAAAACATTGCTTATCTTGATAGATTTTTTTATCAATTCTCTCCATTAATTCTTCTGCTTGTTTAATCGTAAGCGTTATGCATTCTATACCCATATCCAACTCAAACCTGACATACAATTATCAATAACACTATCATTAAATGCAACTATTTATGTGACTCTACTTTTCTATATCAACTAATAATATGTAAAGAAACCATCACATAGTCTAGTATGCCTCCAAAGAAGGAAGTATTTTTATGACATGCAATGATCATAGATAAAATTCAAAGATTACACATCAAAAAAGCCAACCTGTCATCTTCATGTTGAAATAAGATTTCTTTGTATTGGTTTTTGATCAATGGTTTGAAAGAGTGACCCTCCTTTTCATAAATAACAGAAACCCAATGATCATTCAGTACTTCATCATCCATTGTTTTTCTTTGATTTGCTTTGGGTAGTTTAGGACACTGTATTACACAAACAATCAATGACAATAATAACCAAGTAAAGTGGAAATCTTATAAAGAATAAAAAGTTAACGATGCAAGAAGCTATTACATCTCTTGGGACAAGCTTATAACTTGGATTGCAGCTTTCACTAGTAGAGAGGTCGAGGTCTTGAGATAGTTTTGCCTTATGCTTGTCTTTTATTGACGTTGTAGATCTCTTAGAGCCCAATTTAAGTTTCCCACCGGTTGTAGACCTTTTCCTTTTTCCTTTCTCATGACATTTGGCAAATGCTTTTCCATGATTTGGATTAGGCTGACCACCAATCTCAACATCTTCGGTATGAGAGGCCATAGTTTCCTATCAATAAATACATGATTATTCATATAATGTATAATAATCCAAATGATCATTGCTATGAAATCTTGATATTAAACATGAAAGTTATCACCAATGAGTATTTGGTAAGTCTAAGGGTTACCTAATGTGAGCTTGATGAATAAAGTTTTGAAATTAAAAACAGGTAGAGTATCACCTCTTTAGACCAAAAACGTCTCTTTTTGGTTAATGATGAGCTCGAGTGTTCGTTGCGGGTGTTATGGATTCCAATGGAATTTGCATGGGATTGAGGTAAAAAGTTGGTAAACTCAGTAATTAGGTCTTGATGGTCTTGAAAAAGATCGGCAACCTGAACAAGATAGTAATATCTTGTATGTGAAATAATACCATTAATACAAATACAAATATACAATTCTTTAATGACATACCTTCTTATGGACCTCATTAGCTGATAATTTTCCCATTCTATACAAATTTAAAATAGATAGAAAAGATATATAAATATGATTTTCATCTTGAAGTCGCATCTGCAAGCAAATAGCAATTACAATAATCAATTTAACTAATGGGAGACTTAAGTTGATGTTTCTAACAATGGTGTGATGCTATAACCTTAATATGCTGTACAAGTTGGATGACTGGATCATTAGGCTCATCTTCTTGTGTCAAGATGATTTGTGAATCTTCAGGAAGAAATATATTCAGACCCAAAAGTAGTTCTTCATCTCTGTTGAACAGTTTCATCAACTTCATTTTGACACCAGGGACGTCAATGCTAAAAGGAGATAATGAATTGAATGTAGTAGATCAACTATATATAAGTTATCGCAAATCAACAACACATGAAATTTTAAGAAGCATAAATTCTCACAAACCTATGTTCCCTGAATTCTTGCAAGATACCATGAAATTCGACATATTTCTCTCTTGTCAGCCTGGATTCTACCACTTTGATGTATCTTTTAGCATCTAAAGCTGTCAATTTGGGGCCTTCATCCATTTGGGGTTGCCCGGGGCTTCATTGCACAAAGATCAAATGTATAAATCGAAACTTTGAACATAGGCAACACAAACCAGTACACTATAAAATCAAGAATAATAATAAAAAACATAAGCACTAAGAAATAGTTCCGCCGTTAAAAATATATAAATCGATATAAAGAAGATAAATGAATAGGATTTATGTTGTTATCTTAAACCTGATCATTGATATAGGTCAAATGTTCCGAATAATCCAACAAAAATCTCAACAATGAAACAGCGAAACATAACAAAAAACTCAAGAATCCTAGACATTAATCGCAAAGCGGTGACCAGGAAAGAAAACCAACTTTCATTTCTAACAAAGTTCACAGCTAAAAAAACACCTGAAGGAAAGATGATAATCGACCATTTTCTCCATATATTTTATCTAACAAACTAAATTCTAATCCAAACGCAAGGCTTACAGTTCAGCTACGCGATCCGCCTGCTTAAGTTCACAGCTATTACTGACGTCATCGACAGACTTTTCCATACCTGTAAAAAGATCAAACTCACTACTATTTAACCAAAAATTCTCGACACCTGCAACCCTAATTAACAATCAAGCCACAAGAAACTAATTCTGAAAACCTCCTAAACCCAGAAATCACAGGAAACGAACGCAGCCTACACACCTGTCAAGCGATCACACCAGTTCCTATTTTCTGCAAAACAAAATTTAGCATTTGAGTGTTACAGATTTAATTTGAAGAAAAGATTGCAAGAAAACAATAAAAAACTATGAATTTCACACTTAAAAAACATTAGAATTCGTCGAGTTTCATCAAGATTCACTTGCTCACCTTCCAAGAACTGAAGTAAAATGTGTTGATGTGTACGATCAACTGGTGTAGATACCTTCCTCTGAACTTTAATCTGAATTCTATATTTATAGATCTGGTGATGAAATCTAAGAGGTTGAGGGTGAAACTGTGTTTGTTGTGTGCATGTTTTATTTACAACAGAGAAGAAAAAAAGAGAAAAAGGTCGGTCATAGTGACGTCAATAAGCAGTGACCAGGAACTGGCTATGCCGGTAATGAGTCTTCCGTGGTGTATTTGACTATCGGGTTGAACATGCAATGTCGAGGGGTAAAATTGTATCTACAAAAATTTACCTCAAGTCTTCAATAGCTGTTATAGTGTAGTAAACGAAAACATTTTACATGAGCAAATATTTTATTACTTATAAATTAACAAAATAAGTTTTTAGGTAATATTTCGTTATGATAAGTTATCAAACTCAAACATTATAAATACATAAATAAAAAATGAAGTTTTATATTTTCTTTTCCACATTACGGCTTTTATTTTGTTTTAGGACCAAGCAATAAAATCATTGGCCCAGAAGTAAGAGGCCAATAACAATTACGTTTAAACGACGATTTTGTGTGATGCAACTAAATCTATATATAAGTAAATGTGTATAGTGCAAATTTTTCTAGGGGTATTAAGTTGATGTTGTGACGGAAATGTATTATTTGGTTGATGAGTGATAGATTACGTCAATCAAAATTACTTGGCTATTGAAATCAGCTTCAATAAATCAACTTCATTAAGATTAAGAAGAATTTGCCCTTCGAAGAAAAATTAATCGATATGACAAGATCACGAATCAAAATGTAGATCACTTCTATAACGTTTTTGCAGAAAGCTTCGGCCTTTAATCTATCTCAATAGAGATGACGGTGGGGAAGAAAGGTTAAAGGCAACAAAAAAATTGTAGTGAAAAATAGGAAGACATGGAAGGAAGGATAAACACAGGCAAAAAAAAAAAAAGACTTAAGCTTAAAGAGGGGTGATGGGGTCGAACTCTCAACATTGATGGTAAAGAAAACATGCAAAACTGTCACATTAAGATGCTCTTAGAACAAATTCATTCGACATATTTTTTAAACACAAAATTTAATGTACTACTCGTTACTATAGGGTTTGTATCCATACATATCTACATACATATCTACATACATATCTACGTAGCATCTATTCATAAATCTTCACAAACATGTCATAAATCAAGAGTATCATGCACCTTGAATACAATGTAAAAAAGAGAATATGCCCGAGAATTCTCATATTGGATTTTGTGATACCCATCATAGGTTTGAATATCAATTATGGAAAGTTGACTCTACTAGGGTGTCAAGATATCCATGCATTCCTTTGGTTATCAAATCAACCCTATTTTCAGTGATATCTGGGAATATGATATTTCTCTTTCAAAATCCGTTAAAAATAGAATACATGAGAACAAAAAGAACGAGTAGCTATAGAAGGGAAATCTCTCTCTCTCTCTCTCTCTCTTAATCTCTCTCTCTCTCTCTCTCTCTCTCTCTCTCTCTCTCTCTCTCCAAAAAACTTCCAATCACCGCAAAGAATGATAAAGAGCCTGATGGAGATGAAGATTGCGGGGTGTAGTGAGTTTGGCAACAAAAATAATGAAATTATCAAAACGGTTAAATGGTAATTTTTATATATTTAATGATAGCCTTCTAATGTTTTTAGTGAGAATGACTTGATTCAAAACATGTCTAAGATTCATTTAATTTACTCTACATGTAATTTTTTTATTAACCAGTTTGTTTGATGTAAAAAACTTTGATCTTGTTCATTGGTGGCTTAGATCTATTTCGTATGAGTTTTGGTTCCTTTTTGGCCCCAAGAATGAGATCTAGTGGTTTGTTACCACTCTAGGAGCTATGAGTTGCTACTCTTGGTGTTTATGAGGTTCTAGATTCATAAAGTTGTCTCCTTCAGGGTTTGGAATTCCCCATGTATGAGATTGAGTCCATTTGGTGAAAATGCTATATGTTGAAGTTGGGTTTTTTTTTCATAGGTTTTGAGCATAACAACATTCATATGTGTACATGTAACCCTAATTGATTTGGATCTAGGTTTTTCTCAAGTTATACATGAAAATAAAATTTCCAAAGCAATAACCCTAGATCTAGTATATACAAAATCGAAATTTATATATAATTAGGGTTAGAAGAATACATTTCTTGTTATCTAGTAATGACAAGTATCCCTTGCTTGATCTTGACTTCTAAGAGCTTAGTGCCCCAAGCGTTGCAACTCTAATGGAGTCACAAACACCACTAGCAAAGGATGAAGTTGGAAGGCGATGGAGGCTCTTCAATTTTCAGCTAGGGTTCTCTTAGAATGCATAGGTTGAAAATTGTATACAAAGTGGTTCCTTAAACAGTTGAGGCTGCTATGGGTTTTTAGGTGAAACCCTAATTTGATTACTTAGGCCTTAAGCAGTCTATGGACCTCCTTCTTAAAAGCCTTGGATGAAATCTCTATGGGCTTCCCATAGAATTCGTCCACTCCTTCCTTAAGGAGTCCATCTGCCCTAACTGCAACTATCATTGATTTGCAATATCAGTCCACGTTCTTTTTAATCAGATCCCAAAATTAATTCCAAATTAATTTTTGATTAATACCAATTAAATAATATGATTTCTCAATCAATATATTATTCTTATAATATATCATTAATCATTTATCAACCTCTTTCTCCATAAGTCGTCCTGTGAAGTTGCTATGGTGAAGGCAACCCAAAAGGACCATGCTACTAGCAGATCAAGTACATACAAATTATAGTTATGTGCTTAGACACCTAATCCAACAATCTCCTGCTTGGATAAGTCTAATAACTATAATTGCTAATGCAACTTCATAATTTGATTTAGCAATCGTAGCTCTCAAAATCCATTTTCGAACTATGACACATCCTTTAGATAAGGGATCATTAATCCTCCATTCTACAAGATATCATATGGACAAAGACATGGAATAAAGTCATACTCAATGTCCAACAGTTTGTTTTCCGATTTCTGATTTGTCTGACAGCGAACTTAATTTAGCATATCAATTAAGTCCTGACCGAGCATGACACATAAGTAAAAATAAAATCATCGAGGGGTCCAAAATATCACTTTTACCCTCTTAGGATAAAAGGAACAGATAATGTTTGACTTATATGTTTGTACTATTTACTCATCAAATCGTATACAACAACATGTTTTATAACATCAAGTTACTGATGCATCTACTCATTATCAATGCACAACCAACTCATAAACAACAACTCATATATCTCGGTTTAAAGATTATATGATATTATCATCTCACAATTACTCGTGATAAATTCCATGAAGTAATTCAAATGAGCGTGGGTTTGATCCAATACTCAAATCCTATTTGAGGAGTACTCATGAATGTTGCAGCAAACCTTTGCTATGTCTAAGCACTTAGACAATCTACAAAGCAATTCATGACAATCTTGCCTCATTACTTACTTCCAAAGTATGATCGACTGTGGATAATTTGAATAATCCAATTATTCTAGAAGTAAAACATGCAAAAATGAAACAATAGTAAACAATTAACACAATATAGTAAACAATACTTATATATAAATCTCCATTATATAATCACCAAATGTCAATTACATTTATCTATTACAAGTTTCTAAACATCTATCTAATCACTAAAACTAATATCGTCCTTCCGACCAATGCTCCTCGCATGCTGAACGTGCTTAATCCTACTTAGACCCTTTGTGAGGGGATCCATAGGTTTTTCTTATGAGGATACCCTCTTGACCACGAGGAGTCATTCTTTTACCCGATGTATGATGAAGTGGTATTTCTTGTCGATATGTCTGGATCTGCCACAATCACTTGGTTCCTTGGTTAAGGTAACCGCTCCTTCATTATCTCAGAAAATCTCCACGAGCTCCTTTATGGCTGGTACAACTCCAAGGTCTCCAATGAAGTTCTTCAACCATATAGCCTCTTTCGATGCTTTGATCGCATCTATGTACTATAATTCGCACGTTGAATCAGCTACAGTCTCCTGTTTGGAACTTTTCCAAGTCAATACTCCTCCATTAAGGGTAAACACCCAACCCGACTAAGAGCGGAAGTTATCTCTGTCGGTCTGAAAGTTGATGTCGCTATACCTTGTCATTCTCAAGTCATCACTGCCTCCAAGTATAAGGACCCAGTCCTTAGTTCTTCACAGATATTTAAGAATGTTCTTAACTATTGTCAAGTGAGATCTACCTGGGTTCTCTTGATATCGGCTAACCATGCTCAGCACAAAAGCCACATCAGGGCAAGTACATGTCATAGTGTGCATGATCGAGCCAACAGCGGAAGCATATGGCACCCGAATCATTTCCGCTATCTCAACATCGATACTCGGACTCTGAGTCTTACTCAGTTTGGTATTGCTCTGGATAGGCAACTCCCCTTTCTTGGAATTCTCCATGCTAAAACGTTTCAGCACCTTGTCCAAGTAAGTACTTTGACTAAGTCCAATTAGTCTCTTACTCCTATTTCTCAAAATCCTTATCCCCAGAATGTAAGCAGCTTCTCCTAGATCCTTCATAGCGAAACACTTTCCAAGACAGGACTTAACATCCTGTAAGGTTGGAACATCGTTTCCTATGAGTAGTATGTCATCGACATACAATACTAGAAAGCTACCTATACTCCCACTAACCTTATCATACACACATGACTCATCCTCAATTCTAGAGAAACAAACTGTTTGAGATTCTCATCAAAGCAAAGATTCCATCCGTAAGACACTTGCTTGAATCCATAAATGGATTTCACATGCTTCCAAACTCTATTGGGATATTTAGCGTCCATAAAACCTTATATCTGACACATGTACACATCTTCAACCATTTTCCCATTAAAGAAAACGGTTTTAACATCCATCTGCTAGATTTCACAATCATCAAACACAACGATAGCTAACATAACCCTAATAGACTTGAACTTGGCCACTGGTGAGAAGGTCTCATCATAGTCAACCCCCGAGGTTTGAGTAAAGTCCTTCGCAACCATTCGTGCCTTCAACGTATGCACCTTTCCATCCATGTCAGTCTTCTTCTTGAAGATGCATTTGCACACAACTATCTTTCGACCTAGTACATTGTGAACCAAGTTCCAAACTTGATTGTCATTGTAACAGCCCAAAATCTCAAGTATTATCTAATTGCATTTTGGGGTGTTTTAAGGGGAGACTCAGCGAGTTGGAGCCAGACTCGCCGAGTGGGGTCGCAGCTTGGGTCGCGGGTTCGCGACTGGACTCGACGAGTCCAGGTAGGGACTCGACGAGTCGACGCTGTTCAGTGGAAAACCCTAGCCGTTCAGTTTGGGACGTATATAAGGGATCTCATGTTGTCATTGTTCGTCTTTTGGCCGATTGAAGAGAACCCTAAACGGCTGTGGCATCTAGAGCAAGCTTGAAGGCCATTATTGACTTTGAAGGAATTGTGGTGCAAGAAGAGGAAGGATTTTGGCCAAAGGAAGATCAAGGGGATCGAGTTCTGAGGTTTGGGGACGCAGAGAGTACGTTTTCAGGTAATAATTCGGATTACATTCTCCTGTGATTGATGTGTATATAGATTTAGGGTTTATGGAACCCATTTGGAGTCTAGATGGATTGTTGTGTTGTTATTCAACGTTTATAACCTTGTATTAGGACCCTTAGAGGTCCAGAAGGTCCCATGTTTGTATATTCGGGAAATATGTATCTCAGGAAGCAGTTTGATCGACTGCATGGCGTGGACTCGCCGAGTCGGATGAGCAGACTCGGCGAGTAGCTTGAAGATTTACTGGGACTCGCCGAGTTGGTTCTTCAGACTCGGCGAGTAGAGTCGGGGTGGCCCCGCGATTCTTCCAGGAGCAACTCGTCGAGTCAAAGAGGATACTCGACGAGTAGAAGGGGACTCTGAGAGGATTGAAGGACAACCAGACTCGCCGAGTCGCCAGGGAACTCGCCGAGTCCAGTCGAGCTGACAATGGGCTGTTGACCAGAGTTGACCGGTGTGATCTCTTGGGGTCAGTTAACGTGGAAGATAAAAGTATTACTAAGGGATATATGGTGTTACAGGGAGCTTGTAGCTCGGAGGATCGAGTGCAAGGGATTTCAGGAGTTGCTATCTTCCAGTGTCCGCGAGGTGAGTCTTCTCACTATACTGTACCCGGAAGGGTTTGATTGTGTGACCGGAGGGTCAAGTATGTTACGTGTTATGATTATATGCTATAAATGGAAAGTTAGCTGCTACGTATGATATACATGTTTATATATGGGCCGGAAGACAAAGTATTATGTGACAGGAAGGTCAGGTTGATATATGATATATGTGCTTTATGTGTTAGAGTATTTGTGTTATGTGTTATATATGTGTATGGGCCGGAAGGCAAATATCTTATGGGCCGGAAGGCGATTATCTCATGGGCCGGAAGGCATTGTGCAGTGGACCGGAAGGTCAGGGCCTGGAAAGGCGTACGTGCGTAAGGTGTATATTGGGGAACTCACTAAGCTTCGTGCTTACAGTATTTATGTTATGTTGTTTCAGGTTCTTTCAGTAACGCGGAATGGCATCGGCTCGATTGTACACACCGAGGAAAGAATTGTATTCTGGAGGATCCTGGTTGTCTATTCAAATGAAAATGGAACTATGTTTTGTAATTCGAATATGAATAAGATTTTAAACAAGTGTTTTAATATTAAATTGATTATTTAAATAAAAATTTTGTTTTTGGAAATCACGGTGTTACAAATTGGTATCAGAGCCTTGGTTTGAGGGATTCGGACGCGCCTACGGGTGAGTCTGGACTCAAACTGAGGAATTAAGAAAAGGTTTTCAAATAAATAGTTTTCTAAAAGTAAATAAGAGTTCAAAGAGAAAGCAAGAAAGAGCAGTGTGTACAATCAGCCAGAGCCAAACGGTGATTTCCCAAAATACCCTTACTTTTGTATTATGAATTATCTATTATGCACTTTATGAGACATTATTGCATGCTAGAGACAGGCTAGGTATTTCACATCTTAGGACTAGAGTGGCCTGATTTGTGATGCCTTAGTCTAGGGTTTGCTGTTACATGTGCATTATGCTTTTGTGTGTATGCGATGAGTGGGAGTATCTAGTTAGAATGCGCAAGGGGTAAAGCTACGGGGTACAGTGGTACTTCCAAGGATGAGCCGAGAAGGTGGAGCTATCACAGCTAAGGAGTCCTATGTATGCTTCGATGCTCGAATGCTGCTTGCTTCGTGCTTTGTGGAGTTCTCGATGATGGGAGACAGCTACTAAGTGAGTATGACGATACTCAGGAGGTAGATGTTTGGCATCATCAGGAGCTCTTCAGCAGCTGATAGCAAAGAAGTGGGAGGACGGCGGAATGGGCTAGAGATTAAACCTAGCCAAGATGAGTGCGCGGGTAGAGTAGAGGATTTCGCTGGGGAGCGAGCATGCAAGATGGGATTGGTGAACAAGAGCAGGTCGATCAGCGATTTAGGAACTCTGGGATGGTCCGTGTGGAAAGTATGGGTAGATGTGGCAGGTAGTATGGGCCCGTACTACTGAAAGCAGAGGACCCATACTTGATACAGGGAGCATCCTAAAGGTCCTAAGGAACAGATTGAGGGGTGATGTTATGGTTCGGATACCATACATCGGGGCGGATACAGAGTGATGTTATGGTCCGGGCACCATACATCGGAACAGGTTGAGATAGATGTTGTGGTCCGAGTGCTATGCATTGGAGCAGATTGGGGAGTGGTGCTATGGTTCAGGTACCATACACCGAAGCATGTTGAGGAGGGATGTCATGGGATGAGTACCATGGTTCGTAGTGGATGATGCTTGTGGCTATCTTGTTATCCGGTTATGACCGATGAGGTGGAGATTGGACACTATGGGTTTCAAGCCTGTAGACCATGATTGAGTACGGGGAGGCGTTCCTCGAGGGGAAAGGCGAGTGCCGATCAGAGTATTTTGGGTAAGAGTCAAAGACAGGGGAGAATTTCAGTTGAGTCGAGCAATCAGACGACAGAGGAGAGGTCACCTTTTTGGTGGGTAGTGCCATTGATGCTCGTGTGCAAGACGCGAGAGGTCTGGTGTTTCAGTTCTGGATTTGGGAGTACACCCTGCAGGTAGTTATCGATAATGACTTCCCTCAGAGCATCAGGTAGCGGGTGTACCGCGAGACAGAGAATTACCGTGAACAGACAGTCAGTTGGGGCTGAGGTAGTCGAGAACCACACCACACCTAATTGAGAATAACAGGTTGGGTTATAGTGGTAGCAGTGAAGAATTCAGACGAGTTTTGCAGTGCAGAGAGTTGTCGTCTATGATGAGAGTAAGTCCCTGTCCTTGGGACAAATCCTGCGTTGGATTCGGGTTGATGAGCTGAGATGAGAGGAACGTTGATGCTGCGGTGCAGTCTGCGAGCCAGATATGTTATCGAGCAGTGCAGGTGTTTAGTATTAGATCAGTATGGGATTTGGAACGATTAGAGGCAGCCGTGATGAGAAGTTCTTGGAGAGTTAGCTAGAGGTTCAGAGTATAGGGGATTGTTTGACTCCATAAGGGGAGGGACTATCGGGTGTTGCACAGCACTTTTCTGGTGCAGATACAATTTCGCCGGTGAAAGATAGTCGTGGGTTGATTGTATATTAATTGGTGTTGGTTCGAACCCTAGTGGGGGAGAACTGGGTGCAGTATGTAAGAAAGCAAGAATTGTCAGGAGTAGTAATAAGTGGAGTGTAGAGATGCAGTAGGAAAGCATGAGACCATAGGTGTCGATGATCGAGTAAAAAGGGGTTACATCGGAGCTTGCGGGTCCGGTGGTGCATGCCGCAAGTGCGGAAAGGAGGGGCACTGTGCACGGGATTGTTGGCAGTCAGTGCCAATTCGGGACTTGAGGAGGACAGGATGGAGCGGAGCCCCAGAGGGCTCAGGGTCGTGTTTATCTGCGTGCGACAGAGGGAGACGGAGCAGTGCCGGAGACAGCTGCGGGTATGATGTTTTCATGATGTCTTAATTGTCTTGCATTGATTTGGCGTATTGTTTGTGCTGGTATCTTGTATGGATTTCGATGCGGTATTCGTTGTTTCGCGGGTCTGGCAGGGTTATGGATTGGTACTTCAGGTTTTCGCCTTGGCATTCGTTATACCCTGATGGTTGGGTATGGTTATAATTGGTGTTTTAGTGTCAGTAGTCTTGTGCGGCTTCCGATGCGGTGTTCATCCTTTGGGCAGGTTGTGAGTCTGGTTATGGGTTATTGTCGAGGATTCCTTTGGTTATCGTTCGTGGGGGTTGTTAGGGGAGATGCGGCACTGGGTTGATCGTCGGGTAGCATCTACAGTCGTGAAGTGGATGATTGAAGGACTAGATTCTTGTGAGTGGGTTGATCAGGGAGGATGTGTGTTTTGTTGAGAGCTGCTTGTGCTTGTGGGAAACAGTCAGTGTGTAAATGTTCTCCTTGTGCAGGA
Organism: Lactuca sativa; assembly: GCF_002870075.4. NCBI lineage: Eukaryota > Viridiplantae > Streptophyta > Magnoliopsida > Asterales > Asteraceae > Lactuca > Lactuca sativa. The sequence continues at coordinate 318,133,574 of NC_056630.2, forward strand.
TTGTTCTGTAAGGTCGTTAATGACGATCGGTGGCAGTTAGTCAGTGTTTTAGTGGGGGAGAATTAGAAAATTCTCCGGGAGATCGATGAGTATGTGAGGGTGCTTAGCTGTTGGGATTCAACAGTGGTTGTCAGCGCAGAGTATAGGCCGACGAGAGCGAGTGTCAGGTATGCGGAGCGGGATACAGACCTAGGGCATTCTATTGTGGAGGCCTGAGAGAAGGTCAGGATCAAGCTTGAGTAAGTGACCGGGGCTATGTGATCAGAGTATTGGTATGTTTGAGATACGTGATGGGTTGTACTGCATTAATCCCACGGGATTATGTTGTGCATGTTTCTACAGCTGGAACTGGAAGGTTCCAGAGTTAGAACCTGAGGGTTCGCAGAGTTGCGTGTGCGGACCCACAGAGACATAGCCTCGAGTGGCTAGTATGTGTTATGAGAGTCGGTCCAGTCATGCTGGAGACTCTGTTGGTATTGCTGGATCAGTTTGAGATTGCGGATTGTGTATGTTGCAGTGTGATTGCATTGGAAGGTCTGGCCCCGGGTTAGTGATCTTGTTTAGCTGAGGCAGTGATCTTGATGAGTGGAGAGAGTGCATGAGATTGAGAGCCCCTGCAGTGAGAACCAGGGTATGTGGTTAGCGGTTATGCAAAAAGGGTGGTGTCGCTTGGGGCGAGCACCGTGGCACCGGTTGGAGTGGCATTATGGCCAAGAGGGCTCCTTGGAAAAAGGAAAAGAGGAAGGTGTGTAACTCCGAAGGGGTGCAAGTTCACGAAAGTGAAAGCTGCAGAGCAGAATTATGGTTAGAGTATTTCAAGTATGGTTTCGAGCATCGTATTTGCGGCAGTGAAGTAGGAACCCATCCGGATTGGGATGACTGACGAGACTCAGAAAGGATGCAAGGGAATAGAGAAGCTTGAATTCTCGGTGTGACTCTAATCAGGGTATAAGACGGATATTAGTAGTTCGTCTTGGGAGATGTTCGAGGATATCATCAGCGAATCGGGTTTTTCAACCTGCGAGTGTTGGGACTAGTTCAGTATGTGTATGTGATGGCAAGAGGGAACTTGTGACAGTTGATCTGAGAGGGAGAATGGATCTCTCAGCCGGTCCGGAATGGGCAAAGTGGGATTTGGATAGGGGATCCGGTGGTTCAGGATTTCCTAACCCTTATGGGTTGAGTGATCGTTGAGATTTGGAGCAGAGTGCATTTTGGGTAATTTCCGATTACAAAGAGTGATGAGCAGTTCAGAGTTCGTGCTTTAGTTGACAGAGCAGACTCAGCAGGTTAAAGAGAGTTAGTGATCGCCTAGAGTTAACAGGAAAGTTATGCAGGCAGACGCCGATGCGAGCATGTGATTCAGGTCGGCGACTTCGTATTTCTGGCGGGGTGTTTCGATTTAGGAAGAGGGGTAAATGGGGGGGCCCGGTATGTTGGGTCTTTTCGTGAAGGTACGAAGGTCGGAAGGGTGACCTATCGTTGGAGCTCTCAACAGAATTGGGACGGATCCAGGACACTTGTATGTGTCGCAATTGAAGAGGGTATAGCGGATGAGTCAGCAGTGGTTCTACTAGAGGACGATTAGGTGGATACGAGCCTGTGTTACGTCGAGAGGCCAGTGGCCGTCGGAGATTGGGAGATCAAGGTTCTGAGAAACAAGGAGGTACCTCTGGTATTGGTTCAGTAACGGCCTCGGGAGAGATCGGTTGTGTCTAGGGAAGCCGAATCGTGAGATGCGGGAGCAGCAGCCAGAACTATTTTCAGAGTGAGACTTCGAGGGCGAAGTCTAATTCTAGTGGGGGAGAATTGTAACAGCCCAAAATCTCAAGTATTATCTAATTGCATTTTGGGGTGTTTTAAGGGGAGACTCGGCGAGTTGGAGCCAGACTCGCCGAGTGGGGTCGCAGCTTGGGTCGCGGGTTCGCGACTGGACTCGACGAGTCCAGGTAGGGACTCGACGAGTCGACGCTGTTCAGTGGAAAACCCTAGCCGTTCAGTTTGGGACGTATATAAGGGATCTCATGTTGTCATTGTTCGTCTTTTGGCCGATTGAAGAGAACCCTAAACGGCTGTGGCATCTAGAGCAAGCTTGAAGGCCATTATTGACTTTGAAGGAATTGTGGTGCAAGAAGAGGAAGGATTTTGGCCAAAGGAAGATCAAGGGGATCGAGTTCTGAGGTTTGGGGACGCAGAGAGTACGTTTTCAGGTAATAATTCGGATTACATTCTCCTGTGATTGATGTGTATATAGATTTAGGGTTTATAGAACCCATTTGGAGTCTAGATGGATTGTTGTGTTGTTATTCAACGTTTATAACCTTGTATTAGGACCCTTAGAGGTCCAGAAGGTCCCATGTTTGTATATTCGGGAAATATGTATCTCAGGAAGCAGTTTGATCGACTGCATGGCGTGGACTCGCCGAGTCGGATGAGCAGACTCGGCGAGTAGCTTGAAGATTTACTGGGACTCGCCGAGTTGGTTCTTCAGACTCGGCGAGTAGAGTCGGGGTGGCCCCGCGATTCTTCCAGGAGCAACTCGTCGAGTCAAAGAGGATACTCGACGAGTAGAAGGGGACTCTGAGAGGATTGAAGGACAACCAGACTCGCCGAGTCGCCAGGGAACTCGCCGAGTCCAGTCGAGCTGACAATGGGCTGTTGACCAGAGTTGACCGGTGTGATCTCTTGGGATCAGTTAACGTGGAAGATAGAAGTATTACTAAGGGATATATGGTGTTACAGGGAGCTTGTAGCTCGGAGGATCGAGTGCAAGGGATTTCAGGAGTTGCTATCTTCCAGTGTCCGCGAGGTGAGTCTTCTCACTATACTGTACCCGGAAGGGTTTGATTGTGTGACCGGAGGGTCAAGTATGTTACGTGTTATGATTATATGCTATAAATGGAAAGTTAGCTGCTACGTATGATATACATGTTTATATATGGGCCGGAAGACAAAGTATTATGTGACAGGAAGGTCAGGTTGATATATGATATATGTGCTTTATGTGTTAGAGTATTTGTGTTATGTGTTATATATGTGTATGGGCCGGAAGGCAAATATCTTATGGGCCGGAAGGCGATTATCTCATGGGCCGGAAGGCATTGTGCAGTGGACCGGAAGGTCAGGGCCTGGAAAGGCGTACGTGCGTAAGGTGCATATTGGGGAACTCACTAAGCTTCGTGCTTACAGTATTTATGTTATGTTGTTTCAGGTTCTTTCAGTAACGCGGAATGGCATCGGCTCGATTGTACACACCGAGGAAAGAATTGTATTCTGGAGGATCCTGGTTGTCTATTCAAATGAAAATGGAACTATGTTTTGTAATTCGAATATGAATAAGATTTTAAACAAGTGTTTTAATATTAAATTGATTATTTAAATAAAAATTTTGTTTTTGGAAATCACGGTGTTACAGTCATACACGAATTGGATCTCGCTGTCCATTGCCTCTATCCATTTTGCAGACTCTGAGCCTGCCATGGCTTCCTTGTAGCTAGATGGCTCATCCAAATTTACCAGTGTACTATTACTTATAAACGTATCAATGTCTATAGTAATATGAAAACCATAAAACTCCGATGCCATTCTAACTCGAGCGGAACATGTAAGAGGTAATGACTCGTTAATTGGTTCAACAAGAATCTCTTCCTCAAGTTAAGCGCTAGTGTTAGAGGTTCCTTCACCGCTTGATTCTTGAATCTCTTCAAGATCAATTGTCCTCCCACTGTCCTCTTGGCATATGAGTTCCTTTTTGCGGAAATCACATCTCCTTTCTATGAATACCACGTTATCACTAGGTCTGTAGAAGAGACATCTAAAGGATTTCAACAGATAACCGATGAAAATACACCACTCACTACAAGGTTCAAGCTTTTCATGAGTCTCTCGTCTTACGAAAGCTTCACAACCACAAACCATGATATGTGCCAACGAGGGAACCTTTGATGTCCACATCTCGTGAGGTGTTTTAGCAACCTTCTTAGTTATGACCAGATTAAGGATATGGTGGCAGTCTCTAAGGCATACCCATAGAATAAGATTGGTAGTGAAGCTTGACTCATCATGGAACAAACCATGTCTAACAAGGTTCGATTGCGCCTCTCAGCCACACCATTAAGTTGTGGTGGTCTAGGTGGCATCAATTGTGAAACAATCCCACATTCCTTAAGATAGTCATGGAACTCGATACTAAGATACTCACCACCCCTATCGGATCTGAGCATCTTTATCTTCCTGCCCAATTGATTCTCCACTTATTGCTTAAACTCTTTGAACTTTTCAAAAGTTTATGACTTGTACTTGATTAACTAGATATATCCATATCTGCTATAATCATTAGTAAAAGTCACATAGAAGTGATTTGCATCCCTTATGGGTGATCTGAAGGGCCCACACACATTGTTGTGTACGAGATCCAACAATCCCTCACCTCTTTCACAAGTACCAGTGAAACATGATTTATTTATCTTTCCAAGTAAACAAGATTTGCACGTGTCATCTGACTTTAGCTCAAATGAATCCAAAACTCCATCCTTTTGGAGTTGGGCTATGCGCTCCTTATTGACATGTCCAAGACGACAATGCCACAAGCATGCTTTGTCTATACCATTAGATGAATCGATATGCAACACATTATTTCCTAAGTTATCAACAATCATCACAGTTTCATATACACCATTACAAGGTAATGCTTCAAAATAAAATAAACCAATATAATAAACATTTATAGAACCAATTTCATTATTAAGCGAAAATCTAAAGCCTTGTCTATACAAACCATGAAAGGAAATAATATTCCTCATCATCTCTGACGAGTAGCAACATTCATTCAAATCTAACCCTAACCCACTATTAAGCACTAAAGAGTAAACTATGATCTTGGTAACAGGAGACGACTTCCTATTGACCATTATCAAGTTCATATTCCCATGATCACATCCATACTTCTTTTTAGCCCCTGCAAATCAGAAAAAATGTGAAAACCACATCCTGTATCAAGGAACCAAGAACTAGAAAGTGATGAGTTATTAGATAGAATAGTATAAATACCTGAGAAGGAGGGATTTATCCTCCCATCCTTGATGTCATGGAAGTATTTCGCGAAGCTTCTCTTCCAATTCCCCTTATCATGGCAGTAGAAGCATGTTGCTTCTTTAGGATCGTTGGAGGGAGTGGCAGAACTAGTTTTTACATTGGATCCACTTGATGAAGATCCATCATGGGACTTTCCCTTATAGTTCTTTGAGGGAGCTTTCCTCTTCTTCCCTTTACCTTATCCAACTGCCAGGGTAGAAGCAGTAGTAGAAGTGGGAGTGGATTCAACACTTTTCCCTTTTAATCCACTTTCAACAGTTCTTAGTAGGCCTTAAAGCTTGCTTAATGTGACTTCCTCATTGCAAATATGATAAGTCATATTGAAATGATCATAGCAAGGAGGTAGAGAGTGTAGGACTATGTGAATAGCCAACTCTTCGTTGAAGTTCACATTCAACTTCAAGAGACGATCCAAAAATCTTTGCATTCTTTGCAAGTGGCTCGTGATGGACTCTTGATTCCTCATTTTGGTAGTGATGAACGACGTGACTATCTTGTACCTTTCTTGACATGCTCTTGGATGGTAGATTTCCATCAAGTCCTTGCACATCTCTTAGGGCTTGTTTTCCTCGTAGAACCGATGCAGCTCAGGAATCATGGTGGCTACCATAATATAGGACACCTTAGTAACATCCTTGTAGTGAACCTCATACTCAACTATTTCTTCGAGAGTAACTTTTGATTCATCGATCTCGTTCAACGGTTTATCTAGGACCTATTCTTTGTCCTCATAGCGCAAGGCCATATGAATGTTCTGGATCCGATCATTGAAGTTGGTACCAGAAAACGTAATCCACACATAAATTTTTAGGAGCGAGAAGGAGTTGTTTGAGGTTGAGCCAAAAACGTTGTTTGGTCCAGTCATCTGAAAAAGAAGAAAGACAAAGTTTTGATTAGATGAAGAATCCTTAATAAACACCCAAATCAAATATTAAGCCTAGGACACAACACAATAATTCACAATTCGGAAGAGGGGTGCCGTAATCCAATTGTAAATTATTTGAAGGTAGGTAAATGACAATTTACCAATTCCACCACGAAAAACGAAATAAAGAATTAGGTTTTAAATGACCACGCAAATTAGCTTGGTGTGATTGGGATACCGAGGATCAAAAACAAGGTGTGAATAACCATGCAAATTTTCTTGGTACTCTCGATGTCATTTACCACCTAATCAATGTGTCGGTTAACCACTCACGCTCAATTGATCTATGATAATTTACGAGATACCCATTGCCACCCTTGTTAGTCCAAGTTAGTGTGTAGGTTAACCATACACGCTCCACTAACGACTTGGCAAGGTGCAAAGTGCAATTTCATGGACTAGCATCATTTTCACATTTTTCCTAAAGTAACTAAGATTGGGATTTTATGAAAAATATTTATTTACTTTATATCTATCATTATACTTATTAATGAGGATTTTATTTCCTATCTTACCCGTTCAATTAACGACCCTCCACCAATCAAGGAAGCGGTGGCTGAGAGTGAACACCCATTCATTCACCATTTTATAGGTTGTTTCCTTATACCCCCCTTATAGATCGGCTTCATGAATGAGGCCTACTAACGGTAAGAATGACTCATCTTATACATATATATAAATTAAACTTTTAATGGTATAATAGTATAAAGTTGTATTTTACACTTTAAAATACTAGGGTTTTAGAATTTGATATTTCAAAATTAAACTTTTAATTAATTTTTAAATTCTAAAACTTGAGGGTGCAATTTGAAACTTTTTCAAAATTCTTAGATAAAAGTTTAAATAATTAAATTAATTACATAACTTTGTAATTATCTTAAAATTTTCTCCTAATCCATCTTATTTGGTAAGGAAATCAGATTACCATTCAAAAAATTCAATTTATGGTGACAAAAACGATTTATGGTACTTATCCCAAACCAAAAAAGATAAAGAAATCGAAAAATCAGCTGCCAAATGAGTAAACTCATCGAGTTCATCATTGAACTCGTCGAGATGGTCAGACAGATTATGATTTCTGGTTTTCTTCAACTTTGAAGAATTTATTATTGCCTCAAATATAACAGAAAAACATCATAGTCTCGGATAACACTAATGAGTTTTGAGAATAACAACATTCCTATGTGTACATGCAACCCTAATTGCTTTGGATTTTCTTTTTCTCAAGTTATACATGCAAATAAAATTTCCAAATCAATTACCCTAGATCTAGTATATACAAAATTGAAATCTATATATAATTAGGCTTAGAAGAATACCTTTCTTGTTATCTAGTAATAACAAGTATTCCTTGCTTGATCTTGACTTCTAAGAGCTTAGTGCCCCAAGCGTTGCACCTCTAATGGAGTGAAAAACACCACTAGAAAATGATAAGGCGAAAGGTGATAGAGGCTCTTCAATTTTCGGCTAGGGTTCTTTTATAATGCGTAGGCCGAAAATTGTATACCAAGGGGTTCCTTATATAGCTGAGGCTACTAGGGTTTTTCAGGTGAAACCCTAATCTAATTACTTAGGCCTTAAGTAGACTATGAACCTCCTTCTTAGAAGCCTTGGACGAAATCTCTATGGGCTTCCCGTAGATTTCGTCCACTCCTTCCTTAAGGAGTCCATTAGCCCTAATTACAACTATCAGTGATTTGCAATATCACTCCACCGTTCTTTTTAATCAGCTCCTTTAACCCCAAAATTAATTTCATATTAATACCATTTAAATAATATGATTTCTCAATTAATATATTATGCTTAAAATATATCAATAAATCATTTATCAGCCTCTTTCTCCATAAGTGATCCTGCCAAGTTGCTATGATGAAGGCAACCCAAAAGGATCATGCTTCTATCATATAAAGTACATACCATTTATAGTAATGGGCTTAGACACCTAATCCAAAACTTTTGGGGCATGAAAAGTCACCAAGTCAATGATTGGTTCTCGACACTTAGTTGGACTCGGATATGTGCTTTGGACTTCTGTACTTAAGCGTTAATAGGTTAATGGAGTTTTTAGCTTAATGGATGAGTACGTTAGGCGTATAATCCTGTAGGTGCAGCGTACAAGCCAAATAGTTTGTACGCTTAGTGTACAGCTGAGTACGCCCCACATACTCATTCAGGTGGGGTTTTTTTATTTTGGGATTCAAGTTTGGGCTTGGGTGTTTAAGTTCTTAACGGGCCATCTGAGTACATGTTTTTTGGACTAGGAAAAATGGTTGGGCTTTAGGGAAGGCCCATGTCAGCGGTTTGGGGCAATTTGGGAAATTAGGCCATAATTAGGCTTTAGTTGATTATTTTGGCTTTTGGGCCTTTTCAGATTGTGAGTTTCGGCCTTAGTCTTGGACGAAGCTAGGTTAGGGTTAATATGGTCTTTTTACCCTGAGTACGGATTTATGGTTATGGACTGGAACCCAAATGTTTGTTAGGTGTTGTTTTAATATTGATAGTTTGGGGATCTGTCAGCCATCACCCAAGGATTATCTGTGTGATGTGGCAATGTGAGGTGATTCATCTCACTATATCCATGGGTCGAATACACCAATGCCGGGCTATTACTTGTTATGTAGAATGTTAGTTGTTTCTGTGATACTTGCATGAAAGACCATGGGGGAAGCCCATGGAACTTGGATATAAGACCAATAAGGGAGCCCATGGCATTCCATGTAAAGACCATGGACGTATCCCATGGCACTTGGATATCATACCATGGGGGAGCCCATGACATTCCAAGTAAAGACCATGGGGGTAGCCCATTACACTTGGATATTAGACCATGCGGGATCCCTTGGCATTCTAGGTAAAGACCATGTGTCACACCCCCGAACCAGACGGCGGAAACGTCCGAGTGCTATTGTGACTCAATTGAATACCATCACAATGAATATACATGAATCATAACATCATTCATCACCATGCATTGAAATATTACAACCGGTATTGTTTACATTCAGTACATTGTTTCAAAACATTACAATTCCAAAACATAAACCGTTCGATATTATTTAAACAAACATCATAACATAACTGGACACATTTTTCTTTGATTTACCTGTTACCTGAGAATACAAGTATTTTGGAAAATGTCAACATATGAAATGTTGGTGAGTTCATAAGTAAGGTTTGAAAACAAATGATTTGTATAGTTTTGAAAACCTCAGAAAATCCGATATTTTCTAAAAAAAATGTTGTATATGAGAAAAAGTGTGAAGATCCGTAAGTATGCTTGTTGATTATTATAAACGTGAATAATTGTTAGACTTTGTATGTATATCACATAATCAAGAGTGTTGAATTTCCCAGGGAAAACCCAATGTTTTCCCAATACATCAAATTAGGTGGCTTAGTTAGTATTATTCCGATACGACGTTGTTTTCTATAATTCCAGGTGACATTGGATTAATTATGGGTTGTGAGTCGTTATAATCACGCATTAATGAAATGACTAGTTTACAACTATACAAACAATCCCTTAGGCGTCGTCCGTACTACTCACTTAATCCAACCACCCTGACTTCTCATAGCCCCACAACCGAGGAGAAAAGAGGGTGCGAAGCCCCCGTTATTTCCATAAGTCGTTCAAGGCTATCGTGAATGCGAAAGGCACTTGGCCAGACTCGCATTTGACTTCTCGACTTTGCTAGCAGTACCAAAGGACCCTTGGGGCCCAACAACACAATAAAGCTATTGAAAGTCCTTTTACACGGAATTAGGTCATATAAGGCCCAATAACATGTAAGTATGTTCCCTTCGGGCCTAAAGATCATGTCATTGGGCTAGCTAGGCCCAACAAACACGATTTGAAACTTTTGAGCCCAAAGATGGTGATTTTTGATTTGTTATTGATTCGAGACCGAATCAATTCGTTTGGTAACAATTTTGGTGTTGAAGGTGTATTTATTATTACGTTTCGCCGGTAGACGTAGTACTCGTATTTTTATTTTAAGGGATCCATTGTTTTGAGAATGTGAGTTTATCTTCTTAAGCCCTTCCTTGGATAAAATTTACACTTTTAACCCTTTGAGTATAAAAGAATTTCCGGTTTAGTCCTTAAACTATTTTTCTTGACACTTTAGTATCAAAACTTATCGGAAAGACATTTTTAGCACAAATTTACTTGATAAACAGCTTAAGTCCTTCAAAAATGAAATTTTTTCGGTTGAAACCTCCATTTTCACAACTTTTACAATTTTGACCCAAAATGGAAAATTTTTGCATCTTTGGTCCCTTTTTAATTGGAAAAGCATTTTTGACCCTTGAAATAGATTTGGTACACTAGTAATCCCCTGTTTTACAGAAATGTGCAGTTTCAGCCCCTCCAACTCAAAAGTTTCGTAATTTGGGGCTTTATTGGGCCGAAAAGCCCATTTTGGCCCATTATGTTTAAATTTCACATTTTTAACCCTTCAAAAGTGTTAATATTCAGAAAATACATATTAGAAACTGTTTAGTCTCATCTCAACCTTCAGAATCTATGTTTTGTCGTTTTGGGCCCCTTAGTTTTGTATTTTAGCATTTTGAGCCCAAAAATGGGTTTTAAGTCCAAAAATGTTCATATTAACCAACTTGGTTATTTTTATAGACTTGATTAGTGTGAAATGGTATAGGTTATACTTATTTCATTCATCATATTGTAGATCTCGGTTTTTAGATTCTTTTGGCTAGTATAAACATCACAATCACATAAGACCATACATATAAGCATAAAAATCACACAAGGCATACATATACTCATAGATCTACACATTTGCTTGTATTCTCCCCCACAAAACTTATAAAAACTAAAAAAGAGGGGGTATGAGGCTCACCTTCGGGTGTGATTTCGGTTTTTGGAAGAAAATGAGAAGAATTTCGGCCTTAGCAACCTTCCTTGGAAGATTTCGAACTTGGATGCTTCTTAGGTGCTAGATCATGAGTTTGAATGATTTAAGAGGTGATTTTTGGATGAAATGAAGTAGCTAGCTTAAGAATCTAAGAGATTTCTTACCTTAGATGATGATTTTTGTGTAAAAATCCCCTTGATTCCTTCTTAGATCTCGAATGGATGAGTTATGAGAGTGTTTCCTTGAGAGAAAAGTGAGTGAAATGTGTGTGTGTGTGTGTGCTTGAACTCGGCCGAGAGCAAGAGAGAGAGGGAGAAAAAGAGTAGCTAGACTTGGAAGTATGTGAGTGTATGGATGTTTGAGTCTTCATGCATGGATGTCCCTTGAACAATTGTGAGGTGTCACTCACAAAGTCAACTCTCCTCTTCTTTTGGGCTTGGGAGAATGGGGAGGGTGAGAGGAGGTTTTTGGACTTTTTGCCCTTAAGACCATGTTATAGTTAGGTTGGATGATTTTTGGCCTAAAAAAATATAAATATGATTTTTATGACCCATTAGCTTAGATTAGGTTAATTATGGTCCAAAATGGTTCATATAATTAATCTATCTCATTCTAGGCCCAAAATATTGAACTAAATGGAAGTGGGTCCAATTAGAGCCCATTTAAGAGTTCTAAGCCCAAGATAGCCAAATTGGAAGCTTATTGGTCCATTGGGCCCAATAAGGAAGTCCTAGTCCAAAATGGACTTAAACAAGAACTTCTAGGGTTTCCAATTTCTTAATGACTATTTGAATTGCTTGGATGGGTGTTTGATTGAAATTTTTCTGACATAGAGTATGCATCATTCATGCTCTTATGTTTTTTGATTCATAAATTGGTTTAAGTGTTGGTTACAAGGCACAAAAATTCCTAATTGTGACACCATGGGGGCAGCCCATGGCAATTGTATGTATGTCACATGATATTCTATGGGTGTATGTGATGTGGTATCTTGGGGAACTCACTAACCTTTGTGTTTACAGTTTTCAGTTTATGTTTTAGATACTTCGGTTTTCAAATGTAAGAGCTCATGATGGTTGCAGAGAACACACCACATGTTTTTGGATTTTGTGATATACACTGATTTGATGATGTTTCGCTAAATCTTGATTACCCTGGTTTTATGGAAATGATTTGTATTAACGATTTATTAATCTAAAACCGAAAATTTTAAATCATTATTTTTGGGACGTTACAAGTTGGTATTAGAGCCTTGGTTTGAGGGATTTGGTCATGCTCTCGAGTGTGACTGAACTCAAACTGAGAAGTTGATGAGTTTCATAAAAAGAAAACAGGTTTTAAAAAGTTTTTTTGTAAAAGGAATGAAACTACCAAAAAGGATTTTTATAAAGATAAAGGGGATGTTATGCTTGCAATCAGTCGAGCTCAAGTATGTTTTCCCAAAATACCCATACATGTCATCTGATATGATTTGATCTGTGAATTCGTGAATCATATGTTAGATAAGGTGTCTAAGTCCATAACTATTTATGGTATGTACTTGACCCGGATTGGCATGGTCCATTTGGGTTGCATGGAATCATGCATTTGGATAGACTAAAATGAAAGAAATAACACTTATGGTTTATTAATATATTATGAGTTCTAATATATTAATAATATTATTTAATTAGTATTGATCAAGAATTAATTTAGAATTAATTAAGTTATCAAAAAGGTGACAAATTAAATATATGTGTTGATTGTGTAAATCATCCATACTTGTATAGTGCGCTAAATGCTCCATGGATTATCAAGTTGGGCTAACACCCATAGGATGCTCCATGGATTCTCCATGGAGGTGTAAACCCAAGGATCATGGAAATGAAGAGTCATGTCACATTAGGGTTTGCATGGTGTAACCCTAATTGTAACACAATATATAAGGATCCTTATGTTCACCAAAATCGACACTTAAGAAAGACAAGTAAGGGCTTGCCAATTTCTAAGTGTTCTTCATTTCTCTCGAAGTTATTCCAATAACATTCGGTGTTGTGTGAGACATTTGAGACATCACACTTGGGGTGCTAGGCTCACAAGGTTTTCAAGAAATCCAAACTACTACAAGGTATGTTTTCTAGCTTACTTTTATGTTTAAAAGTTCCCCACATATGCTAGATAGGATTATGAACCTTGGAAAATCAATTTTGCATGTATCTTAGTCAAACATAAATCCAAGGTTTCTAGGGTTTCATGAACACCTTAGGAGTGTTAGAATGCTCAAAACCCTACAGTGGTATCAGAGCCAGGCTAGTTTGTTTGATACTTGATGCAAAATATCTGAAAATGTCAAAATTCTTGCTGTCTGCACAGGGGACTCGCCGAGTCCAAGCGTATCTTCAACCAACTCGGTGAGTTAGTTCTTGCAATCGACGAGTTGGCCAGGCAGAATGCAGATTGTCGATTTTTTCTGCTGGAAATGGACTAGAAACATTACCCTAAACTATTTTGGTGTCTTAAAACTTGTTTTAGATGGTGTAATGGTTGTTCTAATCCATTTACAATGGCTAATATCAAAATTTCATGTTTATATGTGTTCATATGTTCTCTAAATATTCATATGAATATTCATGTTCTTATGTGTTTTTGCAAGATCATATGAATTTTGTGCTATTCATTGGTAGTTAATTCATGATCATGATGTGTTTTAGTGGGGTCCATAACTTTTCCTCAAGTTATCGATAACCAAAAGTCACTTTGTAATAAGTCCATTAACAGAACACATAAGTTACAATAAAATGAAGAGTCTTCATTTTTAATAAACAATAACTCATAATTTATGAATTGAAAAGTTTTGTAAAGTTACAAAACTTGCCCTCATGTTTTGGAACATGTAAAGTCATCTAATAAACTTTAGTTCCAACCCCTAGAATTTTAAAAGTTAAAATTCAACCCTTATACTCTATACTATTTTAAGTTTATATATATATATATATATATATATATATATATATATATATATATATATATATATATATATGTATGTATGTATAAGATCAAGTCATTTTACCGTTATTAGGCTTCATTCACGAAGCCGATTTATAAGGGGGTATAAGGTTGTTGCCTATAAAATGGCAACTTAATGGGTGTCCACTCTCACCCATCGCTTCCTTGATCGGTGGAGGGTCGTTAGTCGAACGGGTAGGACAATTACTTAAAAATTCTCATTAAAAGTATAATGATTATTATAAAGTAACTAAATGTTTTTTTATAAATTTCCAATCGTAGTTACTTTAGGAAAATGTGAATAAGGTGCTAACCCATGAAATTACACTTTGCACCTTGTTTAAGTCGTTACTGGAGCGTGTGTGGTTAATCGGCACACTAACTTGGACTTAACAAGGTAGGAAAAGGGTGACTTAAGGTTTTTCATAGGTCGGTGGAGCGCTTGTGGCTAACCGGCACATCGATTGAGTGAAAAAACATTAAGGGTACCAAGTAATTTGCGTGGTTACTTCACACCTTGTTTTGTGATCCTCGACATCCCAGTCACAAAACATGAAGGGCCCACTCTAGATTGAAACATGCCAATGAAAATTTCAATGAATTTCAAAAGAATCTAAGAGTTTCTAAAACCCAATTAAAAAACCTAATAATTTATATTTCGTTTTTCATGGTGGAAATTGGTGAATCGTTATTCACCTACCTTTCAAATATGTTATAGCTTAGATTAGAGCATCCCTCTTCAAAGTTATAATATATTGTGATTGGGTCCTAGCCTTAATATTACATTTGGGTCTTTTATTAAGGACTATCTTTATCTAATCTAAACTTGTTTTCTTCTTTTCAGATGTCTTCCAGCAATGCTGCTTCTGGCTCCAACTCTACGAGCTCCTTCTCTCTCATGAACCTTTGTGGGAGAGTCATCTTTGATGGATCCAACTTTATGGATTGGATCTAGAACATCAGGATGGTCACTTGGTATGAGGACAAGGAATATGTCGTCGACAAGGAGCTTAAGGTACCCAAGCCATCTAATTTTGACGAGGAGGTCACTGAATGTGAGGCACATGAAAGAGATGCTACTAAAGTGGCATGCATCATGTTGTCCACTATAACAGCCGAGCTCCAAAAGTCCTATGAGGACTACTATCCTTTTGAGATGCACCAGGATTTGATGGACCGCTACCATCAGAGTGCTCGTCAAGAGCGATATGAAATCATCTCCTCCATGATAAGAACCCGAATGAAGGATGATGAACCCATCACATGCCACATGCAGAAAATGCAAAGGTATGTGGACCCTTTGCTGAAGCTAAATGTGAACTTCCCTGAGGAGTTAGCAATAGATATCATTTTGCACTCCTTACCATTATGTTATGATCAATTCCACATGACATACCACATGAACAAGGAGGATGTACACTCAACAAACTTCAAGGACTTTTGAAGACCGCAGAAAGTGGTCTTAAAGGTAAAGTGGTTGTTACCACTCCTACTCCAAACTCCGCCTCTGTCCTGGCAATCGTACGTTCATGAGATAATCAATATACAAAAACCATTTATCAGATTACTTGCATATTATGGTGATTGATTCTTGATTGTTCATGATATTCCGCATTCGTCATCTCGAATTTATTCCCAACAAGTGGTATCAGAGCGGTCTTTGAAGATCTATTGATTTTTGTAGTATTAGTTCTTGGTTTGATGATTTTCTGCACAAGTTATATAAGATTATTGGTGTTTTGGCAATTTGAAATCATAATTATGTTCAAGCCTCTATTCATGAAAATTTATGATGTTCCTTTGCTGTTCATCCTGAAAAATAAAGATTCCATCAAGTCTTGGCGGTTCGGAAAGTCGTTTTTCATGATAACGTCAAATTTTCACGAATTTTTCGGATTTTATAATTCATCGTTTATATCATTTTGTCGCGGGGGATCATAGTACTTTTTATCCACTCAAGATCATCTCATGACCATAAGAAGGATTTATAATCACGTTTTCGATTATAAATCGAGGGAGAATTCGGTATGGTCATTCAAAATTAGATATGTGACTTTTCAAAGTTGAAGATCTTTGATAAAGTTTGTGGTAGAATTGTGAAGGTAGCTTTTACAGTGGAAGTTCTTCATCGAGCTCTGCTAAAGCTTTTACAGAGAAGTATCCTTTATAGCGGAAGGTCTTTATCGATCTTTGCTAAGGACTTGTTATATCCCCGACTTCTAGTATTTTCTCGATCAAGTGGCATTACGAATCTTAAAGTTTGGGTTGTTACATGATATTTTTTGATGGCTTATATCATTATCTTATTTAAAGATCATTGTGACTTAGAGGGGGAGCTCTTCAAAGACAAGAAGTGATTCGGTTTCTTTGTTCTGAAATGGGTTTTTATGGCGGGTTTGGTTTTCATGAAGATTTTTTGGGATTACATTCGAAAATGAAGTTTAAAGAAATTACTCCAGTGCTTGATTTATATATCCTAGAGCCCGTGTTTGAAGACTATTGAAGAATCAAGATTCGTGGATTTCTTCATCTATTCCTCGTTGCAAGATCTTTTTATTTGCTAGATGCTTGTTTTGGAAGTTAAAGCATTGTCATTCGTTCCATACTTTGAGGGGGAGATTGTAGGGTTCCAAAGTACTCAATGGGTGATGGCAATGGGCCCCTTGATGAAGAGTAGGTTAAAATCCCTAGACTTGTCTTTTCCCTATAAATAGTCATTTATTATTCATAATTAGGGTTAAGAGTGAGGCAAAATGTAGCCGCCATGTTGTGAGGTTTCTGTAGAGTTAGATTCTTATTTCTTAAGTGTAATTTGTTCCTCACAATTCAATAAATCGAGTGATCATTCGACCTAATCTTCATATTTGTGTTTGTTATTATTTTTCGCATCTTGTTCATCAAATCTCAATTAGGGTTTTAATCCCAATAGAAAGGTAGAGGGAAAAAGAGGAAGAACCCGTCGAAGGGTACCAAGGGTAAGACCCCTGATGGCTCCTCTTCAAGTGGAACCAAGAAAGGTTTCATCACTCCTTCTTCTGACCGAAAAGAGGTTGAATGCTTCTATTGCCATGAAAAGTCGCATTAGAAGCGGAACTGCCCAAAGTACCAGCAAGATATTACGGATGGGAAAGTGAAACCCACCCATGCAGGTATTTACACAATATTGTCTAATAACTCACCCTATTCTAACTCTTAGTTCCTTGGTACGGGATGTGGAATTCACATATGTTCTTATTTGCAGGGACTAAGAAGAAGTGAGAATGTGGAGCATGGAAATGGCAAGAAATATCATTTCCTTTCATGCTTTGTACATGGGGAATAGGAAAGCTTCACTTGTCACCAAGATTGGAGTGTATTCTTTGTTGCTAAGTAGTGGGTTTACATTAGATTTGAATAAATGTTGTTACTCGCCTGAAATGGAAAGAAATATCATTTCCTTTCATGCTTTGTACAAACAAGGGTTTACCTTTTCTTTTGATAATGAAGTTGGTGGAATAAATGCTTTCTTTAATAATGTTCTTTATTTTAAAGAATTACCTTGTGACGGTGTGTATGAAGTTGTGTTTGTTGTAGACAACCTAGGAAATAATGTGTTGTGTATTGATTCTTCTAATAATAAAGCATCATTAAAGCATTGTCGTCTTGGACATGTAAGAAAGAAACGTATAGGCCAACTCCAAAAGGATGTAGTATTGGAGTCATTTGACCTAAAGTCAGATGATAGTTGTGAATCATGCTTACTTGGAAAAATGACAAAGTCACCCTTTACTAGTTCTTGTGCAAGGGGTGAAGGTTTGTTGGATCTAGTGCACACAGATGTGTGTAGACCCTTCAAAACTGCCACAAGGGATGCTAATCATTATTATGTGACTTTATAGATGATTATCGTAGATATGGATATGTCTACTAATCAAGCATAAGTCAGATACCTTTGAAAGATTCAAAGAGTTCAAGTAGGAAGTGGAGAATCAATTGGGCAGGAACATTGTCATGCTTCGATCCGATCATGGTGGTGAGTATCTTAGTACATAGTTCCTCGACTATCTTAAGGAATTTGGGATTGTCTCACAATTGACACCTCCCAGGACACCACAACTGAATGGTGTGGATGAGAGGCGTAATCGAACCTTCTTGGATATGGTTCGTTCCATGATGAGTCGAGCTTCGCTACCAATCTCATTCTGGGGGTATAACTTAGAGACTGCCGCCCATATCCTTAATCTAGTCCCTACAAAGAAAATTGCCAAAACTCCTCATGAGATGTGGACTTGAAAAGTTCCTAATCTAGACCACATCAAGATTTGGGGTTGCCAGGCTTTCGTGAGGCGTGAGACTCATGATAAGCTCGAACCTCGAAGTGAGAGGTGTATTTTCATCGGCTACCCACATAAATCCTTTAGTTACCTCTTCTACAGACCAAGTGAGAATGTGGTCTTTGTAGCAAGGAGGGGTGTCTTGAGAGAGAGAGAGAGAGAGAGAGAGAGAGAGTTCATAAGCCAAGGAAACAGTGGGGGGCAAATTGACCTCGAAGAAATTCAAGAGTCCAGTGGTGAAGGAACTTCAAACCCTAGCAGTCAACCTGAGGAGGAAACTCCTGTTGATCCAATTGACGAGTCTGTACCTCCGAGGCGTTCCACGAGAGTTAGGAATGCATCTGACCACTATTATGGTTTCCATATTACTACGGAAGGTGAGACACTTATCAGTGATGAGACACTGGTAAGTCTGGATGAACCTAACAGCTATGCGGAAGCCATGGCATGCCCCGAGTCTGCTAAATGGAAAAAGCAATGGACAACAAGATACAGTCCATGTGTGACGATCAAGTTTGGAACTTGGTTGACAATATACCAGGTCGTAAGACAGTTGGGTGCAAATGGATCTTCAAGAAGAAGACCGACATTGATGGTATTGTACACACATATAAGGCGTGACTGGTTGCAAAGGGCTTTTCTCAAACTCCTGCAGGTGATTATGATGAGACCTTTTCGCCAGTAGCAAAGATTAAGTCCATTAGGGTCCTGTTAGCCATTGTTGCATTTCATGATTATGAAATATGGCAAATGGATGTCAAAACCACCTTCCTTATTGGAAGTTTGGCTGAAGATGCTTACATGTGTCAGCAAGAGGGTTTTGTCAATACAGAATACCC
The DNA here is from genome assembly GCF_002870075.4 of Lactuca sativa. Classification (NCBI taxonomy): domain Eukaryota; kingdom Viridiplantae; phylum Streptophyta; class Magnoliopsida; order Asterales; family Asteraceae; genus Lactuca; species Lactuca sativa. The sequence continues at coordinate 318,152,604 of NC_056630.2, forward strand.
TAATAGAGTGTGTAATCTTGAGAAATCCATCTGTGGATTGAAACAAGCACCTCGCAGATGGAATCTTTGTTTTGATGAGAAAGTCAAAGAGTTTTTCTTTTAGAGGAGTGAAGATGAATCTTGTATATATGTCAAGGCTACTGGGAGCATAGTTAGCTTTTTGGTATTGTATGTGGATGACATACTACTCATAGGAAATGACATCCCAACCTTGCATGAAGTGAAGTCCTGGCTTGGGAAATGTTTCGCTATGAAAGACCTAGGAGAAGTTGCCTATATTCTAGGGATAAGGATTCTAAGAGACCGGAGTAAAAGACTAATTGGACTTAGTCAGAGTACCTACTTGGATAAGGTGTTGAAGAGGTTCAGCATTCAAGATTCCAAGAAAGGAGAGTTACCCATCCAGAGTAATGCCAGATTGAGTAAGACTCATAACCCGAGTACCGAGGCTGAGATAGAAGAAATGAGTCGAGTACCTTATGCTTCCGTTGTAGGCTCGATCATGTATGCTATCACTTGTACTCGTCCTAATGTAGCTTTGCTTTGAGCATGGTTAGTAGATATTAGGGGAATCCTGGCAAGGCTCACTAGAATGTGGTAAAGAACATTCTAAAGTACTTTCCGAGGACTAAGGATTGGGTTCTTACCCTTGGTGGGAGTGATGACTTGAGAGTTGCAGGTTGTAGTGATGGTAGCCTCCAGACTAATAGGGATAACTTCCTGATAAGTTATTAATTAACTTGATGATCGATTAGATCTTCTTAACAGGTAATGCGATGAAGTAAAAACAGTAAATAACACAAGTATAGATCAAGATGTGTCGAATGATTAGATCAAACAATCCTCAGCAGAGCTCAACTAAGAACTTCCGCTGTAGAGGATTTTAGGGTTACAAGAACGATAATAATAAACTTGCTGAATAATTCTCTGATCGTTCTATTCTATCATTACTTTCTAGGATGCATGCAAGCTCCTATATATACTAAACCCTACTAAACTCACAGATGGACAGGCCCATACCGGAGATACAAAATGGACTAGCTAACGCGCCCAATAGACGCAATACTTAACACAAAACACGACCCAACAATCTCCCCCTTTGCGTCAAATTGGAGCGAGACTACTTCTTCTTCTTGCTTGGGCCAGCAGCGGGAGCCTTCTTTACAGTATCAAACAGACGTGTGATAAGAGCAAGGATAGTCTGTCTGAACCGAATGTACCATTGAATCATATCATCAAAGTACTTGATATCATCCGCTGTGTTCTGCTTGCATCTGTGGATGATCCCCAAAACGTTTTCCGAACATGCAGTGGTATAGAGATGTTTGTCAGCCAAGGCGAAAAGACATTTCTGTCCTTCGTTCCTGGTAAACATGACCGAATTCCTCCTCGAGTCAATCTTCCCCATCTGCATTTGGTTGAGATCACTGGCAGAGCCAACAGGAGATATTGTAGGTTTCTTCTTAAATACGCTCGCAATCTCCTGATCCATCAATGCAACTTCCATGATGTAGCACACAAGCATCCTCTTGAAATGGTCGATGATCGGACCGTATTCAGCTTCGTTGGTGAGGAGGATGTTGTGCAAGATAATCCAATCATGGGGATTAAGGTTGGGAAGATCTGCAAGAGAAATAGCGTGTTCTGTTTTGGCAGATCCCCGAAGTACCTTGAACCGAACGTTGATGAAGTTACCTTCACTGTACGGCTTCAAGACCCGAACGTTGACAATTTTCTGAGCGCTCCAAGTCTGATATTGGGGTTGAGCAGCCTTCAGATAGAAATTGATTAAGTCCCGATCAACCTGTGGATGAGGATGAGGGAACTCTGCAACGTTGGAAAAGGCATGAAAGATAAAAGCCTTTCGGGTCAGTGGCATGTCGAACTGTGAGTCGACAGTATTGGAACGATCTAAAGAAATCACAGGTTCCAACCACAAGATACTTGGTGTGTCGATGGCTTCTTTAATCATCCTCTCAAGAGTCCAGGAACGAAACAGAGTTTTCCTGCTCTCAAGAAGGTTGTGGGCTTCCTTCTGTTTACGTTCGGCTTCTTCAGCCTCTCTTGCCACACGAGCACTGATGTTAGCCTCATTGTGTCAACTTTTACGCTTCAACAAGTCGGCAATTGTTTCTTTATCATCATCTTCTTCTTCCTCCTCAGCAATCTTTTTGCCTTTGTCTTTCACACCGGAACCGGAGGCTTGGCCTACTGGAGGAGGTTCGGTTGTGTGAGTTGCTGAAGCAGGAGGTGGTTGAGATATTGTTTCCTTCTCTCCCCCTTGTTTCGGAATGGACACGAAATCAAGGAGCCCTTCGATATTACTGAGTAGAGCGAGGGCGGGAGCGAGCTTCTCTGCAAGGTTACGCCTCACAGTATAGTTAAGAATTGGATCATGTGCTTCTAGTATGTTGGAGATGGCAGAGTCGACATCCGAAACTCACGATTTGATGACCTCCCTTTCAGATCGAAGAGATTCAATCTCCTGTTGAGAGTTGGAGAGTTGAATGCTCTTGACCTTCAGAGCGGTAGTCTTCCTGGCTAGAACATCCATGAGAGTGTTCTCGGCAGCCAAATCTTCTTGAAGCTTGGAGAGACGTTCTTCGATGGTTGTTCGGAAAGTTGAGTTGTCGTTAGAAATTGTTTGACGAAGAGAAGCGAAGGACTTCAACTCAGTTGCGACTGATGTTGCCAGCTGGTGGATAATAGGTTCCAGCGTAGTCTTGGCGGCGTTGGCACTCTCCTGTAAAGACTTCAACAGGGAAGAGGCATCAGTAAATAGTTTATCGACTTTTTTCGGTCGCACCCTGAGAGGCTTTGGTAGAGGCATCTATGGCGGTGGTTGCAGAAGCAAGGGAAGCTTGTTGAGCTTTGGAGAAAGCGTCAACAATTTTTTGAATTGCAGCTTCAGATAGGGATGACTGAGAAGTGGAAGAGCAGGCGATGAGTGAGTCAATTTTGTCATGGTGCTCCTGGAGATGCCTTTTGGTGACAGGAGCGTCGTCATCGTCATCACTTTGCACTTGAAACGGGCTATAGTAGACCGAGTCAAAAGTCATATTCTCCCCGCCAAGGAATGGTTCTTCTCCCTCTGATGCGTGACCAAGAGAAGATGGTGGTGGTGAAGCTGGTGGTTCGGAAGTATGGGTAGGTTCAGGTTGGGTAGTTTGTTCGGGTGTAGGTGTGGTTTCAAGTGCGTCAGTATGAACCCCCGTATCAGATACGTTGGTTCTAACATCTGCGGTGGTGGTTGTGGTTGCTTCGGTGAATATTGGTAGTGGTATTGGGATGGAAGTGGGTGGTATTTGAGTAGTGGAAGTTATGGGGGGAATAGAAATAGGAATGGTTTTAGGTGGAGAGGAAAGAGGAGAAGTAGAGACATGAACTTCAGGGGTTGGAGATCATGGTGGAGTGTTACCACGTTGATAGCCTTCAGAATCAGAACTGTCACCCTCAGACTCACTTGAGGAGGAAGCCATAATCAACTTTCGTCGCGGTTGGGTTTTTCTCCTCTTCTGCTGTGGAGACTGAGCAGCTCTGGTAGGTTTCCTCTTCTTTGGAGACGGACCTTTTGCCGCCTTGGCCACTTGTTTTCCCTTATCAGCCTTCTTGCCTCTTGGAGCAGGCTTGTCGGCGTCATGAATTGATTTCAGCATCTCCGGAGTAAGATCCCTTGGACCAGAACGTCTGAACTCCTTATACGTCTAAATGATCCTGCTGTCAGCCGGAACATCACCATACATCGTTTATGGGATAGACCCATTGAATGGAAACTTAGAAGCATCCGACACAATGATCTTCGTGGTATGGAAGGTACCAATCGAAGAAATTGGAGCACCAGTGACAATGGGGACGTGGTACTTGTCCATCACCTGTTTCGTGATAATGGTCCAGAACCGCGCATACGAGATCTCTGAATGTCTGGAAGTGGAGGAGAGACTCTGAATATGTTGTTGCCACAGAACTGACCCATAGTCCATGTTGATGCCATTGTAGATACCATACATTACGGAGAGAAATAAACGGCTGGCTCCATCAGACCCGACACTTCGTTCAGATAAACCCTTGAACAAAACAGTGAACATCCCATTCCACTGTGGAGGTAGGCACGACTTCTTGAATTTCGTCACCGTAGTAAGCACCTCCGTGTATCCCATGTTGTAGAACATGTTGAAAAAATGACCCATGGGGATGGATTCCGGATTTACCCTGGAAGAATCTGCGTCAAACCCTAACAACAAGCAAAACCGCTGCTTTGAAATCGACGCCTTGTGCTCATAGACATCAAAGAAGATTCTGTCGACGACCTTGTCGTAGTGAGCGGTGGCAAAGATCTGTGACAAGAATTCCATCGGAACAGTTTCAGCCCTGGTAAGTGCAGGAGCGATTGGAGAAAACTTCAGACACTCGATGATGGGGAACATGAATGCATCATACGATTGAGGAGTTAAATCAATGATCAGGCTTTGCTGTGGGCGAATGGGAAAAATGTGGGATGTTGCGTGAACTGAGGAAGAATATGCCATTGCTATGAAGAAAGTGGAAGAGATGATGAACAGTGAAGTTTGAAGGATTTCTGGCTCTCTGGAAATATAGGCACGGTAAAGAGGTAAATGGTGGGTTACACTGCCTTTTATAGTGAGGGTAAAGGAGAGAGAAATATCTTCCCAAATCTTCAATTGGAAAACGAAGGGTTTTTCGGAGTTGACTGATGCGTGACAGTTGGGGTTGCCGATGATCACGCATGAGAGAGAATGTTAGGCCCCTAATAACACGCCTTCCCATCAGGCGCCGTTTGGATATGAAACGGTTCTGATGCACACGCGTTTCCCTGTTGCGCCGTTTGAAATCAAATCGATTGGAATCCCGCCTGAGTCATTATGTCGTCATCTTATCCCTTTAAATTGTAACGGCATCTTTAAAATAAAATTGCCATGTGGACCAATATTAACCACAACTTTTGATAACAGCCAACCCAATTAAAATTCCTTAGAATTAATGAAACCAGAATTTTGGAAAATCAAAAAGATTTTCGTGCTTAGGGTGTAAAAGAAAAGAAATAAAGCAACACTTTTGGGAAAATATGTGATGTCAATAAAGACACGAAACAAATGATCTCGGGCACGAATCTCTTCCTTCAAAGTCGAGAGAGACTTTAAAGTGTTTGTGTGGTTTCCTGTTGAATAACGATCAGACACTTATTAAGAAGTGTTGAAAGACTTCTTTTAATTAGGCTTATGAGGGTGGCGTTCGCTTCGATTCAGAATTCCTAATCTTGATATAAGATAGAAATCGAACGAAGTACTTGTGAGACCAATGTAGTCTGTTGAACAAGTAGGTTGAAGATAATTTAATTTGGCTAGGAAATATATAAAATCTCAACAAAAATTAAAACTGGATCCCAGGGGAAGAAATGTTATGGGTGTTAACAATTTCATAGGAATCACTCAAAAGAAAAATAGAGATTTCATGTGGTACATTCGTCAATTCATTAGTGAAAGCTTGAGCAAATTAATTGTTCACTGTCAATGCATAATGGGTATTGAATTTTGGGTTTCACTTAGCACGTAGTGACACGAAGCTAAGATCATGAACACAGAAATTATGCAACCATAAACCTCAGTGGTAATGTCTGAGAGTCTCAAGGGTTACGTTTGTGAAACGAGGGAGATGGAGAACAATGATGTAGATGGTATAAAGAAATCAAAGTACCTCTTCTATAAAAAATAGGACCAAGCAGAAAACTCATATCTCATGTGAGAAGAGAGTTAGGTAGCTCATGATTAGAATAAATAAGAAAGCCTAATTGGGAAAACAAGGTTTGTTTATACCAAGTCAGTAAGGCTATTATTCAGAATCAGGTGAGGCTTTGGATGCATACAGCAACATGTTTCTAGGGACACTTAGCTAGTGCAATAATATACCCACAAGAAAAGAAAAAAAATATAAAAAAAATAAAAGCCAAGCTAAATAAGATAATAATAAAAAAAAATATTTTTGGAGTTTTTGAATTTAGGAAAGAAAAGAAAAAAATATTTTTGGAATTTTTGATAAAATAAAAAAAAAATGAGACACAAAAAAAAAAATTGGAACCGAACCCGAGCGTTCGGTCTATTTCGGTTGAGAAAAACTTTGGAACCGAACCCGAGCGTTCGATCTATTTCGGGTGAGAAAAATATTGGAACCAAACCCGAACGTTCAGTTTATTTCGGTCGCCAAAGAAAATAGATTTTAAAAAAGAGAATAACTTTGACAATAAGAGAAATGAATTTGGAGAATTTATACATAAGATCTACAACCAAGGAAATTAACTTTGAGTGATGAGCGAAAAGCAGATAATGCAACCGAACCTGATCGTTCGGTTCATTTCGGTACATTAGCACAAGACCCGAACCCGAATGTTCGGTCTATTTCGCTTCTTGCTTTTGAGCTTGAGAGGTAATTTTTGGTACTGACTCTGATTCCATCATACCTAGCCCTTGGAGTATTTTGTTAAAAGATGCTTCAGGAAGAGCTTTGGTGAAGCTGTCAGCCAGTTGATCAGTGGTTCGAACAAAGTGTATTTCGACATTCCCATCTTCCACATGATCCTTAATGAAGTGATACCTTAGTGATATGTGCTTAGTCTTCGAGTGTTGCACTGGGTTATGACAGATCCTAATTGCACTTTCAGAGTCGCAATATAGTGGGATCTTTTTCATATTGAGTCCATAGTCCCTGAGTTGGCTTTGGATCCAAATCACTTGAGAAGTACAGGAGGCAGCTACGATGTATTCTGCCTCAGCGGTAGACAGGGATACACAGGTTTGTTTCTTTGATTGCCAACTAACCAACTTCCTGTCAAGGAATTGGCAGCCTCCAGTGGTGCTTTTCCTGTCTAGTCCACAACCTCCAAGGTATGCATCGGAGTAGGATTGAACGAAGAAACTTGAGTTGGATGGATACCATAAGCCGAGAGAGGTAGTTCGCTTGAGATACCGGAGTATGTTCTTCACTGCAAGCATGTGAGGTTCACGAGGATTCGCCTGAAATCTAGCACAGTAACAAACAGAAAACATTATATCAAGCCTGCTAGCAGTAAGGTACATTAAAGAACCGATCATTTGGCAATATAGCGTAATGTCGACTGCTGGCTTATCCAAGGATGGAGTGAGCTTGGTGCCGAACGCCATTGGAACATTAACCTTTGAGTCTCCCATCATGCCAAATTTAGCAAGGAGAGTCTTGGTGTAAGCTTCCTGGTTAATAAAGATGCCTTCGGGTCCCTGTCTAATATTTAAACCAAGGAAAAAGTTAATTGGACCCATTGAGCTCATTTCAAATTTAGTCTCCATTAGCTTTCTGAATTCAGCCATTAAGCTAGGATTCGTTGAGCCAAAGATGATATCATCGACATAGATTTGAAAATCATAAGGTGGTTACCTTCCTTCTTACGAAAGAAGGTTGGGTCAACCAAACCTTGTTTGAATTTGGACATCTTTAAAAACTTGGTTAGCGTTTCATACCAGGCCCTCGGTGCTTGTTTCAGTCCATATACCGCTTTGTCCAGAATATAACAATGATTGGGGTATTTCTCATTGACAAATCCAGGTGGTTGCTCTACGTACACCGTTTCTTCAAGTTCTCCATTTAGAAATGCGCACTTTACGTCCATTTGGAAGACCTCAAAGTTCTTGTGTGCAGCATAGGCAAGAAATATTCAAACAGATTCCAGCCTAGCCACAGGAGCAAAAGTTTCCTCATAGTCGATTCCTTCCTCCTGGCAGTATCCTTTTACCACTAGACGAGCTTTGTTTCTTATCACATTGCCTTCCTTGTACATCTTATTTCTAAAGACCCATTTGAGACCAACAACCGAGGCATCTTGAGGAGTTGGAATGAGGCGCCAAACTTTATTTCTTTCGAATTCATTAAGTTCGTCTTGCATAACTTGAACCCAATCGGAGTGATCAAGAGCAGTGTTAGCTGTCTTTGGTTCAACTTTTGAGACGAAGGAGTTAAACATACAGAACTCTACTTTTGAAAATAAGGAAGTTTGTTTTGCCTTTAGTTGAGATTGGGTCAGGACCTTTTCAGAGACATTACCGACAACCTGTGAAACAGGATGATCTCTGGTCCATTTGACAAGAGGAGGGTAATTTGGATCATGGGATGGATCCAATTCAGCATTTACCATCTCTTCCAGTTCAGATTGACTATCATCGTCATAAGACATATTAGCATTCTCCCCCTCGACAGATGAGCTTTCAGGTGTATCTTGACTTTCCGGAGCTACAGGAGTTTCGGGTGGTGTTGAGCTTTCGGGTACCACATGATTTTCAGGTACAGATTGGCTTTTGGGTACAACTGGGCGTTTGGGAGCAGCTGGAGAACAATTCTCCCCCTCAACATGTGAGCCCGGATGTGAAGAAGAAGGTGGATCCTCCCCCTCAACTGAAGCATCATGCTGTGGAGGGTCGTTGGAACTTGATCCTCCTTCAATCATTTGCTTGGCAGCATTTTCGATGAGTTGCTTCAGATGATCTACTTTGTTTTCTGCTGCACTAGCTTCCAAGAGAGTGGCCTTCTCTGGTTCATCGAATAACTCAACAAACTTCTCAAATAGGTTTGCAATCGAGGCTGTGACTTGGCCTGTTTGAGAAAAAATTTCTCCAACTGTGTCTTCATTGGCCTTCAGCTTTTTGACATAGTTGTCATCGAAAGTCACATAATAAGTTTCTTCAATCTTCCTCGAACGTTTGTTCAAAACCCTGTATGCTTTCGAAGTGAGAGAGTATCCCAGAAATATCCCTTCATCGGCTTTCGCGTCAAACTTGTTACGATGTTCTTTAGAATTGAGGATGAAACACCGTGAGCCGAATACGTGGAAGAATTTGACATTTGGCTTCCTGTTGTTGATGATCTCATAAGGAGTGAGATTAAAGCGTTTATTGAGATAGGACCTGTTATGCGTAAAATATGCTGCAGCAATAGCATCAGCCCAAAAATATAAAGGTAAAGAGGCAAAACTTAGCATGGTTCAGGCCGCCTCACACAAAGATCGGTTTCGTCTTTCGATAATTCCGTTTTGTTGAGGGGTGTAGGGAGCTGAGAAGTTGTGGTTGGTTCCTTTTTCTGCCAAGAAGTCTTCGAATTCTTTATTTTTGAACTCCAGCCCATTTTCGCTCGTTGTGAACGATTTTCCTCAGCTGCACTTCAACCTGCTTGATAAACATCTTTAGCTTGAGAGTTGCTTCAGATTCGTGCTTCAGAAAGAACACCCATGTAAAACGTGAAAAGTCATCAACAATGACAAGAATATACTTGCTACCGCCGTTGCTTTCGATAGATGATGGACCACACAAGTCAATGTGAATTAACTCTAATGGTTCAACAACTTTAGTGTTTACAATTGATGGGTGACTTTGACGACTCTGCTTCCCCATTTCACACGCAACACATAAATGTTCTCGATCAAATTTGAGCAATGGAATACCTCGAACATGACCACCTGTGACAAGTTTGTTGATATCCTTGAAGTTGAGATGAGAGAGCCTTCGGTACCACAACCAGCTTTCGTCAAATTGTGCTTTGGATAACAGGCAGATAGCTGGATTTCCTTTGATGGGTTTCACATTCAGGGGAAACATTTCGCCTTTGCGTTCCGATTTGAGAATTACTCTTTTTGTTTTCTTTTCAATTATCTCTGAACCCTCATCATCGAAAGAGACCTTGAGACCAGTACCTCCAACAAGTTGAGACACACTAATGAGGTTCTGCTGCAGTCCTTCAACGTATGCAACCTTTCTGATTGTGAGATCTCCATTTGTTATTATTCCATAGCCTTTTATCGTGCCGAATGAGTTGTTCCCGAACTTGACATTTCCACTGTTTGAAAGAGACCGAAATTCCCTCAGCTCTTCCTTCCTTCCTGTCATGTGACGTGAGCAGCCATTGTCAATATACCATTCTTCGTCAAACTGTTCGTCACGGATAACCTGAAAAAATTAAGCAGATTTAAGAACCCAAAGTTTCTTGGGTCCACGTGAGCCTTTCACAGGAACAGGAATAGTAAGAGAGATGTCAACAAGATATGTTCTTTTTATTAAAGTTGTTTCATCTTTCTTTTTAATGGTGAAAACCTTAATTTTATTGGGATTTGTTACTATCCGTTTGGATTCAGGTTTAGGCATTTGGACATTGGGATGATTTTGATTTGTTTTGACTGAGGATACCTTCGATTTTCCTTTCAAATTTGCTGAAGATTTTGGTTTTTAAGTATGAATAGAATTGGATTTAGAATGAGGTTGAGAAGAATTAGAAGAATTAGAATGAGAGAAGTTACATTAGGAAGTTTGCTTGACTTGAGGTTCTAGGTGCCCTTTTTGTTTTTGATCATTAGTGGGACCGAACCTTGAACCTTGATTGCTTTTGCTTTCGGAACCGAACTTATGCTTTCGGTAGTTGGTGTTCTCTAAACCGAACCTTTCCCTTCGGTTGTCATGATAAGAGAAATGGACGTTTTGAGATCGCCAAAAATGTTTTCGTTCAGAGAGATTTTTCTTGTATCTCTGATTCCTTTGCTGCTTCTGATCCTTAACTTGCTTCGGCTGTCGGTGGATGTTGGCTTTTTGCTTTCGCTTCTTGTCAGCCGGTTCACTTTGAACGGATGATGTTTCGCTTGAAGGAGTGACTTTTTCTGCAGGAACTCCTTTCTCTTCAGGAACTTCTGTTGTACCACTAGTACTTGGCACGTCGAAGTTGTCAGGTTTGTTTAGTGGCTCTGGCACATATCTGCCTTTGGTTTTCCAGGACGTCCGCTCCGACAGACCAACGGTTTCGTCAACATTATCGATAGGGTCAGACCATAAGAACTCATCACAGCCATCAGCATTATCTTCATTTACAATGGCTGTGAGTTCGTCTGTCTGATGTTCGGTTACTCCTGTGACCTTATACACCTGATTTGGAGTCGTCCTTACCTTTTGATATACAACAGCTTTTTCTTCAAGGATCGGGGACTTTTGTTGGGACAAACGAGCAAACTCCACATAATTTTCTGAAATAAGATTTTTGTGGTTTTCAGGTTCTCTCTTGACAAACTCAGAATAATCAATTTCATCCTCTACAGAAATTTCACTCATATCATCATCCTCATTAAGCTCAGATGCATTTTCAACATCAATTTTATTTTCTGAGCTCAAGTTGGCATTCAATGAGTCAAACTTTTGTATGGTTTCGGTCCTTAGTTTTAGTTTATCATTTTCATCCAAAAGATTTTTCAGCATGTCCTTATGGTCCTTGGACTTTATGAAAGATTCGATTTTGTCTAAACCATACATATACGTCGGATTTACATCCTCAGACGAAACTACACTTTCGCAATTATATGCTTCAGTGTCAATTTCATCTTCCTTAAACTCAAGAAAGGGCAAAATCATGCGATGAATTTTCTGTCCTATTTCACAGTTAAGATGAAGTTGAGTGATGTTAGAATAAAGACGCTTAGCAATCAAACAAAAGACATTTCTTTGTTTCAAAAGTTTTAAATTGTCTCTTTGTAAATAAATGTTTTCGTCTTTGGATTTGATCAACTCCGACTCCTTCAGCTCTATCCACATTCTTCGTTCCTCACTCTTTGAAGACACCCTGCTTAATTGGTCAGTTAGGTTAGAATTGGTGACCCGTGTTTGAGTTAAACTGTTGTCTAGATGAGAGATTCTTGAATTTACATTTTTTTAATTCTTTTTCATATGAATTTTGTGGGACTTTGAATGAAACAAAAATGGATTGTACCTTCTTGATTAATTCATCAAGCTCATTAAACTGCACGCTGAGAGGTTTTGCTGTGAAGAACAAGTCCTCTCGCTCCTTCGTGTCTTCATTCCCACCGTCTGTGTTGTATCCCCTTATTTGAGATACATCCGACACCATCAAACACTTTCCACCGCTTCCTTCACCTTTCGCAACGTAAGCCTTTCCATGAGATGGCTTTCTGACTTCATCATCCTCAGAGTCGGTTGACCAGACCTCCACGCCACTGAACTCATCATCCGCTACAGAACCCTGCACAATTAAAGCATTCATAGAAGGGTTAGCAGTAGTTTTCTTTCTCTTGATCTCTTCCAGCTTTTTCATCAACATAGCTTCTTCATCTTTTTCTTCATCCTTTTCTGCCATTTTCTTTAGGACACAGTCTTTGGCATAGTGGTTCTTTCCTCCACAGTAGTAGCAGTTCACCCCAGAATCCCCTTCAGCTTTCGGCTCTTTCTTTGCTTCTTCTGCCTTCGGTTCCTCCCTCACTTTTTCAGAACTATAGCTTCCCTGCCAATTCCGGTTCTTATTGGTAGGAAACCTTTTCTTAATAAACCTCTTTGGATTTGACACCATCATTGCATAGTCTTTAGAGATAAGGTCATAGTCTTCTAAGTTAAGGTCTTCATCTTCCATCACACTTTTGCTTGTAGAAAGAAGGGCCAAGGAACCCAAGCTTGAAACCACATTTTTCTCCTGCAAGACAATCTTTTCTTGGGATTTCAAAATCCCTACCAGTTTAGCCAATGAATACGATTTGAATTGCTCATGACCTTTAACAGTGGACACAACCACTCTCCATTCAGATCTAAGACCATTCAAAAACGTAACCTTTTGTTCAATCAACTTCCTTTCAATATCGTGTTTAATCATCTTACTGAGAAGATGATTGAAGCGATCGAATTTCTGAGTAACAGTTTCCTCAGGATTCTGCTTAAATTCTCCAAACTCAGATAAAAGTAGGGTCTGAATGGAATGCTCTAGATCTTCGTCTGTGGAATATAACTCTCGTAGCCTATCCCATATTTCTTTGGAAGTGCTGCATGAACTCACCAGCCTGAAAGTATCCGATTGAAGAGCGAATCTGATTAGTATCAATGCTTTAATATTGCACTGAAACTTATCTTTTTCGTCTTGAGCAATATCTTTTACGTCCTTCAGTAGATCATTATACTCTTTCTGAGTTTTAATGATTTTAGACGTTGCTTAATGAGCGAATGGTACAGACACGATTGCTTCCCATATAAGATATCCATTGTCTTCAGATCCAATGACATAATCTTCAAAGTGATGTGCCCAGACTTCGTATTCATGGGTGTAAAGGATGGGAATCTTCGTCGTTGATCCAATGCTATTTGAGATGTTTATGGGATTTGATTGTGACTCGTCCATGCTTGATCGTATAACCTGTTTGAAAGATCAGACTTGTAATATATATAAGATTAGGGAAAAACAAATAAATGCTGAGTTACGTCAATTATGGGATGACGGCTCAATAAATATTAGTTAATGCGGAATAACCCTAATCGCAACCTTTTTCACAGAAAAGATGTGTCTGAATTACACAACCTCCTGCTCTGATACCAATTGATAAGTTATTAATTAACTTGATGATCGATTAGATCTTCTTAACAGGTAATGCGATGAAGTAAAAACAGTAAATAATACAAGTATAGATCAAGATGTGTCGAATGATTAGATCAAACAATCCTCAGCAGAGCTCGACTAAGAACTTCCGTTGTAGAGGATTTTAGGGTTACAAGAACGATAATAATAAACTTGCTGAATAATTCTCTAATCGTTCTATTCTATCTTTACTTACTAGGATGCATGCAAGCTCCTATATATACTAAACCCTACTAAACTCACGGATGGACAGTCTCACACCAGAGATACAAAATGGACTAGCTAACGAGCCCAATAGACGCAATACTTAACACAAAACACGACCCAACACTTCCCCTCTCAGTTATGCTGGGTCTTTACCTTAAACGGAGAGCCAATTACTTGGAAAAGTTTCAAGCAGGAGACAGTCGCTGATTCAACTTACAAATCAGAGTATATAGCGGTAAGGAGGCAGCAAAGGAGGCAATATGGCTGAAGAACTTCATTTGAGACCTTGGAGTTACACCAGATATAAAGGAGCCTATGTATGTTTTCTATGAAAGTGAAAGAACATTTGCCTTAGTGAAAGAACCAAGGGATCATGGGAGATCCAGACACATCCACAGAAGATACCATTTCATCAGACATTAAATAGAATAAGGACTACTCGTGGCAAAGAGGGTATCATCAGATCAGAACCCAACAGATCCCCTCACAAAGGGATTGGGTAGGGTTAAGCATCTCCAGCATGCGAGGCGCAATGGGTTGAAGGATAATATTAGTTTTAGTAGTTAGATAGCTCTGAAATTTGTAAAGTGTAATTGACTTTCATGATGAATAAAAGTTGTGTTTATTTATGAGTAAAGTGTTGCTATCTTTTGTTAATCGTTTACTATTATTTCTTTTGCATGTTTTGACTTCTAGAATATTTATGTTATATATTACAGATTATTCAAATTCTCCACAGACGGTCATATGTTGGAAGTAGGTATGAATTAAGACTGTCATGGGATGGCTTGTAGAGGTCTAAGATGTTGGATATTGCTACGACACTCATGAGCTCTCATAAGTTATGTGACAACCCGAAATTTCTATTCTAAACAAACCATATCAAGCTAATAGAAGTTAGAACAGTTATAGTGAAATTCCAGACTTTAGGTATAAGTTTGAGTATTTCAGGATTAGCACTTAAGGAGATATCAGGAGTGTAACAACCCGGATTTCCAGGTATCTTTATTGTTTATGATTTTGGTGTTTTGAGAGGGGACGCGGCGAGTTGGAGCTCAGACTCGCCGAGTAGGGTCGCGATTCTGGACGCGGGATTTGCTTGGACTCGGCGAGTCCAGGATATGGACTCGGCGAGTCCGCGCTGTTTAATGAAACCCTAATTTCTCGGGTTTGGGACCTATTTAAAGGGCCTTATGGCCGTCATTTGTGCTCACCAGTCCCTTGAGTGAAACCCTAATCGAGTGTGAGCGTTTGGAGCAAAGTAGGAGGCCATTATTGATCTTGGAGGTGTCATTTTGCAAGGAAAGGGAAAATCAACTAAGGGGAAAGCAAGAGGAGCCATCTTCTGAGGGTTTGGAGTCCAGAGCATCACTATTGTGGTAATACCTTCGAGCTATCCTCTTCTATGTTGATGTTTACATTGATTTAGGGTTTATTGAACCCTTTTGTGGCTAGATCTTATGCTCCCTTGGTCCCTTAAGCGATTTAGACCATAGATCTGGACCCTTAGAGGTCCAGAGTGTCCCTTTGCCCAAGCTTTTTGGGAATCAATGGAGGTTTTGGATTGGAATCCTTATGCCTTAGGTCAAAATGCTACTTATTAGCCATGGGGTGTGTTATGGACACCAAGTTAGGGGCTTTACGTGACGAATCAGTCTAGGAAGGCCAGATCTATGGATTTTTGGAGCAGATCTGACCTTAGAAGCGAGTTTGAGTGATTGCATGGTATGGACTCGCCGAGTCCGATGAGCAGACTCGGCGAGTAGCTTGAAGATTGCCTTGAGTTCGCTCAGTGAGTGGTCCAGTCGAGTCATAGGTTGACTCAGTGAGTCAGGGTGAGTTAGAGAGGGTTGACAGGTGGACTGAGTCGAGCTGGGACTCGCCGAGTTGTTCTTGAGACTCGGCGAGTTGATTCGGGGTGGCCCCGCGATTCTTCCAGGTGGAACTCGTCGAGTCAGGGGGAGTACTCGACGTGTAAGAAGGGAATCCTAGAGAGTTGGTGAAAACGTCTAGACTCGCCGAGTTTCCCTTGTGCACTCGCCGAGTCCGGTCAAAGTTGACCATTGACCGTTGACCAGAGTTGACCAGTGTTGACTTTTGAGGGATAGTCAACATTAGTGTTAAAAGTGTTAATTAGAGACATATGATGTTATAGGAGGATTATAGCTCGGAGGATCGAGCACGAGGGATTTCAGGATTTGTGAGTCATCGAGATACGTGAGGTGAGTCTTCTCACTATACTTTACCTTGAGTAGGTAACCAGAGTTATGTGACAGAGTATTTGTATGTTGTGTACTGCATTATTTCTATGTGATTATGCTGTGCATGTTTACAGAGTTGGAACCGGAAGGTTCCTAGAGTTAGAACCTGAGGGTTCACAGAGTTTGGGTGCACGGACCCATATAGTTATAGCCTCGAGTGGCTAATATGTGTTTTATGTTTGGTATTTTGGGGAACTCACTAAGCTTCGTGCTTACAGTGTTAGTGTTGTTGTTTCAGGTACTAGCAATGACCGCGGGAAGGCGCCGGCTTGATCTGTACACACGCAGGGGACTTTTGATATATATATATATATATATATATATATATATATATATATATATATATATATATATATATATTTTTGTGATCTGGGATTTGTATGATACGAATTGGAATTTTAAACTTAATGTTTTATGAGGTAAAATGAGAAATGTTTTTTTTCTATAATTGCGAGAAATTATTTTTGAAAATTCACGGTGTTACAAGTTGGTATCAGAGCCTTGGTTTGAGGGATTCGAGTACACCTTCGGGCGTATTTGAACTCAAACTGAGGATTTGAGATGTATCTTCAAAAAGAGTAAAAGATTTTTGAAAAAACGCAGAGCAAGAGATGTGTGTACGATAAGTCAGCGTCCGAAAGGTGATTTCCCAAAATACCTTTATATTATGTGTTATGTGATATTAATATTGATATGATGTATCTGCATGCTAGAGTAGGCTAGGTATTGCTATTAGGACTAGAGTGGCCTGATTTGTGATGCCTTAGCCAGGGAGAGGTGAGCTGCTATGAGATGCTTGAGAGTGAGTGGGTAGCAGCGAGGGGCTTATGAGAGATCTATTAGAGAGTTGTCTACGCATGATCAAGTACTTGAGACTTGGGATCCGAAGAGGAGGACTTGGAGTGTATTCTGGTGCGGTGCGGACAGTAGTATTGGGCTCGTACTACTGGAAGCACCGGAACGGTGTGCAGCCCAAGTAAGAATCTTTGGAATACCAAGAATCAAGGAGGAAAGAGTTGTCGAGTGCGAGTATGCTCGTGTGGATTCTGATTTATCGTATGTTGTATTTCAGAGGTAGATCATGGTGAGGACACGTTTGAGGCCCGAGAGCAGTGGTACCAGTGAGGAGGAGATCCGCCGGATCATCCAGGAGGAGGTGGCTACGGCCATCAGGGCAGAGATACCAGAGATGTTTGGGTCTATAAAGACCACACTGATTGAGACGTTTGATGAGCGTTATCCCGCTCTTTCTGAGGCTGCTGTTGCGGCGGCTACTGCAGCGATTGCTACTGCGAGGCCGCAGGGTGGTGATGCGTTGCTGTTTCGGGAGTTCAGCAACACCAAACCACCAGAGTTTGATGGGACTCAGGATCCGGTGGCAGCTATGAGGTGGATATCTGATATTGAGGGGTGTTTCTTCACTTGCTCTTCTCCTGAGCATTTGAAGGTTCGGTTCGCGCTGAACCAGCTTCACTTGGGAGCGAAGGACTGGTGGAAGTTTGTGAAGGCGCATTATACGCCTGCTGAGCTTTCGGTGGTGACCTGGGAGAGGTTCACTACCATGTTCCGGGATGAGTACGTTCCCCAGGTGGAGAGGGAGCATTTGGCACAGGAGTTACTGACCCTCAAGCAGGGTACTGAGTCAGTTACAGCGATCACGAGGATGCTCCATGAGAGGGCGATGTTCTGCCCTGAGCACGTGTCCACTGAGCAGGCACGTATGAGCCACTACTTGAGCATTTTGAGGCGGGATATTCGGGAGTTCGCTGCGAACTCCTCGTACCAGACATTTGCTGAGCTTCAGGAAAATGCTCGAAAGAGGGAGATTGAGCTTGAGACTCAGGCTAGGGAGGAGGCGGAGTCTCAGGGGAGGGATCGGCGACCGACACAGTCTCAGCCGGCAGCCAAGCGGGCCAAGCCCGCTGATCCCAAACCAGGGAGCCAGAAGGGCCGCACTTTCGGGAAGTGTGGCAAGGGTCATGATGGAGTCTGCCGAGCGGGATCTTGCTACAAATGTGGCAAGGAGGGGCATATGGCCAAGGACTGCCCCAAGGGGTTTGCAGTGTGTTTTCACTGCAACCAGACCGGACACCGGAAGGCGGAGTGTCCGCAGTTGCGCGGAGCATCTCAGGGATATACTCCTGCCACCATCAGAGCTACAGAGAGTCGGCCTGTGAAGGTCGAGGCGCCGAGAGCTCGAGGGAGAGCCTTCCAGCTGACTGCGGAAGAGGTCCGCGCTGCGCCCGATGTTGTGGCTGGTATGTTTCTTTTCATGTATTTATTTTGATGTTGAGATATTATGCTTATATTATGTTATGCGTAGGTACTTTTCTTGTGAACTCTGTACCTGCTTTAGTGTTATTTGACTCGGGTGCGAGTCGGTCTTTTGTATCTTTGGCATTTAGTCAGCATATCAGTGTTAGTCGTGAGGCATTGAGTCGGCGTCTGAGAGTTTCCATAGCTGACGATAGAGTGATTTGTGCCACGGAGGTTCTCCGGGGATGTGTGTTAGAGATTTTCGGGGTTGAGTTTCCGATTGATCTGATTCCTATTGCGATGGGTGATGTCTGTGTCATTGTGGGCATGGACTGGTTAAGCCGATTCGGTGTAGTTATCGACTGTGAGCGTCAGTTGGTGACCATACGAGACCCTAGTGGGGGATTTCTTTCAGTGTACGGCGAGGGTACACGTTCAGGATCAGCTTTTTGTTCGGCCGCTAGGGCGAGGCAGTGTCTACAGCAGGGCTGTAAGGGTTTTTTGGCGTATGTGATGGATACGCGGGTGGCTTCCGAGAGACCGAGTTCAGTTGAGGAGGTTCCGGTGGTGCGTGAGTTTCCAGAGGTTTTTCCCGAGGAGTTACCGGGTGTGCCTCCTGTGAGGCAAGTGGAGTTCAGTATTGATTTGGTTCCGGGGGCCGCGCCTATCGCTAAGGTGCCTTATCGTCTTGCACCTCCAGAGATGCAAGAGTTATCCTCGCAGCTTCAGGAGTTGCTGGGGAAGGGATTTATTCGGCCGAGCAGCTCGCCGTGGGGAGCACCTATTCTATTCGTCAAAAAGAAGGATGGTTCACACCGGATGTGCATTGACTACCGGGAGTTGAACAAGCTGACGGTCAAGAACCGTTACCCGTTACCGAGGATCGACGATTTATTCAATCAGTTGCAGGGAGCATCTTGGTTCTCCAAGATCGATTTGAGGTCGGGATATCATCAGGTGAGAGTGCGAGATGAGGAAGTCCAGAAGACAGCGTTCAGGACGCGATATTGGCATTATGACTTTGTGGTGATGCCTTTTGGGCTCACCAATGCCCCGGCTGTGTTCATGGATCTCATGAATAGGGTATGCAGGCCGATGTTGGATCGGTCGGTGATTGTATTTATCGATGATATTCTGGTATATTCGAGATCTAGAGAGCAGCATGGGGAGCATTTGAGGGAGGTCCTCGGGGTTTTGAAATCGGAGAAGCTTTATGCAAAGTTCTCCAAGTGTGATTTCTGGTTGCGGGAGGTCCAGTTCCTAGGACATCTTGTTAATCAGGAAGGGATATTGGTCGACCCGGCCAAGGTTGAGGCGGTGATGAGTTGGGAGGTGCCAAAGTCACCCTCTGAGATCAGGAGTTTCCTTGGGTTGGCAGGGTATTATCGGAGATTTATCAAGGATTTCTCCAAGATCGCAGTGCCACTCACCAGATTGACCCGGAAGGGTGTTGCATTCTCATGGGGTCCCGAGCAGCAGACCTCCTTTGAGACACTTCGCCAAAGGTTGTGCGAAGCCCCGGTATTAGCTCTCCCGGAAGGGATGGATGATTTTGTAGTATATTGTGAAGCATCGATTTTGGGGCTGGGTGCGGTGTTGATGCAGAGGGGACATGTGATAGCATATGCATCGAGGCAGCTGAAGCCTCATGAGACGAGATATCCCACGCATGATCTAGAGTTGGGGGCAGTAGTGTTCGCCCTCAAGATTTGGCGTCACTACTTGTATGGGGTTCGGTGTACGATATACACAGACCATAAGAGTTTGAAGTACTTGATGGATCAGCCCAACCTAAATATGCGTCAGAGGAGGTGGTTGGATGTGGTCAAGGATTATGATTGTGAGATCCTGTACCACCCAAGCAAGGCTAATGTGGTAGCCGATGCGTTGAGCCGCAGGGCGGAGAGCACTCCACTGCGAGATGTATGTTTGAGATTGACCGTGATAGCACCGGTACTGGATGCCATTCGTGGGGCACAGGCCGAGGTTGTGCAACCGGAGATGCAGAAGAAGGAACGGGTCGTTGGTTTGGTTTCAGAGTTCGTTACGGATGGTCGAGGGCATATGACTTTTCAGGGTCGGATTTGGGTACCGTTTGTGGGCGGTACGCGTACTAATTTGATGGAAGAGGCTCATCGGTCGAAATTTTCGATCCATCCGGGGGCCACGAAGATGTATTTGGATTTGAGGAAAGAGTATTGGTGGCCCTGTATGAAGAGGGACGTCGCCTGGTTTGTTGAGAGGTGCTTGACCTGCCGCAGGGTTAAGGCCGAGCACCAGAGACCGCATGGCAAGTTGCAGCCATTGGAGGTTCCCGAGTGGAAGTGGGAACAGATCACTATGGATTTCATCACCAAATTGCCGAGGACTGCCAGAGGAGTTGATGCAATTTGGGTGATTGTGGATAGGTTGACGAAGAGCGCTCACTTCCTTGCCATCAGTGAGAGTTCTTCAGCAGAGAAGTTGGCGGAGATATATGTGAGAGAAGTGGTATCTCGGCATGGGGTGCCAATCTCGATTGTTTCGGACCGTGATGTGCGTTTCACTTCCAGATTCTGGAAGAAATTTCATGAGGAGTTGGGTACTAGATTGCATTTTAGTACTGCATATCATCCCCAGACAGACGGTCAGAGTGAGCGGACGATTCAGACGCTTGAGGACATGCTTCGAGCATGTGTGTTGGATTTCGGGGGTAGCTGGGATGCGTATTTACCTTTGGCAGAGTTTTCCTACAACAACAGCCATCATTCGAGCATTGGTATGCCACCCTTTGAGCTGTTGTATGGTAGGAGGTGTCGGACCCCCATTTGTTGGGGAGAGGTTGGGCAGAGAGTGATGGGCAGTACAGAGATCGTGCTTCAAACGACAGAGCAGGATTCAGCAGGTCAGACAGAGGTTATTGACCACCCAGAGCCGACAGAAGAGTTATGCAGACAGACGCCGGTCCGAGCTTGAGTTTCAGGTCGACGACTTTGTTCTCCTGAAGGTCTCTCCTTGGAAAGGAGTGATTCGATTCAGGAAGAGGGGCAAGTTGGGGCCCCGGTATATTGGTCCATTTCGTGTGATTGCGAGGGTAGGCCGGGTAGCCTATCGTTTGGAGATGCTAGCAGAGTTGGGGCAGATCCACGACACTTTTCATGTGTCACAATTGAGGAAGTGTATAGCCGATGAGTTGGCAGTGGTTCCATTAGAGGATATTCAGGTGGATGCGAGCCTGAATTATGCCGAGAGACCAGTGGCCATCAGAGATCGGAAGATCAAGATTCTGAGGAACAAGGAGGTACCTCTGGTGTTGGTTCAGTGGCAACACCGGAAGGGATCGGAGATGACCTGGGAGCCGGAGCGCGAGATGCGGGAGCAGCATCCGGAGCTATTTTCAGAGCGAGACTTCGAGGGCGAAGTCTAGTTCTAGTGGGGAAGAATTGTAACAGCCCGGATTTCCAGGTATCTTTATTGTTTATGATTTTGGTGTTTTGAGAGGGGACTCGGTGATTTGGAGCTCAGACTCGCCGAGTAGGGTCGCGATTCTAGACGCGGGATTCGCCTGGACTCGGCGAGTCCAGGATATGGACTCGGCGAGTCCGCGCTGTTTAATGAAACCCTAATTTCTCGGGTTTGGGACATATTTAAAGGGCCTTATGGCCGTCATTTGTGCTCACCAGTCCCTTGAGTGAAACCCTAATCGAGTGTGAGCGTTTGGAGCAAAGTAGGAGGCCATTATTGATCTTGGAGGTGTCATTTTGCAAGGAAAGGGAAAATCAACTAAGGGGAAAGCAAGAGGAGCCATCTTCTGAGGGTTTGGAGTCCAGAGCATCACTATTGTGGTAATACCTTCGAGCTATCCTCTTCTATGTTGATGTTTACATTGATTTAGGGTTTATTGAACCCTTTTGTGGCTAGATCTTGTGCTCCCTTGGTCCTTTAAGCGATTTAGACCATAGATCTGGACCCTTGGAGGTCCAGAGTGTCCCTTTGCCCAAGCTTTTTGGGAATCAATGGAGGTTTTGGATTGGAATCCTTATGCCTTAGGTCAAAATGCTACTTATGAGCCATGGGGTGTGTTATGGACACCAAGTTAGGGGCTTTACGTGACGAATCAGTCTAGGAAGGCCAGATCTATGGATTTTTGGAGCAGATCTGACCTTAGAAGCGAGTTTGAGTGATTGCATGGTATGGACTCGCCGAGTCCGATGAGCAGACTCGGCGAGTAGCTTGAAGATTGCCTTGAGTTCGCTCAGTGAGTGGTCCAGTCGAGTCATAGGTTGACTCAGTGAGTCAGGGTGAGTTAGAGAGGGTTGACAGGTGGACTGAGTCGAGCTGGGACTCGCCGAGTTGTTCTTGAGACTCGGCGAGTTGATTCGGGGTGGCCCCGCGATTCTTCCAGGTGGAACTCGTCGAGTCAGGGGGAGTACTCGACGTGTAAGAAGGGAATCCTAGAGAGTTGGTGAAAACGTCTAGACTCGCCGAGTTGCCCTTGTGCACTCGCCGAGTCCGGTCAAAGTTGACCATTGACCGTTGACCAGAGTTGACCAGTGTTGACTTTTGAGGGATAGTCAACATTAGTGTTAAAAGTGTTAATTAGAGACATATGATGTTATAGGAGGATTATAGCTCGGAGGATCGAGCACGAGGGATTTCAGGATTTGTGAGTCATCGAGATACGCGAGGTGAGTCTTCTCACTATACTTTACCTTGAGTAGGTAACCAGAGTTATGTGACAGAGTATTTGTATGTTGTGTACTGCATTATTTCTATGTGATTATGCTGTGCATGTTTACAGAGTTGGAACCGGAAGGTTCCTAGATTTAGAACCTGAGGGTTCACAGAGTTTGGGTGCACGGACCCATATAGTTATAGCCTTGAGTGGCTAATATGTGTTTTATGTGTGGTATTTTGGGGAACTCACTAAGCTTCGTGCTTACAGTGTTAGTGTTGTTGTTTCAGGTACTAGCAATGACCGCGGGAAGGCGCCGGCTTGATCTGTACACACCCTGGCGACTTTTGATATATATATATATATTTTTGTGATCTGGGATTTGTATGATACGAATTGGAATTTTAAACTTAATGTTTTACTAGGTTAAATGAGAAATGTTTTTTTCTATAATTGCGAGAAATTATTTTTGAAAATTCACGGTGTTACAATGATAGTGGATGCACTAGGGTTTTGTGCAACACTGTTATTCCAATACTCTATGATATTAGAGTTCATTCCGGGAATAAAATATTTTCTGCCAAAAATCTCAGGACTATATATAGAAATCTGAACCATATTTATTCATTAGTTACATTTCCAACTAGAGAGAAGCCGAATTCTCTCTCACGGATCTTCGGGTTTTTATCCCAAATCGTGAGTACTTCTATCTAGTTGTATTATATAGCTTAGATTGTGTGTAATAACATCAAAATCATGTCAAAACACTAAGATCTGTGAGTTTACCGCCCAAGAACACTTGGAGAGTAAACTCCTTTTTAAGGGCCAAAAGAGTGCCCAATGTCCCTCAAATCCTTGGAACTCAAACTAGAAGCCACCATTACATGTTTAGACCACAAGATCAATTAGAAACAAAGGCTAGAAGTGAGTTCACGGCCAAGGAAGTTCTTGGGCTGTGAACTCCATTTTTAGGTGCCAAAACACCCTAAAAACCTTCCTTAAGCCAAGAGAGTAATTTAGACAAGTACCCTAGTGTGTTTAGGACTAGCAAACACCTTTAGAACACCAAGAAAAAGGTGTTCACGGCCCAAGAAGTTCTAGGGCCGTGAACTCCAAACAATAGTGACAAATGGTGCTATAAACTCTCCTAAAGCCTTGGACAATTTCCTTGATTCATTCTTAGATAAATTAGGGACTTGAAAACACCACAAACACCCTCTCAAGGGAGATTACGGCCGTAATCTCCATGGGATATGGTCCATGGACCGTGAACTCGTCAAAGGAGTTAAAAAGAGCCCAAACACTTGTTTAAGCCCATAAGCACTTCACCACTTAAGTTGTAATAATTTTTAGCTTCATTTAGGGACCTTATAGAGAGTTTACGGCCAGGAGTTTACTCCCTAGGGCGTAAACTCCAACACATATGGTCTTTTGACCATAAACTCCCATAAGAGGTCTTGTTGCAACCCATTAGCCTCCTAACACTTGACCAAAGTGTTTTCCTCACATTAGGATGTTTATACATGTTTAATTAGTGTTGTAATCACTAATTGTTTATATACATATGTCTTCAGATGTAATTAGGACCATTGTGTGTGTGTCTAAAGTCTTCACTTGACACCTAGCAGTCCTACCTCTTGAGTTCATCCGTATCACCCACAACAGGTTAGTTCATACCCCTTAACCAATGTTTTAACTGTTTTTCAATGTTTTATGGGCGGGGGATACAAGTAGAATCATGCTAGTTATTATATCAATCACTTGTGATTAATAAACAGCATTCAAATGATTGGCTACTCATTAGCCATTTTACCAAACAGTTTCCTTCAAATGTTTATCGTAAACAGTTATTATGTTTAAAACTCCTTATTAAACTGTACATTTTACTCTGTATGTTCCATTCAAACTCATTTACAAATTGTGTTTCAAACAAATGTTTCCTTATACTTAAACTTCTTTATCAAACCCATGCTTTCAAACCGTTTTATAGATTGACATCAAGTCGATCTTTTCTTAGATAATAATTATGTTCAAAGGTTTTACAAAACTTATTTTATGCTTTTTATATTATAAATTGCATGCCTATATATGTATAGTTATATAAGAAATGCTTAAAGGACTTAGGAAGGCTATCCACCCTATTTCCTTTTCCTCGATTTGGATGTGGTCTGGTGGGATATCGGGTACCCGTCCGAAGGTCGTTTAAATATTAGTTATATATCATGTGTACATATATAGTCATAAAGGTCCTTCCAGTACATACAATGTCCTTGGGTAGCAAGGGTATACATCCATGTCCATACGTACCAGTTACATTACAAGTAAACTACCATAGGGGTAGTTTTGGAAGATACTAGAACTATTACTAGAACGCGATATCATACAATGAGTCAGTTCATTCATGAGTCAATACTTGCTAGATAGAGAGCACATACATTACAGGTAGAACATTACAGTACATTACTATACTTGCTAGATAGAGAGCACATACATTACAACTAGAACATTACATTACTTTACTATTCTTGCTAGATAGAGAGAGAACATACCTTACAGCTAGCACATGTAGAACAGTTCAGTACATTACATATACATAAATATGTTGAGAAATTGTGATCCACTGTATCGGAGCATTTCTTTAATGTCATGGCCCGAGTTGTAGCCAGAGTCTCTTGGAGGGAGAGCATGAGTTTGCATATAGATCTATACTGGATTGACTATCCTACACCTTGTTGCTAGCTACAGCTGGACCTGCAGGTCTGCGGGTGCCAAATGTCATTTCTTTTTATGACCTACCTTTGTCGTTGTTATCCAGTCGATAATATGGTACAATTAGTCACATGATGCCTTAATATAAATCCGGTTTAAGGTAGTTAGTACAAAAATAGTTCTTATAGTGATCTTTTTACTTAATTAATTTTCCCTTTACATATATTTAGTGATCTTTTTACTTAAACTTTAAATGTAAAAACTATATTTTGTTAATGATAGTTACACTTGGGAAAATTACATAGTTTTACAAGAAACGAACATTCAGAGCAGTTAGGTCTTGGTAAAAGGCTATATTCATAGCAGTTAGGTCTTGGTAGAAGGCTACATTCAGAGCAGTTAGGTCTTGTTAGAAGACTCTCTTATATAATAGTAGGAATCATAGGGATTTCTAGGGTTTTTCAAACGTTTACAGTTGTTTTACATACATTTTCAATACTGACAATTCATATACTTACAAATTCTTACATACAAATTCAGACACTAAAATACTTATGATCTCACCAGCTTCAAAGCTGATACTCGCTTTCAAAATTACTTGTATCCTCAGGTCATCAATAGACATGTACCGATGCAAGGTTTAGAGAAGATGGAGCTCGTTCAAGACTCATCTTTCATTTTGATTTACGCTTTAGTGTCTATTATAATTTGACAGAACACACTTGTATAATAATCGTATTATTAATGCAATGGATGATGTTGTTGCTTGTTTACTACTTTTCATTATTGTGATACTATACATGACGTCCTCCGCCCCATAACGTTTCCGTCGTTCTTGGTTTTGGGGTGTGACAAGTTATGAGTATTGGAATCAACCCACGCTCACTGGTATCACTTCATGGAATTTATCTCGAGTGATCATGAGACGGTAATATCATATAAGTATTCAAACCCAGAGATATGGCTTGTTGCCTATGATTTGGTTATACATTGATTGTACGAAAACACATTGGTAACTCGATGTTATAAAACGTGTTTTTGTGTGTGATTCAACAAGTAGTAGAACAAGCATATGAGTTGAAGTTTATATGTTCCTTCTTGGATTAGAAGCAATATCTGGGCCCCTCGATGATTTTGTTTTGACCTATGTACCGGGCCCGGTTAGAACTAAATTGATGTGTTCGATTAAGTTCTTTGTCAAACAAATCAGAAATCGAGAAAGAAACTGTTAGACAATAAGTAAGACATTGTTCCATGTATTTGTCCGGCTGATATCTAGGATTATATGATCACATATCTTAAATGTCGTATCATTATCATCTCAGTTCCGAGAGACCTTGAAAGAGCTATGATTGCTGATCGGTTCCTGAAGTCATACTTGCAGTTATAGTTATTAGGCTTATCTAAGTGGGAGACTATTGGATAAGGTGTCTAAGTCCATAATTATTTCTGGTATGTACTTGACCCGGTTTGGCATGGTCCATTTGGGTTGCATGACATCATGAATTTGGATAGACTAAAATAAGAAAAATAACACTTATGGTTTATTAATATATTATAATTTCTAATATATTAATAATATTATTTAATTAGTATTGATCAAGAATTAATTTAGAATTAACTAAGTGATCAAAAAGGTGAGTAATTAAATATACGAGTTGATTGTGTAAATCATCCATACATGTATAGTGGGCTAAATGCTCCATGGATTATCAAGCTGGGCTAAGACCCATAGGATGCTCCATGGAGGTGTAAACCCATGGATCATGGAAATGAAGAGTCATGTCACATTAGGGTTTACATGGTGTAACCCTAATTGTAACACACTATATAAGGATCCGTATGTTCACTAAAATCAGCATTTAAGAAAGACAAGTGAGGGCTAACCGATGTCTAAGTGTTCTTCATTTCTCTCTAAGTTATTCCAATAGCATTTGGTGTTGTGTGATACATTTGAGGCATCACACTTGGGGTGCTAGGCTCACAAGGTTTTCAATGAATCCAAACTCCTACAAGCTATGTTTTTTAGCTTACTTTTATGTTTAAAAGTTCCCCATATATGCTAGATAGGATTATGAACCTTGGAAAATCAATTTTGCATTTATCTTAGTCAAACATAGATCCAAGGTTTCTAGGGTTGCATCAACACCTTAGGAGTGTTAGAATGATCAAAACCCTACATCATATGCTAGTTATGGCAAAGGATTTGCTTAGTTTCAGCATGATAGGATCCTAGGAGGGATGCCTTCGTATACCTATTGTATGAGCTGGTAGACTTTCATGCTAATGCTGATTAGTCCGTCATAGATTGGTCTGATTTGTGATGCCTTGTAGCCTTGGGAGCATTGGATGCTTTGATTGGATGGGAGTATCTATTGGTATTAGTAATTGATAAGTGTATGCTTTTAAATTGCATATGGTCGGGATCTTATAGTCGAAGAATAATTGATTTGGCCTTATTTCCTATTCCTCATTTTGTTGTGATCCTAGGGTAGAGTCTTTTATTCGACAATGTATTTGATCATGTCCTATGTATAATTTGCATGCATCGGGCAACCGACGTTGAGGGTGGAAGTGATGGGTTTTAGCCATAAGAACTTTCCTATGTGCGCATGCAAAACCCTAATGTTTGGATCTAGGTTTTCTAATTAAAGATGCTTTGAATCCAAGACTTCTAATGACTAATTAGGTATAAAACAATACAAAATCAGATCTAGAAGTTTACCTTTGAATCTCTTGTTTGATCTTGTTGTCTTGGAGCTTCTAGAGTCACAATTGTCACTCCTCTAATGGCTTACAAACACCAATAAGCAAAGAAGATGATTTGAGAGAGAGAGGGGAAGAGGAAATCGGCCAGGGTTTTCTTACTTGAGAAGAGATGCCAATTTCCCTTTGCCATAGGGTCTATTTATACTTGTAGACTCCTTAAGGGTTTCACCTTAAACCCTAGTTGGATAATCCTTTCCTTAAAGCAATCCAAATCCTTACCATAGATAAGCCTTGGACGATTTTGAGCTATCCCAAACTCTAGAATCCGTCCAATCCTTATCTCTTAAGGATTTACAGTCTAAAGTGTAACTATCAAACAATTGACAGTTTATACCCTGTTATTTAATTAATCTGTTTAAGTCACCAAATTAATACTAATTAATTTATGACTTATATTAATCAAATACCAATATTATTATTCCTTATATTATTCTCATAATATATTAATAATATTTATTCTCTCATAATAAATCATCCTACCAAGTTGCTATGGTGAAGGCAACACAAAAGGACCATGCACAATCAGGTCAAATATTTGCCTAATATAGTTGCAGCCTTAGACACTATTCCAACAGTCTCCCACTTGGATAAGTCTAGTAACTATATGCACAAGTACAATTCGATTTGCAATCATAGCTCTCAAAGACGCTGTCTAACTCTGATCTAATCAATCTTGTACTTTAGATAAGGGATCGTACAGTCCTCTGTTAGATATCATGCTGACAATTCTATGGAATGATTAGTCAAGCATTTAGGTTTCTCGATCTCTGATTTATTTGACAATAGAACTTAATCGAACACATCAATTTAGTTCTGACCGGGCCCGGCACATAAGTCAAATCAAATCATCGAGCCGCCGAGATATCGCTTTTACCTTCTTAGGATAAAAGTTACAGATAAACTTCGACTTATATGCATTTACTTATTCATTAATCAACTATACACAACAATGCGTTTTATAACACCGAGTTACTGATGCGTTTTCGCGTTATCAATGTACAACCAATTAACAAATAACAAACCATATATCTAGGTTTTAAGACTATATGATATTATCATCTTGCGATCACCTTTTTTATATCATATTCCATAAGGCGATTCCAGCAAGCACGGGTTTGTTCCAATGCTCAAAACCAGTTCATAAGCACTCATGAACGTCGCAACAATCTCTTGCTATGTCTAATACCATTTAGACAATCTACGCACCAATTCACGACAATCTTCATTCATATCTACTTCCAACATATGAACGATTGTGGACAATTTGAATAATTCGGTTATTCTTAATAAATTCAATTATTCTGGAAGTCAAAACATGAAAAATGAAACAATAGTTAAACAATTAACATAAGACAGTAACATTACTCATAAATAAAACTCCTTTATTTAATCATCAAATGTTAATTACATTTATCTATTACACGTTTCTACTACTATCTATCTAATCTATGCTAATATCATCCTTCAGCCTAATACTGCTAGCATGCTGCAAGTGCTTAACCCTACTCAGTCCCTTCGTAAGCGGATCTGCTGGGTTATCTTCTGATGATATCCTCTTCACTACGAGTTGTCCTTCTTCTACACGATGTCTAATAAAGTGATATTTTCTGTCGATATGTCTAGATCTACCATGATCTCTCGGTTCCTTGGTCAAGGCAACCGCTCCTTCATTATCACAGAAAATCTCCATGGGCTCCTTTATGGCAGGTACGACTCCAAGATCACCGATGAAGTTCTTCAGCCATATTGCCTCCTTCGACGCTTCGCTCGCTGCAATGTACTCTGATTCGCATGTTGAATCAGCTACAGTTTCCTGTTTGGAACTTTTCCATGTCACTGCTCCTCCATTCAGGGTAAAGACCCAGCCCGACTGCGAACGGTAGTTGTCCCTGTCGTTCTGAAAGCTAGCGTCACTATACCCTCGCACCTTCAAGTCATCACTCCCTCCGAGGACTAAGAACCATTCCTTCGTCCTCCGAAGGTACTTAAGGATATTCTTCACCGCAATCCAATGGGCTCTACCAGGATTCCCTTGATATCTACTAACCATGATCAAAGCAAAGGCTACATCAGGGCGAGTACAAGTCATAGCGTACATGATTGAGCCAACTGCGGAAGCGTATGGTACTCGGCTCATTTTTGTTATCTCAACTTCGGTACTCGGACTTTGAGTCTTACTCAACTTGGCATTACTTTGTATCGGTAATTCTCCCTTCTTCGAGTTTTCCATACTAAAACGTTTTAGTACCTTCTCTAAGTAAGTGTTCTGACTAAGTCCTATTAGTCTCTTACTTCTTTCCCTTACTATCCTTATTCCCAAAATGTAAGAAGCCTCTCCGAGGTCCTTCATAGCGAAGCACTTCCCGAGCCAGGACTTAACCTCCTGCAGAGTCGGGATGTCGTTTCCTATGAGCAATATGTCATCGACATATAGAACGAGGAAGCTAACTATACTCCCACTGGCTTTGACATATACACACGATTCATCTTCGCTTTGTACAAATCCAAACTCTTTGACTTTCTCATCGAAGCAAAGATTCCATCTACGAGACGCTTGCTTAAGTCCATAAATGGACTTCTCAAGCTTACACACTCTATTCGGATGTTTCGGATCCACAAACCCCTCTAGCTGAGCCATGTAAACATCCTCAGCCAACTTTCCGTTAAAGAAAGCGGTCTTGACATCCATTTGCCAAATCTCATAATCATGAAATGCGACAATAGCTAGCATCACTCTAATAGATTTTATCTTTGCAACTGGTGAGAAGGGCTCATCATAGTCAACTCCGTGAGTTTGAGTAAAGCCCTTCATGACCAATCGCACTTTATATGTGTGTACTTTTCCATCCACATCGGTCTTCTTCTTGAAGATCCATTTGCACCCAACGGTCTTACGTCCGGGCACATTATCAACCAAATTCCAAACTTGGTTATCATACATGGATTGGATCTCGCTATCCATTGCCTCTTTCCATTTTGCAGACTCCGGGCCTGCCATGGCTTCCTTATAGCTATTAGGTTCATCAAGATTTATTAGTGTACCATCACTAATACACGTATCCCCTTCGGTAGTAATATGAAAACCATAAAACTAGGGTTGAACTCTAATTCTATCGGAACGTCTAAGAGGTAAGGACTCGTCAATCGGTTCAACTGGAGTTTCCTCCTCGGGTTGAGTGCCAGCGGTAGAGGTTCCTTCATCTATCGACTCTTCAATCTCTTCAACCTCGATTTGCCTCCCACTGTCTCCTTGGCTTATGAGTTCTCGCTCTCGGAAAACCCCTCTCCTCGCAACAAAGACAACATTGACCTTCGGTCTATAGAAGAGATATCCAAAGGATTTCTGCGGGTAGCCGATGAAAATACATCGCTCACTGCGAGGTTCGAGCTTGTCGTGAGTATCTCGTCTTACGAAAGCTCGCCACCCCAAACCTTGATATGTGCCAACGAGGGAGCTTTCCCTGTCCACATCTCGTGAGGTGTTTTGGCAACCTTCTTAGTAGGGACTCGGTTAAGGATATGGGCGGCAGTCTCTAAGGCATACCCCCAAAAAGAGATTGATAGTGAAGCACAACTCATCATACACCATTCAATTGTGGTGTCCTAGGTGGCGTCAATTGTGAAACTATTCCACACTCCTTGAGATAATCGTGGAATTCAAGACATAGGTACTCTCCTCCTCGATCGGATCGAAGAATCTTGATTTTCCTGCCCAATTGATTCTCCACTTCATTCTTGAAATCTTTGAACTTTTCAAAAGTTTATGACTTTTGCTTGATTAAATAGATATACCCATATCTACTATAGTCATCGGTAAAAGTCACGTAGAAGCGGTTCCCATCCTTCGTGGTTGATCTAAACGGTCCACATACATCGGTATGTATTAGGTCCAATAGACCCTCACCCCTTTCACACATACTTGTGAAGGGTGACTTAGTCATCTTTCCAAGTAAACAAGACTCGCACGTGTCATCTTCCCTAAGGTCGAATGACTCCAACACTCCATCCTTTTGGAGTTGGGCTATGCATTTCTTGTTGACATGTCCAAGAAGACAATGCCACAAGGATGCTATATCCATACTATTGGAAGAATCTATGTTCAAAACATCATTTCCTAAGTTATCAACAATCATAACAGTTTCATATATTCCATTACATGGTATAGCTTCAAAATAAAAGACACCATTTAGATAAGCTAAAATAGAACCATTCTCATTATTAAAAGAAAATCTAAAACCTTGTCTAAACAAACCATGAAATGAAATGATGTTTCTAGCCATTTCTGGCGAATAGAAACAATTTTTCAAATCTAAACATAAACTATTCCTAAGCACTAAAGAATACACTCCAATCTTGGTCACAGGCGACGATCTTTTGTTCCCCGTGATTAGATTGATCCTTCCTTGCTCCACATCCCTACTTCTCCTTAGTCCCTGCACATTAGAGCAAATGTGGTAACCACAACCGGTATTAAGAACCCAAGAAACAACATGATTAGAATCGTTAGATTTAATTGTGTATATACCTGCGAAAGATGGCTTGATCTTTCCTTCCTTGATGGCTTGCAGGTACTCTAGGCAGCTTCTCTTCCAATGCCCTATCTTGTGGCAGTGGTGGCACTCTGCCTTCTTCGGGTTAGGGCAGGGTTTAGCAAGATCAACTTTGGTCCCACTAGAAGAGGCACCATCTCGGGCTTTAACCTTACGATAGTTCTTAGACGATGTCTTCCTCTTCTTTCCCTATCCTTGTCTAATAGCCAAGATAGGAGCAGCAGGCGGATTAGGAGTTGGTGCAACAGACTTGTCCTTGAAGTTGCTCTCAGCGACCCTCAAAAGACCTTGGAGTTTGCTTAGGGTGACCTCCTCTTTGTTCATGTGGTAGGTCATCCTAAATTGATTGTAGCTCAGAGGCAAAAAGTGAAGCACCATGTCGATCGACAAGTCTTCCCTAAAGTCAACATTTAACTTGCGAAGGCGGTCGACATACCTTTGCATCTTTTGCAGGTGCACGGTAAGAGACTCTCCATGACCCATCTTAGCGGAAATCATGTTAGTGAAAATCTCATAACGCTCTTGTCTCGCGTTTTGGTGGTATCTCTCCAATAAGTCTTGATGCATCTTGTATGGGTACATGTCCTTATAGGACTTTTGGAATTCGGAGTTCATGGTGGCTATCATGATGCAATGTACCTTCGTTGCATCTTGCTCATGAGTTTCAAAAGCGGTCATTTCAGTCGGAGTAGCGATTTCACGGTTAATTTTCTCGAGCTTCTCATCGAGGACATACTCCTTATCATCGTAGCGAGCAATGGTGCGAATGTATCTTATCCATTCGCTAAAGTTCGTCCCATCGAAAGTGACCTTTTGAAAAAGGCTCATGAATGTGAAAGAACTAGAAGCAGTGTTGTTTGCATTCGACATCTACAAATAGAAAGGACAAAGATAGATTAGAATATGAATCCCTAATTATCACCCAATAAGAAAATTAGGGCTAGGATTCAACAACAATATTTACATATTAGAAAAGGGATGCCGTAATCCAACATGCAAATAATATGAAGGTAAGTGAATGACGATTCACTAATTCTCCACCATATAAACATAACTTTAAGTCCTAAATGTATTGGAAATTCCTAGGTTCGGATGAGATTCATTGAAACTATTCAATGACATGTTTAAATCTCGATATGCCCCTCTTGTTTGTGACTGGGATACCGAGGATCACAAAGCGGGTGTGAATTACCTTGCAAATTCACATGGTGCCTTCATTGTAACGATCACCTATTCGATGTGCCGGTAAACCACACACGCTCCATCGAACTAAGATAAACAATGAATCACCCTTTGCCACCTTTGCTTAGAACCAATTAGTGTACCAGTAAACCACACACGCTCCACTAACTTCTTAACAAGGGTGCAAAGTGTAATTTCATGGGATTGCATCAATTCACTTTTCTTAAAGTAACTAAGATTGGGAAATGTTAAAAAATATGTAGTTGCTTTGTATTTCATATTATACTTTTAATGAGAGGATGAGGTTGCCCTATCCTACCCGTTTGGCTAACGACCCTCCACCGATCAAGCAAGCGGTGGGTGTGAGTGTACACCCGTTAAGCGCCATTTTATAGGCTGCAACCTTATACCAACCTTATAGATCGTCTTTGTGAATGAGGCCTACTAACGGTAAAACTAGCATTTAGTTATATATATATATATATATATATATATATATATATATATATATATATATATATATATATATATATATATATTAATCTTGTAATATTATATTAGTATATGGTTGTATTTTAAATTTTTAAAAATCTAGGGTTTGAAATTTAAATTGTCTAAATTAAAACTTTTAATCACAAAACATAAATTTCAAAACTTAAGGACAAGTTTTAAACATTTAAAACATGGAGGATCAAATAACAAATAATTTTAATTAACAATTAATTCCATAATTATCCATATTTGATTTATTTAATTATTTCTTGCAAGATAATTACCAATTTAATCAAAATAATTAATTAGTTATCACATAAGGAAATTAAATATTTTATTAGTTGATAAATATCTTTAATTAGATCAAGATTATAGTCATATATATCAGAAAATCGGATTAAGATTGATCTAATATGAGAAAGGTAAGTTTCCATAAGATAAGTATGGAAAAATCCCGAATCTGGCCTTTCCTTACGCTTGAACTCGTCGAGTTAGGCCAACTCGTCGAGTCCACCATGGGACTCGTCGAGTTTACGACTCAGAAACACAAAATTCGAATTTTGCACACAAGTTTCAAACAAACAAGCAACAATTTAATAGAAACCAATCTAGGCTCTGATACCACTGATGGGTTTTAGCCATAAGAACTTTCCTATGTGCGCATGCAAAACCCTAATGTTTGGATCTAGGTTTTCTAATTAAAGATGCTTTGAATCCAAGACTTCTAATGACTAATTAGGTATAAAACAATACAAAATCAGATCTAGAAGTTTACCTTTGAATCTCTTGTTTGATCTTGTTGTCTTGAAGCTTCTAGAGTCACAATTGTCACTCCTCTAATGGCTTACAAACACCAATAAGCAAAGAAGATGATTTGAGAGAGAGAGGGGAGGAGGAAATCGGCCAGGGTTTTCTTACTTGAGAAGAGATGCCAATTTCCCTTTGCCATAGGGTCTATTTATACTTGTAGATTCCTTAAGGGTTTCACCTTAAACCCTAGTTGGATAATGCTTTCATTAAAGCAATCCAAATCCTTACCATAGATAAGCCTTGGACGATTTTGAGCTATCCCAAGCTCTAGAATCCGTCCAATCCTTATCTCTTAAGGATTTACAGTCTAAAGTGTAACTATCAAACAATTGACAGTTTATACCCTCTTATTTAATTAATCTCTTTAAGTCACCAAATTAATACTAATTAATTTATGACTTATATTAATCAAATACCAATATTATTATTCCTTATATTATTCTCATAATATATTAATAATATTTATTCTCTCATAATAAATCATCCTACCAAGTTGCTATGATGAATGCAATCCAAAAGGACCATACACAATCGGGTCAAATACTTGTCTAATATAGTTGCAGCCTTAAACACTATTCCAACAGGAAGTTCCTAGCATGAGTTGTGGTGTGTGTGTTTGAATGTTCTTTGAACATTCAATGGATTGGAGTGCAACTGCACAAATGTTGCTTGCTTTGTGCTTTTTGGAACTCTTAGGTGATGTGAGTTAGCTACTAAGTGAATATGTCAAGTCACATGTAACAATGGTTGAATAATTTCAGAGTAATGGATTTGATCCTATTGCGCAGCACTTGTCGGAGTTCAACCTTTGGAGTAATTAGTAAAGTAAAATATTTAACATGAACAAATCATTTATTACTTATTAATTAAAAAAATACGTTTAGATGTAATACTTCGTCGAGATAAGTTATAAAACTCAAACATAAAAAAGAAAATAATTTTTTTTATTTTCTTTTGAACATTATGGTTTTTAGTTTGTTTTAGGACCAAGCAATAAAATCGTTGGCCCAAAAGTAAGAGGCCAATAACATCAACTTTAATTAATGGGTCTAAACATTCGAAAAGTCAATTAAGTAAAGATGTGATAATTTTATTTAAACTAGGATTTGCTCGCGTGTGATGCAACAAAATCTATATATAAGCTAATATGCATATTACAAATTTTTCTAGGGGTATTAAGTTGATGTTGTGATGGAAATGTATTATTTGGTTTATTTTGTGATTGATTAGGTCAATAAAAAATGACTTGGCTATTGAAATCAGGTCTAAGTATAAAAATTGTCGAAATGAAAAAAATTAGGG
Organism: Lactuca sativa; assembly: GCF_002870075.4. Taxonomy (NCBI): domain Eukaryota; kingdom Viridiplantae; phylum Streptophyta; class Magnoliopsida; order Asterales; family Asteraceae; genus Lactuca; species Lactuca sativa. The sequence goes on from NC_056630.2 coordinate 318,189,215, forward strand.
AAGAAAGGTTAAAGGCGACAAAAAATTTGGAGTGAAAAAATACGAAGACATGGAAGGAAGGATAAACACAGACAAAAAAGAAGCATAAGCTTAAAGAGGAGTGATGTGGTCCAACTCTCAATATTGATGGTAAAGAAAACATGTAGAACTGTCACATTAAATGCTCTTAGAACAAATTCATTCGACATATTTTATAAACAAAAAAGTTAATGTACTACTCGTTTCTATAGGGTTTGTATCCATACATATTTACGTAGCGTCTTTTCATAAATCTTCACAAACTCGTCATAAATCAAGAGTATCATGCACCTTGAATTCAAGTTAAAAAAAACGAAATTTGTGTCTAATCTAAAGGTGCCCAAGAATTATCTCATATAGGATTTTGTGATACCCATCATAGGTTTGAATATCAATTATGGAAAGTTAACTTTATGAGGGTGTCAAGATATGTATGCATTCTTTTGGTTATCAAATCAACCCAATTTTCAACGAGATCTAGCATTATGATATTTGTCTTTCAAAATCCATTAAAAATAGGAAAAATTGAGAAAAAAAGAACGAGAAGTTATAGATGGGAAAATCTCTCTCTTTCTCTCCAAAAAAATTTCAGTCGTTACAAAGAATGATAAAGAGACCGATGGAGATGAAGATGGTGGGATGTGTTATGATGTGGTGTGTTTGCCAACAAAAATAATAAAATTACCAAATACGGTTAAATGGTAATTTCATATATTTAATTACAGGCTTCTAATGGTTTTAGTGAGAATGACTTGATTCAAAACATGTAAAAGATGTAAGGATTGTAAAAGCAAATCTTTTGAAAAATCATCTATAATTTTCATATAATATTCATTTAAATTAGAGTATATGTAATTTTTTTTATTAACCACTTTCCATAGAATCTGTATCCCGCAAATACTTCGTCTACATAGCATCATTTACAAAAGTTTAGACAATACGACCTTAAAGAGGAAAAAAATTAGACATAAAAATAATGTATCTTTTGTTATTTTTGTTTTAGGAAATGTGGTTAATTTAAATGTTTATGTTGTAAGTTTCTCACATGATATTTGTGATGCCAAACTCCCTACTAGCGAGGAAGAAAATATGGATGATGAAACTATAGAAGGAAACACAAGAAAAAGAATCAATTATGGAGGAGACTTTCTTTATAAAGAAAATTTTACTAGAATTCACTATTTGAAGAGAAATCTCAACTAATATTTTTAGTTTTCGAGTATAGATATATACATAGATAACTAACAGTAACTACCAAATGTGTTACGACCTAATTAGTTGGTTTGTGCTAGGCTTATACATTGTAGGCTTTGTTATTGGTTTTGTTTGGGCTTGGTTTATGTTTTCGGTTGGGTGGACCGAAATCAGCCTTGATTTCGGTCCATTGGTGTTTTCGGTCTTGGGTTGGTCTATTCATTTGTGTTCCCTATAAATAAGAGTCTTAAATGACCGGTTTTAGGTTAGCGGTTTTCTGTCTTAGCCTTGTGATAGGGTCCTTTGTACCAAACGATTTCAATTATATAATCGTGTGCATTTGGATTGATTTCGCTTCTTCTCCTTCTTCTTCTTGATTCATTCTGTTTTGATTGATATTGTTTGATCACTAGTTGGTTTAATGTGTGGGACTTACAATTGGTATCAGAGTCAATCTAGTGTCAAACCGAGTTCAAGAAGCTTGAATTCGGTTGTTTCTATTGATTTAATCCTTGGATCGAAAACTGTTTCAGGTCTATTGTTTGAAATTATTCACTTTTGCTATTATCTTCTTGGTGTTCTTCGAGGATTCAAAGAAAGAAATCGAAAATATGTTTGCAATTGTTATTACTGGGCGTTTTCGGTTGGAGATTCTAGTGGTATTTTCGGTGGATCATATCTAGTTTTTGGCAGAAATCTTGTTTTCGGCTGGAGATTCTGGAGGTATTTTCGGAGGAGCGTATCTAGTTTTTGGCAGAAATCTTGTTTTCCGCCGAAAACTACTATTTTCGGAAGAAATCTGGTGTTTTTGATAGAAATCACATTTTTGGTCAAACTAATTTGTTGACTCATTGAGTTTTCGGTGCGACACTATTTTATTTTTGGACATTTTGCTCTTAATCAATTAAAATAAAAATTTTTTTAATAAAATTTAAACAAAAAATGGAACCTCAACACAGTGCAATTCATCAAGAACTGGATTCAATCATGGGAACCACTACGAGAATTCGGCGTCTCTTATCAGTTGATGGGTTTCCGGAATGGGAATACAGGATTTAGAAGTACATCAAGATGTAAGACTTTAAGATACGGAGAAGCATCCTTAGGAGCCCAGTTAGAATTACCACAACACTTGAAAATGGTAATGTAACTGACAAAGAAGTGGAGAACTATACTGATGTTGAACTTGAGAAAATTGAGGAACGGGAAAAGGCACTTGCAACTATGACCATGGCTCTATATCCTGACATCGCTCAAGGATTTAGAGAATATGATTCTGTAAAGGCGCTTTGGGAAGGCTTAATAGAAGTTTAACAAGGAAATGATGATATGAAACAGAGTATATAAGATATGTTGCGTCAAAAGTTCAACATGTTCAACCATGTTCTTGGGGAGACTCTTGAAGCCCAACTGCAACGATTCATCAAACTCACTACTGAAATGAGCACTGCTGCAACTTATGTACTACGCTCGGAGATAAACAAGAAGTTGTTGAACTATCTTCCCAAATCATGGGACATGAATGTTTCTGTGATTAAGAAAACCAAAGATCTTCACAGGCTTACTCTTGCTGAGAGTATGGCTATCATCAAGGCCTATGATTTGGATGATAAACAACGTGATATAAATCATGTGAATTCCTACTCCACATCAAACCTGGGAATTTCATCAAACATTTCTTTTTCATTATTCACTGTTCCACAAACTCAAGCATTCACTATTCCACAAACCCATGCTATTCCACCTACTATGTCTGATCAACACTCTGCCTCCTCATAAGTTCCTGCCACAATCTCAACTCCTAAGGAAGCTAAAGAAAACATGGCTCTTGTAACGCCCGCAGATCCGGGCTAGCCAATTTAGAGACAATGAGGGACGAAAATGAGTTTTTAATGGAAGATTACCTAGAATGATTAATCTTAACCAAGTTTTAGAATATGTCTCAAGGGTTCCGTACATATAAAAAACGCCAAAATCCGAGTTATAACGAAAAAGTTATGGCCCGTTAGGTTTTTCGTCAAAATCAGCACGACACCGGGAGACGTAAATAGTGAATTTTTGATAAATTACTTTTTAGCCTTAGTGATCTAAACAAAATTTGTAGTATACGTTAAACCGAGAACATAAAAAAAAAACGCCCAAATCTGACTTCGTATGAGGAAGTTATGAATTTTATAAGATTTGGCATAGCAGTGCACGCCCCGAAACTCGAATTATAGATCGAGCAGTTTCTGGCCTACGCGACCTAAATGAGAATTGAAGGTCTCATTAATAGGAACTTATCGGTAAAAGGATAGACGAAAACGGAGTTCGTATGTAGAAGTTATGAATTTTACGAGGACATTTAACAGTATAATCTCATCGTACTATTAAATTTAAGATCGGTCGAGAATTAGCCGACGGAGTCAAAATGAAAGTTATAGATGTTATTTTTACCTACACATGGATATAAAGAAAGTTGAAAACGGAGGTCGTATGTGAAAGTTACAAGGTTTAGAAGTCGGCAGGGTGCTGCTGCAAAAGGGGTGACGTGGCACAATCTTGGTCATTGCATTCTCCCGAAGGCTTGCCACTAGATGGTAACATGTGGCACCAATTTCAGCCAGATTTCACCCTATAAATAGAACCTCCTCCACCTTCATTTTCTTCACACCTTTCTCATTCTTTCTTCTCTTTACTCTCTCTCTCTCTCTCTCTATAGAACCTCTCTCTAGCCCCGAAACCCCCCGAAAGCCTAGGGAACCACCCTAACACGAGGCGGAAGCCCCAGAGTGCTCGACGACTCCGAGAAGAAGAGTTTTTCAACTCGGGAACGCTGCTCCAAGCAAAACCCGATTTTCTATAAAACCCGCTGTAAGTGAGCTACGCTTACGCTATTTTTAATATAGCTTTTATTTAATTATGGTAACGTTATTAGAACTTATAATATGTACTTGGGCTATTATTATGGGTTATATAAGTATTGTTTAACACTTATATAATATTAATAATAGCTGTACTATTATATCGTCTCGACGAATAATAGACTAAACTCTAGTGGTAATAATATTAGGTTTCGTCGAAGGAAATTATTTTTAAGAAGCGAAGCGCTATCTGAGTTCAAAATCACCAACTTCGTGTTATGTGAGCATATTATCTGTATACTTGCTATCTATGCTGGATGAATGATTTTATACAATTTTTATATGATTTAAACTCTATATGTATTTATATCTACAAAATATGTTGGGTAAAACATGGATAGATGAAATATGAGTTGGATGATGAGTTGAGAGGTGATATACACCATGAGGTAAGGGTGAGAGGTGGACGATGTCAGAATCCTTGTTCCCAAATGTTGGCCGCGTCATCTAGCAGAGTATGGATGACAACCACAGACTATTCTAGACAGTCCAGTGGAACACTAGCAGGCTCGCAAGCTGTAGGTGTTGGGAACGGTGTGTTCACCGGTGTACTCTAAAAACCCATTGACATGTATTACGAGTGAACTCTCGAAAACGATAGTGTCAATAAACGAGATAACCCTAGCAGTTGTGCTCAAAGGACAATACTGGTAGTTGCGCCTCATATAGAATATCACAATTATGGCAGCTGTGCCTAAGTGATAGAACCAGCAGCTGTGCGTGACAGCTATGTCATTGACAACGATGGACTTCGTACCTATTCCTTAGGATAATCCTTAGGAATGAATGAACGAGAAATAGCTGATTCTTAGGGTAGATCCTTAAGATTAAAGAAGATAATGGGGATGGGTAATTGGGTTAACTGTTTGATGGTTAAACATAATAATTATATTATTGTGGGTTGAAAACCCTATGTACTCACCAGGTTCTCCCTACCAGACCCACTTAGTTTATTTATATCAAAGGTGTTGATATGAAGTCACATTACACTGAGAGATTCTAACACCCAAATTTTTAAATAATTTTTCACATTTTAAAAATTCACACTTTCATTCGTAATTGTTATAAAAATATCAATGTATCACATAATCAATTCATAACATCACATCCCAAGATCATATAACATGTAAAAGCTCCTCATGTGTGTACTGATCAAGTCGACGCCTTCCCGCGATCCTCACTGGTACCTGAAACACATAACACAACACTGTAAACATAAATGCTTACTGAGTTCCCCAAAATACCACACACAACACATATTAGCCACTCGACGCTAGAACTCTGTTTAACCTTCTAGTCAATATGTCTCAGTGGGACCCTCCAGTCCCATAACTCTGTGAGCCCTCTGGCCATAACTCTGTGGACCTTCCGGTCCTAACTCTGTAAACTCTGTAACATACATAGCATACATCAAATAGAAATCACATCATTCAAAAGCATACAAAATACTCTGTCACATAACTCTAATTACCACTCTAGGTAAAGTATAGTGAGAAGACTCACCTCGGGTAACTCGGTAATCTCGAACTCTATAAAAATCTGGTCTAGCTTCTGCCTAATCATATGAAATAAACACTCTAAGTCAATACATCTCTCAAGGCTAGACTTTTCCCTCTCTTAGTACTCTCAGAAGGGTAAAAGACCATTTTACCCCTCTCATGGCTCAAAGACCCTATATTTGACCAAACCCTAAAAGTCAACAAAAGTCAACTCTCTGGGTTACGTTGCGCGTACCAAACATGTACGCTGGGCGTACCCGGCGCCCTCACAGAAACGGGGTACGCAACCCCTTTTACCGCGTGTACTGGGATTACGCCCCACGTAACTCCCAGTTTCAGACTCTAAGCTCTTGAGGTCTTAAACAGTTAAGACCCACGTCCAACTTCTAGATCTGACCATTTTAAGCCTCTTAATCCATAAAGTTGGTTAATATAAGCCTTTGCATGGCTGGAAAAGTCACTAACACCCATAACATTCCCTTTCCTAACTCTAGAGAGCTCATAACTAAAGGATGATATCATAACAACGACCAAGATGGAAACTTTATGGATCTATAACACAAATATCACTGAAATGGGACAGATCTAGGTCCATGGAGTACATTACACTCATAAAGTCTCCACCTTTGGGACTTTTAACCCTAGAAATGGTCCATGCAACATCAAACCAAATAAAGAGGAAAGTTTTGAACTTTATACCTCTAGATGAAGCTCCTTTCTCTGAAGATCTCAGATCCAACTTGCACTGCAAGCCCTAGCCTCCACAAGCTCTTCTCCTTCTTCTTCACTAACACACTAAGACACTTTTAGCTCCAAAACACCCACACTCAAGCTAAGGACGATGAAAGGCTCTCTATTAGGGTTTCACTCTTTGATATGGAGGCTGAGAAATGAGCCTTAGCATCCTTTAAATAGTGCTCAAGCCAAACATTTAGAGTTTGTATCTGGACCCGTTACACCTAGCGTAACGCTGGGTACGCCCAACGTACCCAGGCTAGTCTGAGTCCAAATTAAGCGCATGAGTACGCGCAGCGTACTCCTCAGTACGCCCAGCATACTCATTTGCTACAAGAACTCTCTCTCATGGGACCACTCTTGACAACTTGACAAAATGGAAGGGTTAAATAGCTTACCTAATTTTCATGATGTTACAGAGATTATGGAGCTATAAATCACTAGTGGTAATGAATGTAAGTTCTGTTTATACTTATGTTTCTGTATTGACGATGACATCCCAAATATTTTAAAATGAATAAAAATACTTTTCTTCGGAAATGCTTTGATAACGTAATTATCATGTTTTACTGGGAACAAATTCCACAACATTTTTATTAAAAGAGGTACTTTGATTTTTATTAAGCATAAACAAAATCGGTCTTTTCTGGCTGAGAAAATGTGGATGTCACAGTTGGTATCAGAGCATTAGTTTAAGTGAACTAGGAATAAGGATTTATTTCTAGACTTAAACTTAGAATGTTAAGCGATGATCGTGATGAGTGTGTCTAATATTTTTTAGGAAGTACACCTGAATAGACAGAAGCACTAGCTTAATTAAGGAAAATGCCTAAAATGCTTTTATGTGCTAAATGATTTTTGATACTTTATACTATCGTTTGATCGGATCTATGGTCTGTTGCCGACCAGATCTGGAAATTTTATGTGATCAGATTTCTAAACATTTAATTATGGTATTAGAACTGGCATCTAACTTTTCGAAGTAATAGGGAGATTTACACGTCGATCGTAAATAAAATCTTTCCTATCTTAATTCTCTTCATTTCACTACGAACGTCCAATTTGGTGTATAGAACGAGATGGGAAGAACCCGAAGTGGAGTCGGGAATGCGAACGGAAACAGAAATCAACCCCCAGTGATTGAGCAAATACCTGTTGTACTAGCCACTCCTAAGCCAATCACGATGGCAGGAGTATGTGCAATGGTGCGGGTGATGTTGGATCAACAAATGGAAGAAACAAGGCGTTTACTTCAAAGAAGTAAAAACGAACTTACTGTGCCAGTACGCCAGGCACTTACTCTTGAGGTAGCCATCTGGGTTGAGGTTGGCAAGAAGAGGAAATTTGAGGGAACTTCAAGGTCCAACAAGAACAACATCTTCTCACAGTCTGGATGAGGAAGAGGTGAAGCAAAATGGTGTGTCGAGTATGGAAGGAAACACAACTGGGAATGTTATAAGGAAGTGACCTGCTTCAAATACGGGAATACTGGTAACTATTCCCCCAAGTGCTCAACCAATGATGAAGTTTGCCTTAAGTGTACTGGAAAGGGTCACTTCAAAAGACATTGTCCGATAAGGGCTACAATGCCAAATGTACCGCTGAAGCACTATGAAGGTTGCGACGAAGAAGTGACTTGTTACAGGTGTGGAAGAATCGGTCATTATCCTAACGGGCGCATGTCTAGGGACTTCCCAAAAAAAATGAAGCAGCAAGACCGAATGTTCCGCCAAAGCCGAAGGAAAGAGCATTCCAGAGGATCCTTGGCGAAGCTACTAATAATGAAAGGTTTCAGGAGTAACGGCTTGATATCCAAAGATCGGGTTATGAAGTAGCCATAGTATCGTAGGGGCAGCCTATTAGAGGCATAGTCCAGGGTGAACTTGAACACCTATGTAATCGTTTCAAGACATAATATAAAACCTTCGTTTTGTTATCTAATGTGTTGAATGATTGTGTGATTTTTTTTGCATGGTGACTTGGATAAACTACGAGACAATACTTGGGAAGAGTATGAGTAGGTGTGAAATGTAGTAGAGGCCTAAACTACCGGAAGCACATAACTCACACTTGGATCAGGGAAAGTCACAAGGCCTATACTACCGGAAGCACAAGACTCTCATTCCGAAAACAACTCCAGATGCTACTCCTGCATCTCTGACTCCGACTCCCAAGTCAGCTCGGACCCCCTTCGATGCTGCCACTGGACCTGAACCAGAGGCACCTCCTTGTTCGTCAGAACCTTGACCTTCCGGTCGAAGATCACGATCGGTCTCTAAACATAATTCAGACTTGCATCCACCTGGATATCCTCCAACAATACCACTGCCTACTCGTCAGCTACACACATCCTCAGCTGAGACATGTGGAAGGTATCATGGATCTGGCTCAACTCCATAGGTAGCTCCAATCAATATGCTATCTTGCCCACCCTCGCGATCACCCTAAACAATCCAATGTACCGGGGCCCCAACTTGCCCCTTTTCCTGAATCGCATCACTCCTTTCTAAGGAGACACTTTCAGGAGTACAAAATCTCCAACCTGAAACTCGAGCTCGGATCGATGCCTATCCATGTAACTCTTCTGGCGACTTCGGGCCATCAACAACCTCTGTCGAACTTGTTGTATCTACTCTGTCGTCTGAAGCACTATCTCAGTGCTACCCATCACTCGCTGCCCTACCTCTCCCCAACAGATGGGAGTCCGACACCTCCTCCCATGCAACAACTCAAAGTGAGGCATACCAATCCTCGAATGGTGAGTTGTTATAGGAAAACTCAGCCAAATGCAGATACGTGTCCCAACTCCCTCCGAAGTCCAACACACATGCCCAAAGCATGTCCTCAAGCGTCTTAATCATCCGCTCACACTGTCCGTCCGTCTGTGAGTGGTAAGAGGTACTGAAATGCAACCTAGTACCCAACTCCTCTTGAAACTTCTTCCAGAACCTGGAAGTGAAACGCACATCTCGATCTGACACAATCGAGAACGGCACAGCATGCCACGATACCACCTCCCTCACATACACCTTTGCCAGCCACTCTGCGGAAGAGCTCTCACTGATAGAAAGAAAATGAGCGCTCTTTGTCAGCCGGTCAACGATCACCCAAATTGCATCGACGCCTATTGCAATACTCGGCAATTTGGTGATAACATCCATGGAAATATGTTCCCACTTCCACAGGGGAAGCTCAAGCGGCTGCGACTTGCCATGTGGACACTGGTGCTTGGCCTTAACCCTGCAACATGTCAAGCACCTCTCTACAAACCACGTTGCATCCCTCTTCATACAGGGCCACAAATAGTCTCTTTTCAGGTCCAAATACATCTTAGTGGCCCCGAGATGGATCGAAAACCTCGACCTATGCGCCTCCTCCATCAAAATGGCACGTGCCCCGCCCTGAAATGGCACCCAAATCCGGCCCTGGAAGGTCATAAGCCCCCGACTATCGGCAATGAACTCAGATATCTGTCTGATCACCCGCTCACGCTTGCAGTTCTCCGGTCTCATGGCCTCCACCTAGGCCTCCCGAATGGTGTCCAATACTGGAGGCATCACTGTAAAGGGGCATTCTATGCCATGCGACTCAAGGAATCAGCTACCACGTTAGCCTTGTCCGTATGGTACAAGATCTCACACTCATAATCCTTTACCACGTCCAACCATCTCCTCTGACGCATGTTCAGGTTGGGCTGATCCATCAGATACTTCAAGCTCTTGTGGTCTGTGTATATGGTACACCGAACCCCATACATATAGTGACACCAGATCCTGAGAGCGAACACCACAACCCCTAACTCCAGATTTTGATTAGGATACCTCATATCATGAGGCTTCAGTTGCCTTGATGCGTATGCTATCACATGCCCTCTCTGCATCAGCACCGAACCCAGTCCCGATATTGACGCGTTACAATATACAACGAAGTCCTCCATTCCCTCCAGAAGGGCCAACACTGGGGCTTCACACAATCTCTGGCGAAGTGTCTCGAATGAGGCATGCTGCTCCGGGCCCCAACTGAAACCCACGCCCTTCCGGGTCAGTCTGGTGAGAGGAACAACAATCCTGGAGAAATCCTGGATGAATCTCCGATAATAACCAAGCAACCCCATGAAACTCCTGATCTCCGAAGGGGATCTCGGAACCTCCCAACTCATCACCACCTTAATCTTGGCCGGATCGACCAATATCCCATTATGGTTGACGAGGTGTCCCAGAAACTGGACCTCTAGTAACCAGAAATCGCACTTGGAGAATGTGGCGTCAAGCCTCTCCGATCTCAGAACTCTGAGGATCTCCCTCAAATGCTCCTCATGCAGCTCTCTGGATCTCGAATACACCAATATATCATCAATGAAGACGATCACCGAACGATCCAACATCGGCATGCACACCCTGTTCATGAGATCCATGAACGCCGCCGGTGCATTGGTGAGCCCGAAAGGTATCACGACGAACTCGTAATGCCCGTAACGAGTCCTGAGCACTATCTTCTGGATATCCTCGTCACGCACCCTCATATGATGATATCCAAACCTCAAATCAATCTTGGAAAACAAAGACGCTCCTTGCAACTGATCGAACAAATTGTTGATCCTCGGTAAGGAGTAACGGTTCTTGACCGTCAGCTTGTTCAACTCCCGGTACTCAATGCACATCCGGTGTGAACCATCCTTTTTCTTTACAAAAAGGATTGGCGTTCCCCACAGCAAGCTACTTGGCCGTATAAACCCCTTTTCCCAGCAGCTCCTGAAGCTGCGAGGATAACTCATACATCTCTGGAGGTGCAAGGTGATAGGGCCCCTTGGCGATAGGCGCTGACCCCGGAACCAAATCGATACGGAACTCCACATGCCTCTCAGGAGGCACACCCGGAAACTGCTCGGGGAAAACATCCGGGAACTCGTGCACTATCGGGACCTCATCGACCGACCTTGGTCTCTCTGCACCTACCCTTGTATCCACCACATAAGCTACAAATCTACTACAGCCTTGCTATAGACTCTGCCTCGCTCTCGCGGATGAACAAAATGCTGACCCAGAATGGGTACCCTCGACATAAACCATAAGAACTCCCCCACTAGGGTCTCGTATGGTCACCAGTTGCCGCTCGCAGTCAATAACCACTCAAAATCTGCTCAACCATCCCATGCCCACGAGGACATAGACATCTCCCATAGCAATCGGGACCAAATCAATCGGAAACTCAACGCCGAAGATCTCGAGTACACATCCTCGAATCACATGAATGGCATACACTACACTCTCGTCAGCTATGGAAACTCGCAAAGGTCGACTCAACACCTCTCAACAAATACTGATGTGCTGATTAAAGGCTAATGACACAAAAGACCGACTCGCAACCAAGTCAAATAACACCAAAACAGGTATAGAACACACATGAAATGCATCTACGCATATCACAATATAAGCATAACACCACAAAATCAAAATAAACATATGAAATAATACATACCAGCCACAACATTGGGTGCTGTGTGGACCTCCTCCGCTGTCAACATGAAGGCTCTCCCGCAATCCTTCGACGCCTCAGCCTTCATCGGCCGACTCTCGGTAGCACGTACAGCAGCAGGGACAGATCCTTGGGAAGCTCTCTGAGCCGAACCTCGTAACTGCGGACACTCGGCCTTCCGGTGTCTGGTCTGGTTGCAGTGAAAACAAACTGCAAACCCCTTAGGGCAATCCTTGGCCATGTGCCCCTCCTTACTACACTTGTAGCAAGACCCTGCTCTATACACCCCCTCATGACTCATGTTGTACTTGCCACAAGTGCGGCCCTTCTGGTTCCCTGATCTCGAATCGGTGGGCTTATCCCACTTGGCAGTCGGCTGGGACTATGTCGGTCGCCGATCGCTCCCCTGAGGCTCCGCCTCCTCCCAGGCTTGAGTCTCTAGCTCAATCTCCCTCTTTCGGGCATTTGCCTGAAGCTCGGAAAATGTCTGGTACGTCAAGTTCTCCACGAACTCGCGGATGTCTCTCCTCAAAATTATCAAATACCGACTCATATGTGCCTGCTTGGAAGACACGTGCTCAGGGCAGAACATCGCCCTCTCATGAAACATCCTGGTGATCACAGTAACAGACTATGTACCCTGCTTGAGGGTCAAGAACTCCTGGGCCAAACGCTCGCTTTCCACCGGGGGAACGTACTCATCACGAAACATAGCGGTGAACCTCTCCCAGGTCACCACAACAATCTGTAGAAAAATAGTGCGCTGTCACAAACTTCCACCAGTCCTTCGCCCCCAAGCGAAGCTGGTTCAGCGCGAACCGAACTCTCAGATTCTCCGGACATGAACATGTGGAGAGGCACCCAACAATGTAATAGATCCACCTCATCGCGGATATCGGATCCTGAGTCCCATCAAAGTCTGGTGGATTCGTGTTGCTGAACTCTCGGTACAACAACTCATCACTCCCATGCGGCCTGGTAGCAGCAACGACTGACGTGGCTGCAGCAACAGCAACATCAGTAAGAGCAGCATACCGATCATCAAAAGTCTCAATCAGTGTGGTCTTGATAGACCTGAACATCTTTGGAATCTCAGCGCGGATGGCCGTATCCACCTCATCATGAATCATCTGGCGGAGCTCCTCATCGCTCACACCCCCTCGCTAGTCCCTAGCCTGTGGCGGATTCTAACTTGTGCTGCGCACTGATCCAGTGTCTTCAGTAGTACGGGCCCAATACTACCGTCCACACCGCATCAATATTCACCCCAAGTCCTCCTCCTAGGATCCAAAGTCCCAAGTACTCTACTCTCTCTATACATAGCCTACTCTCTAGCAGGTCTCTCCTAAGCTCCTCGCTGCTATCTATTCACTCTCAAGCATCTCCTAGCATCAAAATCCCTAGGCTCAGGCATCACAAATCAGGCCACTATAGTCCTAATAAGAATATCTAGCCTACTCTAGCATGCATATCATATCATAACATATCTCATAACTCATAATGTAAGGGTATTTTGGGAAATCACCGTTCGGGCGCTGGCTGATCGTACACACTGTTCTGCTATGATCTTTCAATAACTTTTTACTCTTGAGAAAAATTTTGTGAATTTTATTTTGAAAAACCCTCAAATCCTCAGTTTGAGTTCAGATACGCCTGAAGGTGCACCTAAATCCCTCAAACCAAGGCTCTAATACCAACTTTTAACACCCAAATTTTCAAATAATTCATCACATTTTAAAAACTCAAACTTTCATTCATAGTTGTTATAAAAATATCATTGTATCACATAATCAATTCATAACATCACATCCCAAGATCATAACATGTAAAAGCTCCTCATGTGTGCACTGATCAAGCCGGCGCCTTCCCGCGATCCTCACTGCTACCTGAAACACATAACACAACACTGTAAACATAAATGCTTAGTGAGCTCACCAAAATACTACACACAACACATATTAGCCACTGGAGGCTAGAACTTTGTTTGACCCTCTGGTCAATGTGTCTCAGTGGGACCCTCGAGTCCCATAACTCTATGGGCCCTCTTGCCTTAACTCTGTGGACCTTCTGGTCCTAACTTTATAAACTCTGTAACATACATAGCATAAATCACATAGAAATCACATCATGCAAAATCATACAAAATACTCTGTCACATAACTCTAATTACCACTCAAGGTAAAGTATAGTGAGAAGACTCACCTCGGGTAACTCGGTAATCTCGAACTCTGTAAAAATCTGGTCTAGCCTCCGCCTAATCATATGAAATAAACACTCTATATCAATACATCTCTCAAGTCTAGACTTTTCCCTCTCTTAGTACTCTCAGAAGGATAAAAGACCATTTTACCCCTCTCATGGCTCAAAGACCGTAAAGTTGACCAAACCCTAAAAGTCAACAAAAGTCAATTCTCCGGGTTACACTGGGCGTACCAAACATGTATGATGGGCGTACCCGGAATCCTCACAGAAACGGGGTGCGTGACCCATTACGCCACGCGTACTGGGATTACACCCCGAGTAACTCCCAGTTTCAAACTCTAAGCTCTTAAGGTCTTAAACAGGTAAGACCCACGTCTAACTTCTAGATCTGACCATTTCTAAGCCTCTTAGTCTGTAAAGTTGGTGTCTTTAAGCCTTTGCATGGCTGGACAAATCACTAACACCCATAACATTCCATTTCCCAACTCTAGAAAGCTGATAACTCAAGCATGGCCTCATAACAATGACCAAGATGGAAACTTTACGGATCTCTAACACAAATATCACTAAAATGGGATAGATCTAGGTCCATGGAATACATTACACTCATAAAGTCTCCACCTTTGGGACTTTTAACCCTAGAAATGGTCCACGCAACATCAAACCAAATAAAGAGGAAAGTTTTGAACTTTATACCTCTAGATGAAGCTCCTTTCTCTGAAGATCTCAAATCCAACTTTCACTACAAGCCCTAGCCTCCACAAGCTCTTCTCCTTCTTCTTCACTAACACACCAAGACACTTTTAGCTCCAAAACACACACAGACACACTCAAGCTAAGGACGATGGAAGGCTCTCTCTTAGGGTTTCACTCTTTGATATGGAGGCTGAGATATGAGCCTTAGCATCGTGTAAATAGTGCACAAGCCAAACATTTAAGGTTTGCATCTAGACCCGTTACGCCCAACGTACCCAGGCGAGTCCGCGTCTAAATTAAGCGCATAAGTACGCGCAGCGTACTCCTCACTGCGCCCAGCATACTCGTTTGCTACAAGAACTCTCTCTCAAGGGACCACTCTTGACAACTTGACAAAATGGAAGGGTTAAATAGCTTACCTGAATTTCCGGATGTTATAGATATTAAGGAGCTATAAATCACTAGTGATAATGAATGTAAGTTTTGTTTATACTTATGTTTCTGTATTAATGATGACATCCCAAATGTTTTAAAATGAATAAAAATACTTTTCTTCGGAAATGATTTGATAACTTAGTTATCAAGTTTTACTGGGAACAAATTCCGCAACATTTTTATTAAAAGAGGTACTCTGATTTTTATAAAGCATAAACAAAATCGGTATTTTCTGGCCATCAAAATGGGGATGTCACAGTTGGTATCAAAGCATTAGTTTAAGCGAACTAGGAATAAGGATTTATTTCTAGACTTAAAGTTAGAATGTTAAGCGATGATCGTGAGGAGTGTGTCTAATATATTTTAGGAAGTACACCTGAATAGACACAAGTACTAGCTTAATTAGGGAAGATGCCTAAAATGCTTTTATGTGCTAAATGATTTGTGATGCTTTATACTATCGTTTGATCAGATCTATGGTCTGTTGCCGACCAAACCTGGAAATTTTATGTGATCAGATTTCTAAACATTTAATTACGGTATTAGAACTGGCATGTAACTTTTCGATGTAATAGGGAGATTTACACGTCGATCGTAAATAAAATATTTCCTATCTTAATTATCATCGTTTCGCCGTGAACGTCCGATTTGGTGTATAGAACGAGATGACAAGAACCGAAGTAAAGTCGGGAATGTGAATGGAAACAGAAATCAACCCCCAGTGATTGAGCAAATACCTGTTGTAGTAGCCACTCCTAAGCTAATCCCGATGGTACGAGTACATGGAATGGTGCGGGTGATGTTGGATCAATAAATGGAAGAAACAAGACGTTTACTTCAACAAAGTAAAAACGAACTTACTATGCCAGGACGCCAGGAACCTACTCTTGGGGCAGCCATCTGGGTTGAGGTTGGCAAAAAGAGTAAATTTGAGGGAACTTCAAGGTCTAACAAGAACAACATGTTCTCACAGTCTGGATGAGGAAGAGGTGAAGCAAAATGGTGTTACGAGTATGGAAGGAAACGCAACTGGGGATGTTATAAGGAATTGACCTGCTTCAAATGCGGGAGTACTGGTCACCATGCCCCTAAGTGCTCAACCAAGGAGGAAGTTTGCCTGAAGTGTACTGGAAAGGGTCACTTCGAAAGATATTATCCGATAAAGGCTACAACGCCAAATGTACCGCTGAAGCACTATGAAGGATGCGACGAAGAAGTGACTTGTTATAGGTGTGGAAGAATCGGTCACTATTACAAGGACTATATACATAGGGATAAAGTATGTTAAAGATGCAGAGACAAGGGGCGCATGTCTAGGGACTGCCCAAAGAAAAATGAAGCAGCAAGACCGAATGTGCCGCCAAAGCCGAAGGAAAGAGAATTCCAGAGGATCCTTAGTGAAGCAACTGACAATGCAAGGTTTTAGGAGTGAAGGCTAGATATCAAAAGATCGGGTTATGAAGTAGCCATGGTATCGTAGGGGTAGCCTGTTAGAGGCATAGTCTAGGGTGAACTTGAACACCTATGTAATCGTTTCATGAAATAATATAAAACCTTCATTTTGTTATCTTATGTGTTGAATGATTGTGTGATTTTATTGCATGGTGACTTGGATAAACTATGAGACAATACTTGGGACAAGTATGAGTAGGTGTGAAAGTTAGTAAAGGCCTATACTACCAGAAGCACACGACTCACACTTGGATCAGGGAAAGTCACAAGGTTACCAAGAAGCTAGTAATTGATTTCATTTTATTCAAATATGTCATTACCATCATTTCGGTAATGACCAAGAAGATGAATGTTATTCCGACCCTAGTAGTCATATCGAATTGAGTCCGACTACGATGAGTATGTTACGTGGTTCAGAGAACCAAGTTTGATGTAACATCTGACTTAAGCCGGAAGATTGAAATAAAAGATAATCAAAGTGATCGGTAGAGGTATCGTGATAGTTTCTTGTAGCTAGAAATGCTACCTTTTAAGATGAAATTAGAACATGAAGGAAAGTATAGTCTGTTCTGGAAGACTCTAATAGACCTGAGTCTAAGCATTGCAACATACGATGATAGGTCATTAGAATATGACACATCGTTCCATTGTAGTAATAAAGGAACTTATCTTAAGTTCGTATCCAGTGAGGATCGAGATTGTGATTTGAAGGTCATAATTTGGAGTCTAACGTTAGATAGGGAGCAAGTACAAAATCGAGCACCGCCTGCAGTCAAGGAGTCCAAGAGTTAGATACTCATTCGAAGAAACAAGGAAGTTACGATTATTACCTAGGATAAAGAGATAACGTATGGAGTCATTATACTTGAAAGGCCCAATTAGTGGTTTGGTCTAGGCTTTGCATTGTAATAGTTTTTGGTATAGATAGAGTATTTTAGTAGGTGTAATAGCCGTTTACGATTTGTAATGAGTTTACGGCCACCTTACAGCCGTAAACCCTTCTCGGTCGTAGTTCCTTATAAATAGATGGCTAGTCAGACGTGTTTAGTTGTTGATGCCTTATTGTTCACAGCCCTACTTCGAGTTGTAACAGACGTTTACTTCAATGAAATGTGTGCAAGCTTGATTTCATTGTTTCTCTACTTCTATTCTTGTTTATGTGATTGTGTTTGCTATTGATCACTGGTAAGATCCGTTCTCAGGACCTTAGAATTGGTATCAGAGCAAAACCAACGTTACAGGCACTCTACAATCAATTTTGAAACGAGTTTTTATTGGCTTGAGATTAAGTTCGTGTTTTTCTGCAAGAGGGTTTTTGGTTTCATCGAAAAACTGCAAAAATTGATGCTTACGACTCGAGCTTACGGCCGCAAACTCATCATAGTTCTTAAACCCTGAACTGCATTCTTGAGTCGTAACCATGGAATCGAAGAATGGTTGTTCTTGGACCGTGAACCTTGGACCGTATTCTCTTTTTGACTGCAAACTCAGAGTTTACGACCGCAAACTAATTTTGGGCAGTAAATTCTTTTTTACAGTAAATCAGATTTTAACTGTGTTTGACCAAAAACTCAATTTAAATTTTAATTCATTTGCTTTCTGTTTCACATTAATTAAACAATAAAAATGGAATCTCAAAGTCAAAATCATTTTCAAGAACTGGATGCTGTCATCAACACCACTACATGAACTCCAAGGTTAATGCCTGCTGATGGTTTTCCCGAGTAGAAGTACAAAATAGAGAAATACATAAAAATGAAAGACTTCAAGATGTGGAAATGCATCATCAAGGATCCAGTCAGAATAACCACTACAGTTGCAGGGGAAGTGGTTTACAAGAAGATAGAAAATTACACTGATGAAGACTTTGAGTGTGTGGAAGAGCAGGAGAAGGCGTTGGCCATCTTGATCATGGCCCTGTCACCAGATATTGCTCAAGGTTTCAGAGAGTATACGTCTGCTAAGGCTCTGTGGGAAGCCCTAATTGATGTCTACGAAGGGAACGAAGACATGCGAGAGAGTCGCCAAGACATGTTGCAACGATTCAATATGTTTAATTATGTTCCTGGAGAGACTCTTAAAGCACAGCTGCAGCGGTTCACATCTCTAAATACTAAAATGACTCTGGCTGGGATTTTGTATACAAAGTTAGAGATAAACAAGAAGCCACTAAATGCTCTCCCAAAATCTTGGGACATGAATGTAGCTGTCATCAAGAAGACTAAGGATCTCAGCCGTCTCACTCTTGCTGAAGTGATGGCCGTCATCAAGGCATGTGATATTGATGACAAGCAGCGGGAGATCTAACAATGCTCTTTCATCATTTTCTTTTTCTCTTCCTTCTACAGGTCAATCATTTAATACTCCGCAAGCTCAGATTCAGACTTTTCCCACTCCATCAGCTTCCTCTGCATCAGCCATGCCTTTCTCGCAGAATCAATCGTTCATGGCATCTCAAGCTGCTTCATCCTCAATTGGGGCCTCTTCTTCAAAGGGAAAGGAGGGTGATGAAAATCTTTTTCTTGCTTCAGGGCTTGTCAATTGCTACAATGCACTCGTAGCCGAGGATCTCCCACCCCAACTATCATTTGCCGATCTTGATCAGATACATCTTGAAGACGTTGAGGAGATGGATATTACATGGCAAATTGCCATGGTAGTCTTTAGGGCAAAACAGTTTGCCAAAAAGACTGGAAAGAACAATTGGGTGATGAGTGCTGAAAAGAAAGTTGGGTTTAGCAAGGGAAAGCTACAATGTTTCAACTGCCACGAGCCAGTGCATTTTGCTCGTGATTGTCCACAGCCAGACAAAAGATCAAATATAGATAGGACACTAGTTGCAGTTGGAAACAATCGAAGTGGTGCTCAGTTAAACAACGAGAAAGCTATGATTGCACAATCTTTCGACTGGGAGGATCAGATGTAGGCCCTGAATTTGTCTGCACCTGAAAATGCTCACCTGGCACAGGTCTGTGATGATGCTCCGGCATAGATTGTGGCAGCTGAAGACAAAATGATGGAGCTGTAGTTTGCATTGATGGTATCTTTTTCTCATGAACTGAATACAACCGAGGTAAGTCTACCATCATGTTCTCAAGCCTATATTGATTATGTTAAAATTCTGCATGAGAAAATTGAGACATTAGATAGTGAAGTAGAAAGCCTTAAGATTCTTCATGAACTTAATGACTCATTAAAAAGGGAAGTAGAAGACCTTAGATTGAAGGTTACCAACTCAAAAAAGGTCAAAAACCACTTAAAGCCCAATTGGAATAAAAAAAATAAAGGACTTTAGGAGACTTTAGGAAGACTACAGTAATAAATGAGAAATTATGATTATGTAGTGAAACAGAACGCTAAACTAGTGGCTGAAATTGAATCTTTAAAGGGTAAATTTGAAACCGCTGATTTTGATTTTAGGAAATTTGATGGTTCGAGTGAGGTAGTTGCAAATATGATAGACCACTGCATGCAATTTAAGAGAAATCAATCAAAGGGTCTAGGTTATAATCAAGTGCCTCCTCCTTTCAATCATTCATATTAGCATAAGCCCCTGTCCAAAGAAGAGATTGCCAATGAACCATTCATGGTTTATGGCAAGCCATCTGGTTTTATTTTGGGAGGATTTATTAATGTTGAAAGTACTAACATTTCTACTTCTCTTGCAGATCAATCCTTAAATCAGTCAAAGCACAAAGTTGAAGGATCTGTTTCTGAAAATAAAACTGAGTCCGAACCTGAAGTTTTAGTTTTTAATAAAGACAATAATTTTTCTGATGTTTTAAGTGACAATGTTTTTTGTGGTGGTGTTTCTATTACTTCTGATACTGTTTTGAATGGTTTCAAAGTGTCTAGTTTGAACAATTTGGTTGACAATTCTGATGTGTGTGATAATAATTTTGAAGAACCACCAGTTTTACAAACTTCTCCATCTAATGTACCCTCACTTGCCTCACAACCTAATTCTAGTTCATGTTCTTGTGAGAGAAGCAAGGGTGATAGTATGGAAAACAAATTTGATCAATGTAGCACAAGTTGTAACAATAACAAACATATTTGTTTCAATTGTGGTGTTGGTGGTCATATCGCTAGAAATTGTCAAAATCGTATGTTTGTACATTTTGAATTTCCAAGAGGAAAGAACGAATCCAGAGGAAGGTCTTTAACTAGAAAGTCCTCTAGAAATCGTTCCCGGAATGATGATTGGAAAGATGATCGGAGTAGAAAACGAGCCATTTTTCAAAAGCATAAAAAGGTTTTTTATCAAAAAGTCCCAGGCAGTTTGCCAAAACCGAGCATGGCCAAGCCAAGGTCGGCTTCGTCAAGAAGCAGCAGTGAGTCTTAAACCAAATCTGGTAGAAAACCCACATGCCTTAAGCAAACTGATAAACATCTGATCTCAAAAACACCCGGGACTATTAGAAAACCCAATTATAAATGGCTGCCAAACTAGCTTCCAATTCATCTTTCGTGTCCTCTGAAAAATCCGAAAGTTATCAATCTAAAAAGGTATCGAGGCCACCCAGAAAAATAATGACCTAGGTTCCCAAATCTAATTAAACATGCACATTTTGCAGGGATAATTGCGGGGGAATGTCGTCAGACCCTGGTTCGTCGACAGCGGCTGTTCCCGGCATATGACACGAGATATCGCCCAACTGCACAACATTCAATCATTTAATGGGGGATACATCTCCTTCACAGGTGGAGATGGTGGCAAGATCACTCAAAGAGGAACTATCACAAATGGGGTTTTAAGTTTTGAGAATGTTAATTTTGCTCCCGAGCTGAAGCATAGTCTATTAAGTGTATCTGATATCTGTGACAAAGGGCTATTCTATGTATTTCACTGATAAGGAGTGCATGATTCTCAATCCAGGCTTCTTCATCCTAGAAGAGTGGATTCTCGTAAAATCTAAAAGGGATGGTAATGCCTATATCATTGATATGAATAGCAATCTTCTAGAAAAAGTTACATGCCTTTTCTCCAAGATCTCCGAACAAACTACAATGTTGTGGCACAGAAGACTAGGTCATGCTAATGCCAAGAATTTGAATCGTCTTGCGAAAAATGAGATGATCCATGAATTGCCTATCAAAGACTTCATCACGTTTGAAAAATGTGTGTCATGTGCCCAAGGAAATCATCATAGAAAACCACACCTGTCAAAACAGGTTAACTCAACTAGCCAGGTGCTTCAATTGCTACATATGGATTTGTTTGGTCCAGTAAACGTTCTCAGCATCAACATAAGCTCCTATTGTCCGGTTGTTATTGATGATTTCTCTCGATTCACGTGGGTTTTCTTTCTATCCAACAAAACTGGAGTTGCTGACTTGATTAAGAAATTCATAGTATTAATTAAGAACCAGACTAACCATCAGGTGAAGGCGCTTCATACCGACAACGGAACAGAGTTCAAGAATTATGTTCTCGATCACTTTTGCGCAGAAAAGGGTATCATGCGTCAATACAGCTCTGCTCACACACCTTAACAAAATGGTGTTGCTGAAAGGAGAAACAAAACTTTAAAGGATGCTGCAAGGACGATGTTGTGTGATTCAAAGCTACTGGTTTTCTTTTGGGCCGAGGCGATAAACACTGCCTGTTACGTTCAGAATCGAGTGTTGATCAACAAAGCTCAGATGAAGACCCCGTATGAAATTCTCTATGGTCACAAGCCATCAGTCAGTCATTTCCGTGTATTTGGCTGTCCTTGCACTCTTCTTCACTTAAATGCCTCCCCAAAGTTTAATGTCAAGGCCGATGATTGTTACTTCGTAGGGTATGCTGCTCGCACTACCTATAGAGTCTATAATAAGAAGACAAAACAGATTGTGGAATCTTATGACGTGCGTTGGTTGGAAGAAAATGAGACGGACGCTAGAGTGGGTCCGGATTGGCTGTTTGATTACACATCGCTGTTCAAATCAATAAATGTGTCTTCGAGTGGCTCATCTGGATCTGTTTCTGGTTTGAAGAAGATTTCTAAAGATGAAGACGAAGAAGTTGTCTATAGACCTCTATCTGCATCCTCTTCATCATTCAAGGGAAAGTCTCTGGTTTCGTCTGAATGGGAGTCTTCTACTATGCCTGAGGGGGAGTTCTCTGCTATGAATTAGGGGGAGTCCTATGCTACACCAGAGGGGGAGTCACCTACGCAACATGATAGTCCTAAGTCTCCAGTCCAAAAGGATACTCCTATTGCTGAAGCTACGCCATCTCCACCTATGGAGAAAGAGTTCATGCCTAATGACGCTTCTGCAAGCACGTCAACCTTTATGGAACTACTCTTTCCTGAATTTATCTCAAATGAGTTTGTGGTAGAGCCTTATGGAGCGGCTCAATCAGCAAATGAAGGAGGTATCAACATGCACACTCTTCCTGTCTCTCTCAATGATATCAGCCAAGAGATACCTTCAAGAATTCAACGTTATCATCCAATCGATAACATCATTGGTCAGCTGGGTGACGGTGTTAATACAAGAAGTCAGAGTGGAGATGTTAATACTTGTCTCTACTCTTGCTTTATTTCTCAAATAGAGCCCAAGAATGTTGGAATGGCTCTGAATGAACTCGGTGTTTGGAAGTTAGTTGAGTTACCAAAGGGCAAGAAGTCTCTTGACACAAGATGGGTTTATCGCTATAAGAAAGATGTAACATTCCACTCTGGCACCTATCACAATATTGTCCGCTTTGGGCCACTCGGCACAAGGACTTCTGAGGGGGTCACCCATCCTGGTACTACTCCCGCCCGGGCACGCTTAACTGTAGAGTTCTTATGGGATCTGCTGCCCTCACGGCTTTAAAATGCATTGTGATAGGGAAGGTACCCACACCCCTTATAAGGAATATTATGATACGTGCCAGAGGGGGATGTTACAAAGGACGATTCAGGGGTTATTGTGCGAAATAAAGGTCGATTGGTGGTTCGTGGGTTTCGTCATGTCGGGGGTCTTGATTACACTGAAGTTTATGCTCCAGTAGCTCACCTGGAGGCTGTTCGTATGTTTCTAGCATATGCTTCTTACATGAACTTTACCGTGTATCAAATGGACGTCAAGACTGCCTTCTTGTATGGCAAGGTGAAGGAAGAAATCTACGTTGATCAACCTCCTGGGTTCGTTGACTCAAAATTTCTTAATCATGTCTACAAGTTGGACAAGGCATTGTATGGGTTACATCAAGCTCCTCGAGCATGGTACGCAACTCTAACTAAGCATTTGCTCGACCATGGCTATTATCGTGGCGCCATCGATCAGACTTTGTTTATCAAGCATGTCGGAAATGATCAAATTCTTGTGCAAATCTATGTTGACGACATTATCTTTGGGTCAACCAGTCTGCAGCTCTGCAAAGAATTCGAAGGTGTAATGAAGAAACGGTTCGAAATGAGTTCGTTGGGAGAAATGACCATGTTTTTGGGGCGGCAGGTTAAACAGAATTCAACCGGAATCCTGATACATCAATCCAAGTATGTGGAGGATATTCTTGAGAAGTTTGGGTTTTACGACGCTAAATATGCTTCAACACCAATGGCTGAATGACCTCTTCTGACTCCAGATCCTGATGTATCTTACTGCAAGCCGAACTGTCATCATGTTTGCAGTTTGTCAATGCGCACATTATCAGGCTAATCCTAAACTTTCACATCTTATTGTTGTCAAAAGAATCTTTCGGTATATCAAAGGGAGCCCAAAATTGGGTCTTTGGTATCCGAAGAATTCTTAATTTGATCTTTATGCTTTTGCTGACAGTAATTATGGAGGCTGTGAGCTTGACAGGAAATCAACCTCAGGAGGATGTCCATACCTAGGTGACAGACTAGTTTCGTGGCAATGCAAGAAGCAACACATTGTCTCAACTTCCACTGCGGAGGTAGAATACGTTGCTGCATCGACCAGCGGCTCTCAAGTTATCTGGATCCAACATCAGCTGTTGGACTACGGTTTTAATTATTTAGAAACCCCCATTTATTGTGATAATGAAGTCGCTATTCAAATTGCCAAAAATCCAGTCCAACACTCTAAAACGAAGCACATTGACATTAAAATTCACTTTATCAGAGATTGTTATCAACGTTCACTAATCCTGCTTGAACAGGTCTGTACTGCTAATAATGTGGCGGATTTGTTCACAAAGCCATTTAACAAAGCTTGCTTCGATGTGCTTGTGGGTTTTCTGAAAATGATTCGTTTTGAGGATTAAGTTTTTTGTTTATTTATTTTTTTTCTCTTTCATCATTCTTCAATTTAATTTTAATTTTTATTTTAATTTTTTTAATTTTTAATTTCTTAGGATAGATTAAATTTGAGCATTTCGTTTTTCTTTTATTTTTACTCTCACCCATGCACAAATTTAGTGGGAGAAATAATCAAAAATCCAAAAACAATAAAAAACCAAAAAATTAAAAAAAGAAAAGAAAAAAAAACAGTGCTGATAGTTTTGTTTGTAGGTGTTGTGACGGGAAAAGAAATTAGCAAGTAATAACGGGCAATCTGAATCTGCGTAACGTACCTAAGTTGAATTGTATACGTTCTGTGCTCGATGCGTTGGTGGGCACGAAATATTTTTAAATGGACTTGACTAAGGAGAGTTAAACTAAATGAATTTGTGGACTTGACTAAATTTGACCTAATTGGATCCGTTTAGCCTGACTTCACGACGCTCGGATAGGTTGAACAGGGAGATATACATGGGAATCTACCAGTCACATTAAATAACCTGTATCTAGAATTGTGGATTCACTTTTCCTCGATGTACGGATTCTGTCCTTAATTCCGGTTGGATGGGGCGACTGGTAAATTTCGATGAATTAGGTCTGTAGAAAATTGTTTTCTTTTCTATCTGTCTGTTAGTCATATGTTACCTCCTCTGCGTGACTCAAAATCCGACCTGGACTGTAACTTATGCAACTCTATTTCTCGGCATATTATATCTATGAAATTCTTCTTATATGTTAGCCATATGCTGTCTCCTTTGCGTTACTAACAATCTGACCTGGTACACAACATATGCAAGCTTCTACTTCTCAATCCCTCTAAAACTATAAGTATTCATAATCTGAATCTATCCTTTCTCCTAATGATTGTCTGCTCACCCGATGTAAGTAGTACTCTGGAAGTCCTTGATGGCTGGGGCATATCAGGAAGCGGGAAACACGTTCTAGTACAATTAAAATTGAACACATACAGATTGTCTGTAGATCTCGGTGCTCTATTTAGGCGGACTACAATATCCCTGGTTGTAGTCAGTTAAATGGTAATAAGAAAAATCTATTTAAGAATTACGGCCAATCATGATAATAAAGTTATAATTATATATATATATATATATATATATATATATATATATATATATACCATGTCATTGGTAAATTGTCCAAATCTTGTCACAAATGTTTCGTGTTTAAGTGGACCACATTACTGGCGATCGATCAAACGAAGATGTGAAGATAAGGGTACCTACAAGTGGAATAAGGTTGTCCAACACTTTGATCCCAACGTCACAAATTCAGTCACAGTAGTTAAATTTTAAGATTATATTTTAGTTGAAGTTAAATTACTGTAATTTTATTTTTTTATTTTTTAGTTTTTATTTTTTTATTTTTAATTTTTATCTTTTAATTCTATCTTTAATTTTTAATTTTAATTTTATTTTTGTTTTATTTTAATTTTTAGCTATTAAAATTTATAAGTTTATTTTATTTTATTTTATTTTTATTCTATTATGCATAGTTAATTTTATTTTATTTTATTTTTAATTTTACCTTTAGTAAAAATCCTCAAAAAGAATCATTTTAAAACTTTTGATTGTGTTGGACTCTGCTCAATACTGTGTGGTTATCAAGTAAATGGTAAATGGGCATAAAAAGGAGTTTACCGCCGGAATCTCCATTATATCCTTGATTCCGGCCGCAAACGTCCCTCCCACTCTCTCTCCCTTCGAAAAAAATTTTGTCAAATCTTGCAAATCTAATCCGATAGTCTCGAAGGTAATGAGTTCTGGATCAGGAATATGTATTTTATTGTGTGATTAACCGAGTGGTCGAGGCAGAAATCGAGAAAGAAGGTGTGTCGGAGCTTGCGGCCCAAGCTTACGGCCGCAAACTCCGAGTGATCGGCACTTTACTGGCCACGATTTGCGACCGTAAATCCACATTTACCGCAATTTTTATGTGTTGGTCGTAAACTATGTTCGTCGACCGCAAACACTGTTCTTCGACCGTAAACACTGTTCTTCGGTCGTAAACTCAGTGTTGACCGCAAACTCAGCTTTGACCTAAATGAAAATTTTGACCTAATTGTAATAATAAAAAAAGTGTTATTTTTGGGATCAAAATTAAATTAAAAGTGCTTGTTGTTCGTTTGGGTTTTCCTGTCTTACTTGGTATGGTTAAGTGCAGGGTCATGGCGAACCTTAAATTTGCGGATATGCACAATATTGCTATTGTCTTGGCGGATCCTCCAGTTGTTCACTCGGACCTCCGGTCGATGATTCACAGACTTCGAGAGTGTTGTTTGGCATCTGCTATCACATTAAATCCTGTTATTTACTAGAATTTAATTAGAGAATTATGGGCGATTGCCACGATGAATATGAATGATGCTGGTCCTGTTACTGTTAAAGCTATCGTTCGAGGACGCGAGATTTTGATTAATGAAAGTTTTATCAGAGATATGTTGCTGATTGACGATCAACCTAATTTCCCTACGGAGATTGGGATTGAAGACGGTCAGAAAATTCTAAGGAGAATGGGTTACGAAGGCACTTCACCTCCAACTTTAAAGAAGCTCTTACCTCTGTATTGGAGATTTTTAGCGCATGTAATCGTTAGCTGCATTTCAGGAAGAAGATCAGGAGCTGATGAAATTTCAATGAGGAATACTGGAGTGATCGTTTCTCTTGCTGCCAGAATAAAATTCAACTTTTCTAGATTTATCTTGGATGAGTTTATAGTAAACATCAGGGCTTCAACTCGGGATAATTTCTTATTGTATCCCCAGATTCATTCATCTGTTTATCAATGCTAAGTTTCCGGATGTGAGAAAAGAATGTGATACTCTGGATATGAAATCATTGGGTCCTCATACTGTAGGACTCATTAAATAGAATCGCAAAGGAAAGTTTATTTTTCAATGAAAATATCCTCTTGAAAAGTTTGGAAAGTTCACAGAATTGGATGAACCTGTAGTATCTTATGGAGCATCTGACCAGGCTTCCTCTGAGCCTGCATCTTCTGAAAAATCATCTCAAAACGACGCTGTTATTAATGTATCTGATGATGAGAGCACTGAAAAGGAAGATACGCCTACTCCTGATGCTTATGTGGCAGAAGAACATTGGTTAATGTCTACTTGTCCTCAAGGTGCTGTTGAAGGAATGAATGTGGAGTCTGAAGCGAATGTTGAGGGAGATAAAAATGATTCTTTTAGTGATCTTGATCTCAATGGTTTTGATAATGATGATATTACAGCTTCTCTTTCCAATAGTGCTAATTTGGTGACGAATGAGAATCTCGACACGATCTTTAACAATGTCGATGAAGTTGTTCCTCCAACAACAGAGGCAAGGGAGTCTAATGAAGTTTTTGAAACGACAACCCCTACTTCAAAGCAAATGGAAAATATTTCCACTCCAATGGAGACGGTTAGAGGATTTCCTCCTCCTGTTTCTGTTCCTCTTACTTCAGAGCTATTTGTAAGTGATTCTACAACAACACAGACTGGGCAACCTCTGTTGAAAAGAAGAAGATGACGGGTTTTAGCCAAAAGACATCCTATGTGCTCATGCAAACCCTAAAGCTTGGATCTAGGTTTCTCTATTATACATGCTTTTAATCCAAGACTTAAAACCCTATATCTAATCAATATATCATATGAATAAGGGTTTAGATCATACCTTGATTGTTATGTACCAATAACAATCTCAAATCCTTCTTGTATTGACTTTAGAAAGCTTAGAGTCACAAATGTCACTCCTCTAATGGCTCACAAACACCAAGAGCAAGAGGATGAAGAAGAGAAAAGAAGGAGACTGCCCTAAACATGTGGAAACCCTAACCAATTAGTTCACCACGTTTTTGGGGCTTAAGGGTTCCTTAAATAGTGAGGCTATTAAGGTTATCTAACAAGGAAACCCTAATTTGGATGCTTAGGCCCTAAGCAACCCATGTACTCCTTTCTTAAAGGCCTTTGGACGATTTCTAATGGGTTTCTCCATACAATTCGTCCACCCCCTTAGTAAGGAGTCCGTTAGCTCAATATTTAACTATCACACAATTGACAGTTCTAGTCCCTTAAGTTTAATTAATGTCTTTTAGCCACAAACTTAATTCTTATTAATTCTTGACTAATATTAATTAAACAATATGATTTCTCCTTTAATATATTATTCTCATAATATATTAATAAATCATATTTAATCCTTTCTCTCCATAATTCATCCTATCAAGTTGCTTTGGTGAAGGCAACCCAAAAGGACCATGCACCATCGGGTCAAGTACATACCAAAATAGTTATGGACTTAGACACTAATCCAACAGTCTCCCACTTGGATAAGTCTAATAACTATTCCACGTATGACTTCAGATCTTGATCTACAATCGTAGCTTTCTAAAGCCGTTGTCAACTCTGATCTTATCAGATACGCGTGTCCTTTAGATAAGGGATCATATATTCCTCCATTCTAGATATTATCGTACAGACTAAGACATGGATCTAAATCATTCTCTATGTCTATATGTTGTTTCCCGAATTCAGATTTATGACGACTGACAACAGACTACAATTGAACACATCAATTTAGTCCCGGCTTAGCCAAGCGCTTAGGTGCCATCACTAAATCATCGAGGGGCCCACATATATCGTTGTTATCCTACGTTGGATAAAAGGAACAGATAAACTTTGACTCAATGATCGCTTGCACTCACTCACCAAATCACACACAAAAATATGTTTTATAACACCAAGTTACTGGTGCGTTTACATATTATCAATGTGCAACCGACTCGCAAGATACAACTCACATATCTCGGTTTCAAGAAAATAAGATGTTATCGTCTCACTAATCACTCGTGATAAAATCGATGGAGTGATCCAAGTGAGCGTGGGTTTAATCCAATGCTCAAATCATATTCATAAGCACTCATGAATGTTGCAGCAAACATTTGCTTATGTCCAACACTCTTTAGACAATCCACACACCATTTCATGACAGTCTTTATTCATATCTACTTCCAACATATGAACAACTGTGGCCTGTTCGAATAATTTGGCTGTTCTTAACCAATTAAATTATTCAGGAAGTCAAAACATGCAAAGTGAAACACAAGAATAATACTAATCCCATATGGCATCAAACCTTTGAGTATAAATAAAACACCTTTTATTTATCACCATATCGATTACTCATTATTTGTCGTTTTAGGTAATCAACTTCTTACTTGAATTATTACCACACTTGTCCCATGCTCTTAGCATGCACACAATGTTTACCTATGGTTCTTACTTTGTGAAATAGATCAAATGAACACATTACCAATCATACTTATTTCACAACTCCCAATCCTATCTACAAGTGAAAGAATATCAAATTCTTGCCACTTATAGCATATGATAGATTCTAACATTTTATGCAATGATTCTTTTGTAATGTCATTGCACTAATGTCACAATGACTATTGCCAATGAATTGCAAATCTGTCTATCGGATATTGTTACAAGATAATTCCATAGATGTGATGTCTCTCACTCAATGTACATTCCTTTGAACATCCTTCTTGCATAAAAGTTTCTAATCTAGACATAGGTTCTTAATATCCAACTCCCAATATGGAAACCTTTCCATACTTACCATATGAAAACTCATTCTTAATAGAATCTTATCTATTCATAATAATGTCGATATGCTCCATCCAATATCATACTTCCAACTACCCACAAGCGACCAATCCTCGGCAAAATTTGGATTGTCCTTTGATAGTTGTTTAATTTAGTCAAAACCAATTCTTGTCCTTTTCCTTCTAAATGTGCTAGACATTTGGAAAATTTTAGAATGGTCAAATATTATAGCATTTACAATCGATCCTATACCATAAGCGTATGGGACACGATGCATAATGTCTTACATAAAGATTTGATACTTTATCAATCTTCTGCCATAATATTTTATGTGTCACATTCTTATGAATCGTATTATGAAGAGGAATGTCGTAATCATAATCGAAATTTAAGAACTCACTATGTATCCTTGACTAAGTTTATTAACATTCCATAACCTAAGCCTTTAGTTTTGAAATTAAGTACAATATTCTCTCCCTTAATTATAGCAAAACAACTTTACATCCTTACAACTTTGCAAAGTATGACTCTTGTTTTCTATAATTAATATTGCTAACTTGCAATACTTGCCTTAATAATCATATAATCATAACATTTATGCTCCCACTATGATGATGATTATGATAAACATAACACTTATGCTCCCACTAGCTTTGGCATGTATTCAGAAACCAGCTAAACTTCCAGAAAAACAATACTTATTGAATTTCTTAAGTTCATGTTTCTAATACTTAATGCTTTGATAATCTTTTATCAAGGCTTCTCAAACTTATACACCTTTTGCCTTAGATAGCTCATATGTGTGTCTTAAACAATTCAGACTAATTGCCAAATCTCATAATTCGAATCATGGAAAGGGATACCATAACCATAATCGAATTTGAGAACACAATTTTACAATCGCTATCTTCTTAAAAATCTCTGTTAGTGAAAGCATTTCCTCATAATCATTTTCATGAAGGAGGGAATCTTATGACACTTAGATTTTAATGGTGTATGTGTTTCTATCCATGTGAATTTGTCAAAACCAAGGTTTGCGAGAAATTCAAACTCATATGGACCGAACTTTCTCAATCTTGACTTCTTCCCTTATGGTAACACATCTGCCCACCATGTTTTCCAAGTAGTTAAGAAGCTCACCCTTTCCTATCAATGTACTTTTCATTGATCAAGGTCCTTGACTTTTATGCATTCAAATGAGAACTCATAGAACTCATATGCATAATTAACTTAATTGGAACGGCACAGAAACAAGATAATGTCAACACGATAGGTTGTAAACCTCAAGTCGTGTGCTAGTGATGATCGATAAGGTTTATTCTTGATTTGTTCTTGAAACCTTTCAAGACCATTAATACTCCCACTGACTCATTGACATATAAGATTCTTTTATCAATGAACATTTCTTGACAAACGAATATTCAAGAGTTAGTGTAGTTTTTATCAAGACAAAACATTTCATAAAATTGGTCCTACTTGGTCTTTGTCTTATCCAAGACATCACAATTTTCCAATTTCAAACGTTCAAGAATAGGAAGGCCTTTTTGCAAATTTTACATTACATGAATGTTATAAACCTTCTTAAGACTTGTCACTTAATGTCACAATCTTAACTTTAAGACTTGTTATGGAATGAATTATGATTGGCTTCTTGATTTAACCATTTCTTCAATTCTTGATTCCTCTTCATAGACATACAATTGCACTAAGACTCACTTAGAGGATCAATTGAGATATGGTTCTTAATCATTAAGACCTATCATAAAGCATAAAAGGTACTCTCCCTTCTTCTTAGAATAGAGAAACTTTTATCTTTCTGCCTACTTGATTCTTTTTATTCATTCTGCTATTGATTTAAACTATTTCAATCAACTAAGAGTTATACTTAATCTCATAAGTGTACTCATATTTACTTAACCTTAGTAAATCATGAAGAATATCTTTGTTACTCTTGTGGTGGACTTGATGAACACACAACCTTGTGTACTTGATCTACTAGTCCTTCATTTGGCACTTTGTCAACGAATTAGTCTAATTTCCAAATATGAAACTTCTCATTCATCATGCAATCAAGTTGTATGATTCCAAGTTTCTGTCCAATTGAAACTTGGGCGATGAGAAACTCTTCTTATTTGGTAAATTCTTGACATTTTCACAATTGACATAATTAAGAATCACATCCATTTGTTGTGGAAATATGCAAACATCAATTTTTCATAATGATTTCATTGCAAGGAAATAAATACATAAATGAGTCAAACCAAAAAAATTTTATAAAGCAGCGGAAAACATTTTGTCCTTACAATGCAAAATCAACTGAAAAACTATGTAATAAATATTACTAACAACTCTATCATAACTTTCTAAGCTCAAAATCTAATCTTCAATTCCATGCGATCGAGATCCATTTCGTTGTGATTAGACTCATCTTGCTTTTCCATCAAGCTTCCTCTCTTTTCACTGATCCTGCAAAACATTCAAATGCAATCTTATCACATCATGTATTAAGAATCAACAAATAGGAACTTAATGGGGTTAGATAGTGGATTTTACCTGAAGCAAAACCATACTCTTTGACTCTCCCATCTTCTGGACTCTTCAGGCTCTTAGGGCAGACTTGTATCCAACGCCCTTTCTCTTGGCAGCAAACACAGGTTGATTCTCCTAGAACGTCCTCGGAAGCATGGTTGGTTGACTTTCCCAACAAATATGCTCCATTGCTTTGGCAAATCATTTCTGATTCAGCAGCAATGAGCATGTAAGTTAGGTCAATGAGGTTATCGTCATGATCCATCATGTAATACTTTCTTTTGAACTCATTATATGATTCAGGAAGTGACTGCAGAACCCAGTTCACAGCCAACTTATCAGGGAATGACGCACCCAACATTATCAACCTATCAATGTGTGATTTTATTCCTAGAACGTGGGCACACACGAGTTTACCATCTTCATGTTTCATTTCCAATAGGGCTTTAGTGACATTGAACCTTTCAATTCTTCGATCTTGTGGGTTAGGGAGAACAACGGGAGGAGGAGGAAGTGAAGCATGATTTATTGTTCCTCGATCGAATCGTGGAATATCATCTTCATGTGGAATGCTTGTTCCACGGGATTTGGGAAGACCATGGTTGTCAAACTTTGACATCTACAAAACGGGAGAAAACAAATTCAAGTTAGTTGATCGATTGAGTCCTTAATAAATCACCCAAATGAGATATTAAGGCTAGGACCCAACACAATACACTACAACCTAGAAAAGGGATGTCGTAATCTAGTTGCAGAATATTTGAAGGCAAGTGAATGACGATTCACTAATTTCCACCATTAAAAAAACGAAACAGAAGTTTAAGTCTTAAATCTATGAAAACTCCTAGATCCTTTGAGATTCATAGAACATTTCAATGGCATGTTTAAATCTCGATATGCCCCTCTAGTTTGTGATTGGAATGCCGAGGATCACAAAGTGGGTGTGAATAACCATGAAAACTTGCATGGTGCCCCCACATGTTACAGTCACCTATTCGATGTGCCGGTTAACCACACACGCTCCACCGAACTATGAAAAAACATTGAGTCACACTTTACTACCTTTTCTTAGAACCATTTAGTGTGCCGATTAACCACACGTGCTCCACTAACGTCCTCGCAAGGGCACAAAGTGTAATTTCATGGAATTGCATCAATTCACTTTTGCCTAAAGTAACTAAGATTGGGAATTTTATGAAAACATCTAGTTACTTTTATACTTCATTATACTTATAATGGAAGGTTTCTGTCCTATCCTACCCGTTCGGCTAACCACCCTCCACTGGTCAACAGTGCGGTGGGTAAGAGTGGATACCCATTCAATTTCCATTTTATACGCAATTTCCTTAAACACCCCTTATAGACCAGCTTCGTGAATGAGGCCTACTAACGGTAAGACTGGCTTTTACTTATACATATATATAATGTTAGACTTTTAATGATATGTATAGTATAGGGTGTATTTTACACTTTTAAAATACTAGGTGGTCTAATTTAATAATTATACTTTTAATTCAATTAAATTGTAAACCAAAATTTTTATGGATTTATTGAACCTCTTTTAATTCTACACCTTAATTAATTAATAAAACCATAAGGGTGTGATTTGAACTTTTCAAAACAATACTAGTGTTTTAGAATTTAACATTTCTAAATTAAACTTTTAATCAACTTTTAAATTCCAAAACTTGAGGGCAAGTTTTGAAACATTTCAAAACATTAGGGGTTAGAATTTAAATATTTCAAAATCAACCTTTTAATCAAAATTTAAATTCCAAAACTTGAGGGCAAGTTTTGAAACTATTCAAAACATTAGGGTTTTAACTATTTAATTTTCAAAAAACAAACTTTTGAGTTCAAATTTAAATTATAAAACCTAAAGGGGAAAAATTGAAACTTTTCACAAGATAATTCAAATCTAAATTACAAATAATCAAATTTTATCTAATAAAACAAGTGATTATCTAAATTTTGACAATTATCTTCTATTTAGGTAAGCATAATCACCAAATATGGATAAAATTCGGATTTTATAACAAAAACATATTTAAGGTAATTATCTAAACCCAAAACAGGAAGAAAATCGCGAAAATTAGCTGTCAGACGTTTCGACTCGTCGAGTCTAGACTTGGACTCGTCGAGTACACCTGACTCGGCGAGTGCACCAAGTGACTCGGCAAGTCAAACACTCAGAACCCAAAAATTTTGATTTTCAGTGTTGATTTCGGTCAAATATGCACCAATACAATAGAAACCAATCTAGGCTCTGATACCACTAATGGGTTTTAGCCAAAAGACATCCTATGTGCTCATGCAAACCTTAAAGCTTGGATCTAGGTTTCTCTATTATACATTCTTTTAATCCAAGACTTAAAACCCTAGATCTAATCAATATATCATATGAATAAGGGTTTAGATCATACCTTGATTGTTATGTACCAATAACAAACTCAAATCCTTCTTGTATTGACTTTAAAAAGCTTAGAGTCACAAATGTCACTCCTCTAATGGCTCACAAACACCAAGAGCAAGAGGATGAAGAAGATAAGAGAAGGAGGCTGCCCTAAACATGTGGAAACCCTAACCAATTAGTTCACCACGTTTTTGGGGCTTAAGGGTTCCTTAAATAGTGAGGCTATTAGGGTTATCTAACAAGGAAACCCTAATTTGGATGATTAGGCCCTAAGAAACCCATGTACTCCTTTCTTAAAGGCCTTTGGACGATTTCTAATGGGTTTCCCCATAGAATTCGTCCACCCCCTTAATAAGGAGTCCCTTAGCTCAATATTCAACTATCACACAATTGACAGTTCTAGTCCCTTAAGTTTAATTAATGTCTTTTAGGCACAAACTTAATTCTTATTAATTCTTGACTAATATTAATTAAACAATATGATTTCTCCTTTAATATATTATTCTCATAATATATTAATAAATCATATTTTAATCATTTCTCTCCATAATTCATCCTATCAAGTTGCTTTGGTGTAGGCAACCCAAAAGGACCATGCACCATCGGGTCAAGTACATACCAAAATAGTTATGGACATAGACACTAATCCAACAGAAGAAGGGATCCAAGGTAGAATGAGCCAATTACAAGTCTTGTTAACGGCCTCCCAGTACCACCTACCACTAATCCCAGTCTTACTACAATCAAAATTTTTACTGTGGGTCCAGACATCACTTTTGAAGTTGGTGGTTCTTCTATTCCACCAGGGTTTTCTCATCCTCGACCGGATCACGATGACGCTTCTGTAAGATTAGCCATGCATTTGGCTGAGGAGCAATTTTTGATGCCTTCTCCACGCGGTAAAGGTATTTCTATTGGGGATGACAGTTTTGGAGGAGACAATCTCACTATCCCTGGGCTACAAAAGGAGATATCGATGCTCAGTCAGAGGAACATTGAGCTTGACATCCGTGTTTCGGATCTTCAAGTTGAAAATACAAAGCTTAATGTTCAAGTATCTAAACTTCAATCTGACAAATCAAGGCTTAGTGTGCAAGTAGCTCATCTTCTTAAGGACAAAGTGTTAAAGTCAAAGCAGATTTCTGATCTTCAAGATCATTTCAATCTTTTGACTTCAAGCTATTTTGAGCTAAAGAAGAATCTTGAGGAAGACCTAGGTGATAAGTATCAAATGTTTGCTGATGAACACAAGATCAATCTTCATGTTCAAGACTTTTCTGTTACCATGCCAACTGGTCAGACATCAGGGGATGTTGATCGAGCTGAGATTGAGCCTCCCCAAGACCCTCATGTCTCCGAAATGATACGAGATGCTCAGGATGAAGCAGCTAAGAAGGGTCAATTGTTGTTTAAAAGGAACATTAACCAGAATGCTTCTTGGGATGAACCTGAGATTATTGTGACTGATCTTGAGGTTGTTTGATTTAGAGACACATTTGGCGATAGACCGGGAATTGTTTATTGGGGATTTCATGATCCTCTCAAGATGTGGATTGTGCTAATGAAAAGTGGCAACTCTGAGTTTTATAGAGATAATCATAATTTCAGTTCATGGACTAGGGTCGATCTGACAGAATTGTCACGAGCTCTTTTCTCAAATCTCACAAACAATCCACAGGCGACCTAGTTCAAGCACTTCCTTGAAGACCAGGTCGATCTGACAGAATTCTCACGAGCTCCTGCCATGAAAACTACTGAGTTTGTTATAATAGAGCATCCTGATATCATTGATCGTAAAACTGACAAGCCTCTGCAAGTTGTGATGTGGCCTGCAACTAAACAGGTTAAACAATTCCCTGTGCTTCAAAATTATCAAGATGGATCTCTAAGCTCAATGGAGTGTTGTGTTTTCAATGAAATTATTTCCGCTGTGGTCATCAAGCCCAAGAAAGAATGCATTCGACTCTATGATCGAAGAGATTTGTTACAATTCCGAAAGTGGGATATTCATCACCTGAGCAACTTTTAGATTTTGGTTGCAGAGGATAGTTTTGAGGATGCTGCGAAGGTATATGGGGCGATGGGGCAAGTGGACCTTATGGTAGTCAAAAAGGGTTAACTTCAAGCTAGCACCAAACCAAGGGGGAGATTGAAATGCCCAATTAGCGGTTTGGTCTAGGCTTTGCATTGTAATAGTGTTTTGGTATAGATAGAGTATTTTAGTAGGTGTAATAGCTGTTTACGGTTTGTAATGAGTTTACGGCCGTAAATACCTTACGGCCGTAAACCCTTCTCGGTCGTAGTTCCCTGTAAATAGATGGCTAGTCAGATGTGTTTAGTTGTTGAGGCCTTATTGTTCACAACCCTACTTCGAGTTGTACCAGACGTTTACTTCAATAAAACGTGTGCAAGCTTGATTTCATTGCTTCTCTACT
Organism: Lactuca sativa; assembly: GCF_002870075.4. Lineage (NCBI taxonomy): Eukaryota > Viridiplantae > Streptophyta > Magnoliopsida > Asterales > Asteraceae > Lactuca > Lactuca sativa. Next base: position 318,227,043 of record NC_056630.2, read on the forward strand.
TCTATTCTTGTTTCTGTGATTTTGTTTTCTATTGGTCACTGGTAAGATCCGTTCTCAGGACCTTACAATACTGCACTATTTCATTGATGATTTCGGGACGTAATCATCCTAAGGGGGAGATAATTATAACGCCCGCAGATCCGGGCTAGTCAATTTAGAGACAATGAGCGTCAAAAATGAGTTTTTAATGGAATATTATCTAGAAGGATTAATATTAACCAAGTTTAAAAAATATGTCTCAAGGGTTCCATACATATAAAGAACGTCAAAATCCGAGTTATAACGAAGAAGTTATGGCCCGTCGAAGTTTTATGGCAAAATCGGCACAGCACCGGGAGACGTAAATAGTGAATTTTTGATAAAGTAGTTTTTAGCCTTAGTGATCTAAACAAAATTTGTAGTATACATTAAACCGAGAACATACAAAAAAGAAAAAAACGCCCAAATCTGACTTTGTGTGAGGAAGTTATGAATTTTCTAAGATTTGGCATAGCAGTGCACGCCCCGAAACTCGAATTTTAGATCGAGCAGTTTGTGGCCTACGCGACCTAAATGATAATTGAAGATATGGATTTTACGGTAAAAGGATAGACGAAAACGGAGTTCGTATGTGTGACAACCCGATATTTCGAGACAATGTAATGTAAAACCAATCAAATTTAGGTCAAAATATAACTTTCCTAAAATCTTATTTGGGTTAATTAAAGTAGTAGGAACCGTATCAAGGTTTTCGTACATATAAAGAACCCTAAAATCCGAGTTATAATGAAGAAGTTATGACCAACCGAAGATTCTCGGAAAAACCGGCATCAGCGATTAATCGTAAAACGCGAAAATTCGATGCAATAGTTTTTAGCCTTAAGTATCTAAATGGAAGTTATAGACAACCTCGATCTATGATCGTGCATAAAAAGAACGTCCAAATCTGACTTCGGATGTGAAAGTTATGAATTTTAGAAGAAATTCCTTAATCACGTCATTTTAATAAATAAATAATAAAAATAATTTCGGAATTTGCCAACGGAATCTAAACGAAAGTTGTAGATCATGGTCTCACCTTCGCGTGGATATAAAGAACGTCAAAAACGGAGTTCGTATGAGGGAGATATGAATTTTAGAAGTTTAATTAAAATAAATATAAATTTAATTGTAAATTCCTGGTATTATCCGAAGGGGAGTCATCGGATAGGTCCGGAGTACGCCCTGCGTACCTTCGTACGCCCCGCGTACTGAGATCAAGGGCTTCGGATCGTCCACGTCGCCAATATCCGAAGAATCCGACCCGTCCGACTCGCCGTCCCATCCGACCCGCGTACCCAGCAACCCGTCCCATCCGAACCGAGGCAGTCGAGGCTTCGGTCACGCATGACGTACGCGTACGCGCTGCGTACGAGCGTACGCCCCGCGTACGGAGGCGGTTCAGCCTTCCTATAAATAGGATGCGAGGCTTTCCGAAAAAGTTGCTCAATTCTCTCATTTCTCTCTCGATCTTGCCTCGTTTTCCGTGCCCGTTATAACCCGAAGCTTTGGTCTTTTTGCTCAAGTCCCGAGGGTCGATTTTACTCCCGAGATTCCCGAGAATCCCGAGGAAAATCCGTTTTCCGAGACGAAACTCTGCCCGGTTTTCCATCTCGCTATCTTCAAACTTTCATGTGAGTTCATATCCCCTTTGAACACTCTTTAAATACATTTTAAATGTTTTATACTCTTTTCGGGGAGGAATACAAGTAAACACACGACTAAAATCGTGTGAAACACCGATCTTTTGCTATACTTTTCATACTGTTGTTTTAACTATCTTATGAAGTTATTATGATGCAAAACACCTCACAACACAGCTTTACCCTCTTGGGATACAATATGTTTATATATAGAAATATATTTTATCTATACGTTTACATACAAATACATCATATCAAGGGTAACATTCTTTACTAAATCATTTTATGCATTCAAAGAATTTATGATTTATGCTTTGTCAAACATTGTGAAAGAAGTTAAACTTTGCATCCAAACTACTACTTTAATACAGACTTAGTTGAGAATCCATGAGTCGTGTATATCTTCAAACGTTACTTTCTTTATTAGAAAATAATGCTGCAAGTCCTGTCTATAACCAGAGTCTCCCGTTCGGAGAACGTGTCAAATGTGTATAGATCTATACGGGAAGTCATGATCCCGCGCCCTGAGTGTTAGCTACAGTCCGTCTTTTGGGGTGACAGTTGTCATAACGCTACGACGCCTGAAGAACGTCGCTACAGGCATATTATGTTTAGTATGGTTATAAAACTCATCGGATATACAATTATTATGGTATTATGCTTTTATGAAAGAGTAGCTATTAAAACTATTCTTCATCTAACAAAGGCGATCTTCGTATAGCTTTATTATATAAAACTATGCCACACCTTTCGAGCACGTCGATTGCTTGCGATTTTCGGTCTTAGAGACTGCCAGTTATGTCAGGAAAATAAGGGTTTTTCCTGTATACAAACCAAACAACTAATAGGAAAATAAGGGATTTTCTCGGTACAAATTAGTTGCAAATTATATCACGAACATTCATATGCATTTCATACTTTTATAAGAAAATAAGGGTTTTTCTTGGAAAACACAACAAATCATATCTCAACTATTAGGGAAAATATGGGATTTTCTGGATCTAATACATTCATTTTCAACACAATGAATCATAACTCTTTACAATTGAAATACTGCATTTTCTGGAAAACATACACGAACTTTCGAATGGCGTACATTTTCTCAAAACACTACTTATGAACTCACCAACTTAATTGTTGACACTTTTTCTTTGAAATAACTTGTATTCTCAGGGAACCGCTAAGCAGGTTTGGAAATCAACTTTTGGGGATTAATGTGCTGACGTTAATTACTTCTTTGAAGGATGTTTATGTATTTATCTTTTGAACAAGTAACGAATACGATTATGTAAACATTTTGGAAACATTAATATATATGGTGGTGTGTACTTTCCTTTCTATGAACTGTTATGATACTGAATATGACGTCCTCCGCCCCCGAACGTTTCCGCCGTTCTGGTTTGGGGGTGTGACAGATTGGTATCAGAGCATTGTTTATAGTGAATTAAGTATATCAAATCCATAAAAAGATATACTAACTATAAATACATAAGGGATTAAAAATACTCTGACCAAGAGTTTATACTTTAAATAGTAAAATATCTAAGTAAGTATACGTGCTGCATTCATACTAAAATCAGTATGACTAGGACAGTACAAAAGAATTACGATTGTTGGGCAACACAAGTGGGCTTAGAGACATATGGTCAAAACTGGGAAGATATAGCCTGATCGCCTATATTATCCGAGGGTTGACTAGCATGTGCCTAAGTTTAAGTGTGTGGTTGCAACAATGCTAAAATCTTACCAACCCTACCACAATGAGAACAATAGAACATAACATTAAAATTTTAAATACTATAAGAGTATTTGGTGTTACTATAAGTACTTTATACTTGAGAACTAAAGCGGGATCTTCATTATTAAGTTGATAGTTGCTAAGTGGATACACTGAGGCTATATGTAATTAGGATGTTATAGACTTAGAATCTGTGATAATTTTGCCTTATCCCTATTCTGTGTGAATTTGGAAATAAGGTCACTTATTCGAAGGTCTATCCTGTTTAGATTACACATAGCTGGTATGCACTTCACAAATAGCGATGTAACTAATGAGGGTTTTCTAAATAATTATCTAGATAGTTCGTCTAATAATTATCCACTTATCCTAAATTCTTGAATAGAAATCATAGCTGGACTCCATCCCCTTGACAACCAGTATCTTCCGAATGAAGTCATAGCTGGTTGGTTTGGAGAAGAACCAGAGAATGATCATCCTATCCCCTTGAATGATCACCATTGATGAAGACTTTTTGTATGATGCTAACTTCGAACCAGAGGTTGAGAACCTACCCCAAGCAGCTCCTTTCCAATTCCTAACCCTCGTCCGGCTTTTCATGGCCCGACCCTGAGTGAGTGGAATGCTTGGAAACATGGAGCCAAGAACAAGATCAGCCCATGCCATTTATTGGCAACCGAAACTTTTACGACTTGAGCAATGAGGGCTTAGCAGATATAGTCTTGCCAATCTTGGTCCACAGAGAGGCCATAAATGAGATTCAAGACAAGACAACCCTACATCAGATTTCAGAAGAAGTCGCCTATGCTAGAACGCATACCCTCCACACCCTTCTTCTAGAGGATGCTCACGAGAGATCAGAGAGAAACCACGAAACCCTGCTGCAAGAACTGGCTGAATCACGAACCGAAGTCATAGGACTCCGAGTATGCCACATGGTGTGCGAAAGACATCTACTTGACAATGGAACGTCAATTGATTGAACTAAGAGTTCACCAGAGGGATGACCGTCGCCCGTAGTAGACGCTTTACTTTATTTCCCTTATAACAAGAGACCGTGTTTTTCTGTCTATGCCCGATGTGGTATTTTCTATGAAATTATCTTGATTCCGTAAGTACTTTAGTTAGGTCTTTATGCTGTCAGGAACTATCTTCTGGGGATATGATGTGATACCTTTAAAAGGCCGTTTTCCAAAACCCTTACATCGTGAATATCAAAGATATTGACAGCCGGCTAACTTCTGTGTCATTCTTCATTCAAGTACTTTTATCTTACCTTCATTCGGGTCTATCTGAAAACATGCTTTAGTCAAGTCATTGGACTATGGTGATTTATTCAGGAGACACTACCAAGTCTCCTTCAGTGGTTGGATCTTGTTATTCACCAACCCACGATACCTCAGCTCGAACGACAAACGTCTTGTGACCATTCTACGATCATACTTCCATTCCGTACTAGGACTACATCATAGGGATGTAGGTCAAACTTTAGAGATCATACTCTTACTCTTTTCATGAACAATCTAAGTACATCAGGGTCAACCATAATCGCTTACAAATCTTTACTCTTTCATGTTACAGAATCATGGCGTCGTCCGGAAACAACCAGCCAAGCAACGAGACCTCTACTTTTCCGATGGACGCCGCCACCTTTCAAATGGCAGTTACAGCTGCCGTAGTGGCTGCCGTAACCACGGTCATGGCGCACCGTAGCGCTATCAGCACAGTCAATACTGCTTATGGGAATAAAGTTTCCAATCGCGATATCCATCCAGGAAGTCGTCCAACAGTAACATCCACAGGCTCGCAAAGCCAGAAAGCAGAGAACAAGAAAAGAAAATGTCAAGCCAAGGTGGAACGCAAACGGTTTCAGAAAATTGCCAGACAGCAGCCACAAACCTCTGCCATCCCAGTACCGAGCAGACCATATAAGGGAACACTCCCGAAGTGCGACCGGTGCAATTTCCACCACGAGGGAATGTGCCGCGTCTTGCAGTGCGTGAACTGCAACAAGAAAGGACACATCGCCCGTTTCTGTAAAGCTACCTTCACCACTAGGGCCAGCCTAAATTGCTATAACTGTGGTGAGTCTGGGCACTATAAAAGAAATTGCCCAAAGAAGGAAAACAAGGAAAGCACCCGTGTTCCCATAACTCCTACCCGACACTTCACTTCCTCCATTGATGTGGGTACTAGCCAGTCATGCCACCAATGCAGTGAGTTAGGGCACTTCAAAAAGGATTGCCCGATAATGCAGAACCCTGGCGCAGACGGGAAGATTCCCAGGATCACAGCTGCAGGAGAGCCTGCTCAGGAACCACGTTAATGTATTTAAGGCGTTTCGTTGTAACAGACTTATAAACTATCTAGAACTAGTGCAACTAGAGTCTTACCTTTTGCGAGATCCTGTCTGTATAGGAATTCTCGTGTTGCGTATACTTGTCTTTTGTAGTATATCTTATTCGCAGCAATAGTCTAGTGGTAAACCTAAAGTACTGTAACTCTGTTCATGGTTGCACGGTTGTGTTTTGTCTGTAATCGTCTATGTTTAATTCTAATGTCTTTAAAGTTTCTGTATGATTCCGACATTATCATACAATCAGATTCAATTTGATCGATGCGAAAACAGCTTCATGCGTACATATCTTTCTTGTAGATCACTTTTTCAACGAATCCGTCATATCAGAACACCGAAGTACTCATTCCAGGAGTACCCCTTAGTTATTTTCTTGCCAAAGAAATCCCCGAAGTACCACTCGTGCAGTACGTAAAGTTCAATCCAAGGATTCATATGATTGATCTATCACTGAGAATGGTATACATAAGAGTGATATATAATCAAGCTTCTACAGATTTAGAATTGATGATTCCACTTTAACTTCTTTTTCCCCGATGGGGTGTGAGCTTAAAGAAGAATCAGTTATTCGACTACCTTTTCAACCTTAATTATATGCAGCTCGTATACCCGAAATTGTGATGGTGATACCATGTATGAATTCTAATATGAACTTTAGGGCGGAGAAACTGCCTACGTATATGAGTAATCACATCGTCATGTGAATAAACTTAGAACCCAGTACAACTCCCGAAAACATATCGCCCTATAGTTTAAACACCCATGGAGATACCAGAACAGTGCAAACAACTAAGCGAACCACATAGAATTGGAATTAGAAGACTAGGTTTCTCACCCTAGGGAACCCCGGTCATATTCTTCCAGAGATCGACGAATCGCATCGTATGTGCCTCAGATATCGAGGACTTCGTCAAAACTTTCATGGAAAGCGTTATCTCTGCCTCGCATATACAAAATGGTTGAGCAAACGTAAGGAAAGAATTTACTTCCAGGAATGGATCTGGAATCCGAATATCACCAGTTCGAGTGTTAGGGGAGGATGTCCGGAAGACTATCTCCTAAACCCGATACGGACACTTCGAGTTCGTAGTGATACCTTTCGGATAGGACCAATACGCCCATGGTTTTCATGAGTTAAATGAAGGGTTACGTCTTTCTTACTTGGATCAATTCGTCATTTTCCCCATGAGATGACTTACTTATCTACCCTCGTAGTAAGAAGAAAGCCCATGGTAACAATCCTACAGTGGAACTTTTAGCAAAGTTCTCTAGGCACGAGTTTTGAAATTGAAGAGTCAAATTTCTAGGACACACTGATAGTAGTGTGAGAAATTTTGAGTACTCTCTCAATTAGTCAAAACCGTTGAGCATTTATCAACACCAGAGACTCCGACAGTTCTTCGCCAGATTCTAGGTCTTACCGACCCACCGCATTAGTTCATTCGGAACTCCTCGCAAGCTACAGAAACTCGTACGAATTTGACCCAGCAAGGGGTGGCCTTTGACTGGGAAGTTACGTAAGAAAAGGAACCTTTGAGATTCCAAGTGAGTGACCAAGTTCTTTAGGATAACTCACTCTGGGAATGGCTTAATACGCTTCGTAAAGCGTGGAAATCTAAATCCAAGTTAGACAGGACCTCCGAGATTCTTATCAGAATCGGTCCTGTGCCTCACTCAAACAAGACCTACTCCGCGAACTCAGTAACGTACTTTCTACTCTTCGCATCTCGATCATGAAACCATACCTTTCTGTTAGGACTCTTGCAAGTCCACTCTTCGAGATCCTCAACTTCGTATTAGAACCGTAGTGACCCTCGACCGAGGGGTCAAGCGGACGAAGAAACGCCATCGCCAGTTAGTGAAGGTTCGTTGGAATGCCAACCGAGAACCCGTTATCACTTAGGTGCGTTAGAACCAATCGATTAGGAAGTTTCCTCCTCACGACTCGATTATTCGTGCATACTTCCTTGCTTAAATCCTAATTTCGGGACGAAATTCCCTTTAACGGGGGGATGATGTGACAACCCGATATTTCGAGACAATGTAATGTAAAACCAATCAAATTTAGGTCAAAATATAACTTTCCTAAAATCTTATTTGGGTTAATTAAAGTAGTAGGAACCGTATCAAGGTTTTCGTACATATAAAGAACCCTAAAATCCGAGTTATAATGAAGAAGTTATGACCAACCGAAGATTCTCGGAAAAACCGGCATCAGCGATTAATCGTAAAACGCGAAAATTCGATGCAATAGTTTTTAGCCTTAAGTATCTAAATGGAAGTTATAGACAACCTCGATCTATGATCGTGCATAAAAAGAACGTCCAAATCTGACTTCGGATGTGAAAGTTATGAATTTTAGAAGAAATTCCTTAATCACGTCATTTTAATAAATAAATAATAAAAATAATTTCGGAATTTGCCAACGGAATCTAAACGAAAGTTGTAGATCATGGTCTCACCTTCGCGTGGATATAAAGAACGTCAAAAACGGAGTTCGTATGAGGGAGATATGAATTTTAGAAGTTTAATTAAAATAAATATAAATTTAATTGTAAATTCCTGGTATTATCCGAAGGGGAGTCATCGGATAGGTCCGGAGTACGCCCTGCGTACCTTCGTACGCCTCGCGTACTGAGATCAAGGGCTTCGGATCGTCCACGTCGCCAATATCCGAAGAATCCGACCCGTCCGACTCGTCGTCCCATCCGACCCGCGTACCCAGCAACCCGTCCCATCCGAACCGAGGCAGTCGAGGCTTCGGTCACGCATGACGTACGCGTACGCGCTGCGTACGAGCGTACGCCCCGCGTACGGAGGCGGTTCAGCCTTCCTATAAATAGGATGCGAGGCTTTCCGAAAAAGTTGCTCAATTCTCTCATTTCTCTCTCGATCTTGCCTCGTTTTCCGTGCCCGTTATAACCCGAAGCTTTGGTCTTTTTGCTCAAGTCCCGAGGGTCGATTTTACTCCCGAGATTCCCGAGAATCCCGAGGAAAATCCGTTTTCCGAGACGAAACTCTGCCCGGTTTTCCATCTCGCTATCTTCAAACTTTCATGTGAGTTCATATCCCCTTTGAACACTCTTTAAATACATTTTAAATGTTTTATACTCTTTTCGGGGAGGAATACAAGTAAACACACGACTAAAATCGTGTGAAACACCGATCTTTTGCTATACTTTTCATACTGTTGTTTTAACTATCTTATGAAGTTATTATGATGCAAAACACCTCACAACACAGCTTTACCCTCTTGGGATACAATATGTTTATATATAGAAATATATTTTATCTATACGTTTACATACAAATACATCATATCAAGGGTAACATTCTTTACTAAATCATTTTATGCATTCAAAGAATTTATGATTTATGCTTTGTCAAACATTGTGAAAGAAGTTAAACTTTGCATCCAAACTACTACTTTAATACAGACTTAGTTGAGAATCCATGAGTCGTGTATATCTTCAAACGTTACTTTCTTTATTAGAAAATAATGCTGCAAGTCCTGTCTATAACCAGAGTCTCCCGTTCGGAGAACGTGTCAAATGTGTATAGATCTATACGGGAAGTCATGATCCCGCGCCCTGACTGTTAGCTACAGTCCGTCTTTTGGGGTGACAGTTGTCATAACGCTACGACGCCTGAAGAACGTCGCTACAGGCATATTATGTTTAGTATGGTTATAAAACTCATCGGATATACAATTATTATGGTATTATGCTTTTATGAAAGAGTAGCTATTAAAACTATTCTTCATCTAACAAAGGCGATCTTCGTATAGCTTTATTATATAAAACTATGCCACACCTTTCGAGCACGTCGATTGCTTGCGATTTTCGGTCTTAGAGACTGCCAGTTATGTCAGGAAAATAAGGGTTTTTCCTGTATACAAACCAAACAACTAATAGGAAAATAAGGGATTTTCTCGGTACAAATTAGTTGCAAATTATATCACGAACATTCATATGCATTTCATACTTTTATAAGAAAATAAGGGTTTTTCTTGGAAAACACAACAAATCATATCTCAACTATTAGGGAAAATATGGGATTTTCTGGATCTAATACATTCATTTTCAACACAATGAATCATAACTCTTTACAATTGAAATACTGCATTTTCTGGAAAACATACACGAACTTTCGAATGGCGTACATTTTCTCAAAACACTACTTATGAACTCACCAACTTAATTGTTGACACTTTTTCTTTGAAATAACTTGTATTCTCAGGGAACCGCTAAGCAGGTTTGGAAATCAACTTTTGGGGATTAATGTGCTGACGTTAATTACTTCTTTGAAGGATGTTTATGTATTTATCTTTTGAACAAGTAACGAATACGATTATGTAAACATTTTGGAAACATTAATATATATGGTGGTGTGTACTTTCCTTTCTATGAACTGTTATGATACTGAATATGACGTCCTCCGCCCCCGAACGTTTCCGCCGTTCTGGTTTGGGGGTGTGACAGTATGTAGAAGTTATGAATTTTACACGGACATTTAACGATATAATCTCATCGTACTGTTAAATTTAACATCGGTCGAGAACTAGCCGACGGAGTCAAAATGAAAGTTGTAGACCTTATTTTTACGTACGTGTGGATATAAAGAACGTCGAAAACGGAGCTAGTATGTGAAAGTTACTGGGGTTAGAAGTCGGCAGGGTGCTGCTGCAAAAGGGGTGACGTGGCACAATCTTGGCCATTGCTTTCTCCCTAAGGCTTGCCACTAGATGGTGACATGTGGCACCAATTTCAGCCATATTTCACCCTATAACTACAACCCCCTCCACCCTCATTTTCTTCACACCTTTCCCACTCTTTCTTCTGTTTACTCTCTCTCTCTCTCTCTCTTTCTCTCTAGAACCTCTCTCTAGCCCCGAAACCACTCGAAAAGCCTAGGAAACCTCCCTAGCACGAGGCGAAAGCCGCAGAGTGCTTGACGGCTCCAAGAAGAAGAGCTTTTCAGCTCGGGAACCCAGCTCCAAGCAAAGCCGGATTTTCTATAAAATTCGTTGTAAGTGAGCTACGCATACGCTATTTTTAATATAGCTTTTATTTAATTATAGTAACGTTATTAGGAACATATAATAAGTAATTGGGCTATTATTATGGGTTATATAAGTATTGTTTAACGCTTATATAATAGTAATAATAGCTGTACTATTAATCAGTCTTGACGAATAAATAGACTAAACTCTAGTGGTAACAATACTAGGTTTCGTTGAAGGGAATTATTTGTAAGAAGCGAAGCGCTGTCTGAGTTCGAAATCACCACATTTTCAAGTGACTGTATGGTCCCTTTCATCTTACATATAGATATGAAGTATTTTATATAAACTACGTATTATGTGTGCATATTATCTGTATACATGCTATCTATGCTAGATGAACGATTTTATACAAGTTTTATATGATTTAAACTGTATATATGTATTTATATCTACAAAATATGTTGGGTAAAAAATGGGTAGATGAAATACGAGTTGGATGATGAGTTGAGAAGTGATATAGACCATGAGGTAAGGGTGAGAGGTGGATGATGTGAAAAGCCTTGCTCCCAAATGTTGGCCCCGTCATGTAGCAAAGTATGGATGACAACCACATACTACTCTAGACAGTCTAGTGGAGCACTAGCAGGCTCACAACCTATAGGTGTTGTGAACGATGTGTTCACCGGTGTACTCTAAAAACCCATTGACATGTATTGAGAGTGGACTCTCGAAAACGATATTGTCAATAAACGAGATAACCCTAGAAGTTGTGCTCGAAGGACAATATTGGCAGCTGCGCCTCGTATAGAATATCACAATTATGGCAGTTGCGCCTAAGTGATAGAACTAGCAGCTGTGCTTGGCAGCTGTGTCATTGACAACGATGGACTTCGTACCAATTCCTTAGGATAATCCTTAGGAATGAATGAACGAGAAATAGCTGATTCTTAGGGTAGATCCTTAAGATTAAAGAAGATAACGGGGATGGTTAATTGGGTTAACTGTTTGATGATTAAAGATAATAATTATATTATTGTGGGTTGAAAAGCCTATATATCACCAGGTTTCCCAACCTAACCCACTCAGTTTATTTATATCACAGGTGTTGATATGAATTCACATTACACTGAGAGATTAAGGAGACATAAATCACTAGTGATAATGAATATAAGTTCTGTTTATACTTATATTTATGTATTGACGATGACATCCTAAATGTTTTAAAATGAATAAAAATAATTTTCTTCGGAAATGTTTTGATAACGTATTTATCATGTTTTACTGGGAAGAAATTCCGCTACATTTTTATTAAAAGAGGTACTCTGATTTTTATAAAGCGTAAAAAAAATTGTTCTTTTCTGGCCGAGAAAATGGGGATGTCACAGCTCTAGCTTCTGGTGTCGTGAATATTTACAATGTTTTCCTAGCTGGAGATTTGCCTCCTCAAATCTCATTCATAGATCTTGATCAAATTCATCCAGAAGATGTAGAAGAAGTAGATATCACCTGGAAAATTAGAATGGTTGTGTTCAGGGCCAAGTAGTTTGCTAAAAAGACTGGGAAGAACAACCGGGATATGAATGGGGACAAGAAGATTGGGTTCAACAGAGGCAAGCTTAGGTGTTTCAGTTGTCATGAGCCAAGTTTCTTTGCCCGTAAGTGCCCAAATCCAGACAGAATAGAGATTCATGGTAGGAGAATGGTGCCACTGGTGAACAATAGAGGAGCATCTACAAACAATGAATCTCCAAATCTGGCAGTGGTGAGTCAGTCTTTTGATTGAGAGAACCAGGTTCAACAATTGAGCATCACATGGCCTGAGACTACAAATCTGGAGCAGATAAGTGAGCTTCCAGATAAAGATGCGCAAGAAGATGTTGAAGCGGAGATGATGTAGTTGCAGTTCGCTTTTATGGTCTCTACCACTCCAGAAACAAAAGAGGTCAGTGAAGTTTCTTGTTCTCAAAATTTCATTGATATTGTTAAATGTCTTTGTGATCAAATTGATTTATTGCGTGGAGACAATGAGGACCTTAGGTATGAAGCCTATAACCTTAGGTAGGGCCAAAAACCACTGAAAGAACAACTAGAGGCCAAAACAAAGGACTTTATACAACTTCAGGAAGACTATAGTAACAAGTGTGAGGACTATAACTGTGTTAAGAGACAACTTTCTAGTTTGACTAACGAGCTTGACACATCGCAAAATAAGTTTGAAAATGCAGATTTTAACTTCAAAAAATTTGATGTGTCAAGTAAGAAAGTTGGGTCCATGATTGAAAATCAATTGAAATTTAAAGATAATCAGAAAAAGGGTCTAGGGTATGACACTGTTCCTCCACCTTTTAATAATAATTACACTTCCATCCCTATGACTCAAGAGGAAATAGATAGAGATGCATATTTTCAATATGGTAAACCTGTTGTGGTTGTACCAGAAGATAATTCTAGGGTGAATGATACTAATGTCTCTGCTTCATATGCAGATTCTTCCTTAGTTCAAGGCAGGCAGGAAGCTGGAGAAAGTGTTTTCGATAATAATTTTCATTTACAAACCGATTTTGTGAAAGATGTTTCTGATGTAAACATTATTGTTTCTGTTTCTGTCCCTACTACTTTGAAAACTGATGTTGTTGTTTCTGATGATTATGGTTTAAAAACTGAAAATTATGTTGTTTCTGATAAATGTGTTGGTTTGATTGAGAAAATTGATTGTAATGAACTTGTCACTAGCAAATACATGCCACCTAAGCCAGCCAAAAGAACTGAGCAATGCACATGTGCCTGTGGAAACAACAGAACGAACGGTACCAGCTTCTATATGAAGAAACAAACATGTTTCCATTGTGGAACTCCTGGACATATCGTGTGAAATTGTCCAAACCGTTCATATGTTCCTTATTATACACAAGTTAGGCAAAATGAATCACGAGTAAGATATCTTAAGAGAAAGTCCTCGAGATCTTGTTCAATTGATGGTGAATGGAATGTTAATAAAGACAAAAACTAGGCTGCTAAACTTAAAAAGGAGAATGCTTTGTGATTCCAAATTACCGGTCTTCTTCTGGGCTGAAGCTACCAACACCGCATGCTATTTTCAGAACCGTGTTCTGATCAACAAATCGTAGATGAATACTCCGTACAAGATTCTATATAATCACAAGCCATCATTTGCTTATTTCAGGATCTTTCAATGACCTTGCACCCTCCTTCACCTGGAGTCCAACCCCAAATTCAACTCAAAGGCCGATGACCACTATTTTGTGGGATATGTCGCACGCACTTCTTATCGAGTGTACACCAAAACCACCAAGAAGATTGTGGAGTCATTCGACGTGCGTTGTGTGACAACCCGAAACTTCTAACCCATGTAATTGATCTAGCACTAAAACTTGAGTTCATTGTCTTTTATTAAATCTTGTGGTTTCAAATGAGTGCTCTAGACTTAGTATAATCTAGATATGAGTCTTAGGAAGGGTTGGAGAGTGTTTAGTATCACAATATCGGGCCAAGCTCACTAAATAAGGTGTGTGCGGCCACACACCTGTGTGTACGGCCACACACCCAACCGCAAATACCCTCAACCTCACACCCAATTCAATTTATGGATGGATACCCCCTTCATTCATTCATTTAGATGTTCTTTTCCCTCTCTCTACTTTCTCTCTCTAAATCATTATCCAAGAACACTTGGAAGGCTTCATAATCATGATCTACTCCATCTTCAAGCTAAGTATATTGGTAAAAACTTGAATCCCAAGCTTAAAACTCATTATGTTCATCATATTCATCATCCCATGAAGGTGTACGGCCGCACACCTTCATAAGGGGGCAGCACACATTCAAAACTCCCAAGTATGAAGAGCATACACTTCGAAAATCAACACATGGACTCAAATGAGGAGTGTACGGCCGCACACACCCTCTGTACGACCACACACTCTTGTGTGCTTCCTCACACACACTCCTGGCTGCACTCCCCAGCCGCACACTCATTTTCAAGACCATACACCTACTCTAATACCCATATTTGGCCCTAAACTTGCATAAATCATTAAGTTTGGATCATAGAACACTTATTCTTAGTATTTCCAAGCCCTAAGGATGCTTTCCCAACATGTTTAGTCATGAAACACCTTATTTCTAACTCATTTATGTGTCGTCTCATGAAAAATACGGGCCATAGGAGTTCACGGAATCCGTTGACACTCGAACTCTACATTAAGCGGTGAGTTCATACCCCTACCTTTTTTTCACTGTTTTCATTGTTTTTAGGGGGGAACACAAGCAAAGTACAAGGCATTACTTGTACTCAAAACTTGTTTTCATATGTGTGTTTCTCATTATATATGTTTTTAACACTGATTGATACAACTGATAACCGTTTGAACATGCAGATCAAGTAAACATAATATTTGTGAAATGGGTTTGTAAACTGTTATGTTTTATATATTTCACAAATGGTTTCCATATTTTATCAGTTAAAAGCATGAGATTAGAACTTTTGAAACATAAAACTTGTACACTGTATATCCTCGGTAACACTCCACAGAGATACGCGAGTGGAGGATTATCATATTATTACTAGTAAATTTGTTAGTCCTGTATGATTGGAGACACGTCCTCGGTGAACACTCCATAGAGATACGCGAGTGGAGGAATGCACCCGTAACCAGAATCTCTGGGATTAGAGAGCATGACTTGAGTGTATAGATCTATACGGGGCTGACTACCCCACACCTGGCTGCTAGCTACAGCCGAACTGAAATGGTTCAAGGGTGACGAAAGTCATAAGGTGATGTGGACTACTTATTGCCATATCTAGTCTATCGTATGGTTATGGAACTCGCAATTAGGATAACAGAGATTTACATAATAGTAATAATGGATAACTTAACACATTTCACAAGATAACCAGGTTTCAGTATACATCTTTCACATTGGTAATCAACATTCAGGAAAGTATGGGACTTTCCTGGGGAAACATTGTATATAACCATGTTTTACAGAATACATCTTTTACATTGATAACCAACATTCAAGAAAGTATGGGACTTTCCTGGGGAAACATTGAACATAACTAGAAAAGTGTAACAAAACGGATAACTTCACATATTTTCCATTTGGTAATCCACATTCAGGAAGGTATGGGACTTTCCTGGGAACGCAATTGTACATAACCAGAACAGTAAAACAAACCAGATAACCTAACTATACATTTCCACAGAAAATACGTGATTTCAGTGTACAACTTTACTTTACATGTTGAGAAACAATAACCAACCTTTTTAAGAAAATATGGGATTTTCTTGGTGTGTGTAACATTTTCAGAAACAGAAAGGAAACTTGAACATTTTCACAAAACGAAACCGCTTATGAACTCACCAGCGTTATGCTGATTTTTAAAACCGCTTGTGTTCTCTAGTCAACGTTAGAACAGGTACCCGAGGATCCTTTTGTCCAAACATGGAGTACGCAGAAGACTTGTCTCGTTTTGTTTATATATACTATGTATCACAACTGTACAACTTTGTTTTTGAAATAATTGTAAAACTTTTCAATATGTAATGTAATGGTTGCTTTACTTTACTTACTATGTACAATGGATTTGATACTCAACGTGGAGTCAACCCCGGAAATGTTTCCGCCTTCGGTTTTCGGGGTGTGACAGATTGGTATCAGAGCCCTTGTTTATAGTGAATAAAGTATACCAAACCTTACATAGTATAAAACTATAAACACTAAAGGGCCTAAGTGCTCTAAATTAAAAGTATCTTCAAACTATAAGTATTTTCAAAAGTATATAAGTATACCGAACCGTCGAGATCTGTAAATACAAGTAGAACAAAACATAAGTAAATGGGTGTTGTATACTGTGGTTAAACCTGGGCAGTTATGTAGTCGTGTCTAGGATCAATATAGCCTGGCCAACTATATGTTGGATAAGGTGTCTAAGTCCATAACTTATTTGGTATATACTTGACCCGACCGGCATGGTCCATTTGGGTTGCATCTCATCCAAACTATTATGGATAATTTTATGAGAGTTATACACATATGTTTATTAATATATTATGAGTTATAATATATTAATATGAAGTTACGTTATTTAATTAGTTTTAGTCTTAAATTAATCATGAATTAATTTAGAGATTAAAAGGAATACTAATTAAATTATGGGCTATTTGTTTTATATAGTGTGGGCTAATACTCATTTGTTAATGGGCTAGGCTTATGTGGAAGTCCATGGATGATCCATGAAGCTTTTAACCCATGGATCCTTGGAAAAGGAAAAGACATGGGTTATTAGGGTTTCACCCTAACCATGCATACTATATAAGCATGCTTATGGAGCATGAAATGAAGCCTAAGATACACTAAGAGAAAGCTAGTGATCTAGTGTGTGTGTGCATGTGTGTGGCCGATTTATACAAGGTGTATATACTCTCTCAAAGTTTTCCAAGAGTTTGTGGTGTTTGTGATTCCATTTGAGGCATTCACACTATTGGTGCTTGGCCCTCAAACTCCTAAGAACCCAACACACCAAAAGGTATGTAATCTCTTCTAACTCTTTTATGTTGAAATGTTCCCCATGCCATGTTAGATAGGTTATAAACCTTGGAAAATTATTATTTTGCATGTATTTAGACAAACATAGATCCAAGGTTTATTAGGGTTGCATGCACACTTAGGAAGTGTTAGATTGCTCAAAACCCAACAGTGGTATCAGAGCCAGGTTTGCTTGTTTGATACTTGATGCAAAATAGTGATAAAAGTCGAAATCGTTGCTGTCTGCATGCTAGACTCGCCGAGTCCATTGGGGGGACTCGCCGAGTCCAAGGCAAACTTCAACCTACTCGACGAGTCCGTTCGTGCACTCGGCGAGTAGGATCGAAAGAATGCAGAATCTCGACTTTTGCTGCTGGAAATGGACTAGAAACATTACCCTAAATTGTTTTGGTGTTGTAAAACTTATTTAGTTGGTGTAATGGTTGTTCTAATCCATTTACAATAGCATATATCAAAATTCCATGATTTTATGTGTTCATATATTTCTTGAATTTTGATGATCATGTTCATGTTCTTATGAATTTAGAAAATGATAGGAATTATTTGCTGAATTGTTTAGAATTAATTCTTTATCATTTATGTGTTTTAATGGAGTCCATAATTTGTCCTCAAGTTATGGATTACCAAAGGTCACCTTCATTTAACACACACTTAAAACACATAAGTTACATGAAAATGAAGAGTCTTCATTTTTATGAACCTTTAATTCATAAGTTATGAAATGAAGAGTTTTGCAAGGTTACAAAATGAAGAGTCTTGTGTCATTGAATTTTTTTTTTTATGACTCCATAACTTGTCCTCAAGTTTTGGAAATTCAAGAGTCACTTCATTAATAAATAAATAAATAAATAAAGTGTAACCTTAATTAATTCCATAAGTTATAAAAATAAAGAAAAGATTAATTCTTTTATTGGTTTAAAGTCTTCCATAAGTTATGGAACTTGAAGAGTTTTTTGGATTAAAACTACTTTAAACACATAAGTTATGGAATTAATTAGTTTTGAATAGTTTCAAAACTTGCCCTCAAGTTTTGGAATTTGTAAAGTTTCACACACTTTAATAAACTTTAATTCCAAACCTTAGAGTTTTAATAGTTAAAATTCAACCCTTATACTATTTATAACATTAATGGTTAATTATTATATATATGTATAAGAATAAGTCGTTTTACCGTTAGTAGGCCTCATTCACGAAGCCGGTCTATAAGGTGGGTATAAGGTTGTTGCCTATAAAATGGCGACTTAATGGGTGTATACTCTCACCCACCGCTTGCTTGATCGGTGGAGGGTCGTTAGCCGAACGGGTAGGACAATGACTTTAAATTCTCCCTTCATTAAAAGTATTAATGATAAATACTAAAGTAACTAAAATCTTAATAATTCCCAATCTTAGTTACTTTAGGAAAAATGTGAATTTGGTGCTAACCCATGGAATTCACACTTTGTACCTTACCAAGTCGTTGGTGGAGCGTGTGTGGTTAACCGGCACACTAACTTGGACTAGTAAGGACCACGAAGGGTGACTTAATGTTTTTCATAGATCAATGGAGCGTGTGTGGTTAACCGGCACATTGATTAGGTGATAATATTAAGGGTACCAAGTGAATTGGTATGGTTATTCACACCTTGTTTTGTGATCCTCGGCATCCCAGTCACAAAATTTGAGAGGGCACACTCGAGATTGAAACATGCCATTGAAAAGTTCAATGAATCTCAAAAGATCTAGGAATTTCAAATCCAATTAAAACCTAATAAATTATTTCGTTTTTCATGGTGGAAATTGGTGAATCGTCATTCGCCTACCTTCAAATATTTTATAGCTTGGATTACGGCATCCCTCTTCTAAGTTATAAAATAGTTTGTTGGGTCCTAGCCTTAATATTTCATATTGGGTGTCATATTAAGGACTTTAAATCAACTATCTTGAATATCTCCCAAAACATGTCTGGTTTAGACATTTATGATCTTCCCAAATCTCTTGAAGATGATGTTCCTCAACATCATGCTTCACTTCCTTTATCTCCTCCAATTATTCTCCCTCACCCACAAGTTCTTGAAAAGTTTAAAGTCACTCAAGCCCTATTGGCAAGTTAAGGTCTTGGTGTGGTCACATCTTGGAGATGTAGTCACATATTGACAAGACGGGAGAGTTGGGTGTCAAAGTCTCGTGAAAGTTGGATGTTCAATCACTTTCTTAGTAACATAGCGGGTCACTTTGGGACTACTATGAGACAGACTATGACACGAGCCTTAATGATCTTATCTATTTGCTTTGTGCTGTGGAATCAGCAATGATTTGGAACACTAGTAAAGCAAATTTTGTTAGAAGATCAACTTCCCAAACCTTAAATGGACATTGGCAATGGTAGCATTGGATATCTAGAAAAACATTTCTCTTCCCAATGGAAAGGGATCGGCCATAGTCAACTCGGTTGACCAAATGGTAAAGAGAAAGGCTAAGTCTGAAATAGTCTCATGTGCCATTATCAAAGGGTCTCCATATGTTTATATTGCCAAAGAAAGGGGCATTGGTTGCGAAGCTGCCCTATTTACCTGAAAGGTCATAAGGTTGATCAAGTCAAGAGGTTTGACTCTACTTCGGGTAAAATACACTGTATAACTCTGTTAAGTTCCTATTTGGAGATTCTTATTACATAATGTGAATGGGTCACATGCTGATGTCTTTTAAGAATCAAAGAAAAGATAGGAAGCTTAAAGTAAGTATATGCTGATTCTGATTGCGAAGATGGGTTTCGATCGCATGGTTCGGTAATCAGAATTTTGAGCTGTTGCTTAAGAGTTATAATATATTGCTTGTGAATAGATAACAACAAGGTTTTCATGTGGATTGTAAGGATAAGTTTTTCCGCAAAGTTTTAAAATAAAAGAAAAAAAGGTTTTAATTTTATTTATTTTAAAAATATCCTTACAATGGCATCGGTGGAAAATTGTTGCTTATATGTTTCCAGTAATAGCAATATTGGAAAGTGGATTTGATTTTTTCATTTGTGGTAGTGTCTGAATTTACCAAATGAAGAAAGTTTTTCATCACCCAAGTTTCAATTGGACAGAAACTTGGAATCATACAAGTTGTATTGTATGATGAATGAGAATTTTCATCTTTGAAAAATTAAGACTAATTCTTTGATCACATGTATATGTGAATCAATTGAAGGACTAAGGAATTAGGTACACTGGGTGTGCGCTGGTCAAGGTCCATCACAAAGATTGATTTGTCATGATTTACTAAAGATTAGTAAATATGATTATACTTATAAGGTTAAGTATAATTTTGTAACATTGGAAAACGAATAAGAAGAATCAAATTAGGCAGAAAGATAAAAGTTTCTCAAATCTGAAAGGACGGGAGAGTACTTTAGTATCAGCTTTGTGATCATCTTAATGATTAAGAAACCATATCAAAATTTGTTCTCTAAGAAAGTCTTAGTGCATTCTTATGACTAAGAAGAAGGAATCTTGAAATTGTTGAAATGGTTAAATCAAGAAGATGAATCATACTTCGTTCCAATACAAGTCTTGGAGTCATACTCCAAGATTGTAATTTGAGTGACATGTCTTAAAGAAGGTTGAAAACACTTATCAAATGTAAGAGTAAAATGTTTTCTACTCTTGTACATTTGAGATTGGTAAGTTGTGATGTCTTGGATGAGACAAAGACCAACTAAGACCAATTGTGTGAAGTGTTAGTCTTGATAAGAATCCGCACTATCCCTTGAATATTTGTTTTATCAAGGAATGGTTCTTGACTAGGAAAACTTATATGTCAAGGGGACAGTGGGAGCCTTAAAGATCCTGAAAGAGTTTCAAGATTTAATCAAGAGTAAAACCTGTAATTTATCACTAGCACACGACTTAAGGTTTTCAACCTATCGTGTTGACATAATTCTTATTTCTGTACCTACTTCAAATAAGTTGAATTTACATGTGAGTTATCAGAGTTCAACTTGGAAGCATTGGTGGGCCTTGTGTTACCAAGGTGACAAGAAACTAAGATTGAATAAGTTTAATCCATGTAGGGCTGAATTTGTCACTAACCTTATCTTGTGATTATGGTTTTGACAAATTCGCATGGATAGGAACTCATACACTATTAAATCTAAGTGTCATAAGGTTTCTCTCCGATTCATGAAAATGATGGTGAGGAAATGCTTTCACTAAATAGATTTTAAGTAGATATCAATTGTGTCATTTGCATTTTCAAAAGTCATTAGTGGAGCGCGTGTGGTTAACCGGCACACTAACATGGACTTGTGAGAAATGGCAAATGCCTAAGCAATTGAGACTATGATTACGGCATCCCTTTTCATAGTTCTGAAAATTGTTTAGACACACATGTGATCTATCTAAGAAAGGGTGTATGAATCTAAATTTCAGAAGTCCAACAGATTTCTGGAAATGTGTCAGAGCTAGTGGGAGCATAAGTGTTATGCTGATAATCATCATGTTAGTGGGAGCATGACTATTATGATTAGTATTGCAAGCTAGCAATGTTAATTATAGAAAACAAAGTTTCAATCCGTGAAGTTGCAGGGGTTGAAAAGTTGTTTTGCTATAATTAAGGGAGAGGAAATTATACTTCATGTCAATTCTAAAGCTTAGATTGAGATTTTAATCATCTTTAGTCAAGAATATATGTGAATTTTGTGTTGGAATGGTTCAACTTGAAGAAATTCTATATATATTGCATTTTCAAAATTCGATTATGATTACGGCATCCCTCTTCATAGTTAAATTTTGAAAACATGGCAAATAAAAAATATTGTAGCAAAAGACTGGTCTAGTGTCATGTCTTTATGTCAAACATCATGAATAGTATCCCATATGCTTCGGATATAGGATCGATTTCATGTGCTATAATATTCATCCTTTCTAAATTTTCCAAATGCTTAAGGCATTTAGAAGGGAAAAGTCTAGAACTGGATATGACTAAAGTGATTAAGCAATTGTCGAGGACAATCTGAGGTTCGCCAAAGATTGGTTGCTCAGGGACATTTGGAAGTCTAGTGTTAATTTTGGTAGGACCATATCGACATTTTCTGAAAAGAGGTAACTCTTGTTCGGAAGTGATAGTCAAATAGGACTATGGAAATGTCTCCATAGGTGGAAGTGATTCAATCTATGTAAGATTAGGAAACTTAATGCAAAAAGGATGTTCCCAAGGAGCTGATCTCCTTTGGAATGCTCTGTAATGGTTGTTGTCAAGTCTTTCTGACTTTGTGCATAATCATTACAAGAGGATCAATGCATATAAGTTTAGAATCTAACAGATTTCAGTAAATGACATAAATTTGGAATTCTTGCATTTACAATAAGGATTTGGGATTGTGAAATGAGTATCATTGGAATCATGTTCAATTGATCTACATCACAATGTAAGGATCATAGACAAACATAGTGTGCATACTTGGGGTATGGCATAACTATTGTTTAGAAAAACAAAGTGTACATGCTAGGAGCATGGGACGACTGTTGTTTTTTATTCAAGTCTTAAGTTGATATTTGAAACATTGAATAATGTGTAATCAATATGGTGATAAATAAAAGGTGTTTTTATTTATATTCAAAAGGGTTCTGAGACCATATTAGATTCGATTATTATTGTGTTTCACTTTGCATGTTTTGACTTCCAAAATAGCTAGGTTATTCTTTTCGAATGACTAAGTTATTTAAACACTCCACAGTCGTTCATATGTTGGAAGTAGGTATGAATCAAGACTGTCATGAATCGGGTTTGTAGATGGCTAAATGAGTTTAGACATGGCAATGGTTGCTGCAACATTCATGAGTACTCATAAGTTATGAGTATTGGTATAAACCCACGCTCACTTGTATCACTTCATGGAATTTATCTCGAGTGATCGTGAGACGATAACATCATATAAATCTTTAAACCTAGAGATATGAGTTGTTACCTATGAGTTGGTTGTGCATTGATTGCACGTAAACGCATCAGTAACTTGATGTTATAAAACGTGCCTTTGTGTACAATTCAATAAGTAGTAGAACAAGCATATCAGTCGAAGTTTATCTGTTCCTTCTAGAAATAGAAGCGATATCTGGGCCCCTCGAAGATTTTGTTGTGACCCATGTACCGGCCGGTCAGAACTGAATTGATGTGTTCGATTAAGTTCTTTTTCAAACAAATCGAAAATCGGGAAACAAACTGCTGGACAATAAGTACGACGTTGTTCCATGTATTTGTCCGGCTGATATCATGAGAACAGAGGATTATGTGATCACTTATCTAAAATGGCGCTTCATAGTTCGACAGAGTCTTCACTGTTCGAGGGAGTTTTCGAGAGCTACGATTGTTGGTTGGTTCCTGAAGTTATAGGCAAATATAGTTATTAGACTTATCCAAGTGGGAGTCTGTTGGATAAGGTGTCTAAGTCCATAACTTATTTGGTATATACTTGACCCGACCGGCATGGTCCATTTGGGTTGCATCTCATCCAAACTATTATGGATAATTTTATGAGAGTTATACACATATGTTTATTAATATATTATGAGTTATAATATATTAATATGAAGTTACGTTATTTAATTAGTTTTAGTCTTAAATTAATCATGAATTAATTTAGAGATTAAAAGGAATACTAATTAAATTATGGGCTATTTGTTTTATATAGTGTGGGCTAATACTCATTTGTTAATGGGCTAGGCTTATGTGGAAGTCCATGGATGATCCATGAAGCTTTTAACCCATGGATCCTTGGAAAAGGAAAAGACATGGGTTATTAGGGTTTCACCCTAACCATGCATACTATATAAGCATGCTTATGGAGCATGAAATGAAGCCTAAGATACACTAAGAGAAAGCTAGTGATCTAGTGTGTGTGTGCATGTGTGTGGCCGATTTATACAAGGTGTATATACTCTCTCAAAGTTTTCCAAGAGTTTGTGGTGTTTGTGATTCCATTTGAGGCATTCACACTATTGGTGCTTGGCCCTCAAACTCCTAAGAACCCAACACACCAAAAGGTATGTAATCTCTTCTAACTCTTTTATGTTGAAATGTTCCCCATGCCATGTTAGATAGGTTATAAACCTTGGAAAATTATTATTTTGCATGTATTTAGACAAACATAGATCCAAGGTTTATTAGGGTTGCATGCACACTTAGGAAGTGTTAGATTGCTCAAAACCCAACACTATATTCATTCGAGACACGGCCAACATGTGCCTGGGAGTGACTGTGGTATGCGGCATACCTAAAACTTACCCTAATACCACAAACATTGAGCCAGTGTTGTAGCGAATCATGAAATACTATCGGAGTATTTCTCGAGCCAATCCTTTGTAGAAATCCTCGTTCACGTATAGATCCTTGATCATTCCGTTAGCGATAGTTTACCTGCTTTGATAACTCTTTCCTGCTTTATCGCTTATTTAGAATATATATCTGTCATATCTCTCGATTCAATTCAGAGGACTTATCATCCTCTCTTTCTTGATCTTATTAGATCAAGATGCCTCCAAGAAAGAGACCCAGCTAAAAGACCAACAACCCTCCGCCACCTCCTCCTCCTGAAATTGATCTCGTGGTATTTCAGGCAGTTGTTACCGCCGCGGTGGCAGCTGCTATGTCTCATTTGAACACCGGTGGTTCCAGTGGTTCGGGAGGCAGTACTCAAACTCAGTACCAAGGAAGTAACCAGGAACACCGAAAGGAGGGTTCCTATAAGGATTTCCTGAATGCAAAACCAACATCTTTCGATGGCACTGGAGGTGTCATTTCCTTATCCCGATGGTTCGAGAAAATCGAATCCATCTTTGAAATCTGTGCCTGTGCGGAATCTGATAAGGTCAAGTTCGCAGCCTGTACCTTCATTGATAAAGCCTTGACTTGGTGAAATGGCCGAGTCAAATCTCTGACCCTACCCGTAGCCAACGCCATAGGCTGGGAAGCCATGAAAGAACTCTTGATAGCCGAATACTGTCCCCGTGGTGAAATGCAGAAACTAGAGCATGAGCTCTGGAACCTGAAGATGAAGGGTTCCGATATTGCTGCATACACTTCGCGATTCGATAACCTCGTACTTCTCTGCCGGGGATTGGTCACTCCTAAAAGTAAAAAGATAGAAAAGTTCATCTGGGGGCTGACCCAGCCAACTAAGGGAAACGTCTTAGATGCACGTCCGGATACCTATGATAGTGCCAAGAGTTTAACCCAAACCCTAATTGATCACAGTGATGACGTCGAGGAAACCACCACCGCTTCTGAACCAACCAAGAGGAGTGGTGAGAAAAGAAAGTTCTGGAAGAAGAAGAAGGATCAATCTTCCTAAGGATCCTCCAAGAGATAGCAGACTGTAGCAGTCCATGCTGCTACTACCCCCGTTGTTGTTGCTTCTGTTGTGGGATCCACAGCTCCAACTCCTACTAGCAGATATACTGGTAATCTTCCTCTGTGTGACAAGTGCAAATATCACCACAACCTCGGCCCCTGCTGAGAACTATCTTGTACCAATTGTGGTAAGAAAGGGCACATGGTTCGATTCTGCAAAGCTCTGGCCCAATCGGCCAATCAATCATCTGGAGCAGGCGTTGGTCAAGCCTGTTATAACTGTGGAGAGGTTGGGCACTTTAAAAGGAATTTCCCCAAGAAATCAAAAACTGATAATACCGGGAGAGTCCTAGCCATAGGACGGGAGGAAGCAGTCGTCGATCCCACTGTAGTCTCGGGTACGTTCCTTCTCGACAACTCATATGCTAGTATTCTTTTCGATTCGGGTGCTGAAAGAAGCTTTGTTAGTCATTCATTCAAACATAACCTAAAACATAATCCCCAACCTTTAACTGAAATGTTTACCGTCGAGATGGCTAACGGTGAGAAAGAAAGCGCCAGCAAGGTGTTCATAGGTTGTACTCTTACCCTAAATGACCATTCATTTCCCATTGCTCTGATGCCAGTTTCCATAAAGAGCTTTGATGTCATCATTGGCATGGATTGGTTGAGTCCCAATCATGTTGATATCCTCTGTTTCGAAAAGCCATTCGTCTCAACCTTCCTTTGGATCAAACTCACGTAATCTATGGCGATAAACTCAGTTCCAATCTTCGTATCATTTCCTGCATCAAAGCTCAAAAGCTCCTGCGAAAGGAGTGCATTGCATTCTTAGCCCATGTAATCAACGAGAAACAGGAAGTTAAAGACCTCGCGAGCATCCCCGAAGTCTGTAACTTTCCTGATGTATTTCCCGAAGAGCTTCCAGGAATTCCTCCCGAGCGTCAGGTCGAGTTCCGTATTGACCTAATTCCTGGAGCTACCCCTGTGGAAAAATCTCCGTATCGTTTAGCTACAGCAAAAATGCAGGAGTTATCCAGCCAACTCAATGAGTTGCTCAGTAAAGGATTCATTAGACCGAGTTCCTCGCCCTGGGGAGCTCCGGTATTGTTCGTTAAGAAGAAAGATGGATCCTTTCGGATATGTATCGACTACCGTGAGCTGAACAAGTTGACCGTCAAAAACCAATATCCTCTTCCGCGAATAGATGACCTCTTCGATCAACTCCAGGGAGCCAATTACTTCTCCAAGATAGACCTTCAGTCACGGTACCATCAACTACGAGTTCATGAGAGTGATGTTTCAAAAACAGCATTCAGAACTCGGTATGGACACTACGAATTCGTAGTGATGCCCTTCGGTCTAACCAACGCACCGACAGTATTCATGGACCTGATGAACCGGGTGTGTCGTCCTTATCTGGATAAGTTTGTCATTGTATTCATTGATGACATACTTGTCTACTCCAGAAGCGAAGAAGATCACAAACAACACTTGAGGCTAGTGTTGGAAACCCTTAGATCCGAGAAGTTGTACGCGAAATTTTCCAAGTGTGAGTTCTGGATTCGGAAGGTAACTTTCCTCGGTCACGTGGTAAGCGAGGAGGGTATTCATGTAGATCCTTCCAAGATTAAAGCAATAGAGAATTGGTTGGCACCGAAGACACCCACAGAAATCCGACAATTCTTGGGTCTCGCCGGCTATTATTGGAGATTTAACCAGAAATTTTCAAGAATCGCCAAACCCTTAACCACTCTAACACAGAAAGGTGTACCCTTTTGTTGGAGTGATAAGCAAGAAACTGCATTCCAGACGTTGAAGAAAGCCTTGTGCAGCACACCTGTCCTATCCCTACCCGAAGGGACAGAGGACTTCGTTGTCTACTGCGATGCGTCTAATCAAGGCTTAGGCTGTGTGCTTATGCAAAGAGGAAAGGTAACTACTTATGCTTCTAGACAGCTGAAAGCACACGAGGTCAACTATACCACTCATGACTTGGAATTAGGAGCCGTAGTCTTTGCTCTGAAGATTTGGAGACATTATCTCTACGGAACCAAGTGTACGATCTTCACTGACCCTAAGAGCCTGCAGCACATCTTTGATCAGAAAGACTTGAACATGAAGCAACGGCGATGGGTAGAACAACTCAGTGATTATGAGTGTGAAATCCGTTACCATCCCGACAAGGCCAATGTGGTAGCAGATTCCCTTAGCCGAAAGGAGAGTTCAAACCGAAAGGTGAAGACCCTGACGATGACCATCCATTCCAACTTATCCATGCAAATCCGAGAAGCCGAGTTAGAAGCCCTCAAACCCGAGAA
Source organism: Lactuca sativa (assembly GCF_002870075.4). NCBI lineage: Eukaryota > Viridiplantae > Streptophyta > Magnoliopsida > Asterales > Asteraceae > Lactuca > Lactuca sativa. Next base: position 318,255,004 of record NC_056630.2, read on the forward strand.
CGTGTCAAACGAAGCCTTGAGAGGAATGGAAAAGAAACTTCAGATCAGAGGTGACGGAGTCTACTGGTTCATGGATCGAATCTGGATTCCAAAGTCCAGAGGATTTAGGGAGATTGTCATGGAGGAAGCGCACAAGACCAGATACTCTGTTCACCCGGGTTCGGACAAGATGTACCTGGATCTCAAGAAACAATACTGGTGGCCAAACATGAAAGCTGAGATAGCTACATTCGTGGGCAAGTGCCTGACTTGTGCCAAGGTGAAAGTCGAATACCAGAAATCCTCGGGTCTGCTCCAGCAGCCCGAGATACCCGACTGGAAATGGGAGATGATTACTATGAATTTCATCACCAAGTTACCCAAGTGTCCGAGTGGGTACAACATCATTTGGGTAATTGTCGATCATTTGACAAAGTCCGCCCATTTCATCCCAATCAAAGAATCATTTAAGATGGAAAGACTCGCGATAATTTACATCCAAGAGGTAGTCCGACTACACGGTGTACCTGCGTCCATTATCTCTAATCAAGATAGCAGGTTCACTTCTAGATTTTGGCAGTCACTCCAGAAGGCTCTTGGAACCAAACTAAACATGAGTACAACTTATCACCCTCAGACCGATGGACAAAGTGAGAGAACAATCCAAAACCTGGAGGACATGCTTAGGGCATGTGTCATTGATTTTGGAAAGTCGTGGGACACACATCTACCTTTGATCGAGTTCTCGTACAACAATAGTTACCACACCAGCATCAAGGCTGCTCCGTTTAAAGCCCTCTATGGTCGCAAGTGCAGATCCCCTTTGTGTTGGGCTGAGTTGGGGGACACACAGCTAGCCAAGAATCGATTCCCCGACAGTGCTCTCACTGGTCCTGAAATCATCCGCGAAACCACTGAGAAGATCATCCAAATCCGAGAACGGTAAAAAGCTTCACGAGATCGCCAAAAGAGTTACGCTGATAACCGCCGGAAACCTCTGGAATTCCAGGTTGGAGACCGTGTCCTGTTGAAGGTCTCGCCCTGGAAAGGCACGGTATGCTTTGGAAAGCGTGGGAAACTTAACCCTAGGTACATTGGACCCTTCGAGATCCTCGCCAGGATCGGTCCGGTAGCCTATAAACTTCGTTTACCCCATGCGATCCCTCTTGACGAGATCGAGATCAATGAAAACCTCAATTTCGTGGAAGAACCGATCGAAATCATGGATCGAGAAGTCAAACGTACAAAACAAAGTCGCATCCCGATAGTGAAGGTTCGCTGGAATGCCAAGCGAGGACCGGAATTCACTTGGGAGCATGAAGACTCATTGAGTCAGAAGTATCCGCACCTCTTTCCAAGTCCATGATTTGTATCTTAATTCTGAATTTCTGGACGAAATTCCCTCTAACAGGGCGATAATGTGACAACCCGAAACTTCTAAGCCATGTAATTGATCTAGCATTAAAACTTGAGTTCTTTGTCTTTTATTAAATCTTGTGGTTTCATATGAGTGCTCTAGACTTAGTATAATCTAGATATGAGTCTTAGGAAGGGTTGGAGAGTGTTTAGTATCACAATATCGGGCCAAGCTCACTAAATAAGGTGTGTGCGGCCACACACTTGTGTGTGCGGCTACACACCTGTGTGTACGGCCACACACCCAACTGCAAACACCCTCAACCTCACACCTAATTCAATTTATGGATGGATACCCCCTTAATTCATTCATTTAGATTATCTCTTCCCTCTCTCTACTTTCTCTCTCTAAATCATCAACCAAGAACACTTGGAAGGCTTCATAATCGTGATCTACTCCATCTTCAAGCTAAGTATAGTGGTAAACACTTGAATCCCAAGCTTAAAACTCATTATGTTCATCATATTTATCATCCCATGAAGGTGTACGGCCTCACACCTTCATAAGGGGGCAGCACACATTCAAAACTCCCAAGTATGAAGAGCATACACTTCGAAAATCAACACATGGACTCAAATGAGGAGTATACGGCCGCACACTCGTGTGTACGGCCGCACACACCCTCTGTACGACCAGACACTCTTGTGTGCTGCCTCACACACACTCCTGGCCGCACTCCCCAGCCGCACACTCATTTTCAAGACCATACACCTACTCTAATACCCATATTTGGCCCTAAACTTGCATAAATCATTAAGTTTGGATCATAGAACACTTATTCTTAGTAATTCCAAGCCCTAAGGATGCTTTCCCAACATGTTTAGTCATGAAACACCTTAGTTCTAACTCATTTATGTGTCGTCTCATGAAAAATACAGGCCATAGGAGTTCAGGGCATCCGTTGACACTCGAACTCTACATTAAGCGGTGAGTTCATACCCCTACCTTTTTTCACTGTTTTCACTGTTTTCAAGGGGGAACACAAGCAAAGTGCAAGGCATTACTTGTACTCAAAACTTGTTTTCGTATGTGTGTTTCTCATTTTATATGCTTTTAACACTGATTGATACAACTGATAATCGTTTGAACATGCAGATCACATAAACATATTATTTGTGAAATGGGTTTATAAATTGTTATGTTTTATATATTTCACAAATGGTTTCCATATTTTATCAGTTAAAAGCATGACATTAGAACTTTTGAAACATAAAACTTATACACCGTATATCCTCGGTAACACTCCCCAGAGATACGCGAGTGGAGGATTATGATATTATTACTAGTAAATTTGTTAGTCCTGTATAATTTGAGACACTTCCTCGGTGAACACTCCACAGAGATACGCAAGTGGAGGACTGCACCGGTAACCAGAATCTATGGGATTAGAGAGCATGACTTGAGTGTATAGATCTATACGGGGCTGACTACCCCACACCTGGCTGCTAGCTACAGCCGAACCGAAATGGTTCAAGGGTGACGAAACTCATAAGGTGATGTGGACTACTTATTGCCATATCTAGTCTATCGTATGGTTATGGAACTCGCAATTAGGATAACAGAGATTTACTTAATATTAATAATGAATAACTTAACACATTTCACAAGATAACCAGGTTTCAGTATACATCTTTCACATTGGTAATCAACATTCAGGAAAGTATGGGACTTTCCTGGGGAAACATTGTATATAACCATGTTTTACAGAATACATCTTTTACATTGATAACCAACATTCAGGAAAGTATGGGACTTTCCTGGGGAAACATTGAACATAACTAGAAAAGTGTAACAAAACAGATAACTTCACATCTTTTACATTTGGTAATCCACATTCAGGAAGGTATGGGACTTTCCTGGGAACGCACTTGTACATAACCAGAACAGTAAAACAAAGCAGATAACCTAGCTATACATTTCCACATAAAATACGTGATTTTAGTGTACAACTTTACTTTACATGTTGAGAAACAATAACCAACCTTTTTAAGAAAATATGGGATTTTCTTGGTGTGTGTAACATTTTCAGAAACAGAATGGAAGCTTGAGCATTTTCACAAAACGAAACCGCTTATGAACTCACCAGCATTATGCTGATTTTCAAAACCGCTTGTGTTCTCAGGTCAACGTTAGAACAGGCACCCGAAGATCCTTTTGTCCAAATATGGAGTATGCAGATGACTTGTCTCATTTTGTTTATATATACTATGTATCACAACTATACAACTTTGTTTTTGAAACAATTGTAAAACTTTTCAATATGTAATGTAATGGTTGCTTTACTTTACTTACAATGTACATTGGATTTGATACTCAACGTGTAGTCAACCCCGGAAATGTTTCTGCCTTCGGTTTTTGGGGTGTGACACGTTGGCTGCAAGAGAATGTGACGGATGTGCGAGTCGGACCTGATTGGTTTTTTGATTATGCATCATTTTTTAAATACTTTAATGTGTAATCGGATAATGTTTCAGGTTCCATCTCAGGTACAAGTGTTCTTATTGAAGATGAACAGGAAGATGTTGTTGGGTTTTAGTATACTACAACATCCTATGGTGCACATACAACCCTAAATACCTTGGATCTATGTTTTTACCAATTATACATGCAAAGGAGTTTCCAAGGTATTAAACGTATAACTAGCATGAAATTTGTCATAAACAATACAAGATACTAGTTAAAGTAACATACATTTCATGTGGCTTGAAGTCTTGATGTATTTTGGTGTTGCTTGAAACTCTTTGGCCTTTAAGATCTTAGTGCCCCAAGTGTTGCACCTCAAATAGAATCATAACTCACCTAGGACAAAGGTGACTCTTGAGAGAAAAACTCCATGCACCAAAAACAACATCATTCTCTAAGAACTTCTAGTGGCGTTTTTAGGCAATGAACTACATATTTATATGTTGGATTTCAAGGGTCAAAGGGTATAACCCAAATCCATATCCATGGGTTTTATGATCCATGGTTCATGTGGCCCAACTCTTTATGTATCCGTACATAAACTTGTTCCAACATGGATCATAAGCCCAACACATATAAATATAACTAATTACCATAATTAGTCCTGGTGTTATGCAACCCAAATGAACCATGCCACTCTCAGGTCGAGTACATACCAATAATAGTTATGAGCTTAGACATCTAATCCAACAGTCTCCTACTTGGATAAGTCTAAAACTATTATTGTGTATGACCCCAAGATCCCGACTAGCAATCGTAGCTCTTAAAAGCCGATGTCGAACTCTGACCTAGTCAATGACGTGTCCATTGGATAAGGGATCATATATTCCTCCATTCTAAATATCATATGGACTGAGACACAGATTATAATCATTTTCTCTGTCCATTTGTTGTTTCCCGATTTCCGATTTATGACGACTGATTAATTGAACAAATCAAATTGGTTCAGGCTCGGCCGAGCACTTACGTTTGTCATCACTAAATCATCGATGGGCCCATAGATATCTCTTTTATCCCTCTAAGGGTAAAAGGAATGGATAAACTTCGACTCATATGCTTGCTCTATATATGCACCAAATCACACACAAAAATATGTTTTATAACACCAAGTTACTGGTGTGTTTTCAAATAATCAATGTGTAACCGACTTGTAGGCTGCAACTCATATCTCTTGGGTTGAAGAATATAAGATATTATCGTCTCATGATCACACGTGATAAAAACGATGAAGTGAGTCAAATGAGTGTGGGTTTAATCCAATACTCGGATCTCATTCCATGAGCACTCATGAACACTACAGCTATGTCTAGGCCACTTAGACAAACTACAAACCCATTCATGACAGTCTTGCCTCATACCGACTTCCAAAGTATAATTGACTGTGGAGAGTTTGAATAAACTAGTTATTCGGGAAGTTAAAGCATGCAAAGTGAAACATAAGAATATTAATAATACTATATGGCCCCAAGCACCTTTGAGAGTAAATAAAAAACCTTTTATTTAGACACCATATTGATTACTCATTATTCATCGTATAATGTTTCAAATAATCAACTTTATACTTGAATTAAAACAATAGTCATGCCATGCTCCAAGCATGCACACTATGTTTGTCCAAACAATACTTATGCCATACTCCAAGTATGCACACTATGTTTGTCTATGATCCTTACTTTGTGAAATCGACCAATTGAACATAATTTCAATGATGCTCATTGAACAATACCAATCCTTATTGTAAATGTGAGAATTCCAAATTCCTACCACTTACCAAAATATGTTAGATTCTAAACTTATATGCATTGATCCTCAGGTAATGACTATGCACAAAAGCTACAAAGACTTGGCAACAGACATTACAAAGTATTCCAATGGAGAGAAATTCCATGGAAACAATGTCTCACATTGAAAGTACATTCCTTTGAACATTCTTCCTGCATTAAGTTTTCTAATCTTACGTAGATTTAATGAATAACTTCCACCTATGGAAACATTTCCACATTCCCATCTTGACTATCACTTCTGAACAAGAGTTGCCTCTTTTCAGACTATATCAATAAGGTCCTTCCAAAATTTACACTATAATTTCAATTGCCCATGAGCAACCAATCTTTAGTAAACCTCAGATTGTCCTCGGCAATTGGTTAATCATTTTAGTCATATCCAGTTCTAGTACTTTTTCCCTCTTAATGCCCCAGGCATTAGGAAAAATTTAGAAAGGGTTAATATTATAACACATGTAATCAATAGTATATCCGAAGCATACGGGACACGATTCATGATGTCTCACATAAAGACACGATCTAGAACAGTCTTTTACTACAATATATTTTTTATTTGCCATGTTTTGATAATTCGGCTATTAAGAGGGATGTCGTAATCATAAGCGAATTTTGAGAACGCAATATATACAGAATTTCCTTGTGTTGAACCATTCGAACATAAAATTCATATATATATATCATTGACTAAAACGGATTAAAATCTCAATATAAGCTTTTAGAATTGAAATGAGGTATAATTTCCTCTCCCTTAATTATAGCAAAGCAACTTTTCCCAATTGAAACTTTTGTTTTCTATAATTAACATTGTTAACTTTCAACACTTAACATAATAATCATGCTCCCACTAACATGATAATTATTAACATAACACTTATGCTCCCACTAGCTTTCACATGTACTCAGAAATCAGCTAGACTTCTAGAAATCAATACTTTATTCAATTTCTTTCCAAAATTCAGATTTATGATACGAGATGCTTTGATATTACTTTATCAAAATCACACACCTTTCCTTAGACATATCACATGTGTGTCTAAACAACTTTTACAACTATGAAAAGGGATGACGTAATCATAGTCTCAATTTTTTAGACCTTTGGCATTTCTCACAAGTCCACGTTAGTGTGCCGGTTAACCACACACGCTCCACTAATGACTTTGAGAGTGCAAATATCACAATTGCTATCTACTTAAAATCTACTTAGTGAAAGAGTTTCCTCACCATCATTTTCATGAATCGAAGAGAAACCTTATGACACTTACATTTCTATGGTATATGTGTTCCTATCCATGTAAATTTGTCATAACCATAACCACAAGACAATGATAGTGACAAATCCAAACTCATATGGACTGAACTTGATCAATCTTAACTTCATCACACCGGGCAGCACATGGGCCTACCATTGCTTGCAAGTAGTTATGCAAACAATTGAGAACTCATAGAACCTACATGCATAGTCAACTTTAACAAGAATGGGCACATAAATAAGAGTATGTCAACACGATAGGTTACAAACCTCAAGTCATGTGCTAGTGACAAACAATGGGTTTCAACCTTGATTGGTTCTTGAAACTTTTCAAGATCTTTAAGACTCCCAGTAACCTCTTGACATATAAGATTCTCTTGTCAAAAACCATTCCTTGACAAAAGAAAAATATTCAAGAGTTACTGCGGATTCTTATCAAGATAAACACTTTACTCAATTGGTCTTAGTTGGCCTTTGTTTTATCCAAAATATCAAAACTTACCAATTTCAAATGTACAAGAGTAAGAAAACATTTTACTCTACATTTGACAAGTGTTATAAACCTTCTAAGGATTATGTCACTCAAGTTACAATCTTGGAGTATGACTCTAAGACTCGATTTTGGAACGAAGTGTGACTTATCTTTTTGATTTAACCAACTTAACAATTATCGATTCATCTTCTTACTCAAACAAATGCACTACGATATCTTTATAGAATCAATTGTGATATGATTTCATAACCACTAAGATAATCATAAAAAAAGATACTCAAGTACTCTCCCATCTTTTCAGACTCGAGAACCTTTTACCTTTATGTCCAATTTGATTATTCTCATTCGTTCTGCCACACATTGAAACCTTTCTAATGTTACAGAATTATCTTTTAAGTATAACCATATTTACTAAACTTTAGTAAATCATGAAGAATACCGTTATCGTTCTCTATGGTGGACCTGACCAGCACACACTCAAGTGTACGTGATCCCTTAATCCTTCACTTGACTCACATATACATGTGAACAAGTTATTAGTCTTAATTTCCAATGATGAAAAATTTATCATTCATCATACAACACCAGTTGCATGATTCCAAGTTTCTATCCAACTAGAACTTGGGTGATGAGAATCTTTCCTTATTTGGTAAATTCTGACACTACCACAAACGAAAGAATCAAATCCATTTTCCAATGTTGTTTTCAATGGAATCATATAAACAACATTTTTTCCCAAATGCCATTGTAAGGAATTTTGAAATAAATAAAATTAAAACTTTATTTTTACTTTATTTGAAAACTTGTAGAAAAACTTATCCTTACAATGCAAATGCATATGAAAATAATGTTGTTATTTATTCCTAGGCAACCTATCACAACTCTCAAGCAACAGCTCAAAATTCTGATCACTGAACCATGCGATCGAAATCCATCTTTGCGATCAGAATCAGCATATTCTTCCTTTAAGCTTCCTCTTTTCTTTTATTTTTAAAACATCAACATGTGACCTAGTCACATCATGTATGAGAATATCCAAATAGGAACTTAATAGAACCAGATAGTGGACTTTACCCGAAGTAGAGTCAAACTTTTGAATTTACATCCTCAAGATATTTCAGGTAAATAGGGCAACTTCGCAACCAATGCCCCTTCCTTTGGCAACAACAACATATGGACCCTGTGGGAAAAGGTACACGGAACTATCTCAAACTTAGCCTTTCTCTTTACCATTTGGTCAACCAAGTTGACTATGGTCGATCCCTTTCCATTTTGAAGAGAAAGGTTTTCTAGATTTCCAATGTTACCATTGTCAATGTCCATGGAAGTTTGGCAAGTTGATCTTCCTATCAAATTTACTTTACAGGTTCTCCAAATCAATGTTGATTCAGTAGCATCAAGCAAATATGTAAGATCATTAAGGGTCATGTCATAGTCTGTTACATAGTAGTCCTTAAATAACTCACTATGTGACTTAGAAAGTGATTGAAGAACCTAGTGAACAACCAACTTCCTCAAGATTTTGACACCCAACTCTCCCAGCTTGTCAATATGTGACTTCCTCTCCAAGATGTGAGCACACATAGACTTTGCTTGCCAATAGGACTTGAGTGACCTTGAACTATTCAAGAATTTGTAGGATAGGGAGAATAATTGGATGAGATGGAGAAATCTTGTTCCAAGAAATTTACGTTCTTAATATAACACCCAATACGAAATATTAAGGCTAGGACCCAACACAATTTTTATAACTTGGAAGAGGGATGCCGTAATCCAAGCTATAAAATATTTGAAGGTAGGTAAATGACGATTTACTATTTTCCACTATGAAAAACAAAAAATAATTTTAGGTCTTAAGTGAATTGAAACTCCTAGATCCTTTGAGATTCATTGAACTTTTCAATGGCATGTTTAAATCTCAACTGTGCCCTCTCAAGTTTTGTAACTGGGATGTCGAGGATCACATAACAAGGTGTGAATAACCATGTAAATCTACTTGGTACTCTTAATTTTTATCACCTAATCTATGTGCTGGTTAACCACACGCTCCACCGATCTATGATAAGCCTTAAGCCACCCTTTGCCAACCTTGTTATATCCAAGTTACCGTGTCGGTTAACCACACGCGCTCCACTAACGACTTAAGCAAGGTGCAAAGTGTAATTTCATGGATTAGCACCAAATTAACTTTTTCCTAAGTAACTCAGATTGGGAGTTTAAAGTGTTTAGTTACTTAGTATTTATCATTAAACTTTTAATGAAGGGATAATTAATGTCCTGTCAAACCCATTCGGCTAACGACCCTCTAACAGTCAAGGAAGCGGTGGGTGAGAGTGGACACCCATTAACCTGCCATTTTATAGGCAGTAACTTTATAACCCCCTTATAGACCGACTTCGTGAATGAGGCCTATTAACGGTAAGACTGACTTTGTTCTTATACATACATACATATATATATACATACATATATATATATATATATATATATATATCAATTATTAATATTATAATAGTATAAGAGTTGAATTTTAACTTTTAAAATTCAGAGCGTTTAACTTGGAATTAAAGTATTCATTGGGGGAAACTTTACAAATTCCAAAACATAAGGGCAAGTTTTGAACAATTCAAAAAACTTTTCAATTCCATAACTTATGATTTCAAAGTATTTTAATGAAAAAACTCTTCAAGTTCCATAATTTGAGGACAAGTTATGGAAGACGTTAAAACATTTAAATTTTCATAACTTATGGAAATCTTATTAGTTTTAAAAATCATAAATGAGACTTGTCATATAACTTGAGGACAAGTTACAAAAACACATATCATGAATCACATTTAGATCAATTTGGATTGAAAACAAATTATCTCATAATTTTTCTATTAATCTAAGCTAACTCATAAGAATAAGATAATGCATATCTAACAATTTTCATGTAATTAGCCTAACCAGTAAACTAATACCAAACATGAATCTACTAACAATTATCTATTGAATTGGATTAGAATGAACATTACCACATTAAAACAGGTTTATAGGTTCAAAAACAGCTTAGGGTAATGATTCTAGTCTAATTCCAGCCTTAAAAGTCGAAAATATGATGTCAGGGGTCCTACTCATCGAGTGTATGAACCTACTCGACGAGTAGGATGAATTTCTTCATGGACTCGACGAGTCTATCAGTGGACTCGGCGAGTCCACAGTCCAGACAACCAGAAAATCGATTTTTTCAGCTTTTTTCAGCAATTTGCATCAAGTATAATTGAAAACAACCCTTGGCTCTGATACCACTGTTGGGTTTTAGTATACTACAACATCCTACGGTGCACATACAACCCTAAATACCTTGGATCTATGTTTTCACTAATTATACATGCACAGGAGTTTCCAAGGTATTAAACCTATAACTAGCATGCTATTTCTCAGAAACAATACAAGATACTAGTTAGAGTAGCGTAACTTTTATGTGGCTTGAAGTCTTGATGTATTTTGGTGTTGCTTGAAATTCTTTGGCCTTTAAGAACTTAGTCCCCCAAGTGTTTCACCTCAAATGGAATCACAACTCGCCTAGGATAAAGGTGACTCTTGAGAGACAAACTCCATGCACCAAAAACACCATCATTCTCTAAGAACTTCTAGTGTCATTTTTAAGCAATGGACTACATATTTATATGTTGGATTTCAAGGGTCATGGGTATAACCCAAATCCATATCCATGGGTTTTATGATCCATGGCTCATGTGGCCCAACTCTTTATGTATCCATACATAAACTTGGTCCAACATGGATCATAAGCCCACCACATATAAATATAACTAATTACCATAATTAGTCCCATCGATTGAATTAGTCTCTTTTGATCACTAAATTAAATCCAAATTAAATCTTGATCCATACTAATTAAAACATATGATTTCTTATTAATATATTATAACTTATAATATATTAACAAATCATATATAACCTTCTCTCAAGAGTCCATCCTAATAAATTGTCGTGGTGTTATGCAACCCAAATGGACCATGCTACTCTCGGGTCAAGTACATACCAATAATAGTTATAAGCTTAGACATCTAATCTAGTAGATGTTGTACACAGACCACCCCTGGTGATTCCTGTGTCTCCTATAATGGATGAAGCTGCTCTAAGTACTTCCTCATTTTCACCATGTCAAAGAATCAGTTCTGATGTTGAAGCCACTCCCCTTTCCCAAGCAGAAACAAAAATCATAACAAGGGATTCTTCCATTGCCACTTAATCATTTACGGAGCTTCTCTTTCCTGAACCAATCTCAAATGAATATGTGGCAAGCACCTCTCACGGTCCTAGGTCATCTGAGGCGAGTGATTCAGCTGAAGACATATTCATCAACATCAACAACCTTCCAGTCTCAATCGATGACATCATTCATGAAATCCCTACCAGAATTTAACGTGATCATCCGATCGAAAATGTCATTGGTTTACTGGCCAATGGATTTAAAACGAGAAGTCAAAGTGGAGATGTCAATTCATGTCTCTACTTATGCTTCATATCTCAGATCGAGCCCAAGAGTGTCGTCATGGCTTTAAATGAACCCAAGTTGGGTAGATGCAATGCATGAAGAACTAAATCAATTTGAAATGTTGAGAGTATGGCAGTTAGTAGAGCTACCAAAAGGCAAGAAGTCTTTGGACATGCGTTCGGTCTTCAGAAATAAGCAAGATGATAGCGGAGTTATTGTTCGCAATAAAGCTCAATTGGTCGTTCATGGATTCAGGCAAATAGAGGGTCTTGACTACATAGAAGTATATGCTTCGGTAGCATGTTTGGAAGCCATTCGTATATTCCTAGCCTATGCTTCCTACATGGGCTTTACAGTTTATCAAATGGATGTCAAGACAGCCTTCTTGTACGGAGTTGTGAAGGAGTAGACTTATGTTGATCAACCCCCAGGTTTTGTCAATCCAAACTTTCCAAATCATCTTTACAAGCTGGACAAGGCTCTATATGGGTTGCATCAGGCTCCTAGAGCATGGTATGCTTCCCTAACTGAACATTTGCTTGACCACAGACATACAAGGGGAACGATTGATCATACATTATTTATCAAGAATGTGGATGCAGATTTGATTGTTGTACAGATCTACGTTGACGATATCATTTTTGAGTCGACCAACACAGTGCTATGCAAAGAGTTCGAGGATGTTATGATGGAAATATTTGAGATGAGCTCGCTGGGTGAGATGACAATGTTCCTACAGTTACAAGTTCGATAGGATTCGGCTGGAATCTTATTACGTCAAGGAAAATATATCGAAGACATGCTCGAAAAGTTTGGTTATAAATACTAAAAATTTTCTTTGACTACAATGGCAGAAAGACCATTGTTGACTCCAGATCTAGATGGGTAATTCGTAGATCAAACAGAATATCGATCGGTAATCGGATCTCTGATATATCTGACTCCCAGCAGACCTGATATCATGTTTTCCGTCTGTCAATGCACTCGTTATCAGGCTAATCCAAAAATTTCCCATTTAATTGCTGCTAAAAGGATTTTTAGGTATCTAAAAGGTAGCCCTAAACTGGGTCTTTAGTATCCTAAAAATCCTGATTTAATTTATATGCCTTTACTGACAGCAATTATGGAGGATGTGATCTTGACAGGAAATCAACATCGGGTGGATGCAAGTTTTTAGGGCACCGATTGCTGTCATGGCAATGTAAGAAACAACAAACTGTGTCAACCTCAACGGCTGAGGTTGATTACGTTGTTGCCTCAACTAGTTGCTCTCAAGTTATCTGGATTCAACACCAACTGGTGGATTATGTTTTTGATGGGTTTTGGCCATATGAACAGTCCTATGTGCACATGCAAACCCTAATGCTTGGATCTAGGTTTCTCTAATTAAACATGCTTTGAATCCAAGACTTCTAATGACTAATTAGGTATAAGAACAATACAAAATCAGATCTAGAAGTTTACCTTTGAATCTCTTGTTTGATCTTGTTGTCTTGGAGCTCTAGAGTCACAATTGTCACTCCTCTAATGGCTTACAAACACCAACTAGCAAGGAGGATGATTTGAGAGAGAGGAGAGGGATTAGAAATCGGCCAGGGTTTCTTTGCTTTAGCAGAGGTGTTGATTTCCCTTGCCCTAGGGGTCTATTTATACTTGTAAGGCTCCTAGGGTTTCACCCTTAAACCCTAGTTGGATAATCTTTCCTTAAAGCAATCCAAATCCTTTCCAAAGGTAAGCCTTGGACGAATTTGAGGTTATCCCAAGCCCTAGAATTCGTCCAACCTTTATCCAAGAAGGATTTACAGCCCAAAGTGTAACTATCAAACAATTGACATTTTATACCCTCTTATTTAATTAATTTCCTTAAGTCACCAAATTAATACTAATTAATCTATGACTTATATTAATCAAATAACAATATTATATTCCTTATATTATTCTCATAATATATTAATAATATTTATTCTCTCATAATAAATCATCATGTCAAGTTGCTATGGTGAAGGCAACCCAAAAGGACCATGCACAATCGGGTCAAATACTTGCCTAATGTAGTTGCAGCCTTAGACACTATTCCAACAATCTCCCACTTGGATAAGTCTAGTAACTATATGCACAAGTACAATCCGATTCGCAATCGTAGCTCTCAAAGACGCTGTCAAACTCTGATCTAATCAATCTTGTCCTTTACATAAGGGATCTTATAGTCCTCTGTTAGATATCATGCAGACAATTCTATGGAATAATTAGTCTAGCATTTTGGTTTCTCGATCTCCAATTTATTCGACATAGAACTTAATCGAACACATCAATTCAGTTCTGACCGGTCCCGACACATATGTCAAATCAAATCATCAAGCGGCCGAGATATCGCTTTTATCCTCTTGGGATAAAAGTTACAGATAAACTTCGACTTATATGCATTTACTTATTCATTAATCAACTGTACACAACAATGCATTTTATAACATCGAGTTACCAATGCGTTTTCGCATTATCAATGTACAATCAATTAATAAATAACAAACCGTATATCTAGGTTTTAAGACTATATGATATTATCGTCTTGAGATCACCCTTTTATATCATATTCCATAAGGTGATTCCAGCAAGCACGGGTTTGTTCCAATGCTAAAAACTAGTTCATAAGCACTCATGAACGTCTCAGCAATCTTTTGCTATGTCTAATACCATTTAGACAATCTACGCACCAATTCACGACAATCTTCATTCATATCTACTTCCAACATATGAACGATTGTGGACAATTTGAATAATTCGATTATTCTTAATAAATTCAATTATTCTGGAAGTCAAAACATGCAAAATGAAACAATAGTTAAACAATTAACATAAGACAGTAACATTACTCATAAATAAAACTCCTTTATTTAATCATCCAATGTTAATTACATTTATCTATTACACGTTTCTAATACTATCTAATCTATGCTAATATCATCCTTCAGCCCAATGCTCCTAGCATGCTGCAAGTGCTTAACCCTACTCAGTCCCTTCGTAAGCGGATCTGCTGGGTTATCTTCTGATGATATCCTCTTCACTACGAGTTGTCCTTCTTCTACACAATGTCTAATAAAGTGGCATTTTCTGTCGATGTGTCGTGATCTACCATGATCTCTCGGTTCCTTGGTCAAGGCAACCGCTCCTTCATTATCACAGAAAATCTCCATGGGCTCCATTATGGCGGGTACAACTCCAAGATCACCGATGAAGTTCTTCAACCATATTGCCTCCTCCGATGCTTCGCTCGCTGCAATGTACTCTAATTCACACGTTGAATCAGCTATGGTTTCCTGTTTGGAACAATTCCAAGTCACTGCTCCTCCATTCAGGGTAAAGACCCAGCCCGACTGCGAACGGTAGTTGTCCCTGTAGATCTGAAAGCTGGCATCACTATACCCTCGCACCTTAAAGTCATCACTTCCTCCGAGGACTAAGAACCATTCCTTCGTCCTCCGAAGGTACTTAAGGATATTCTTCACCGCAATCCAATGGGATCTGCCAGGGTTCCCTTGAGATATACTAACCATGCTCAAAGAAAAGGCTATATCAGGGCGAGTACAAGTCATAGCGTACATGATTGAGCCAACTGCGGAAGCGTATGGTACTCGGCTCATTTCTGCTATTTCTGCTTCAGTACTCGGACTTTGAGTCTTACTCAACTTGGCATTACTTTGTATCGGTAATTCTCCCTTCTTTGAGTTTTCCATACTAAAACGTTTCGGTACCTTCTCTAAGTAAGTGTTCTGATTAAGTCCTATTAGTCTCTTACTTCTCTCTCTTATTATCCTTATTCCCAAAGTGTTAGAAGCCTCTCCGAGGTCTTTCATAGCGAAGCACTTCCCGAGCCAGGACTTAACCTCCTGCAGAGTCGGGATGTCGTTTCCTATGAGTAATATGTCATCGACATATAGAACGAGGAAGCTTACTATACTCCCAATGGCTTTGACATATACACACGATTCATCTTCGCTTCGTACGAATCCAAACTCTTTGACTTTCTCATCGAAGCAAAGATTCCATCTGCGAGACACTTGCTTAAGTCCATAAATGGACTTCTCAAGCTTACACACTCTATTCGGATGTTGCGGATCCACAAACCCCTCTGGCTGAGCCATGTAAACATCCTCAGCCAACTTTCCGTTAAGGAAAGCGGTCTTGGCATCCATTTGCCAAATCTCATAATCATGAAATGCGGTAATAGCTAGCATCACTCTAATAGATTTTATCTTCGCAACTGGTGAGAAGGTCTCATCATAGTCAACTCCGGGAGTTTGAGTAAAGCCCTTCGCAACCAATCGCGCTTTATATGTGTGTACGTTTCCATCCACGTCGGTCTTCTTCTTGAAGATCCATTTGCACCCAACGGTCTTACGTCCGGGCACATAATCAACCAATTTCCAAACTTGGGTGTCATACATGGATTGGATCTCGCTATCCATTGCCTCTTTCCATTTTGCAAACTTGGGGCCTGCCATGGCATCCTTATAGCTATTAGGTTCATCAAGGTTTATTAGTGTACCATCACTAATATACGTGTCCCCTTCGGTAGTAATATGAAAACCATAAAACTGGGGTTGAACTCTAACTCTTTCGGAACGTCTAAGAGGTAAGGACTCGTCAATCGGTTTAACCGTAGTTTAATCCTCGGGTTGAGTGCCAGCGGTAGAGGTTCCTTCATCCATTGGATCTTGAATCTCTTCAAGCTCAATTTTCCTCCCACTGTCTCCTTGGCCTATGAGTTCTTGCTCTCGGAAAACTCCTCTCCTCGCAACGAAGACAACATTGTCCTTCGGTCTATAGAAGAGATATCCAAAGGATTTATGCGGGTAGCCGAAGAAAATACATCGCTCACTACGAGGTTCGAGCTTGTCGTGAGTATCTCGTCTTACAAAAACCTCGCAACCCCAAACCTTGATATGTGCTAATGAGGGAGCTTTCCCTGTCCACATCTCGTGAGGTGTTTTGGCAACCTTCTTAGTAGGGACTCGGTTAAGGATATGGGCGGCAGTCTCTAAGGCATACCCCCAAAAAGAGATAGGTAGTGAAGCACGACTCATCATAGAGCGAACAATATTCAATAAGGTTTGATTATGCCTTTCTGCCATACCATTCAACTGCGGTGTCCTAGGAGGCGTCAATTGTGAAACTATTCCACACTCCTTGAGATAATCATGGAATTCAAGACTTCGGTACTCTCCTCCTTGATCGGATCGAAGAATCTTGATTTTCCTGACCAATTGATTCTCCACTTCATTCTTGAACTCTTTGAACTTTTCAAAAGTTTCTCACTTTTGCTTGATTAAATAGATATACCCATATCTACTATAGTCATCGGTAAAAGTCACATAGAAGCGGTTTCCATCCTTCATGGTTGATCAAAACGGTCTACATACATCGGTATGTATTAGGTCCAATAGACCCTCACCCCTTTCGCAAGAACCAGCGAAGGGTAACTTGGTCATCTTTCCAAGAAAATAAGACTCGCATGTGTCATCTTCCCTAAGGTCGAATGACTCGAACACTCCATCCTTTTGGAGTTGGGCTATGCGTTTCTTGTTGACATTTCCAAGACGACAATGTCACGAGGATGGTCTATCCATACTATTGGAAGAATCAATGTTCAAAACATCATTTCCTAAGTTATCAACAATCATAACAGTTTCATAAATTCCATTACATGGTATAGCTTCAAAATAAAAGACACCATTTAGATAAGCCAAAATAGAACCATTCTCATTATTAAAAGAAAATCTAAAACCTTGTCTAAACAAACCATGAAATGAAATGATGTTTCTAGCAATTTCTGGTGAATAGCAACAATTGTTCAAATCTAAACTTAAACCATTCCTAAGCACTAAAGAATACACTCCAATCTTGGTCACAGGCGACGATCTTGATTTCCCCATGATTAGATTAATCCTTCCATGCTCCACATCCCTATTTCTTCTTAGTCCCTACACATTAGAACAAATGTGGTAACCACAACCGGTATCAAGAACCCAAGAAATAGCATGAGATGAATCGTTAGGTTTAATTGTGTATATACCTGCGAAAGACGGCTTTATCTTTCCTTCCTTGATGGCTTGCAGGTACTCTGGGCAGCTTCTCTTCCAATGTCCTATCTTGTGGTAGTGGTGGCACTCTGCCTCCTTTGGGTTAGGGCAGGGTTTAGCAGGATCAACTTTGGTCTCACTAGAAGAGGCACCATCTCGGGCTTTAACCTTGTGATAGTTCTTAGACGAAGCCTTCCTCTTCTTTTCCTTTCCTTGTCCAATAGCCAAGACAGGAGCAGCGGGTGGATTGGGAGTTGGTGCAACAGACTTGTCCTTGAAGTTGCTCTCAGCGACCCTCAAGAGACCTTGGAGTTTGCTTAGGTGACCTCCTCTTTTTTCATGTGGTAGGTCATCCTAAATTGATTGTAGCTTGGAGGCAAAGAGTGAAGCAGCATGTCGATCGCCAAGTCTTCCCCGAAGTCAACGTTCAACATGCGAAGACGGTCGACATACCTTTGCATCTTTTACAGGTGCACGGTAAGAGACTCTCCATGACCCATCTTAGCGGAAATCATGTTAGTGAAAATCTCATAACACTCTTGTCTCGCGTTTTGGTGGTATCTCTCCAATAAGTCTTGGTGCATCTCGTACGGGTACATGTCATCATAGGACATTTGGAATTCGGAGTTCATAGTGGCAATCATGATGCAATGTACCTTCGTTACATCTCGCTCGTGAGTTTCAAAAGCGGTCATTTCAGCCGGAGTAGCGATTTCAGGGATGATTTTCTCGAGCTTCTCATCGAGGACATACTCCTTATCCTCATAGTGAGCAATAGTGCGAATGTATCTTATCCATTCGCTAAAGTTCGTTCCATCAAAGGTGACCTTTTGACAAAGGCTCATCAATGTGAAAGAACTAGCAGCAGCGTTGTTTGCGTTCGACATCTACAAATAGAAAGGACAAAGATAGATTAGAATATGAATCCCTAATTATCACCCAATAAGAAAAATTAGGGCTAGGATCCAACAACAATATTTACATATTAGAAAAGGGATGCCGTAATCTAACATGCAAACAATTTGAAGGTAATTGAATGACGATTCACCAATTCTCCACCATGAAAACCTAACTTTAAGTTCTAAATGAATTTGAGAATTCCTAGGTTTAAATGAGCTTCATTGAAACATTTCAATGGCATGTTTAAATCTCGATATGGCCCTCTTGTTGGTGACTGGGATACCGAGGATCACAAAGCGGGTGTGAATTACCATGCAAATTCACATGGTGCCTTCATTGTAACGATCACCTATCCGATGTGCCGGTAAACCACACACGGTCCATCGAACTATAATAAACAATAAATCACCCTTTGCCACCTTCGCTTAGAACCAATTAGTGTGCCGGTAAACCACACACGCTCCACTAACTTCTTAGCAAGGTGCAAAGTGTAATTTCATGGGATTGCATCAATTCACTTTTCCTAAAGTAATTAAGATTGGGAAATTTTTGAAAACATGTAGTTACTTTGTATTTCATATTATACTTTTAATGAGAGGATGAGGTTGCCCTATCCTACCCGTTCGGCTAACGACCCTCCACCGATGAAGCAAGCGGTGGGTGTGAGTGTACACCCATTAAGCGCCATTTTATAGGCCGCAACCTTATACCCACCTTATAGATCGGCTTCGTGAATGAGGCCTACTAACGGTAAGACAAACATTTTAGTTATACATACATATATATATATATATATATATATATATATATATTAATCTTGTAATATTGTATTAGTATAGGGTTGTATTTTAAACTTGTAAAATTCTAGGCTTTGAAATTTAAATTGTCTAAATTAAACTTTTAATCACAAAAGATAAATTTCAAAACTTGAGGACTAGTTTTAAACATTTAAAACATGGAATATCAAATAACAAATAATCTTAATTAACAATTAATTCCATAATTATCCATATTTGATTTATTTATGATTTCTTACATAATAATTTACCAATTTAATCAAAATAATTAATTAATTATCACATAAGGAAATTAAATATTTTATTAATTGATAAATCTCTTTAATTAGATCAAGATTATAGTCATATATATCAAAAAATTGGATTAGGGTTGATCTAATATGATAAAGGCAAGTTTCCATAAGATAAGTATCAAAAAAATCCCGAATTTGGCCCTTCCTGACGCTCGGACTCGCCGAGTGGACCATGGGACTCGCCGAGTCAGGCCAACTCGCCGAGTCCACAATGGGAATCGCCGAGTCCATGACTCAGAAACACAAAATTCGAATTTTGCAGATAAGATTCAAACAAACAAGCAACAATTTAATAGAAACCAATCTAGTCTCTGATACCACTGATGGGTTTTGGCCATATGAACATTCCTATGTGCACATGCAAACCCTAATGCTTGGATCTAGGTTTCTCTAATTAAACATGCTTTGAATCCAAGACTTCTAATGACTAATTAGGTATAAGAACAATACAAAATCAGATCTAGAAGTTTACCTTTGAATCTCTTGTTTGATCTTGTTGTCTTGGAGCTCTAGAGTTACAATTGTCACTCCTCTAATGGCTTACAAACACCAACTAGCAAGGAGGATGATTTGAGAGAGAGGAGAGGGATTAGAAATCGGCCAGGGTTTCTTTGATTTAGCAGAGGTGCCGATTTCCCTTGCCCTAGGGGTCTATTTATACTTGTAAGGCTCCTAGGGTTTCACCCTTAAACCCTAGTTGGATAATCTTTCCTTAAAGCAATCCAAATCCTTTCCAAAGATAAGCCTTGGACGAATTTGAGGCTATCCCAAGCCCTAGAATTCGTCCAACCTCTATCCAAGAAGGATTTACAGCCCAAAGTGTAACTATCAAACAATTGACAGTTTATACCCTCTTATTTAATTAATTTCCTTAAGTCACCAAATTAATACTAATTAATCTATGACTTATATTAATCAAATAACAATATTATATTCCTTATATTATTCTCATAATATATTAATAATATTTATTCTCTCATAATAAATCATCCTGTCAAGTTGCTATGGTGAAAGCAACCTAAAAGGACCATGCACAATCGGGTCAAATACTTGCCTAATATAGTTGCAGCCTTAGACACTATTCCAACAGTTTTGAGTGTTCTTGACGCCCCCTTTTTTGTGATAATGATGTTGCCATTCAAATTGCTAAAAATCCAGTCCATCATTCAAAAACCAAGCACATCGATATCAAAGTTCATTTTATCCGAGACTGTTATGAGCTCTTGCTCATCCGTTTGGAGCAGATCCACACTGATAATAATGTGGCGGATCTGTTTACCAAACCTTTCAGTAAAGCTCTATTTGATGTGCTTGTGGGCTTTCTTAAAATGATTTGTTTTGAAGACTAATTTTTTTTAGATTTAGTTAGTTTAGATTTTCACATTTTATTTCTTTTCTCTCCTATGTACAAATTTAAGGAGAGAAATAAAAAATACAAAAAATTATAAAACAAAAAAAATCCAAAAATATGTTCTCATGGTTGTTCGTTTGTAGGTGATTATTTGGGAAGTGATATCAAAATTGAGTGATAATGGGCAGTTTAAACAAGTGTAAGGCACTGAACCTGAATTGTCTAGACTCTATGTTCAATGTGTTGGTAGGCATAAAGGATTCAAATGGACTTGACATGGGATGACAATGAAAGTACTTGACAGTGTGGACCTAGACAGTTTTATTTGGACTGATAATATGACGCTCTGGTCGATTGAGCAATGGGATAAACATGAGAACCTGCGGGATACATTAAAGTCATATGTATCTAGAATTGTGGCTAAACATGTCCTTTATGAATGGATTTATGTCCTTAATTTCGGTACTTATAGGGCGACTGGAGATTCTGATAAAGTAGGTCTATAGGAAATTATTTTCTTGCTTTCTATCTGTCAGTCATATGTAGCCTCCTTTGCGCGATTGGAACACATCCGACCTGGAATGCAACATATTAAACTTTATCTCGATGCATCTCCTTTTATATGCAATTCTTTCTATCTATTAGTCATATGTTGTCTCCTCTACGTGATTGGAAACAATCTGACCTGGAACACATCATATGCAACATTCTACCTCTCAATGTGATGGGTTTTAGCCATAAGAACATCCTATGTGCTCATGCAAACCCTAATGCTTGGATCAAGGTTTCTCTATTGTACATGCAATTCATCCAAGACTTTAAACCCTAGATCTAGCATACTATTAATCATATTAACATAAGAATGGGGTTTAGATCTTACCTGGATTGTTATGTAGCAATAACAATCTCAAATCCTCCTTGTAATGGCTTTAGAAAGCTTAGAGTCACAAGTGTCACTCCTTTAATGGCTCACAAACACCAATAGCAAGAGGATGAAGAATGAGAAGAGAGGAGGCACCAAAAAAGTGTGGAAACCCTAAGGAATCAGTTGGCCACATTTTTGGTGCCCTAGGGGTCCTTAAATAGTGAGGCTATTAGGGTTATCTAACAAGGAAAACCTAATTTGACTTCTTAGGCCCTAATCAACCCATGGACTCCCTCCTTAGAGGCCTTGGACGATTTCTAATGGGTTTCCCCATAGAATTCGTCCACTCCATCCTCTATGGAGTCCATTAGCCTAATATTCAACTATCACACAATTGACAGTTCTAGTCCCCTTTATTTAATTAATGTCTTTTAGCCACAAAGTTAATTCGTATTAATTCTTGACTAATATTAATTAAACAATATGATTTCTCCTTTAATATATTATTCTCATAATATAATAATAAATCATAATTAATCATCTCTCTCTCCATAATTCATCCAATCAAGTTGCTTTGGTGAAGGCAACCCAAAAGGACCATGCACCATCGAGTCAAGTACATACCATAATAGTTATGGACTTAGACACTAATCCAACTGTCTCCCACTTGGATAAGTATAATAACTATTCTACATATGACTTCAGATCCTGATCTGCAATCGTAGCTTTCAAAAGCCGCTGTCAACTCTAATCTTATCAGAAGCGTGTCCTTTAGATAAGGGATCATATATTCCTCTATTCTAGATATCGTATAGACTGAGACATTGATTTAAATCATTCTCTCCATACTATTTCCCGACTTCCGATTTATGACGACTGACAACAAACTACAATTGAACACATCAACTTAGTCTCGACTTCGCCAAGCGCTTAGGTGTCATCACTAAATCATCTAGGGCCCAAAGATATCACTTTTATCCTACTTTGGATAAAAGGAACGGATAAACTTTGATTCAATGCTTGCTTGCACTCACTCACCGAATCACACACAACAATATGTTTTATAACACCAAGTTACTGGTGCTTTAACATATTATCAATGTGTAACCAACTCACAGGATACAACTCACACATCTCGGTTTCAAGAATATAAGATATTATCGTCTCACCAATCACTCGTGATAAAATCCATGAAGTGATCCAAGTGAGCGTGGGTTTAATCCAATGCTCAAATCATATTCATAAGCACTCATGAACGTTGCAACAAACATTTTCTTATGTCTAATATACTTTAGATAATCCACACACCAATTCACGACAATATTCATTCATACCTACTTCCAACATATGAACGACTGTGGTTCATTCGAATAATTTGATTGTTCTGAATAGATTTAATTATTAAGGAAGTCAAAACATGTAAAGTGAACACACAAGAATAATAATAATCCCATATGGCCCCAAACTCTGGGTATAAATAAAACATTTTATTTAATCACCATATTGATTACTCATTATTTGTTGTTTCGGGTAATCAACTTCTTACTTGATTTATAACTACACTTGTCCCATTCTATAAGCATGCACACAATGTTTATCTACGATCCTTACTTTGTGAAATAGATCAAACGAACACATTTCCAATCATATTCATTTCACAACTCCCAATCCTTATCATAAGTATAAGAATATCAAATTCTTGTTACTTAATGCTATATTCTAACACTTTATGCAATGATTCTTTCGTAAAGTCATAGCTCAAAATCATCAAGACTTGGCTAATCTCCATCAGAAACAATTCTATAGATATGATGTCTCTCACTCAAAGTACATTCCTTTGAACATCCTTCTTGCATAAAAGTTTCTAATCTAGACATAGATTCTCAATATCCAACTCCCACTATGGAAATATTTCCATATTTTGCCATACGACAACTTATTCTTAATAGAATCTTATATATTCGTAATAATGTCGATATGGTCCATCCAATACCATACTTCCAACTACTCACAAGCGACCTATCCTCAGTGAGCTTTGGATCGTCCTTTGATAGTTGTTTAATTATTTTAGTCAAAACCGATTCTTATCCTTTTCCCCTCAAAGTGCGCTAGACACTTGGAAAATTTTAGAATGGTCAAATATTATAGCATTTGCAATTGATCCTATACCCGAAGTGTATGCAACTCAATGCATAATGTCTTACATAAAGATCTAATACTTTATCAATCTTCTGCCATAATACTTTATCAGTCTTCTGCCATAATATTTTATAAATCTTCTGCCACTCATGGGTTTTAGCCATAAGAACATCATATGTGCTCATGCAAACCCTAATGCTTGGATCTAGGTTTCTCTATTGTACATGCAATTCATCCAAGACATTAAACCCTAGATCTAGCATACTATTAATCATATTAACATAAGAATGGGGTTTAGATCTTACCTTGATTGTTATGTAGCAATAAAAATCTCAAATCCTCCTTGTAATGGCTTTAGAAAGCTTAGAGTCACAAGTGTCACTCCTCTAATGGTTCACAAACACCAAGAGCAAGAGGATGAAGAATGAGAAGAGAGGAGGCACCCAAAAACATGTGGAAACCCTAAGGAATCAGTTGGCCACGTTTTTGGTGCCCTAAGGGTCCATAAATAGTGAGGCTATTAGGGTTATCTAACAAGGAAAACCTAATTTGACTTCTTAGGCACTTAGCAACCCATGGACTCCCTCCTTAGAGGCCTTGGACGATTTCTAATGGGTTTCCCCACATAATTCGTCCACTCCATCCTCTATGGAGTCCATTAGCCTAATATTCAACTATCACACAATTGACAGTTCTAGTCCCCTTTTTTTAATTAATGTATTTTAGCCACAAAGTTAATTCTTATTAATTCTTGACTAATATTAATTAAACAATATGATTTCTCCTTTAATATATTATTCTCATAATATAATAATAAATCATAATTAATCGTCTCTCTCTCCGTAATTCATCCTATCAAGTTGCTTTGGTGAAGGCAACCCAAAAGGTCCATGCACAATCGGGTCAAGTACATACCAAAATAGTTATGGACTTAGACACTAATCCAACGCAATGCCTCTATTCTAGTTAGCTATATGTTGTTCCCTCTGCATGATTGGAAGAGATCTGACCTGCGTATACAATTTATGCATTTCTAAATCTGATTTCTTTACTAAAAATTGCCTACTCACCTAAAGTATGAAGTTCTTTGGAAATTCTTGATTACTGGGGTATGTCGGGAAGTGGGAAACACATTCTAATTCATCTAAAATTGAACCATTTAATAGGTTGTTTGTAGATCTCGTTGCTGAATTTAAGTGGACAACAATATCCTTGGCCGTCGACAGCTAATTGTCTATTTAGGAATATAGGTGCAATGTCTTGTTATTTATTTTCTGTCCAACTTGTCAAAATGGTTCGTGTTTAAGTCGACCACAATACCGACAATTGACCAGGTCTATTCACGAAAGTGAATGTATTGAAAAACAAGTTAAGTCTGTGTCAAAATTTATGATCCCAAATTGTTAAAATTTTAATTTTGAAGAGTCGTTAGAGTTATTTTATTTTTGTTTTTATTTTTATTTTTTGTTTTTATTTTCTAAAAAAAATTAAATTTTGTTTGCAATTTTTAAATTTTAGTTTTTATTTAATTTTTATTTTATTTTTACATTCTTCAAAATGTTTAATTTTGGAAATGGGTTATTTTTAAAGAATGTGGATTTATATTTTTGGTGAAGGCCCACCAGGTTGAGGGTTATGGGCCGAAAATTCTCTTAGGGTATAAAATGAATGATTTTTGGCTCTACCCTCACTTCTCACATTTTCTACCGCAAACATCTTTTTCTCTCTTGTTCATTCCCGTTTTCTGTTCATCGTCTGATCGATTCATCACATTTCGCATGTTTAATCGAAAATTGCACCTTGATTCATCAAGGTAAATAGATTGCGACTTCCATACACTTGTTCTAACTCGATTTGTTGAAGATTTTGCAGGTTTTGGGTCAAAATCGCTAACGGAAGTTTTCATTAATCTGGGAGATAGTGAATCGTTTTCACCCGCAAACGCAAAGTTTTGTGGTTGGAAACCCAAATTTAAAGAGTTTTTGATTTTCGGTAAAGCCTTTTCGGCCGAAAACGCAAATTTAAGAGTTTTTCATTTTTGGTGAAATGATTTCGGCCGAAAACCCAAAATTCAAGGGTTTTGGGTTTTGGTTTTTGGGTTTTTGGGACTTAGACGTTTTCGGCCGAAAACTCGTATCTAACCGAAAATTAAACGAAATCAAATTGAATTTGAACATTTTGAACAAAATAAATTTAATTTTGACCAATTTCACTACATCATTCAAGCCTGTTCTAACTATAATCGAAATTAATGTTTTGAGAAAATTGACTTTACTTGCTTAATCTTGTGTTTCTCACTTGGCTCTTTTGGTGAAAACCCGTATCTAACCGAAAATTAAACGAAATCAAATTGAATTTGACCATTTTGAACAAAATAAATTTAATTTTAACCAATTTCACTACATCATTCAAGCCTGTTCTAACTATAATCGCAATTAATGTTTTGAGAAAATTGACTTTACTTGCTTAATCTTGTGTTTCTCACTTGGCTCGTTTGGTGAAAACCCATATCTAACCGAAAATTAAACCAAATCAAATTGAATTTGACCATTTTGAACAAAATAAATTTAGTTTTGACCAATTTCACTACATCATTCAAGCCTGTTCTAACTATAATCGAAATTAATGTTTTGAGAAAGTTAGCTTTACTTGCTTAATCTTGTGTTTCTCACTTGGCTCGTTTGGTGTAGACAAATGGCTGGGATGAAGTTTGCTGACAATCACAACATTGTTGCATGCCTGACTGCTCCAGCTCTAAGACATCAAGAGTTTAAGTCCATGGTTCATGGGTTTAAAAATTGCAGGCTCACTCATGTAATTCGAACAAATCATGTCATCTACAAAAGTTTAGAGGGTGAATTTTGGGATAAAGCTCCTTTTATTAAAGCTGGAGCAAACGAAGTAGGTACGATAGAATCAATTGTCTAGGGGAGAAGGTTGTTGTGTCTAAACAAATCATCTGAGAAGTTCATCACTTCGGGGATCAACCAGGCTCCCCGACTGAATTTCCGACTACTCAGATCAAGGAGGTTCTTGAAAAGATGGGATATAAAGGAACCTTCCCTCTAACAATGAAGAAGTTGCTCCCTCCTTACTGGTGCTTTCTTGCTCATACTTTCGTGATTTGCATCTCAGGAAGAAAAGGAGGAGCGGATGAGATCTCTCAATCAGTTACAAGTGCCATTGTTGCTCTGATCATGGATTTAGACTTCAACTTCTCAAGTCTTGTATTTAGTGAAATGAAGAGCAACTTACAATGGAAGAAGAAGGACGTATTTTTGATTTACCCAAGGTTTCTTCAATTGATATTTGATGATCAATATCCCAATTTGGAAAGATCAGGAGAAACTTTGGATATGAAATTTTTGGGTCCAAACACATTTGGATTGATGAAGCAAAATCATAAAGGTTCTAAGGTTGTGTTCCGAGGAACAAGTCCCTTGGTGAAGTTTGGAAGATTTGCATAAATAGAAGAGGCTTCTGTTCGTCAAGATATTCCTGTCCAAGAGCCTGAAGCTGTTGCTGATGTAACTCCTCCTGTTGCAATCATGGCAGTGGAGCATATTCCTGTTCATGATGTTAATGATGATGATGATGATGATGATGATTATGAGGATGATGATGATGTAGGAGAAGGGATTGATGGAGGGGGTGATTCAAGGGGTTTTAATGATTAAGATCTCTCGTATGATTTTAAAGTGACTGATGACGACTTTCGTTTATTTTTTGATGATGTTGAAGTTAATGACGAAGATACTAACCTTCTCAAGCTTCCAATTCAAACACCCACTCAGATAGCGGAGATGGTAGCTTAATTGGATTCAACTATGAGGATTCCTCCCCGAGCAGTTGTCACTATAAACAGTACTCCATCTGAATGTGATCCTAAAGAGTCTCAAGCCTCCCAGCTGCCTCTTAAACGAAGACGTGCCGATCCAACCAGTTCATGTTGAGAGCCCCATTCTCAATCTGCTCAACAATCTCAATCTGCTCAACAGTCTCAATCTGCTCAACAACCAACTACAACCAATGCACCAGTCCAACCAGTTCATGTCGAGAGCCCCATTTTGGATGAGGGGCCTAGCTTTTCACCTTTTGAACCAGGTAGCTCTTCAGCTCCTGGTAGTTCTTCAGCCCCTCAAGATGCATATGATAAATCCTCGAAAAGGCTTTCGAGGTTCCTTGCTCAAGAAAGTGTCAATCCTGCACCTAGAGGCAAAGGCATATCAATTGGCATAGGGAGCTCCGATAACAAAGATTCAACAATTTTTTTAGCTCATGGAAGAAATTGGAGTTCTAAATCAAAAGCTTATCGAGAAATATGATTGGAACTCTAGATGTTAGAGTTTCCGAGCTTGAGAGAGAAAATGCTCAAAAGTCAAGGAAAATTTCTGATGTGCAGCTAAATCTTGGTGCTCTCTCTGTTGGATACTTTGATTTGAAGAACAAGTTGATCAACGATTTTGGCGTCAGTGTGAAATCAGAAACAAGAGGATTTGGGCGGGTGCTATAGGGAGCTCTGATGTGCTGATCGTCGACAAGCCATGAAATGAAGCTAGCACCAAACCAAGGGGGAGATTGTTAGGACCTAATTAGTTGGCTTATGCTAGGCTTATACATTGTAGGCTTTGTTATTGCTTGTGTTTGGGCTTAGTTTATGTTTTTGGTTGGGTGGACCGAAATCAGCCTTGATTTCGGTCCATTGATGTTTTCGGTCTTGGGTTGGTTTGTTCATTTGTGTTCCTTATAAATAGGAGTCTTAGATGATCGGTTTCAGGTTAGCAGTTTTCGGTCATAGCCTTGTGATAGGATCCTTTGTACCAGACGATTTCAGTTATATAATCGTGTGCATTTGGACTGATTTCGCTTCTTCTTCTTCTTCTTGATTCATTCTATTTTGATTGATATTGTTTGATTAGTAGTTGGTTCAAGGTTTGGGACTTACAAAATGACAATAAATATTTAGTAAATAAATGCCAAAAACTTCAACATAAAGCGAAATCTTTTTTTTATTGAACTATAGCAAAACATTTTAAATAAACCAAATCTAGCAAGAAACTAGCAACAAAAAATAAAAGTAAAGGCAGAAGTGGATTATTCATCCAATCAATCCTACTAATCCTAAACTTACTGTTACGGAAATAAAACCACCTAAAAGAATGCCCAACAATGCTATCAAAAAGAAATTGTTTCTTGTACTTTTTCGAACTAAAGACAACCACATTCTTGTAAGTTCAAATAACTCAAATCACCATCAAGCACACTGACTCCACAATCACCCTTTCCATCCTAGTCACTGGCCTAACATCCACCCATTCTACTAAATCTGTTGGACAACCAATTACCGAAAATTGAACACCCATCCAAAGAGAGACATGATACCAAATTTGTTGAGATAGTGGGCACTAGAGAAGCAAATGAGAGATATTTTATGAAGCACTTTGACTAATAGGAAAAATACATGAGTCCAACTCTACTCCTCTACCAATCAGATTGGCTCAGAGAGACAATCTGACTTGCATAAACCGCCACACAAAACATTTACTTTAATAGGAACATACATATTCCATCTAGTAATAATACCTTCCACCGGAAGACGAACGTCGTCTACATGTCTTTTAATAGACTTAACAAAAAAAAATTAGTGGAATCAAGATCCTAAGTCCATGTATCTGGATAAAAACCCAACATACTAGGACTTAGTAAATCCATTAAGCTTTCAAGTAGAAACGATTCATCCCCTACCCTAATAGCATGACGCCAAGAAGGGTTCCACCCATTCGGAGACCAAAGATCACCAACAAGAGCATTCTACATAGCAGACAAAGCATAAAGATCAATCCACCACACCAAGCATCCCTTTATATAGCTGCGTGGAAACCCCATAAACCATAGACTTAAACATCTAATAATATTATTTTAAATCAATAATTATATAATTTCCTTATATCCATTAGAGGCATTCAGATTCCCTTAAAGGGATCCCAAAAACCATCAATGCATGGAAGGTTCTGAAACCTATTCATTGCTCAACTATAAAGCAATTATAAACCAGTCCTTGTACATATAATTAAATCCAACTGACCCCAAACTAATTCAGATCAATTCTAAATTAATTCTAATCAATTTCTAATTAATTTATTAATAATAATAAATTAACAACTAATAAACCATTTCCTCTTTCTCCAAATGTCATTCTAAACTATTTCTATTTATGAGACCAACCTAAAAAGGACTTTTCTTTTAATTACAAGAATATACGAATTTTGTTATGACCTTAAACACCTTAATCCAACATTTGTGTTCCCCCCCCCCCCCCCCCACCCAAGAAGGGTTTCCACCTATGTTTGTGTTGTTTGTGTTCTTTTATTTATTCTCTAGATCATCATTCATTAAAATATAATATGGTTTCTTTCATTGGCTTATACACATGATCAGGGGATTTGGAGGGGGAGTGGGCAGTTGTACCAGGCCCAATTTTTTTAGGGCCTATTTGTAACAGCCCGGATTCCCAGGTATTATTCATTTATTTATTTTGGTAATTTGTGAGGAGACTCGGCGAGTTGGAGCCTAGACTCGCCGAGTTTGATCGCGGATTTGGACGCGGGTTCGCGTCCGGACTCGGCGAGTCCAAGAGTGGACTCGGCGAGTCCATGCTGTTTAATGAAACCCTAATTTCTCGGGTTTGAGGCATATTTAAAGGGCCTTATGGCCGTCATTTGCACTCATCAGTCCCCAGAGTGAAACCCTAGAGCGATTGAGTGATTCAAGTGAGGGAAGGAGCATTATTGATCTTGGAGTTGTTGTCTAGCAAGGAAAGAGGAGATCTAGCCAAGAGGAAAAAAGAGAGGGGTGGATTCTTGAAGATTTGAGGTCCAGAACATCACAACTGAGGTACAATCTCGAATCATTCTCTGTTATTGTGATGTTCATGTAGATTTAGGGCTTTTGAACCCATTTGTGGCTAGATCTAGTGTGCTCATGGTCCCTTAGCGAGTTAAGGTCCTGGATCTGGACCCATAGACGTCCAGAGCACCTCATTGCCAAAGCTTTATATGCATCGATGGAGGTTTGGCTTGGGATCAATGTATTTGAGGCTAAAACACCATTCATGAGCAATTCAATGCTTGATGAGCATCAAGACTTGGACTTTACGTGGTCAATAAGCTTAAGGAGACTGGATCTATGAGTTAGTGAAGCGGATCTGACCTCAGAAGATCATTTGGGGTTGTGCATGGAATGCACTCGCCGAGTCCATTCCCCAGACTCGGTGAGTTGGTGCGGGTTGTTCAACGATTACGAACCAGGGGTTGAGTAACCGAGTCGGATCAGTGACTCGGTGAGTCAGAAGAGATTCAGAGGGATTGGGTTCCTGTAGGAACTCGGCGAGTCCACGCCAGAATCGGCGAGTCGGGTTGACCGTTGACCGTTGACCGTTGACCGTTGACTGGTTTGACTTCGTGGTATTAGTCAGCCAGAGTTAAGTAGTATTAAGTAGAAATACACTTGTGTTGTAGGAGGACGATAGCTCGGGAGATCGAGCACTAGTGGTTAACAGATTTATGAGCTACCGAGACACGCGAGGTGAGTCTTCTCACTATACATTACCTTAAGTGGTATTATGAGTTGACCAGAGGGTCTTATGTGCTATGTATGAGATTATGTGTTATGTATGAGATTATGTGCTATGTATGAGATATTGTGCCATGTGTTATATGTATGCTGTATGATTGTGTAGACCGGACCAGAGGGTCCAACGATTCTGACCGGGCCGGAGGGCCCAAGGAGCTGTGACTGGACCGGAGGATCCGACGAGCTGTGGGACTGGAGGGTCCCGCTGAGACATCTAGACCAGAGGGTCGGATTTCGCCTTGAGTGGCGTATTTGTGGTATGTGGTATTTTGGGGAACTCACTAAGCATTTATGCTTACATTTGTTGTGTTTGACGTCTCAGGTACCAACGAGGACTGTGGGAAGGCGACGGCTTGACACGTACACACACACCGATGGAGTTTATTATGTGTAGAGATCTTGGGATTTGTTTTTGAAAACAATATTGATTATGGTTTTTGATTTGTGATGTGATACATTATGTGATTTTGAAAAAGAAAAATTATTTTGAAAATTTACGGTGTTACAAGTTGGTATCGGAGCCTTGGTTTGAGGGATTCGGATGCACCTTCGGGCGTATTTGAACTCAAACCGAGGATTTGAGAAATTTTCAAATAAAACTAAAATTTTCTAAAAAGAAAAAGAGGTTTTGGGAAACGAGCAGAGTGGAAGGTGTGTACGGTCAGCCAGCGCCCGAAAGGTGAATCCCCAAAATACCCTTACATTATATGTTCTGAGTTATGAGATATTATGTTGTGCATGTTAGAGAGGCTAGGTATTCCTATTATGACTAGATTGGGCCTGATTTGTGATGCCTTAGCTTAGGAGATCGCTGCTGCTATGAGATACTTTGAGAGTGAGTAGGTAGCAGTGAGGAGCTCAGGAGAGGGCTATTGAGTGTAGCCAGTGCATAGCGAGAGTAGAGTATTTGCGATTTAGGGTCCTAGGAGGAGGACTTAGGTTGTATATCGATTCAGTGTGGACGATAGTATTGGGCCCGTACTATTGAAGACACCAGATTGGTGCGCAGTCCAAGTAAGAATCCTTGGGGGTACCAGGAGAGAGGATGTTTTAGTTATCGAGTGTGAGTATACTCGAGAGTATCCCTGATATTTGTTATGTTGTATTTCAGAGGTTGATCATGGTCGGGACACGCCATAACCCCGAGAGCAGTGGGGTGAGCGATGAGGAGATCCGTTGGATCATCCATGAGGAGGTGGCTGCTGCCATCAGAGCCGAGATTCCAGAGATGTTTGGGTCTATTAAGACCACACTGATCGAGACGTTTGACGAGCGTTACGCTGCCTTGACTGATGCTGCTGTTGCTGCAGCCACCGCAGCTGTTGCTGCTGCGAGACCCCAGGGTG
Organism: Lactuca sativa; assembly: GCF_002870075.4. NCBI lineage: Eukaryota > Viridiplantae > Streptophyta > Magnoliopsida > Asterales > Asteraceae > Lactuca > Lactuca sativa. The sequence goes on from NC_056630.2 coordinate 318,288,293, forward strand.
GTGATTCGTTGCTGTACCGAGAGTTCAACAACACGAAACCACCGGATTTCGATGGTACATAGGATCCGATCGCTGCTATGAGGTGGATCTCAGACATGGAGGGGTGTTTCTATACGTGCTCGTGTCCGGAGCACTTGAGGGTGCGATTCGCACTAAACCAGCTTTGCTTGGGGGCGAAGGACTGGTGGAAATTCGTGACCGCAAGCTATTCTACAGCTGAGCTGACTGCAGTGACCTGGGAGAGGTTTACTGCGATGTTTCATGATGAGTATGTTCCCCAGGTGGAGAGGGAACTTTTAGCTCAGGAGTTTCTAACCCTCAAGCAGGGGACCGAGTCGGTGACAGTGATTACGAGGATGTTTCATGAGCGGGCGCTGTTTTGCCCGGAGTTGGTGTCCACTGAGCAGGATCGCATGAGCCGTTATCTGAGTATTTTGAGGAGGGACATCCGTGAGTTCGTGGTGAACTCGACTTATCAGACATTTTCCGAGCTCCAGGCAAATGCCAGGAAGAGGGAGATCGATTTTGAGACACAGGCGAGGGAGGAGACTAAGTTGCAGAGGGGTGATCGGCGACCGGCACAGTCGCAGCCGGCCGCCAAGCGGGCAAAGCCCGCTGATTCGAGGACGGGCAGTTCGAGGGGCCGCACTTGTGGGAAGTGCGGCAAGAGCCATGACGGGCCGTGCAAGACTGGGGTATGCTACAAATGCGGGAAGGAAGGACATTTTGCGAGGGACTGTCCGAAGGGGTTCTCGGTTTGCGTCCATTGCAACCAGACCAGCCATTGGAAGGCCGAGTGCCCCCAGCTTCAGAGCTCAGCGCAGGGATCTGCACCTGCGGTTCGAGCTGCTGAGACCCAGCCAGTGAAGGCCGAAGCACCGAAGTCTAGTGAGAGAGCCTTCCAGCTGACTGCGGAGGAGGTCCGCGCAGCACCTGACGTCGTGGCGGGTATATAATCTTTATCTATTTTATGTTGAGTTTATGCTATTGTAATGACTATATGTTATGCGTAGGTACTTTTCTTGTGAGTTCTGTACCTGCATTGGTTTTATTCGACTCGGGTGCGAGTCGGTCTTTCATATCTTTGGCTTTTAGTCGGCACATTAGTATTCTGAGGGAGGCGTTGAGTCGACCTCTGCGAGTTTCCATAGCAGATGAGCGTGAGGTATGTGCTACTGAGGTGATACGTCGATGCATGCTGGAGATCTTCGGGGTGGAGTTCCCGATCGATTTGATTCCGATCGCTATGGGGGATGTTTGTGTCATAGTAGGAACGGATTAGTTGAGCCGTTTTGGGGCTGTCATAGATTGCGAGCGTCAATTGGTGACGATCCGAGATCCTAGTGGGGGAGCGCTGACGGTTTACGGCGAGGGGACTCGTGGTGGTTCGGTTTTCTGTTCGGCCGCTAGAGCGAGGCGGAGTTTGCAGCAGGGCTGCAAGGGGTTCGTAGCCTATGTGACAGATGTGCGGGAGGCCGCTGGGAGGCCAAGTTCAGTGGATAAAGTGCCGATAGTGCGTGAGTTCCCGAACGTGTTTCCCGAGGAGTTGCCGGGTGTGGCTCCCGAGAGGCAGGTGGAGTTTCGTATCGATTTGGTTCCCGGGGCTGCGCCTATCGCCAAGGCGCCGTATCGGCTAGCACCGCCAGAGATGCAAGAGTTATCCTCACAGCTGCAAGAGTTGTTGGGGAAAGGGTTCATCCGTCCCAGTAGCTCTCCCTGGGGAGTGCCGGCCCTTTTTGTCAAGAAAAAGGATGGTTAACACCGGATGTGCATTGATTACCGGGAGTTAAACAAGTTGACGGTCAAGAACCGTTATCCGTTACCGAGGATCGACGATCTATTCGATCAGTTGCAGGGGGCGTCTTGGTTCTCCAAGATTGACTTGAGATCGGGATATCACCAGATGAGAGTTCGGGATAAGGATATCCAGAAGACAGCTTTTAGGACTCGTTACGGGCATTACGAGTTCGTGGTGATGCCATTCGGGCTCACCAATGCACCAGCGGCATTCATGGATTTCATGAACAGGGTGTGTAGGCAGATGTTGGACCGTTCAGTCATTGTATTCATCGATGACATTCTGGTGTATTCGACGACCAGAGAGCAGCATGAGGAACATTTGAGGGAGCTCCTCGGAGTTCTGAGAGCGGAGAGGCTTTTCGCCAAATTCTCCAAGTGCGATTTTTGGTTACGGAAGGTCCAGTTCTTAGGGCATCTCGTTAACCAGGATGGGATTTTGGTTGACCCGACCAAGATCGAGGCTGTGATGAGTTGGGAGGTGTCGAGGTCACCTACGGAGATCAGGAGCTTCTTAGGGCTAGCAGGCTACTATCAGAGATTTATGAGAGATTTCTCCAAGATCATCATGCCACTTACCAAGTTGACCCGGAAGGGTGTTACTTTCTCATGGGGTCCAGAGCAGTAGACCTCGTTTGAGACCCTTCGCCATAGATTGTGCGAAGCTCCTGTACTCGCACTACCGGAAGGGATGGAGGATTTCGTAGTGTACTGTGACGCATCGATATCGGGGTTGGGAGTGGTGTTGATGCAGAGAGGGCATGTGATCGCGTATGCATCGAGGCAGTTAAAGCCTCATGAGACAAGATATCCCACCCATGATCTGGAGTTGGGGGCTGTGATGTTCTCCCTCAAGATATGGCGTCACTACCTGTATGGGGTTCGGTGTACGATATACACGGACCATAAGAGTTTGAAGTATTTGATGGATCAGCCCAACCTGAACATGCGGCAGAGGAGATGGATGGATGTGGTAAAGGATTATGATTGCGAGATCCTGTACCACCCGGGCAAGGCTAATGTGGTAGCTGACGCCCTGAGTCATAGGGCAAAGGGTGCCCCGATGCGATATATCTGTATGAGGTTGACGGTGATGACTCCGGTATTGGATACCATCAGAGGGGCCCAGGCCGAGGCGGTGAGACCGGAGAACCGTAAGAGAGAGCGAGTTATCGGGTAGGTGTCGGAGTTTGTTACCGATAGCCGTGGGCTCATGACCTTCCAAGGACAGATTTGGGTATCATTTGTGGGCGGGACGCGTACCATTTTGATGGAGGAGGCGCATCGATCGAAGTTCTCAGTCCATCCCGGGGCTACCAAGATGTATTTGGACCTAAAGAAGTGATGGGTTTTAGCCATAAGAACGTTCCTATATGCGCATGCAAAACCCTAATGCTTGGATCTAGGCTTTCTAATTAAACATGCTTTGAATCCAAGACTTCTAATGGCTAATTAGGTTAAATAACAACATTGAAACAGATCTAGAACCATACCTTTGAATTCCTTGTTGATCTTGTTGTCTTGGAGCTTCTAGAGTCACAATTGTCACTCCTCTAATGGCTTACAAACACCAATAGCAAGAAAGATGACTTAGGAGAGAGGAGAGCGGAGGAAATCGGCCAGGGTTCTCTTACTTTAGGTGAGGTGCCGATTTCCCTTGCCCATGGGATCTATTTATACTTGTAGACTCCTTAAGGGTTACAATTTAAACCCTAATTGGATAATCTTCTCTTAAGGCTATCCAAATCCATTCCATAGATAACCCCTTGGACGATTTTTGAAGCTATCCTAGCTTCTAGAATCCGTCCCTTGTATATCTATATGGATTTACAGTCTAAATCTTAACTATCAAACAATTGACAGTTTATACCCCTTTATTTAATTAATCTCTTTAAGTCACCAAATTAATTCCAATTAATTCTATGACTTATATTAAACAAATAACAATATATTATTCTTTATATTATTCCCATAATATATTAATAATATTTACTCTCTCTTGATAAATCATCCTGTCAAGTTGCTATGGTGAAGGCAACCCAAAAGGACCATGCACAACCGGGTCAAGTACTTGCCTAATATAGTTGCAGCCTTAGACACTATTCCAACAATCTCCCACTGGGATAAGTCTAGTAACTATATGCACAAGTACAATTTGGTTTGCAATCGTAGCTCTCAAAGATGTTGTCAAACTCTGATCTAATCAATCTTATCCTTCAGATAAGGGATCGTACAGTCCTCTGTTAGATATCATGCTGACAATCCTATGGAATGGTTAGTCAAGCATTTAGGTTTCTCGATCTCCAATTTATTCGACATAGAACTTAATCGAACACATCAATTCAGTTCTGACCGGGCCCGGCACATAAGTCAAATCAAATCATCGAACGGCCGAGATATCACTTTTACCTTCTTAGATAAAAGTTACAGATAAACTTCGACTTATATGCATTTACTTATTCAATAATCAACTATACATAACAATGCATTTTATAACACCGAGTTACTGATGCGTTTTCGCATTATCAATGCACAATCAATTAACAAATAACAAACCATATATCTAGGTTTTAAGACTATATGATATTATCGTCTTGCGATCACCTTTTATATCATATTCCATAAGGTGATTCCAACAAGCGCGGGTTTGTTCCAATGCTCAAAACTAGCTCATAAGCACTCATGAACGTTGCAGCAACCCTTTGCTATGTCTAAAACCATTTAGACAATCTGCACACCAATTCATGACAATCTTCATTCATATCTACTTCCAACATATGAACAATTGTGGATAATTTGAACAATTCGATTATTCTTAATAAACTCAATTATTCTGGAAGTCAAAACATGCAAAATGAAACAATAGTTAAACAATTAACATAAGACAGTAACAATACTCATAAATAAAACTCCTTTATTTAATCATCAAATGTTAATTACATTTATCTATTACACGTTTCTAATACTATCTAATCTATGCTAATATCATCCTTCAACCCAATACTCCTAGCATGTTGCAAGTGCTTAACCCTACTCAGTCCCTTCGTAAGCGGATCTGCTGGGTTATCTTCTGATGATATCCTCTTCACTACGAGTTGTCCTTCTTCTACACGATGTCTAATGAAATGGTATTTTCTATCGATATGTCTTGATCTACCATGATCCCTCGGTTCCTTGGTCAAGGCAACCGCTCCTTCGTTATCACAGAAAATCTCCATAGGCTCCTTTATGGCGGGTACAACTCCAAGATCACCGATGAAGTTCTTTAGCCATATTTCCTCCTTCGACGCTTCACTCGCTGCAATGTAGTCTGATTCGCACGTTGAATCAGCTACGGTCTCCTGTTTGGAACTCTTCCATATCACTGCTCCTCCATTTAGGGTAAAGACCCAGCCCGACTGCGAACGGTAGTTGTCCCTGTCGGTCTGAAAATTGGCGTCACTATACCCTCGCACCTTTAAGTCATCACTCCCTTCGAGGACTAAGAACCATCCCTTCGTTCTCCGAAGGTACTTAAGGATATTATTCACCGCAATCCAATGTGCTCTGCCAGGATTCCCCTGATATCTGCTAACCATGCTCAAAGAGAAGGCTACATCAGGGCGAGTACAAGTCATAGCGTACATGATTGAGCCAACTGTGGAAGCGTATGTTACTCGGCTCATTTCTGCTATCTCAGCTTCGGTACTCGGACTTTGAGTCTTACTCAACTTGGCATTACTCTGTATCGGTAATTCTCTTTTCTTCGAGTTTTCCATACTAAAACGTTTTAGTACCTTCTCCAAGTAAGTGTTCTGACTAAGTCCAATTAGTCTCTTACTTCTTTCTCTTACTATCCTTATTCCCAAAATGTAAGTAGCCTCTCCGAGGTCCTTCATAGCGAAGCACTTCCCGAGCTAGGACTTAACCTCCTGCAGAGTCGGGATGTCGTTTCCTATGAGTAATATGTCATCGACATATAGAACGAGGAAGCATACTATACTCCCACTGGCTTTGACATATACACAAGATTCGTCTTTGCTTCATACAAATCCAAACTCTTTGACTTTGTCATCGAAGCAAAGATTCCATCTGCGAGATGCTTGCTTAAGTCCATAAATGGACTACTCAAGCTTACACACTCTATTTGGATGCTTCGGATCTACAAACCCCTCTGGCTGAGCCATGTAAACATCCTCAGCCAACTTTCCGTTAAGAAAAGCGGTCTTGACATCCATTTGCCAAATCTCATAATCATGAAATGCGGCAATCGCTAGCATCACTCTAATAGATTTTATCTTCGCAACTGGTGAGAAGGTCTCATCATAGTCAACTCCGGGAGTTTGAGTAAAGCCCTTCGCAACCAATCGTGCTTTATATGTGTGTACTTTTCCATCCACGTCGGTCTTCTTCTTGAACATCCATTTGCACCCAACGGTCTTACGTCTGGGCACATAATCCACCAAATTCCAAACTTGGTTATCATACAAGGATTGGATCTCACTATCCATTGTCTCTTTCCACTTTGCAGACTCCGGGCCTGTCATGGCTTCCTTATAGCTATTAGGTTCATCAAGATTTATTAGTGTACCATCACTAATATATGTGTCCCCTTCGGTAGTAATATGAAAACCATAAAACTTGGGATGAACTCTAAATCTATCGGAACGTCTAAGAGGTAAGGATTCGTCAATCGGTTCAACCGGAGTTTCCTCCTCGGGTTGAGTGCCAGCGGTAGAGGTTCCTTAATCTATCGACTCTTGAATCTCTTCAAGCTCGATTTGCCTCCCACTGTCTCCTTGGCTTATGAGTTCTCGCTCTCGGAAAACCCCTCTCCTCGCAACAAAGACAACATTGACCTTCGGTCTATAGAAGAGATATCCAAAGGATTTCTGCGGGTAGCCGATGAAAATACATCGCTCACTGCGAGGTTCGAGCTTGTCGTGAGTATCTCGTCTTACGAAAGCCTCGCAACCCCAAACCTTAATATGTGCCAACGACGGAGCTTTCCCTGTCCACATCTCGTGAGGTGTTTTGGCAACCTTCTTAGTAGGGACTCGGTTAAGGATATGGGCGGCAGTCTCTAAGGTATACCCCCAAAAAGAGATAGGTAGTGAAGCACGAATCATCATAGAGCGAACCATATCCAATAAGGTTCGATTACGCCTTTCCGCCACACCATTCAACTGCGGTGTCCTAGGAGGCGTCAATTGCGAAACTAATCCACACTCCTTGAGATAATCGTGGAATTCAAGACTTAGGTACTCTCCTCCTCGATCGGATCGAAGCATCTTGATTTTCCTGCCCAATTGATTCTCCACTTCATTCTTGAACTCTTTGAACTTTTCAAAGGTTTCTGACTTTTGCTTGATTAAATAGATATACCCATATCTACTATAATCATCGGTAAAGGTCACGTAGAAGCGGTTTCCATCCTTCGTGGTTGATCTAAACGGTCCACATACATCGGTATGTATTAGGTCCAATAGACCTTCACCCCTTTCACATGTACTCGTGAAGGGTGATTTAGTCATCTTTCCAAGTAAACAAGACTTGCATGTGTCATCTTCCCTAAGGTCGAATGACTCCAACACTCCATCCTTTTGGAGTTGGGCTATGCGTTTCTTGTTGACATGTCCAAGACGACAATGCCACAAGGATGCTTTATCCATACTAGTGGAAGAATCTATATTCAAAACATCGTTTCCTAAGTTATGAACAATCATAACAGTTTCATATATTCCATTACACGGTATAGCTTCAAAGTAAAAGACACCATTTAGATAAGCCAAAATAGAACCATTCTCATTATTAAAAGAAAATCTAAAACCTTGTCTAAACAAACCATGAAATGAAATGATGTTTCTAGCCATTTCTGGCGAATAGAAACAATTTTTCAAATCTAAACATAAACTATTCCTAAGCACTAAAGAATACACTCCAATCTTAGTCACAGGCGACGATCTTCTGTTCCCCATGATTAGATTGATCCTTCCTTGCTCCACATCCCTACTTCTTCTTAGTCCCTGCACATTAGAACAAATGTGATAACCACAACCGGTATCAAGAACCCAAGAAATAGCATGATTAGAATTGTTAGATTTAATTGTGTATATACCTGCGAAAGATGGCTTGATCTTTCCTTCTTTGATTGCTTGCAGGTACTCTGGGCAGCTTCTCTTCCAATGTCCTATCTTGTGGCAGTGGTGGCACTCTGCCTCCTTCGGGTTAGGACAGGGCTTAGCGGGATCAACTTTGGTCCCACTAGAAGAGGCACCATCTCGGGCTTTGACCTTGCGATAGTTCTTCGATTATCCCTTCCTCTTATTTCCCTTTCCTTGACCAATAGCCAAGATAGGAGCAGCAGGTGGATTGGAAGTTGGCGCAACAGACTTGTCTTTGAAGTTGCTCTCAGGAACCCTCAAGAGACCTTGGAGTTTTCTTAGGGTGACCTCTTCTTTGTTCATGTGGTAGGTCATCCTAAATTGGTTGTACATCGGAGGCAAAGAGTGAAGCACCATGTCGATCGCCAAGTCTTCTCCAAAGTCAACATTTAACTTACGAAGGCGGTCAACATACCTTTGCATCTTTTGCAAGTGCACGGTAAGAGATTCTCCATGACCCATCTTAGCGGAAATCATGTTAGTGAAAATCTCATAACGCTCTTGTCTCGCGTTCTGGTGGTACCTCTCCAATAAGTCTTGGTGCATCTCGTACGGGTACATGTCCTCGTAGGACTTTTGGAATTCGGAGTTCATGGTAGCAATCATGATGCAATGTACCTTCGTTGCATCTCGCTCATGAGTCTCAAAAGCGGTGATTTCGGTTGGAGTAGCGATTTCGGGGTTGATTTTCTCGAGCTTCTCATCAAGGACATACTCCTTATCCTCATAGCGAGCAATGGTGTGAATGTATCTTATCCATTCGCTAAAGTTCGTTCCATCGAAGGTGACCTTTTGGCAAAGGCTCATCAACGTGAAAGAACTAACAGCAGTGTTGTTTGCGTTCGACATCTACAAAAGAAAAGGAAAAAGATAGATTAGAATAAGAATCCCTAATTATCACCCAATAAGCAAATTAGGGCTAGGATCCAACAATAACATTTACATACTAGAAAAGGGATGTCGTAATCTAACATGCAAATAAATTGAAGGTAAGTGAATGATGATTCACTAATTCTCCATCACATAACTTAACTATTAGTCCTAAGTGTATTGAGAATTCCTAGGTTCGAATGAGATTCATTGAAACTATTCAATGGCATGTTTATATCTCGATATGCCCCTCTTGTTTGTGACTGGGATACCGAGGATCACAAAGCGGGTGTGAATTACCATGCAAATTCACATGGTGCCTTCATTGTAACGATCACCAATTCGATGTGCCGGTAAACCACACACGCTCCATCGAACTATGATAAACAATGAATCACCCTTTGCCACCTTTGCTTAGAACCAATTAGTGTGCCGGTAAACCACACACGCTCCACTAACTTCTTAGCAAGGGTGCAAAGTGTAATTTCATGGGATTGCATCAATTCACTTTTCCTAAAGTAACTAAGATTGGGAAATTTTTTAAAAAAATGTGTAGTTACTTTGTATCACTTATTATACTTTTAATGAGAGGATAAGGTTGCCCTATCCTACCCGTTCGGCTAACGACCCTCCACCCATCAAGCAAGCGGTGGGTGTGAGTGTACACCCATTAAGCGCCATTTTATAGGCCGCAACCTTATACCCACCTTATAGATCGGCTTGGTGAATGAGGCCTACTAACGGTAAGACTAGCATTTAGTTATACATATATATATTATTCTAGTAATATCATATTAGTATAGGGTTGTATTTTAAACCTTTTAAAATCTAGGGTTTGAAATTTAAGTTGTCTAAATTAAAACTTTTAATCACAAATATAAATTTCAAAACTTGAGGGCAAGTTTTAAACATTTAAAACATAGAGGATCAAATAACAAATAATTCCAATTAACAGTTAATATCCTAATTATCTATATTTGATTTTATTCAAGATTTCTTTGAAAGATAATTACCAAAATAATTAAAATAATTAATTAATTATCGTATAAGGAAATCAAATATTTTATTAGTTGATAAATACCTTTAACTAGATCAAGATAATAGCCATATATATCAAAAAATCGGATTTAGATTGATCTATTATGATTAAGGTAAGTTTCCATAAGATAACTATGAAAAAATCCCGAATCTGGCCATTCCTGACGCCTGGACTCGCCGAGTCAGGCCTACTCGCCGAGGCCACTTTGGAACTCGCCGAGTCCATGACTCAGAAACTAAAAAATCGAATTTTGTAGGTTTGTTTCAGTTAATTAAGCAACAATTTAAAGAAAACCAAGCAAGGCTCTGATACCACTGATGGGTTTTAGCCATAAGAACTTTCCTATGTACGCATGCAAAACCCTAATGCTTGGATCTAGGCTTTCTAATTAAACATGCTTTGAATCCAAGACTTCTAATGGCTAATTAGGTTAAATAACAACATTGAAACAGATCTAGAACCATACCTTTGACTTCCTTGTTGATCTTGTTGTCTTGGAGCTTCTAGAGTCACAATTGTCACTCCTCTAATGGCTTACAAACACCAATAGCAAGAAAGATGACTTAGGAGAGAGTAGAGGGGAGGAAATCGGCCAGGGTTCTCTTACTTTAGGTGAGGTGCCGATTTCCCTTGCCCATGGGATCTATTTATACTTGTAGACTCCTTAAGGGTTACAATTTAAACCCCAATTGGATAATCTTCTCTTAAGGCTATCCAAATCCATTCCATAGATAACCCCTTGGACGATTTTTGAAGCTATCCTAGCTTCTAGAATCCGTCCCTTGTATATCTATATGGATTTACAGTCTAAATCTTAACTATCAAACAATTGACAGTTTATACCCCTTTATTTAATTAATCTCTTTAAGTCACCAAATTAATTCCAATTAATTCTATGATTTATATTAATCAAATAACAATATATTATTCTTTATATTATTCCCATAATATATTAATAATATTTACTCTCTCCTGATAAATCATCCTGTCAAGTTGTTATGGTGAAGGCAACCCAAAAGGACCATGCACAACCAGGTCAAGTACTTGCCTAATATAGTTGCAGCCTTAGACACTATTCCCACAAGAAGGAGTATTGGTGGCCCTGTATGAAGAGGGATGTTTCTTGGTTCTTCGAGAGGTGCCTAACTTGTCACCAAGTTAAGGTCGAGCACCAGCGTCCGCATGGTAAGCTGCAGCTGTTGGAGATTCCCGAGTGGAAGTGGGAACGGATTACCATGGATTTTATCACCAAATTGCCATGGACTGCGAGAGGAGTTGATGCAATTTGGGTGATTGTGGACAGGTTGACGAAGAGCGCTCATTTTCTTGCTATTAGTGAGAGCTCTTCTGCTGAGAGGTTGGCAGAGTTGTATGTGAGGGAAGTGGTATCGCGACATGGGGTTCCGTTGTCGATCGTTTCGGATCGACACATGCGATTTACTTCCAGATTTTGGAAGAAGTTCCACGAGGAGTTAGGTACGAGGCTGCATTTCAGTACCGCATACCACCCGTAGACGGGCGGACAGAGCGAGCAGACAATTCAGACGCTTGAGGATATGCTCCAAGCGTGCGTTTTGGATTTTGGAGGGAGTTGGGACACCTATCTACCCTTGGCAGAGTTTTCGTACAACAACAGCCATCATTCGAGCATCGGTATGCCACCTTTTGAGCTGTTGTATGGGAGGAGATGTCGTACCCCTATTTGATGGGGTGAGGTAGGGCAACGTGTGATGGGTAGTACGGAGATAGTGCTTCAGACGACAGAGCAGATCCAGCAGGTCAGGCAGAGGTTGTCGACCGCTCAGAGTCGCCAGAAGAGTTATGCAGATAGACGTCGAACCGAGCTTGAGTTCCAGGTCGGCGATTATGTTCTCCTGAAGGTATCTCCTTGGAAAGGAGTGATCCGATTCAGGAAGAGGGGGAAGCTAGGACCCCGGTATATTGGACCGTTTCAGGTGATCGCGAGGGTGGGCAGGGTAGCATATCGCTTGGAGCTACCCACGGAATTGGAGCGGATTCATAATACCTTCCATGTGTCTCAGTTGAGGAAGTGTATAGCCGACAAGTCGGCGGTAGTGCCGTTAGAGGACATTCAGGTGGATGAGAGCCTGAACTACGCGGAGAGACCAGTTGCGATGGTGGATTGAAAGATCAAGGTTCTGCGGAACAAGGAGGTGCCCTTGGTTTCAGTGGCAACATCGGAAAGGGTCCGAGATGACTTGGGAACCGGAGCATGAGATGCGTGAGCAGCATCCGGAGTTATTTGCAGAGCGAGACTTCGAGGGCGAAGTCTAGTTCTAGTGGGGGAGAATTGTAACAGCCCGGATTCCCAGGTATTATTCATTTATTTATTTTGGTAATTTGTGAGGAGACTCGGCGAGTTGGAGCCTAGACTCGCCGAGTATGATCGCGGATTTCGACGCGGGTTCGCGTCCGGACTCGGCGAGTCCAAGAGTGGACTCGGCGAGTCCACGTTGTTTAATGAAACCCTAATTTCTTGGGTTTGAGGCATATTTAAAGGGCCTTATGGCCGTCATTTGCACTCATCAGTCCCCAGAGTGAAACCCTAGAGCGATTGAGTGATTCAAGTTAGGGAAGGAGCCATTATTGATCTTCGAGTTGTTGTCTAGCAAGGAAAGAGGAGATCTAGCCAAGAGGAAGCAAGAGAGGGGTGGATTCTTGAAGATTTGAGTTCCAGAACATCACAACTGAGGTACAATCTCGAATCATTCTCTGTTATTATGATGTTCATGTAGATTTAGGGCTTTTGAACCCATTTGTGGCTAGATCTAGTGTCCTCATGGTCCCTTAGCGAGTTAAGGTCCTGGATCTGGACCCATAGAGGTCCAGAGCACCTCATTGCGAAAGCTTTATATGCATCCATGGAGGTTTTGGCTTGGGATCAATGTATTTGAGGCTAAAACACCATTCATGAGCTATTCAATGCTTGATGAGCATCAGGACTTGGACTTTACGTGGTCAATAAGCTTAAGGAGACTGCATCTATGAGTTAGTGAAGCGGATCTGACCTCAGAAGGTCGTTTGGGGTTGGGCATGGAATGCACTCGCCGAGTCCATTCCCCAGACTCGGCGAGTTGGTGCGGGTTGTTCAATGATTACGAACCAGGGGTTGAGTAACCGAGTCGGATCAGTGACTCGGTGAGTCGGAAAAGATTCAGAGGGATCGGGTTCCCGTAGGAACTCGGCGAGTCCACGCCAGACTCGGCGAGTCGGGTTGACCGTTGACCGTTGACCAGTGTTGACTGGTTTGACTTCGTGGTATTAGTCAGCCAGAGTTAAGTAGTATTAAGTAGAAATACACTTGTGTTGTAGGAGGACGATAGCTCGGGAGATCGGGCACTAGTGGTTAAGAGATTTACGAGTTACCGAGACACGCGAGGTGAGTCTTCTCACTATACGTTACCTTAAGTGGTATTATGAGTTGACCAGAGGGTCTTATGTGCTATGTATGAGATTATGTGCTATGTATGAGATTATGTGCTATGTATGAGATATTGTGCCATGTGTTATATGTATGTTGTATGATTGTGTAGACCGGACCAGAGGGTCCAACAATTCTGACCGGGCCGGAGGGCCCAATGAGCTGTGACTGGACCGGAGGGTCCCGCTGAGACATCTAGACCAGAGGGTCAGATTTAGCCTTGAGTGGCGTATTTGTGGTATGTGGTATTTTGGGGAACTCACTAAGCATTTATGCTTACAGTTGTTGTGTTTGATGTCTCAGGTACCGGCGAGGACCGTGGGAAGGCGACGGCTTGACACGTACACACACCGATGGAGTTTATTATGTGTAGAGATCTTGGGATTTGTTTTTGAAAACAGTATTGATTATGGTTTTTGATTTCTCATGTGATACATTATGTGATTTTGAAAAAGAAAAATTATTTTGAAAATTTACGGTGTTACACTAATATATATATATATATATATATATATATATATATATATATATATATATATAAAAATAAAAAACATATAATCAACTTCCAACGATATTCAGTTGAGTCGACCACCACCAAAGCTATGTTCCAGAATCCAAACGAGGAGTCCTTATTAAGGTTTTAAAGGTATCCCGATTCAAGTCACCAATAACATGTGACTATAATAGTGAGGTATTTACAGTTCTCATCTAACTATGTTACTATTTAGGAGTCATTTTTAGGGTTTTTGAATCTTGATGTTACCATTGGAAATCTAACAAGCCATTATTTTTATGTCTGTAAAAGTCAACAAAAGTCAACCAAGGTCAACAAAATTAAAACTTGATAAATAAAAGTCAAACACGTCAAGTATTAAGTCCATATGTTAATTTCTTAAAATGTTAAGGCTTACTTAATGGTTTAATAATATAAATAACTTTATTGTATAAGTGTTTTAGAATTTTCAAATTCATATCACATGGACCGAAAACACAAATGTCTTTTAATGTAGAACCGAAATCATATGCGAAGGGTCCCACCCTTTGGCCGAAAACGCCATGCGAGGTCCTACTTATAGACCGAAATCAACTCCACCAGAAACAAATTGGACCGAGAACCCCCACCGAAATCCTCTTGCATCGAGAACCTTCATTGGACCGCAAATAACTTGTCCGTCGAAATCACTTCCTTTCTCGGCCGAAATCTCCAACCCGACTCCTTTTTCCTTCACACTTAAGCAACCAAAATGGATCATTTTAAACACTTCCAGTATATATGATTTCACCTCATTCTCTCTAAATTTTGAACCTCTTTTCTTCCTTAGAGTTAGATTCTTCCAAATAATTACTAGTTTTTCGTAAGTATCTTATATTATTTAGTGTTAATATAACACTTTGTTAATCATTCATTTCACTAATTCTTAATACAATATCGTGTGTATAATATTATTAGGATATGTTTGTTAAAACGTGTTTTAAACCCGGGAATCATCACAACCACGTCATAACCAACCAAGAACACGCAACCAAGATGAGTTCATACGCCTATGTTTTCATGATTTTTCACTGTTTTAGGGGGGGAATACAAATGTAACACAAGAAAATTTGTGTTAAGATCTGAATGTTTTCAATATTTATCAATCGTTGCCATTATATATATATATATATATATATATATATATATATATATATATATATATATATATATATATATATATTATAATTGCAGTTCAACAGGCTTAGAATTGATAATTCGACTCCATTTCCAGTTCCTTGTTTGGTTGTGGGATTGGGGAATAATTATTTATTCGACTGTCTATTTAATCATAATTATATAAATATTATATTTATATAAGTATAAAATCATTTAAAAATTGGTTAAACAAAAATATAATTTTTGCAAACTATTTTTAGTACCATTTGGACATAAAGGTTGAATTTCACGGAACAACCGTATCACAAATTTTAGGATTTAAACTTACCGAATTATTAACATTACAAAGGTTTTTGTTTCAGTAAAACACAAATATATAAACTATAATAGGTATAGTTTATGGATCATATGCACTACATTACGTATTCAGAATACATTATGGAAAACAAACATATAAAGTATAATAAATATAGTTTCTGATATGTACTTACAAGTTTATCCACTACAAAGTAACTTTTCATTATGAAGGGTCCAATTAGTGGTTTGGTCTAGGCTTTCCATGTAATAGGTTCTTTTGGTCATTTGATAGCTTATGGTATTGTGATTGGAGTTTACGATCACTGTAATGAGTTTACGGCCGTAAGCCTGTTTATGGCCGTAAACCCAAGGCCGACCCATGATAGTATATATAGAGGTATGTTAGGTCTTTTGTGGTTGTTGAAGCCTTGGTATTCTCAGCTCTTGTAAACTACAAGTTGTACCAGACATGATTCTAATAGAAAAGCGAGTGCAAGCTTGTTTGATTCTTTATTCTAGTCGTTCTTATTTGTTTATCTGATTGTTATTGCTATTTGATGACTGGTAAGATCCTTTCAAGACCTTACAATTGGTATCAGAGCAAGACCAGCGTCAAATGCTCTCTACAATCAATTTTGGAGCAAGTTCTCATATGTTTGCGTCTAAAGTTGGTGATTTCTGCAAAAGGGTTCTCAATTTCGTTGAAAGATCTGCAATTTCTCTCAAGTTTAAGAGCTTCTGGCCTTAGCTTACAGCCGTAATCTCAGTTTACGGCCGCAAACTCTTCAAAGTTCTTGTACCGTAAATTGTGTTCTTGAGCCGTAAATAAGGAATATTCATAAACCAGAAACTAACTGTTCTTGGACCGTGAACACTTTACGGCCGTAAACTCAGAGTTTACGGCCACAAACCCTCATCTGACCGTGATTTCTATTTACGGCCGCAAATAGTGTTTTGACTTTGTTTGACCAGAATCTTAATTTAATCGTAAATAATTTAATTTCTGTCTCATATTAATTAAATAATAATAATGGATTCTCAAAGTCAAACAAACCATCACGAGCTGGATTCAGTTATGGGCACAACCACCCGAATTCCTAGACTCTTATCCGCTGAAGGCTTCGCAGAATGGAAGTATTGAATTTAGCAGTACATAAAGATGAAGGAATTCAAAATCTAGAGAAGCATAATAAAAGATCCTATCAGAATAACCACTACTGTTGTAGGGCAAGTGGTTGACAAGAAGATGGAAAACTACACTGATGAAGACTTCGAGAAGGTTGAAGAGCAAGAAAAGGCTTTCGCCACCTTGACCATGGCTCTATCTCCAGACATTGCTCAAGGTTTCAGGGAGTACACTTCTGCTAAGGCTTTATGGGAAGCCCTAATTGAGGTCTATGAAGGGAACGAAGATATGAGGGATAGTCGCCAAGATATGCTGTGACAACATTTCAATATGTTCAACTACGTTCCGGGAGAAACTCTTGAAGCACAGCTGCAACGGTTCACATCTCTCAACACTGAAATGACTGTGGCCGGGATTTTCTACACAAAGTCTGAGATAAACAAGAAGCTACTGAATGCTCTCCCAAAGTCTTGGGACATGAATGTAGCTGTCATAAAGAAGACTAAGGATCTTAGCCGACACTCTCTTGCTGAAGTGATGGCTATCATCATGGCCTGTGATATTGACGACAAGCAACGAGAGATCAACCATGTGAACTCATACTCAGCTGCAAACCTTGGAACTTCATCTAACAATTCTCGTTCATCTCTCACTTTTCCTTCTACAGGTCAATCATTTGCTACACATCAAGCTGAGGTTCAGTCATTCCCCACTCCATCAGCTTCCTCTGCATCAGCCATGCCTTTCTTATAGAACCAATCATTCGTGGTTGCTCAAGCTGCTTCCTCCTCCAATGTGGCTTCTTCCTCAAAAGGAAAGGAGGGTGATGAAAATCTCGCTCTTGCTACAGGGCTTGTCAATTGCTACAATGCACTCGTAGCTGGAGATCTTCCACCCCAACTATCATTTGCCGATCTTGATCAGATTCACCCTGAAGATGTTGAAGAGATGGATATTACATGGCAGATTGTTGTGGCAGTTTTTAGGGCGAAACAGTTTGCCAAGAAGACCGGAAAGAACAACTGGGGGATGAGTGCTGACAAGAAGGTTGGGTTCAGCAAGGGAAAGTTGTGGTGTTTCAACTGCCACGAGCCAGGGCATTTTGTTTGTGATTGTCCACAGCCATACACAAGATTAAATAATGACAGCACAATAGTTGCAGTTGGGAACAATCGAAGTGGTGGTCAGGTCAACAACGAGAAGGCTATGGTTGCACAATCGTTTGACTGGGAGGATCGGATGCAGGCCCTAAACTTATCTGTACCTGAAAATGCCCACCTGACACAGGTTAATGATGATGCCCCGACAGATATTGTTGCAGCTGAAGATCAAATGATAGAGCTGCAGTTTGCATTGATGATATCTTCTACTCACGAACCTAATAAAACCGAGGTAAGTCTACCCCCATGCTCTCAAGCTTGTATTGATTATGCTAAAATTCTGCATGAGAAAATTGAGACATTAGGTAGTGAAGTAGAGAACCTTAAAATTCTCTGTGAACTTAACGACTCACTAAAAAGGGAAGTAGAAGATCTTAGATATGAAGGTTACCAACTCATAAAAGGTCAAAAACCTCTTAAATCCCAATTAGAATCTAAAATAAAGGACTTTAGGAAACTTCAGGAAGACTATAATAATAAATGTGAAAATTATGACTATATAATGAAACAGAACACTGAACTAGTGGCTGAAATTGAATCATTAAAGGGCAAATTTGAAACTGCTAATTTTGACTTTAGAAAATTTGATGTATCGAGTGAGGTAGTTGCAAATATGACAGACTACTGCATGACATTTAAAAGAAATCAGTCAAAGGGTCTAGGGTATAATCAAGTGCCTCCTCCTTTCAATCATACATATCAGTTTCAAACCCTGTCCAAAGAAGAGATAGCCAATAAACCATTCATGGTTTATGGCAAGCCATCTGGTTTTGTTTCGGGAGGATTTATTAAAGTACTAACATTTCTACTTCTCCTGCAAATCAACCCTTGAATCAGTAAAAGCACGAAGTTGAAGGATCTGTTTCTGAAAATAAAACTGAGTCTGAACCTGAAGTTTTAGTTTTAAATAAAGACAATAATTTTTTTGATGTTTCAAGTGACAATGTTTTTTGTGGTGCTTCTGTTTCTTCTGATACTGTTTTGAATGGTTTTAAAGTGTCTGATACTAGTTTGAACTATTTGGTTGATAATGCTGATGTTTGTGATGATAATTTTGAAAAACCACCAGTTTCACAAGCTTCTCCATCTAATGTACCCTCACTTGTCTCACAACCTAATTATTGTTCCTGTTCTTGTGAGAGAAGCAAGGGTGTTAGTATGGAAAACAAATCTGATCAATGTAGCACAAGTTATAACAATAACAAACAAATTTGTTTCAATTGTGGTGTTGGTGGTCATATAGCTAGAAATTGTGAAAATCGTATGTTTGTACATTTCGAATTTCCAAGAGGAGAGAACGAATTCAGAGGAAGGTCTTTAACTAGAAAGTCCTCTAGAAATCTCTCTCGGTATGATGATTGGATAAATGATCGAAGTAAAAAACAAGCTGTTTTTCAATAACACAAAAAGGTCTTTCATAACAAAGTCCCAAGCAGTTTGCCAAAACCAAGCACGGCCAAGCCAAGGTCGGTTTCGTCAAGAAGCAGCGGTGGGTCTTCAACTAATTCTAGTAGAAAACCCAAATGCTTCAAGCAAACTATCACACGCCAAAACCAAGAACGGCGGAAACGTTCTGGGGCGGAGGACGTCATCTATAGTATCACAACACAGTAAATGTAAATAAGCAAACAACATCATCCATTGCATTAAATATATAATTTTAATACAAATGTGTTCTGTACAGTTATAGACACCAAAAATAATGTAACACAAAATAATATGAGAGGAGTCTTGAATACGCTCCATCTTCTCAAAAGCTGGCCTCGGTACCTGTCTACTGATGACCTGAGAATACAAGTTGTTTTGAAAGAGTTTATCAGCATTAAGCTGGTGAGTTCATAAGTATTTTAGTGTCAATGTTTGTTGTCCAAAAACGTCTGAACCTGTCGCAAGTATAAGTTGAAAAATGTATGTAAGTGTTTGAAAGTGTTTGTAAAAGTTTGAATCTCTCAGAAAATCCTATATTTTCTATTAAAGTAACCTTCTACCAAGGCTTAACTGTTTTGTATACTCGTTTGTTGTAAAAGTGTGTAATTTCCCAAGTGTAACTATTATTTAATAAAATATAGTTTGTACATTAATGCTTAAGTGAGGTTATCACTAAAATATGTAATGGGTAAATCAATGTAGTATTGTAGTTTTGTATATTAAGAACTACTGTTGTACTAACTACCTTAAACCGGATTTATATTAAGGTAAAATGTGATAAATTGCACCATGCTATCGACTGGTAACAACGACATACGAATGGTCGTAATAACGGAATGACGTTTGGCACCCACAGACCTACAGGTCCGGCTGTAGCTAGCAGCAAGGTGTAGGATAGTCAATCCAGTATAGATCTATATGAAAACTCACGCTCTCCCTCCAAGAGAATTTTGGCTACAACTCGGGACATGACATTTAAGGCATGCACCGATACAGTGGATCACAATCGTTAACGTATTCTCGTATATATAATGTCATGTTTCTAGTTCTAGTATAGTTGTATATGTTCTCGTAGTATAGCTGTATATGTTCATGCTTCTAGTATAGTTGTATATGTTCATGTTTCTAGTATAGTTGTATATGTTCGTGTTTCTAGTATAGCTGTATATGTTCATGTTTCTAGTATAGTTGTATATGTATGATCCTGTGTTACCCCGATGGTAATTACTAACGATGTACTGATAAGTATGAATATGGAATTACTTTTATGTCTATATATGTATATATGATATATAAGTAATATTGAAACGGCCTTCGGATGGTCACCCGAAATCCCACCAAACCACATCCAAATCGAGAAAAAGGAAATAGGGCGGATGGCCTTCCTAAGCCCTTTAAACATTATTTATACATCTATACATATATGGGCATGCAATTGAATATATAAAAGCATAAAATAAGTTTTCATAAAACATTTGAGGCATAAATATTATTTCAAGAAAAGATCGACTTGATGTCAATCTTTAAAACAATTAGAAGGCATAAGTTAATAAAACAGTTTAAGTATAAGAAGCATTTGCTTGAATCACAGTCTATAAATAAGTTTGGATAATAAAAGAGTTTGTAAAACATTTCAAAGTAAAGCAGTTTGATAAACAGTTTGAACAGTGGTAAAAATCGTTGTTTTCCTAGTTATTAATCACATGTGATTAAATGCAATCACATGTGATTGAAGCAATAACTATAAGTATTTGACTTGTATTCCCCCCCCCCCCCCATAAAGTATTTAAAACATTTAAAATCATTTCAAAGGTTGATTAAAGGGGTATGAACTCACTTGTGGTGAGCTGTACGAGTTGCAGTGTCGGATACCGTGCTAGGTGGCAAACGGAGACTTGTTTACACGCACGAGCCTAGTTATCATATAATAAGCATATATATAACTAATTAGCCAAATAATAACTTAATAAATAAGTTAATACACTTAGGAACATGTAAACACTTTTCATAAGTGTTAAAGGTCCTAATGGTTGCATCTAAGTTGCTACGGGACAAGGCAAAAGGGTTTGAAACATCAAATGGCCTTGCATAAGAGTTCACCACCCAACAAACCCCACCCTTTGGATTTTACGGCCGTAAACTCATGGTTTTATGGTCGTGAACTCCTCACTTGGTGGTTTTGGGTGTTTTAAGGTGTTATCTTGATCCTAAAACACTCCTAACTTTGTTGGAATAATACATGAAGTAGTTTAAGGCCCTAGAATGCTCCATAGGGGAGTTTACCTCCTAAAGTCCATATACCCTAGAGTTTACGGCCGTAAACTCCTATGGGGTGATGGCTTTTAATTCATTTGAGGCACTTGCACATCAAGGATAGCTTCCATGATTTTATCAAAGGCTAATGGGGACAAGAGGCACACATTTGTGCCTTCACTTGGAGTTTACGGCCCAAGAGGTGTTCCTTGGCCATAAACTCCCTTTAAGGGATGTTCTTGATGTCTTTTACTCCCCATTCAAGTCCTAGGTGCTCAAGGGTAATTGTCTTAAAGCCTTAGGGGTGTTTGTGGTGCATTTAACCCTTGGAAAAGGGGTTTACGGCCCAAGAGAGGTTCTTGGCCGTAAACTCCTATAAACCTATGATTTTGAAGTGTTTTGATGTCCAAAATGGTTACAAGCATTTGAGGGTTAAAGTCCTTAAGCTTTAGGGGTAGTTTAGGGCACTAAATGCCCTTGAAAAGGGGTTTACGGCCCAAGAAAAGTCCTTGGCCGTAAACTCCTATTACTTGTTGATTTTGGATGCTTTCTAGTCTCTTATGATCATATACTAAGTCCTTAATAAGTTGCTTAACAAGAAAATGGGACTAGGAAGCCCTAAAGCTCCATTTTGGAGTTTACTCCCCAGGAACGTTCTTGGGCGGTAAACTCCCGGATCTTGCAATCTAAACATGTAATTGATGTTATAAAGCATCTAACAAGTATTGACACACATTTAGTAAAGTAGACTCACAATATGGGATGAAAACCCGAAGATCCGTCAGAGAGAAAATGGCTTTTCTCTATTTGGAATTGTGAATAATGAATTAATTTAATTCAGAAAACTATTTATAGTCCTGGAATATTTTGGCAGAAAATATTTTTATCCTAGATATTGGACTGTAATATTATGAAACTTGGAATGCTCAAATTTCACAAAACCAGGAGCATCCACTCTCCTGATATCTCCTTAAACATAAACCCTAATGTACACAAACTTGTTCGGAAAAGTATGAAAATCACTGAAACTGGACTAGCTTCTATTGAATAGATAATGTTCGTACAAATGGAAATTTCGGGTTGTCACACAAACTGATAAACATTCGATTTCAAAACCACACGGGACTGTTATAAAACCTAATTATCAATGGTTGCCCAAATTAGCTTCCAATTTATCATCTTTGTCCTCTGAAAAATCTGTAAATGATAATAAATCTAAGAAGGCATCGGGAACACCCAGGAAAATGATGATATGCGTTTCCAAATCTAATTAAACCCGCACATCCTGCAAGGACAGTTGCGGGGTAATGTCGTCAGACCCTGGTTCGTCGACAGTGGCTACTCCCGACATATGACAGGAGATATCGCCCAACTTCACAACATTCAATCCTTTAATGGGGGATACATCTCCTTTGCAGGTGGAGAAGGTGGCAAAATCACTCAAAGAGAAACTGTCACAAATGGGGTTTTGAGTTTCGAAAATGTCAACTTTGCTCCGGAATTGTAGCATAGTTTGTTGAGTGTGTCTCAGATATGCGACAAAGGCTATTCTACACATTTCACTGAGAAGGAATGTATGATTCTCAAGCCAGGCTTTGTCATTCCTGAAGAGTGGATTCTTGTAAAATCTAAAAGGGATGGGAATGCCTACATCATTGATATGAATAGCAATCTTGTAGAACAAGCTACATGCCTCTTCTCAAAGATTTCAGAACAAATTGCAATGCTGTGGCATAGAAGACTTGGTCATGCTAACGCCAAGAACTTGAATTGTCTTGCAAAGAATGAGATGGTCTGTGGTTTGCCTGTCAAGGACTTTATCATGTTTGAGAAGTGTGTGTCATGTGCCAAAGGTAAGCATCATAGAAAACCACACCTGCCAAAACTGGTTAACTCAATTAGTCAGGTGCTTCAATTGCTACATATGGATATGTTCGGACCAGTAAACGTTCTCAGCATTAACAAAAATTCCTATTGTCTAGTCGTGATTGATGATTTTTCACGTTTTACATGGTTTCTCTTTCTATCCAGTAAAGTTGGAGTTGTTGAACTGATTAAGAAATTCATTGTGTTAATTGAGAACCAAACTAACAACAGGGTGAAGGCGATTCGTACTGACAACGGAACAAAGTTTAAGAATTCTGTTCTTGATCACTTCTGCACAGAAAAGGGTATTATGCATCAATACAGCTCCACTCCCACACCCCAACAAAATGGTGTGGCTGAGAGGAGAAACAGAACTTTGAAAGACGCTGCAAGGACGATGCTGTGTGACTCCAAACTGCCAGTCTTCTTTTGGCTTCAGGCGATAAACACTGCCTGCTACGTTCAGAATCACGTGTTGATCAAGAAAGCACAAATGAAGACTTCGTACGAGATTCTATATGGTCACAAGCCTTCAGTCAGTCATTTACGTGTATTTGGCTGCCCTTGCACCCTTCATCACTTAGAGTCGAACCCAAAGTTCAATGCCAAATCCGATGATTGTTACTTCATAGGGTATGTTGCTCGCACCGCCTATCGGGTCTATAACAAGAAGAAAAAGCAAGTTGTAGAATCGTATGACGTGCGCTGGTTGGAAGAAAATGAGACGGATGCTCGAGTAGGTCTGGATTAGCTGTTTGATTACACATCTCTATTCAAATCTATAAATGTTTCTTCAGGTAGCTCATCTGTATCTATTTTCGGTTCGAAGAATGTTTCTGAAGACGAAGATGAAGAAGTTATATACAGACCTCCAACGGTTTCCTTTCAACAACCTGAGGGGGAGACTCCTGCTTCGCCTGAGGGGGAGTCCTTCGCTTCACCTGAGGGGGAGTCATTTGTACATCTTGATAGTCCGGAATCTCCAGTTTAGAATACTTCTCCTGATGCTGAAACAACACCACTTACTCCTATAGAAAGAGAGTTCATGTCCAAAGACTCTTCCGCTGCTACTTCAACATTTATGAAACTACTCTTTCCTGAAGACTTTTCAAATGAGTTTGTGGCAGAGTCATCTGGCGCGGCTCAATCAGCAAATGAGGGAGGTGTAAATATTCACAATCTTCCTATCTCTCTTAATGACATCAGCCAGGAAGTACCCTCAAGGATTCAATGTGATCATCTGATCAACAACATCATTGGTCAGCTGGGCGACGGCGTTAAAACCGGAAGTCAGGGTGGAGATGTCAATACCCGTCTTTACTCTTGCTATATCTCTCAAATAGAGCCCAAGAATATTGAAATGGCTCTAAATGAGCCCAGTTGGGTAGATGCAATGCATGAAGAGTTACATCAATTTCAAAAACATGGGGTTTGGAAGCTCGTTGAGTTGCCACAGGGTAACAAGTCTCTTGACACACGATGTGTCTATCAAAACAAGCAGGATGATTCAGGGGTTATAGTGCAGAACAAAGCTAGATTAGTGGTTCACGGGTTTCGATAGGGCGAGGGTCTTGATTACACTGAAGTTTATGCTCCAGTCGCTCGCTTGGAGGCTATTCGTATCTTCCTAGCATATGCTTCCCACATGAACTTTACGGTTTACCAAATGGATGTCAAGACTGCCTTCTTGTATGGCAAGGTGAAAGAAGAAATTTATGTTGATCAACCTCCTGGGTTTGTTGACTCAAAGTTTCCTAAGCATGTCTACAAGTTGGACAAAGCATTGTATGGGTTACATCATGCTCCTCGAGCATGGTATGAAACTCTGACAAAGCATTTGCTCGAGCATGGTTACTCTCGTGGCACTATCGATCAGACTTTGTTTATCAAGCATGTCGGTAATGATCAAATACTTGTGCAAATCTATGTTGATGACATCATCTTTGGGTCGACCAGTCCGCAGTTATGCAAAGAATTCAAAGGTGTTATGAAAAAGAGGTTCAAAATGAGTTCGTTGGGGGGAAATGACCATGTTTTTGGGGCTTCAGGTCAAACAAAATTCAACCGGGATCCTATTACATCAAGCCAAGTATGTGGAAGACATTCTTGAGAAGTTCGGGCTTCACGACGCCAAATCTGCATCGACGCCAATGGCGGAAAGACCTCTCCTAACTCCAGATCCTGATGGCGAATCCGTAAATCAGACGCTCTACAAATCGATGATCGGATCGCTGATCTATCTTACTGCAAGTCGTCCTGGCATCATGTTTCAGTTTGTCAATGCGCATGTTATTAGGCTAATCCTAAATTTTCACATCTTATTGTTGTTAAAAGAATTTTTCGGTATATCAAAGGTAGCCCAAAATTGGGTCTTTCGTATCCAAAGAATTCTGAATTTAACTTATATGCTTTTGCTGACAGTAATTATGGAGGCTGTGAGCTTGACAGGAAATCTACTTTAGGAGGGTGTCAATACCTTGATGACAAATTAGTGTCGTGGCAGTGCAAGAAACAACACATTGTTTCAACCTCAATAGCGGAGGCGGAATACGTTGCTGCATCTGCTTGCTGCTCTCAAGTTATCTGGATCCAACATCAGCTGTTGGACCACGGTTTGAATTATTTAGAAACCCCTATTTACTGTGATAATGAGGCCGCAATCCAAATTGCCAAAAGTCCAGTCCAACACTCTAAAACCAAGCACATCGATATTAAAATTCATTTTATCAGACACTGTTATGAACATTCGCTAATCCAGCTCGAACAGGTTCCCACTTTAAATAATGTGGCGGATCTGTTCACTAAGCCTTTTAACAAAGCTCGTTTTGATGTGCTTGTGGCATTTCTTAGAACGATTCGTTTTGAGGATTATGTTTTTTTTATTTTTTTATTTGTTTCACTTTTCTTAATTCTTCTAAAATTTTTAAATTTGTTTTGGTTTCTGTAGGTAGGTTAATTTAAATTTGCGCATTTCATTTTACTTTTGTTCTCTGTCATGCACAAATTTAGGGGAGAAAAATCCAAAAACAATAAAAAATCCAAAAATCCAAAAACAATAAAAATTCGGAAAATTAAAAGTATTGTTGAAAGTTTTGTCTGTAGGTGTTGTACTAGGAAATGAAATTAGCAAGTGATAATGGGCAATCTGAATCTGCGTAACGTGCCCAAGTTGAATTGTCTACGCTCTGTGCTCGATGCGCTGGTAGGCACGAAAGATTTTAAATGTACTTGTCTAGGGAGAGTTGAACTTAAGGAATTCAAGGACTTGACAAACATTGAACTAGTTAGATCCATTTAGCCTGACAATACGACGCTCAGATAGGTTGAGCAGGGAGATATACACGGGAATCTGCTGGTCACACTAAAAGAACCCGTATCTAGAACTGTGGATTCACTTTTCCTAGATGTGCGGATTCTGTCCTTAATTCCGGTTGGATGGGGTGACTGGGGAATTCCGATAAATTAGGTCTGTAGAAGGTTATTTTCTTTCTTTCTGCCTGTTAGTCATATGTTGCCTCCTCTGCGTGATTGAGAGATCCGACCTGGACTATAACATATGCAATTCTATCTCTCTGCATTTTCTCTTTATGCATTTCTTTCTATCTGTTAGCCATATAATGTCTCCTTTGCGTGACTCAAAATCCAACCTGGTACACAGTATATACACCATTCTCTTCTCAATCCCTCTAAAAACTTCAATTAGTCATCTGTATCATCCTTTGCATGATTTGAAGAGATCCGACCTGGATGTATAGCATATGCATTCTAAATCTATTTTCTCTTTTAATAATTGTCTGCTCACCCGGTGTAAGGAGTATTCTGGAAGTCCTTGATAGCTGGAGCATATCAGGAAGCAGGAAACACGTTCTAGTATAATTAAAATTGAACACATACAGATTGTCTGTAGATTTCGCTGTTCAATTTAGTTGGACAACAATATCCCTAGTTGTCGTCAGCTTAATGGTCCCTAAGAAATTTACTTAAGAATAAGGGCTAAAAATGTCATATTATTGGTAAACTGTCCAAACTTATATCACAAATGTTTCGTGTTTAAGTGCATCACAATACTGGCGATCGATCAGACGAAGATGTGAAAATAAGGGTACCGACATGTGGAATAAGGCTGTCCAACAACTTTGATCCCAGCATCACAAATTCATTCTCAATAATTAAATTTTTAAGTTGTATATTTTAGTTGGAGTTAATTTAATTTTAGTTTTAATTTTATTTTATTTTATTTTTTATTTTGTTAACTGCTACAAAAAAAAAAATTAATTTATTACTATTATTTTTTAATTTTTCAAAGATAAATTTTATTTTATTTTATTTTATTTTAAATTTTTGTTTTAATATTAATTCTCAAAAGATTTGCTTTTAAAAAAAATAAAATAAATAAATTTTGAAAAGTATTGGACTGTGTTGGACACTGCCTTATAATGTGTAGTTATCAGGTAAATGAAAAGTGGGTATATAAGGAGGTTTATAGTCGGAATCTCCATAATTTTCTTGATTCCGGCCGCAAACTCTCTCATCCTCTCTCTCCTCTGAAAAAAATTCCATCGATTTTTGCAAAATTATTCTGATAGTCTTGAAGGTACTGCATTTTCAACCAGGAATATGCATCTCGTTGTGTGATTCACCGTGTTTTTGAGGCTGAAATCGACAAAAAGGGTTTTCGGAGTTTACGGTCGAAGCTTACGGTCGTAAGGTGTTTGCGGCCGTAAACTCCCCAAATGGTCATTAGCATACGGTCAAGGGTTTACGACCGTAAACCCTCGTTGACCGCAAACCCTGATGTTGACCACAAACTTTGACTTTGACCTAATTTTAATTAAAAAAATTATTAATTCATTTTGAGGTCAAAAATTAAATTATTTAAAATTTAATTGCTCTTTTTTTTTGTCTCACTTGGTATGGTTTAGTGGAGATAAAATGGCAGCCATGAAATTTGCAGATATGCACAACCTGGCGATGATTCTTGCTGACCCTCCAGTGGCACATCAAGATTTCAAGTTGATGATTCACGGACTTCGAGAATGCTGCTTGGCCTCTGCCATTATGATGAACACTACGGTGTACCAGAAAATGATTCGTGAGTTCTGGCAGACTGCTTAGATGACAAGGGACGACAATGGAGCTATAACTGTAGATGTAATCGTTCAGGGATGCAAGATTGTCATTGATGAGACCTTTGTGAGAGAGACTCTTCTGATTAACGACCTTCCAATCTTTCCCACGGAAATTGGTATTAGTGATGCTCAAAAGATTCTAAGGAGGATGGGATACGAAGGTGATACTCCACCAACAATAAAGAAACTTTTGCCGCCTTATTAGAGATTTCCCTAAGAAACACTGGCGCTATTGTTTCTCTCGCGGCAGGGATGGGCTTCAACTTTTCTAGATTTATTATAGACGAGTTTGTGGTCAACATTAATGCCACTACCCGGGACACTTTCATAATGTACCCTCGATTTATTCAGCTCTTCATCAACAAGCAATTTCCTAATTTGGTGAAGGATGGAGAAACATTGGATATGAAGTCTTTGATGGGTTTGAGCCACAAGAACTTTCCTATGTGCACATGCAAACCCTAATTGCTTGGATCTAGGTTTCTCTAATTGAACATGCATTGTATCCAAGACTTTCAATACTAGATCTAATGTAAACAATTGATTCTAATCATATGAATTAGGATCTAGAACAATACCTTGGATTACTTGCTTGATACTTCTTCTTCTTGGAGCTTAGAGTCACAATTGTCACTCCTCTAATGGCTTACAAACACCAACTAGCAAGAAGATGATTTGAGAGAGGGATAGAGGTGAGAAATCGGCTCTAGGGTTTCCTCAAAGATAGAGTGTCCGATTTCTCCAACCCTAAGGGTCTATTTATACTATGAGTTCCTAGGGTCTCACCTTAAACCCTAATTGAATAAATTAGCCTCAAAGCAATCCAAAGATCCTTCTAGATAAGGCCTTGGACGATTTTTAAGATATCCATATCCTTAAAATCATCCCTTCCCATATCCATAAGGATTCATAGCCCTAAACACAACTATCACACATTTGACAGTTCATGCCCCTTTATTCAATTAATCTCTTTAAGTCACCAAATTAATTCTCAATTAATATATGACTTATATTAATCAAATAAAATTATTATTCCTTTAATATATTATTCATATAATACATTAATAATAATATCTCTTCTCTCTATATAAATCACCTTGTCAAGTTGCTATGGTGAAGGCAACCCAAAAGGACCATGCACAACCGGATCAAGTACCTACCAAATATAGTTACAGCCTTAGACACTAATCCAACAGTCTTTGGGTCCTCATACTATTGGGCTCATTAAGCAAAACCGAAAGGGAAAGGTGGTCTTTCAAGGTTTGCATCCTCTGGTCAAGTTTGGACGATTTTCCGAACCGAACGAAGCAACCGAGTCTCATGGATCATCAGACAAAATTTCGTCAGAGCATACTTCATCGGAAATAGTAATTTCAGAAGGAGATGTGGTCACCATATCGGATCAAGAGGGAGAAGAGGCTGAAGCTCATGATGTATCAGTTCTAGAGGAACATAATGTGCAAAATGTTCAGATCGAAGGAGTTTACAATGAGGGGTCATCTAAGAACACAACCCAGCCTAATCAATTTGAAGACCTTGATCTTACCAGATTTGATCAAGATGACATTCCTGAAACTTTTGGAAAATATGATGACTTTCTAACGAGTGTAAATATTAACTCTTTGCTAGATAATGTCAGTGATGTTACTATCCCAGTAACAGAGACAAGGGAGAAGGAAGACGTTTTTTATTCAACCCCCATTTCTCAATAACAATGGGTTGGCTCTTCAATTCCTACGGTGACAGTGTTAGGGATTCCTCCTCTTCACTACAAGAAAAACAGCATTTTATGACGCGCAATTTACGATACGCATGGATTTACGATACGCAAAAGTGTGTGAGGTAAAAATAATGTCATCTCTTCTAAAATTTAAAGGATATACGACACACATTTTTTGCGTGCCCTAAAATTAGTGTCTAAAAAAAGAAAAAAAAAACATGGAGGGCACCTTAAATAAAATGTGCGTCGTCTAACCACGTCGTTTTATAAATTTTAATGAAACGCGCATCCATCCCGGGGGAAATGAAATCCCAAAAATTAAAAACCCCGCTTTGTTTCCACCAGCTGAAAACCCTAGCTTATCCCCGCGAAAACCCCTTTTCTTTCTGTCTTCTCTCTCGATTCTCAAACCTCCACCGCTTCACTTCCCACCGACGAACTCCGCTCACCTCTTCCCCACCCCCACCTCCGAAATTCAGTTGTTTCAATTTTGGGGGTTATTACCCCAGTTCCTTTCGATTGCTCTCCGATTAAACGATTTATTGTCGACTGCAAAGCCTTCACAAATCCTACCTCGATTCCATCGCCATCTACTTCTTCCCAACGGAGACCTGATTTTACTTCATCGTCGTCTACTTTTCCCTCTATCGTTATCATTCTCTCTCCACCTGCCTCCACAAACCATTTGTACCTTATACCATTTAACGCCTTTCTCCCA
This sequence comes from Lactuca sativa, assembly GCF_002870075.4. Classification (NCBI taxonomy): domain Eukaryota; kingdom Viridiplantae; phylum Streptophyta; class Magnoliopsida; order Asterales; family Asteraceae; genus Lactuca; species Lactuca sativa. The sequence goes on from NC_056630.2 coordinate 318,318,932, forward strand.
GTTGAAGTTGAAGACAAACACTGAAATCGATATGTTTACTGTTTAGGGTTACCATGCTCTGTTTCTAGGTTTGAAGTTATCAATCTGGTTCGTTTTTCTTCAACAAAATGTAATTATGTAAAAAAAATTACAACATTGTCATTCTTTTATTGGTTTTCTCATTTGTTTTTCAAGGAAATCTGGAACATATTTCATCAGTTCTTCTATTCTAACCGTTAAACATCTCTATAATTGATCCCCAAAAAGAAATTTTTATAAAAAATACCTTCGATTCCTTGCTTAACCCCTTGGTGTTTGCGTAATTATTTTTTTTCTTGTCACTCTATTAATGGATTTATTCAGGAAACAACAGTTATTTTGATGATGGAGAAGAACCCATGTACGGTAGGTAAACCCATGTTACTAAATATTTTTCATATTGTGTTCTTTGGCTTTTATTGCTCAACTCACAAGCTTGTAACCTACAAGAGCAGTTCCACATGCTCGAGCAACATTTGGAGGGTAAGTTTTCCTATTTTAATTCAATTTCCAACTCTAAAATATCTCTGAATTGATTAGGTTTTTACCTTGTAGGCATCTTCTGCAGTGTGATTTCTAATCTGTCTCATAATGATGGTGTTCGACTCTGTATTGGAGGATGAAATCTTTTTACACTTAAAAAAAAAAAAAAAAACTTCTACAGCACAAATGGGACATATCACAACTGGCAAAAATTACATATAATATATGCACAAAGAAAAAGAAATCTCCCTTGGTATTTCAGAAATCATCCTAGAGGTGGGTTTGTGCAACCCCTCCCTCCTGGTCTAGGGTTCATAGCCCTAACATATTTGTAAGTTTTTCAGTTGGGTCAAATTGTTTTGTCAACTAGGTCCTTTGTTGATGAATATGATGGAAAATTTTGTCCAGATCATCAACATGGTGCAGAGAATAAGTGCTTCCATTTATACTTATGAATTTAGTAGAAAACCCAATTGCACTTCACATGTTTGATGAAATGCCTCAATGAGACATATGACTTTAATTTTCACAAAATGTAAGGTTACTTGTTTTTGAATATTTTCAACGAGAGGTGGTTTTAGAAAGGTGATGGCTTAGGGTTTAGTTGCGCAACATGATAATCTTCATATAAATGAATCTTTTTTCCATCTATGTTGTGTTTGTTATGATGCCTTATCTTTCTTGTTTTTAAGGTATATGCGTTGACATAGCAAGGTCAAAGCATGAGCATTGGTCATCATTTGCATCTCTGCCATTGGAAGTTGTCATTCCGGCTGGACAAAAGGCAAGGGAGGATTCTTAGCAAGGTGGCAAGTTCACCAACTTGACAATTATCACATTCTTGTTTCATTATATTTTTAAATTTCTTTTAAATTTGTTATGATGGAATGAAAACAGGTGATGATGATTCTATAGGCAAAATCGATATTCATGCCATCAATGACATATATGGGGACAAAAAATATCGAGAGTATGCTTTAAGTTGAAATGGGAAAAGGACTAAAGTTATAATTGAATCTTCCAGGATTGGTAGTGTGATAGAAGAGGAAAAAGGACAGATGCCAATATTTTATAGTGGGAAGGTGAATGTGTATGATGATATCCCAACTGATAAGGTATATATAATATAATATCTTATTATGCAAAATTCAGCTTGTAATTAATTATTAATGTCAATGTCACTAACTGAGTAGTTTCATTTCAGGAACGTGCCTTATTACAGCTTGCTGCAAGCCCTCTTCAGTTTCCTCATGAGGATCCAGTTGATGGAAACTTGTTGCAACAACCTCCAAACATCAATCTGCCAATCTTGCGAACAGGTACAAAAAATAAATGTATGATGTATTTCACCCTAATAATGCTGAAACAAGAAGTAATATTACTAAGTTAAGTTGACTTATGCAGTGAGAACGACTAATAACTATCGATTGAACAAAGAGGAAAGCAATATATCGCATGAAGAAATCTCTGGTAAATATACAAAATTACCAAAATTGACCTATAAATGATGTTCTGCTTTTGACAATTTTGTGGTTAAATTTTCAAAGTTGAAGGTTCAGCAAGAAGAAAAGCATCGGTGCAAAGAAATCTAGAGAAGTGGAAATATAGGTAATATCTTGAATTCTATATATGGGTAAATTTGTCATATTTTTGTCATCATTAGACGGCACTTAAGACAATAAGCCTTATTTTGTCATCATTAGAGGGCATTTAAGACTCATGATTTATATTCATGCATATGTAAATGTTTTTTAATTTTTTTTCTTGTAAATTGCCCATTTTACCCTTTAAGTTATAGAGTTAGCCATTTTAGTTACTGATAGGTAATTCCTCCTGTAATGGCAGTTTAATTGCCTATTTTAACAGTAAGTTATTTTTTTTTTCTTGTAAGTTGCCCATTTTAACGGTAAGTTTTTTTTTGTAAGTTTTTTTTACTAATAATAATAGATAATTACTTTGCTCTTCATGGGATTTTCAGGTATTGTGTTACTTGGCTTCACTATTTCCAGAAAACATAAACTTGTTTTGGCAAGATGAGGTACCAAGTTATGTAGTCAATAATCCAGAGGTATATATTTATATTATATAATTTTTATTTATTGTTTATGCTTATTTTATGTTTAGTATTCTTGCTCAATGATTTGTTTCCTACAATGGATAGTGCTTATCATGCTCGGCCATCTGGCCAGACCTCTGCATTGCCTCCTACAAGGTCTGTTACTTCTTATTATGATTTACGATTCGGAGGGTATTTAGGTCATTTACTCAGAAAAAATATATTTCTTCTTCGGTTTCATTGCATCAAAGACAGTAGTACAAATAAACCTGGTAGTGAAGTGAAGTCTTCTGAGAGACCTGGTAACACATGATTACAAAGAAGTTCCTCAAACCAAATGCAACCACCAAGTGCCTCACACCTCCTGTAAGTTCTCATTTTTTGATCATTGTTTCTGGTTGTTTTTCTTTATTTATGTATTTATCATCAACATTAATTAACTTGTACTTTTATGAGTATGCTACAAGAGAACCACTAATACTTTTCTTTTTCCCAATCAAACCATGAGAGTTGCATTTTGACATTTTATATTATGACTTTCTATTAGCTCTTGTTATTTTATGCATTCAATATGTTCTTGTTATATATATATATATATATATATATATATATATATATGTGTGTGTGTGTGTGTGTGTGTGTGTATATATATATATATAAACATTAAATATTTGTTGTTTTTTCAAGTTTTTGGCAGATATATAAGTTGATGACGAGAACATTGTTCCAAGACCTTCAGTGAGTTATGATGATGTCCCTTAATAGCAATGTAGTATTAGGTTATATGGTTAGGGATGATTATTTGTATTTGACATGTCTGTGCAATGAATTATATTTCTTATTTATTGTATTTTATTTTTTATTTTGTATGACATTAACTTTTGTGCAATGCATTGTATTTTTTGTATATGCTAGTTTATTTTCTATTATGAGACATGGAATGCAAACTTAATTTGAAAATTAGTAAATCTAATAATAATTAAAAAAAATAAAATAAAAAATACGACATGCAAAAATGTGTGTCATCTTCATTTATGACTTTGCCTTTCTTGATAGCGGCTTTAATGATACGCATTGTGTGTCATAAATGCGTGTCGTCTCTCGTTATTACAGGGCCTTTCTTGACGCGCATTTGCGCGTCGTCTGAGCATTTTACGACGCACAATGAGCGTCGTTAAAGGCTGTTTTTCTAGTAGTGCTTCACAGTGCTTTGCCCATATTTGAGCCACTTCAAGATGATCAACAAGAAGACCAGGCAGTGAAACCTCCATAAAAAGGAGAAGAAGTGATCCTAGGGTCGGGTTTTTGGACTTTGGCCTTTCTCAAGATTTGCCTACTACTCCAATTACTACTCCATCTATCGTAACTGTAGAACCATTCAATGAAGACCCTAGTACCATTTTTGAAACCGGTGGTCCCTCTATACCACCAGGGTTCTCTCCTCCAGGGGTAGATCATGAAGAAGCTTCTATTCGTTTGGCTCAGTTTTTGGCTCAAGAGCAAACCGGTGTAACTGCTTCTAAGGCAAAAGGGATCGTTTTTAATGAAGGCCAGTCTAGAGATGAAGATTTTGTGATCAATGAACTTCAGAAAAGAGTAAATGTGCTTGATCAGAAGAATAATGAGCTTAGCATCCAGGTTGAAGATCTTCTAAGTGAAAATATAAATTTAAAGATTCAAGTCTCTGATCTCAAAGAAGATGGGGCGACGAAGACCAAACAGATTTCTACACTCCAAGCTCATTTTAATCTCTTGACCTCTAGCTACTTTGATCTAAAGAAGAAGCTTGAATAAGATTTGGGTGTTAAGTACAAGACTAGTGTTGACGAATATAGAATTAATCTTCACTCTCAGGCTCATCCCATTGTCGTGCCAATTGTTGATACCTCACGGGTCGTGAATCGCTTCGAAGAAGAGCCCATCCATGCCTCGCATATTTCAGAGATCATTCGGGATAACCAAGAGAAGGCTACCAAGAAGGGACAAATCTTATTCAAGAGGAGTTCTGATAAGAATGCATCTGGAAATCAGTCCAAAATCACTGTTACGGATCTCGAAACCGTAAGTTTTAAAGACACGTATGGTGATAGGTAAAGTATCATCTCTTGGGGTTTTCATGATCCACTGAAAATGTGGATTGTTCGCCGAAAGAGCGGAAATACAGAGCTCTATAAGGATTGTCATGATTTTAATTCATGGACCAGAGTGGATCTTTCGGAGCTATCTCAATCTCCGTTCTCTAACCCGACTGATAACCAGCAAGCAACAAGCTTCAAGCATTTTCTGGAAGACCAAGTAAAGAAGGGGTTTCTAGCTATGAAGACTACTGAGTCTGTGATAATGGATCATCCTGATGTTATTGATCCCAAGACTGGCATTCCGCTTCAGGTGGTGATGTAGCCTGCTACAAATCAGGTCAAACAAATTCCAGTGCTTCAAGAATACTCAGATTAATCTCTAAGCACTATGCTTTACTGGGTGTTTGATGAAACCACAACATCTACTGTCATCAAACTGAAAGAGGGGTGCATTCGTTTATATGATAGAAGGGATTGGTACCAGTTTGGCAAATGGCACATTCAGCATTTGAGCCATTTCCAAATTCAAGTTGCTGAGGAGATTTTTGAGTCTGCTGCGAAAGAATATACCACGATGGTTGCTGAAATTAACAACAAGAGAATGTGGAATGGAGCAATGGGGTTGGATGATGTAATGACCATAGACAAAGATTGATTTGAAGCTAGCCCCAAACCAAGGGGAGATTGAAGGGTCCAATTAGTGGTTTGGTCTAGGCTTTCCATGTAATAGGTTCTTTTGGTCATTTGATAGTTTATGGTATTGTGATTGGAGTTTACGGTCACTGTAATGAGTTTACGGTCGTACGCCTGTTTACAGCTGTAAACCCAAGGCCGACCCATGATAGTTTATATAGAGGTATGTTAGGTCTTTTGTGGTTGTTGATGCCTCGGTATTCTCAACTCTTGTAAACTGCAAGTTGTACCAGACGTGATTCTAATAGAAAAGCGTGTAAAAGCTTGTTTGATTCTTTATTCTACTCGTTCTTATTTGTTTATCTGATTGTTATTGCTATTTGATCACTGGTAAGATCCTTTCAGGACCTTACACATTATTCTACAAGAAACCGTCAATATAGCATTTGTGATACACACTTCACGTACTTATCTAAGTACCAACCAAGTCCTGAAATTATAAATAGAGTATTCTAGAGGGAGAGTATGACACTTGTGTATAGATCTATACGTGACTGACAATTCCACACCTTGACTGTTCGCTATAGTTAGGCCGGTAGGCCTGGGGTGACAAATGTCGTAGCGATTTCGACGCCAGAAGAACATCGTGTTCAGGCCACCTTAGGTCAACAAGCATGGTTATAATAACTCACATAGTTTTATTAAATAATAAAACTATAATACAATATTTTATAAATACAGCTGGTGAATCCAGGAATTTGCAACTACACAGTTTTCATACAAGTACAATTACATAATACTATTCCAGTGTAGAGAAAACATACTTTTAATGGTTGTAGGTGAATTAAAACTACTTTTTACTATCTATGAGTACAATGACATTTAAATGTTTTGATTTCAACATATTACAATAGAAAACATTGGATTTTTTGGGAAAACTTATTTACATTTCTAAGGAACAATTAACAGATTTTAGTTAGAAACATGGTTATGAATCACCAACTTAATTATTGACACTGTTTTCAAAACTACTTGTATTCTCAGGAAATCAGTAAATAGGTATCCACAGGTTTTGAGAAGACGGATCTTCATAGTCTCATGTCTTTTAACTTTTGATATACATTTTGGTGTCATATGTACAATGACTTGACATATGTAAAAACTTATACTTTATCAATACATGGTTTTTGTACTTTGATTACGATTATGCAATTGTTGTGATACTGTACATGATGTCATCCGCCCCTGAACGTTTCCGTCGTATCGGTTTGAGGGTGTGACAAGAAAATTACTATTTGATATTACATTTGAGGAGTTAGAGTCTCTTGGTCTTGAAATTTATGATATGCATGGTCAATGCTATGATAATTGAGCAAATATGAGAGTTCAAGTAGCGAAGAAGTTTCATTTATAACTAAAGAGAATTTCATAGAGAATTATTTCTTATATATTGTTGATCAAGCTAGTGTTCCTCTTAAGGTTAGGTTTGAACAATTCAAAGAATATGAAAAATTATTTGCTTTTCTATTCCACATAACTTGAGGGGAATTGAAGATACATATCTTAAGTTGTTTTGTCATCTTTTTGAAAACGTACTCGAGTTTGAATAAAGGGCAGATATTGATGTTGAAGAACATTATATAGAGTTGAAATCATTTTAGACATTGGAAACCAGTTAGTTGAGTATTTCCCAAAACCAGTTAGATGTTTTGAATTATTTGATAGAACTTGATTATTTCCCAAATGCAGGGCCGGCCCAATACATGGGCTGCTTGGGCTAAGGCCCAGGGAAGCAAGAAAAATAGGGCATAATTTAGCCTAATCTTTTACGGTATAGGTGCTTAATTTGGTTGAAATAAACTCGGTTCTTAATCTCAATCGGCGATTCTTCAATTGAGGCAGGAAAGAAAACGGGTGAAAATTGAAATCACCAATCGATGCATTGAAAAATGCGAAAACTGAAATCACCAATGCATTGAAAAACGAAGATGCAATAATCACGACGTAGAAGACGATGAGTTTCCTATGGATTTCTTTCTCTAACGTCTGATTCTTAAATACGACTATAAACCCTAGTCTCCCACGTTATAATCATATTTGGTATATCAACAGATCAAGCATTCAATATCTCTTTGATTGTCTCTTTTTTTGGGTCTTAATTTGGCGATTTTTGTATCCTATATGTACACCACCATCGACGATAGTTGATGCCCTCCCCTATTTAATCTGTTTTTTCCCATTCGATATTCGATACCTTAATTGTTGATACTTTCTCCCATTTAATCGATTTCTTGATACAATGTGGGAATATGTCCCGGTTTTTAAGTTCCGCTACAATGCTACCGCTGACTTTTTAGCTTGAAGAGTGAAAAGTGAAGACGGTACTTCGGGACTTCAGAATTAGAGTTCAAAGTTTGCTTCAGCTTGCTCTAATATTCTCGATGTCTATAGAAGTTGTATTTTATCTTTATGATCTTTTCTCTAATGAGTCTTGAGTTATTTTTATTTGTTTTGATTTCTAGTTTTATAAACTTCGGATTTTATTTCTAGGATGGACTTATTTTTATGTGTTTTGATTTCTGATTTTTATAGAGTTTTGGAGTTCATATGTTCCTGCCTTTAACTTCAATTTTTTTTCTCATGCAGATTTACTTTTCTATCTGAGTATAATATCATCAGTGTTCTAAAAGGCGCGTCATGGCGTGAGGCGCGGCGTCGCCGTTATGAAAAGCTTCATAACGTTGCTGTTAGGCGTGCCGCGTGGCAAGGCGTGATATGGCATGCCATGGCGCGTTATGGCGCGTGTTTTTTCGTTTGAGACACGTTTTTTTTGCACTTTCTATTATTAGTTGTTGATATAACACTTCTAAAAACTAGGTATATTTGATATAAATTTATATTTATGCGGTAATATAATTATAAATTAATACAAAATCGCCGCCTTACATCACGCCTTGAAAAACGCCATAGCTCGCCATAACTCGTTTAGCTTGAGGCCTGGTCTTGCCGCCACACCAGGCCTCACGCCTTTTAGAACCTTGAATATGATTCAGATTTTTCCTAGGGGCTGGGGACATCATTTTTGTGTGCTGAATCAGAAAGTTTAACTTTGCAATATTGATATTAGTTTTTGGAAATTAGATTCTGATTCATTTGATCGGATAAAATTTATCCTCATAATCAAACCATAAACACACATCCAAAACCAATACAGAGGTCTTAATGTAAGAAGTTCAAGAACAATAGAGAATGGGTTCTTTTAGATCTGATAAACACACAGCCAAAAGCAAGAACACTAGAATACCATTTGGTTATCTATCATCATAAAAAAACAACATTAGCCACATTTGAACTTCTTACATCACAACATCTGTCTTATATTGTATTTTTGTGTTTGAGGAAGTTGTATTTTGGAAAAGCATTATGTTATGGCCGCCTCCTCATAAATTTGATAATAACCTCAAGAATAAAGAAAATCAATTTCAAGCCCTCATTTTTGGGTTTTATGACATTTATCAACATGACAGGATTTGATTTTTATCACCTACTTTAATTTTAGATCAATGTTAGTTATGTTATAAACACAAAAATGATGAAACTTTTAAGAAAACAATGATCGAAGTCAAAGTGTTGAAGATAAAAAAATCTCAAACCTTGGTGAGGATTTATCACCATTGTCTTACGATACAATATAGGGGCATGCGCTTTTAATCTTGCCCAGGGCAATAAAAACTAATGGACCGGCCCTGCCCAAATGCAAGCATTTCACATAGAATATTGTTGACCATTTCATTAGTGTTGACATCTGCGAAAAGGAGTTTTTCGAAATTGGAGTTATTGAAAACATACTTACGCTGCCTAATGTCCTAAGAAATATATATCAGTTTGACGAGGATATTTATCCAGAACAAAATCTTAGAGTGCTTATATAGACTATGAAGAGTTGATCAACCAATTGGTTATCAAGAATATTAGGAGAGCTTAATGGATCGATGGTTAATTGTTATTGTATGTCATTACTCATTAAAATACTATGATTTTGTTATGTTAATTGCTATTAACTTTGTCGTTGTTATGTAGCTCAATTGGCATAAGGAGGTCTGGCATCCTCTTCTTTTCAAAGAAGCATACCGTTCGATTCAAGTCCACATCATTTTGATGTTATTAATTCAATTTACAGTTTTGATACTTATTTTATATTATATAATTCATAATCAACCCTTCCTTTAACAAATAAGCTTTCAAAAGTTACACAATTAACCTTTGAACTATTTATAAGATTCCATATGTTCATTTTTAATTAATTTGTTTATTTTTAAGTTTTTCGTAACGACAATTCACCGTCTTAAGTTTGTTTATCATATATATTAAAAAAATATATTTAGGGCCTTATTTTTCTTCTTAACATGGGGCCCTTAAAATCTCTGAGCCGGCCCTGCTTTTAGCATTACCTTGTTTTATATTTCTGCGGAAACAAAGATTATTTTTACTTATTATAACAAATATCATCTCATTTGATCTCATGAAAACTCGAACATTTGACATGGAAGATAACTTAAAGGAAATGTTAGGTTATAACCAAGCGTCTAAAATACCTTTCACCAAAGTTTATTTGTGATATCATTAATTGCTTTTGTCTTTCTATATCTTGTCCAAGTAACCGCAATTGAGAATTTTTGATTAATGAAAACACTGATATAGTAATTGTATTATATAATAAAGAACAATTAATGCCGAAGTGTATGTTACTACTGACACGCTCAAATCAAAATATTTTATTGGCATTAACAATCATGCTTGCATTTTCATTATAAACTTCTTCTACAAAACTCTGAGGTTCTCTTGATTTCTCTTGAGCAAACAATTCTAGAAGCTTGTTATCGACCTCGTTATTGGAAATGGATAGTGTCTAATATAACATGAAAAATGGAGTTAATGTATATAGGAAAGTGAGAGATTTAGAATGAATCACCGTGAGAGCGGTGTATATCATTAATCAATATATAAAAGAAGATTACAACAAGATATCCTAAATAATAGGATCTATACAAATAAATAACAATTATACATAAATCTAGAATATTCTACTCTATTACCCCCCCCCCCCCCCCCCAACAAGCGAAGTCGGGCAAGGACCGACACAAAGCTTGGAACGAAAATCCTCAAATAAAGGTCTGGGTAAGCTTTTCGTGAAAATGTCCGCAACTTGAAGATGAGTAGAGACTACTTAGTATGTAGCTTGCCAGAAAGAACCAATTCACGAATAAAGTGATAATCGATATCTATATGCGTGGCACGTTTGTGAGCAACGGGATTTTGACTAAGAAAAATAGCACTGCGATTGTCACACATAATTGTTGGACGTCCAGAAGGCAGAACATATAATTCACGAAGTAAGTGAGTAATCCAAATAACCTCTGACGAAGCAGTGTTGGCAAGAGCTCGATATTCCGACTCACAACTAGAGTGAGACACGGTGGGTTGTTTCTTAGCACTCCAGAAAACCAAATTTCCCACAAAAAAGATAGAGTAACCATAATGAAAGCCCATATGACAGAGTGCCTTTGACATAACGTAAGATACGTTTGACAGCATTAAAGTGATCAACCATAGGAGCATGTAAGAATTGACTCACTTGATTAACGGCATAAGACAAGTCAGGACGAGTGATTGTGAGGTACTGTAATGCACCAACTAGAGACCGATATAAAGTGACATTAGAAAATGGAGTACCCTGACTTGTGAAATAATCCGTAGTAGAAAGTGTTGTAGAAACTAGTTTAGCATCCAACATGTGAGCACGAGATAGAATATCATGGGCATACTTTGATTGGCTAAGAAAAAGACCAGTGTCATGATAGGATACCTCCAATCCAAGAAAGTGATTAAGCTTTCCAAGATCAGTGATAAGAAATTCCTTATTCAAATGATTGATGAAGGTTCGTATAACAGAGGGATTATTGCCAGTGAGAATAATATGGTCAACATAGACTAATAAGTAGAGAAGAGTCGAATCCTTTTTAAAAATGAACAACGACGGATCAGCTCTACTGCATGAGAATCCAAGACTTAAGAGAAAAGCACTAAGACGTTGAAACCAGGCTCTAGGTGCTTGCTTGAGGCCATAAAGAGCCTTTTTTAAACGACAAACATGATTAGGAAAGCATGAGTCAACAAACCCAGGTGGTTGCTCCAGAAAGACAATATCAGATAAATCACCATGCAAAAAGGCATTTTTAACATCAAGTTGATGCATTGGCCATTTGTTAAGAACTGCAAGAGATAAGATAATACGAACAGTAGAAGCCTTAACAACAGGACTAAAGGTGGCAGAATAACCGAGCCCTGGAACCTGAGTAATCCCTTGAGCAACAAGACGAGCTTTAAACATATCAACCGAACCATCAACATGAAACTCGGTACGAAAAACCCACTTGGAACCAACAATGTTGGTATGTGATGGACGAGGTACAAGATCCCATGTGGAGTTTAATTTTAATGCACGCATTTCATCACACATGGCTGAAAACCACTTGGGATCTTTGCAGCTATTTTGAAACCTTTAGGATCTTTTGCAGCAAATAAGGCATGGTGAATAGGAGATGACAAAACATAAGACAAATCAACATGATGATGAGGCTTAAGAATACTAGATTTGGCTCGAGTTATCATAGGATGTCCTTGTGGAGGTGCAGCAGCAGTCGGAGAAGCTGGCGGCGTGGGCGGTGGCGAAGAAAGTGGAGTATGGACCGACGATGATGGACGATTCTGTTGCTGATGATCAGGTTCAGGAGGAGGTTGCGGATGATCACTACATTGTTGACACGGGGCTGCTGATGATGCCGAATTAGAGGTAGGAGAGACCGGTTGCGAAGGAGGAGATGGAAAAAAAATAGTCATCGCAATAGGTGGACAGCAAGAGGCTCGCATGAGGAGAGGCTATTTTGTTATTAGAGAAGGGGAACAATTTTTCGTCAAATTGAGCATGATGAGTAATATAAATACGCCACATAGAGGGATCAAGACACTGATATCCTTTGTATTGGGTATGATACCCAATGAAAACACATGGAGAACTACGAGGAGCAAGCTTATGAGATGAGTAATCCCGCAAATAAGGGTATACGCAACAACCAAACACACGAAAATTACCCTAATTTGGTTGTGATGAAAAAAGCAGCTCATATGGAGATTTGGTGTCAAGTAGCTTGGATGGCAGTCGATTTATGACATAAGTAGCAGAACTGAAGGCATGTGTCCATAAAGTAGCAGGAATATGAGAATTAAATATCATAGCTAGCCCAGTTTCAGTGATATGGCGATGTTTACGTTCTGCTCGTCCATTTTGCTGAGGTGTGTAAGGACAAGACATACGATGATGTGTACCATTAGCGGTAAATATAGATCGAAACCGATTGTTAACAAATTCAGTACCGCCGTCAGATTGAAAACCCTTAATCTTGCTTGAAAATTGTGTTTGAACAAAAACAATGAAGGCTTCAAGGACATCATAAAAATCTTATTTCTTCTTCAACGGATAAAACCATGTGAATCTCGAAAAATCATCAACAAAAATAACATAATATCGAAAACCATCCAGAGATGTAACCGATGAAGGTCCCCAAAGATCACAATGAATCAAATCAAGGACATGCAAGGAATGTTGGTTATTAAGATCAAATGAAAGCCTTTTATTTTTAGACAATTGACAAGGAAAGCATGCATTTGTATGTGGCAAAATAGATGTAAGAGACAAACAACCCAATTTATTTAAACATGAAATAACGTCATATGAAACATGACCCAAACGACAATGCCAAAGTTCAAAGGATGCATGTAAACGTCTAGAATATAATTTTGCCAAAAAAGCTAGGTGACCACGATCCAAAACATATAAGCCATTTTTACGCCTTCCTTGTGCTAGAGTTCCCTTGGAATGACGATTCTGAATGAGAAAATTTGGATTAGAAAATACAACATCAACTTCATTGTCTTCAATTAATTTGCTAACAGATAGCAAACTTTTGGTAATATTTGGAACCACAAGAACATCAAGTAATGAGATATTAGGAAAAATTGAAGATTTTCCAATATGAGAAATAGAAGCATGTTGACCATTGCCAAAAAACACAGAAACATCACCTTTATAAGCTGTAGAGCCATCAAGATTGGTAGGACTTGGTGTCATGTGGGCAGATGCACCGGTGTCAACAAACCAATCCGGAGTAGATGTGTTACATTGGGATTGAAAAGCCTCAGCAAGATTTGCATCAAGAGAAGGTGGTCGTGAAGCAAAGGATTGCAAATCGGGGCATTGATTCGCATAATGTCCATCTTTCCTGCATAATTGGCAATGAGGTGGTCTTCTATTACCTTTGCCTCTACCACGTTGAGAATTGCCACGAAAGGAGTTATTGAAGCCGCGACCTCGGCCTCGTGAAGAGGTAGAGTTGTTGGAGCTCTACGAGGAAGTGGTATTAAAGGCAACAGGAGGCACAGAGGAATCACTCACCGATTGAAGAAACAATTCATGACTTTCTGCTTGGGAGACAAGATCATAGAAATTCGGACGAGGTGTGATGAGGCTATGTGTTGTCAAGAATGTCTCGAAGGAAGAACCCAATCCACACAATAACCAGTGAGACTTGTCATCATCAGCAAGATAGTGGCCGATAGAAGTGAGCTGATCACATATGCTTTTAAATTTACGAGAGTACTCAGCAACAGTAGAAGTACCTTTTTTTTAAGTGTCGGAGAGAATCCTTGAGGGTGTGAGTGCGCTCGAGAGAATCATGACTGTAGGTGGAGGCAAGGGCAGTCTAAAGCGCATGAGAGGTATTGTGGCCTAGGGCTTCGGCCATAGCTTCTTCATACATAGAAGCTTGAAGGAGAATTAAGGCTTTTTGATCAGCAGGCAGGATTTGCAGTGGAGGTGTCGCCGGAAACAATGGTGGCTGCCGGTTTAGGTGAGGAACCATCAACATAGGGCAATAATTGTTGATAGGTTAATAAGGGCAGCATATGTTTACTCCATAACAGATAGTTGGTGGAGTTTAGCTTGATGTTGAGCATATGAATGATCGTGGAAAGAGAGAGGGGCGCATCATCGGTGGCCATGAGAACAATAGCAGCAGAAGAAAAAGAAGGGGGGGGGAGTACGGCCAGAATTGTGTTTTAGGCTGATACCATGAGAGATTTAGAATGAATCACCGTGAGATCGGTGTATATCATTAATCAATATATAAAAGAAGATTACAACAAGATATCCTAAATAATAGGATCTATACAAATAAATAATAATTATACATAAATCTAGAATATTCTACTCTATTAGAAAGGAACAATCTCTAAATATTATTAAAAGAGAAACCTTATGACATCATCTTAAATAATCTAAACCCTTGATTGTATTTCAATCTTATTTTTTCCACCCTTAGATCAAATTGCTACATCATCTTCCCTGTATGGAATATATTTAATCCAATAAATGTTTTCCAATCGTCAAACAATAACTTACATTCGTTGAAATGGAATGTATTTAATTTCAATAAAAGATTTCCATATTTTAAATCTTCAATTTCCAGTTATGAAGATTTTAATATGGTCAATTTAAAATCATATTACTAACAAAATCATTTCAATCAAGACATTAATATCAACCATTAATATCAACCAGTTTATATTAGTAAACCATTAATATAAAATCTACTTTTATTAGGAAATCATTAATACCGAAAAATCATATTCAAATTATCACATACATAAACGATTCATCCTTGAATCTGCGACTCACAATTATTTTCAATTGTTTCTTTTCTTCAAACCTTCTCCTACAACATCATTATTATTGTTTATAGTTTACATCATCATTTTCTGCTTCAAACATCCGCTCTTGTGCATTAGAAGATCAGTACCTTCTTTTTTTTTCGATTATTTTTTTGTTCCTATATCAAATATATGTATTCATATATTTCGATTTTCTTTGTCACAAATTACATGAAATCGGTTAACTACTTTTCTGAAACTTTTCAAATAAACAGGAAAAGATATTATGCGCCTTTAACAAAACAGAAATTAACTATCTTGGGAACTGACATTAATTACCAAAATGTTATTTTTATATATTAGAGATGATTATGATTTTTTTTTTTAATTTTTATTTCATAAGAATCCGGTTAATTTTGGCATGATTTTAAAATATCATTGAAATTATTATCTTTTTGTATATCATATCAACCTACTTTTTTATCTTTATATAGTAACAATAAAATTTGTAAATCTACACATCAAATATACATATTTCAAATTTTGTAATATTATTATACCTTACAAAATACAACAGCTTCCAAAATAATTTTCGCCTATAATTTATCCATAATTTCACCAAATTTAAATTTTTATTTTCTTTATATAAATTTTTTTAATGATCCTGATTTGTTTTCTCCAAAAGTATATCAAACATTTACGTCTTAGATAATGCTGTCCCATTATAATTATTACTTTCCAAAAATATATCCGTTTAATGAGGAATTTGATATAATGAAAGAAGTAAATGTTAATTAAAATGAGATATATATTCCATAATTATTACACGGGTTTATTAAAAAAAATTAATATCAAGGTGTAAACATTAAACATTTTTAAAGTGAAATTTCAGAATACATACAAACGATGATCTTGTACAATGAAATACAAAATTGAATAGACTGAAAAAAAAAACTACTAAGGCAGTCAATCTTGAAAATAACATAGTTATGAAAAATTATAAAGTAAGATAAAAATTATAACATATTAGGAGATTTGTAAAAAGTACAATTAGTAAAAGCATTACGATTATTAGAAAAAAAATAGGACCGTTAAGATTATTAAAAATACAATATATAAACTAAATTATCACAATAGTAATGAAATGTCATTATTTGATATTTCATATAATTGAAAGATATACCAAATTACATTGATGATATACTAAAATTATTCAAAGTTGCGCCAAAACTAATACAAAGTTCTTGCGGACACCAAATAAATTAGAACAAATATAAAAACTAGCATTTATATTGATAATCAATTTAAAATAAACCAATCATGAATTAGGAAAAAATCTCCATTGATGATATACTAAAATTAAATCCCTATAATATTTAACATTCTATAACTTATATTACATAACTTTATTTGAATAAATGAAATAGTTGTCAATATTTAATGCAATGGAAAAAAACGGTATATTGGTTGTCAATATATGTTTAAATTATGTAACCTTATGGAATAAACGTCTAATTAAAATTCTTATAATTGTATAACAATATCATAATTATTTGAGACATGGAAAGTCCTTCAACTAATAAAACAAAAAATGTTGTCTGCAAAGAGGTCCTTCAATGATTATAGATATATATCATTTTCAATGTATTTTATACACATTTCAATAATACCAATAACCATATATTTTTTTATAATCATTATGCAATATCTGAAGACAATTATATGTTTTTTATGCGTTTCCCGCGTTTAACGCGGGCTATAATCTAGTTAAAATATAATAATGAGGATGTCACCTGTGTAGAAAGCTTGCTGATCAACCTGTCTATTGAGTAAATAAGTCCCGCCCACGTGAAAAAACTTGTTCAACATTCATATTCATATTTTTTTTCTATTTGCAAGATAATTATGGAGGAAATCCAAGAATCTGTAACACAAATGTAAATAAAATCAAATATGTGACAATGACCAAATAAAAACAGTTTGGTCTAAAGGAAATCATAAGCTTACATATCATATGGATCATTAGGTGTTGTATCATTTAAAACATGTCGTTTCTCACTTGCAGATAGTTTAGCTTCTTGGAGTCTTGAGTATAATTCCTGTTCATTAATTAATAATATGAAAGAAGACAACATTGAATATACAGATTAAAAAAAATTGAAATATTCAGTTTATATCAAAGTATCATTGCATGACGAAGTCTGAAGAAAATCTAGAAGGCATCATCTCCATAGAACACATGTAAATTATTAGAATATGCTTTATTGCCTGAAATACTTCCCTGATGTTTATCATGGTAATTTCTTTTTGCTAACATCCTTTGGTGCATGGTCTGCCTTCATTCTATCACCCATGCATGCTGGAAAGCCACCTTTTTCAAGATCTACAAGGGAAAATAAATCGACCTCATTTGTCATGAACTCAAGATAATTGTAGTTGCTTGTTTCCGCTGCTCGAACAAAACCAAACAAAGGTTCTGCCAAATAGCTCCATATTTTCATAACATCTTCAACTTGTTTGGAGCAAAAAATTCCAGAACCATAAACTTTATGAGCTCAAAGAAGTCTCCGTGAATATGCATATCAGAGTACTTGAAGTCTAGATGTGAAAGTTGATGAATATTGTCCTCTTTCAACTTGGCTTCACTAATTTTATTGATTTTCGCCAACAAAGCTACAATATGCAAAGACAAAAACATAAATAATGATTCATTGTAAGCAATGTTGCATTTATTACATGGGGCATTCTCGGTCATTGACCTTGTAGTGAGACAAGATTTCTAGAGTTATTTTTTAATGAATATGAGAGGGGAATTCATGCTCCCACCTTTTTAATACGACTAAAAATTGCATTTTTTTCCAGTGATATCAATCATATTCTCACTTTAATGCATATCTATCACAGAACAACCTATCTTATGTTGTCATGACCTGAATAACAAACATTGCTAAAATGAATGGAAACTATGACTCCCCTATGAGGGTATCCGTTTACCTCTATCACATAAGCTCTTTTCATCCTTTCTCTTGAGATAGAAACCATGATGATCTAGAGACAATTGATGGTTGTCTACAAAAAAATCCGCAACAACTTATTCATTTCTGAATGGAACGTTTTCCATTCCTTTTGTTTCTACTTCATACGGATTAATATTACTGGTAGACGAAAATACATATTTTTCCTTAATTCATTCACCATATAAATTCCATAATCACCATAAATATTTTTGATGCACCTTAAACCTTGACCTGAGAATCCAAGAGGAAAGTGGTGAATACCAATATTATAAAAAAAATGGATGAACTACACTTTCTTTCTGTTACAACATCTTACTTGGAAAATAATCTCCAACAGGAAATAGACTGTTTGTCTTCATAGATTTATCATAAATTCTACTCATTAATTCTTCTTCTTGTTTAATCGTAAGCGTTATGCGTTCTATACCTATATCCAATTCAAACCTGACATACAATTACCAATAACACTATCACTAAACACAACTATTTATGTGACTCTTCTTTTATATAGCAACCAATACACTAAGAAATGTGACTAATATCGAGTAAATGGACCTTTATGGTATATATTTATCATAAAAGCTTACATGTCCTCTTCGTGTTGAAATAAGATATTTTCTTATTGGTTTCTGATTGATGGTTTGAAAGAGTAACCCTCCTTTTTATAAATAACAGACACCCAATGATCATTCAGGACTTGATTATCCATCTTTGTTATTTGACTAGTGTTGGGTCGTTTAGGACACTTTATTACACAAACAATCATTGACAATAAGTACAAAGTAAAGTGGAAAGCTTATAAAGAATAACAAGCCAACTATGCAAGAAGCTATATTACATCTCTTGGAACAAATTGATAACTTTGATTGCATATTTCACTATTAGAGAGGTCAAGGTCTTGAGATGATTTTGCCTTATTCTTGTCTTTTCTTGATTCTATAGAGCCCAATTTAACTTCCCGACCATTTGGAGACTTTTTCCTTTTTCCTTTCTCATGACATTTGGCAGGTGCTTTTTCATGATATGGATTAGGCTAACCACCACTCGCAACATGAATAAAATGAGAATCCCTAGTTTCCTAGCAATAAATACATGCATATTCATAAAATCTATAATACTCCAAATGGTCATTGCTATGAAATCTTTATATTGAACAGGAAAGTTGTCACCACCAATGATTATTTGGTAAGTATAAGGGTCACTTAATGTTAGCTTGATGAATAAAGTTTTGAAAAATGTAGAGTATCACCTCTTTAGACTGAAGACGTCTCTTTTTGGTTAATGAGCTCGAGTGTTCATTGGGAGTGTTATGGTTCCCAATGGAGATTGCATGGCATTGAGGTAAAAAGTTGGTAAACTCAGTAATTAGGTCTTGATGGTCTTGAAAAATATCGGCAACCTGAACAAGATAGTTTTTTCTTGGATATGAAATAATATGTACCATTAATACAAATACAAATATACAAGTCTTTAATGAATTACCTTCTTATGGACCTCATTGGCTGATAATTTTCCCATTCTATACAAATTTAAAATAGATAGAAAATATACATAAAGATGATTTTCATCTTGAAGTCGCATCTGCAAGCAAATAACAGTTAAAATAATCAATTTAACTAATGGGAGACTTAAGTTGATGTTTCCAACAATGGTGTGATGATATAACCTTAATATGTTGTACAAGTTGCATGACTTGATCATTAGGTTCATTCTTGTGTCAAGATGATTTGTGAATCTTTTGGAAGAAATATATTCAGTCCCAAAAGTAGTTCTGTATCTCCGTTGAACAGTTTCATCAACTTCATTTTGACACCAGGGACGTCAATGCTAAAAGGAGATAATGAATGTAGTAGATCAACTATAAGTTATCACAAATCAACAACACGTGAAATTGGAAGAGCCATAAATTCTCACAAACCTGTGTTCCCTGAATTCTTGCAAGATACCATGAAATTCGACATATTTCTCTCTTGTCAACCTGGATTCTACCACTTTGATGTATCGTTTAGCATCCAAAGCTGTCAATTTGGGGCCTTCATCCATTTGGGGTTGCATCGGGCTTCATTGCACAAAGATCAAATGTATAAATCGAAACTTTGAACATAATCAACACATACTAGTAGAGTATAAAATCAAGAATAGTAATAAAAAAAACTTAAGCACTAAGAAATAGTTTTGTCTTTAAAAATATATATAAATCGATATATAGAAGATAAATGAAAAGGATTTATGGTGTTATCTCAAACCTGTTCATTGTTATAGATAAAATGTTCCGAATAATCCAACAAAAATCGTAATAATGAAACAGCGAAACTTAACAAAAAAACTCAAGAATCCTAGACATTAATCGCAAAGAGGTAACTAGGAAAGAAAACCAACTTTCATTTCTAACAAATTTCACAGCAAAAAAACACCTGAAAGAAAGATGATAATCGAACATTTTCTCCATATATTTTATCTAACAAACTAAATTCTAATCCAAACGCAAGGCTTACAGTTCAGCTACGCGACCCGCCTGCATAAGTTCACAGTTCTTGCTGACGTCATCGACAGACTTCTCCATACCTGTAAAAAGATCAAACTCACTACTATTCAACCAAAATTTCTCGACACCTGCAACCCTAATTAAGAATCAAGCCAGAAGAAACTAATTCTAAAAACCCCATAAACCCAGAAACCACCTGTCAAGTGATCACACCAGTTCCTATTTTTTGCAAAACGAAATTTAGCATTTGAGTGTTAGAGATTTAATGTGAAGAAAAGATTGCAAGAAAACAATAAAAACTATGAATTTCACACTTAAAAAACATTAGAATTCGTGGAGTTTCATCAAGATTCACTTGCCCACCTTCCAAGAACTGAAGTAAAATGTGTTGATGTGTACGATCAACTGGTGTAGATACCCTCCTCTGAACTTTAATCTGAATTCTATATTTATCGATCTGGTGATGAAATCTAAGAGGTTGAGGATGAGACTATTTGTTGTGTGCATGTTATTTACACCAGGGAAGAAAAAAAGAGAAAAAGGTCGGTCATAGTGACCATGGGGGGCTTAGAGGGGGGGGGGGGGGGGGGGGCAAAGTGGGCAGCTGCATAGGGCCCAATTTTTTTTATTATATATTTTTATTTAAAAATACAAATTATAATAAAGATAAGGGCCCTTTTTTTTCTTGTTCGTCCTGAGCCTTTAAGAATATTTCAGTTTTCAGGACCGACCCTGATAGTGACGTCAATAAGGAGTGACCAGGAACCGGTTATGCCGGTAATGATTCTTACGTGTTGTATTTGACTACCGGGTTAAACATGCAATGTCCTGGGGTAAAATTGTCTCTACAAAAATTAACCAAATCAATATTTAATATACTGTAGTAACTAGTAAATGAAAACATTTAACACGAACAAATATTTTATTACTTATTAATTAAGAAAATAAGTTTTTATGTAATACATCGTCAAGATAAGCTATAAAACTCATATATATATATATATATATATATATATATATATATATATATATATATATATATATATATATATATATATATATATATATATATATATATATATATATATATACACTAGCAGTGTACCCGTGCAAAGCGGCGGGGCGTGTAAGTTCTTTCGGTGATATGTTTCCTCTACAAAAATGTTATGTTACAAAAGAAAGTACATGTCGAAGATAAAATAATCAAACTATGGTGTTATTTGTTAAATGATGCATCAAATAACCGATTAAAAAAAACTGGTCAAGACGACATAAAATATGAAATGTTTAAGTCATTCAAACAAAAATAAAGAATTATAAGAATACACAAAATATGCAAATTTGTAATAACACATGACTAATTATATATTATTAATCGTGCAACACTTCTTTATACACCACATTTGATGTATAAACTTCATCACCTTTTAGATTTTCGTTAGACTTCACTAATACTTTTGTGGTCCTAGCAGAAACAATATTATGTAAAAAAAACTTAAAATTTGTCTTCTTTATGATTTTATTACTAACTTTGGACTTTTATGCTATAAATTTAGATATGACGGCTAGTTTTTTTTCACTATTGTCGATTAGTTTCAATAGATGATTAGCTTTCTTTCCGCAGACGTCAAATATATTTATTTTAGTGAACACTTTCCTTTTCGCAATGATTATCTCCCTTATTTTTAATATGAATGTCATCAAATCAAATGAAAGTCTTAAACTCTCATATATTTAGCTTAGTCTTTTCATTAGTTTAACATCATAATATCAATGTTAAATGTTATATATATATATATATATATATATATATATATATATATATATATATATATATATATATATATATATATATATATATATATATATATATATATATATGTACATTCTTAGTTTCATTTCGGCAACTAAATTGTTTGTTTTATTTCAAAAAAAAAATATAAGTTAGTTATAATTTCTTTTGCGGACGGTGAATAATTTTCTTTCAAGGAATCATCTATTTTTGTGAATTATTTGGCCATTCCTAAAAATATCATATCTCAAATGAATATACAATAAATAGTCAAATATAATTTATAATTAAGATTAATATTTATTAGTTACGTGTTGGTGTTAATTTTATTAGGTGGAGAAAAGAAGTGTAATAATAATAATAATAATAATAATAATAATATAAACTTGGTATTACTTTAACAAATAGTAAACTAATGGAAATAAATACAATTGGACTATATATTATAATTTAAAAGTATACAGTTATTTGACAAAGAAAACATTGTGAAGATTGCATCCTTTGACTTTGAAACAATTATAATATTAATTTTTTTTATAACTAATCTCATACTTAGTACTATAATCACAATGTGTCGAAATTAATTACACCATATTTGACATAATTAAAGTGGATTAGAGATGAAATTATACAATAAAAAAATTAATTCATACATTATTCTTTACATACCAGCATGTTAATATTCATGCTATGGAAAGTACCACTTTTAATATATTTTGACATCGTTTAAGTTATAGGCTTATCAAATGTCTTATATTTATGTAATAACTATACATTCACAAACCATATTTTTACAATTAATAATATGAAATTATTTTTGGTCTGTAGTTTGCGACTTCAACTCACAATGACCGGATGCTTTTGATACAAAATTCATATTTAAAAAACTCAATTAGACAATCTTGATCTTATAATCAAGAATTCACAATTTAATTTTTTCAATCTACACTCTAGTCTTGATCTCACAACACTAACAGTTTAACATCATATATTGTTAACTGTACCACTATTATGATGAAAATAGTTGAATATTCTACAAACTAAATCATGATCTGCAGATGGCGCTAACTCTCTTCCAGGGATGGTTCCACTATGGTGTCCATAGTGGCACCGGCAATCCCTTATTTTTCCGGATACAGTGTAAAAAATTTCAAAAATTTCGTTTTTTCTACATTTGTGCCACTACGTAAAAGGAAAAATGTGCCACCAGTAACACCTACTACGAAATCTTTGGTCCGTCCATGCTCCCTTCAATAATATAGGTACAAGTTTCCCACTTTCTTCTTGGCTTATACATTCTTTCGACTTCGTCCTTCCTGCATTTCACCCATCTTATCTTTAAACACATACACATATGTACATTGACAAATACACACACAAGAGACACAACCACACTTATATACTTAATACAGACACCACACACACACATCAAACTTCATAACCCAAAAAACCAAAGATCATCAAAGACTTGTTAGTGGCATCAAAAAACAAAAGCAGCTGATAGAAATACAAGTGGCAAATACAGCATACTTCCTGCACAATTCCCCAATTAGCAGCGAGATTTATCTAAAAAGCTAGTGAAACAGTTGATACATATGCTAAATGCAAGTCAAAGAGCACTACATTAGTTAATGGCGTTTAAATTATTGAAAAATGTGTAAGATGCATGAAAAATGACTATGCAAACTTACCGAACGGTAACCATGCCAAATGTCCACTTATAAAGTTACATGACTATGCAACTTTATCCGATTGTCCAACATGCACAAAAAATGAGAGATAACATTCGAGTTCAAGTAACCCTTATTTCTTCCTAGAATTTTTCATCTCAGAATTCTTCGATGAATATTTGCAGATTTCTAACCTGGGAAATCAAACAAAACATTACAAATCAGATTTTTCTTCTTTAAATCGAAATTTAAAAAATAAAAATTGATGGTAAGGCAAAAAAAAAAGTAATTAAAAGCTGAGATACTAAAGGGTAAAAGTGATGATAATCATAAATTGAATTGAAAAGAACATGCTTACAAGTTCGATGCTTGGTCTTCATTTCAAAATGAACCAGAACCCAAAATCCAAAGCATCTACAAACATGATGAAGATTCAAAAGCTGGAAAATCAAACAACATATTTACAGATCTTGATTGTTCTTCTTCATTTCAAGAATCAAAAAACAAAAATGATAAGAAAAAATGGAAATCTAAACCTAAAATATCAGAGAAAAAGTATATGACAAATCAGAAATAAACCAATAAGAATAAACTTACGGGTTAAAATGGTGTTTCGTTCATCATCCATGGGATGTTACGTTCCAGATTTTTGGACCTAAAAAGAAACCTCCAAAATTAACACAGTAAGAAAAAAATGAACCCCTCAAAACATTGATATTCTTCATAAAGTTTAGATATATTTTTTTTATAACTGTTAGTCTTCACACTAATCAATTCAATCAAAAGTAAATGCTCAAACATATATATAATCATAAAATATGAAAATTAAAGATGTTGGAAAGAGCTTTAGATTAAGCAAAGAAAACAATAGAAAAATGGGCGTTTGCTTCTCTCTTTAATGTATTGGACACTCTTGTGTTTGCTTCTCTCTAGCCAATACTTGTTGCAAAAGAAATTGAACCTGGATCACACTAAAAGAAAAAAAATTAGAGCTAAAAATAAAATAAAAACAACAACAAATTCGAAAATGGTTGAAGACTTATGAACCAAAAACAACTAAACTAAAAGGTAGTTCCAAGATGAAATTATTCGTGAAAAGCATGGACTCCACCTAGAGTCATCTAGATTAAAAAGAAAAATATAGATAGGTAATTAGGGTCAAATG
Source organism: Lactuca sativa (assembly GCF_002870075.4). Taxonomy (NCBI): domain Eukaryota; kingdom Viridiplantae; phylum Streptophyta; class Magnoliopsida; order Asterales; family Asteraceae; genus Lactuca; species Lactuca sativa. Next base: position 318,344,094 of record NC_056630.2, read on the forward strand.
AAGGATTGTACTCTCACCAGACACCCATTGCTCATTTTTTCTTCTAGATTTTGAGCTTCGTAATAACATCCTCAATTCGGAAAATGATACAATAAACATGAAAATGAAAGAGATCAAACATAGATCTTTCCACAAAATTGAACCTCGATGTTTAGAAAATCGAAGTCGGTCAAAAACTAAGTATCTATTTAAAATATTTCAAAATTGCAATAAATATTGTACATGAATGTATAGTTTAGAAATATACCTGAATATGTTGGAAACCATGGTGCTGGGTGGTTGAAGGCATAACCATGAAAACGACAAAAGCGTGTATCGATCAGGCCGACATTTGGGAATGGTTGGGTTTGACTGGAAGCGATGGTGTAAAAACGATCAAAAAATGTCATGGCCGCGGTGGACGGCGTCACATATGACAAATCAAAACTCTAAATGTCAGTTGAGAGAAAAAAGATAGATAATGAGAAGAGGGTGTGACATCCCCATTTTCACGGCAAGAAAAGACCGATTTGTTTATGCTTTGTTTTATAAAATCAGAGTAATCTTTTAAAGAAAACGGTTGCGGAATTTGTTCCCAAAACAAGATATGATAATAACTTATCAAAACATTTCTCAAAGAGAATGTATTTTCATTTAATAATAAAACCTCGGGATGCCATGTTCCGATACAGACATATAAGCATAAACAGAACTTACATTCAATTACACTAATGATTTATATCTCCTTTAAATCTCTCTGTGAAATATGTCTTCAAATCGATACCTGTGATACAAAGAAATCTGAGTGGGTCAGGCTTGGGAGCCTGGTGAGCATATAAGGTTTTCATCCAACAATGTTATATCATATATTTATAAATCTAGAACATTCAAACTTGTACAATTTCACCATATAAAGGCAACTCTTATCCCACCCCATCGATCCTCACAACGACACAATCTAAACTCTCATATCTAAAATTTACCACTTTACCTGATCCCTACTCACGGATCTAAAACTATCCTCTTCACCCGATCCATACTCACGGATCTAAAACTAACCTTTTCACGTGATCCATACTCACGGATCTAAAACTACCTGATCCATACTCATAGATCTAAAACTAACCTCTTGATCTGATCCATACTCCCGGATCAATAATTGTACCCAATCCATACTCCCGGAATAGGGACAATTAACTATACCTTAATCCTGATCTGATCCATACTCCCGGATCTATAATTGTGCCCAATCCATACTCCCAGACTAGGGACAACTAACTTAATCTTAATCCATATCTGATACATACTCCCGGATCTATAACTGTGCCCAATCCATACTCCCAGACTAAGGACAATTAACTTAGTCTTAATCCATACTCCCGGACTAATAGCAAGTTTATCTCTTTACCTGATCCATACTCACAGATCTAAAACTAACCTATTGATCTGATCCCTACTCACGGATCTAAAACTAACCTCTTGATCTGATCCCTACTCACGGATCTAAAACTAACCTCTTGATCTGATCTATACTCACGGATCTCATCGACCCATGTCCTACCCAACATATTTGTATATATAAAATACATATATAGTTTAACTCATTAAAAATCTATATAGATCATCCATTCCACCAATACCTCAAATAAACAACAATATATAAACACATAGCACGTATTTCATAGCAAATACTTTATATTTATGTGTTAGAAGAAAGTAACCACACACTCACACATATAAACAACAATATACTTAATACACTCAAACCATACTTGTATTATTATCGTGTTTATGAAAGGTAGTATACACTCACTTGATCAAAAGATGATCGGACAGCACTACGGCTTGTAGAAGTAGTATTCTTTGGTGAAACCGGGATCACTTCACACACCGGGTTTCTCGCGGGCAGAGCTTCGGCTCGGAAACTCTTTTCTTCTCGGGATCTTCGGGCTTCGGGACTCGCTTCAGGTCTCGGGGTTGATACCGGGGCTTCGGGGGTACTTCTTTGCACGTAAATCGATGTAATATGGGAGAGAGATGAGAGAATGAGCAACCAAACTCGGCTGACCCTTCAAATCTATTTATAGGGCAAATTTGGCCCTTGCCACGTCGTGGGATCCTTTTTCCACGTCGTGGGCTTGGTCATCATTGCATACGTCATTGCAAGTTGCATCTGGGGGACTCCCGGAGGTGTCAGGAGACTTGCCATGTAGTGGCACTGCTTGCCACGTCGTGGTCTCTGGCAGTTTTGGGGTTTCCCGCCCTGAACTTCAGAACTTCATAACTTTCGCATACGAACTCCGTTTTCGATGTTCTTTATATCGACGCGAAGGTGAGATTATGCTCTACAACTCTCGTTTAGACTCCATTGGCTAATTTTGACTTTATTTTTTAATATATTATAATTATATTACTTATATATTATTTTTAGTAGGCCGGGACAGGAAAACTCCGTTATAAACTCATAACTCCTTCATCTGAACTCCGTTTTCGTCTGTCTTTTTATCGTTGGAATACTATCGAAGACATCTTCAACTCTCATTTAGATCACTAAGGATAGATATCTATCTACCTTAAATTCACTATTTACGTCGCGCTGGGTCATGCCAGTTCTGTCGCGAAACTTCGACAGGTCATAACTTCTTCGTTATAACTCGGATTTTGGTGTTCTTTATATGCACGGAAACCTTGTGACATATACTAAAACTTGGTTAAGATTAATCCTTCTAAATAATCTTCCATCAAAAAGTCATTTTTGATGCTTATCGTCTCTAATTTGACTAGCCCGGATCTACGGGCGTTACAATTATCTGCCCCTTAGGATGATTAAGTCCCGGAATCATCAACGAAATAGGGATTGCATAATGATTCCACACGTTATCTCTTCATCCTAGGTAATAACCGTAACTTCTATGTTTTCCTCGATAGAGTATTTAGCTCTATGGCTTTCTTGACCGCAGACGATGCCCAATCTTGCATCTGCCTATCGTACTATGTTGTACTTTCGATCGTAACCTTCGAGTTACCAAATAAGTCCTTATTGTGTACTCCTTCTTCTTCTTAGGATAAATACTTTCCTTTATCTATTGTAACAGATCGATGGGTCGTTCTCTATTGACCTCTCATCGCATGATGCAACGCTTTGACTCAAGTCTCTTAGAGTCAAATTCCAAAATGGAATATACCTTCCTTCATATTCTAATGTGATATAATCACATTTCAGCATGTAGCATTTCTAGCTACAAACTTTATGAACAATGAGTGCGATACCAATGATCGCATTAACTTCAATCTCTGACTTACGTCCGATGTTACTTCAAACTTGGTTCTTTGAACCACGTAACATACTCACCGTAGTCGGACTCAATTTGAATATGACCACTAGGGTCGGATTAACAATCATCTTACTAGTCACTACCGAAACAAGGGTAATGACACACTTGAACAAAACAGAATCAATTACTAGCTTCTTGGTAACCTTGTGACTTTCCCTGATCCAAGTGCGAGTCCTGTGCTTCCAGTAGTATATGCATCTACTACCTTTCACGCCTACTCATACTCGTCCCAAGTATTGTCCCGCAGTCGACCAATTCACCATAGAAGGAAATCAGACAATCATTCAACACATCAGTTAGCAAAACTAGGGTTTATATTAATTCCTTGAAACGATTACACAAAAGTTCAAGTTCACCCTATACTATGCCTCTAATAGGCTACACCACATGTTACTTTTCATATCGCTATTTTATAACTTGATCTTTGGATATAAAATCCTCATTCCTGATTCCTTGCATTGCCATCTGCTTCATCAAGGATCATTTGAAATGATCTTGCCTTTGGCCTTGGCGGCACATTTGGCTTTGTAATTTCTTCCCTTCCTGGGCAGTTTTGTTTGAAGTGTCCTTCTTCACCACACTTAAAGCAAGCTTCTCTTTTGTTTGGGCATTTGCTGGCATAATGACCCGTGTTCCCGCATTTGAAACAGGTCATTTCTTTAGAGCATTCCCCAATGTGCTTCCTTTTGCACTTGTCGCACCATTGTGCTGCTTCTTCGAGCTTCTTCAAATCAGACTTCGAAAATTTTCTCTTCTCAAAGGACCTTGAAGATCCTTCAATCTTTCTTTTCTCGCCAACTTCAACCTTGCTGGCGGTTCTTCCCTTAATCATATCTTCAACAGACTTGGTAGCCCAGATAGCTGCCTCTAGAGTAGGCGTCTGACGAACTGTCACTGCATACTCCCATGAGAGTCCCTTTGCGTACCGGTCAACCTTTGTCAGCTCATCTGGAACGATGCGCAAAGCAAACTCCATCTTGTCTGTAAAGTTATTAGTGTATTCATCAACTGACATGCTGCCTTTCATCAATGACTGAAACTTATTCTCCAATTCCAACAAATTTTGAGCCGAGCAGAACTTGCGCTTGAACTGAGCCAAGAACTCTGCCCATGACAATTGCAGTGGCTCATTAGGGCTTAAAGTCTTCCCTAGAGTGTTCCACCAACGAACGGCTCCCCCTTGGAACTGACGCACTGCATAGGTAGTTTCTAACTTGCCTCTGCAGCCACAAGTCATGAAGACTAACTCCATTTCGGAGATCCAATCCATCACTCCGATCGGATCCTCCTTTCCAGTGAAGGTCGATGGTTTGCAAGTTAGAAAGTCCTTGTACTTGCATCCTATTCCATCATTCCTTCCATCATGGTTGTTTTGCCTAACTATCGGTGGGTTGGCTTGACCAACAGATCCACTGAAGTTTCCACCTTCCGAGTGCCCTTCATTTAATTCGGGCTCTTCCACTTGAATTGACAGTTCTTCACGATTCTATTGAAGCAACCGCCTAGTCTCCTCCATTTGACGATCCAACATAGTTTGAATCATCAATTGTACACCAGCCACTGTTATCGGCTCAGGTGCTGCTGCTACGACAGGTATTTGCTCAATCACTGGTGGTTGATTCCTGTTTTCATCAACATTTCCAACTCCACTTCTTGTTCTCACCATTTTTGATCTACACACCCAATAAGGTGAAATTAGATCCTTATTCACGATAGATATTCAAATCATCCTTATCACTTCGAAATGTTTACATGCTAGTTCTAATATCGTAGACGTACGCTTAGAATCCTATACACATAAGGTTTCCAGATCCGGTCGGCAACAGACCATAGATCCGAACAAATAATAGCATCAAAATAGCAATCACACAAAACATTTAGCACATAAAAGCATTTTAGGCATCATTCCTAAAATAAACTAGTGCTTGTGTCAAATTAGGTGTACTACCTAACATATTTTAGACACACTCCTCACAATCATTACTTAGCATTCTAAGTTTAAGATTAGAAATTTCCTACAAATTCCTAGTTCGCTTAAACTAATGCTCTGATACCAACTGTGACATCCCCATTTTTACGGCCAGAATAGACCGATTTGTTTATGCTTTGTTTTATAAAATCAGAGTAATCTTTTAAAGAAAACGGTTGCGGAATTTGTTCCCAAAACAAGATATGATAATAACTTATCAAAACATTTCTCAAAGAGGATGTATTTTCATTTAATAATAAAACCTCGGGATGTCATGTTCCGATACAGACATATAAGCATAAACATAACATACATTCAATTACACTAATGTTTTATATCTCCTTTAAATCTCTCTGTGAAATATGTCTTCATATCAATACCTGTGATACAAAGAAAACTGAGTGGGTCAGGCTTGGGAGCCTGGTGAGCATATAGGGTTTTCATCCCACAATGTTATATCATATATTTATAAATATAGAACATTCAAACTTGTACAATTTCACCATATAAAGGCAACTTTTATCCCACCCCATCGATCCTCACAACGACACGATCTAAACTCTCATATCTAAAATTTACCTCTTTACCTGATCCCTACTCACGGATCTAAAACTATCCTCTTCACCCGATCCATACTCACGGATCTAAAACTAACCTTTTCACCTGATCCATACTCACGGATCTAAAACTACCTGATCCATACTCACGGATCTAAAACTAACCTCCTGATCTGATCCATACTCCCGGATCAATAATTGTACCCAATCCATACTCCCGGAATAGGGACAATTAACTATACCTTAATCTTGATCTGATCCATACTCCCGGATCTATAACCGTGCCCAATCCATACTCCCGGACTAGGGACAATTAACTTAATCTTAATCCATATCTGATCCATACTCCCGGATCTATAACTGTGCCCAATCCATACTCCCGGACTAGGGACAATTAACTTAGTCTTAATCCATACTCCCGGACTAATAGCAAGTTTATCTCTTTACCTGATCCATACTCACGGATCTAAAACTAACCTATTGATCTGATCTCTACTCACGGATCTAAAACTAACCTCTTGATCTGATCCCTACTCACGGATCTAAAACTAACCTCTTGATCTGATCCATACTCACGGATCTCATCGACCCATGTCCTACCCAACATATTTGTATATATAAAACACATATATAGTTTAACTCATTAAAAATCTATATAGATCATCCATTCCACCAATACCTCAAATAAACAACAATATATAAACACATAGCACGTATTTCATAGCAAATACTTTATATTTATGTGTTAGAAGAAAGTAACCACACACTCACACATATAAACAACAATATACTTAATACACTCAAACCATACTTGTATTATTATCATGTTTATGAAAGGTAGTATACACTCACTTGATCAAAAGATGATCGGACAACACTACGGCTTGTAGAAGTAGTATTCTTTGGTGAAACCGGGATCACTTCACACACCCGGTTTCTCGCGGGCAGAGCTTCGGCTCGAAAACTCTTTTCTTCTCGGGATCTTCGGGCTTTGGGACTTGCTTTAGGTCTCGGGGTTGATACCGGGGCTTCGGGGGTACTTCTTTGCACGTAAATCGATGTAATATGGGAGAGAGATGAGAGAATGAGCAACCAAACTCGGCTGGCCCTTCAAATCTATTTATAGGGCAAATTTGGCCCTTGCCACGTCGTGGGATCCTTTTTCCACGTCGTGGGCTTGGTCGTCATTGCAAGTTGCATCTGGGGGACTCCCGGAGGTGTCAGGAGACTTGCCACGTCGTGGCACTGCTTGCCACGTTGTGGTCTCTGACAGTTTTGGGGTTTCGCGCCCCGAACTTCAGAACTTTATAACTTTCGCATACGAACTCCGTTTTCGACGTTCTTTATATCGACGTGAAGCTGAGATTATGCTCTACAACTCTCGTTTAGACTCCATTGGCTAATTTTGACTTTATTTTTAATATATTATAGTTATATTACTTATATATTATTTTTAGTAGGCCGGGACAGGAAAACTCCGTTATAAACTCATAACTCCTTCATCTGAACTCCGTTTTCGTCTGTCTTTTTATCGTTGGACTACTATCGAAGACATCTTCGACTCTCGTTTAGATCACTAAGGATAGATATCTATCTACCTTAAATTCACTATTTACGTCGCGCTAGGTCGCGCTGGGTCATGTCGGTTCTGTCGCGAAACTTCGACAGGTCATAATTTCTTCGTTATAACTCGGATTTTGGCGTTCTTTATATGCACGGAAACCTTGTGACATAAACTAAAACTTGGTTAATATTAATCCTTCTAAATAATCTTCCATCAAAAAGTCATTTTTGATGCTTATCGTCTCTAATTTGACTAGCCCGGATCTACGGGCGTTACTGAGGGTGAGCTTCCAAAAGTAATTTAGGGTTCCTGTGGTGAAGTCGTTTTTGGAAGGAAAAACGTCAGAAAGCGGTGTCATTGAACCGGTGGTTGGGGATAGTGGAAGATGGGAGATGAAGTCATTTTATGTTCCTAGACGGTGGGCTTTATAGCACGGGAGGGAACAAAGAGGTATATGCGATGGGAGAGATATTTGAATCAACATGCTAAATTTAACGATATCTAAAAGGGGATTAAAATTCGAATGAATCCGGGATTTGAGGGAACCATATCAAATTGCTGAGAAATATAAGGAGATTTGATGAGAAATATTTGAATTCAAAACCTGGTTATAATTTAATATTATTTTATTAATGGTTACTTGTAATATCAGCTTCATCATTTGGACGTCTTAAAAAAATATTATTATTATAATCAATCTATTTTTAGAAATAGTTAGATTTGTTTTATAAAATAGTAAATATATATATATATATATATATATATATATATATATATATATATATATATATATATATATATATATATATATATATATTAAAAAAATTCAAGTTTTTTATTTTCATTTGAACATTATGGTTTTTATTTTGTTTAAGGACCGAACATTAAAATCGTTGGCCCAGTAAGTAACAGGCCAATGACATTAAGTGATGGGTGTAAACGGTAGAAAAACTAAAGTCCCTTAAGTAAGTAAAGATTTTGGCGATTACATTTAAACTAGGATTTGTTCCCGTTATGTAACAATATGTGTATATATATATATATATATATATATATATATATATATATATATATATATATATATATATATATATATATATATATATATATATATATATATATATATATATTACAAAATTATGTAGTAGTATTAAGTTGATGTTGTGATGGAAATGTATTAGTTGGTTGACGAGTGATTAATTAGGTCGGTCGTTAATGACTTCGCTATTGAAATCGGGGTCAACAAATCAACTTCAGATTAAGAAGAATCCGTTCTTCGAATAAAAATTGTTGATATGGCAAGATCATGATATCTTTAACGCTTTTGCAGAAAGCTTCGGTCTTTAATCTATATCAGTAGAGACGACGGTGGGAAAGAAAGGATAAAGGCAACAAAAAAATTGGAGATAAAAAATACAACAAAATAGAAGGAAGGATAACACTCACAAAAAAAAATGCATAAGCTTAAAAAGGAGTGATGGGGTCGAACTTCCAACCTTGATGGTAAAGAAAACATGCAAAACTATCACATTAAGATACCCTTACACCAAATTCATTCGATATATTTTGATAAACAAATTTAGTTTGGTATGTGTCTAATTCAGAAAGTGCCAGAGAATTAGCCCATATTGGATTTTGTGATACCCATCATAGGTTCCAATATCAATTATGGAAAGTTAATTTTACACGGGCCTCAAGGTATCCATGCATTCCTTTGATAATAAAACCAACCCTATATTCACGTGTATCTAATAATATGATCTTTCCTTTTGAAAATCCATAAAAAAGAGGAAAACATAAGAGAAAAACAAGAAACAATAGAAGGGAAAATCTCTCTCTCTCTCCAAAAAAAATCAGTCGTCGCAAAGACTGATAAAGAGTCTGACGGAGATGTCAAGGGCAGGGTGAGGTGTGGTGTGGTTAGTTAGCCAACAAAAAATAATAAAATTACCAAACAGGGGTAAATGGTAATTTTCATATATTTAATGATAGGCTTCTAATGTTGTTAGTGAGTGAGAAGGATTTGATTCAAACCATGTCAAAAGGTATAAGGCTTATAAAAGCAAAAATTCTTTTGAACACTCAATCTATAATTTTCAAATAGGATTCTTTTAATTTACTCTATATAAATTATAAATTTAATTTTTTATTGACCATTTATTCTCCATAGAATCTTTATCATGCAAATATCTCTATCTACAGTTCTACATAGCATCATTTACAAAAGTTTAAATAATTAACAACCTTTAAGATGATGAAAAAATACATGTGAACATAATGTATTTTTTGTTATTTTTATTTTAGGAAAGGTGGTTTTAAAACCAAAGTTTAAATGTTTATGTTGTAAGTTTCTTACATGATATTTGTGAGGCCAAAGACCCTACTAGTGAAGAAGAAAATATAAATGACGAAACTGTAGGACATTCTAGAGGAAACTTTCCTAAAAAAGAAACATTTACTAACCCTCAATATTTATAGAGAAATCTCATCAAATAGTTTTATGTTTCTAAGTATATATATATATATATATATATATACTTCCTCCATCCAAAAATTATTGTCTACCTTATTATTTTAGTTTGTCCCAAAATTATTGTCCACTACCAAAAGTAGATATACACTTTTACGGTATTATCCCTAGCATTTAATAAAGTAAACATGAATAATTATAAATGCATATTTCCCATTGTTTTTAGAAAAGGGCAAGAGGGTCATTTATACTTAAAAAGACAAAACTAATGATTGATTTTCTTAATCTGTATTTTTTTTTATCTGTGGACAATAATTTTAGGAAGGTGGGTATATATATATATATATATATATATATATATATATATATATATATATATATATATATATATATATATATATATATATATATATATATATATATATATATATATATATATATATTCATTCCTAATAATTGCCTCCCCTAAATGTCACTTGGCACTTCAATAAGCACCATCTTTCCACGTGTTCATCTCTCAAATTTCTACAGAAAAAAAAAATCCCGCCCATTCCATTAAATACGAAATCCAATTACATAACTTAAAATTAAATACAAATTAGCAACTCTGTTTTCAATTGAATTTTCCTACAAATTAGCAACTCTATTTTCAATTGATTGATTTATCGTATCTTATACCCAATATATATGCATTATAATAGGAATAATAGGAATCTAATTGCATTTCCGATTTTATCAGTTATAATTTACATATATATTTGAAGTCAAAAATTATTTATTTACCTCTACGTCTATCATACTTTCGTTCTCTGTACTTCTTCTTCTCTGGCACTCTGGTAATTCATTCTCATCTATATTGATTCTTCTTTTTACACTTCTTCTCATCTATATTTATTCTGTTTACACGATTATGCCATGTTTTGTATGTAAGGTTTTTGACAATAAACTGTTGATACCTTCACAGCCGATGTGGATGTTATTGACGATTATGCCCTCTTGAGTGTGAATGTGATTAGATTAACAAAAACATGTTGACTAGTAAATTGTTCTTCTGTTTACACAAGGTTACATAATGTTTTATTTATCTATTGTTTTAAATGTGTACTTCAAATTTTATGCATATACATATTTGAAATCCTAAATTCTAAGAATGACTCATCATATTGTAATATAAAATTAAACTGTGTTTAATGTATTAGGTTTTGGATTTGTAACATCTACTTCACAAAAAAATTTCTAAACATATGTGCATTTATATCTTTAATTTTACTGCAATTTTCGTCTTTATAATGTTGGTATTATTCTTATTGTTGCAGAACTGTTATTTTTTTTCTCTATTAAAAATCTGTATCTTTATAATGTGGGTGTTACGAGATCTTTATATAGTTATTCTTATTGTTGCAGAACTGTTATTTTTTTCTCTATTAACAATATTGTTTATCTTTCTTTAATTACACTATTTTTGTAAAAAAAAAATTATCTACTTTCACATACTAACTGAGTGTAAATCTTACAATATTCATATATACCCTACAAACTAATGGTAGGAAAATACATATTCATGAAATAAAGTGGGGGTGCCCTATGCAATATATTATAATGCTTTTTTCATTCAAATTTGTCCGACAACCAAATTAATCTTACTGCAAGCAGGTTACTTTATAGATTTTCAAAATTTTATTTCGGCAAACTTTAAAGAGTATTGATTACATATGGTATCAAACTCTTATATTTAATTAATATTTATTATTTCTACTTTTTTTTTTGCAGATAAATGGCAGCACCAAATATTACCTTAATAGCTGACGTGGATGTAACTAAGGATGACTTGACTTTCAAACTTCGTGTCATAAACCTTTGGCATCAAATGTCTTTCTACAACAAAAATAAAATTTGGTCAATTGAAATGATCTTAAAGGATGAACATGTATGTTACAAAAATTATTTTTATATATTTCTTACACATATTTCCTTGATTCTAATTACTTTATAATTTTTTCTTATTGTGTTTAATATTGTTAGGGTGACAAAATCCAAGCAATGGTCTCCAAACTAAAACTATATTGATTCAAAAATGTAATAAAGGATAGGATGACATTTTATATCAAAGGTCCAAACTTTGCAGCACTAAAGATGAGTAGTTTTAAGTTAACTCCTCGTGATCAGAAATTCACATTCATCCAAGAAACCGTTGTTACAGAATGTAACGATTTTTCTGGATCTGTGTTTGGGTTTTCATTTGTTGATTATCAAAATGTGTTGTCATTGACGCATCCTCAAGATACATCTGTTGGTTAGTACATATCGTTATATGTTTAACGATAATATTATGTTTTTCAATTCCTAAAATAACCTTCATTTTTATTTTTTTGTTTTGTAGATATTATAGGTTTGGTTGTTGCAATTGGTGAGATACAACAAGGTCATCCACAGAAATCAAAACACATGCTCAACATCCGCATCCAAGATGCAAAGTTGATTTTTTTAATATATTTAAATCTTCTAATTTATAAATTTTAAATTGTATTATCTTAATATATAATTTTTTTATAAATAAACTGCTTTTCAGCAGTTTGCAACTTCATGTGAATTTCTGGGGTGAATATGCGTACAAGATGCTTGATTATATACATAACAATCAAGAGAATTGTCGTATTGTTCTTATTCTTCAGCTGGCCAGATTAATGTTTGGAGAGGTATTCAGTTTATGTTATTAATATTTATGTTATCCTCATTAAAATTATTTTTATATATAATTTGAAACAACCCAAAAATGCGACCCAAAAATTTCAATTTTTATTATAACAAAAACCATGAAACTGAGTATCACATATTAAAACCATACGTTGCGTGTTTAAAAAAACATAATAAAATACTGTGAGAAAAACTGTAACACAACTGTATCCCAAATATATCAAGAAACTGAATCAACTCCTAGGACAAAAACTGAAGTTGTGGTGTGTGCGATGCCATCATCCCGAGCTCTTCCCTTTGCTTGCGGAAGTACCTGAAACCAAAAATGAAACTGTAAGCACGAAGCTTAGTAAGCTCCCTCAAACTACCACATACCATACAATACATAAAAAGCACATACTGGGCCTTGCCCACTGACTGGGACCCCGTCCCTTGCATCGGACCATAGTCCGGACTAACTATCTGGGACCCCGTCCCCTGCATCGGACCGAAGTCCGAAAACTGACTGGGACCCCATCCCCTGCATCGGACCGAAGTCCGAAACTGACTTGAACCCCGTCCCCTGTATCGGACCGAAGTCCGAAACTAACTGGGACCCCGTCCCCTACATCGGATCGAAGTCCGGACTAACTATACACGACATAGCATAACATATCATCTAGCATAAACACATAAATCCTGTCTGAGCCACGGAGGCGTCAAACATACTAACTACTGCATTGGACCGAAGTCCAAAAACTACTGCTAACTGAACGGGCCGGCATTGTGGCCTTAGACCCGTTCCTACTGGGAGGAAACTCACCTCGTGAACTGGCTGCTGTGTGTATGGCTCTGGAAGCTAACTGCTGCAGCTCCGGTATCTCCCCGGCTACATATCCATAAACACACTCAATCAGATGCTAATCACTGCATTGGGTAAATGACTCATTTACCCCTGGACAAAGTCAACTCTCCCGATCAAAGTCAACCTACAGTTGACCTGACTCGCCGAGTTGGACCGCCAACTCGCCGAGTCCCTAGTCTTACTTCTCAACCCTACTCGTGGCTACTCGTCGAGCATGGCATCGACTCGACGAGCACCCTCTCGATTCAAAAGCTCAGGCAATCTGCATCCAACTCGCCGAGTCATATGAACAACTCGACGAGTTGTTCTTCGAGCTAAGAAGATTGCCTTGGACTCGCCGAGTTGTATGAACAACTCGCCGAGTCCCTTCATTACTGAGTCTAACCTCCGAATCACTGAGTCCATCCTACTGCTCACTGGTCCCCACTCGGAATCACTCAAAGGGGAAAGATCGGGGACCCACAACCTGACTCGCCGAGTCCGAAGAACGACTCGCCGAGTCACATGCATGCAGATTCTAAAAACTCGATTCTGCTCAAAATCACCGCATACAATTTATAGATCTGAGTTTCTAAGGCTGATTTACCACGTAAAGTTTCCAACTTTACGTGCACATACACATGAAAAAGGATATAAAGGCTAAAAAGGCACTTAGAAGAGTAGATCTAGGGCTATCATGCAAAATGGCTCTATAAAGGTGATAGATCTACGATTTTGGAACTGAAGCATGGCTAGATCCGAAAGCTAATCAATCTAATGTGATCTCTCTATTAAGAACAAGCTAAGAAATGGCTAAAAGAGGCCAGTGAAAGAGAAATAAATCATAGAAACAGAAGGAATTCGGGTAATACCTCAATGAACTCTGAAATGGGTGCAAGACCTTAGATCTTCTTCTTCTCCTTTGGATCTAGCCTCCTTCTTCTCTTCAAAACTTCAAGATTCACACAAGAAATGCACAATTACTCAAGGAAATGATTAGGGTTTGCTAAATGATGCTCTGAGAGTGAAGGGGACGAGTTTGGGGCTCATAAGGTGGTTTAAATAGGGTGCCAACCCGGGGATTTAGGGTTTCTACCTGCCAGGCAGACTCGCCGAGTCCCGAATATGGACTCGTCGAGTCGCCGACTAACATGTGCTCGAAATCTCGTCCCTACTCGGCGAGTCGGGCCATAGACTCGCCGAGTCCTTCTCGAAAACTTCTAAATAAATGCCACGAAAGCAACATACCAGGAATGGGGCGTTACAATTCTCCCCCACTTGTCTCAGACTTCGTCCTCGAAGTCTGCTACGGCTAAATCTGCAAATAACTCCAGGTAGTGCTCTCTCATCTCTTCCTCAGCCTCCCACGTCCACTCGGACCCCTTCCGGTGCTGCCACTGCACCTTCACTAACTGAATTGCCTTGTTCCTCAAGGTCTTTGTATTCCGGTCCAGAATCGCGACCGGCCTCTCAATATAATTCAGGCTGCTATCAACCTGAATATCTTCTAAGGGAACCACTGCGGACTCATCCACCAAACACTTCCTCAACTGAGACACATGGAAAGTGCTGTGGATCTGGCTAAGCTCTACTGGAAGATCTAGCCGATAAGCAACCCGACCCACTCGGGCCAAAACCCTGAAAGGACCAATGAATCTGGGGCCCAGCTTGCCCCTCTTCCGAAACCTGATGACACCCTTCCAGGGTGAGACCTTCAGAAGGACCATATCGCCCACCCGGAACTCCAAGTCTGAACGCCTCCTGTCGGCGTAGCTCTTCTGCCGACTCTGCGCAGTCTGCAGTCTACTACGGACCTGCTGAATCAACTCGGTCATCTTGAGCACCACCTCTGTGCTCCCAACGACCCGCTGACCGACCTCGCCCCAACAAATCGGGGTCCTACACTTCCTCCCATAAAGCATCTCAAAGGGAGGTCGATCAATGCTCGCATGATAACTGTTGTTATACGAAAATTCCGCTAATGGAAGATACGTATCCCAACTGCCACCAAAGTCTAGAACACATGCCCTGAGAATGTCCTCGAGAGTCTGGATCGTTCTCTCGCTCTGCCCGTCCGTCTGAGGGTGGAAAGCGGTGCTGAAATGGAGACGAGTACCCATCTCATCGTGAAACCGCTTCCAGAATCTGGATGTAAAACGGACGTCTCGGTCTGACACCACCGACACCACCGACACCGGCACTCCATGACGTGCCACTATCTCACGCACATAGATATCGGCTAACTTTTCTGTCGATATGCTCTCCTGGATCGGGACAAAATGAGCACTCTTCGTCAACCGATCCACTACTACCCATATCGAATCTACCCCTCGTGCGGTCCTAGGAAGCTTGGTGATAAAATCCATGGTGATGTCCTCCCATTTCCACACAGGAATGTCTAACGGTTGTATCTTTCCGTGAGGCCTCTGGTGCTCCGCCTTGACCTTCCTGCAGGTCAGGCACCTCTCAACATACCAGGCGACATCCCGCTTCATGCAGGGCCACCAATAATCGGGTCGAAGATCTCTATACATCTTCGTCGCCCCTGGGTGGATAGAAAATCGAGACTTATGAGCCTCGTCCATCAACACCTGCCGTACCCCACCCCAGTATGGTACCCACACTCTCCCATGAAGCGTCAGCAATCCCCGAATGTCATAATCAAATGAAGCTACTCGGCCCACTATCCTCTCACACTTTTGCCTCTCCTCCTTGAGGCCCTCAACCTGAGCCTCCCTGATCCGTTCCAACAACGGAGTAATCACTGTCATCCTCAAACACAAATCTCTGATAGGGGCTGCCGACATCTTGCGGCTTAGGGCGTCGGTCACCACGTTGGCCTTCCCTGGATGGTAAAGGATCTCACAATCATAATCCTTCAGCACATCCAACCACCTCCTCTGCCTCATGTTCAAACTCGGCTGATCCATAAGGTACCTCAAACTCTTGTGATCCGTGTAGATAGTACAACGGACCCCATAAAGATAATGTCTCCAAATCTGGAGGGCAAACACAATCGCCCCCAGCTCTAAATCATGGGTAGGATAGTTAGCCTCGTGAGGCTTCAACTGTCTCGAGGCGTAAGCTATCACATGACCTCGCTGCATCAACACTGCTCCCATACCTGTGACTGAGGCATCACAGTAGACTACAACGTCCTCTACTCCATCTGGCAAGGCAAGGATCGGAGCCTTGCACAATCTCTGCCTGAGAGTCTCGAACGTTGCCTGCTGCTCAGGCCCCCAACGAAATACCACCGACTTCTTGGTCAGTCGGGTGAGCGGCACTGCTATCTTGGAGAAATCCTGAATGAACCTCCGGTAATACCCTACCAACCCTAGGAAGCTCCGAATCTCGGATGGAGACTTCGGGACCTCCCACTGCATCACGGCCTCTATCTTGGCCGGATCTACCAAAATACCCTTCTGGTTGACGAGATGACCAAGGAACTGCACCTCGTGCAACCAGAACTCGCACTTGGAGAACTTTGCGAAAAGCCTCTCCCTCCTCAAAACTTCTAGCACCTCCCTCAGGTGCTCCTCGTGCTGCTCCTGCATCTTGGAATACACCAAGATATCATCTATGAATACTATCACCGACCGATCCAGCATCGGCCTGCACACGCGATTCATGAGATCCATGAACGTGGCTGGAGCATTGGTGAGCCCAAATGGTATCACCACAAACTCATAATGACCATACCTGGTCCTGAAAGCAGTCTTCTGCACATCCTCATCCCTAACCCGCATCTGATGATATCCGGAGCGTAGATCGATCTTGGAGAACCAAGACGCTCCCTGAAGCTGGTCAAACAAATCATTTATCCTCGAAAGTGGGTAACGGTTCTTCACCGTTACCTTATTCAACTCCCGGTAATCTATACACATATGGTGCGACCTATCCTTCTTCCTCACAAACAAGATTGGCGCTCCCCAAGGCGAACTGCTCGGCCGAATGAAACCCTTGTCTAGCAGCTCCTGCAGCTGCGTAGACAACTCCTGCATCTCAGGGGGAGCTAGACGGTACGGTGCCTTGGCTATCGGAGCCGCACTAGGAATCAGGTCGATCCTAAACTCAACCTGCCTCTCAGGAGGTATTCCCGCTAAATCCTCGGGAAATACATCCGGGAAGTCTCGCACTACCGTAACATCATCAACTGCCATCTTGCCCTTCTCCCGGGCATCCAAGACATAAGCTACGTAACCAGCACAACCCTGCTGAAAATAGCGCCTCGCCCTCGCGGCGAAACAAAAGGTCGGTCCGTGCTGTGGTCTCTCGCCCTGAATCACTAACTCTCCCCCACTGGGAGTGCTAACCCTCACTAGCTGCAGCTCACAATCAATCACCGCCCCATTGGGACTCAACCAATCCATGCCTACTATAACCTTATTCCCTCACAGGGGAATAGGAACCAGGTCCACCGAAAACTGCTCGTCGAACAACTGAAGAGAACACCCTCTATGCACTCTGGCGACCCTCACGGTCCTGTCATCTGCTATCTCAACCTCTAGCAGACAATCCAGCTCCCCTGGAGCTCTACTAAATCTCTTGCTAAGCGTAAGCGATACAAATGATCGGGTAGCCCCCGAATCGAATAATACCATAGCAGAAATGCCGTTCACAGAGAACGACCCTATATAAAACATATAATCACAAGCAATAATCAACCAATAATAATAAAAAGATGAAGGGAAAAATACATACCCGTCACCACATCAGGAGTCGCTCGCGCCTCCTCTGCTGTCATCTGAAAAGCCCTACTCCTCGCCACTGGCGCCTCGGCTCGGCCCTGCCGGCCATCTGTAATCCTCAAAGTAGCAGGGGCAGGTGCAGCCACCTTCCCTACTGCGGCTAAACTCGGGCACTGGGACTTTTTATGTCCCCTCTGGTTGCACTGAAAGCAAATCAGATTTGATGCTGCGATGGCAGTAGCAGGGGTCGTACAATCCCTGCTCAAATGCCCAGTCCGACCGCACTTGAAGCAGCCGGAACTCCCTGCCTTGCACACCCGATCGTGCATCCTCCCACACTTGCCACATCGACCGTGGCTCGGCTGAATCCTGGATCTAAAACCTTGGGCTTTTTTCCCGAACCTCCTGAACCCGAAACCGCCTCCGGTTTCCTCTTCTTCTCCATCTCGAGATCAATCTCCCTCTCTCGAGCCCTAGCTATCATGGCATCCAGCGTTTTACAGCTGGACCGGCTCACAAACTGGTGGATATCGCTCCACAACATCTCATGATAACGGGCTGATAGCTTCATTTTATTTACTTCTTTTTATAGTTTATTTTAGTACATTTCATTCGCATTTTAGTTAACTTCCATGCATATTTTCCCTTTTGTTATTTTTATGACCATTTCGGGGTACTTTCTAGTTTCTTGAGCATTATTGCAGATTTTCTTGGAAACTAGCGGGGCGGCACTCTTAGGAGGCGATTGGGCTTGAAAGGAATTGGGGATTTCGTGCTTGATGGCTATGAAGGTGACTCATGGGGTGGACCTGTCAATTGCTTGATGACTTGGAAGAATTGAGCTTTAAATTTCCCAATATCTTGGTCACCCGGCGTTTGATATTCATTTGTATAAGTCTGTTTTATTGTATATAGATCGAGTTGTTCTTTTTTCGCAAATTGGTGATGTTAAGGAGACTGTCGAGTCGGATACTACAGGAGGTTTGGGCCAACACTAAGTGAACCGATTCCTACAACAGTGCCCGGGCGATTAAACCTAGTTACACATGAGAGAAACCGGCAGACGTGAGATCAAAGTGTGCACTTAAAGAAGAGCTCCACCCGAGCCCATCCAGTTGCTTTCTCCCTACTACAGATGTTCTTCATTGTATGCATGTTTCATTGAGGCTGCGACTGCTCATCCCTCCTTACTCACCTAAAGGAGTTATCCCGGCTGTGGTTTATGGTCCCATTGTCATCGGATGAAAAAGTTGTGAGACAGCAGCGAGATCAATTCTGACCATGTTGACTAACATCGAACAGGTTCCATGGTTCTATCCATTCTTTTTATTTCTAGGGTAGTTCGCCCCAAGTTCATTTAGTCTTGTCTTACTTGAGGACAAGTAAGGTTTAAGCTTGGGGTGATTTGATAGCTTCATTTTATTTACTTCTTTTTATAGTTTATTTTAGTACATTTCATTCGCATTTTAGTTAACTTCCATGCATATTTTCCCTTTTGTTATTTTTATGACCATTTCGGGGTACTTTCTAGTTTCTTGAGCATTATTGCAGATTTTCTTGGAAACTAGCGGGGCGGCACTCTTAGGAGGCGATTGGGCTTGAAAGGAATTGGGGATTTCGTGCTTGATGGCTATGAAGGTGACTCATGGGGTGGACCTGTCAATTGCTTGAAGACTTGGAAGAATTGAGCTTTAAATTTGAAAAACGTGGGAGAATTCTTGAGTGTGCAAGATCAATATTTGGGAGTTTGCGGAAGTTTAGAGTGATGTGGATAGACAAATTGGGCTTTAATTGAAGATATATTGAAGAAAAATGGGCTAGGAGTTGATTGGATTCGAACTGGGCCAATGGATTAGCTGTGGGGGCCCAAAACTTGAAGAAGCCCAAAATTACCCGTCAGAGCCCGCGGCCCGCGTAAGATTCCCCGCGGCCCGCGTGGGTTCCTGACTAGGGCAATTTCGGGATTTTGCTAAGAGCTCTATTTTGGGAAGTTTGGTGTGCCTCTTTAGCCTTATCTGGAAGGTCCGATTTTCAGACTTTCTCTCTAGAGTTTGGAGCACTTTTGGAGGCCAAGAACACTTGAAGAATATCTTCTTTTCATCTCTTAAATCTTGTCAAATGTTTGGTACAATCTTATCTAACTTTGTTCATTTGAGTTTAGCCATGCTTGGCTAAGCAAATCTTGGTTGACTTTTTGTTGAATCTTTTGAACTTTTGTTAGATGTTGAAGAATCCATGAACTTGTTCTTAAATCTTTATGGAATTGTTTTGTGTTTTATCATATTATCACTACTAGTATGTTTTTATTCATGAGTTTAAATATGTTTGTGGTGATTAGTTGGCTAATTTCTTGATTAAGTAAATGATCCTCAAATTAGCAAGCAACAAATGATTTTTGTGTTGTTTTTGCTTCACACAATCATAAAAACATTTCCTCCAACATGGTGGTGAAAGCATTTGACCCCTCTTGGATTTGGTGACTTTTTGGTACTTAATGCTAGTTGACTTTCACTAATTACATGCTATTTGGAATTAGTGACTTTGACTAAGGAAATTGTTATGAGCTTCTGTAGCCATTTCAACAATTAAGAAAAGTCTAGGTAATCTCAAGCTCCTTGGATTACTATAGCCAAATTAAGGATTTAAATCAAAGTATTGCACCATTGGATTCTAATGATATGTTCATCAAAAGTCAAAGTGAGGAAACTTTAAGTCAACCATCTCTCCCTTATTGATTTTACATCAAACTCTTATTTTTGTTGCATTTGTCTATTTAAATCATAGTTAATTCTAGTTTGTTTCAAGTATTTCAAAACACCAAAACCCCCCATTTTATTTTTATTGTCATTTTACAAGTATTTTTACAAAGAGATTTTTCATAGAGTTATAAATTGAACCAGTCTCCGTGGATTCGATCCCTTTACCACTATACACTATTTTAGTGTGTAATATTTAGGGTTATTATTTGTGTTGGCCTCGACAACCACCAAATTTTTGGCGCCGTTGCCGGGAATTGGTTTATTTTTAATCAATTTGTTTCTCTATGCCCAGATCTCAGCGTACAGGTGACTTGATTTACAATCTGGAAATCGAAAAAGAAGCAAGGCGTTTGGCGAAGGAAAAGCGAATTGAACGTGGTCAAACTTCTAATCCTCACGGGGACCCGGAGGTTGAAACCGAGTCATTAAGTGATATAGAACCCGATTCTAGTCCCGACCCTCGCCAAGAAATTCCCGAAACACCACCCCTACAACAAAACCCACCCATTATTGAACCAATTGCAATGGCGGACGGAGGAGAAGTTCCCGAAAGGACTTTGAGGCAAATGATGGAGACCGATGTTACACAAACTCCAACCGGTATCAATTACCCGGTTTTGGAAGGAGGCTCGGAGTTGAAGTCAAGTTTAGTCCATCATCTACCAACTTTTCATGGATTGGAGAATGAAGACCCTCATAAGCATTTGAAGATGTTCGACATTATTTGCACTAGCATGAAGCCACAAGGGTCAACCGATGACCAAATCAAGCTAAGGGCATTCCCCTTTTCATTGGCCGATAGAGCAAAGGATTGGTTATTCTATCTTCCACCGGGGTCGATCAACTCATGGACCGACATGGCAAAAGCTTTCCTTGATAAATTCTATCCCGCCTCAAGAGTCTCAAGTCTTAGAAATGAGATTTGTGGAATCCGCCAAGGTCAAAATGAGACTTTCCATGATTATTGGGAGAGGTTCAACAACTTGTGCTATAGTTGCCCACAACACCAAATTCCGGAACAACTCCTCATTCAACACTTCTATGAGGGATTGTTGCCAATGGAGAGAAGACTAGTTGATGCCTCAAGTGGTGGAGATGTCTTTAGTAAAACCCCACAACAAACAAGACAACTTTTCAACACCATAGCCGCAAATTCACAACATTTTGGCCTTCGACAAGACATGAAGAGAGACACACAACACAAAGTCAATGAAGTGGGAACATCAAATCTCGAGTCTCAAATCAAAGATCTAACCTCCGTTGTCCAAAAGCTAGCCATGGGACAAACTCCACAAGTGATGGTTTGTGGAATATGTGCAACAATGGGACATCCTACGGATATGTGTCCCATCCTTCAAGAAGATGCGGAGCATGTGAATGCCACGGGAGAGTTCCAAAACTACCACAACAAACCATCCGGTTACCAAAATGCATATAATTCAAGTTGGAAGCCAAATCCCAACGTGAGCTACAACCCAAGATCATTTCCTCAAAATGCATTGGTTAGACCATCCTATCCACCACCACAACCTCATTACCAACATCAACAACCACACTATCAACCCAAACCGCACCCTCCACATCATCATCAACAACCTCCTCAATCCCAACCAAGTAGCTTCGGAATGTCTCTTGAAGACATTGTCAAATCTCTAGCCACTAGTACCCAACAATTCCAAAAAGAAACAAGGACTAGTATCTCCAACCTTGAAGCACAAATGGGAGATATAGTTACATCTATAAGCAAGTTGGAATCCCGTGGTAAACTCCCTTCTCAAACCGAAAAGAACCCAAATGTCAATGTGGTGACATTGAGAAGTGGCAAACAAGCCGGAGAAAGTAGTTCAAAGAAGAAGCCGAGGGAAGAAGAGGAAGAGATAGAAGTTATTCCCGTTGAAGTACCTATAATCAAGAATGATGCACAAGCCGGAGTTCCAAAGAAGACTGCCCCTCTAGTAACACCGATAGCCACTCAACCACCGTTCTCTTCCCGACTTGCAACTTCAAAGAAGAATATGGAGGAGAAAGAGATTTTGGACACCTTCCGAAAGGTGGAAGTAAACATCCCTCTACTTGATGCAATCAAGCAAATTCCAAGATATGCAAAGTTGTTGAAAGAACTTTGCACCAACAAGAGGAAGTTGAAGGGAAATGAGAAAATTTTGATGAATGAAAACGCATCCGCGGTTTTACAAAGGAAACTTCCACCCAAATGTAAAGATCCCGGGATGTTCACGGTTCCTTGCAAGATTGGAGATGTCACTTTTAGTAGTGCTATGCTTGATCTTGGTGCCTCTATCAATGTCATGCCCTATTCGGTGTATGAATCATTGAATGTCGGACCCTTAAGTGAAACCGGTGTCATAATCTCTCTTGCGGATAAATCAAGTATCTTTCCTAGAGGTGTTTTGGAAGATGTCCTAGTGCAAGTGAACCAATTGGTCTTCCCGGCGGATTTCTATGTGATTGATCTAGATGAGCAAGTGTCCTCCAAATCGGCTCTAGTCTTGCTTGGGAGACCGTTCTTGAAGACGGCTAGGACAAAGATCGATGTGTATGCGGGAAGTTTGACAATGGAGTTTGATGGCGAAACAATAAGTTTTAATATTTATGATGCCATGAGATATCCTAGTGATGTCTCATCTTTGTACTTTGTTGATGTTGTCGAGCCAATCACTCAAGAATTGTTCGAGTTATCTAACGGTGATATATTGGAGATGATCTTAGGCAAAGGATTCGATTGTGAGAAGCTAGCCGAGCAATTAAAGCTTTATTCTTTGGATCCAGAAGTTGAGAAGTTGGTAAATAAAATGGAGATGAAGAAATCCACAAGATTAGATGTCATGCAAGTTGAATTGCCCCCAACTCATACAAAATTGCCCCCATCCCTTGTTCAACCACCCGAATTGGAATTGAAGGTCTTACCTCAACACTTGAAGTATGCCTATTTGGGAAAGAATGAAACCCTTCCGATTATCATTTCAACTCACCTAACCGAATTTGAAGAAGAACAACTTATCAAGGTGTTGAAAGAGCATAAAGAAGCCATGGGATGGACGATTGCAGATATCAAGGGATTGAGCCCCTCCACTTGTATGCACAAGATCTTAATGGAGGATGAATGCAAGCCGAGACGGGACGCACAAAGAAGGTTGAATCCGCCAATGATGGAAGTGGTCAAGAAAGAGATTTTGAAGCTCCTAGATGCGGGGATGATCTATCCAATCTCGGATAGCAAGTGGGTGAGCCCGGTGCAAGTCGTTCCAAAGAAGACGGGAATCACGGTGGTCGAAAACAACAAAGGTATGATGGTCCCCACCCGTGTGCAAAACGGCTGGAGAGTATGTATGGACTATCGCAAACTCAATGCAAGCACACGAAAAGATCATTTCCCATTGCCTTTCATTGACCAAATGTTAGAAAGGTTGGCCGGGAAATCCCATTATTGTTGTCTAGACGGGTACTCCGGTTTTCACCAAATCCCGGTGGCACCGGAGGACCAAGAAAAGACAACTTTTACATGTCCATTTGGCACTTTCGCATACCATAGAATGCCATTCGAATTATGTAATGCCCCGGTCACTTTCCAACGTTGTATGGTTAGTATCTTTTCGGAATACGTTGAAAACATAATTGAGGTTTTTATGGACGATTTCACGGTATATGGCAACTCCTTTCAAGAGTGTTTGACCAATCTCACCAAAATTTTAAAAAGGTGCATTGAGACAAATTTGGTTCTAAATTTTGAAAAATGTCATTTCATGGTGAGTCAAGGTCTTATTTTGGGTCACATTGTGTCTAAAAAAGGAATTGAGGTAGATAAGGCCAAAATTGATGTTATTCAAAGCTTACCTTACCCGACTTGTGTTCGGGAAGTTCGTTCTTTTTTGGGCCATGCAGGTTTCTATCGAAGGTTCATCAAGGATTTTTCAAAGATAACAAGACCAATGTGCCAACTCTTGCAAAAGGAGGTTGACTTCGAGTTCAACGAGGCGTGCAAAGAAGCTTTTGACAAGCTCAAAGAGTTGCTTACATCCGCCCCCATCATGCAAGCACCAAATTGGGATCTCCCCTTTGAGATCATGTGTGATGCAAGCAACTATGCAATAGGCGCCGTTTTGGGTCAAAAGAACGGGAGGGCCTCCCACGTGATCTATTATGCATCAAGGACACTAGACAATGCTCAAAGCAACTACTCAACCACGGAGAAGGAGCTATTGGCCATAGTGTTTGCTTTGGAGAAGTTTCGGCAATATCTACTTGGCACCAAAGTCATAGTGTATTCGGATCATGCGGCTCTCAAGTACTTGATGACAAAGAAAGATGCAAAGCTGAGACTCATCCGGTGGATCCTACTGTTACAAGAATTTGACTTGGAAATCCGGGACAAGAGCGGATGCGAGAACCTCGTGGCTGATCATTTAAGCTGGATCACTTCAAATGAAACTCCTCTCCCGTTGCGGGACGAGTTTCCGGATGAGCATCTCTTTTCCCTTACTCAATCTATTCCTTGGTATGCCGATATCGTTAACTTTTTGGTCACAAAAAGGTATCCCGACACATTCACACGTGCTCAAAAAGACAGGTTGAAAAGTGATGCAAAATATTATGTGTGGGATGAGCCTTATTTGTGGAAACATTGTCCCGATCAAATCATTAGGCGATGTGTACCCCAACAAGAGCACCAATCCATTTTGCAATTTTGTCATGAATTTGCTTGTGGGGGACACTTCGGACCTAGCCGAACCTTGAGAAAGGTTCTTGAATGTGGACTATTTTGGCCAACCATGTCACGCGACTGCTACTTGTTTTGCAAAAGTTGTGAACGGTGTCAAATGACGGGAAACATTTCGCAAAAGAACCAAATGCCCCAAAATCCAATCCTTGTTTGTGAAATTTTTGACGTATGGGGGATTGATTTCATGGGCCCATTTCCTGTTTCGTTTGGCAACGTTTACATCTTGCTCGCAGTTGACTATGTTTCTAAGTGGGTTGAGGCCAAAGCCACAAGATCGGATGATGCCAAAACAGTTATTGAGTTTTTAAAATCTAATGTGTTTGTGAGATTTGGTGTGCCTAAGGCTTTGATTAGTGATAGAGGGACGCACTTTTGCAACAAAATGATGGAAGCTTTATTGAAAAAGTACAACGTGACACATCATGTCTCTACCGCCTATCACCCTCAAACAAATGGTCAAGCGGAAGTTTCGAATCGTGAATTGAAGTCTATTCTAGAGAAAAAAGTGAATCCGACAAGGAAGGATTGGAGTTTGAGACTAGACGATGCCTTATGGGCCTATCGGACTGCGTACAAGACCCCGATAGGAATGTTCCCATTTAGGTTGGTCTTTGGAAAGCCATGTCATCTTCCCGTCGAGTTAGAGCACCGTGCATTTTGGGCGGTCAAGCAATGCAATTTCAACATTGACGAGGCGGGAAGGCATAGGAAACTTCAACTCCAAGAGCTAGAAGAATTGAGAAATGACTCCTATGAAAACTCAAGGATTTACAAGGAGAAAACGAAGCTCTTCCACGACAAGTCCATCACCCGGAAGCATTTTGAACCGGGGCATAGGGTCTTACTATACCATTCACGATTGAAGTTATTTCCAGGCAAGCTGAGGTCAAGATGGATTGGACCTTTTGTTGTGATTAAGACCTTTGACCATGGGGCGGTGGAAATTCAAAGCGAAAAGACGGAACAAATTTTCAAAGTCAATGGGCACCGGTTGAAGCCATTCTATGAAGGTTTCAGTGCTAATGCCCTTGAAATCATCCATTTGGATGTCCCGATGTGTTGAAGAAAACTAGGATGACGTCTCGCCAAAGACGTTAAAGAAGGGCATTTTTGGAAAGCAATGTGCTTTCACCATTTTTTCAAATTCTAATAAATCATTTTACTCCAATTTTTGAAAGGTTTCACCAATCGATCCCCATTTTACTCCAAATTTTGTGAAATTTTTGATACCGAGCCTTACGGGGATCGTTTTGGCTTGAAAAATCAGTTTTTCTTAGAAAAATCCCATTTTTGATGTACAGCATAGCCCGCGGGCAGCCCACGGCCCGAGCCCAGCCCGCGTAAAAGGTCAGAAGGATTTCTAGCAACTAGACGCGGCCAACCTGCGGCCCGAGTTAAGCCCGCGTGGGATTAAGTCAAATTTAATTCAGTACTCGCGGCCAGCCAGCGGCCCGCGCCTGACCCGCGTGGATTCTCAAAAAACTTGGAGATTTTTTTAGTACACCAGTTCACGCGGCCAGCCCACGGCCCGAGTCGTGCTCGCGTAAAAGAACAGGGAGTTTCGAGCTACTAGACGCGGCCTGCGCCCTACCCGCGTGTTGGTCGTTTGACTGCTTCCTTGGAGCTGTTGACTGCCTTGACTTTTGCTGACCAAGAGATTTAATGAGTTGACCAAACATTGACCGGGCTTGACCTTCCTTGACCAAAGATTAAACACCTCCAGCACCCTTCTTCTTCATTCTAACCTAACACATTCCTCCATTTTCTCTTTAGAAGCTCAAGAACACTAAACCCACTTCTCACTAAAATCCATTTTCCCGGAGTTCTACCGGTCGGAATCTCACGAAACCACCACCATTATTCACCATTTTTCCTCCTCTACAAACCATTATGCTCTACCCAACCCTCCAATTTAGGTCATTTCCGCCCTTTCCTTAAGCATTGAGGACGATGCTTGTTCTTAAGCTTGGGGTGGGGCATCTCCTTTATCTTTTACTTTTTCATGCATTTTTAACTAGGTTGCATAACATTTTAGTATTAAGCTAATTTTCATTCATTTTTTTTATTTATTTAAAATTCCAAAAAGATTTTATTTTCTTCTTTTTCACCTTTTATATTTTTGCATAACATTTAGCCTAAGGCATTAGCATTCATGTATTTTTGTTGTCTGTTTATTTTCACCTTTCTTGGATACCATGGAACAGGTTCACAGTTATTGTATCATTATTGGTCCAGGATCTTGTTGCTATCTCACCCATCGAACCGGGACCATTGGCTGCAGTTTGGGATTTCATACTTGGGATCAGATGCTGGTAGCTTAAAGGGATAAGTGATCATGGCCAGGTAGTTTCATGAAAAATTATGCATACAATACTAACAACTGTAGGATATACTATAGCAACGGATGTTCTTAGCCTTGCGGTCACTACCGCCGAGAGGATCACACTTGATCATGTTTGAACTGTTAGGATGAAGCATTGGTGCTTGTCCCCGAGTAGAATCCATATCCGGTCTCTTTACATCACCATATTTTTTTGTGATTTTCTTAGAATTTTAGAGAGTCTTTTAGTCCACATTTGGACATTTTCATTATCTTTGAAAAACCACAAGTTTCAAAAGGAGCTTACATTACATCTTTATGCTCCACACATGGTCATTTTCACACTTAGGCCATTCGGATTATATGATTACCCTTTCGGTTCCACTTACACACCTTTGGGAACCAAATTTTGAGTCAAAGGGTTTCTTATCAAAAAAAAAATTAAAAAAAAAATTAAAAAAAAAAAGAAAAAGAAAATAAAAAAAATTAAAAAAAAGGTTCATGCAAATCTTCAGTTGCAACTATCTTAGATAGGTGGCCGGTTCAACTATTAAACAAATTTCCCAAAATCTTGGTCACCCGACGTTTGATATTCATTTGTATAAGTCTGTTTTATTGTATATAGATCGAGTTGTTCTTTTTTCGCAAATTGGTGATGTTAGGGAGACTGTCGAGTCGGATACTACAGGAGGTTTGGGCCAACACTAAGTGAACCGATTCCTACAACAATGCTCGGGCGATTAAACCTAGTTACACATGAGAGAAACCGGCAGACGTGAGATCAAAGTGTGCACTTAAAGAAGAGCTCCACCCGAGCCCATCCAGTTGCTTTCTCCCTACTACAGATGTTCTTCATTGTATGCATGTTTCATTGAGGCTACGACTGCTCATCCCTCCTTACTCACCTAAAGGAGTTGTCCCGGCTGTGGTTTATGGTCCCATTGTCATCGGATGAAAAAGTTGTGAGACAGCAGTGAGATCAATTCTGACCATGTTGACTAACATCGAACAGGTTCCATGGTTCTATCCATTCTTTTTATTTCTAGGGTAGTTCGCCCCAAGTTCATTTAGTCTTGTCTTACTTGAGGACAAGTAAGGTTTAAGCTTGGGGTGATTTGATAACTTCATTTTATTTACTTCTTTTTATAGTTTATTTTAGTACATTTCATTCGCATTTTAGTTAACTTCCATGCATATTTTCCCTTTTGTTATTTTTATGACCATTTCGGGGTACTTTCTAGTTTCTTGAGCATTATTGCAGATTTTCTTGGAAACTAGCGGGGCGGCACTCTTAGGAGGCGATTGGGCTTGAAAGGAATTGGGGATTTCGTGCTTGATGGCTATGAAGGTGACTCATGGGGTGGACCTGTCAATTGCTTGAAGACTTGGAAGAATTGAGCTTTAAATTTGAAAAACGTGGGAGAATTCTTGAGTGTGCAAGATCAATATTTGGGAGTTTGCGGAAGTTTAGAGTGATGTGGATAGACAAATTGGGCTTTAATTGAAGATATATTGAAGAAAAATGGGCTAGGAGTTGATTGGATTCGAACTGGGCCAATGGATTAGCTGTGGGGGCCCAAAACTTGAAGAAGCCCAAAATTACCCGTCAGAGCCCGCGGCCCGCGTAAGATTCCCCGCGGCCCGCGTGGGTTCCTGACTAGGGCAATTTCGGGATTTTGCTAAGAGCTCTATTTTGGGAAGTTTGGTGTGCCTCTTTAGCCTTATCTGGAAGGTCCGATTTTCAGACTTTCTCTCTAGAGTTTGGAGCACTTTTGGAGGCCAAGAACACTTGAAGAATATCTTCTTTTCATCTCTTAAATCTTGTCAAATGTTTGGTACAATCTTATCTAACTTTGTTCATTTGAGTTTAGCCATGCTTGGCTAAGCAAATCTTGGTTGACTTTTTGTTGAATCTTTTGAACTTTTGTTGGATGTTGAAGAATCCATGAACTTGTTCTTAAATCTTTATGGAATTGTTTTGTGTTTTATCATATTATCACTACTAGTATGTTTTTATTCATGAGTTTAAATATGTTTGTGGTGATTAGTTGGCTAATTTCTTGATTAAGTAAATGATCCTCAAATTAGCAAGCAACAAATGATTTTTGTGTTGTTTTTGCTTCACACAATCATAAAAACATTTCCTCCAACATGGTGGTGAAAGCATTTGACCCCTCTTGGATTTGGTGACTTTTTGGTTCTTAATGCTAGTTGACTTTCACTAATTACATGCTATTTGGAATTAGTGACTTTGACTAAGGAAATTGTTATGAGCTTCTCTAGCCATTTCAACAATTAAGAAAAGTCTAGGTAATCTCAAGCTCCTTGGATTACTATAGCCAAATTAAGGATTTAAATCAAAGTATTGCACCATTGGATTCTAATGATATGTTCATCAAAAGTCAAAGTAAGGAAACTTTAAGTCAACCATCTCTCCTTTATTGATTTTACATCAAACTCTTATTTTTGTTGCATTTGTCTATTTAAATCATAGTTAATTCTAGTTTGTTTCAAGTATTTCAAAACACCAAAACCCCCCATTTTATTTTTATTGTCATTTTACAAGTATTTTTACAAAGAGATTTTTCATAGAGTTATAAATTGAACCAATCTCCGTGGATTCGATCCCTTTACCACTATACACTATTTTAGTGTGTAATATTTAGGGTTATTATTTGTGTTGGCCTCGACAACCACCACGGGCCTTCTTCATCTCCTCATCGGCTGCATACTGAGGAACAAGAAGAGCCCTCTCCCTGAACTTGGCGGTGATCTCCGCCACGGTCTCTGTAGTCTGGGTGAGGTCCTGAAACTCTCTGGCTAACTGATGAACCTCAATAACCGGTGCAAACTCCGCCATGAACCTGGTAGAGAAATCAGTCCAGGTCATGGCATCTAACATCATCTCCAATGGTATGTCCGACCGCTTCCCACCAATCCCGTACCCTGTCCTTCAGAAGACAGGACGCCAATCTAACCTTGTCCCCCTCGGGACACCTGCTCGTGCGGAACGCATTGGCCACATCCGCCAACCATCTAGTACTCGCTATGGGGTCCCGCGCCCCGTGATAATCTGGAGCTCCACATGCCCTAAACTCCCTGAACGTAAGTGTGCGCGACCCCATCATGGCTGCCACCTCAGCACGGAAGGTGCCCAACCTCTCATCCATCAGCTCTAGGATACCCTCCTTGATCGAACCGAAGATCACAGGAGTCTGCTCCAAAATGATACGGGTAATCTCTGAAGAAAGAAACTCTCTGGTCTGCTCATCCATGCGCTCATCCCCCGAGCCTGATCCTGATCCCTCCCCGGCACCCCCACTGCCGGCTGCTGGCCTCGAACGCAAAACCACCATTCTGAAACACATCATAGCAACATCAGAAAACTGGAATATCTCAAGGGATCTTTGATACTACTACTAGCTTCCTGGTCTTGTCTCGGCCTTCCTTGATTCAAGTACGGATCCTCTGCTTTCAGTAGTACGGGCCCATACTACCTTCCACATCTATCCGTACTTTCCTCAAGAATTGCCTTGACTCCACCAAGTCACTTCTACTACTACTGATCTCTGCTACTCTCATCCTAGGCTTGCCCTAGGGAAATCTCTGACTCCACTCAAACCAGTCCTCAGCTGCTAAAGGCCTCCTTGTAATGCTAATTAGCCATCAACTGAATACCATCACATGTGATGAGGCTCGGATAATCCTTCGAGTAAAAGGCTCGTCCCTACAATGGTTGGACTCAAACAAGAGTTGCGCACTAGGGCCAAATCCAACA
Organism: Lactuca sativa; assembly: GCF_002870075.4. Classification (NCBI taxonomy): domain Eukaryota; kingdom Viridiplantae; phylum Streptophyta; class Magnoliopsida; order Asterales; family Asteraceae; genus Lactuca; species Lactuca sativa. The sequence continues at coordinate 318,375,771 of NC_056630.2, forward strand.
CTCTGAGATTATTCAACCCTGATCACATGTGACGTGACGTATTCACCTAACGGCTAACTCTCATCACCAAGAGTTCTACAAAACACGAAGCAAGCAACATTCGGACACCGTAAACTACTCAAGCAAATTTACTCTCATAACGAGGAACTGTACTAGCATACAATGCTAAGCTCGCGCTACCAGGCATAACCTAAACAGGCTATCCTACTGCTGTCTACTCAATACTAGCATGCAATTCTCATAAAGCTGAAGCACATATAGCAGGCACATAAGGCATCCTCCTAGATCCTTAGTCCTATACTAGCATGTTGTTCTATTGAAACTTGGAACAATTAATCATAATAATAAAACTTGTATGAGTAATTTGGGAGTACTTACTTGAGCTCGGCTGATCGCATGCACCACACCCTTATCTTGTTTAAAAATTCTTTTCTTTCTAAGTGCTTTTCAAAATTTCATTCGAAAACATTTTTCCCTTTTGAAAATCTTTTTATCTTTCCCTTAGTTCGAGTTCAGATACACCCGGAGGTGTATCCAAATCCCTCAAACCAAGGCTCTGATACCAACTTGAAACAACCCAAAAATTTCAATTTTTATTATAACAAAAACCATGAAATTGAGTATCACATATTAAAACCAAACGTTGCGTGTTTCAAAAAAACATAATAAAATACTGTGAGAAAAACTATAACACAACTGTATCCCAAATATATCAAGAAACTGAATCAAATCCCAGGACAAAAACTGAAGTTGTGGTGTGTGCGATGCCATCATCCCGAGCTCTTCCCTTTGCTTGCGGAAGTACCTGAAACCAAAACTGAATCTGTAAGCACGAAGCTTAGTGAGCTCCCCCAAACTACCACATATCATACAATACATAAAAAGCACATACTGGGACTTGCCCACTGACTGGGACCCCGTCCCCTGCATCGGACCGTAGTCCGGACTAACTATCTAGGACCCCGTCCCCTGCATCGGACCGAAGTCCAAAAACTGACTGGGACCCCGTCCCCTACATCGGACCGAAGTCCGAAACTGTTTGGGACCCCGTCCCCTGCATCGGACCGAAGTCCGAAACTGACTGGGACCCCGTCCCCTGCATCGGACCGAAGTCCGAAACTGACTGGGACCCCGTCCCCTACATCGGACCGAAGTCCAGACTAACTGTACACGGCATAGCATAACATATCATCTAGCATAAACACATAAATCTTGTCTGAGCCACGGAGGCGTCAAACATACTAACTACTGCATTGGATCGAAGTCCAGAAACTACTGCTAACTGAACGGGTCGGCATTGTGGCCTTAGACCCGTTCCTACTGGGAGGAAACTCACCTCGTGAACTGGCTGCTGTGTGTATGGCTCTGGAAGCTAATTGTTGCAGCTCCGGTATCTCCCCGGCTACAAATCCATAAACACACTCAATCAGATGCTAATCACTGCATTGGGTAAATGACTCATTTACCCCTGGACAAAGTCAACTCTCCCGGTCAAAGTCAACCTACAGTTGACCTGACTCGCCGAGTTGGGCCGCCAACTCGCCGAGTCCCTAGTCTTACTTCTCAACCCTACTCGTGGCTACTCGTCGAGCATGGCATCGACTCGACGAGTACCCTCTCGATTCAAAAGCTCAGGCAATCTGCATCTGACTCGCCGAGTCATATGAACAACTCGACGAGTTGTTCTTCGAGCTAAGAAGATTGCCTTGGACTCGCCGAGTTGTATGAACAACTCGCCGAGTCCCTTTATTACTGAGTCTAACCTCCGACTCACTGAGTCCATCCTACTACTCACTGATCCCCACTCGGAATCACTCAAAGGGGAAAGATCGGGGACCCGCGACCTGACTCGCCAAGTCCGAAGAACGACTCGTCGAGTCACATGCATGCAGATTCTAAAAACTCGATTCTGCTCAAAATCACCGCATACAATTTATAGATCTGAGTTTCTAAGGCTGATTTACCACGTAAAGTTTCCAACTTTACGTGCACATACACATGAAAAAGGATATAAAGGCTAAAAAGGCACTTAGAAGAGTAGATCTAGGGCTATCATGCAAAATGGCTCTATAAAGGTGATAGATCTACGATTTTGGAACTGAAGCATGGCTAGATCCGAAGGCTAATCAATCCAATGTGATCTCTCTATTAAGAACAAGCTAAGAAATGGCTAAAAGAGGCTAGTGAAAGAGAAATAAATTATAGAAACAGAAGGAATTCGGTTAATACCTCAATGAACTCTGAAATGGGTGCAAGACCTTGGATCTTCTTCTTCTCCTTTGGATCTAGCCTCCTTCTTCTCTTCAAAACTTCAAGATTCACACAAGAAATGCACAATTACTCAAGGAAATGATTAGGGTTTGCTAAATGATGCTCTGAGGGTGAAGGGGACGAGTTTGGGGCTCATAAGGTGGTTTAAATAGGGTGCAAACCCGGGGATTTAGGGTTTCTACCTGGCAGGCAGACTCGTCGAGTCCCGAATATGGACTCGCCGAGTCGCCGACTAACACGTGCTCGAAATCTCGTCCCTACTCGGCGAGTCGGGCCATAGACTCGCCGAGTCCCTCTCGAAAACTTCTAAATAAATGCCACGAAAGCAACATACCAGGAATGGGGAGTTACAGAATTGTTACAAATCGTCCAAGTGTAAACACCGACTTTACCTCTTCCAAGTTGTTCATTAACTCTCACATAGATGAAATTACCAATCTCAACAAAAGGTAACTTATGTTTTATTGTGTTTATTGTACTATTATACTTTACATGACTAATTAGTTTTTCTATACATAACAGTTTGGATGGAGATGATCGTCCTCATTCATCTACAAATACATTTTCACTTGTTCCATCCAATCAAACTTTTGCATATGATGATTTCATGGTAAAAAATAACTTGAAGGGTATCGTTGAGGTTTGGGAACCTGTTGAGGTATTTCATGTCTTATTATTGTTTGTTTCAATTTAATATGTTTCTTTAAGTATTTTGATCTTTTTTTATGTTTTTATTATATCATTTAAATATCTTTCATTTACAGTTGTGTTATTTATGTTAATCTAAACTACATAACTTTTTTTTGAAGAAATGCCATTTCATTATTGTGGGCACTATAAAGGAAATTTTGCAAAACCAAAAATGGTATTATCAAGCATGTACCAACTCTTTTGGAAAACCAGATGAAAGTGATGCTCATCAAACAAAGTCTTATGAATGTCATAATGAAAATTGCACAAAAACTACCACTTTAGTTGTTCCAAGGTTGTTATTCTACACTTGAATCTTAATGAAATATCTAATATTCCATATTTATCACAATATTAATATTATTATCAATTTTTTCTTCTATAGGTTTATGATTCCTATACGTGTACAAGATAATACGGGAACTATAACCTTAACCATGTTTGAGAGAGAAGGTAGGTATCTGTAGAAGCAGTCATGTAAAGAGTTTGTTAAAAAAATGATTGAGGTCTTCTCCTTATTTCATGATAATTATATAACTTTGTTATAAACAATCACTTTAAACAAAATCTTTTTTAATTGTTTTTAATTGCAACGTGGAGACGATATTGGTTTATATCCGGGGGAAATTAATGCATTGAAAGGTTTGAAATTGGCCTTTAAAATTTATGTTACAAAATTCAAGGTGTCCAACAAAAACAACCAATATGGTATTGCTAGAATCAGTGAGGATGAGACTTTAATCGAACAACTTGAAAATAAGTTCACCGAGTCACAGGTTAATTTATTACTTATTTTTCGTTGTATTTAATTTTAATATTCTTTTGCTTTTTATAACATTATTTTATTGTTTATTTTTTGTATTATACAGCCTTCTAATTCACAATCATTGGATTTTGGTTCGGTCGATTTGCAATCTCAAGAGATCAAAAATTTAAAGGTTAATTACATTTTAAAGGTTTTACATATTCTGTAAAACAAAAATTCATTCTAGCAATAATAATATTATACGATTATATTTTTTTAGGATGCAGTTTCTGGCATAGATAACATAACTCCTTCCACTATCGATAAAAACGACACAACAAGTCCAATGAAGATTTTGAACACAACACCAGTCTTAAAGCGAAATCTGGAAGAAGTTTTCGATTTAGAGTTGAATGATCACTTATCTACATCAAAAACTCCAAAAATATCTCCATATGGTCCGGCAAAACAATTGTTGATCGTAAAGTTGGAGAAAAATGGTTGATTACTTTGTTGGGATATTTCAATAGGCGTTCCATTTTGCAATTGCATGGACAATTACTTCTTTTAATTTCCATACTAGATTTTTCACATTTTTTTTCTCATGGTTCAAACATTTATTTCCTATGATTGTTTTTTAAATGGTTGTTTCAAGTTACATTCATAAAATTATCTTAATTCGTGTTTTATATTTTTTATATTTTTTAACGTGTATTTTTATTATTTCATAATTCTTTTTTTTTTGTTAACAAAACGTTATAAACTACCATATTATATCATCAAATACTTTGTATGTAAAATTATTATAATATATAATATATATAATTCATTTTTTGATTTTATGATATTCTTTTATATCAACTACAACAATAACAATCAGGTCAATATTAACTTTTTATTATATTATTATGATTTCATCATATTTTTATAATTTTACGTTATGAATAAGTTATGGTTATTCATATTGTTGCTTTTTTGTTCATTTATTCTCTATTAAATATTAACTTTGTTATTATAATATTAATACAAAATGATGAGAAATCTAACCTATTGTCCACTGCAGTATCCCACACCATCAATCCACCATCAGATCCCAAGATCCATTATTTCATATCTTATATTAGCTGCAATCAAAACAATAAAATGCATATTGCTATCATATCACCAATGGTATTCCTAATAAGTTTGACGGCATTGATGTACTTTGCACAAATAAGAGATCATAAACAAAAAAGTCTAAAAGTTGGGGCAAAACTGATGACATTTACGTTTTTTCCACAAATGGGATACAAAAGTTGCAACTTTTGTCGACTTTAGTCCACTTTTGTCCCACTGATTTCCGTGTCATAAACAATGCATGTCAAACATAGTAGAAAACAGTGTTATATTACCATTTTGTGTGTGAAAATTGGTTTTGGACATCATTGCATCGAATTTGTCAGTGACAGCCATGTAGGCCTCGAGAACATCTAAAGCCGTCTCCTGAATTCACAAAAAGCATAAATGGAAATAAAAGAAAAAATATTGTTTATCTTTAATAAATTGCATATTATGCCCTATGCAAGTATGCAATAATGCTTTTCTGATTCAATTATGTTTGAAAACCAAATGAATTTTACTGCAATCAAAACAATAAAATGGTTTTTAACCAATTCTATGTTATATCTTAAATCTTAAATTAAGTATGTTATATCTTAAACAATAAAATGGTTTTTAACCAAATTAATTTCAGTTTTCACAATTTAAGTATTTTATGTTATATCTTAAATCTTAAATTACCTGCAATCAACACAATAAAATGGTTTTTAAACAATTGTATTTCAATTGCTATCATATAACCAATTGTATTCCAATTTCAAAAAAAATATAATCAATTCCCTAAAAATGAGGCTGGTTTTTATGATATTTTTGATACCTGAATATACACTTTTATATCATTCAGTATCAACTTTCTTTCCATAATGTTCAACGGTCGAATTCGGTGAAGTTACTTTTTTGTTATCTCTATTCCTGCATTGAAAATCAATTTAAATCAAATTACATATAGAACATAATGATTATGATGTTGCATAAATTAATATATGAATATATATGGATAAAATCGAAATGTATGTCTAATCCTACATTGAAAATCCAATCCTTCAATTAGCAGATCAGATTCCCTACAATTTAGGAGCCTATTTTGATCAGTTTCCGTTTACTCATCTCTATCTCTATTCCTGTATTCCATAATTCCTGCATAAAATTTGAAATTCAAATTGAGCTGAAAATTGAAAATCAATTTAAATAAATTCTAATATCGAACATACTTAAATTGAAATTCAATTAATTATCTTTTTCCATATATATATATATATATATATATATATATATATATATATATATATATGCTGCATAATCGGAGATGAAATCGATTCTAAATTATCTTTCAATAATAGTCTCTATTTTTTACTTATAAATACCCTACATCTAATATATTTTCCAACATTTGCCGTCTGTATCATTTCTAAAGCATCTAAACCCTCAAAGAGTGTGCATTGTAGGTAAGTGATCCTGTTTTTTTTTTTTTATGTGCAAATCTGATAAATTGGTAATTGTTATTTTGATTGTTATGTTTATGTTAATATATTCTTCTTCTTCTATTCTTTTCTTCTATGTTAACGTATTTATTATACACAATGTTAAAAACTATTGATTTTATTTGGTAAAAACTATTTATTATCTTCACAAATTTGCAGAAAAAATAAACTATGTTGTTTTTATTATTTTTTTTGAACTGTTTTTTTAACAGAATACAAAATTGATCTAATAAGGAAACCTACTTTTGCATATGCATATTTTTGTATTCTTTTACTTTTCTTTTTATGTTGTATACAATAACATGAGGTTAACAGTTTCAAAAAATTATTTAACAACTGTTTTTTTTAACAGGCGTGCTTTTGTATATGAATATGTTTATTAAAAAATTCATGTCCTTTATGTTTTTATTTCTTAATCCTATAATGTCTAACAAAAACAGTTTTTGTTTTTGTAGAAATTTTACACAATATGTTAAAAACTATTGAGTTTCTTCGTTAAGAACTATTGATTATCTTTACTATTTTGCAGAAAACTATTGACTTATTTAATTTATAATGTTTGTATTCTTATACGTTTCTGTTTATGTGATATATAATAATAAGTAATTATCAAGTCAGGTCAAGAGAGAGTCTCTTTCCGATTAGTGCATCTCGCACTTCCAATTCATTCCGAATTAGAAAAAGTAAGTTCCTTCCCGGGTAAAGTCCCCCTTTTTTTATTTCAAGCTTAGTGGTAGAGCGGTCGGCTGGTAACTGACTATCGGGCGTAGGTCCGAATCCTACTTGAAAAGCTTCCCTGGACTTTTTTGACTCTATTTAGTAGCTGAACCAAAGAGAAAGTAAGCCTCGTCGCTCTCACTACAGCCTTTCACTTGACTTTCCAGCTCGAGGCTAGAAGCTACCAACACTTTAATACAAACAAAAATAGAAATCATAATTCGTGGGGCCCGAGGCCTTACAGAAAAAGATCGATGACCATCAGGTCCGTTCGCGCAATTACCAACACTGTTGTGGAAAGGAAGTAGTGTCGGAGCTTGGTTGCTGCAAAGTAAAGCGATAAGCACATCTTCTCGATCGGCGAATAATTCTTCTTAGGGAAGATTCATTAAACTACGATAATGTAATGTGCTTCCAATGCCAATAAAAAGTAACTCATCCAATGGTATTTAACATCCAAAAAACTGACAAATAAAATGCACCAACCCAACAAACAAGGAAAGGATGCCTCTCGGGGCATCTGAGAATGATTCGAGCCGTAACCTCAAGGTTATGAGCCTTGCGAGCTACCAAACTGCTCTACCCCGTGCCCCCCTTATTTTGGGAAAGCTGGTGGCCGCGTGTTAATTCTTTCAAGGCACTGGAAGACAGACACGCGGTGGACTGACCTCTTTAGGCAAGAGAGGCAGTCGGAAGAGAGCCATTAGAAAAGAAAGAAATTCAAAATGTTGGAAAAGGTGGTCCGGAAGCTTCCTCTCTCCCAGCAAGCAAACGTACTCCCCTCTGGATGCAGGAATAGCGACATGGTCTAAATGCCCTGTCCAAGCCAAGGAACTTACTACTCTTTTTGACCAAAAGATGGTGAAGATAGGAGCTAGATAGAAGTAGTTTTTAATGAGGAGAGGGAAATCTGGCCATTAGTTAAGTCATTTTTTGTTTGGTCACTCATTGGGTGGTAGGTGCTGGTAACTGTAGTGGTGTTGATTCTGATGGCATGTGCGGAATTAGAAAAGATCTAGTGATTCATCATGTAAAATCAAGAACACAAGGAGTAAATAAATCTTTGTAAGCTCTTATTAGATCTAGAAAGATTATACAAATGGGTTTGTATACAAATTCTCTCTCTAGTCTAACACTCCAAAATGGACTCTTACATTCTTACATAATGGGAGTCACTCACTTCCTATTTATAGGAAAAGACTCAACCCATTTACACATACAAAGAGGAAAGCCTAAACACATTACATCCAAGCATGACTTTGCACCCTAACATTCTCCCCCTCAAAGTTAGGATTGGATGTCCGGCTTTAATCTCCAACGAGCTAGCGCGATCAAGACCAAACTCCCCCTCGAAGTAACACCGGTCTTCAAATCCGCAAATGAATATTTGACAAACCCGAGAAGCTTCTAATACCCATCATTCTCCCCCTTTTTATAATCAAAAGATGATTATAAAACCCACTAAGGATGAGAAGCGCCCGAGGAATAGTCTTCACAATACTCCCCCTTGATGTGTACCAAAAATGAATCACCAAAAAGCTTGCACGGAAAAACAATCACGAAAAAGCCACCAAAAATTTCCAATTTATGAAATTTTTTGACTTTTCGGGTGACAGTTGCAAGATTTTTCAAAATTCAGGTAGAAATTGTCATTTTCTGAAACTTGCAGGGACCCGTTGCACCAAAAACAACCAAATATGCGAAACTCTAGCCCATTTGCGAAATCGGGCATAAAGCGTAAATTCGCACAAACTGCAAGGATCAACTTTAGCATGGCTAACTGGGGTGCTGGTGAAGCGCCAAATACCTTTCAAGATGGAAGTTATCCTATAGATCCTGTATTCATGCCTGTTCGAAATGTGAATCATAGTATTCATGTGTATTTGCAATATCTTACAACAATTTGTTATGAAGCTTTTGTTATTGTAATTTTTTTCACAAAAATGACACCAACAAATGTTACCTTCATAGCTGATGTGGATGTAAGTAGGGATGACTTAACTTTCAAACTTCGTGTCATAAACTTGTGGAAGAAAATGTCTTTCTACAACAAGATGTAATTTATTCAATTGAAATGATGGTAATAGATGAACAGGTAACATAATAATATTTTTTCCTTTACACATACAAATCTAATAAAATTTACTTATAAATGCCAATTTATATCATACTTCTTTTAGGGAAACAAGATCCAAACTATTGTCTCAAAGAAAAACATCACCATATTCAAAGATATTGTAAAAGATGGGCATGCATTTTACATTAAATATCCAATATTTGCATCACAAAGGATTGGTGGTTTGAGGTTAACTCGGCTTCATCATAAACTTATTTTTGTCCATAACACTGTTCTTACGGAGTGTCATGACTTTTCTGGACCTACATTTGGTTTTGAGTTTGTTGATTATCAAACTCTTATCTCATTGGTCCATCTTCAAAACATTGCTATCGGTTAGTTTATTTTAAAATATTTTAATTATCGACAAATTTTATGTTTGAATAAAATATTATATATTAACATTCACAGTAATGTTTCATTCTTCTTTGTTATTTTTCATAGATGTTGTTGGACTGGTAGTTGCTTTTGGTGGCATCTTGCGAGATAATTCTGATATGAAAAAACACAGACTCAACATCCAAATCCAAGATGCAAAGTTTGTTTAAAGATTGTTATATACACTTTTATTATTATAATATATAATATAATTATTTCAATAAATTAGAATAATTTATTTTATAGTGGTTTACAAATTCATGTCACTTTGTGGGGTCATTATGCTTACAAAATGCAAGAATTTATTGATAACAATCCACACGGTCTTGGTATCATTGTTATCCTTCAATTTGCAACCGGTAAAGTTTCGAGAGGTAATTAATTTTCTTGTTAACTTTTACTTTATCAAAATTGAAATAAAACTTATACGTTTTTTTTAGATCATCGCATAGTGAACAAATACTTATCCGTGACAAAGCTTTTCATTAACTCCGACATTAATGAAATCAATGTTTTCAAGAAAAGATAATTTATGTTTTATCATCTTATTTCAACAATTACTTAATTACCCATTATGTGACTAATATTAGTTATTTTTCTTATACAAACAGTTTTGATGGAGATGATCCCCCTGATTCCGCTTCAAATACAAATACACTTATTCCATTTAATCAAGTTTGTAAGCTTGATGATTTCATACACAAGTTTCAGTTGTCGAGTAATGCAAATGGTTTGGAACACAACAAAGAAATTGTGAAGGTTACATCAAAAAACATTGCCTGAGTTTTAATTTTATTATCAAGTTTGAAATTTTTTTGTTTCTTTACACTCATGAACAATTTTTTTCCATGCTGGTTGTTTAAGATCATGGTTTGGAAGGTTGAAACATTTGTTGAATTTTTTATTTTACTAGTTTCTTACATAAATTATGGTTTATACATTATTTTTTTTTTGCATATTGTTCTTATAAAAAAAACTTTTGATAAAATAAATTCTAGTTATGGCAGGGGTGTTATTATAAGTAAATAAAAGAGCGAAAAATGATTGGATAAAAAGCAAAAAACTAAAAATTACTAAGTGACGATTATACCCCTGGAAACATAAGTAGGTTTGTTTTTTTTATTTATATTGTACTTTCTATGTTCTTCATGTTAGAATGAAAAGACAACATAAACAATTAACAACATTGTGTACTGTTTTATTAGAAGAGAAGATACATGTTATTGTGTTTTGTTTTATTACTTTACTATTTTTTGTTTTTTTAAATTATCTCATCAACAATATTCTCAACAAAAAAGTTATTTTACACTTTTATAATATCGCATTGACTTTATAAAAATCAAGATTTTTATAATAAAAACAAGGTTTTTATAATAAAACTGATATTTTTTTCTTTTTACTATAAAATGACTGATTTTCTCATTTATTATATGTGATATATACTAATAAAAAAATATGCAATATTTACTTTTTAACAATACTTTAACATTTTTGACCTAATAGGGTAACATGCTTGTAAATGGTGATGTTCTTTAGTTCAATTTGTAGACTTTCTTATGAAAATGTATCTTGCTGTGAAAGAAGCGACCTGAAATTTTTTAACATGCTCTTTAAAAATAATGACATTTAATGAAGAGTAGACCACAAAAAGAAAACTGAAATAAACACTTATATATTGTTTACTATGTAGATTTTTATGTACATCTATAACGTGCTGTGCAAAATTGCATGTTCATTCAACACTATTTTTGCTGACTCTTTTGCTAAACTATCATGTATAAAAGAAATAAAGTGAAGCCTTTGTTTTTTGAAAATTCATTTTAGCAATTGTTTATCTGATTTAAAATGAAGCTTTTGATTGATTATGTATTTTTGTGTAAATTTTCATAATTGTAGTTTTTCGGTTATCGGCTACCTCACTGCTCTTGCGCTACAATGCAGAATTGTGGATTCTTTTGGTATATGTCACACCCCCGAACCAGACGGCGGAAACGTCCGGGGGCTTGAGCGTGATTTCATTGTTGTAGTATCATTATAGAGTATATAATTGAAACATCACATCATCATCATCACACATGTAATATAACATTCATTGTTTACATCGAGTATTGTTTTTGAATATTACATGCCAAAATAGTAAGATATGATGAAACAAAATATAACACAATATCCATTAGTTTGTTTCGTTCATCCTGCTTCAATGGTTTCCTAAGAATACAAGTTATTTTGAAAACTTCAACATATATAATGTTGGTGAGTTCATAAGCATGTTTGTGAAAATGATTTGTATAACTTTGAAACCACCAGAAAATCCGATATTTGCTGCAAACTGTTTAGTATGTTTGTGTCAGATCTTGTATTAATGCATGTATGGTTTTGTTTATTTAACTAAAAGGGGTAAACAGAATGTAGAGGGAATGTAATGAGCATGTAAAGAGAATGTTCCCAGACAACCCGATGTTGTCTGTAAAAGAAAAAGCTGCCATACCAACCCCCGAGGTTGAGTACTAGTACGAGAATTTTTCCGAGTAATCCAAGAGAAAAGAGAATGGTCTTCCGTAAACTTCATAACGTTAATTCCTCTAAGTGAGTCGTCATAACCATACTAAATAATGACAATTTCGCCTGTCTTTGCGTTGTTGGACGTCGGTTTTGATTTTTGATTATAAGGTTTTCGTCACCCTAGACTGAGTTAGTCTAACTTTAGCGAACAGCTCAAGTGTGGGGTGTCATCCCCGTATAGATCTATACACAAATCCCCACTCTCCCTCCAAGAGACTCTGGTTATAACTACAGGCTATGATCGTACACTTAATAGGTGCCAACCGACAAAACTCACTAGATCCTTAATCAAATTTACGCGAAGAAAAGTATAAACTCATTACAGGCCCAATGAACCATGTAAGTGAACCACTAAGGCATCACTAAACATGTAAATCATTTGAAGGCCCAATCGGAATAAGATTATATAACATGGGCCCGAAATATATATATGAAATGACAATTAAGGCTCATTTCACATGTAAGGTATTTACAGGCCCAAATAGCACACAAATAGTATCCAAGGTCCGCCGCACATGTTAATGGGCAATGATACCCAATAAACATATAAATAGTATACAGGACCTATCACACCTAAAAATGGGTCACTAAGGCTCAAATAGCACACAAATAGTGTTTAAGGTCCGTCGCACATGTTAATGGGTCAATGAGGCCCAATAAACATATAAATAGTATACAGGACCTATCACACATAAAAATGGGTCACTAAGGCCCAAATAACCTAGAAAATGATCAAATTAATCTGTTTGTTAGTTTATCATTGGTTTTGGTTCAAGTGTTCAATAAAATATCATAAAAGCCCACTTTTTGTAAAAATGACGTTCGTGGCCCAATAAGCCAAAGAGTTACAATTAAGGCCCAATTTTTTGTAAAAATAAACTTTAGTCCCCATTTTGTACAAAACTTGCATTCATGGCTAATTTTTAGTAAAAATAACATTTGTAACCCATTTTTGTCAAAAATATCATTTTTGGCTTGATTTTAGTGAAAATACACATTTTTCTGGTTTTGGGATTTTTTGACCTAGTTGTTGGAAAATTTGTAGAAAAATCATTGTAAGTCGAAATTTGGATCCGTAAATTCTGGAAGTTTGAAAATTTTCTCTGCTTTGTTCACAATTTTTCTCATAATTTTTATTGGCTTTTAACAAGTGTGAAATTGCTCACCTTCACAGGTTGGTCCGAAATTATTTCAAATTTGATAGGCAGTTTTGTAAAATTCGACAAAAAATGTAGAAAAATCGTATGAAAACGTGAGAGTAGTCATTTTAACGGTATAAATCTGAACTTTATCCATGTAAAACAGTTTTGAAAACTACTTCCATTAAGAGGGTCAAAACAGTTCGCGATTGGACTGAAACTTTCGTGTCAAAAGCTGATTTTTTAGTATAAGTTATAGATCTTTGAGCACAACACTCATTTTTGCTATTTTAAGTGTATAATTCCCAGATCTACAAGTTTAAATGTAATATATGTGATAAAATATACTTTTCTCAAGGTTCTTATGAAGATCTAAGTGATAAACTTCAAGTTCTTAACATCTTTTTAGATTAATGAAGTAATCAACACATAATCACCAAATAATTCATGGAAAACACACATAATCATGCATATACACATAGATCTACACAAGGGAGCTTGTATTCTCCCCCAAAATCATATGAAAACCGAAAAAAGGGGTATGAAGTCACCTTGCTTTGATATTTTTGGTTCTTGGTGATAAATTGAGTAGATCTCGGCCCTAGGAAGCTTCCTTATGAGGATTTCGAACTTAGATGGTTCTAGGGAGTTAGACATGAAATGATGCTATGTAAGGAAGAATTTTTAGCATAAAAATGGAAGGTAACAACTAGTAGGAGATGGTAACTTACCAAGAGTGTGAAGGATTTGATGGAAGCTCTTTGAAATACACCCACAACTCACGAAATTTTTGAGGAGAAATGGAGAGTTCTTGAGACGATTTTGAGAGTGTTTGAAGGAAAAGTTGAAGATGTATGTGTTTGTGCTTGCTCTTGGCCGAAAATAAGAGAAGAGAGAGAGGGTTTTTGAAGTGATGGTTGCATGGAGAACCACCATGCAAAAATGATTTGTCAAGTGCATGTTATTTCCTGTTTTTCTCTTTTTTTATCTAATAAGCATAATGGGCCGAGAATTTGGGCTTAAGAGAAAGGAAGATGAATTAGTTTGGCCCAATTCTTTCTTTGGTCCATAGAGAAAATTTTCGGCCCATTGGGCCCTTGGAAGGTTCACGGCCCAAAATGGTAAAAAGAGTGGGTTTATGGCCCATTAAGGTTAAACAAATTTACTTTAGGCCCATTATGGCCCAAAATGTTAAGTTTCATGAAGGTGGGTCCAATTAGAGCCCATTTAAGAGTCCTAAGTCCAAAATAGTCAAATTGGAAGCTTATTGGTCCATTAGGCCCAATAAGGAAATCCTAGTCCATAATGAAGTTGAGTTGGGATTTCTAGGGTTTCCAACACTTATTTGAACATATGAGATGCATTTGAACAAGAATAGAGTATAGTATTCACTTAGAGTACAAGCTTTTACAATGGATGATGTTTACATGAGAATAGAATTTCCTAGCAAAATGCCAGATGTGACATCATCCCCCCGTTAGAAGGAATTTGTCCCGAAATTCTTTCAAAAGATAGGTTCATGAATGAGAGAATAGGTGAGGATACTTTTGCTTCATCTGGTCTTCACGTTCGCATGTGAATTCCGATCCGAACTTGGCGTTCCATCGAACCTTCACAATCAGAATGCGGCTCTGCTTTGTATGCTTCACTTCTTTATCCACTATCTCCATCGGTTCCTCGACGAATAGGAGATTCTTGTTTATTTCAATCTCTTCTAAAGGGATGACAAGAGTTTCATCTGATAAGCACTTCTTCACATTCGGAGCGTGGCACACGGGGTGTACGTTGCTGAGCTCCAAAGGTAACTGCAGTTTATAAGGTACTGGACTAGTTCGGGCAAGAATCTTGAATGGTCCGATGTATCGCGGGTTCAGTTTTCCCCGTTTCCTAATGTGAGATCCCCATTTTCACGGCCAGAAAAGACTGATTTTGTTTATGCTTTTTAAAATTAGAGTACTTCTTTTCATAAAAATGTTGCGAAATTTGTTCCCAGAAAAACACGATAAATACGTTATCAAAACATTTTCGAAGAAACGTATTTTATTCATTTTAAAACGTTTGGGATGTCATCGTCAATACATAAACATAACCATAAACGGAACTTACATTTATTTACACTAGTGATCTACATATCTTTAATCTCTCAGTGTAATGTGACTTCATATCAACACTTGTGATATAAATAAACTGAGTGGGTCAGGTTGGGAAACCTGGTGAGTACATAGGGTTTTCAACCCACAATAATATAATTATTTCGTTTAAACAATCAAACAATCAACCAAATTACACATCCCCATTATCTTCTTTACTCTTAAGAATCTATCCTAAGAGTCATCTATCCTGCATTCGTTTATTCTGAAGTCCTTTGTTTCCAGGGTTATAGGACTGGCACTAAATCCATAGCTGCCAATGCTCGTTCGTAAAGCACTAATTCCATAGCTGTTGGGTACTAAATCCATAGCTACCAGTGTTTATCTAATAGGTACTAATTCCATAGCTACCAATTCTTAACATGTACTAAGTCCATAACTACCGTTGTTTGTCCAATAGGCACTAAGTTCATAGCTACTGATGTTATTTGTTAGGCACTAAGTCTATAGCTGTCAATGTTTACTCACATCATCATTTATCTCTCATCATTCATCTACCCATCTCATACCCAACATACTTGTATATTTAAAAATACGTATACAGTTCAAATCATTTATAACATGTATAAAAACAATGTTCATCCAACATAGACAACAAGTATTCAGATAATATGCACACATAGCACGTAGTTTATATAAAATACTTCATATCTATGTGTAAGATGAAAGTAACTATGCACTCACCTGAGAAGGTGGTGACTCGGTACTCGGACAACGCTTCGTTTACTTTAAAATAATTTCCTTCGACGAAACCTAGTATTATCACCACTAGATTTTAGTCTAATATTTACCATGACTAATTATTAGTCTTATTATTATTATTATATAAGCGTTTAAACAATACTTTCCAACCACTATGTACAGACAGGGGCCAGACATAAAACACCGGAGGGCAGGACCATTTTGGCGTATAGCACTTCTGAAATCCAACAACCCTATGCAATCCTTTAAACCAGATTCCCCGTACCGCGAGTAGTTAAAAAGATATTATAACAACACTTATATAAGTTATAATAATAACTCAAATATTTATTATAAATTTATAATAACAATACTAATTTTAAATATAAATTATATTTAAAATAGGGTAAGCATAACTTACTTACAAGGGGATTTTAGCTAAGAGTCGGGCTCTGCAGGGGCAGAACTTCATCGTTGAATCTTTCTAAGAAAGATTCGTGCAACGCTTCAGCGCTCACCTTACTATACTAAAACTACAGAAAGAGTAGTCGAATCACGAGGGACCGAAATGCTCGGGGGATAAGGAGAGAAAGACTCTTGAATCAAGTGAATGGTGCAAGAAATATGAGAGCCCAAGCCTCTTATTTATAGTAATTGAATTTACAAAATCTACCCTCCATAATTAGTTAATGACGTTATAGTTATATAAACAACTAAACACCCCTTTATAACACTATTTTAAATAGATTTAATGATATTTGCACTAAACTAATGTCGAAAGAACTCAACATTAGTCTTATAATGACCGCATCGTCGATACCTTTCTAATGATATATACATATGTATATATATGTGTACGTATATATGATTTATACTTTATTTTAATACGTAAATATGTTATTATAATTTGTAACTCGTTCATACGAACTCCGTTTTTGACGTTATTTATATCCACGCGTAGGTGGAGACGAACTCTACTACTTTCGTTTAGACTCCGTCGGCTAATTTTGACTTTATTTTTAAAGTTATATTTTTAACAGGTCGGGACAGGATTGGTCTGTTAAAATCTCATAACTTCTTTATTCTTCGTCTCTTTTTATCGTTACGTTACTAATAACGAGATCTTCGACTCTCGTTTAGGTTGTGTCGGCTAAAAACCGCTCGATCAAATACTCGAACTTCGGGTTGTATACCGCTAAGCCGAAACTTCGAAAAATTATAACTTCGTCATAAGAAGTTAGATTTAGGCGTTCTTTTTATGGACGCTCTCAGGTTAACATATTGTACGACTTTCATTTAGATTACTAAGGCTAAAAGAAGCTCTATCATAAATTCACTATTTATGTCTTCGCGATGTCGTGCCAGTTCCGTCGCTAAACTTCGACGGGTCATAACTTCTTCGTTATAACTCGAATTTCAGCGCTCTTTATATGTACAGAACCCTTGAGACATATTCGAAAACTTGGTTAATATTATTTATTCTAAATAATCTTTTGTCGAAAATTCGTTTTCGACCCCTATTATCTCTAAATTGACTAGCCCGGATCTACGGGCGTTACAATTATCTCCCTCTTAGGATGATTACGTCTCGGAATCATCAATGAAACAAGACTCACATGATGACTCCATACGATATCTATTCATCCTAAGTAATAACCATAACTTTGATGTTTCTTCGAATGAGTATCTAACTCTAAGACTTCCTGACTGCAGGCGGTGCCCGATCTTGGACCCGCTCTCTATCTCATGTTAGACTTCCAAATCATTATCTTCATGGTGCGATCTCGATCTTTATTGGAGACTCCTTCTTTAACAAACTTGAGATAAGTTTCTTCCTTCGATTATCATAATAGACCAATGGGTCATGTTCTAATGACCTCCCCTCGCATGATGCATCGCTTGGACTCAGGTCTTTTAGAGTCAAATTCCAAAACAGACTATACGTTCCTTCATGTTCTAACCACATCTTAAAAGGTAGCATTTCTAGCTACAAGCAACCTTTAGTGATACCTCTACTGATCGCTTTTTATTTCAATCTTTCGTCTTAAGTCAGACGCTACATCGGACTTGATGCTCTAAACCACATAACATACTCAACGTAATCGGACTCAATTTGATATGACCACTAGGGTCGGAATAACAATCATCTTTTTAGTCATTACCGAAACGATGGTAACGACATACTTGAATAAAACGGTATCAATTACTAGCTTCTTGGTAACCTTGTGACTTTCCCTGATCCAAGCGTGAGTCTTGTGCTTCCGGTAGTATATGCATCTATTACCTTTCACACCTACTCATACTCGTCCCAAGTATTGTCTCACATTTTCTCAAGTCACCATACAAGAAAATCACATAACAGTTTAACACATCAGATAGCAAAACGAAGGCTTCATTATTTCTTGAAACTATTACATAGGTGTTCAAGTTCACCCTAGACTATGCCTCTAATAGGCTACATCATATTGTTCTATCTCTTAGGCTACCTCATAACTCGGTCTTCGGGTATGGATTCCTCATCCTTGGTTCCTTGCATGGTTTTATGCCTCGTCAAGGATCATGTGGAATGCCCTTGGCTTTGGTGGTGTGTTTGGCTTTGCTGCTTCGTTTTTCTTTGGGCAATTTCTTGATAGGTGCCCCTTGCCTCCACATCCGTAGCATACCTTATCATTATGTGTGCAGTCCTTAGAATAGCGACCAGTCCTTCCACACTTGTAACAAGTTACTTCTTCGTTGCACTTCCCACAATGCTTCTTCTTGCATTTATCACACCATCTCACTTCACCTCCTTCTCCTCCTCCAAGCTTTAAGAATTTGCTCTCCTTGTTGGACCTTGAAGATCCTTCAAACTTCCGCTTCTCTCTTGCCTTATCTTTTTCTAGACCCTTTTCTCTTATCTGGGTCTCTACGTTCTTAGCTGCCCTAACAACAGTTTTCAAGGTAGTTGCCATTTTGACCATTGGGCCAAAGTCAGTGGGCAATCCGTTAGCAAATCTATCAATCTTAGAGAGTTTAGTAGGAACCAAGTAGGGAAATAGCTTCATCCTCTCGGTGAATGCGGTGGCATAGTCATCAACACTCATCTTCCCTTTCTTCAGGTTCTGAAACTCGTTGTTCAGGTCTATCAGATCTATCTCTGAGCAGTACTGCATTTTCAACTATTCCAAAAACTCTTCCCATGACATCCTTGGGGCTTCTCCTCGTGGCATCGTATCTGCCAGTAGCTTCCACCAGCTCAAGACTCCTGTTTTCAACTGTCTTACTGCGAAGACAGTCTTCTGTTTCTCGCTACAGCTACAGCTCTAAACCATCTCCATCTCAGAGATCCAATCCATAATCTCAACCGGCTTTGGCTTCCTGAGAGACTTGGTGGTTTCGCACCCAAGAAATTCTTGTACATTCGCCCATCCTTGTTGTTTCTCCTTTCCGGGCCATCCCTTCGTTCACCTTGAGTCCCCACTTGAATCACTTGGCGGCTGTAGTTCCCTTCCTTTGATTGCTCGGGAATCAGTTCGGGTTGCTCAATGGACATAGTAGGTTCGTCCCTATTCAACATTTGCCTCATTTCTTCCCTTTGTTCAGCTAACATAGCCCGAACCATGGCTTGTACTCCAGCCATGGTGATTGGCTCGGGTACATCTTCTACTACGACATGTATTTGCTGAATCACCGGGGGTTGATTTATATTCCCATTTGCTTTCCCAGCTCCACTGCGGGTTCTTTCCATTTTGATCCATACACCAAATAAGGTGAATCTAGATCTTAATTTACGATTGACGTTTAAATCATCCTTATCACTCCGAAACGTTTATATGCTAGTTCTAATATCGTATTTGTACGTTTAGAATCCGAAACACTTAAGGTTTCCAGATCCGGTCGGCAACAGACCATAGATCCGATCAAACTATAGCATAAAGCATAACAAATCATTTAGCACGTCAAAGCAATTTAGGCATCATTCCTAAAATAAGCTAGTGCTTGTGTCTATTCAGGTGTATTACCTAAATCTATTAGACATACTCCTCACAATCATTACTTAGCATTCTAAGTTTAAGTCTAGAAATTTCCTACAAATTCCTAGTTCGCTTAAACTAATGCTCAAATACCAACTGTGACATCCCCATTTTCACGGCAAGAAAAGACCAATTTTGTTTATGCTTTGTAAAAATCAGAATACTTCTTTTCATAAAAATGTTGCGGAATTTGTTCCCAGAAAAACACGATAAATACGTTATCAAAACATTTTCGAAGAAACGTATTTTATTCATTTTAAAATGTTTGGGATGTCATCGTCAATACAGAAACATAAGCATAAACGGAACTTACATTTATTTACACTAGTGATCTACATCTTTTTAATCTCTCAGTGTAATATGACTTCATATCCAACTTTCACTTCTTTCTTTGACTCTTCAGACTTTGACTCCATCTTCGGTTCCTCCTTGATCTTTTCGGCGCTGTAACTACCCTGCCAGTTTCAGTTCTTGTTGGCGGGGAATTTCTTCTTAATGAATTTTCTGGGATTGGACACCATCATGGCATATTCTTCACCGGTTAGATCATAATTGGCAAGATCCAATTCCTCTTCTTCTTCAACCGAGCTTTTACCTTTAGAGACAAGAGCTAAAGAACCCAGGCTGGAAACCACATTCGTTTCCTTAGACAGTGCACTCTCATGGGATTTCAAAATACCTACTAATTTTGCCAGAGAATATGACTTGAACTATTCATGAGCTTTAACTGTTGATACAACAGCCATCCATTCGGGTCTGAGACCATTCATGAAAGTAACTTTTTGCTCGATAACCGTCCTTTCAATCCCATGCTATATCATCTTACTCAAAAGATGATTGAAGCGATCAAAGGTTTGAACAAGCTTCTCTTCAGGCTTCTGCTTAAAGTCTCCAAATTCAGACGGCAAGAGAGTTTGAATAGAATGTTCCAAATCTTCGTCAGTGGAATACAATTCTTTTAATCTGTCCCAGATCTCTTTAGCCGTGGCGCATGAGCTTACTAAACGAAACGTATATGACTGCAATGCAAACCTTATCATCCTCAAGGCTTTGATGTTGCATTGAAACTTTTTCTATTCATCCTGAGGAATATCTTTGACATCGTTAACAAGCTGATTATACTCTTTCTGTGTTTTGACAATCTTAGAAGTGCTTGAGTGAGAAAATGGGCCTATAGTAATCGCTTCCCAGATTAAGTATCCATTATCCTCCGAACCAATCACGTAATTTTCAAAGTGATGCGTCCAAACTTCATAGTCTTGTGTATACAAGATTGGTATTCTTGTCGTAGATCTTATGCTGTTGGAGATGTTGATCGGATTAACTTGTAACAACGTAAAATTTAAAACCAATTTTTTTTTTTTTTTGTAAACATCAAAAACCATCGTTTAATATTCCAAATTCAAATGTGGACAATATTATCATAATGAAATACATCTCATGATCACAAAACAGTTTCTCCGCGAGTGTGTACAATCATGCCGGCGCCTTCCCACGGTCCTCGCTAGTACCTAAAACACATAACACAGCAACTGTAAGCATAATTTCTTAGTGAGTTCCCCAAAATACAACCTACGCATTTACGCCTTTCCAGGCCCTGACCTTTCGGTCCATGTGTCTCAGGGGACTTCCGTCCCGGCAACGTAAACCTTCCGGTCTTACCCACGTCAACCTTACGGTCCACATCACAACGCCTTCCGGCCCGTAACATATTCGCCTTCCGGCCCATAATATAATGCCTTCCGACCCAAATCAAGCGTATCATACATGGCACATATAACAAATAACTTATCACACATAACACATATATCTCATAGTATATCTAACCTTCCGGTCACATAGTCAAACCCTTCCGGGTACAGTATAGTGAGAAAACTCACCTTGCGGAAAGTCTAAGATCTCGTGTCCTCGTTATCACCGAATCCAAACGACGGCTCAGTCTCGCCTAAACATAAAAATACCATTTATTACACAAAGACTTCCACCACTAAAACTTTACCCTTATCATCATTCCTCAGAGGGTAAAAGACCATTTTACCCTTCCTTGACCTAAAGTCTTCATGTTGACCAAAACCCTAAAAGTCAACAAAAGTCAACCCCATGAGTACGCGGGGCGTACCGCTTGATGTACGCGGGGCGTACATCGCCAACCCATGGATCGGGGCCTCCACCCAGTACGTTGCGCGTACTGGGAGTTACGCCCAGCGTAACCATCAGACATGATCATACCACATTTCTGGTCTTAATCGGTTAAGCCCTTATTCCAACTTCCAGATCCGGCTCTGTGTAGGTGTCTAAACCCATAAAGTCGAGACCTTTAAGCCTTGGAATGGCTGTAAAGGCTCCAACACCTCTTAACATCATTCTATTCCAAATCTAGGACCTAGATCTCATGCATGGTGCATCATTCACGTCCAAGATTACATTTTTATGGATCTATAACTCAAATGGACCAGAAATATGATGGATCTAAGCTAATGGAGACCTCTTGCTCTTAAAGTCTCCACCTTTGGGACCAAAACCCCAGAAAATGGTCCATAAAGCATACCACAAGATCTACAAGTCAAGGTCCGAACTTTTTACCTTAGAAAGAAGCTCCAACCTTTGTTAAGCCCGAATCTACACTTGAACACCAGCTTCTAGCCTTCACAATGGACTCTTCTTCTCCTTTGCTACCTTGAAATAACACCACCAAGCTTAGAACACTCACAAAAAGGGGCTAAGAACGAAGGGACACTCTCTAAGGGTTTCTCTCTGAGGGACGGTGGCTGAGAAGTCGAGCCATACATCCCCTTTTATAGCCCTCCAAATGAATTAGGGTTTTTAGATCTGGACCGATTACGCCCCGCGTAACCTTGGGTACGCCCAGCGTACCTGAGGATGAATGCGTCCAAATGAGGTGTGCGACTACGCGCAGCGTACACCTTGTACGCCCAGCGTACTCGCCTACCATGGAAACCCTAAATCATCAACTTAACCAAAATGCAAGGCCAAAAGAAGAATACCTGGATTTCAGGCTGTTACAATTCTCCCCCACTAGAATCAGACTTCGCCCTCGAAGTCTCATACTGCAAACAACTCCGGATACTGATCCCGCATCTCAGACTCAGACTCCCATGTCAGCTCGGACCCCTTCCGATGTTGCCACTGCACTTGTACCAGGGGTACTTCCTTGTTCCTCAGAACCTTAACTTTCCGATCCCTGATCGCTACCGGTCTCTCCACATAGTTCAGGCCTACATCCACCTGAATATCATCCAATGGCACACTGCCGACTCGTCGGCAATACATTTCCTCAACTGCGAGACATGAAAGGTATCATGGATCTGCCCCAACTCAGCAGGTAGATCCAACCGGTAGGCTACCCGGCCTACCCTAGCAATTACCCTGAAGGGTCCAATGTACCAGGGTCCCAACTTTCCCCTCTTCCTGAATCGTGTCACTCCTTTCCAAGGAGAGACCTTGAGGAGCACAAGGTCACCAACCTGAAACTCGAGCTCGGACCGACGCCTGTCCGCATAGCTCTTCTGGCGACTCTGCGCGGTCAGCAACCTCTGCCTGACCTGCTGAATCTGCTCGGTCGTCTGGGGTACGATCTCCGTGCTACCCATCACCCGCTGCCCCACCTCTCCCCAGCAGATGGGGGTGCGACATCTCCGCCCATACAACAGCTCAAAAGGTGGCATACCAATGCTCGAATGATGGCTGTTGTTATACGAAAACTCTGCTAAAGGTAGATAGGTGTCCCAGCTCCCTCCGAAATCCAAAACACATGCTCGGAGCATATCCTCAAGCGTCTGAATCGTTCGCTCGCTCTGTCTGTCCGTCTGCGTGTGATATGCGGTACTGAAATGCAGTCTTGTACCCAACTCCTCATGAAACTTCTTCCAAAATCTAGAAGTAAAACGCACATCCCGATCTGAAACAATCGACATCGGAACCCCATACCGTGATACCACCTCCCTCATGTATAATTCCGCCAACTTCTCCGCAGAAGAGCTCTCGCTGATGGCTAGAAAATGAGCGCTCTTCGTCAATCTATCCACGATCACCCAAATCGCATCGACTCCCCTCGCAGTCCGCGACAATTTGGTGTTAAAATCCATGGTAATCTGTTCCCACTTCCATTCGGGAATCTCTAGCGGCTGCAATTTACCGTGCGGACGCTGGTGCTCGGCCTTCACCTGCAGACAAGTCAGGCATCTCTCAACAAACCATGCAACATCCATGTTCATACAGGGCCACCAATACTCCTTCCTTAGATCCAAATACATTTTTGTAGCCCCGGGATGAATCGAGAATTTCAATCGATGCGCCTCCTCCATCAAAATAGTACGCGTACCGCCCACAAACGGTACCTAAATCCGGCCCTGAAAAGTCATAAGCCCTCGACCATCCGTAACGAATCCTGATACCTGACCTACAACTCGCTCCCTCTTCTGATTTTCTGGTTTCGCAGCCCCAGCCTGAGCTCCTCGAATGGTATCCAAAATCGGGGTCATCACCGTCAACCTCATACAAATATCCCGGATCGGGGCGCTTTCCGCCCTACGGCTCAACGCATCGGCTACCACATTAGCTTTGCCCGTGTGGTACAGGATCTCACAATCGTAATCCTTCACCACGTCCAACCATCTCCTCTGTCGCATATTTAGATTTGGCTGATCCATCAAGTACTTCAGGCTCTTGTGGTCCGTGTAAATGGTACACCGAACCCCATAAAGATAATGCCGCCAGATCTTGAGGGCAAACACCACAGCCCCAAATTTCAGGTCGTGGGTGGGATATCTCGACTCATGAGGCTTCAACTGCCTCGAAGCATACGCTATCACATGACCCCTTTGCATAAGCATCGCCCCCAAACCCGATATAGATGCATCACAGTACACCACAAAATCCTCCATCCCTTCTGGGGGTGCAAGCACCAGAGCCTCGCACAATTTCTGACGAAGGGTCTCGAAGGAGGACTGCTACTCCGGTCCCCATGAAAATGCAACACCCTTCCGGGTCATCCTAGTCAGTGGCATGGCGATCTTGGAGAAATCCTTGATAAACCTGCGATAATATCCAGCCAACCCCAGGAAGCTCTTGATCTCAGTGGGCGATCTCGGCACCTCCCACCTCAACACTGCCTCAATCTTGGCCGGGTTGACCAATATCCCTTTCTGGTTAACAAGATGCCCGAGGAACTGGACCTCTCGTAACCAGAAATCACACTTGGAGAATTTGGCATACAGCCTCTCCGATCTCAATACCCCAAGAATTTCCCTCAAATGTTCCTCATGCTGCTCTCTAGACCTCGAGTATACCAAAATATCATCAATGAATACGATCACCGACCGATCCAACATCGGCCTGCACACTCGGTTCATAAGATCCATGAACGCGGCCGGGGCGTTGGTGAGCCCAAAAGGCATCACCACAAACTCATAATGTCCATAACGAGTTCTGAATGCAGTCTTCTGAATATCTTCATCCCGAACCCTCATCTGATGGTAACCCGACCTCAAGTCTATCTTGAAGAACCAAGATGCCCCCTGCAACTGATTGAACAGATCATCAATCCTAGGTAATGGATACCGGTTTTTAACCGTCAACTTGTTCAACTCCCGATAATCAACACACATCCGGTGCGAACCATCCTTTTTCTTGACAAATAGAATCGGCGCTCCCCAAGGTGAGCTATTCGGTCGAATAAACCCCTTCCGCAACAGCTCCTGAAGCTGCGAGGATAACTCCTGCATTTCCGGTGGTGCGAGACGATAAGGCGCCTTGGCGATGGGCGCCGCTCCCGGAACCAAATCGATACGGAACTCCACTTGCCTTTCTGGAGGCACACCTGGTAACTCTTCGGGGAACACATCCAAAAACTCGCATACAACAGGAACGTCATCAACCGAATTGGGCCTCCCCGCGGCCACTCGAGTATCCACCACGTAGGCTATGAATCCATTGCAGCCCTGCTGCAAACTCTGCCTCGCCCTGGCAGCCGAACAAAACGCCGACCCACACCGGGTCCCCTCGCCATACACCGTAAGCACTCCCCCACTAGGGTCTCGAATCGTCACCAGCTGTCTCTCGCAGTCAATGACTGCCCCAAACTTACTCAACCAGTCCATTCCCACAATGACGCAGACATCCCCCATCGCTATAGGAACCAAGTCTATAGGGAATTTGACCTCGAAAATCTTGAGCACACATCCTCGAATCACGTCAGTGGCATATACCGCTTTCTCATCCGCTATAGAAACCCGAAGAGGTCGACTCATCACCTCCCGATCAATACCGATGTGCTGGCTAAAAGCCAACGACACAAAAGACCGACTCGCACCCGAGTCAAATAATACCAAGGCAGGTACAGAATTCACAAGAAAAGTACCTACGCATATCATAATATAAGCACAATAACTTAGTATGAAAATAAATACACAAAAGAATACATACCAGCTACGACATCGGGCGCCGCGCGGACCTCTTCCGCAGTCAACTGAAAAGCTCTTCCACGAGCCTTCGGAGCCTCGGCTTCACTGGCCGAGTCTCAGTAACCCTGGCAGCAGGCGTAGAACCCTGGCGAAGCTAGGGGCACTCGGCCTTCCGGTGGCCGGTCTGGTTGCAATGAAAGCAAACCATAAATCCCTTGGGGCAATCCCTAGCAATGTGCCCCTCCTTGCCACACTTGTAGCAAGCACCCGATCGACATGCCCCCTCGTGACCCTTGCCGCACTTTTCGCAAGTGCGGCCCTTCTGACCTCCCGATCTCGAATCAGTGGACTTGGTCCGCTTGGTTGCCGGCTGAGACTGAGCCGGCCGCCGATCCACCTGTTAAGACTCGGCCTCCTCCCTTGCCTGGGTCTCCAACTCGATCTCACGCTTCCTGGCATTCGCCTGAAGCTCAGCAAAATTCTGGTATGATGAGTTCGATACGAACTCCCGGATATCCCTCCTCAGCACACCCAAATACCGGCTCATCCGAGCCTGCTCCGTGGATACCTGCTCAGGGCAAAACATCGCCCTCTCATGAAACTTCCACATGGTTACCGTGACAGAGTCATTACCCTGCTTGAGGGTCAAGAACTCCTGAACCAACCGTTCCCTCTCCACCAGGGGAATGTACTCGTCTCTGAACATAGTAGTAAACCTCTCCCAAGTCACAGCTGAAACCTCTGCCAGAGTGAAGTTCGCCATCACGAACTTCCACCAATCCTTTGCTCCCAGGCGGAGCTGGTTCAAGGCGAACCGTACCCTCAGATGCTCCGGACATGAACAAGTGTAGAAGCATCCCTTGATATCAGCAATCCATCTCATCGCAGTGATCGGATCCTGCGTCCCGTCAAACTCCGGTGGCTTCGTGTTGCTGAACTCCCGGAACAGCAACGAGTCACCTCCCTGTGGTCTGGCAGCGGCCACAGCTGCGGTAGCTGCAGCGGCTGCGGCCTCAGTCACCGCGGCGTACCGCTCATCGAAAGTCTCCAACAACGTGGTCTTGATAGACCCGAACATCTCCGGAATCTCGGCCCGGATTGCCGCAGCTACCTCATCGTGAATCATCTGACGAAGCTCCTCGTCACTCACACCGCTCGTCTCAGGTCTGTGACGCGTCCCAACCATGATGCCTCTGAAATACAACAAAAAAATTATCAGAGATTCCATCGAGCATACTCGCACTCGATAAAGCAACCCTACTCGGTTTCTGATACCCAAGGATTCTTACTTGGGTTGCCCACTGACCCGGTGTCTTCAGTAGTACGGGCCCAATACTACCGACTACACCGCATCAGCATTCACCCCAAGTCCTCCTCCCCGAACCCCGGATCATGAGTACTCTATTCTTGTTATGCACTGGCTACCCACTCGCTCTCAAAGCATCTCATAGCAGCAGGTTCCCCTAGACTAAGGCATCACAAATCAGGCCACTCTAGTCCTAATATGAATACCTAGTCTACTAGCATGCGTATCATATCATAACATATTTCATATCACATATTGTAAGGGTATTTTGGGGATTTTACCGTTCGGGCGCTGGCTGACCGTACACATTGCTTCTCCTTTGGTTGTTTCGAAAATCTTTTATCGAATTTTTTTTTATTAAAAATTTTCCTCAAATCCCCGGTTTGAGTTCAGTTACGCCCGAAGGTGTATTTGAATCCCTCAAACCAAGTCTCTGATACCATTTGTAACATCCCCCTCTGGCACGTATCACAATATTGTCCGCTTTGGGCCACTCAGCACGAGGACTTCCCAGGTGGTCACCCATCCTGGTACTACTCCCGCCCGAGCACGCTTAACTGCAGAGTTTTTATGGGATCTGCTGCCCTCACGGCTTTAAAACGCGTTGTGATAGGGAAGGTATCAACACCCCTTATAAGGAATGCTTAGTTCTCTTTCCCAGCCGATGTGGGATCAGATCTAACCTAATTTCACCCCCCATTATAGGGTTCGACGTCCCCGTCGAACACATCGACCCGTGCCCTAGCTCTGATACCAACTTGTAACAATGTAAAATTTAAAACCAATTTTTTTTTTTTTTGTAAACATCAAAAACCATCGTTTAATATTCCAAATTCAAATGTGGACAATATTATCATAATGAAATACATCTCATGATCACAAAACAGTTTCTCCGCGAGTGCGTACAATCATGCCGGCGCCTTCCCACGGTCCTCGCTAGTACCTGAAACACATAACACAGCAACTATAAGCATAATTGCTTAGTGAGTTCCCCAAAATACAACCTACGCACTTACGCCTTTCCAGGCCCTGACCTTCCGGCCCATGTGTCTCAGGGGACTTCCGTCCCAGCTAGGTAAATCTTCCGATCTTACCCACGTCAACCTTACGGTCCACATCACAACGCCTTCCGGCCCATAACATATTCGCCTTCCGGCCCATAATATAATGCCTTCCGGCCCAAATCAAGCGTATCATACATGGCACATATAACAAATAACTTATCACACATAACACATATATCTCATAGTATATCCGACCTTCCGATCACACAGTCAAACCCTTCCGGGTACAGTATAGTGAGAAAACTCACCTTGCGGAAAGTCTAAGATGTCGTGTCCTCGCTATCACCGAATCCAAACGACGGCTCAGTCTCGCCTAAGCATAAAAATACCATTTATTACACAAAGACTTCCACAACTAAAACATTACCCTTATCATCATTCCTCAGAGGGTAAAAGACCATTTTACCCTTCCTTGACCTAAAGTCTTCATGTTGACCAAAACCCTAAAAGTCAACAAAAGTCAACCCCATGGGTACGCGGGGCGTACATCGCCAACCCATGGATTGGGGCCTCCACCCAGTACGCTACGCGTACTGGGAGTTACGCCCAGCGTAACCATCAGACATGATCATACCACATTTCTGGTCTTAATCGGTTAAGCCCTTATTCCAACTTCCAGATCCGACTCTGTTTAGGTGTCTAAACCCATAAAGTCGAGACCTTTAAGCCTTGGCATGGCTGTAAAGGCTCCAACACCTCTTAACATCATTCTATTGCAACTCTAGGACCTAGATCTCATGCATGGTGCATCATTCACGTCCAAGATTACATTTTTATGGATCTATAACTCAAATGGACCAGAAATATGATGGATCTAAGCTAATGGAGACCTCTTGCTCTTAAAGTCTCCACCTTTGGGACCAAAACCCCAGAAAATGGTCCATAAAGCATACCACAAGATCTACAAGTCAAGGTCCGAACTTTTTACCTTAGAAAGAAGCTCCAACCTTTGTTAAGCCCGGATCTACACTTGAACACCGGCTTCTAGCCTTCACAATGGACTCTTCTTCTCCTTTACTACCTTGAAATGACACCTCCAAGCTTAGAACACTCACAAAAAGGGGCTAAGAACGAAGGGACACTCTCTAAGGGTTTCTCTCTGAGGGATGGTGGCAGAGAAGTCGAGCCATACATCCCCTTTTATAGCCCTCCAAATGAATTAGGGTTTTTAGATCTGGACCGGTTACGCCCCACGTAACCTTGGATGAACGCGTCCAAATGAGGCGCACGAGTACACGCCGCGTACACCTTGTACGCCCAGCATACTCGCCTACCATGAAAACCCTAAATCATCAACTTAACCAAAATGCAAGGCCAAAAGAAGAATACCTGGATTTCGGGCTGTTACAATTCTCCCCCACTAGAATCAGACTTCGCCCTCGAAGTCTCATACTGCAAACAACTCCGGATACTGATCCCGCATCTCAGACTCGGACTCCCATGTCAGCTCGGACCCCTTCCGATGTTGCCACTGCACTTGTACCAGGGGTACTTCCTTGTTCCTTAGAACCTTAACTTTCCGATCCCTGATCGCTACCGGTCTCTCCACATAGTTCAGGCCTGCATCCACCTGAATATCATCCAATGGCACCACTGCCCACTCGTCGACAATACATTTCCTCAACTGCGAGACATGAAAGGTATCATGGATCTACCCCAACTCAGCAGGTGGATCCAACCGGTAGGCTACCCGGCCTACCCTAGCAATTACCCTGAAGGGTCCAATGTACCGGGGTCCCAACTTGCCCCTCTTCCTGAATCGTGTCACTCATTTCCAAGGAGAGACCTTGAGGAGCAAAAGGTCACCAACCTGAAACTCGAGCTCGGACCGACACCTGTCCGCATAGCTCTTCTGGCGACTCTGCACGGTCAGCAACCTCTGCATGACCTGCTGAATCTGCTCGGTTGTCTGGAGTACGATCTCCGTGCTACCCATCACCCGCTGCCCCACCTCTCCCCAGCAGATGGGGGTGCGACATCTCCGCCCATACAACAGCTCAAAGGGTGGCATACCAATGCTCGAATGATGGCTGTTGTTATACGAAAACTCTGCTAAAGGTAGATAGGTGTCCCAGCTCCCTCCGAAATCCAAAACACATGCTCGGAGCATATCCTCAAGCGTCTGAATCGTTCGCTCGCTCTGTCCGTCCGTCTGCGGGTGATATGCGGTACTGAAATGCAGTCTCGTACCCATCTCCTCATGAAACTTCTTCCAAAATCTAGAAGTAAAATGCACATCCCGATCTGAAACAATCGACATCGGAACCCCATGCCGCGATACCACCTCCCTCACGTATAATTCCGCCAACTTCTCCGCAGAAGAGCTCTCGCTGATGGCTAGAAAATGAGCGCTCCTGCTCATATACCAATTGATGAGAATTAAACTCTAGATCGATTAGATCTTTCACAGGTATGTTTATGGAAATCAAACGAGTCAAAAACAGTAAGAGAATGAACACTGAATAGAATCAAATGTATGCTTATGATTCAAAATAAAGTCACGCCTCAGCAGAGCTCGATGAAGATCTTACGATGTAGAAGCGAGCTATGGTGTACAAAACTTAGAGAAAATAAATGATAAAAGAGATAACTTCTAAGAATGCATGCATGCAACTTATATACTAAACCCTAGTACAAAAACATGCACGGTTGGACACGCCCAATACCGACAATCAAAACTAGGCTAAGGACTGAGCCCATGACGTAATCTAATAGACCCAACATAGAGTCCATTTGCAGGAGCGGTGTCTCGCGGGTGTGCTTGTTATTTCTGTGGGATGACATTTTCCTACTGCATGTTAATAAGCCAGATTGTAAGTAATGATCGTCATTCTTGGTTGTACTCTATAAATTTTGCATCTTATCGTATAATTTTCACTGTTTCCATCTACATCCCTAAGATGTATTTACGGTAGTAGGTAATCGCAGATTTGGCACGATCGTTACATCCATCCTTAGGGTATATGGGTTGTTTCGGTTTCGAGATCCTTAAGTATCTAGTGGTTTTGAGGGTTCGGTTGTGCATATAATTGAATTTATGTAGTAACATGAAATAAAGATAGCGCATAATTGTTTCATTGGTAAGTAACATCTTAGTACACGAAAGAGCGTCATATTCGATAGTAGGGGGAAAAAGAAAAGGTTGATCCTAATTGTGATGGAAAGTGTCTGGTGGTGGTGCTGATGAAGTGGATGCACCTTGAAGATGAGCTACTTGTCGCTCGGTGTCTCGTAGTTGTGCCTCCCGAACTAACTGCCTCGTTTGGGAGTCCCGATTACTTCCTCAGTTTGTCTCTCAGTTCTCTCAACAACATCCCGCATTTGGTCCATTTGCTTGTGGGTGTCCTGAGTTTGGTTGCTAATGTCTTGGTGCACCGGACCATCACTGGGAGGGCTCGGTCAGCAGGTCCTCTATGACTAATATCGAAGATACCTCGGTTCCTACCGTAGTGTGGTCATATCCCCTATTGGTTACTCCATCTCCAATTATCGAGTGCCCATGGGGCGTGGGTCCATCGAGGCCCTTATGATAATATGGTACTCTGGCCATGTATGGAAGATTGATGACCTTGGACCCTGCATCCGAGTCATTATCGTCATTGCCCTCGAGCTCTTTCTCTTTAAGGTTTCCTACCTGCTCGGTGGGCTCATCTGTAAGTTCTACTTCACGTTCCTCCTCTGGTTCTTTCTCTGAGTCTTCTTCTGGGTCTTCCTTTGGATCAAGCCACCCTACATTCCTCTAATTAGGGAGATAGGGTTCTCCTGGCTAGTGATACCCGACCATAGCGTCCACACAAAGTTGTATAAATACTAGAAACAAACAGCACACCAAATACTTCTATAGCGTTTTAAATTTCTACTTATGTTTGGTTCTATAAGCTCTTTGGATAATTAAATGGTAAGTTTTTGATTCATTGTCCATCACAATTACTCCCGAACACATGTTGGTCGTATTTTGAATGAATGTAGTTGATCAGGCTACATTCACCCCCAATACGACTACATAATTGTCCGGGTTTAATAGCAATGTTCAAATCCTCCAAAGACTTTTACTATTCTTGTTGTGTTATTAATCTAAAATGCACACATAAGTATGTATTTTAATTATTATGTTCATAGTAGTTTAGTCCCATTGTATCTATAGTTGCATATCATGTATGATTAGATATGCTAGTTCACAATAAACAATGCTCTGATACCAATCTGTCACACCCCTGAACCAGACGGCGGAAACGTCCGAGGGCTTGAGCCTGACTTCATTGTTGTAGTATCATTACAGAGTATATAATTGAAACATCACATCATCATCATCACACATGTAATATAACATTCATTGTTTACATCGAGTATTGTTTTTGAATATTACATGCCAAAATAGTAAGATTATGATGAAACAAAATATAACACAATATCCATTAGTTTGTTTCATTCATCCTGCTTCAATGGTTTCCTAAGAATACAAGTTATTTTGAAAACTTCAACATATATAATGTTGGTGAGTTCATAAGCATGTTTGTAAAAATGATTTGTATAACTTTGAAACCACCAGAAAATCCGATATTTTCTGCAAACTGTTTAGTATGTTTGTGTCAGATCTTGTATTAATGCATGTATGGTTTTGTTTATTTAACTAAAAGGGGTAAAGAGAATGTAGAGGGAATGTAATGAGCATGTAAAGAGAATGTTCCCAGACAATCCGATGTTGTCTGTAAAAGAGAAAGATGCCATACCAACCCCCGAGGTTGAGTACTAGTACGAGAATTTTTCCGAGTAATCCAAGAGAAAAGAGAATGGTCTTCCGTAAACTTCATAACGTTAATTCCTCTAAGTGAGTCGTCATAACCATACTAAATAATGACAATTTCGCCTGTCTTGGCGTTGTTGGACGTCGGTTTTGATTTTTTATTATAAGGTTTTCGTCACCCTAGACTGAGTTAGTCTAACTATAGCTAACAGCTCAGGTGTGGGGTGTCATCCCCGTATAGATCTATACACAAATACCCGCTCTCCCTCCAAGAGACTCTGGTTATAACTACAGGCTATGATCGTACACTTAATAGGTGCCAACCGACAAAACTCACTAGATCCTTAATCAAATTTACGTGAAGAAAAGTATAAACTCATTCCAGGCCCAATGAACCATGTAAGTGAACCACTAAGGCATCACTAAACATGTAAATCATTTGAAGGCCCAATCGGAATAAGATTATATAACATGGGCCCGAAATATATATATATGAAATGACAATTAAGACCCATTTCACATGTAAGGGATTTACAGGCCCAAATAGCACACAAATAGTATCCAAGGTCTGCCGCACATGTTAATGGGTCAATGAGACCCAATAAACATATAAATAGTATACAAGACCTATCACACCTAAAAATGGGTCACTAAGGCCCAAATAGCACACAAATAGTGTTTAAGGTCCGTCGCACATGTTAATGGGTCAATAAGGCCCAATAAACATATAAATAGTATACAGGACCTATCACACATAAAAATGGGTCACTAAGGCCCAAATAACCTAGAAAATGATCAAATTAATCCCTTTGTTAGTTTATCATTGGTTTTGGTTCAAGTGTTCACTAAAATATCATAAAAGCCCACTTTTTGTAAAAATGAAGTTCTTGGCCCAATAAGCCAAAGAGTTACAATTAAGACCCAATTTTTTGTAATAATAAACTTTAGTCCCCATTTTGTACAAAACTTGCATACATGGCTAATTTTTAGTAAAAATAACATTTGTAACCCATTTTTGGCTTGTTTTTAGTGAAAATACACATTTTTCTGGTTTTGGGATTTTCTGACCTAGTTGTTGGAAAATTTGTAGAAAAATCATCGTAAGTCGAAATTTGGATCCGTAAATTCTGGAAGTTTGGAAATTTTCTCTACTTTGTTCACAATTTTTCTCATAATTTTTATTGGCTTCTAACAAGTGCAAAATTGCTCACCTTCACAGGCTGGTCCGAAATTATTTCAAATCTGATAGGCAATTTTGTAAAATTCGACAAAAATTGTAGAAAGAATGTATGAAAACGTGAGAGTAGTCATTTTAACGGTATAAATCTGAACTTTATCCATGTAAAACAGTTTTGAAAAATACTTCTATTAAGAGGGTCAAAACAGTTCGAGATTGGGCTAAAACTTTCCTGTCAAAAGCTGATTTTTTAGTATAAGTTATAGATTTTTGAGCACAACACTCATTTTTGCTATTTTAAGTGTATAATTCCTAGATCTACAAGCTTATATGTAATATATTTGATAAAACATACTTTTCTCAAGGTCCTTATGAAGATCCAAGTGATAAACTTCAAGTTCTTAACATCTTTTTAGATTAATGAAGTAATCAACACATAATCACCAAATAATTCATGGAAAACACACATAATCATGCATATACACATAGATCTACACAAGGGAGCTTGTATTCTCCCCCAAAATCATATGAAAACCAAAAACAAGGGGTATGAACTCACCTTTTTTTGATGTTTTTGGTTCTTGGTGATAAATTGAGTAGATCTCGGCCCTAGGAAGCTTCTTGAGGAGGATTTCGAACTTAGATGGTTCTAGGGAGTTAGAACATGAAATGATGTTATGTAAGGAATAATTTTTAGCATCAAAATGGAAGGTAACAACTAGTAGGAGATGGTAACTTACCTAGAGTGTGAAGGATTTAATGGAAGCTCTTTGAAATACACCACAACTCACGAAATTTTTTAGGAGAAAAGGAGAGTTCTTGAGATGATTTTGAGAGTGTTTGAAGGCAAAATTGAAGATGTATGTGTTTGTGCTTGCTCTTGGCCGAAAATAAGAGAAGAGAGAGAGAGAGAGTTTTTGAAGTGATGGTTGCATGGAGAACCACCATGCAAAAATGTTGTGTCAAGTGCATGTTATTTCCTCTTTTTCCCTTTTTTTATCTAATAAGCATAATGAGCCGAGAATTTGGGTTTAAGAGAAAGGAAGATGAATTAGTTTGGCCCAATTCTTTCATTGGTTCTAAATTATGAAGTCCATAGAGAAAATTTTCGGCCCCTTGGGCCCTTGGAAGGTTCACGGCCCAAAATGGTAAAAGGAGTGGGTTTATGGCCCATTAAGGTTAAACAAATTTATTTTAGGCCCATTATGGCCCAAAATGTTAAGTTTCATGAAGGTGGGTCCAATTAGATCCCATTTACAGGTCCTAAGCCCAAAATAGTCAAATTGGAAGCTTATTGGTCTATTAGGCCCAATAAGGAAAATCCTAGTCCATAATGAACTTGAGTCGGGATTTCTAGAGTTTCCAACCCATATTTGAACATATGAGATGTGTTTGAACGAGCATAGAGTATAGTATTCACTTAAAGTACAAGCTTTTACAATGGATAATGTTTACATGAAAATAGAATTTCTTAGCAAAATGTCAGTTGTGACAGTATGGTTTGCATAGTGGAATGTGATAACATAGGTAGCAGGTATCCTGGATGTGAAATGTGTTTTTTTAACTATGGGTTTGGTTTAACACAAGTGAATCAACTTTACACGTTAGTGGTGGATATTTTTTCCGATTTTAATGTCAATTATATCATTTTACTTTTTTTTTCGGTTATAGCATCCAATTTCATGGTAATATTTTAATGGAAAAAATATTTTTCAAATATAGGACTGACAAAAAAAGCAATGTAATTTTAAAAATGACTTATCAAAACCATCAAATCCCAAAAAAAAACCATTCATAAGCAACAAAGTTAAAAATCTAAAAGGGTTAGTTATTATAGGAGTAATATGGTGCATTATACCTTGCAATTAAAAAAAACTTGTATATTTAACAAAAAATAAACAAAAGAACCGAATATGGGCAATATAGTAATTTGGTTAAAGCAGATAAAATATTTTACAGCAAGGGTAATATTCAAAGTACAAAGTTGGAAACAGTAATAGTACTTAGTTATAACAATGTACTTTGTTTGTTTGATAAATATGATAAAATAAATTCCAGTTATGGCAGTGGTATTATTGATTATAAGTAAATAAAAGAGCTAAAAAGGAATGGATAAAAAGCAAAAAACTAAAAATTACTAATGACGATTATTCCCCAGGAAACATGAGGTTAGTTTTTGTATTTATATTGTAGTTTCTATGTTCTTCTTGTTAGAATGAGAAGATAACATAAACAATTAATCACGTATTTGGTAGGAAATTGGGTTAAGGTTGTTAGATTACCTGTATACACGTGGACACCTTCAACTTTTAAGAAGGTAGCTTCAACATGGGGATACCCTTTGTTTGTTGATTACAATGCAGATGATCCTACAGGTATAAGTATAGTATTCATAAGAACAAAATGTATGGAAAAAGTTCACTGTAAATTCAAAGTTGATGTTAATGGGGAGAATTACATGGAAATATTTTGGAAGTTTCAAATTGGATTCCATCCATTGTGCATTTAAATGATTTGGAAATATGTGTTGGTAGTTCTGATTCTGAATAACTGTTCTTAGGTTCAGGATGAGAGATGGGTTAGTTTTTTTGTAAAACATGATCAACTTACAGCTAGAGAACTTCATCAAAAACAGAATCTAATCACAAGGATTCTAATATTAGTGATTAACAAATCCATTCCAATCCTCTAGAAAACTCGCAAAACCCAATTTTCTCCAAGAATTAACATATAGTGTTTTATTAACAGAATAAGCAACATGTTTATACTATTAAAAACTAACGAAATACTACCACTTATTGCCTCATGCCAAATCTCTGTTCTTGCATTTTTTTAATGATGATGTTCTAGATAGCAATGGCTGAATTGTTGCACAGTTTTAAGCAAGTGTTAAGCAGAAATAAAAATTAATAGATTACTGACTAATTCACAAAAATAGAGGGAATTCGTATCTAATATCAAACAAAAAAACATATATCATCCCTAATCACATGAGACCTTTCTCCTTATCCACCTTAAAATGTTATTACACTAGTGGGAACTTTGAAATCCGAAAATGGAATTACACCAGCGGGAACTAAAAATTCTCAAAGAGATATTAAGGATTTTTTTACACATACATAAGCAACTCTTATGACCTCATGATTGAATAATGAGAAAGTATTCCACTCGATTTCAAGCAATTTGCATCTTCATAAAAAACCCTAATATTTTACGTGTTCAAATCGCATACTAACAAGTCTTTCGTCGGTTCAATATTAGCCAAAATTTCACCCATTTCAATCTTTAACCGCAGCAAATCGATCCTCCGTCGACCGTTTTTCTTCTGATTCTGCACAAGTTCCTTCGTCGTCTAAAGGTATCTTCATTTTCTGTTTATTTTTTAGACATCGTATGTTATACAGTGCTTTTGTTGATATCAACAGAAATTTTATATTTAGTCCCTATACTTTAAAAAAAAGCAACTGATTATTCCTAATTTCACATATAACAAAAATGGTTTTTTTGTTTTTTTAATTGATTGTAATCCACTAATGTAATAAAAGTTGTATCTGTAAAAGGATTTAGTCATCATCAAATTTGCACATAAAACATCTAAAAAATGATAGACCTCAAATGTAAACAACCATGTCCATATTTATTTAATATTTCCTCCTTTTCGTCTTGTACTTTTCTCAAATAAAAAGAAAATAAAATAAATGTTGCATTAGTATGTGTCTTATGCACACTTATGTTTTAGAGTTTCCATATTGAAGAAGATTAAATCAAATATTCAAATACACAAGGCAAAGGAAACATGTGTGAGCTTAGGAATACAAGAAACTAAGTCAATTTATTTTACATATTTTTCAATCAAAACTAGGTTGTTTTGAAACGTTTTATATGAAACATTAGATTTAATATAAGTTTTAGTGAGTAATCTAACTTTTTTTGGTTGTTTTTTTTAATTATAACTTTTGTTGTTTTTGCAAAATGACCATTTGGTTTGGAAATGCGCATTCTAACAATATTAACTATTCGTTAAATGGGTATAAAATTCTAACCTGTTAATATGGTTATCTTATAAATACTCTTTAACTTGTTCCGGACCCGGTTTATTTGTTAATTCATTATTGATCAATTCATGTATTCAAGTTTATACATATTACATGACCTACAAATTGTCTTTAATTTCGAATTATTAATTTTCTTTTTAACCATATTCTATTATTGTTATTTCATACCAAACAAGGAGATGAATGCAACAGAGGCTAGGGAGAGAAGAAAAAACAGAAAGTTATATTTGGATAACAGGAAATCCAAAAAACAATATATCATATCATCTTCTCTTCGTACACCAACTACACATGTTATTCATCGTACTCAATCCGGTAATTTTCTTAATTTCTTTTGCATTGATTATATGTTTTATTTATTTATTTTAAATATGTTATTAATTATTATTTTAAAAATATATTAAAATTAAATTAAAATATATTTAACTTTATATAAGAAAATATGTCTTTAAAATTGTTTTCTACTATTTACAGGTTCAAATAGCATTATAGAATCTACAATAGCTAAAGAGAGGAGAAAAATCAGAAAATTATATTTGGATAATAGAAAATCCAAAATATCACATACCATATCAACCCATCAAAATTCATCTATTACACATGCTTCTTACATGTCGAATAACGGTATTTATATTTGTTTATTTTTAAATTTATTTTTTAATATAAAAATTATATAAAATTTGCACGAATTTACTATTTTTTAATTATTATTATTATTATTATTATTATTATTATTATTATTATTATTATTATTATTATTATTAACAATTTTTCTCATTATATAATAGTTGTCTACACTCATGGCTGTAGATTAATATCTACAGATAACTATACAAATGTTTCCTTAGATAAGGAAAATATAAACTCGGTCAAATCAAGTGTATACCAACATACAATTATTAATTCACCTTCAACAAATATAAATGTTACAACACCCTTTTCAACAATTTCAAATGGTATGTATTTCTATATACACAAATTTAAAAATATATGTTTCACATTTATATAACTCATAACAACTTCTAACATTCTAATTTGTATTTTAAATTTTAAAGCCAATTATATTCTCAATAATAACGTTCGAATACCACTATCTATTAAAATAAATGTTAGAACTCCAGTTTCTAACATTTCAAATGGTACGTGCATCTAAATACACAAATTTGAAAATATATACTTCACTTTTATATCAATCATACGAATTGCTAATGTTGTAATTTGTATTTTTTTAGGAGGTTATATATTCAATAATAACCTTCAAACACCACTATCTATTAACAAAGAAAATTTGGTGTTTGGTAATGCCTCGACATCCAAAAATCGTTCAACAATAATCCATAATTCTTCGTCAATGAAGTTACCAAGAGGAAAACATCAAATAAAAGGGAAGACTCCATCTGTATCTGCTATACATATGTTTGACTTGACATTAGATGAAGAAAGTATTGATGATCATATTATTGAAGATATTTTCCAAGGTATATCCAAAGGTGATCATAATTCTAAAATTTTTAATATTATTAAATTTTATTTTATAATTTACTTTATTATTTTTTATATTTTTTGCATTCAACAGATTACTTGGATCATGGAGACCAGATTGTTATATGTCAGATTTGTCATGCAAAATTATGGAAAGCTGAATCGATTACATGGCAGAAAAAAGTCAATACATCTTATTCCCTATGTTGCGGTTATGACAAAATTGAGCTATCATCTTTAAAAGAGGCACCGCCATCATACCGAAATTTGTATAGATCGGTTGA
Organism: Lactuca sativa; assembly: GCF_002870075.4. NCBI lineage: Eukaryota > Viridiplantae > Streptophyta > Magnoliopsida > Asterales > Asteraceae > Lactuca > Lactuca sativa. Next base: position 318,416,346 of record NC_056630.2, read on the forward strand.
TTCAAAAAGAAAACACTTCATGAAGAACATTCGGCGTTATAATTCACTGTTTTCATTTACATCGATGGGAGCCAAAGTTGATTCATCCATCAATAGAGGCAATGCACCACACATATTCAGACTTAGTGGTTAAAATTATCATAATATAGGAAGTCTTTTACCTACACCTGGTTCAAGTCTGAAATTCTGTCAGTTATATATATGATACGAAGAACAAGATTTCAAATACATCAACAAGTATTGGGTATATTTTTACAATTAACTCTAATAGATCAGTTCAATTCATTGATTTTTTTACTAACATTAAATAATTGTTTATAATGTTTTCAGTGGACCGACGACCACTTCTACATCAACTTCAAGATCATATGATCTCCAGATTATAGAATTTCTGAAGGATATGTTAGATTCAAACAATGCGTTGGTCAAGTCTTATAGGATGGTAAGAGACACTCTTCATGAAAATCCTTGTGCTAATTTGAAGTTAAGATTAATTGGAAAAAGAGAACAAGATGGAAGGACGTATAACTTGCCAAGTTGTTCTGAGGTTGCCGCTTTAGTTGTCGACGACATTTGTGATTCAATTGAAAAAAGAGATATTGTTGTTCAAACTTCATCAGGATTATTACAACGTATCAGTGAATTGCATCATTCTTACCTTCCTCTTTAGTATCCATTACTATTTCCAGATGGCAATGATGATTATAGAGTTGACATTCTTCATAGAGGTATTTCATCTTCAAGTAATAGCAAGCGCCCGACCTGTAGAATGAGAGAATTTTTCACTTACAGAATTCAAGACAGGGATCAATTGTTCTCACTAATTCTTAATGCAAAAAGCTTGTTCCAGTAATTTTTGGTTGATGGTTATACCATGATTGAAAGTGAGAGACTATTTTTCATACATAACCAAAAAAAAAGTTCATAGATGTGAATCTTATGAGAATTTGCGTAATCAACAAGCACTTGGGAATACAGATATTTCTAACATCGGCCAACATGTGATATTACCTTCTTCATTTACCGGTGGTGCACGCTTTATGATGCAAAACTATTTGGATGCCATCTCGCTCTGTAAATGGTTTGGATATCCTGATTTTTCATAACATTTACGTGTAATCCAAAATGGCTAAAAGTTCAAAGGTTTCTTAAGGACACATCACTTCATCCAGAAGATAGACTGGATATATTATGTAGGTTGTTTAAGATCAAGTTGGTTGCATTTATTAAAGATTTAAGGGAAAATGAAGTTTTCAGCAAGGTTCAAGCAGGTAATTACATTTATAGTTTAATGTATAAGTTTAAACATAATAATTTAGATTTTTCCTAAACATATTTAAATTTATAGTTTAACTTAGAAATTTAAACAATTTTTATTTGCTAACTTGTATTTTATTTGTATATTTTGCATGCAATGGTTTATACAACTGAATTTCAAAAAAGAGATTTGCCTCATAGTCATATATGTCTATTTATGCATGCTAACTGCAAGCTTCCTACAGTTTAATATATTGATCCCATTATTTCTGTTGAGATTCCAAATATCGATGATGATCCAGAATTGTATTTACTTGTCAAGGAGTTCATGATTCATGGTCCATGTGGAGCTGAAAATTTGAATTGCCCATTCATGGTTGATAGAAAGTGTTCTAAAAACTTTCCAAAGCAATTTTGTAATCATACTTCAGTTGATTCAAATGGTTTTCCCTTGTATAGGAGAAGAAATGATGGACATTTTGTTGGAAAATCTGGTGTTCAGTTAGATAACAAAAATGTTGCTCCATACAAAAAATATCTGTTGAAAAGATATCAGGCACACATTAATGTTCAATGGTGCAATCAAGGATCTTCCATAAAGTATTTGTTTAAATATATAAACTAGGGTCCTGATAGAGCTACCGTTTCTATGGAGCGGACCAATAATGATTCTGATAACAACAATGCAGTGGATGAAATTAAAGAATACTATGATTGTAGATATATTTCTGCATGTGAAGCATCATGGTGGATTTTTAAATACGATGTTAATTATAGGCATCATGTTGTGATTAGACTACCTTTTCATCTTCCTGATCAACAACAAGTTGTATATGAGGCAGACGATGACATCAAAGATGTTCTTGATCGCCTTTCAATTTCTTCTTCAATGTTCACATCTTGGATGAAGTGTAATGCAATCAATAAAGAAGCACTAAAACTTACATATGTTGAATTTCCTACAAAATTTGTTTGGAAATGTAAAGATTTGATTTAGAAGCCAAGGGAACTTGGATATGCGATTGGTAGAATTCACTCGGTTTCTCCTAAATTTGGAGAAGCATATTTCTTAAGAATTCTTTTAAATAAAGTGAAAGGTCCTAAATCCTTCGAAGAAATTCACACAGTCAATGGTGAACTATGTTCTTCTTTTAAAGATGCGTGTTATAATCTTGGCCTTTTAGATGATAACAAAGAATTTATCGATGCAATTAAGGAAGCAAATCTTCCTGGATCAGGTTTTTATCTACGGTTCTTATTTGCTATGATGTTATTGTCTAACAGTTTGTGTGATCTAGAGATTGTTTGGCAAAACACCAGGGAATACATGTCAGATAGAATTCTTTACAATCAACAATAGAGATTAAAGTCTCCAGGTAATCTACAATTTTCTCATTATTATTAAATGACTATCATATAAAATTTTTGTATAAATTAAATTATATTTTACACTTTAATCAATTTGTTTTTATACGTTCTAACTAATGTATTATTTTACGTATAGGTTTATCACTAAACGAAGATCAACTTAAAAACTTGACTTTGTATGAGATTGAACAAATTTTACTCGGTAACAATTCCAGCCTTAAACATTATGGAAAGATGCCTTACCCAGATGCTGATTCTGTTTCATCTTCAAACAATCGTCTTATTACCGTGGAGCTAGATTATGACATACCAAATTTAAAGAACGAGTTTGATCAGCTGTTTGTTGCATTAACAAATGAGCAACGAGACATTTTTCTTGATATCATGGACGCAGTTAAACATAATAAGGGAGGTGTATTCTTTGTTTATGGTTATGGTGGAACATGCAAGACATTTCTTTGGAAGACAATTTCTGTAGCAATTAGAGCTCAAAGTCAGATTGTTTTAAATGTTGCTTCAAGTGGGATAGCTTCATTATTATTGACTGGAGGCAGGACAACACACTCTCGGTTTATAATTCCCATAAACCTTACTGAGGATTCTTTTTGTAGAATAAATCCAAAAAGTGATCTTGCCAGTTTAGTAAGAAAAACCCCATTGATCATTTGGGATGAAGCACCCATGGCACACAAACATGCATTTGAAGCTTTAGATCGAACTCTAAAGGATATATTAAAGTGTGTCAATCCTACGAATTTGATTATTCCATTTGGAGGGAAAATGATTGTTTTTGGAGGTGATTTCAGACAAATTCTACATGTTGTTCCAGGTGACAGTAGACAAAACATTGTTAATGCTTATTTAAGTTCTTCTTATTTATGGCAACAATGCAAAGTTTATATATTAACAAAAAACATGAGGTTAACTGTTGGAAGCGATCCATATGCTATTGAAAAGATAAGGGATTTTGCAACTTGGCTTTTGGACATAGGAGAAGGTAATCTTGGTGGTCCAAATGACGGTGAAGCAATTATTGATATTCCACGAGATTTTCTTATTACTAATCCACATGATCCTATAATTCTTGGATTAGTGTCTAAGTCCATAACTGTTTTGGTATGTACTTGACCCGATTATGAGCATGGTCCTTTTGGGTTGCCTTCACCATAGCAATATGTAGGATGATTTAAGGAGAGAAAGGTTTAAATATGATTTATTAATATATTATGAGAATAATATATTAAAGGAGAAATCATATTGTTTAATTAATATTAGTCAAGAATTAATTGTAAATTAATTTTGTGGCTAAAAGAGATTAATTAAACTTTGGGGACTGAAGTTGTAATTATAAGATAATTATAATTGGGCTATGGATCACCAAATAATATATAGGTTGGACGAATTCTATGGGTAGCCCATTAGAAATCGTCCAAGGGATATGTTTAAGGAGTCCATGGGCTGCTTAGGGCCTAAGCAGTCAAATTAGGGTTTCCTAGTTGTAAACCCTAATAGCCTACATGTATATAAAGGGCCCCTATGCCCCAAAAACGTGTAGAAGACTTCCATTAGGGTTTCCATCCGTTTTTGGTGCCTCCTTTTCTTCTCCTCTTCATCCAAGTTGCATATGGTGTTTGTGACTCCATTAGAGGTACTACACTTGTGGTACTTGCTTTCAAGAGCTAAGGAAATTCAAGGAACTAGTTGTTATTGCTATATAACAACAAAAGGTATGTATTCTAGCTTTATATATGAATTTCGAAAATTATAGTAGCATGCCAGGTTTCTTTTTGTGTTCATAAAGCTGTATAACTAATAGTGAAAACATAGATCCAATACTAGGGTTGCATGCACACATAGGATTGTTTGTATTAAACCTATCAATAATTTCATTAATCAGTTTTGTTTATCCTTATATATTGGAAAACTTCAACATTGCTGATTATTTTCAAGAAAGAGCAATACTAGCTCCCAAGAATGAAGTTGTCCAAGAAATAAATGATTGTTTGTTGTCATTGTTTCCAGGAGAACAAAAAGAATATTTAAGTTCAGATAGCCTATGCCAATCCGAGTTTGTTCATGATGAGTTTGATGCAAATTTATACTCACCTGATGTTTTGAATGGTCTTAAAGTTTCAGGTCTTCCAAACCATAAGCTCATTTTAAAAGTCGGTGTCCCAGTTATGTTATTAAGAAACATTGATCAGAAAAATGGCTTATGTAATGGGACTAGACTACAGGTTAAATCTTTGGGCAAATGTGTTATTGAGGCAGTTATCTTATTTGGAAGTAATATCAGAAACCAGACTTTTATTCCAAGAATGTCTTTAACTCCTTCTGAAGACAAGACCCTGTTCAAATTCCAAAGAAGACAATTTCCATTGGCTGTGTGTTTTGCAATGACAATTAATAAGAGCCAAGGACAGTCTTTATCGAAGGTTGGTTTGTTCCTCAAAGAGCCTGTTTTCACACATGGCCAATTGTATTTTGTTTTATCAAGAGTTCAAAGTAGAGAATGATTAAAATTATTGATTTTAGATTAGGATGGTAAACTAACAAATAAAACTTATAATGTTGTATATAAAGAAGTTTTTAGAAATTTGTAAAACAATTTGTACAATTATATTATTCATATAAATTTCGTTATTTTTTTTTGTTAAATTTATATTTCATTTCATAAAATTATAATTTCTTTGCATATCTAGAAATATAAAATACCAATTGCAAATTCAAACCAATACCGGTTCGTATATTTAACCAATACTTATGTCGTTATCTTATTACTGTAAAACACATAACCTTTAATTAGTAAAGATGTTATTATCAATTATTAATTCGAAATGAATAAGTACAACTTAATTAAAAAAAATAATTTATAATCCGTGATGCCGTTATAACCTAGTATATATATATATATATATATCATACATACTTATAAAGATGACATTTTTTCTTGAATCTCATGCATTTGAAACCCCTTTTTTTAACTTCCTCAAATCACATTCATTTGAAACTCCATTTTTTTAACTAATGCAACTCAAAAGTTTTCTTAATTATGATTTAACACTCAAAAGTTTTATAACTTATATTATGTTTAATTAGCATTTAGTGAAAAGTTTACTATAAAAAGACCAATCTTTTGTGTCTTTTGTGTTATATAAAATCTTACATGTATGAAGGATTTGAAGATATTGTGATTCAAAAGTTTTCATATAATTGAAGCATTCATGATCCAAATATGATGATTTGAAGAAGTGAGTTATGTCGCATCGATGGTAATTGTAATATGATTTTTTCTTTCAACCAAAACAAATGAATCTTTTATATGCTTTCTTTATTTTCAGTTTCTCATTTAATCTTTATATTTCATTTGTGTGTATTACTCAATCTTGAATATTTTGCTTGGAATATCTTTCTGATTCTTCTTTTTCAAGGAAATTATTTTGGTTGCAGGTTAATGAAGAATTGTCATCAAGTTTCTATGGTTGAATGATGTTAAATGAAGAAAGAAGATTCATAAATTGGATATAGGTTTTTTTTTTTTTTTTTTTTTTTTGCAAAGTTGACGAATGTTAGTTTTTTCTTTTGATTTAAATGTATGCATATGTAACATCTTTATATTCAACCACCTAATGCTCTTATTTATTTGATTGTAGTTTTTCTATTTTGATTATGTTTATTTTTTTTGTTGGGTTATCCTACACAACATATTTAAAATACAATATTTAAAAGATAACATAAATTTGAACATTTGATATGTAATTATGATAGACTTATCATGATATGTTCTTTATATAAAAGTAACTTATCCATATTACTACGACAAGAATTACATATGACATTTACGAATATATATATATATATATATATATATATATATATATATATATATATATATATATATATATATATATATTATATGTGATTTGTTTAACATGTATATGCACCTATGTATGTTAAAAATTTATAATTAAATACCTTTATGTTTAATAATTGAAGGGATTAAAATGATGCATCAAAACCAATTATTTAGGCGAATTTAATAATAATAATAATAACAATAATAATAATAATAACTAGAAAGGTTACCCCCGCTACGCGGGGACCAGAAGTTTTCAATGTTGTTTCCGAATTGATAAATATGACAGACGTAGAAAGTGCAAGGATGACAAGCCTGGGCTTTGCCCCGGACCGTTTTGTTCATGTTTTTATGAAAAAATGTAAAAGTTTTGCCTGCAAGGACCAGAAGTGTGAAAATGGCTAAAGAATTAAAGCGGTAGGAATTAGCAAGTTTTTAGCAAAGGGATCAAAGTTGTCGAACCGTTAAAGTGTCACACCCCAAAACCGATAACGGCGGAATACGTTTCGGGGTGGAGGACGTCATGTACAGTTCATCACAAATGCATAATAGTAAAAACAAGAAACATACAACCATTTCATTTCATATTAAGTTTAATTACAAGTGTGTTCTGCAAAGTTCCACAAACACCAAAAGTAATACAAAAATAAGAGATGGATCTTGTATGCTCCACCTTCTCCAAAATGCTGCACCTGTACCTGTCTATTTTTGACCTGAGGATACAAGTTATTTTGAAAACGAGTATCAGCATAAAGTTGGTGAGTTCATAAGAGTTTAGTGTGGGTTTTTGTATAAAATGCGTTAGAACAGATAGTGTGAAAAGCTGCAATTTACATTTATAAGTAGTAGAAAACCCTAGAAAATCCTATATTTTCCAGAAATTACATCGTAAGTGAAAACCCTTAAGTTGCATGTAATTTTCATCATTGAAAACCGTTTGTTGTAAAAGTATATTAGTGAATCTCCAATACGTAGTGTAATAAGAAAAGTTATGCCTATTGTCAGTAATAATGGTCCAAACTCCCATTAGAAATAAGTACTTATTTACTTCGGGATGTTAACATAGACTTTAGTTTTTGTATTTTAGTGTGAATATAGTGTATTCCTTTTTATATGACTAGTAGTGTGAGTAATAGAGGACCCCATGACCTTCCCGGTCATACACAGTGTAGTGAAGTAGTGTCATCCCTGGGCCTGCTCGGCTCGGACTGAAGTTAACAGTCAGGATATAGTAGTGCTTGCCCCGTATAGATCTATACATGTAGCGTAGCATTTCCTACCAGAAAACTCTGGGCATAGTATGTAGTGCGTAGAGTATCTTGTAGCGAGTTAGTGTGTGTTCTTTCGAATTAGTGCTTTCTCTTGTATTATAGTGTAGTAGTCTTTTATGTAGTTCGTAGTGTGTTCTCTTATTCGTGTATCGTCTCATAATAGTATGTATTATAGTATGTAAAGTAGTAGTAGTAACGAGTAGTAGTGACCTTAACTGTACCTATTATAGATAACTTAGTGTGTATGGTTCTTGGCAATTAAGTAGTATAGGCATCGAATGGGTTGAAAATGCTTGTATCCAACACCAATATACATGATATATATAATTAAGAAATCAATGACGGTCGGACGGATAACAACTACCCTAAGCCCACAATAAAAAAAGAACAGGAAATAAGGGGAGCTATCAGTCTTAAGTCCTTCAAGTCTTACTTATATAAATATATTAGTGTGGTTACATTTTATAAGAAAAATTATTTAATAAAAATATTGTCTACAGAAAACATTTAGAAAATAGTTTATTTATCCAAAGTAGTTTTGAAAACGCAAAGTTCTTTTATAAGGCATAGTGATAAATCACATGTGATTTGAACTACGGGTAGTGAATCACATGTGATTAACTTTCATAAACAAGTATATTTGACTTGTATCCCCCCCCCTAAAACATATAAAAACATTAGAAAGGTTCATTAAGGGGTATGAACTCACATGAAAACGAGTAAATCAGGTAAATCGGGTAAAAGTGTCGGTTGAGCGTTTGATGTCAATTAAGGACCTGTACACCGTTTAGGACCCTGTTAACATATGAGATATGTGTTTTACAAGATATTAGTCATTTTATGCTTTTTATTAAAACATTTACATATCCTAACATTGATTTGTGGTCTTATGGATTGGAAGTGGTTCTCGGGGATTGTACAAGACCAAAAGGGGGTTACGGGGGAGTCCAAGAGTTTACTCCCTTGGAGTTTACAGCCCAAAGGCCACTCCTTGGGAGTTTACGGCCGTAAGCCTCATGGCTTGGCCGTGAACTCTTGTTCACTCTCCAAAATTGATGCCAAAGGTCTTAAATCAATCCCATAATTTTTCTAGTGAAGGTCTAGGGCCAATTTGGGGTTTTAAACCCTAATTTGGTGATGTTTGGGGGAGTTTACGGTCCTAGCTTGTGCTTGGGCCGTAAACTCTAAATTACCCCTTAAATTACGATGTTTGATGGCCCTAAACTCGAAATGACATTTCCTAA